>NC_089662.1:6369255-7619255 GCF_037042795.1 Molothrus aeneus
GCTGGGCCTGCACTGACCAGTCATACTTTGGTAATCTTGAACAGGTACCAGCTGCTTTTCTTTTAAAACTCAGGATAATTTATGAGCAAAGGAAGGGCAAGAACCACCAGCAGATGCTGTCAGCTCACTCCCTCAGTGCTAGTTGCTCAGATTTGTTCCAGAAGTAACTGAGATGTGAGCAAGTCTTCCAGCTGCCTGCTGCATAAAAAATGAGTGAAAATGGTTAAAAAAAAAAAAAAAGGCAGATGACAGGATTAACATCTGGCTGTTTAGGTACGTGGCTGGTGAAAGGGAAGAATGGTGCTAGTGCTGAGAAGTGGCAGAGAGGTTTCTGTTATTGAGATTTCTGTTATTTCAATATGTCACAACACATCAGTAACTGAAAGATGGAGAAAGAGCCATGGGAAATGGGACAGTAAATACCTGCCAGCACAATTTTAATGCTCTTTCAGTTGAGCTGTTTAAATGTAGTTGCCTGTTTGAGGAAACCACTGAATATAGATTTTAATGCTTTTGCTGATTGGTAGGTTCTCATGTGGGCATTGCAAAATCATCCCTGATGGTCCAGGCACAGGTGGAGTTAGACATGAGCATGGGAGAGGAGTGGCAGATACTCTACAGCTGTGCCAGGGCTTGCACAGACCATGCAGTGCACTCAGTTTGCACAAACTATAGAGGAAGAGAACCTGGAAGCAGCTTAGGAAATGGATGGGAAGCTGCTGCAGTCTGAGGACTGTGATCTCACTTCTCTGTCATGGCAGAAGGAAAGGAGTTTTCTTAGGATGCTCCTTCAGGATGCTGGCCCACCTTCCAATGATTCATGGCTTAGGGACTTTCTCTGCTCTTGAATTTTTTCCTCATTGATTTAATCCAATTTCTTTTTGACCCTTCATAAATGTCCATGAGCACCCCAAAGTCCTGCAGTGAGGAGATACCCAGCAGTGCCACTGCCCCTGTTACCTCATGAGGATGTCTGATAAAGTTGGCATGTTGAGTTCTTGGCTGTGGGTTGCCACAGAGCTGTGGCAGGGCAGACCCTAATTATACCACATTATGCTGGTTTAATGACAGTAATAGAAAGTCAATTTATAGGCAAGAGCAAATTGCCTTTTTATATGGGGAGGAGGATAATTCCTCCCATGTGTTGCATTATTAAATTTGTAATCTTCATTTCTAATGCTTTTCAAAAGTGAATATTAACAGAATCTAAAATGCAGCTCATAAATTTATGAGCTGCATTTTTTTCTCCAAACTCTTCAAGTTCTATAATTTATCTTAAAAGGTGAACTTCAGCAAGCTTAGGGTTTTTTTTTTCCTTTCTTTGCTTAACTTAATAAATGAAAATCCCTTACTTGCTACTTACCTCTGGACAAGCTTAAAGGCTCCAAAGATGCTGCATTTTAAATAGCAGTAATGGATATCTATTTCCATTCTTGCTGAGTGGAAAGTTCCGAATTCAGGCTTATTCCCTGGTGATGAAAGACACTGGAGAGAAAAAAAAATGACACGTTTTCATATGTCATTTGCTAGCAAGGAGGCTGTTATGATGCTCTTTTTTGTTGCCAGGGAAACAGAGTCCTGAACTCCTGTCTTTGCAGGAGGAGGAGGAAAGTATTATTTCACTCTTGAGCTCAATTTGTGACTTGTGATCAGAGGCTGTGAATCGGTTGGGACTGAGGGTCTCACCTTCAAGCTCATTTTCAAAATTGTGTATCCTACCTCCTTCTGTTTGTTTCCCTGTTGGAATGAGTGTGAAGGGTGGGGCCTGGTGGGGTGGGTGGCTGGCACAGGTCACTGGCACGTTTGCTGTTACAGCTGAGTGAAACAGAGTGCTGGGAGCCCAGGTGGTGATGGAAGGGGATTGTACTTCTCTGACCTTGCCAGTAACATCTTGAGAAATCCCAAGGCTTCCTTATGTCTGCCCAGAACAGAAACATGAAAGTTACCTGCAGGTATCAGAAGGGAGGAAGTGACAGTGATGCAGGTGCTTCGTAAGCACGGTGTCCTCTCCTGACCTTCTTCCATTACTGTTGAGCAGTAGTTGCCTGCACATTTTATAAAGAGATTCCCATCAAACTTTTTTTTTTTTTGTGGTTACATTAAAACTAATTTTTCACTCACACACTGCCCTTTAATGCATATTTGATCTCGCTGAACTGTCAGTGTTGCCTGCAAGGCTGATGCTGTCTGTGTCACAATTGCTTCTTCATCTGCTCTCTTTTTTGCTCTTGTAGTAGAGAGAGATTAGCAGGGCGCTCTAAAGCATTTTGTTCATCCTTGCTCCTTCTACAAAATTTGTTCAGAAATATTTGGCACAGATCATGGGATTTTGCTGAAGTTTCTGCCAGGTACATGCCATGTGGTAGCCATGCTGCAAACGGGCATTGCTTCTCAGGATGCTGTGCTGGTGTGTGGCTGTTGTTCACTGTGTGTGATTAATGCAAATTCCATTCAATACGATATTGAAGTCTGGTGTGCCTCTTCTTCACAAGGGACTGATTCTTACTACATCTAGTTGCTGATAATTGAGAAAACGAGATTTTGGTATTGTTCCTAAAGTGTATTAATCTCCTGTATTAACTAATCTGTATTAATCTGATGATTTTTTGCTTCCATCCTCAGTAATCTACATCCAGGCATGATATTTTGGTTGGTTTCCCACATCCTGCAGTATCTTTCAGCAGAGATGAACACATCATGTTTATTTTCCAGCTCTGGCCAAAAGGCTTTTTCTCCTCTATTGAAAGCTCTATACTCTGCATAGGCAAACAGTGAACTGAATTTCCCAAAGGACTTCAAATAATCTGGGATGTTTTTCTATCTGAGTGCTGCTTTTGTGCATGCAGCAAGCAGATGTAGGAGGCAGTTATGTGTCTGCCATGTTCATCTGTGGGAGAGTGTGTCACTCGGATGAGAGCTTGCATGTGTCTCTTCAGGGTTTGGGCTGTGAAAATTTTACTTGAATGTTTTTTCTTAGGTGTCTGCTAGTTAAATTCCAGCGCTTCTGTTTTTGGTATTGGATGGTGTTTTCCATGTGTAACGGCCTGACTTGTCCCCAGTTGAAGATATCTGTGATGGATGATTGGCAGGGCTGTTTGCAGTGATACAAACTCACTTTGATTTCTTAGTCACCGTGAATGACTTAGCAGCGTAAGGAACCGTGGCTCCTGTCCTGCTTCTGGGCATTGAAGCCTGACCTTCCCTTCCAGCTGTCATGAGATATCTGCAGTGAAATTACTGCAATCATGAAGGGCTGGGTGCTCTCCTTTCACTCCACCCAGGCAGAACCTGGCACTTGATCCAGAACCTCAATCCTGAAAGGGATCTGTGTGAAAGAAACACTATGAGTGCATTGGGTCCATTTGCAGGCTTTTGGGAGATGCAATCACTCTCTGAGCTCTCCCTTCAGCACCACAGGTGTGCTATAAACAGAGAGTTTGTACAGTTCTTGGTACCATTTGGAAAGAAAAGGGTTCCCTTTAGTGCACCTGTAGTGGGCTGTGGTACTTGCCTGGCACAACAGACACTCCATAGCCATGGACCTGTCATGGGATGTCCCCATGTGAGTCAAAGCAATTGTAGAGCTAGAGGGGAAGAGCATGCTCCTCTAGCACTTGCTACAGGTATTCCATGAAAGCACCTTTGGTGGAGCCTGACACAAGCAGTTGTAACATCTGGTGAGATTGTCTGGAGTTAGGAACTCAATGCCTGAAGTTGTTTAACTTCTCTGGAAACCAGACCATCGGCTGCCCCCTCTCTGCTTCCATAGTGGATCAAATAATTGCTTCCAAATGGACACAAGTTATTAAGCAGTGTGTATAATTAAAGTTTCACTCCTTGTGAATTTGAGCATTCATTTCCTTAAGGAAAATATGATGAAGTAATTATTACCCAAGCTAAATACAAATCAAATGCTGTTCTAAATGCAATTCTGCACGAGGATTCTAGTTTATGAATGACTCCAGGGTTCTGTGTGGCTTTGTGCCTGTTAAGGAAATGGGGCTGTGTTTTTAATTGTATTTATAATGAGTGAACAAAAGGTTGCATGACTCATGCATTGTGCCAAGACTATTGCTCCTCTCTGCGCTCACATGCACGTGGTCTTGACAAAGCTGCTCGCTCCTAAAAGAGCATCAGTAGGACAGAAGAAAAGGGAAGAAATCTCATTAATAAATATGGCCTTGTCAACTGCTTCCTCTGAATTTTGTCTGTCAAAACTAAACTTTACCTGCTGTGTAGTAGCTGTGATTTTGAGGGAGGCAAGTATTTCTTCAATGCTTAAGCTGCTGTCTTGACTTTCTTCCCATCACTACTATGTAGCAGACACTTTCTAGTTTCAGCTGAATTTGGGGGAGATGTCCAAGATGTGCAGACTTTAAAAATGCTGGAAAAGATGGCTCTGGGTAGAGAGAGAGACATAAGCTAGCACCCCTGGGAGAAAAGGCCTGACACCTAATCTCAGTTTAAAATCCACTTTGTGGGTGAAAGCAGACTGCTGGAGCTGAGCATCCAGTGGGACAGAAAGGTGTGTCAGCACCTCTGGGAGGTTTTGGTGGCTTCAGGAGGCTCATGACCCGAGTCCTCTTCTGCAGCAGGAAAGCACAGATTGCAAACAGGCCGCTGGAGTTACTTTGCCCCTGAAAGTGAAGAGCTAGATGCTGAGCTCTGCCATGGGGGGCACTTGGTGAGCACACAGGTCCAGCAGGCTCAGGAATGGCACAGCAGCCTCATGCAAAATTTCTTGGCTCACTGAAGTGTAGGCAGAGCAGCTCTTTCATCTCATGCCATCTTTCTCTACAATAGCTCTTTCCTAGTAGCTTTATTTTTGTGAATTCACCTCATTTTTGTGATCCTTTTCTAAATCAAGAGGTTTTCTGCAGCTCAGGCTCATTCATATTTCAGAACCTGGACTTAAGCAACATCCTCAGTTATTAATAGTGTGAGGTGGATAGCAGAATTAGGACATCAGGGTGCTCTGGTTCAGCTCTCTTGTAATTAAGTAGAGAACCTCACCTGGCCTTCACAACTTATGTTGTCTAGCTGGAGGACTTCCAGCCACAGGGACATAAATTGGCTCAACCTCTAATTCTCCTTGTGAATTAACAAGAAGAAAGCCCTGAGATGGTGCTGGCACACTAACCAGCCACTCATCTTTCTACTTTGATGCTTTCCTGATACCCACATCTTGATAGCTGGCAAAGTTCCAAGAGTTTGGAACTGAGAACAAGGAGAGCACCGCTGGTTGATGTTTGTATGTATGACACTTCCCTCAGCTTTCTAGAGAGTAAATATTACAGTGTTGTAGTTTAAATAAATAATTTCAATTAATTGCCTGTGCCAAATGTATGTGTTCTCTGAGCCCATCAGCTAAATTTTCCTTGACCTGGTACATATATGGGCTGCAGATCCTGTGGGGTTCCCAGATGGGCTGATGTCAGAGGGGCGTTTAACTCTTGGTGAGGCTTAAAACCCAAAATGCAAGAAGTGGAAAGATTGAATCCCCCAACTGCCATGCAGTGAGAGAGTGTTGTGTGTGTGTATCTGTGGTTTATTGGACTCTTAAGTACCATAGTAAGATTCCATTTTGAAGTCATCACCCCTTGCCCAAGCACAAAAGCAGCAGATGAAGAAGGGCCTGGGATGTGGGATGTCTGTCCCAGACAACTGGTGCAGCATCAGCAGTTCTGTGCTTTCCCTGGAGACCTGGGCTACAGACAGAGAGCAATGTTCAGGTTTCATTGCTGCAGAAATATTAGAGCAGTGCATTTTCTGGGTGGCTATGGACGTTTCATTTAATCAGACTCTACTGCAAAGCCTGGCAGATTGGGGAACGAGAAGGGGGCAGTGTGTTCCATTTTCTTATAAAAATAAAAATGCAAAAGCATCCATCAGATAAAGCTATTTGGATCCTGCTGCTGCAAACAAAATAGAGACATGGAATGAATTCTGAAGAGCTGGGTCTAGCTGCAAAGTGGTTCCCATGAAGTTACTCTGAAAGAACCAAACGTTTTTGTTAGTGTTATGGTACTGCAGCTTTTCTGTAGTGAAAAGTGAAACAATTTTTATGGCAGTCAAAAACTCCTTTTGAAGGTCATTGACAGTGGAACATATGTGTTTACCTTTTTGGCTGTTGGCTTTCTCTCTTTTGACAGGAAAGGAAAAAATCTCCAAAGGATTTTCCTGGCTACGTGTTTGCTGCAGAACTTTTTCTTTAGACACTTTTAAATGAAAATTTTAATGAAAATTTTGGCCGTTAAATTTTTTATATAGATGAATTATCAAAAAGGTCACAATTAAAAATAGCATCATGGGAACTATTTGATTTTAACCTCAAAAGGAGGAGAAAAAATATGTTTAAAATAAGAAAATGGAGCTTTTGAAGAAAGGAGGAAAAATTGATGCTCTACCCATGCCCCAGACAAGCTACAAGAGATGATAACATCTGCTGGGGTGGAGACTTGCTTAACTACAGGCACAGTTGAATTTAAACTGAACTGCAGCTCAGAGCAGCATGGAGGAAAAAATGCTGCTTTAAGTGTCTGAGGAGCTGGGGTTTGGGCTGAGTTGTGGGGGAACTATGGAAGGCAGCCTCAGGGGCTGGACTTGAAAATAACCCTGTGGATGATTTTTGGTTGTCTTCTAATGGTAATTATGGTCTTTGATCATATTTACACTGGATGTCAGCAAAGCAGACCTTCCAGTGCTGTGTGGAACACCTTTGGGAATGATTTTTGGTCATCTTCTAATGGGGAAAGAACAGAAACCTCTGGGTTCAGGGGGAGTTGGTTTGACATATTTTACTATTTTTCTGGCTCTCACAAGAAGAGTTGATTGAACTTTCCTAACCCTGTGAATGTACCTAACCTCCACAGATTAGAATTAACATGGTGATTTTTTTTTTTAATCCCACAAAGATTCTGTGCTTAATTTGGAAAGAAAGGGTGTGATTTTGTTGGTGTCTGAAACTAGGACAAGGGGAACGAAGCATACAGCCTGATTAGTGCCCCTGCTTATCCCCAGCCATTTTCTGTCATTCTGGTGGATTACTCAGGCTGTGATGATAGCCTGGCATGTTCTGGAGCACAGTACAAACTGCCTCTCTTTAGGTGCTCATAATTCACACTCCATTAGGATGTTGATGTAGGGAATGCTTGGCAGGATGTCAGGGCTTGCCAGGCATGATGAGATTGAGTTCATCTCGTTAAACTGCATTCTGAAGTGACAATTCAGTATTTATATATTTTATTTTTTTCCCCCTCAGCAGAAGCAGCCCCTTAGCAGAGCATCAGGGCTTGCTCTGAACAGAGAGAGCCCTGCAGAGGGGCCTGTGCTGCCCACCCTGGCAGCCAACAGCTCAGTATGTGCCAGGCTGTCACAGGTGTTGGGAATTCATGCAAGGCAGTGGGAAGGTTTCTCTTCTTCTCCTCTGAAGCTGAACAATGGAATTTTTATTCATCTCAGAACTGATTCATGGCACTCAAGTCTTAGTACGTGTCACAGGGAGTCAGCATCTGACTAAACAGAAGAATTTTTTTTAAACGCTTCAGGAGCAACAATGCAGTGACAAAGTTTCAAGTGGAGAAGTTAATGTGCTGACTCTTTTCTCAGCGTAGCTGAAAATAGGTAGGAGGTGAAATGGTCAGTACTTTAGCAGTCTGATGGGGAGCTGAGCTGAGACTCCCACTCTGCATTTTGCCCACAGACATCCCAAATTGTTGGACTTGGGGACCTCCCTCACCGCAGCAGGTGATATTATCCAGATGGGTGCTTGATGTTTTCCCTTCGTTCGCAGCCCCAAACCACTTCATCTTTTCTCAGGGGCAGATCTCCACGGGGAAGAAACCTAGAAAAAAGTCCTGGGGTCAAAACCAAGGATGAAGTTAGTGACAGCATAAAGTGAAAGGGCTTGTGAGCCCTTGTTTGAGCCAAGGGTAGAGCAGGCAGATGAGCTGAAAGGAGATAGCTCCAGGCAAATCTCCTCTGCAGGCAGTCAGGTCCTGTCCTGGCTCTGCTCTACCTGATCTACAATGTGCTCTGAAGGCTTCCTTGACTCTGCCAGATGGGTTTTTCTGTGGTCCCTTGCTGGAGCTGTCAGTTCTTCATGCTTCATAAGCTCAGGTTTGTATTTTGGAGCAAAGCAGGCGATTCATGTGCTGAGGAGCCCAGGTGTGAATCCAGGGAGCAGAGTCTGCCCAGGCTGATGCCCTGCAGCATGTTTGGATGGGAATTGTTCCATACTGCTGCACCTGGATAAGAAAAGCAGTGGGGATGCAGTCTCTTTGCTCAAGCTTGGACTGACTTTCTTGGAAAATACAAAATGTTATATTTTCCTGAGCTTTGCAATAGGAACAAATGAAAGTAAGCATCCAAGTGATTTCCCTTCCTGATTTCCCCCCTGGCTCCTCAAGCTGAAGTTTGGGAAAGGATAACAGCTACTCGCAGTGTTTTGCCAGATCCTGGGTGTCTTGGGTGGCCCATGGTGGTGCTGTGTGTCCATGTGCTTTGGGTGCCACTGTGCTCTGTGCTTGGAAGTGGTTGGGTAATTTAGGAGCCAGGCTGATTGAGTTGAAAGTCAGTCAATGCCTAATCTCAGGGCTAAATCAATACCAATTAATTCTAAAGTACAGGAGGGTCTGCAGCACATGCATCATGCTGGGTTCTTTTTGTGATGGTGGCAAGCCGCAGTGGAGGAGAAAATTGAAAACAAAGTGGAAAACAGAAAGATTGTAACAAGTACCTGGGTGGAGGAAAAGGAAGTGACAAGAGATTAGACAGTGTAGGGATAACAGTGAGAGACACTTCTGTCTCTCAGAAGTGCCATCAATAAACATCTATCGTAGAGTAATTCTGTGTAGGAGTAATAATTATATAATGATGACCTTGTGATGAGGTATTGCAGGACTCAGGTAGATTTTTCAAGACTTGCTGGCCTCTGAGCATGGAGAGCCCTGTCAGCAGCAGAGAGGAAGAGCTTCAAAGAGTTGTGTGTGGGAGTGATGTAGAAGAGGACATGAGGAGTGGTTACTCTTTCCTTGGGGGAGAAAAGGGAGCAGCACCGCTCTTATTTTTCCCACCCCATAATTTCAGGCAAATCCAGTCCTTGGTGGCAGCTCTTCCACAGGAGTGGCACCATCCTTGAGAAGAGCTGCCTCTTGGTTGGCAGCTGAGAGTTTAGTTAAGGGAGCTCTCCAGAAGGTGCTCTGCTCTGCACGGGGCACCTGCACAGTCACCTCGCTCCTCTTCATTTGGTACTGGGCTGCCTGGAAGGAGCTTCTGGTTGGCTGGTCTGACATCACTCAAAATGACAGGAAATATGATAATGAGATCTAATTAATAATGAATAAAATGATGGAATATAATTAACATCAATCAAGAAGAATGTAGGGAAAATGGGTCTTGTGAGAAATTCTTTTTTCGCCAAGTTTTAGAAGACACAGATACTGGGTAAGCATGGTAAGTATGTTAGGGCTTTGTCCTAGAACAACATGGCCCTAAAAATGTGATTGTGATAAGTGGATTAAAACGTTGATCATGATCAAAAAGCAATTGTCAAGGAACAGCCTCAAAGGCAGGAGGCCTCTCTTGAAGGCCTGGTGATGCTCAGTGTTTTCATTTGATTTGGAGCAAGCATGAGTTTAAACCTCACTTAATTCACAGGTGATGTGGACATTAGAAAGAGAGTAAATAGTATTGAGTGTGGAAGAGCTCTATAAAGCTGTCTGGAGTTTTGCTTGCTTTCTCTTCAAATAAAATTCGTTTTGTTACATATTTTTTGTTATAATGTTCTGCAAGGTGGTGCCATCAGGACAGGCAAGGGACTACAGAGCCTCCAGATGAGGTGTCTCCTCCAGGAGCTTACTGTGGTCTTGGGAGATGCCAGCAGAAGTACTGAAGATGAGAGCACAAGCTGATATTTACCTCTGTGTGCGTTTCTGCCCTTAAATGCAGACTTCAGTTCTGTTCTCAAAAGGGCGTTTAAAACCTGGGGAGGTTGTTAGAAAGATTCAAGGCCAGGAGAAAAAAAAATGCCAGAGCATGAGAGACATAGAGTTCTCAGTCTGTTTAACTTGTCAAAATAAGATTGAGAGATAACTCATCTGCACTGCAGAAAAGTCTGTGTAGTGAGAACACAAAGCAGCTCTTGGGGTGGAGAAGGGCACTAAAAAAACCTGATGTGTGAAAGCTGAAACCAGGCAAACTTAAGCCACATCTCTAAATGTCAGGTAGTAAAATAAACTGTGCAGGCAAATGGCAGATTCTTCATCTCTTGATATTCTTCACACCCAGAGTGGATAGTGCTTTAGAAGATATTCTTTAGCCAAACATAAATTGTTTGGCTGAGCAGAGCAAAATCAAAGCACCTGTCAACACTGAGAGCTTGGCAGAGTGACTCCTGGGCCCTTCTGGTTGTTGGCATCAGTGAGGTGCTGTGTATCTTCATCCTGCATATTTGAGCAAAAAACTTCATCTCCCCAAGGTCATCCCGGACCAAAATCCTCCCTTAGTGAGGTGTTGCACTGCAGCCTTGACTGACTGCTTAACCTCTGTTGTTTGCTGCTTAATTGGAAGAGGTGCAGGGAATAAATCTGGTGACGCTGCAGAAAATGTCAATACTGCTCTTACTTGTTTCAGATACCACTGACAAATTAAGACAAATGATTTTGCCAGGCAACACCCACATAGATGCATCTCATTTACCTTCTGATTGGCAAAGGTGTCAAAGCACAAAGATTTCAGGAAGGGGAGGAGGCACAGCCCCTATGCCATGCTCCACACTGACCAGAGAAGGTTGATGCTAGGTGACTGTTGCTTGTGAAATATTTTTGGCTCACTGATGAGAAGTGCAGTGTCATCCATATTTATTTCCTTTCCAGGTGTGCTATCCCTGATCTGTCCTCCTCTCCCAGCTGATGGGGATGGATAGTTTAGGAACCTGTATCTCCTTTCTGATATCTAGTGCGTATGGTGATCTCTTACCCTGTTTCAGTCTGGCTCTGCCTCTGGCTACTGTGGTTTGGGAGCTTGCCTTTTTGACAAAAAAATTATTCTCCTTCTGTTTAAAGGAAACTTTCAACAAAAAGAGACTGTAGTGGGAGAAAGGTTTCTCCAACCTTTCTCCAGAATAATGAGAGATAATTTGTAAGATGCAGGAGTTGCTCTGCATCCCTGTCTGGAAGAAGAGGGAGGAACAAAGGATTTTTGTCCTTTATTTCCATTGTCTTGTTTTACAGAGATTCTCAGTTAAACTTTTGTCATTTTTTTCCTTTTTTTTTTCCCAGTCTGCAAAAGCAATCAGGACTACTAGAAAATGACCCACCCAGCAGTGGAAAGCTGTGCATGTGATGCTCTACATCTGAACTTGCCCTGTGCCAGCTAAATCTCTGGTACAGTGCCCTGGTGCTCCCACAGTGCTGCCTTTCCTTGCCTTTGAGCCCTTCTGCTTTATTTCCCTGGCTTTCAATCAGGAGATAGTTGATAGAATAGAGCAAGCACCTTGCATTGCTCCAAACCCATGCTCTGTCCCAAGCCTCTTGTTTGTTTCCAGCTGTGGATGAACAGTGTTTTAATTTTGAGTGTCTCCAGGCACATCTCATTAGACTGGGGAAAGAAGAGATTTTTTTAAGCAGATGTTGCTTGGCTGGGCAATGGGTCATTTTTAATTTGTTTCCTACATTTATGTCATTTGATGCTTTGACTCTGGCTGCCAGCAGAGCTCTTGTGAGGAGTAACCTCAAAGGGCAGGAGGATGAGTGCTCTGAGTGCACACGAGGAGGAAGGATGGGCACTGGTGCATGTGGATGACTCAGAGATTGTTTGTGGAGGTGAATGCAAGACAAGTGAAATGGACCATCAAGCCTGCCCACATGGCTGTGGGATGTGCCCTCAGAGGAACCTACAAACGGCATCAGAGGCTCCAGTGAGCTGCACAAGGCTAAGGAGGGTGAATCAAAGGGAGCTGCTCTGCACTGATGGGGAGAACAAGCATGGCCATTTCACAAACCTTCGCTTTTGTTGATGCCCATCTTGATATTCTTGCCTGAAGGTTTGGGTTTTGAAAGCACATGAGAAATATGTTTTACATTTGTGTGACTTCCTGATTTATACAATGTGCTTCATGCATTGCTCTAGGCACACAAACAGTACAAACTGTAGTTAATGTTAACCCAGAATGTGGAAATTCGATCCCCTCAGCTCACAGGGACATGTGTACACAGGCTGCACCATATTTGGGGACAGCAGCTGGTACAGAGCCCTGGGGCCAGCACATTTACCCAGTTGGAAACATCATGATAGTAGAGAAAAAGGTACTTCACAGCTGTATTGATAGGAGAATTTTTGTCTTTGCATTTCCATGTAGATATAATTGGAGAAGTGAGATAGGAAGCATTTCTGATATCTTACGGAATTTTTTTTCCAAAGTCCCTCTTCCCACCAAGATCTAAAGAAAAGTATTTTAGGTCAAGCAGCCTGCTACAAATAACAGTGTATTTTAGGGAGGTTGTTACAGATACCCTCATATTTCCAAAGTAGTTCAGAAAGTGATTCACCAGAAGTTCCACCTGAATATGAGGAAGAACTTCACTGTGTGGGTGCACTGGAAGAGGTTGCCCAGAAAGTTGTGGAGTCTCCCTCACTGGAGATATTCAAGAACTGTCTTGATGCAATCCTGTGCAGTGTGCTCTAGGATGACCCTGTTCCAGCAGGGAGGATGCATCAGATGACCCACTGTGGTCCCTTCCAACCTCACCCATCCTGTGATTCTTTGAAAGATTTGCTTTCTTTAATATTTGGCGATCCTGAGTTCTCCAGACTCAATAGCTGGGTCATTTCTCCTCTGGAGGTGGTACTCAAAAAAGTTGGAAGGTTTCTGAGAGTACTGTGGGTCAGAGGTTTGTTGCCTGAATCCAGGGTAGTGACTGAGCATCTTTAGAGGATTTAGATAATTTTGCTTTGTTCAGAAAACTTGTAGCAGATGTGTTTTAGGATGAGTGCTCTATGTGGGATGAAATCTGGAGCTTCCTAACACCAGCTACAGCAATTAATAGTAATGGTATTCATTACATATTCATTACATAACATGGTTTGTTCTGAGAAACAGACTGCTTGAGATGGAGGATGAAAATAGCAGCTGTTAATTTCAGAGGGCTGAGCCTCTGAAGACTGCACCCAGGAGGAACCAGAACCTACTTAATTCCCTCTATGCTGTGGCTGAGGGCGTCTGTCAAGGGGAATAGTCCTCTCCAGGGCTTTCCATGCTGGTGCCACCAGGGAACATTTCAGCTGTGCCCAATATTCCCCTGTGGCAGGTCTGGGAGGGTCCTGCTTTGACAGCATCTCTGGTGCTGCCTGGCCTTTTTGTGCCCTCAATGCCCACCAGGACCTGCCACTCTTTGTGCTGTTCCACACAACCTGAGTCAGCAACGTGGGATTTGGGAGAGGCTTGGAGGCATCGGCTGTGCCCATGGTTGCTGCTGCTGTGTTCCCTGACTGGGTAGCTCTGGGTGTAGCCAGCTGGTGTGGCTGCCTTCTCAATGGATAATTAATTGGTTCAAATGGTTGGAGCAGGTAGGGAGGGTGTGCATGCTCTGAGTATCTGCTGGGCCTGGCATGGTGGAGCAGTGAGTGTGTTCCAGAGGTGACTCGGGAGCTGATGATGAAGCAGGGCTGGGTAAGGGAAATTTCCTTTGTAATAAAGGAATTTTATGTTTTATAATGAAGGAATTTATTATAATTTATATGTTTATAATATATATATATATTATATATATATATATAATTTATTATAAAATTCTATATTTTATAATAAAGGAATAAAGAAATGTATTCCCTATATAATAAAGGCTGGTCTTCCAAAATACCTCCTCTGCTCCCCCTTGGCCCTGTGAGTGCAGAAGGCTCTGGGAATAGAGGCTGACTGCCTTTTCTCCCCTTGTGTTCCTAGATGGTGATGGCCGGAGGCTGAAGGGAGCCATCCAGAGGAGCACAGAGACCGGCCTGGCTGTGGAAATGCCCAGCAGGACCGTGCGCCAGGCCAGCCACGAGTCCATCGAGGACAGCATGAACAGCTACGGGTCAGAGGGAAAGTAAGTCATCAAAAAGGAGCTGGGTAATCACTCGTGGGATGCACTGTCCCTGAACCTATTAATTTTCCTGCAGCATGATGGACGATGTGTTTTTCTGACTTGCCTGTGCTGCAGGTGTACTGCCCATGCAATTAGAGCAGATCTCTCTGTCTGCATAGCTGGCACATACTTGACTGTTTATATACTTTTTTTAGTGTCCTCATTACTCTGAGCTGAAGCAGATACCCATTACTTTTAACCACTTTGCCTTTGGATGAGTAATTCAGGGTCAATAGCAGAGGCTCATTACTGCTCGTAAATTATAAGCCAGTAGTTTCTAATGTTGCACAATAGTTTTCCATTTCCCCTGTTTCAAAATAGCCCTTTGGTTTGGGGCAGAAGGAAGTTTCACGGTGCTGAAAAGGGTGAAAGTAATAAAATACATGATAACATGGCAAAATTCTGGTATCAAAATATATATTCTAGAGCCTGAGTGTACTTCGGAAAAAAACCTAATTTTGTTTCATCTGAGTTAGTGTCCTAAAAGAATGTGTTTCAGAAAAGATTTTTGACTGCAAGAGAAGTTACAACATGCTTACATTTAGACTTTATACCAGAGTGCAAAGCAGGGGATATTTAGGCCAGAACTTGGAGACCTGACTTGTCTCCAATTCTGGTTTTTGTATTTCCATTACTTGAAGCCATATATGGAAATTTAATTATTTTACTAAGATGACTATTCATGGAAATCTTTGGAAGCAAAAAACCCACAGTGTTTAAAGAAGAAGGCAATACATACCATCTGATTTTGTGCTTTCTAGGTGTGTGGCCACAATGTTTCTATACCTAAAAGGTGTCCTGTTCAAGCCAAGGATTACACTTGGCATCACTCTGTATGCTCTCTCGAGTCCTGTGTGGTATTCCAAGTACACTGTACAGCTAAAATGCTGAGATAGTCCAAAGGCACTCTCAATTAATGTGATTCTGGTGTTAAATAAGTAACAGGCTGTAAATTAAGAGAGACTTTCTTTAGCTTTAGAAGTAGGCTAATCCTGGAAAGGCATCATAGATCTGTGCTGAAGGTTCAAAATAGTAATGAGGCACAGACTGCGATAGCAATCTTGTCACTCCAAAGCTGTGATGTACCTTATCTCTTCTGTGAGCTGCTGTCTCCAGGGAAATTTTCCTGCTACACCAGCACAGTCCTGTGGCTTGGAGTTCTGCCTCCGCTACTAGATGCAGAGGATTAATGATTAAGTTCATTCCCTGGGCAATGAGGAGTAAGAATCTGCTTTCATGCAGGGCAGAATTCTTTCTTTTTTATATTTACATAGCTTATCCTCCTGGGAAGGGGTGTAGTTCCCTGGATGGTTTGTGTCCTCTCACTGCTTCCATCAGCTGCTTTTGTGGAAGAGGAGTATTTCTGCCAACAAAATACTGCACCCCTACCAGTGCTGTCTCACCCTGAGGGCAGGTGACATGTAGCTACCAGCTGGACAGAAAAAGGAAAAGCCTGATTTGCAATGCAATTGTCTTTATTAGAACGAGCCTAAGGTTTGGTATTCCAGCCTTGAGCCCTGCCAGATCATCCTTGCCAGCACCTCAGCCAGGGATGGGGTGGTTTCTTCCTTTCTCTGAAAAGTGTGATTAAGTTGTTCCTGGATGCTTTGTTCCTGGGTGGGATAATTAATCTCTTCTGAGAGCCCCGTGGGAATTGCAGCTATCTGTCTGAGCCACAAGTGATAAGCAAACAGGGCTGAGAGTACAAAGAGCTAAGAGGGCTCAATTCTCTTGAAACATGGTGGGAGGGGAGTTTCTCTGCTTTCTTTTCCTGCTGCAAAGAATGGAATTGTTTGGGGAATAGCTTCGAGGAACAGAAATGTGTTCTCCTAAATCAGATTTCTCTTGACCTCTCTCGTTTGCTGTAGCTGTCTTGCCAGGGAGGCAGAATGAAGATTCATATGTCTCTGTTAGCTGTGGCAAGTTGATTTTCTTTCTAATAAAAGCTGGGTTTGTGACTGGTGCAGATTCTCCCAGGTCAGAGAGTTTTCAGCAGTGACTGTCAAACCCCTGGTTTCCAGCAAGGCAATGCTGTTCTAGCTCTTTCCACCCATGCATCCCTTTGCCGTGTCCACGCCTGGAAAAAGATGGATTCACAACCTCTCAACTTCCATGTGTTCTTATAATCCTTATCAATTTAAGGACTAACAGGAAAACTTCCAAAGATGGCATGCTGAAGTGATCAAAGATTGGTGAAACTTTGCTGCAGCAGGCCTAAATACCAGCCCTCAGCCATACAAACTGCTTTTTAGGAAGTGTTGCTCACTGACTGCATTTTCATGTTTGTTGCAGGGAGCTGCTCTGTGCTAGTGCAAGGTATCACAGTTTAAGAATGTTCTGAGGTGCATGGTTTTGAGCAATGCTGCTTCCATGTGAATACCAGCATGCATAAAATCCAGATTTTTTTTCATGGAGAGGCTTATTATGTAGGGGAATACCTCTGAGGTGTGCTTGGCATTCTTTTGAATACTCCCTTTAACTGAAAATGAAGTATACTGGAGAGTAGCTGGGCTAAATGATGCATCTCCTGGAATTAAAGCTCATATAGCATGCCAGGAAACGCTGACATTGTGAACACACTGCTTCATGTAAATTTTTGTCAGACAAGAAGTCCTCCAACCTTCTTATCCAGATTTTCTATTGCACAGTGGTTGTGCACTAGTATAGGAAATGAATATAATAAAACTCCATGTGAGACTTTGTAGAAGGAGAAGTAGATATTTACCATGAACAAAACTGTTTTCAGTCATTCCCATGTCCAGGTTTCATTCCCTCATGCTCTCACCACCCCATGTGGGCACCAAGCCTGGTGAATCCAGGTGCTGGAGCCAGGCTGGGTTGTGTGCTGCAGGGAGGACATGGGACACCATCTGTCAAGCCCTTGCTGTGTCTGCTGAGTTGTTCTTCACAGCAGACTGGCTCTTGGACTGTGTTTTTCTTACACTTTCTAGGACTTACCTGCTGCTTTGGAGTGATCTTTCACTTCAGGGTCTTGCTCTTTTTCGTCTCTGTAGATCTCAAGCAGCACTGCCACCTTTTTGTTCCCTTTTTTGGGGGATCTTTCTATGGCTACAGTCTGCCCTCAAACAGGCTATGGAAGTGATGTGCTCTCTAACCTTGTTGTCTGTTCTTCCCCCTTTCATTGGAGAACAGATCTGCTGCAGCCAGGTTGGTTGTGCTTTCACATACACAGATGTTCCCATTCATAATTCATCCAGAACAATCTTAGCACTGGTTACAAATCCTACAGCAGTGAATATTTTCTTCTATGTCTATTCTTAAAGATTCGCTTGAGGAAACAGTTGCCTGCTGTAGTAAGTGCCTGTGGGGTAGTCTCAGGACACCAGGATTGCTGCAAGGATACAATTCCCAATATAGGAATAACTCACAAACAGCCCTGTGAGATTCAGCAGAATCTCAGCTCCATCCTGGCTCTTGCACCATCTACATCTTGTTTTGGCTGGGTTTTGCTGCAGCTGCACGAGACCATGTACAGCATTCAAAAAGCAGTAGATTCTGGACTTGCATGTAACTTGTTCCTGCCAAACACTTTTCTTCCTGAAAATGGAGCAGAAAGATAAAAATGGACCTGGAACAAAAGTCTGCTAGCTGCCATAGTGCCTAGTGAGTGGTACTCAGAGGGTTTTTGTTCTTGCTGGCTACTGCTGAGATGATTAAGTTCTGGAGAGATCAGGTGATTCTTACCTTAGAAAAGCACAGCAGGTGGTGACTAACAAAGACTTGGAGGATTGTTCTGGTATTATCTGAGATGAGTGTGCAGGTCCAGTGAGGAGGCATCTTCTTGTTTCCATCTCAGCTCTCTTCTCCTTGGTGAGGGCAGTGCTGCCTGAGCCCTGCCCTGTTGTGCCCTGGGCAGGAGCAGGACACAGCCTGGCATAAGTGCCACCTGCAAGGGCATCTCACACCTCTTGGCTTTCTTCTGTCTCTGGTACCAGCTCTGCCCCTGGGCTGGTGTAATCCAACACTGGGACTTAGGCTGGGGAAGCTGCCTGCCCCTCTCTGCTTCACTGTGGAACAATAATTAACAGGAAGCAGGAGAAAATACTAGCCTGGGTTGTGACCACATGAAAATTCACTTCCCTTCACCAGAAATTATCCATCAACATTCAAGAATGACCAAAAGACTTGATTCCTCAATGCCCCATTCAGGAGATTCATGTTGCAGCTATTCCCTGAATGTTTCTTGTTGGACTTCCAAAGCCAAGAGACTTCTAGACTCTTTTATAACAGATTATCTTCAGGCCTCTTTTTATCTGAGTCCTTTAAAAAAATGTAATGAAACATGCTAATATTAGTTCAGGCTGTAAGAAACCAATGTCTTTTGAGATGGAAACCAGGAAAGGCATGGAGATTATTTCTGTAATGTATCAAAAAATTCCTTAGGCTGTTCAGCAACAGCACATCCTTTTGTGCAGGCAAAGCTTGACCAGCACAGCTTGGAAAGGATGTGACCTTGAGAGCTGTGGTTCCAGCATGAAATACAGTGAATCCCACCTTCAGCAACCCCTTGGGAGCAGACAGAATTGCTCACTGAAGACAGGTAGCTATCTTTTATTCAGTGCATCTAGATGACTAGTGATTGCTAAAAATGGAGCTAGCCTGGCAAGGTGGGGAAGGGAGTGGGGGAGGTCTTTGTGCAGAATTCACTGCATAGTTTTTATAGCACTGTTTCAGTGGCAGAATTCACAGAGCAGAGCAGAAGGAGCGGGATACGCGAGCGGAGTACAATGTGTTACAGCGCAGAAGACAGCACGTCACAGTGCTAAAAATGCTACAGAAACTGGAGTGGCCCAGAGAGAAACAGAGCTTGTTGAGAGGCAGAGTTGGAGATCTTGCCTGGCACAGGAGAGGTGTGCAGTTGGGGTTAGGGTGGGTTTGGGTCATGGAAAACCTTCCCAGCCAAAGTGAAGGCTCCTGCAGCGTTCACATCGACTTTGGCAGGTTAAGGGGCTCTGTGCCCAGTCCCTGGATGCATATTCCTCCTGCACACCATAAATATTTGAAAGATGGGGTTATGGACATTGGCAAGTTCTGCCTTCTTCCTTAGCTGATAGATTCTGCTTGGCTCCTGCCTGGGAGATGCGATTTAAAAGACGTTAGCATGCAATATGGATGAGTGTGATTGTTACACAGAACATTACTGCTCCCTGAAATTGGAGTTCTGATGGGGTTTTTTTAATGCTCAAATAAAATAACTGTCAAATATGTTATCAGTCTCAGAGGAGACTTCCCTCTCCCCATTTCTTCTGACTGTAGGAATCTGTTGCTGTCCCTGTTTTTTAAAGATAGAGCTGGAGAATTTAGCTCCATGTTAGATGTAGATGTGTGGTGTATCTGTTAGTTCAGCTGTGCAAGTCAAACCACTGAGATGCATGGCTGTGTTTAGGCAACTTGCTTATTAAATGCAAGTTTGTGCCATGAGATGATTAAAAAAAAGAGGCTTTTTTATTTACAAGAACAGCACAATAATTTCTGAACCCTGGACCCGGACACATCCCATGCACATAGCAGACACAGTGGAGCAGCTCTTCAAGAATGTATCACCTCTGGAGACTTGAGATGATGGCAAATCGGTGTTTGTGTGGATAGTGTAAATGAATCCATGAAAAGAACAAGACAAAATGTTATCTTCTAGAAATAGCTGTGTCTGGGTGTGCCAGGGGGTGGCTGTGTTGAAGCTGTCTGGCCTCACCACCTCGCTGAACCCGGAGCAGTGGAGCTCTGTGGGAGTCAAGGTGTGCAGCGTGTGAAACAGAGAGACAGGAATGGGGATTTGGTCCAAGGGTGAGGACACAAAATTCTCTTATCCTGAGAGAGCTCCTGGACAAAAGGGTGTTACACCCAGCCTGTGAAGGGAGATGAATGCCTCACTCTGTATTTCTTCTGCACAGGCACAGCAGCGAGTGTGTGGCCATTACACATTAGTACAATCAAGACCAGTCTCAAAGTCTTGTAAGACTTATAAAAAGGTATAGTATCAAGAAGAAAAGAAAGGGAATATGTGGTCTGTTTTTCAAACTGATAATTCACAAAGGACTGATGTGTAAAGAGGAAAAACTGGAAAAATATTTGGAAGGAGAAAGTAAAATAATGCACAGGAATAAACTCTCTGGGAAAGATTTAAGAACAGGTTAGAAAAGCAGCTGTCCTAGATGGTGTAAATAAGGCTGCTCTGGTCTTGGGACCTGGGTGTGACTGACCTGTGGAGATGCATTCTGACCATATTTCCTGTGAGTATTACAAGATTTTGACAAGCTGATTCTGCAAACGCTCTCAGCAGCATAATGGGATACCTGGCATACAGAGTCCCAGGAGCAATTTAAAAATAGATTTAGAAAAGAGGTTGGACAAACTCTGCACGGACAGGAAAAGAAATTAATGATACATTTTCCCTAAAAGTGTCTGCCTCTGCACACTCTGCATGCTAATCTGTAGCCAGCAGTGGGTGGGAGTGCAGAAGGGACTGAGCAGAGCCACATACACTGTGTGAGAGGCATCAGCACAGCTGCTCTGCATTTTCTTCATAGCATTTTGCATTGAAATCAGCGTTGTCCATCTGAGCATTCAAATCCTGATCAGTTTACAAGCAAACTCTGAAAAGCTAGTTCTGCATCCAGTCATATATAAGGAGGAGCTGCTGTGCCATGAAGGCAGGGACTGCATGATTTCCCCACAGAGGGGAAGGACATGGATCTTTGCAAGGAGTAGGTCAGGAAATGCTGCTACCCTGAAAGACCAGAGAAGCAAGCAGCTGGCAAGGAGCCTTTAAGCCACTCTTAAATTACTCTACAGAGTAGAGTAATGACCTGACCTACAGCATGCAGCACAAGAACACAGTCTTCAGAGGCTGCACAGATTTCGTAAATAAACAGGATTAGGAATGTTGTGTTAAAAGAAGAAGGTCTGGGCAGTTTCAGCCCCAGTCTGAGCACACAGCTTCTAAGATCCATAGAATGTAGAATATGCTGAGTTGGAAGGGACCCACGAGGATCCTCAAGTCCAACTCCTGGCCCTGCACAGGAGACCCCAGGAATCCCACCCTGTGCTTGAGAGCGGTATCCAAACACTTCTAGAACTCAGAGCTGTGACCAGTGCCCTGTTCCAGTGCCTGACCACCCTCTGGGTGAAAACCTTTTCCTAATATCCAGCGTAAACCTTCCCTGACACAGCTTTATACCATTTCCTCAGGACCTGTCACTGGTCATGAGAGGGAAGAGATCAATTCCTGCCCCTCTGCTTCCTCTCATGAGGATGTTGAAGACCACAATGAAGTCTCCCCTCAGTCTCCTCCAGAATGAACAAACCATGCTACCTCTAGTGTTTCCCATAAGGTTTCCCCTCCAGTCCCATCACCATCCTTGTGGCATCTTTTGAATAATGTTCTCTAATAGTTCAATGTCTTTTTTATATTGCTGTGCCAAACCTGCCCCCAGGACTTGAGGTGAGGCTGCACCAGAGCGGGGCAGAACAATCCCCTCCCTTGCTGGCCATGCTGTGTCTGATGCCTCCAGGACAGGATTGGCCCTCCCAGCTTCCAGGGAGTGTGAATATGCTGATCATATGTGAATATGCTGATCATATTCAACTTGCCATCAGCCAGGACCCCCAGGTCCCTTTCCACGGTGCTTCTTGTTCCCCTGTCTGTACACACACCCAGTCTTATCCTGCATATAAACGTGTCCCACAAAGACAGAAGGGGTTTGTGGGCTCTGTCACGTGTGCCATAAAGCCGGGCTGCTGGTTGGTACCTGCTCTGCACGGGCCCCGCAGCAGTGCGGGAGCTGCGGCGCTGCCGCGGGCTCGTGTCTCCCTCTCGCGGCTGTCCCGGCTCCCTCTGTCCCTGGCTGTGTCCCTGCTGTCCCTGCTGTCCCGGCTCCCTCTGTCCCTGGCTGTGTCCCTGCTGTCCCTGCTGTCCCGGCTCCTTCTGTCCCTGGCTGTGTCCCTGCTGTCCCGGCTCCCTCTGTCCCTAGCGGTGTCCCTGCTGTCCCTGCTGTCCCGGCTCCCTCTGTCCCTGGCTGTGTCCCTGCTGTCCCGGCTCCCTCTGTCCCTGGCTGTGTCCCTGCTGTCCCGGCTCCCTCTGTCCCTAGCGGTGTCCCTGCTGTCCCGGCTCCCTCTGTCCCTGGCTGTGTCCCTGCTGTCCCGGCTCCCTCTGTCCCTAGCTGTGTCCCTGCTGTCCCGGCTCCCTCTGTCCCTAGCTGTGTCCCTGCTGTCCCGGCTCCCTCTGTCCCTAGCGGTGTCCCTGCTGTCCCAGCTCCCTCTGTCCCTAGCGGTGTCCCTGCTGTCCCGGCTCCCTCTGTCGCTAGGTGTGTCCCTGCTGTCGCTAGGTGTGTCCCTGCTGTCCCGGCTCCCTCTGTCCCTAGCGGTGTCCCTGCTGTCGCTAGGTGTGTCCCTGCTGTCGCTAGGTGTGTCCCTGCTGTCCCCAGCTCCGTGCTGTTTCTAGGTGTGTCCCCTCTGCCATCCCTGCTGGCTCTTGTGCCAGGCACAGTTTGGGCACAGCAATGGTTATTTGATGCTGAAGTGGTGTTTGCAGCCTGTGCTGAGCCTTGGTAGGAGCTGGTACCCGTGCAGCCAGGGTTAGCCTTGATGCAGGTTTCTGCTGTGTTGGTGGGCTCAGAGATCCCAGGATCAATAGTATCCACTTATATTATTATTACTAGTATCCAGTGTTATTTTCCGCTGTCCCTGCTCTGCCTCCTTGCCTACAGCTGAAGACCATGGTCTGAGCATCCTCCAGCAAAATGTCCTTCATTTGTCCTTGACACTCTGGAGACATCGCTGACCTCCCTGTGCTCTCCCTCTGCCTTCTGGCCAACAACAGCATTGCATTCAACTTAGGACCAATTCCACAGCAAACCCATAATCTTTAATTCTGTTAAAATCATCCCCATTTGGCTGTGGAAAAGCAGAGCCCGTAAATCATGATTAGTGAAAGCAAAGGGCCAGAGAAGAGATAATTAATTTCGCTTTGCTGTTCAAAGGCTGCACTGCCCTTGCTCAGTGGAGGATTTGTGCCCTTTAGACAAAAGGCTGACAAGTGTCACCTGTTAATCTTCTCTGTGTGCAGCTCTTTGCAGCGTGAGATGGTCCTGTCACAGGGCCCTGCTGGCTCTGGCAGCTGCTATTTGCAAGTCAGCTGCAAAGCTCTCCCTCTTTATTCCTCTGGCTATTTTTAGCATTTCTCTTTAGATGCAATAAAAAAAAAAGACATCTCATGTCGGTGATAACCAGGTTGTAGTGATTGTTCCCCTTAAGGGACAGACATGTTGGGCAATGGGAGGGGAAAGGCTTTCCAGGATTGCTCCAGTGTGTGTGAAACATCTGCTGGCTGTCACCCAGGGTGGAGACACCACTGTCACCTGCGGCAGATCCCTTCAGGAGCCTGTCTCCAGCACATCCAGTGTGTGGTGGTTCAGCTGGAGAGCTGGTTGCTGCATCAAGGGCAGGTCAGAACAGCTTGATATATGCAGAGGGCAGGCAGGAAAAGTCTGCTGAGCCTGCAGCATGTTCCAGAGTGGCAGGGAAGGGCTCTTGGGAGCATCAGGGCTGCATTTAAGGAGTTAAAAGAAGTCACAGTGCTCCCTGGAGCTCTTTTCCTTCCTGCTTTAACTGCAGGAAAAACAAGTGAGGGAATGGGGAGAGCCTGTCCCAGCAATCTCACCATACATGTCCCCCTCACCTCACAATCTCAGCCTCTCTCTGAGCCTTTGACAGACAGCTCATCAAGCTGAATTTGAGCATCTGAAATTTAGTCTATTCTGCTAAATCATTCCTGCTGGTTTTAATCCACATTCATACTGTATTTCTGCCGTTTTATTTTCCCCTTCCCTCTCCCCTCAAGGGAGAAGCAGTAGCTTTCTTGGAGATAGCTTATGATTTTTCCAGACAGAAATTGTTTCCATTCCAGGGTTATTGGCAATACCCAAATATATGTCCAGGAATTGGTCAAAGCCAAGATTTAGAGCTGCTGCTTCTAGTGTCTAATAAAGCAGGACTGCAAAAGGTCAGCCTCTGTGCAACATAGCAGCCAGTTCCACCAGCTAATGGCATAATCTATTATAGAAGTAATTCCTATGTCTTCCCTTCCCAGTCAAATGTAACAACAGTGGGGAACATTAACTGTCTAATTTAATCCTGAGTTTCTTATAGTGCTAGTAAACCCATTAACTAGGGCTGTTATCCAGACTGATTGAGTCTTGACCTTGGCCTGTGTTTTTAAGTGAGCTTTGCCATTCCCTTTGGGATCAGCAGCTCCATTCAAGCAGCAGCTCCACTGCCCTCCTTGCAAGGCTCTGTGCTGGTGGCCCAGCCTGGGTGGCCCTGCAGCAGTGTCCTGCCCTCTTGCTGTAGTTTGCACTGCAGAGCATTCATCATTTCAAGGTCATCCAGAGCTCTCTGACTTCTGAATTTATGGAGGGTAACAGCAGCCTTTGCTTTGCTGTAAGCACTTCCCCTTGCCATTGCTTCACCTTTACCCCAACAGCTCTTGTTCTTGTGCTTTTTAACACTGTCCTTCATACTCTCCTGCTTTTTCCCTCTATGTCATCAATGCAGGCTGCAGCATCAGCTGCTCTGTTAGCAGGTGTTTTTGCTTTCTCCTGAGCTGCCCCAGCTGCTGGGCAGAGCCTTTGCTAGCAGCATTCATAGTTAGCATCACATAACAGCTTGGAAGGGACCTTAAATATCATCTGGTTCCAGCCCTGCTGCCATGGGCAGGGACACCTCCTGCTAGGCCAGAGGAGGGGTGGGTTGGTGTGAGAGCACAGATGCCTTCTCTCCACACAGGTATAGTGCAGAGGGGTACTTGGCATCAGCCTTTGATGTGATTCTCCCTGGCAGGTAAGAGGAAATGGTTTATTGGATTGTTTTGAGTATTCAGAGGCCAGAGGGGTTTCTGTGGGTGGTCTTCTCCCACCTTTGTGTGTCCTCTGCAGTAACATGGCTGACTTTCCTCTAGAGAGGAATTGCTCTAAGACCTAGTTCTGGGTGTGCTGTGAACTCTCATAGCCCTCAGCTTCACTCAATCCTGGGCTTCCCCTCCTCTGTCCTGGTCCTCAGCATTTTGCTAATTAGCCCAAGCATCTGTTCTGAGCACAGCAGTGAACATTTCCCTGAACAGCTATGAGTTGTCTTGCCAGATTGTTATTTACATGCTGGTTCAGGTCACACACTCCCCAGGGCAGGAGTGAGACCCGAGTTTGGGCCATTTGTCTTCCATGAGTTGAAGAGAATAAAGAAAACATTTACCTTCTGGCTGATGGTCCATTCATCTCCTGCTGAATCTTATGTCTTTGTCTGTCAGATCTCCCTTTTTCCCGCACTATTTTGAGTTCTCTAGGCACTAGTTTTCATCCTTTTTTGACTCTCTGTGTGCAGCCCAAAATGCCTGAGCCAGCAGGGTCACGGAGTCTCGCTGGTCCTCATGTGCACCAGGACTCACTTCTTCCTCCTTGTATGGGCAAATCACGAGCCTGATAAAGCCTGTCTGGCTCTGGGCTCCCTCTTCCTCTGCTTCCCCTATCCCATGTCCCTGCAGATTTTCCAGCCCTGGGGCTCTCTCTCTCTCTCTGTGTGCACAGTTTATCCTGGGGAGCCACAAATCCAGCAACTCTGCCGTGGTCCCAGGGATGGCTGCCACGGTGGGGCTGACAGATGCCAGGTGGGTGGTGGGGCAGGAATTGTGTGCCCACAGGGAGCAGAGTGTGGCCCTGGACACTGGGGATACACCTTGTGCTTCTAAGGAGTTGGTGACACAGGAAATTGAGAGAAATGCTAAGCCTTCTCTGCAACAAATGCCAAATAAACGCTGCTGTTTCTCTTGTATCTCAGAATATCACCTGGAGTGTTGGTGCAAACAGTGGATGCAGGGCAAAAAAACCACTGAACTGAGGAAAATACACCCAAGCAGAGCCCCTCCCAAGCCTGTCACCCAGGATGCCAAGACTCCCTCATCCCTTTGCACAAAGGTGACATTTGTAAAGAGCTCAAGGGCAGGTTTTTCCATGCTGATGGCTCAGCAGCTCTCCCTGCGCAGCAGCAATAACCAGGTTTCTCAAAGAGCCAGGTCAGCGTAGAGGGGAGGTGCAGTGTTCTGTGGAAAAGCTGGGCCATTTAATGCAGTGCCCCTGTCACAGGGAGCTAAGCCACCCCATGAACCCATGCTAGTGACATGTCCTCTTCAGTCCCCGTGTGTGGTGAGCTGCTGATGTGTGTGTGCTGGCATCCTCCTTCCCTGTCAGAATAAATAAATACTCCCATGGGGCTGAGAGCAGGTCTGCAAATAGCTAATGAGAGCTGAAATCCCAACCTGAAATTACCACACTGCTGGTTGAATGGGGTTGGAAAAGAATTCCTTTTCTTTTTAATGTCTTTTAAATGTAACTGGCTAGCAGGGGGGCATCACCAAGGCTTTGTGGCTGACTCAGCTGTGTGAGAGCCTGCCCACCCCGCAGGCAGGGCTCCTCTCTGCCGTCACTTGTACCCAACCTGCAGCCTCCTCACAGCGTCCTTTGTGAGAAAGGGATTGGGGGAACGGGGGCTGCATCACTCCCTGGGTAATTGCCCCCATTCAGGGGAGTTTGGAGAAGTGGAGGAGGTTTGTAATTGTGCCTGGCTTTGGCACGCAGCAGGCAGAGAGCAGCACCCGGCACGGCAGCGTGGGTATCCCAGCACAGAGCTCCTGACGTGGCTCAGCAGCTGTGTCATGGCTTGGCAGATGCCTGTGGGACAAATGTAGGTGTCAAATGCTGGCCTCAAGCCTCCTCCTTACCATTTGCAGCAAGTTCTTCTACAACCTCCAAAACAGCTGCGTAAATCAGGGTCCAGCTGGGTAAATCTTCGTTTGTATCAGTGTACCACAGAGTTTGACTCTTTGGTGTTGCTACGCACGTCCCAGCGCAGTGACCAGCACCTGTAGCTTGCCACGGGCCAACCTCAGTACCTGGTGATGAGATTTGGAGGCTCTGTCCTCCCAACAGCTTTTCTTTTGCTGTGGTGACTGTGGCAGAGGCACTGCTGGTGTTTGAGGATGTTGTCCTGTTGCCACCCATATTCAGATCCTCTTTGTGGCTACAGTCATGGAAGCAGATGTGAAAACCACAGTGTGGACAGGGTGGATACTTCTGATGTTGAGCAGGAGGAAATGGGACCTTCTAATCAAAAAGGAGATGTATTGCTCTGTGTGTGTTATAAATGGATAGGGAATTGAGTCCCAAGGGGACTGATGACTGACCCCTGCTCATCTCACTTTTAACTACTGCTCTAGATGGATTATTTCCTCTGCAGAAATGAGGATTGGGAAGGGATGGCTACCAAGAGACAATCCTATAAGCTATTCTAGCAATCTGTTACCTGAAGAGGTGACAGCCATATATGAGCCTGAGATAGCAGAAATTTTCTTTAGAGGCAATTAGTTATAGCTAAACAAATGTTGACCAGCTGGTGACGGTGACTGCAGCCATTATTGGGGTTTTTTTGGGCGAGGAAAGAGATTTTAAATGGATTCCATCTAACTAAACTGTGTAGAAACCATCGAGTTTTGCTCAAAAAAAGACTCCATAGACGTCATTCATTTCAAAGATAAATCTGGTTCTTTAGTTACTGAGTTGCTTTAAAATGCAGATTAACCACTAGCCAAAATAATTTTCTCTTGCAGCTTGAATTTCAGTGGAGTCCATCTGGCATCTGCTGGGCAGTTTAGTGACTTCCTGGGGAGCATGGGCCCTGCACAGTTTGTTGGCCGTCAGACCTTGGCCACCACCTCGATGGGTAAGGAACACAAAGGAGTTGGGTGGCTTTAACTGAGCCTTGAACAGACAGCTCCTACAAGGCACCTAATAATGTGTCCAGCATCTGCTGATCTAACACTGTCCTGCTCCATTTCTCTGTTAAATCGAGTGAGCTTGGCTGAAAGGTTTTGCTGACTGCAGCAAATGTGTCAGGAGGAGGAGAGCAGCAGCTTTATGCTTTTCTCCCTCAGCTCTGAAAGCCACAGACTGAGTAAAATGCAGCTAAAATCCTGAAAATGCATCTTGTGGGGTTTTTCTTTCTGTAAGGCCCATCAGGCTCTGTAAGAATTTTGTTATGGTCCACCATAATTGCATTTTCCAAAGCAGCTTGCAGTCCTAGGTTCTTCCATTTGGAAGAGATGAGAAGCTTGCTGCCACAAAGAGTAGGAGACTGAGCAACCAAAGCCATTTTAAAGGGCTCCCAGTCAAGTTTGCTTTTGAAAATGTGGCCTGGAATCACTGTGGAGCTGCTCCAGAGTAATACAGGAGGAAATCAGGCACATACAGTTTGTTACAGTTTGTGCAGGAGGGACATGAAGATGGTTTTTTAAAGATTTTGTAACCCAATGATGTATTATTTTGAAAGTCTTCTATGTATTTTGACATTCTGGTTTAGGGGACGTGGAAATTGGCTTGCAAGAGCGAAATGGGCAGCTTGAAGTGGATATCATTCAGGCTCGAGGACTGACACCAAAACCTGGCTCCAAAACACTGCCAGGTAGGATGCTTTGATCTCCTAAAGTACTGCCCTGAACCTCTGCATCCCCCAATGCTTGTGAACAGGGAAAATTTGAATTTTTGCTTGGCAGGATTGAGCAGCCTGTGTGTGGTGCTGAAAACAAAGCTGCTTGGGCAAATCTTTTCCCTTCTGTAACTGCCTTCTTTAGAAACACCTGAGACATGCCACACTGTCTTTCCTAAAGTGAACATGAAGATTTTCGTCATATTTGACCATGTTCTTTGTTCCAGCTGCTTACATCAAAGCTTACCTGCTAGAGAATGGCGTGTGCATTGCGAAAAAGAAGACAAAAGTGGCTCGCAAGTCATTGGACCCTTTGTACAATCAGGTGTTGCTGTTTGCTGAGAGTCCCCAGGGCAAAGTATTACAGGTAAGATGAGCAAGTGTCAGGTCTGCCCCTCTCTCTCTTCCACCTCTCATGGAAGATACTGAGTCCTGTCGTGCTGGTTAATTAGCATAGATGAGAAAAAGCCAATGTTTGTGTCAAACCAAATGCACTCAATATGAACTTAGCAAAGGGAAAGGAATCCCTCTTTCTTCATACCCAAGCTGATGATTATTTGACACCCTGCCAGATGCCATGAGTGGATTGATTTTTAATTTTTTTAATTCTTTTTTTCCCAACCAGTTAGGAGATGGGTGGTACCTATAGGTGCTAAAATGATCTTGCAGCATGGGTTGCTTTCTGTGCTTATACACATTCAGGGCATTCTGCTTTGCCATCACCCAATTACATATCTTACCTTTTTCTACCTCTTTTCTGTTACTGCCATGTGTTTTCTGCCATACTCGTATTTTCAACTCTGTACCTATGTTTTCAGAGCAAAGAGTGATTTGCATTGTTAAATCTTATAAAAATAATTTCCATCCAATAACGCCTGGCTAAAGTCTATTTGTAATACTAATGTAATTAATCCATGAGTTTCCATTCTTCACCTCCACTGGTGTCTAAATTGCCAGCTAACCTGCTGGACCCTTTTCTTCAGTGACTTCTACCTCATTTGCCTTGATTAGAAGCATTTTCCCCTGATGCAACAAAACTGCACATTTATGACTGAAATGGAGTGGGACCTGGCTTGGTCTGCTCTTGCCTTGCATGGGTTTCCTTACCTGCTGCCTTGCTGCCAGGAAAGGCACTTATTCCAAGAATAAATTGAGGAGCTTGGCTTTTTTGCTAATGGACATGTCACCAAACTCACTTTGTGCAGTGGCTTGCTCCATCTCCTGCTGAGATGTGAACTTTTGGTTTTTGATTGACATTCATTGTCTCTCCTACCTCATTTTACAGAAAACTGTAGTGTTGTGGCTGTTAGGAGCCTAGGGAAAGAAGCTGTCAGGATTACCCAGAGATCACTAATTGTCATCATAACCCATCCTACTCATCCTCTCCTCTTCAGAGCACGGACTCACTCTGCAGTCAGTCGTCACCTTTGTCACGACAGGGCCACCTGGCCAGACCTCCAGCATGCCTAAGCCCATGACCCTCACTGCATTTGTTCTTCCACCCACTGGTCTCCATCGTGTCGTAAGTGTGACTCAGCTTTCCCTGCTCCTCTGCCAGCTCTTCCATTGCCCTTCCCCTGTCTGTGAGCCATTCTGGGCCGTCTGTGCTGCTTGCCCTGCATGTCACTCACGTGTGCCCCTTGTGTCGTGTCCCTGGCTCCTGCCTTTCCTCCAGGTGAGTGGCCATGCCTCATCTCCATCTGCCACGTGTGCAGAAGTTAAAACATGCTCTTCTCCTCAAACTGTTGGCTTTTGGCCCAAGTTGTTGCCCACCTTTTTTTTTTTGTTGGTTTATTTTTCCAGATCAGGAGCTCCTCCTGCCCTTCCTCCCCAGGCCACCTTTTGGTGTCCAAGGCCTGTTATATGGCAGGACCAGATTTTACCTGCAAGTGTTGGACTGCAGCCCTGAGGATACTTTGTGCAGGTGCTGCCCCTGCCCAGCAGAATGATGTCTTGTCCACATGCACATTCACCTCTGTTTCATGGGAGGAAAAAAAAAATCCAATAACATTAGGATTTGTAAACATGTGTTTAAAATAAAATAGTAATATCATCAGGCAGAACTTCACGTCGCCTGTTGGTAGAGTAAATATTTCTGGTCTTCTCAGACTGTAGGAAAGCTCCAGAAAGTTGGATGAGTCGAAGGATTGGTCAGACTTGTGCTTCCCAAGCAAGTGTGAAAGTTGGAGGATTAACTGTGCTCCCCCTTCTTGTCCCTAAGGTGATAGTCTGGGGAAACTATGGACGCATGGAGCGCAAGCACTTCATGGGAGTGGCCAGGGTTCTCCTGGAAGAACTGGATTTGTCAACTTTAGCAATCGGCTGGTACAAGCTCTTCCCAACTTCCTCGATGGTAGATCCCACCACAGGCCCGCTCCTGCGCCAGTCCTCCCAGCTTTCCCTGGAGAGCACAGTGGGACCCTGCTGTGACAGGTCTTAGTGAGTAAGGAAGGGGGAACTGCTTTTGTTTTTTAAACATGCTGTCAAGGTTTTGTTTGCTGGAACTCTGACCTCAAGCGCAATGCATGTTCAATCAGTTCTTGTGGAGCTGGAAGAGGAGGATAACCCAGTGACCTTAGACAGAAGATGAGGGGGAGGGCACTGTGCCCTCTCCGTCCGAGGAGGAGGTGCCATGGGGCATGAGTCCTAGTTGTCAAATTAGACATACACCTCTTGTTTCACTTCTCTCGCTGTCATTCTTGGACCCTTGTTTCAGATCAATATTAACCCTGGAAAGTTGCAGCATTCGAAAGAATTTGGGGGGAGTAAGGAATTGATTTCTCTTAGCTGTGCGTGTTAGAAACTTCTAATATGAATTCTTTCACAAGAAAGTACCTGAAAAATTTAGAGGTCATCATCTGGCCTAAAAAAGAGCAGGAACGGAAAGTTTAAGAGGAAGCATTAGGTCTTTTTATAATGTCTTTCTTTCTGAGAGGAAGAAGAAGAAAAAAACCTGCAACTCTTTCTTTAGAATCAGTTCCCTGTCACTGAGTCATGTTAGCTGTAACACTGTCGTTGCTGTGTTTTCAAACTGTGCCAAATTACCAGCAAGTGTCTTTACTGCATTATGTGTCTAACACTGCTGATGAAGCATACTTGGTGGGAGAACAAGTAGCACCCACTTAGAACAGACAGTTTAAACAGAGTTCGAGTTTAGCAGGCTAATTAACCACAGTTTTGCTCAGTAAAAAACCCCAAAACACTAGAAGTGGGAGCTGAACAACACACTTGCAGCTTGAGGTGTTTTGTATTGTCAGATAAGACATTCTGCAGTTTGCTGACTCCCTTACTTGTTGCTGTGCATCTTTCAGTCATGATGTCTTCTATCTCCTGCTTTTTTCCTTCATCTTCTTGGTACTGGTACATATCTGCTGGAGATGCTGTCCTTCCTTCCCAGACCTGAAACAGGACTGTTTGTTTTATTCTGCCATGGGAGAGGAAATGGGGGGTTCTGGGGGTGCACAAGAAAAGAATCTCAGTTTGCCATCTGAGAAGAAGGTGCTGGAGAGCCCACAACCCTCCCTGTGGAGGGAGGGGAGCTTTAGGCAGTCTTGGCACTACACAGGCATTGTCAAGTGTCCTGCAAGAGGAGATGTGATCCCCAAAGTACAGAGAGGTGGTGAGTGAGGAATGTGATGACACAGTGGTCACAGCACATGTGTTCTGTTCATTAAATGAGTAAAGCACATTTGCTGAGCTGTGGCAGCTGCTGCCAGCAGAGCCATGTGCTGGAGGAAGGGCTCTGGATCCTTCAGACAATTAAATTATCCAGAATCACAGAGAATCTCCAAAGATTTTCTGTTGATAGCTCTGTTTTGGCTAGGTTTTGTCTTAGTTCCTAAATGAGGATTTGATGACTGCTGTCCCAGAATAAACTTTTAGAGATGTTTTACTTTGTGGTTTAAAAGTGAAGGTCCCATGTCCCATGTAGGAATGAGCAGATTCTTGGCCTGTCATAGAGAAATACTGAGCATTTATTTCTGCATGTGGACCTCAGCTTTCTTAGAGTAAAAGCATGAGTGTTGAGTGGATGGTAAAAGCAGTTGCTTTTGGTCCTAGCTTGTCTATGGCATTTTAAATTATTTTGAGATAAATTACAGGATAGATGCAAAAATTATATAGGCCTTACAATAATCTGTAAAAAATTATATAATATAAAGAAGAGGGAAGGAGGACAAGGGACATAGAATGACTAATTTTTTGAGTCTTCAGTGGCAAAAGCCTCAACATTTCAGATAAATCTCTTAATTTCCTTGATCAAATATGTCTCTGGCCTCTCACTAATTATTTTTTCTAATGTATTAGACAATTTCTATATATTAGCTGAAGAAAGTTTGTTGCATGCTGGTCAAACTATGTTGTGGCGCTCTCTCTTTTATTTTTATTTTTAAAAAAGAAGCACATTTACTGTAATTCAAGTCAGCATCTTTTCCTCTTGGTATGTAGTGAGTACTAGGCAATATTGTACAATATGTGTATGAACTAGACTAGATTAGGTAGATTTAGTGGTTTGTAGCACTGGATCTTTTAATAACTATGACTTTAAAAGGACTGTGGGGAGCTCCAGGCACACACCAGACCTGGCAACAGGGCTTCTGTCTTAAGTTATGCCAAAAGCTTTGTATTGGTACTTAGTTTGGACATTATCTACCAGTAAGAGCTAAGTTAATCCTGAGTTTCCTGTGCCCAGTAAGACGAATGCAGCATTTTTGCAGTTTTTAATGGGGAGTAGGAGACTATAAATGCCAAAAATATTTCCCCAGAAAACTTTGTTTAACGACTGTCTGTCGAAAAGCTCAGTTCCTGTGTGCCTGGCAGATGCAACTTGTCTCTGTTTCCTGCCCCTCTGAAAGCTCTGCAGGCTCAGTGATGATCAATTTAGTTACCACAGGACTCCTTAACACCGAGGACTAGCTTCCGTCTGGTTTTAATCATGCTGAAGGGTCACTGTCAGGGTGAAATAAAGAAGTTATGGTTCTAGTTGTGTTATTTTTGTTAACATCTCCAATTCTGTAATTTGGAGGCAGTTTCACAGTCTGCTCCATGCGATTTTCTTCTGCATTTTTTACGTGGTTGATTGTGGTCCAGTGCTTTTGTTTGACTCACTCCAAGTCCTGTTTCTCCCCAGCAAGTGAACCCTGCAATCCCTGGCTGCCAAGCACGGCACAGTCACATGGACTGGCAAGTGCTTCCTTCACAAAGCAGACTCACAGGACACAGAGTGAGGCTGGGGGGAGTTGCATGGTACCCTGCAGTTCAATTCTTGCTTCACTCACACACATGATTCCTGCACTGGCCATGGTGTGTTGTAGTCAGAAAAGAACTCTGCTAGTTGCCCATCGATTTAAGACTCCCAGTGTAGCATCCAAGACAAGTCTCAGGCTTGGAATAGCCTATTTTTATAAAGCCTAACCCACTTTTCCCCAAAAAATTTGGCTGGCCAGTTTCTGTCTAAGGCGATGTGGTGTGAGAGTTGGGATTACCAGTGTGGTCCTGTATAAAGCAGCATTTTGCCATAGTGATGAGCAGCTGAAAACTGAATTTTTGTCCCCTTTGCAGTTCCTGGCTGAGTCTTTTCCTGTGCCTGAGTCTTGCTGTTGGTTACAGTGAGGGAGGGAGAGAGGAAAAGCAGGAGACTTAAAGAAAAGAACAAAAAGGTGTCAGAGTATTTTTGGTTGGTGAATGATTATGAGGGATGAGACTGAGGAGAGATAAATACCTGCCCAACTCAGGGGTGATTCTCTGTTCCTTGTGCATGAACTGCTGCATTGTAAAGGTAAGGGGAGCATTGCTGGCCAAAAAACCCATGGAGAGCCAATCCCTGATGTTACGTGCATTATGGAAAACAAAGAAATGTTGATGCTGAGAGCAGAATGATCTCTCCCCAGTGGGAATCCCCTGCACACAGGGAGAGCAGCCTTGCATGTGGCTTTGTCCTCTTTGTGCTCTGAGCAAAAAGCAGCCGTGACCATGGTCCTGGTTTGTTCAGGAAAAAAAATGTGATCTTTTTCCCAGTCTCCTGGTGTTTCTTTCCCTTTGCCCCAACGCAGCTGGGATGGCCAAGGTCCTCACTCTGCAATTCAATCCATGGGTCCTCATCCAGCAGCTGGAGCTGCTGGAGCATCCCTTTGCACTGCAGGCACTGTGGGCAGGGTCAGGGCCAGCATTTCTTGGCCATGGATTGTTTCAAAGGACGCTGCAGAATTATTTGCTTTGAGTGAAAATATATATTTATTGTTCCTAGCTGCCAGATCCTTTATCATTGTACTGTTCTAAATTTGCAGGTCTTCTGGAGTATGAATATCACAAGTTCCTGTAAAGGAGCTGTTTTTAAGATGTTGAGGCAGTTAACAGAATCTCAACCTAAGCATGTTTAGTAATGTTTAGACAGCAAGACAACTTTTTTATGAAACTCATTTTAAGTTAGTTTATTACATGCTGTTGGTAATATTTTAAAACAGGAAAAATATTTTTCTTTAAAGACAAAATGATATGTATGTTTTTTAACAGGTAACATAATTTAGTGTTTTCAAAAATGTTTGATGTTCTTGGTATGAAGTTTACTCATTCTTTTGATTTCTATGTTCCTTGTTATATTTTATCAACTTTTTTCCAAAAGAAAAGAGGCATATGTAAATAAACACCAGAAAAGAGTCCTATAAGAAATTCTGTTCAAACTGGCCATAAAATTATTAGTAAATATTTGTTATTGTTCATTAACTCTCAGCTACTTTGTTGAAAGAATAGATGTTGTATTTTCAAGATGAGAACTACTAAGCTAGTTTTGTCATAATCCTGTACTCTGTATAAAAATCTTTTTATAAACAAAGTCTAATAGGCTACCAAGCAATAATATATTCCATTGGGTGTGCACAGATTGTGACTTGCAGGCTGTAGTACATATTGTTGATACAGTTTATAATTGTCTTCAATCTGAACAACATCACTTTTGAAAAAGGTCCATATTAACTTTGATTGTAAAAAAACAAAGACTGGGCTGTTGCCTTGTGAGATATATTCATTCTATAGACTTCTCTGTGAGTGTCTGTGCCCATCAACATGAGATCTCTCTTAGGTGAAGAAAGAAACAGCTGTAGGTGACTTCATACTACAGAGGTAAAAAATAGTTTCAGTATAAACTTCATGACTGTTTCAATCTCCTGTTTTTCTTAGGCTATCTAGTATTTGTAACTTGACGAGAATGGTTCCCACTGCCATTGTAGCCCTGATAAAGCAAAAAAGCCTTTGCACTCTGGGGCCACTTGAGTTCTGCCTGACAGCTGCCTATTTTCCTCAAGATACCTGGGGCAGGCTAAAGGGAGGGGTTTTTTTCAGAGCAGCAGATGGGGCTGCTCTTCTTTAAAGGCTCTGTGGGTTATTTTGTCCATTTCATAGGTGGTATTTGTCCATTTTGTTAGAAAATTCCACCCAAGGCAGAGAGGTTGCACCTTTGCAGGGGATCACAGGGGACCAAGGTGTAAAACAGGCACAGGTTGTTCTGTGCCTTGCTTCAGAAACTTGCTAGTGCTGGGCTCTCTGGTTTTTCCAAAGTGGCAGGATCAGGATACTGGATTTTAAGTCAGCTCCATCATTGATGCAGTGATAGAATAAAAGAGCTTCAAAACAGCATCCCAGTCCATTGCCTGTGGATTCCTGCCAGCATTTCCCACAGGACAAGTGTCCGTGTTGTTCTCAAGATTGCCAGGCTGCTGGCTGTGCAGGCAGCAGGTCCCAGTGGTGCTGGGAGCCCCAAGGAATGCTGGAAGAATTCCTGGTTTTTATTAAATGCTTTGAAGAGAGAGAGAGAGAGATGTGTGTGAATGCAAAGTGCCATCAGTAGAGGAGTCCAGGGCCTATTTGTGACCTGAAGGGAGCATCTAAAATGAAATTGCAGCTGCCAGATTTGAGCCAAGCATTTGAAAAGAGGATGATCAGTGAAAAGAGAATGATCAGTGAAAGGCTTTTTGTGTTTACCCCAGTGCACACCAGGCAAGGTGTGTGTCTGTGAACACGGTGATTCCACAGGGAGTTTGCAGGTGATCAGGTGTTCTCAGAATGTGGCTTCAGCTCTCACTGCCAGACTCCTCTGCTCAGTGGCCACGTCCCAGTCACCAGGCAGCCTCAGATCCATCCCCAGCTGCTCACCCTCGACAGCAGCATCACACTCACCCCTGGGGAACCTCCACTCTCCCCACAGTACAGGCACCCTCTGCACTCCCTTCCCCGAGGTAGCTGCTTTTATCCTGGTGGAGGAGAGGAACCAGGGAGAGTTTCTTTGTAGCATTTGGTTCTTTGGATTTCAGTGGCTGAAACAGAAGGACCTTGCACCAGCCCTTTCCAGAGCACCAGCAAACAGAGACAGTGACCCAAGGACTTTCCCTTTGTGACTTTGCAGTGGCTAAAATGGCAACCAAAGCAGTCCAGCTTGGCCAGGTCCATGGACAGCCTTGGCATTCACTCTGGGCGTGTTACATGGGCTGAGCCCCCTGTGCAGGGGCAGGGAAGGGCTGTGTCTGGCAGAGAGGCCATGTGGGCACACACTGTGCCCAGGCAGCTGTGAGCTCCACTCACTGAGCCATGGTGGGAGCAGAACCAGCCAAGAGAATGACTGAGGCACACCTTGCTGAAGCCATCCCACAAGCTTTGCAGGGGCTGGTTTTTGTGGTTGTTTGAGCATCAGATGTTAGGATATCTGCCCACAGGGACTCCAGGTCCCACTAATGCCAGCCTGGAGCTTCAAATCCTTCAGCAGTTTTTTTTCTTTGGGGCTGCTGCTTCTGACCCAGTGCTGCATGCTGGTCTCTTCTTTGGTGATTCCATCCTCTTGACCTGGAGCTGGTTTTAGCTTTGGAGCAAGGGAAAGTGAGGTTTGGGAGGGTGAATCTTAAGGCATGTTCCTCTAGCCTCACCACACTGGGATTGTCTTCTCCTGCTCCCTGCACAGTGAAAGGGCATCCTGGGGATGCAGTGCCTCCCTGAGACCCCCTCATGCAGCACTGCCATGGCCTGCCACCCACCAGGGATGCCCATGTCCTGCCAATGTATTCAAACTGTTTCCTTTCCCATCCTTGGAAGGAGCCAGGGCTCCTCTGCAGGGCTGGGCAGCCCAGGCAGGCGGGATGTGCATCCCTGACAGCCAGGAGAAGACAGGGAGCTGCCTCTGGGCTGGGAGAAGGGCAGCTCCCAGCGAGCTTTCCTCCACCTTTCCTTTTCTTTCCCCAGCACCCTCTGCTCCCTCCATGAGTCCCCACTTCCCTCTGGACACGAGGCCTTATTCCAGCCCGAGGGGGCTGAGGCTGCCCACACATCTCTGCACTGACACATCCATCCCCCTTGGTGTGGCAGAGCTGGCCTCTGCTCAGGGATGGGTCAGCCATCCCCCAGCCCATCCCTGCTCCCACCCCACTGCCAGGGCCTGGCCACTGCAGGGAAATCTGCTTTCACAGGTTAAACCTTTTTACTTCATTAATTGCTCCACAAAACCCAGCGACTTTGCAGGCACTACAACACTCCTCTTGCTTTACCCTAGGAGTGGGGGCAGCTGAGATCTGCTCTTTTTGGCCTCTCCAAAACTTTCTGGAGGTTTTTAACATCATTTGATGGGATGTAACCTCTGTGGAGCCAGAGGGAACACAGGCAATGGAGCTGGCAGCCTGCTTGCCCAGGTGGCTTGGAGGTGCCTGGGCTGCCTTGGGTGGAAGGTGGGACACTGGCCACTCGTCTGTAGTCAGGAGAGGATTCTGCTATACTTTTTCCTGTCTGTAGGTTTTATTCAGACAATATGTAATGAATAAGTGATTTACAATTCAGTGTTAAGCTAATGAAAATGTTGATAATGGTGATAATAAAACCTTTTTTTTTTCCTACGGTGTGTTGGAGGTTTTCTGTGGAGTGTGTCTGCTCTCTCTCTCTTGTCACCACCCTTATCTTCAACCTGAGATTTCAGCTGGACCCTTCCTTCTCCTTGTGCCTGTAGGGAATGAGACCAGCTCAGCCTGGTGTGCCCAGTGCTCTGTGGAAGGGCTGTCACTCTGGCCCCCTCAGTCAGCCCCAGCTTCAAACCTGCATTTCCCTGAGCCACTTCTGGATGTTATTTGGCCATGAGCATCTCCAGGCACTGAGCTAAGCTTGCTCTGCTCACCACCCAGTCTAAAGCTCCTGCTGTTTTCTTTCCAAGACTCTTCATGGTCAGCCCTGGCCATTCAAGGGTGATTTTGAAACCCTGGAGGTGAAGACTCTACTGGCAGAAAAAAGCCACCCCTGGCCCAGGCTGTTGGGAACATCCAGTGTGGGTGCAGGGGAGCCTGAGGGCCCCAGGGAAGGAGACCCTCAGGTGTTACTGGGTGTGCAGCTGTACCTGGGTGACCTGGAGCTGTGAGCCCTTGGGTGGGAAATGTCTGGGGGATGCTGCTGGAGGGGTCTGTGGAGGAGGTGGTGGTGCTGAGAATAGGCTGGTGCTGAGAATAGGCACCATTCTCTGGGCAGCTACTGCAAGTCCTTTTCCCATGGGAATGAGGGATCACAAAGTTCGCTAAGAATTTCTTAAAAGGTGTTTGTGGTGCCTCCAAATCCCTCTGCAGGTCATCAGGGTGAGACCAAGGGGCAGCTTCCCTCCTGCCCCAGCTACAGCCCCTGGGGGAGCAGTGATGGAAGGGGAGGAGGAGGAGGAGGAAGAGGGGGGTGTCTATAGAGTGTCAAGGGGCAGCCCAGCATCTCCCACCCTCAGACCACCACCAGCTTGCCAAGCAGGAGGGGGCTGAGGCTGTCACTGAGCAGCCAAGCAGTGCTGCCTGGAAGCTCAGGCCACATGGAAGCAGCAGCTACAGGCAGCTACTGTCACCTCACCACCAGCACTGCCCTCCAGGGTGTGGAGGTCACACCACCAGCCCTGCTGCCTCTGCATGGCTGCATAATGGTCTCTGGGACACAACCACGGAGCCACTGAGCTTGGGCAGTGCGCTGCTGAATCCAGAGGGAGAGTGCAAGGCTGGCTCAGCCTCTGGGTTCAGGTTTTCTCCTGCTTCAGCTCCACCAGAGGTGGATCTCACCATGCAGGTGCCTTGAGCAGGAATCAAGAACCTGCTTATTTCCACAACTGTGGGTGAGGGTGAGGTGCAGCCCCATGTTGGCCACTGGGAGATGTCCAAGGTTCAGTGTGGAAAGAGGGAGGGATTTCCATCTGCTCAGCTCTAATGGCAAAGGGCAGCACAGCAACAGCCAAACCTTGGGCTGAAATCCATGGGGAGGGTGGGGGAGATGGGACATGGCAACAGAAGGGCTGAGCTGGTGGGATCAGCGTGAAGTGACACGCTGAGGAGCTGAGAAGCCAATGAAAGCCTCATTGTTAAGCCTGTTTTCCACACTCACAGCCTGCTTTGTTCCCCCCTCCTCCCCCTTTCTCTTTAACCCAAGGCTCACCCAGCTGGGGCAGGGCTGCCCCACTGCTGCAAATGAGGCAGTGGTTGGACCTCCCAGCCCCTGGAATGTCTCACCCACCCAAAGGGCCTGGGAGCACCCAGGTGAAGGTGTCACAAACCAGCCCCTGGTGGCAGCCCAGCAGCACCTGCATCCTCCTCTCTGCCTGGGTGCCCACGGGGAGCCAGCCTTGGGGCTTGGACACTTCCCTTTGCTCATCCTTGTGACAAATAATCAACCACCACCTGATGGATTCACCTTTTATTAACCTGCCACCCAGAACAAAAGGAGGAGAGAGCAAAGCCTGCCCTGAGACCTTCACAATGCCGGCAACTCTGCATGCTTTCCCCACCAGGAAAAGGAGCTATTTCTCCACAAAAACCCCCTCAGAGGGTATTTTAAATAGAACTGAGAGTTAAAATGTCCATTATTGGAGAAAAAAAAAATCAATAGAGCTCCTACCACTGTCAGAGCCCTGCTTTCATGCAGATGAGAGAGGATGGACAAAGGCCACGCTGGGGTCACCAGCTGGAAAGAGCAGCCCAGGTGTGGCTGTGCAGGTACCACAGGGGGATGAATGTGGAGATGGGACCACCCCCACCTCAGATAACCCCAGCAGCAACAAGCACAAACCCATGGGCTCACAGGGACTGGGAGGAGGTGAGGAGCCAGCACAGCTGCTGCAACACATCACCTTTCCAGCTGGAGGAAAGGTGGGGAAGGAAGGGGTGATTTTAGGTAAGAAAAAAAAAAAAAACTGCTTAGGACCAAGCTGTTTGCAGGTGACTGTAGTTCAGGAGGCTCTCCCTGGGGCTGCCCTCAGTACAGGCTGGGCTCAGCACAGAGTAGAGCTGGGACTGGGCTGGGCTGGACTGGACTGGAGGAGTTCAGTTTCCCCTGGGAATGGGGCAGTGTCCCTCCAGCCATTTCAGCAAGGAGGACCTACCCATGGTGGGGAGGTGTAAGAGACAAGGTGTGCTGGTGGGCAGGTGGGTGAGTACATGGGCCTTCATCTTCTAAAAGCACTGAGCCAGCCACAAGCCTGAGCTCTCACCCAGAGGGCTGCTCACAGGAGATGAAGTTCCTCCATGAAGCTGTCCCCATGTGCTGAGCTGCAGGACTACAGCCCATTCCCTCCTGCCCACCCACCAGCTGCAAACCTACTGTGTGGCACTGACTTACCTGCACCTGGTGCCAGGGGACAACTTGGTAGTCCCCAGCCTTGCAAGGCTTGCTCACACACACTTTGCTTTCGACACTCTCAGCAAATGCAGCCCAGCCCATGGAGCAAGAGTCATGTGCTGGCAGCAGCCACAGCCAAGGCTCAGCAGGGTGGGAGGGCAGCAATGCAGCCTTTGGGGAGCAGGGAGGTGGGAGAGCAAACCTGCAGCTCACTGGGGTGGGAGAGGGCGGCTCTTGCCAGTCCCAAATGTTTGAACCTACTTGGGAGGAAAAAGCAAAGAAAAACTAACAATGTCATTCAGTGCCTGCAAAAAAGGAATCATTATTTCCCAACAGGATTTAGAGGCTCCTGCTGGGGGGAGGGAGAGGAACTGAAGAAATGAGTAAGAAGAACCTGACATCTCTGTTCTTAATTTATCACCATAGTAAGGGTGGAGCAGTGAGTGTGGCTCGGCACACACTCCTAGATGGATCTCCTCCGCAGCCGGGGGTGCTGCCTGCAGCGGGGGCTGCTGGAGGACAGAGTGCTCCCTGGGGAGGAGCCGGTCTGCCCCCGCGTGCTCAGGGACACCTCGTCGATTTTGTAGGAAATGGAGTTGTAGTACACGGGGTTGGTGTGGCAGCTCAGGGTCTCGGGGTGGGAGGGCGCCGGGCTGCCGCACACCTGGGGCCTGTAGCACAGGCAGGTGCAGAAGGACGGCACCTCGGCCGCAGACACGGCCGACTGGCGCCGCTGCCTCTCGGCCTCCTCCTGCACCAGAGGGATCAGGTTCATCTGGCTCGTCCTGTCCTCTGCGGGGAGAAAAATGGCGTTGCTGCTGCGGCTGTCCTCCTTGGGCTTGAGGTGGATGTTGTTGCGGGCTCTCCTTAGCGAGGCTCGCTCTTCGGCGTCGCGCCGCTCGTCCTCCGAGTTCATGGTGAGGAAGCGCAGCACCACCAGGTTGAGGAAGGCGCCGATGACGGTCAGGCCCACCAGGATGTACATGAAGCTGAAAGCCACGTACGGGGGCTTCTTCTGCAAAGCCTCGTTCTTCTGCAGAGCCACAAAGTCTCCAAAGCCAATAGTGGTCAAGGTGATGAAGCAGTAGTAGTAGGCATGGAAGAAAGTCCAGCCCTCGAAATAAGAGAAGGCTGCGGCGCCGATGCACAGGGTGCCCATGCAGGACAGAAAGCCCACCAGGACCATGTTCTCCATGGAGACGTGGGTTGTCCTCATGCCCAGACATTTCTTGATCTTTTTGAGCAGTAGCCTCACGACGGTGTTCATGCGCTCCCCCAGGCTCTGGAACATGACCAGCGTCAGGGGGATGCCCAGGATGGCGTAGAACATGCAGAAGACTTTGCCAGCATCTGTGCCTGGAGCAGCATGCCCATAACCTGTGAAGGACACAGGGAAGAGGAGAGGCGGCATCAGGACCTCACTGTGGCTCCCAGCAAGGCTGCCCTGTGACCAAGAGGAGCAGTAGAAAAATGAAGGGAAGAATGGAACTCAATAACAGATCTGTAGGCAATGCTAATGGGGCCATGGGATGCTCATCCTTTGGGATGATGGCACATTTGTGTAGGCAGAACCTCATTTGACCCCTAAAGAGAGAAGGTACCCTCCTGATAGCCCCCAGTGTCACAGAGGCCAAGAGAAGGCCTAGAGCTGGACTGGGGTCTGCAAGCCTCCTGCAGCTCATGAATAATTCAGAGATTGATGCTGTGCCAGTACCAGGTGTGCAGGGTAACCTGAACCCCACAGCGATGGGGAACAGAGGCTCTGCAAGATGCTGAGACCAAGAGCGCCGGATCACCCTGTGGGGAGGAACACACCCAGCCAGGACCATCCACAACTGCCCTTGCAGGGGCACTGCCACCTCCCCTGTCACCTGCTCCTCCTCCTCCCAAGCCATTCAGTGTCACATGCACATTTGAGTCTCAGCTGTAGGAGCTGTTGGACAGGAGCCAGAGTGACCCTGCAACCCTGTGCTATAGGGACAGTCCCCACAGGAGCAGCTCAGTCTGGAAGGACTTCTGCAGACCCACTCCAGATTTACTCCAGTGTCCCTAAGACTCAGACCTAAAGCACCACTGGCCTGTTGGGGAGGAGGGGCTGTGCTGGTTTAGATGCAGGGTAGGGAGCATTGATGTCACCTGTCAGCCCTGTCAGCCCTTTTCCTCAGGACAAGGAGCTCCAGGACAACAAGGTTCTCCTTGAACACCTTCTGAGATTTAATTTCTCCACCTTGGCCCAAGTTTCAGAGCTGTGACTCAAGGACACACACAATCACACTGTGAGGCACAGTGAGGTATTCACTGCAATCTTCCGGGCTCCAGCGATTCCGTGCCCACCTCAATTACAGCAGCTTAGCAGAAATTGGTGGCCCCTGACCTCAGAGGATGAGTAACAAAATCAGAGCAAGGGAGTCACGTGGCGTGGGGAGTAACGGCATCCAAAGGCATCCAAAGGCATCTGAGCCTTTCTTTTGAGTTGCTTCTACAAGAAACTACCAGGGCCTGAAACTTCCCTTCTGCAAGTGCCTGCAGAACAGTGCCAGCTCCTTCCTGCACTGCTGCCAGGCCTTCCACAAACAGCTATTTGTATTTTCACTTTCTGCAGGAATTTGTGTGACTTTTACATGGGGGACATGGGGAAAAACACCCTCTTATTGCCCCACAGTCTTAAGTGGTGACTTGGCTTCACCTCAGTCCTTGCTGCCCGTGGATTTCCAGGATACTTGGGGAAGGTGCTGCACCCAATGATGGAAGGGCCAGAGGAGGATAACCATGTTATCCTGGGCTCCTGAGCACACCTCCTGCTCCAGGAAACTCCTGCATGGGACAGAGTTGAGGGGCTGAGGACAGCATTATCCTTCACCATGCTGTGCTCAGAGCTGGTCCAGCAGGCAGCAAGGGACCAGCTTCTAATTGCTCTCTCTGTTCACAAATTCACACAACAAAAAATGATGGATTTAATACCTGCATGCCACATTTCATTAAATAGAGAGCAGACAGGAGACTGCAGTGGCAAAACCTCCCAGTCAGATCCAAGCTTAATAACTGAGTGCAATCACCAGGTCCCAGGCTACAAGATAATACAATGACAGCAATGAGGATGTAAAGATAATGATCCACAAGAGCAGTAAGTGGAAAAACAATTGTTATACCCTGAGAGACTGTTGAAGGAGTGTTTGACTGATGGTTTTGAAATGACAAAGGGAATTAGAAAGAGTAAACACAGCTACAACAACATTAAAACTGAGATTTGGAGCACAGCCCAATATAAAGAGATCTTACATGTCAGTGTTTGAGAAATACGGCACCTGGGCTGAAATTATTTATCACAGGGGGTGTGTGATAAGCACAGCCATTGTTTGTCACAGCCAACAGGAAAATCATGTAAATGAAGCTATAACCTGTCAAGTGATGATGGGGATTTTTGCTGAAGCTGTTCATCTTTCCCTCCTGCTGGGGTCTGACCTGAACCATGCTTTGAGCCCACTGTGGTTTGCTGACCATGTGTGTTCCCAGCTGCGCAAACCCACACCACATCCCATGGGAGCACAGGGAGACCCCAGGCAAGACCTGCAAGATACCTGTCCCTCTTCCACCTCTTGTCCTCTGGTAACACAGTGCAGCTGATCCCACCAACCCTTGTCCTGAGGGATGATGCTCCCAGCTACCAGAGGTATTTCAACCATCCCAAGCCCTTTGGGAAGGCTGAAGTCCTGTCCTGAAGAACAGGAGGGGGCTGCTGGCTGTGCTGGGGCTGGATTTGGCCTCAGGATTCCTGCCTCCAAAACAGATCTGCTGAAATCCCAGCACAAGCAGTGACACGAGCACGGGATCCCTGTCTACCCCCACGGGATTCTAAGGGTGCATGAATTAATCAAAGTGGATTCATTAAACAATGCTCAACTCCCATGTGGCAAATCTCACCTCAATTAAGGCAACCCTCATTCAATTTGGTTTCATCCTCTTGCAAAATTGAAGTGGACAAACCAAGGCACTGGGCTCTAGTATGGATAAGTGAGTCTACAGGGGAGTTTAATGTGATTTAATCACTCCAGGCTGACACCCCTGTCTCTGCAGGGCTCTGTGCAGGCAGAGCAGCAGGCAGTGGCTCGTGGCTCTCTTGGCTCCATGAAGCAGATCTCACACGGCCAAACGCCCAGAGTTTTGAGCCAGCAAAGAAGCCAACAATTCTTGCCCAGCTCTTCACGCAGCTCACTGGCTACAGCCAGCACAAGGGACAGACACAGCCCCTACCTCTGCCCTCCCACACCACTGCCAACTTTGGCAGCTGCCTGCTCCAAAGGTTCCCGCAGGAGCTCCCCAAGCTGCTCTGGCTGGGACAATGTCGTGTCTTGGGGCCCCGGCCAGAGCAGCACCCCCAGCACAGGGCGGCCCCAGCCTGCCCGTGGGTGACCTCACCCACCACTGGGCACTGGGGTCCCACAGGGTCAGCTCAGGGACGGCCTGAAGAGATGTCCCAGCCTCGCAAGGGTGACACCTGCCTCTGCCGTGCGGGCACCCCCCAGCCTGCCCTGGAGCTCCCGGTGGTACAGGAGGTGTGGGGCTGGAGAAGGACGGGGCACGGGGACATGGAGGGACATGGGATGCAGGGGCGTGGGGATGGAGGGACACGGGGTGCAGGGAGGTTGGATGGAGGGACACGGAGTGCAGAGGTTCAGCGATGGAGGGATGCAGGGATGCCGGGCGCGCCGGCCGGGCTGCCCGCACTCACCGATGGTGGTGATGACCGTGATGGCGAAGTAGAAGGAGCCGGCGAACTTCCACTGGCGGCCGGCGCGGTGCGGCTCGGCCTGCAGCACCAGCCGCTCCAGCTCCCGGTAATCGTCGGCGGAGAAGCGGTACTTCCTCCGCAGCTCCCCGCGCTTCTGCTCCAGCAGCCGCTTGCGGCCGCTCTCCGCCTCCGACTCCAGCGCATCGAAGACCGCGGCGCCCACCAGCAGGTAGGAGAAGATGCAGAGGATGAGCGCGGCCGTGCGCAGGTTCTGCCGCTTCATGGCGAGGGGCGGCCGCCGCGCTCAGCCCGGGCTCCGCATGGCCCCGCCGCCGCTGCCGCCCCCCGCCCGCCCCCCGCGCACCCCCGCGACCGCGCACCGCCCGCGCACCTCCGCGACCGCGCACCGCCCCCCGCGCACCGCCCGCGCACCGAGCCCGGGCCCCGCGCACCGCCGCCCGCGCACGGCTCACCCCGCACCGCGCACCGAGCCCGGACACCCGGACACCCGAGCACCGGCTCCTGTGGGCGCTGGGCACCGGCTGCTGCTGCCCCGGGCACTGGCTCCTATGGGCTCTGGGCACCGGCTCCTGCGGGCTACGCACACCTAGGCTGGCTCTGGTGTGCCCTGAACCCTCCCAGCCTGGCAGGTGAGCCCTAGCGAGGCCACGGTTCATTCTCATGCCAGTGACAGCAGTAACATCCCTGTTCCCTGGAGCTGCCCCTGGATGCTCCCAGGCTGGAGGAGGTTCTTGTGCCTACACCGTCTTGGCTTGCCCTCCTGAAAGCAAGGGCCTTTCGGGCTGTGGCTGTCCCCAAGTACCCTGTGGTATCACCCCTGTGGTATCACCCCTGCACAGGCAGCCCTGGCTCCTGCTGCTCTGCCCAGCTCTGGGCTACTTCACACCCATGGCACTGAGGAACACTTAAGTGTTACCTGTGTAATCCATTCGTGTTACCTGTGCAATCTATCTGTGCTATCTGTGTTATCTATCTGTGTTATCTATCTGTGTTATCCATCTGTGCTGTGTTATCTATCTGTGTTAACTGTGTTACCTGTGCAGTATATGTTATCTGTCTGTGTTATCTGTGTTATCTATGTTATCTGTGTTATTTATCTGTGTTACCTGCGTTATCTATCTGTGTTATCTGTGTTATTTGTCTGTATTATCTGTCTGCTTTATCTGTGTCATCCTTTTCCCAGCTGGTTACCAGAGCAGAGTCTGGCCTGCTGTGTCCAGTGCTGTTTTAAGAGGGCAGAAAGGAAGAAAAACAGATTCAATGTTTCTGCTGCTTTCTTTGGCACATTGGTGAGAGGCTGCAGACAATGTGGGAATGTGGGGACTGTCCAGCCTGTGCTGGTGTGGGGGGCAGTGAGCTCAGCCTCTCTGCACTGATGTGCTGTGGACAGCCCAGGTCAGCCTCAAGGAGCAGGGAAGTTAGCTGTGGTAGGAGGCAGAGCCCACAAATTGAAGATGCTGTTTCTCATTCCTGGTTACCATAGCTTTTATGTAACTCCTATACTTCACTTTTAAAAATAGAAAGATACTTCTGAGTTGTGTGTTGCAGGCGATAGTATCTCTTTCAGGAAAATAAACTCTTCTTTTGGCTGGGAATAAAACACACAAGTGAAAAAAATGACAAGGCTTACATCCTTCTTCATCCATCTTGCTTCCCTCTCTGGACAGGAGAAGATGCTTTGGGATTTAGTTGCACCAATGAAGGTTTGAACTGGACATAAGAAAAACTTTTTAACCATGAAGACAGTGAAACACTGGAACAGACTGCTGGGGGAGATTGTGGCACCCTGTCACTTGAGGAATTTAAAAATAAGATAAGCAGATGTCTGGGTGTCTGCTGAAAGTGCTCTGGGTGCAGTGGGTGCTCTCCTGAAGGAGGAGGTGACTCAGTGCTCTCCTAGAGCCCCGTCCATCCCCGTCCTCAGCATTCCCATGGCCAGCAAAGGGACACAGTGGCCTTTTCTACTGTAATTGTGAACTCTTTTTCACCCTGGCCACTTGCCACTTCCCTCCTCCTTGCTGAGCCTCCCTGCCAGCACCATTAGTGAAAGTTGTTATTGGAGAAAAAATAGACTCCAGCATCCATCAGGAGCAGCAAAGCTGTCGGGTGCTGCTCGACATCTCAGGGCTTGCAGCCTCCTAAATCATGGGGCAGAGCCTCTGCTGGAGGAATGTGTCTGCTTTGTGTTCTCAGCCCTGCTAACAGGGCCTGGGATGCTGTCAAACCTCCAGCCCCAGACACGTGTGGGGGCCTCCTGCTCATGAAGATGCACTTCACCTGGTGCTGGTAATTTTTTCCACTGGTCAGCAATGACTTCCCACCTTGGAGACAGGAGCCAGAGCTGCTAACTGAGCTTCTGTTGCAGAGGAAGGAGATCTTATGATGATTGCATCTCTGGGTGCCTGTCACATATCTTTTAGGAGGGGTTCTGGGGCCTGCAGTGCCTTGCAGATCAGATTCTGGGGTCCCTGGGTGATATTTGATCTGTAGCCTGTTATTGAAAGGCAGCTGCTCTGTGCAGATGTTGGGCCAACATGCCATTGTAGGTTACAGCCTGGAAACCCCTGGGAGATGCTCTCCACTGGGTGGGTGACAATAGGCACAAGGTGCTTGCCCAGTTTCTTTAGGAGCAGCATCAATCTCAGCTGATCATCAATTAAATCCTGCACAGTTTGTTTCCAAACCTGTGTTTGTGATGAGACCCAGCAGTGCTTGGGCAGAGATGGTCCAGCATGGCTTTCCCAAGGTGCTGCCTACACAGAGAGGGGTCTGTGGGTGGCATTTCCCCCTCTGTGGGGCTGGGGACACTGGGGACAGGAGCAGCACCTCTGTTGCCACAGTATGAGCAGCTCTCGGTGCTCCCTTCTGCTAGCCCTGTCCTCTCTGTGGCTTGTGGTGGGCTGACCTTGGCTAGCTTCAAGGTCTTCTCCTGGGCCCAGGAGAAATCTTTACCTTGCAGTGTCTTGGGACATGGGTCTTCCCTCATCATGGCCTTTCCCTGCTGCCCTGGGAGCTATAAACATTGGGATGTCACTGATTTCTCCTTTTGGGGCTTGCTTTGACCTCTTGCAGGTCAGAGGCCCCTGTAGAATAAATGCTGCTCAGCAGGAGAAAAGGTAGCAGGATCCATCTCCTAATGAGAACCCCCCAGTAACAAGCCAGGACTGTGTTTGGAGTGGGACTGGAGGCTTCAAAATTCAGGCTGGATTCAGCCTGCTCTGCCTCTCACTGCTCACACACTGCATTTTCCTGCCTGTGATCACAGGGATGGGTGACACCAAACTGTGTCAGATGGCTGTTCTGGAGGGCCATCCTGTCCTGTTCTCCTGAGACACAGGAAAGCTTCACATTTTCCTGATGGGAAACCAGAAGTTCATCCTTTGTGTTTCCCAGGACTTCACTCTGCTTGAGGAAGGTCAAGCTGGAGCCGTGGGTTCAGGGCAGGCAAGATAATGTACTTTATCATTGATTTTCAGTGAGAAGTTGCATTATGAGATTAAATGTCTCATTTTTATTGCATGGGGAGGCAAAGAACAAGCAGGAGCTCTGAAAATAAAGCCTAAGTCCAAGAGCTGTGTTTGTGTGGGGAGGTGCTTGTGACTGGGAGTGAATGTGCCTTTTTCTTAATCCTTTGGAGGTGAACTTTGAGAAGCTGCTTCCTCTGAGGCTGGTAAACAAAGTCAAACCTCATCTGTGTTTAAACCAGTGCCTAATTAATGTGTCTAATTGGCCCACATCTACTAATTCCAGGCTGGCAGGGAGTTTATTAAAAAGCTTTTCTGGTTCTAATGGATTGAAATAAGCAAAGCTGCTTAGGAGTCTCAGATGAAAAGCACTAAACAGGGACCAGTTGTGTGGGTCTGCTTGGGTCAATCCCAGATCCCACCAGGTGTCAGCCCCTTCCCTGGTTTCAGCTGCAAAGTGCTCCAGCTCTCTGAGGGCTTGGGGAGCATCCTGATGTACTCTGCTTCTTTTGGTTATTTTTAAACTCACCAAATTGATGGTTTTGTTTGCTTTAGCAAAAGCATCAGCTATTCTAGCTTTAATGCCATTAATACTTAGATTATAGATAGCCTGGCAAAGCCACAGGGTATTTCTAAAGCAATGGATTAGTTAATTTCCAGAAAGTATTATGTATCAAGGTATGAATAACAACCAGCTGCAGCTGCCCAGGTGATGTCCTTAAGCCATAGCAGACTCCAGGCTCTGCTGGGCTGCCCCCAGCCAGGCATGAGCTGGGCACAGGGAGAGATCCCTCCTCTCTGCATGCAGGGCCCTGGCAATGCCTTCCTCTGCAGACACAGCACCCTGATTGGATCCAGGCTGGAGGGAGTGTTTGCTTCTGTCCCATGACTCCACAAATAATCCTGTAAAACATCCTCCTGCATGCTGGAGCTGCCTTGGAGCTGTCCTTTGGCCATGCTCAGAGTTACTGCAGGCTCAGGAAGCTCACAGCTTTCCCTGGGCTCTGAGAATTCCTGCTGCCTCCTTCCTGGGCTCTTTGTAGCTTGGATGGCTGCAGGCACTTTGCTCTGCATTGTGATGTGGAAGCTCAGCAAGGGAACTAATGGAGCATTGGATATAAACTGGTTGTAAATGCAGATTGCCTCCATGTGCTCTCCCATGGATGTGACTTCCAGGTTTCCAACCCCAGAGCAGCTGGACACAGTTCCACCTGTGAATGTCTTCAACCACCTTACCCAGTACCAACCATGCTAAAGCTCATCATGCCACCTCCTAATAGCCCAGAACTCATTGGGAAGCCTTTCTCAACTACTCTTCCCACCCAAAATGGGTTCTGTGAGGGGACACACAGCCCCATCCTCCCACCCTGCTCCTCCCAGCAGCCTGCTCTGCCAGTGCTTGTACACAAAGCAGACCTGGGCTGGAAATGCTGACAGTACTCTTGAGAGTTGATGGTCACAAACTCTATTTTCAGCCTAATAAGTTTTTTATATGCTTGGAAAGCTGTCAGCTGAACATCAGCCAGGCACAAAGTACCTGCCATAAAGCGCCTGGACCACAACCAAATGGGAAAGGTGCTGCTCTGCTTTAGCAAGTTCTTGATCTTGGATGCTTTAGCTGGTTCATTTATTTTGTTTGAGGATCTTGGCTTTAATTATAAAATAATAAGATAAAATCATAATGCCTCTACTTAAAAATCGGTGGAAATATTTGCTGAGAGCCTGTTAAATCAAAGCTGTTGGCCAGTCAGGATTGGGTTTTGGGGCTGGGGGGTTCTGTGGTGCTGCTGCTGGTTACCACTCTGATTGGTTACTGCCAGGAGACCCTGGATCCCTGGGATGAAGGAGAGAGGCTTTGGGAGTGTGTCTGGAGAAGGGTCCTGCTTCTGGGCAAGGTGAGTCTGGAACTGAGCTGCCGTGGCCCCCAGCACAGCCTCACTGTAGGAACATGGCTCCAGGGAGAGCAGGGCCTGAGCTCGGGCATGCCTCTGCTCCCAGCAGCATCATGGTGCTATAAATGACTGCCCTGCCATCACAGCCTGTGGCACTGCCAGCAAGGTCAGGGCTAGGGCGGAAAAAGGCTCTGGGAAGGAATTACAAATATGTGAGCTTCTTCTGAAGGGTTCCCCAGTGACAGCTTTGCCCCGTCCTAGGAGGAATGGTAGCACGGCTCTGCAGGGATTGGAAAGGTCCTGGAGAGCTGCAGGGATCCTGTGGGACACCCCAGGGGGAGGGATGGGTGTAGGAGCCTCAGGGGGTAGGATGGTGGGGATGGACAGAGACGAGAGATCTCTGCAGCCAGGTCTGGAACTTGTGGTTTATTGCAAAGGGCCCTGCTGGGAGCTGCCAGCCACAGCTCAGAGCAGGGCTGAGAGAAGAGAGGGGTAGAGAGGATGAAAGGGTGAGAGAGTAAGGGAGTAAAAGGGGTAAGAGAGCGAAGTTCCCGTTACAATACAATAAATCTTCTTCTGTGTTGAATATTCTAATTCTCACTAACCAATCTAGTACAATATACAAATCCTATAGCATTTACATACAGCCTAAAAGAATCTTTACATTACCATACTGTGTTACATTTTAAACCCTAAAAGCTCTTCTTTGGGCCCCTTCTGCCAAGCTAGTAGGGTCTGCTCTGACCCTTGGATCTGTCTGCAAGCAGAGGGTGTTGTTTCACCAAAAGGGGATTACCTTCAGCCAGCCACAGCATTGTTTTCCAGTTGTTCAGTAACTGAGGGATCTCAAAGCTTGCTTTCATTTCAATCTCGCTTATAGTTTCTATATTCTCAAAATCTTTTGCCAGACAATCATATTGATAAGGCTTTCCTGTTTCATCTTCCCCAACAGATGGGCTCTGCCATGCTGGGTGTCCCCAGTGCAGCGGTCTCTGCCCACACGCTGGGTGCACTCAGTGGGTCCTCCCCACCCCACGGCACTGCCCTTCCCCACCGGGGCTGGTGGGGCAGGAGGCAGCGCCTGTGCCTGCCAGGATGTGCCTCAGGCAGGGCTGGAGGTGGTGATTTGCGGAGGAAAACAAAACTTTACAACTTTTGTGAAAGTATGTTTATTACAGCACTGGACGCATGTGGGAATCGTTCCCCTAAAATGACATGGGTACCTCTGGGAACTCTAGATTCCTTTTTATCTCCCTCTCAAATACATATGTATCCAATTTCACAATAAGCTCATACATATTTATTTCACTGATTTCACGTTGCACTTGCTTCTAATTCTTCTTTATCAGAAAGAACTCCTTGGTCAGGTTGCTCTGCTTTGTCTATCCCCCCTTAACTCTAGTCTTTTGGCTGAAGCAGTCCTTCCAAGCACAGGCCCTTGGTGAGAACAGGCAGTCAGACTAAACAGCAAGCTACAGACTTAACTCAAAGATGTACATTTCACCTAAATCAAAAAGGATTTCTATTCTGGAAAATTTCTACTCTGCCTCAGTGGGTGGATCAGCAGGGGAGCTGAGCCTTGCTCTGGGGCCGGGGCCGTGCGGGGCCTTCTGGGGCCATTCGGGGCCTTCTGGGGCCGTGTGGGGCCTTGTGGGGCCGTGCGGGGTCGTGTGGGGCCATGTGGGGCCGTGAGGGGCCGTGCGGGGCCTTGTGGTGCCATGCAGGGCCTTGTGGGGCCGTGCGGGGCCGTGCGGGGCCTTGTGGGGCCGTGCGGGGCCTTGTGGTGCCATGCGGGGCCTTGTGGTGCCGTGCGGGGCCTTGTGGTGCCATGCAGGGCCTTGTGGGGTCGTGCGGGGCCGTGCGGGGCCTTGTGGGGCCGTGCGGGGTCGTGTGGGGCCATGTAGGGCCGTGAGGGGCCGTGCGGGGCCTTGTGGTGCCATGCGGGGCCTTGTGGTGCCATGCGGGGCCTTGTGGGGCCGTGCGGGGCCGTGCGGGGCCTTGTGGGGCCGTGCGGGGCCGTGCGGGGCCTTGTGGGGCCGTGCGGGGTCGTGTGGGGCCATGTGGGGCCGTGCGGGGCCTTGTGGGGCCGTGCGGGGTCGTGTGGGCTGCGGCCCCTGGAGCTCCGCTTCCTGGGCAGACAGTTTACAGCAAATGGCTCCTTTCGATGCTAAAAATAACCTGCTGCCCCACGACTTCAACCGGAGAAAAGTGCATTTATTAGTAAAACTCAAGATGTCCTTTCCTGTTTTTCTCTGAAGAACCGGTGCTGAGAGGCTGATTGAGCTTCCCAGACAGGCACCAGCTTATTTCAATGCAGGGTTTGATTCCTCCCAGGTTAATTTTTCTTCCCCTGCTAGCAATGCTCCATGGCTGGTCCCACACTCCAGTGGCCAGAACAGCTCTGGGTTTGGGGCCACAAGCGATTTCCCAGCCAAGGGAGCTGTAAATGCTCTGTGAAAATGTTCCTGCTGCCCATGCCTGACAGCACAGCAGGTTCCCAGTGGGGAATGAAAGAACAAAATGAAATATCTGTTTTCTCTTGCAGTGTAAGCATCGTTTTAGTGACTTGTTTCTTCCTCCACCTTAAAACTGCAGATTTCACTAAGTCTTGTTTATATACAAAGAGTTTCCAGCTCTTTCTCTCCAGGCTTTTCTCTGGAAGGACTAATTGGGGAGATAAGACAGATCCTCTCTGCATTGCAAATGCAAAAACATCCCTGTGTTTGCTTGGCCCAGCGGCTTGTCCTCTGCTCCAGCCCTGGCCCTTTCTTTCCAGCCATGCTCAGGGGCTGTGTGGTGTCCCTGGGAACAGAGCAAATGGTGGCACAGGAATCACAGCTGTTCCAGGCACTGGGACACCAGATCTGCCATGAATCTGTTAGAGGGAATTAAATTAACAATAGGCTTTTTTGGAGGCAGGCAAACCACCTGAGGTAAATGGAGAAATAAACCAGAAGCTTTTCAGTGATCTGAGACATTTAACTGACTTTTAGGTGCTTTGTGTGTCTCTTGAGGCAGGAGCTGAGGCAGTGACAGGAGGTGACACTCTGGGTATCCCTTGGGCATCTCCACACAGGCACAGGCTCAGGGCAAGGCCTTTTGGGGGTTTCTGGCTTGAGAACCACGTGTGAAGAGCCCCCTTTATGGAGTCAAGGAGAACCTTCCCTGGGCTGGGATTGGCAGGAGTGGCTGCAAGTCCAGCACCCATCATGTGCTATGCCTTTGGGAGAGGATGTGTCCTGTGCTCCCAGCTGAGTCTGCTGCTTTGTCCATGAGCTGTCCTCTGCTTCTAAATGCCCCACTGAAAAGGAAAATAAAGTTTCACTTCGAGAAGCCCCTCTGCCTCACTGTGGCCCTTGTGCTGCTGGTGTCTGCCCTGGGGCACCTTGCCAGAGCTTTCCCCACATCCCAGCTCAGTGCAGTGGGATAGTGGTTCGAGGAATGGATCTGTTGGTTCAGCTTTGCAGACAGTAAGTTTCTTTCTTCCAACAGCCCTGAGGAAGCTGCAGCATCTCATGATGGGAAGTGCAGACCTGCTAGGGTCTTGGATAGCCCCAGGCTCATGGATGAGCTGCATCCCAAAGGAGCTGCATCCCCATTTCCTCTGGGCTCTCAGCATGGCACTGTGTGGCCAGCACTACACACTTTCAAAGGGGGGTTTGTGCCTCCAAACCAAGTAACACTTTATTCAGTGAGAATTCCTGGCTCTTGGCAGCCCCACCAGTGAACTGCCCCTGAGCTCTCCTTTGTGCCAGCAGCTCCCCATTGCCATGGGACTGTATCTCCACTGCCTGGAGTCACAGAGGTTCTGCAGGGTGGGCTGTGCTGGTAGGAGCAGCCTGGGAGCTGTGGTGGGTGGTTCTCCCCACCTCTGCTGGGCACAGACGTGCACCTCTGCACCTCCACACCTGAGCAAAGGCAGCCAGGACAGAGTTAATCTGTCTCCTGTCCTTGGATGTCCTGAGCACAGCACGGAAGCAGCCTCTCCAAGGAGGAGCTGTGGTGCCTTTGGAAAGCCTGGGAGCTCTCTGATGCTCCTTAGGGTAAACTTTTTGCCCATAAGCCCAAACAAGCAGAAGAATTTCACGCTGGCTGGGCTGTGCGTTGGCACGAAGGGCTCTTCAGGGAGCCAGATCGGATCTGAACCTCTCCTGTTCATGACAGAACGGAGGTGTTGGGCAAAATTCAAATGATAGCTTCCTCCCAGGATGCTGAGGAGGCAGCACAGGTCGTGGTGCGCTGAGCATCTCCCGGGGCTTTCTCTCTGCCCCGCTCCTGTGCTGGCGCCCGCCTCGAGCAGCGATCCGGGGCAAGGATCTCTTGCGGCGGGGGGGATATTTAAAGGAACGGCGTAAAAAATGCCACAACTCTTTTAAACCTGGGCTGGGCGAGTCCTCGAGGACAGATCGGTGCCCGCAGGGTGCAGCCGCAGTCGCTGTGCAGCGCACATACAAATGGGAGCGGCGCCGCGGCCGGAGCCGCCGTGCGCTCCTGCCCTCCCGCTGCCCCGGTCCGCGCAGCACGGCATCCATCGCCTATTTATAACTGCAGGCACCGCAGGAGGGGCGTTGGACTGATGGCTTCACACAGGCATGCTAAGTGTTGTTCTATTTCTGTGATTTGCTCTCTTCTGCACAAGCTGTTGGTCCCTCGGATGCCAGAGCACTCCGTGTAGTGTAGACAAAGACTCAGCTTTTTCTCTTTTATTAAAATATTCACCAATTGCACCCCAGTGGCAGGTATATTTACCATTTTCCTCAGCTCACCTGGATAATTGCATCTACTATTCCTTCCCAGTATGATCGATACCCTTTGTAAATAAGATAACCTGTCAGGTCTGTTGTCACTGCAGCCAAAGGTACTTTAGCAATGAAATTGTTTTGCTGAAGAAATAAATGGCTCTCACAGAATCTGAGGATGCTGTGACCTTTCATCAGTGACCTGAGTGACTCATCCCTTTTTTGTGTGCACACTGCAGCCTCCCACCACGCTGCAAAAGATGCTCCACCAAAGTCCTTCTGCTGAGTGCCTGGAGCAATGGGGAGCCAAATCCTGTGGGAGCCTCCTGCTCTGGCTGCTTCTCCTCCAGCTTCACACATGCTCTGGGCCTGAGGGCTCTCATGTTATGGCCATGGCCTGTTTGTCCAACAGGGACCTGTGCATCATCCCAGTGCCACAGAAATGTTCCCAGCACCCCCAGCCCTGTGTGCAGCAGCTCCCCTCTCCCAGGCTGTGGAAGTCTCTGACACAAAGGCATGAGCCCACAGGGCAGCCAACCCACACTTGTTCAGCAGTCAGGGCTCCACTGGACATACCAACATCCCTGAACTGAGTCAGAGCCAGATTTTAGCTAATGTGTGCAAAATGAAATAAAGAATTAATCAGAGTTGAGTTCTATGCATTTAGATGTTGCTGATAGCAATATTTTCTTCTTGTAGAGTGTTTTGCATGCCAAAAAAAACCCCAGTTCTGCATTTTGGAGGAAAAAAGTGGCTGTACATCTGTGCATCTGTATGTATGCCTGATATTTCTGCCTGACTGGCTTCCCTGGGCTGTCAGCTCAAAAGTTATCTGTAACATAACAAACCTTGACTGCGTTTGCAACATATCCTCAACCAAGAGTGGTTTATTTAATGAAGCAAGAAATGCTGCCAAATTTCCAGGCTTGGTCCTGATCCCATTAGTGTCAGGAGGAGAATTCCCACCATGTTTGATTTATTGGTTGGGTCTAATCTTGATAAAGGAGTTAAAAATCTGCTTTCAGCTTTCAGACCATTGCTCCATGCTGCTGCAGCAGAAAGGCTGTGGGAAGAGCAGAGAGTGCAGGTGGGATTCCTCTCACTTGCTTTTAGACATCTTCAGAGTCTGGCAACAGATAGCCAAGGGAGGGAAAGGGGAATGTTCAGCTGGTCATAAGGCAGGAGCCAAAAAGGGGTGATGATTCAGGAGGTAACCATGGCACAGCTTCTCCAGTGACACTGGCCCCTTCCTACCAGCAGCAAATGCTTGTGTGTGGCCCTGCCAATGTCTGGCAGAGAGTTGGCAGAAGGGGAAGAACAATTATGATGGCTCCCTGCCTTCCCTGCCAGTTTAATCACTCCCAAAATTTCTTTCCATGCCACAGGTGGGACCTGGGACAGGCTGGGTGCTGCTCTGGTTGCTCCAGGCACAATCCCACCCGCTGGTTCCAAGGATAAAGAGCCCTGGGAGGTTTTGAGGTTTTGAGGGGAGAGCTGTAGCATCTTAGACAGGATCCATGTGTGAAGACGGAAGAGCTGGACAGCTTTCAGAGGCGTGGGTGTTTTTTGAGTAAAGGAGAAGAGTTCAGAGCTCTGGAGAAGCCCAGATCTGGAGCATGTGTGCAAGGAGCAGGGACCAGGTCTGATCCTAATGTCTCAATCTTCCTCCTACACAGAGAGAAGATCTCATTGGTGAATTTATGCATTATCTTTGGTTTTCCTCTGGATGAGGTGGGAGCTAGACATTTCAGGCTCTGCTGGACCCCTGAGTGGTGCTGAGCAGATTCCTCAGTGTGTGCCTGTCACAGATCACTCCCCACTGGCTGCCTGCAGTCTCCCAGCAGTTTTCTGTCTGCAGAGCACTGGGAAGATCACCACCACTCCCTGAGCAGGCAGGCCCCTGCTCCAGCCCACAGGCCAGCTGGCTCCCAAGCTCCCATAAAGCTTTAAAAGAAGCCAAACAACTCACAAGTGAAAGCATGAGGTGTTTATTTGCACTGCAGACATATTAACTGCACTGAAAGCCAGCTGTGCTCCCTCCTCTGCCCAGCCAAGGTGGGTCTGGGTGAGGAACAGGTGACAGAGATAAATGTCAGGAAAAGAGCACAACATCCGTCCCTTGGCCAGTGCTTTCCCAGAAAGGGCTGATTTTAACTCACAGTCCACTTCCTTCAGCTGCCCTCCAAAAGCTGCTGCTGCTGCAAATCACATTATTCAATTGAAGTGGTTGAGCTGGTTGTAGTGGGTAACACCGAGATCAAAACCGAAAATACTGCTTGGGAGCCTCTGTGACCTTAACAGCAGAGATCTGTCACCCCTGGTGATGATAGATATCACCATCACATCCTGCCTTCACAAGCCTTCATGCCAGTGCTGCTTCTCTTTTTATTTGCACATCTAATTTTTACAAGCCATATCTAATGCCCTCTCAAGGCTGGATGCAAGATGCAAGCACCCACCTGAAGATTTGCAAACTCTCTTGGCATTTTCCTGCTGAAAGCAGGAGCTCAGGCTACTGCAGTCATTCACCTTCCAAAATAAAACCCCAACCAATAGCCTCCAAAAACTTTAAAATGCCCATTTGTTAGTTCTGCTATGTGCTCTTCCAAAAGAGAAGGAGTAATGCCAAAAATGTCTTTTTCTTCTGCAAAGGAGGTGGGCAGTAGAGGATCCCACAGATCCTGAAACAGCTCAATCACCCAGGAACTGGCACAGCTTAGTAATGTGCTTAAAACCTGATTTTTAAATGAATATTTCCATTTCCAAAGCTCTTCCTCCGCTGCAAAAATTTGCCGTCTCCTTAGGTGAAAGAGGGAATGCTGTCTCAAACCCATGTACAGTAGAGTAGAGAGCATACAGTGGAGGGACAAGGTGTCACTCCCTGCATCCCTCAGTCACAGAGGAGCGGGAAAGCAAGGGGATGTTAACCAGCTCAGCCTGCTGCAGCAGAGGCTGAAGGGAAATACTGTGGACTGGAGCAAAGGTGATCATCTCTTTCCATAGGCAAAATAGTCGGGTTGAGTAGTTTTGCTTCTGAAATGTGGTCCCAGTTTTCTCTCAGATGCTGACAGTCCTGCCTGTCCCTTGTGTGCACAGAGCCCATGATGCTCCTGTCACCATCTCTGCAAAGCAGGTGTCAAGGTGGGGGCTGCCCCCAGGGAGGTGCCAAGCACAAGCTGATGTGGCAGAAGCAGGGGGGTGTCAGGACCCTCAGAGCTCATTAGAAGTCTCCCCCTTACAAAGAATGCCGTTCCTCTTCTTCTAAGCTGCCTGGTCAGAGGTTTTGCTCCAGAAGGGTGGCCTCAGACACTGTCTGGCACTTTGGCTCATGCTTCTCACTCGTGACCTCCAGTCTTTGCTGGTAATCACATAGAGCAGGGGGTTGAGAGCACTGTTGAGGCTGGCCAGGCCCCGAGTCACCTGGTAGGAAACGTAGATATCCTTTGAAGCCTGTGTGCAGGACCCCTGTGGCCGCCAGCGAAAAAACAAGTTGAGGTTTCTGAAGATGTGGTAGGGGAGGAAGCAGATGGAAAAGAGAACCATGACGAGAATCACCAGCCCGATGCTTCTCCTCCTGAGGCTGGCGTCCACGCTGTCGTTCCTGCAGAGCACGAACACCACGTGGCAGTAGCAGCCGATGATGATGAGGAACGGGATGACAAACCCCGTAACGGTGACAGCAAAGGTGTAGGGCAAGTAAACGTGCAGGTTCTCCTGTCCCGTCGTGTCGTGGCACTGCGTCCTGTTGCCATCTGCCTTGCTGAAGGCGAGGTCGGGAGCTATCTGTGCGATGACCCAGAGCCACACTGCCACGCTGAGCCACACGGAGGAGGTGGCACCCCGGCACCTGCCCCGCGCCTTCAGCGGGTGCACGATGCCCAGGTAGCGGTGGATGCTGATGCAGCTGAGGAAGCCGATGCTGGCGTAGAGGTTGAGGTGGAAGAGGCTGCGTGTGAGGCGGCACCAGGGCTGCCCGAAGATCCACACTCTGCCTTGGCGGTAGTAGCTGACGAGGAAGGGCAGAGTGCTGACATAGAGCAGGTCGGCCAGCCCCAGGTTGCCCACCAGCAGGCTGAGGGGCTGGCGGGCACCATCGCGGGGCCCCGTGCAGAGGTGCCACAGCCCCAGCCCGTTGCCCAGCAGCCCCAGGGGGATCACGGTCAGGTACACGGCGGGCAGGAAGCGATGGGCGAAGGCGGAATCCACGGGGCAAGGAGCCCGAGTGCCATTGCCGGGCCACGTGGAGAGAGCGTCCGCGGCCATGGGGGCTGCGGCAGCCGTGCCAGGGTGGCAGAGGGTGGCAGAGCTCGTGGGCACCGAGCCGCGGCAGCTCCGTGTCCTCCGGCACAGGCTGAGGCTCCCCTCACCTCTCCGCTCCGGCTGAGCCCAGCCTGGGGCTTCAGGGCGCCGGACTTACCCCGGGAAACGGGGAGGGTACGCCGAGAGCAGCCTCAGCCGAGCGGTTTCCGCCACTCCCCCGGCGCCTCCCCCAGCCCGCTCCGAGCCGGGGTCACGCAGCCCCCCGGCTGGCTTGGGGTGCCTGGAGGGAGCAGGAGGCAGAGGGGTGGCAGAGGGATGCCTGAGGAGGAGAGCCAAAGCTTTCAGCCTGTTTCTGTTCTGTCCCACTCGCGGTCAGGAGAAACCTCCCAGTTTTCTACACCGGGGGATGGAAGCTTGCACCCCATGAGCCTCCCTCACTGCCATTGCTGACAGCCTTTCTCCTGGCTGCGAGGCTCAGAAATACAGGAGCAGAGGTAAGGAGGACACTGGCAGTGTTCCATGGGGCTCCTGCTGCCATGGCCGGTGCCGCGGGCAGTGCCAGCAGGCAGAGATGCACCAGGCTGCCCCCAGCACAGGCAGAGTGAGCCCTGTGCAAGAACTGCCTCCTCCCTACAGCTGCTCCTGCTGCCAACTTCCATCTCCCTCCCCAAACACAAAAACCCGTTCCCCATTCGTCCTTCCAGCCGTCCAGACCCGTGCAGGGAGGACGTGAGATAGGCTGTGCCTTTCCTTTCCTGTCACAGGAGATACGCAGATAATGCCAAACTGGGGCAAGGGCTAAAAGCAGCGAGCCCAAATCAGACCCCGAGGAAGAGCAGCCTTCATCGCATTGCTGAGCAGCTGCTGCAGCATAAACGGGACCAGAAGTCACTCGGATCTGCAGGCGCGGAAGTTAACGGGGAAGCAATCAGAGGTTTTCCCTGATAAGCCATTTCGACCTTGGGGAAACGGCTTGAGGTGAAAGGCTAGGCTCTGGAAAGACCGCGTCCGCTTGCTTTCCGGGAATTGAGTACGGGCAGGGGCGGGAAGGGGCTGGTATCTCATCAGCCAGTGGGAGGGAGGAGGAGGAGGAGGAGGAGGAGGAGGAGGAGGAGGAGGAGGAGGAGGAGGAGGGAGGGTGAGTCCTGCCCAGCCATCCCGACTCGCGTCCATCCCTCCTCGGGAGCGGCCGAGCATCTCCGCTGGACCACGCTCGGGTACACGGTGGGCAGGCCCAAGACGCAGATGAGGTGGGGGTTAGCTGAGTGTTGAAGGTACCAGTGTGCTTGTTGACTTCAGAAAGTGCTTGCTGGAGCAGATAAGCGGTGGGAAACGTGTGTTATTTCCTGCCGGTGCAATAAAATCTCACCGTTATGGGTGTGCCGCCGAAAAGGTGAAGCGTGGAAGCTGTTTCCTTGTGGTGAAGATATGGCTTTTCTGCGGTTTGCAGAGGCTCTGGTGGGTCTGTGCCGCTGGAGTTACAGCAGCGGGGGGGGTCCATGGGGGTGCACCCCTCAGGGAAGTGACCCCGTCCTGCCCTGCTGCTGCCCCCTTTGTCTCTGTGCACTTCAGCTGCTCCTGCAGCCTGGGCTTGGGGTGGCACTTGCAGAGCAACTTTATGGAGCTGTGGAAGGGCAGCGAGAAGAGAGGAACAGTTCCCTTTGTCCCAGAGCATCCACCTTTGGGGAAACTGAGGCAGAGACAGCAGCTGGCTGGGAGGGCTTCTGTGAGCATGGGAAGGGTCATGAACTGCTCTCAGCAATGAGGGCAAAATTTTCCCTGTCCTGAGAATGAAAGCTTGGAGCTGATGCCTCCGGCCATGGGAAGAGAGGAGCAGGGCAGGGCATGGGGAGCGCTGTCCATGAATGGCAATGGGAGCCCCATGCCCTCCACATCTCCTGTTCCCTGGACCCTTTGGAGGCACAAGCACAGAGCTTTTCTCTTGTGCCTGCCTCCTGTGTGTTTTAGGTGTTCACTTGATCCATGGTTTCACTCACAGTAACAGGTGCTACTGCCAGCTCTGCCCAAACATCCTGCATGAGGATGCTCCCCTCTGGCTGCTGGCTCTGGCAGGCAACAGTAGTGCTTATGTCAGGATGAGAACTCAGGGCCAAGACAGCTCCTGCAAACACAGAACCTGAATCATGTGTTTCCAGGAAAAATAAAAAAACCCATTTGATCTACTTGATTTTTTTTTTTTCAGTTGAGCACTGCATTCCTGTGCTCAGTTTCTGAAAATGTTTCACTTTAACAAGGGGCTCATCCAGCCCTCTCTCACCCAACTCTATGCTTTAAAAATCATCAATCATGAGAATGGCTGGGAAAAGCAATTCTGATGCATGTTGTTTACTCATCCAGCAGGACAGTTTTCCTTCAGCTGCTGCGTGTGCTTGCACAGATATGAGCTGTGCTCTGCTGCTCATCACTGGCTCAGGAGTGTGGTTGGCAGATCCTGGGCTGTGTGCAGATGTACCTTGAGGACAGGAGTGAATTTTCTTTCAGTTTGGGGATTTTTATCTTTACACATCACTTGTGGATGGGGTGGAATATTCCTCTGTTGCCCCACACGAGCAGGCAAAGCCAGGACCCTGCGTCAGAGCCTCAAATAACCACGTTTCCAGGGTAGCAGGGCTTTAGAGGGAAATATTGTGAGATTAGCAATCAAACTGCAAGAGTTGATTTCCCTGTATTCATAGGGAAAAATAACTCTGATTTATTTGGAATCATTAATTCATTATTTAGATGCTTAGTGAATCAGGGAGACATTCTGCAGGGTAAAAAGAAAGATAATTATAGCAGAGGTGTGTTGAGTCATTTGTTTGAGATGAGAATGCAGGTTGCTGCCTAAAAAGTGACCTTCTGATTTTTTACCATCACCCAGAGGTGGCTAGGCAGGATCTGGGAGTGTGTGACAGCCCTGGCAGCTCATCCAGCCTTGGTGGCCGAGTCCCAACACGCTTGAACAAGAACTGGCTTAAAACCAGGATTTTCAGTACCCACAATGTGTTTTATCCATGTCAGTCGAGGAATGTGGTAGTTTTGAAGTCTACATGGGCTTTGGGTCACCACTTGTTTGGCATGGCCACCAGAGAACTAAAAAAGCCAACCCAAACTGTTTGTTCTGCGATTTGCCGCCTGCTGGAGGTTCATCATGTGCCCCACATCAAACAGAATGAATGATTTGTATTCAGGCTGAGCACCAGATGATTGCAGTAAATAATTCTCTTTGTAGGCAGTGTTTTACTGCAAGAGCAGTGAGGTTTCCTTTTTTCTTTCTCTTTTTTTTTTACCCCCATGAGGTGGCTGAGCCGCATCCTTGACTTTCATTTTCTTTTCAGTTCTTGCAGGGCCTGAGGGAATGAATGAGTTGCCTTGGCCCTGCTGCCATTTCTGCTGCTGCAGGGGAGGCTTTTCCTTGGGCTGGAGAGAGGAGCTCCCCCTGCCATTCAGGCTCTGGTCCCTTCAGCCCCAGACCTGCCCTGGTCAGGAGCACAGTGAGCTGCTGATGGTGGCTGCGCCACGCTGGGGAAATCCCAGCCCAGGGGAATGGAGGAAATGTGGGCCTGGCAGCAGGAGGGATGAGCTACAGGGGAGTTTGGGCATTGATTTTTGGGAGCTGAGAAGGGGCTGTGCCTGTGGCTGCAGACACAGCAGCAGTGCCATGCCCTGCCCTGCTCTCCTGCACATCCCAACACTGGAGACCTGGGCACTGCTATGGCCAGGGCTGTGCCATCAGCAGAGCTTCTGGCTGGGTAAGAGTGAAGGATTTAACCCAAGATATAATAAATTGTAAAAATGTGTTCAGTGCTTTGATTCACATTTTTTTTTCTTTTTCCTTCTCTTACTCTAAGCAGCCTGAACTGAGGTGCCTCCAAGCTGCCCTACCCTGTGCCAGGACTTTCCTGCACCCACCGAGCTGGCCCTGAGCAGCAGGGCTGGGCTCGCCCTGCACACACAAGCTCCACACCTGGATGAGCACATCTTTATTTTTAGTTCCAGAAATACCCATCTAAAAAGGTCCATCTCTCACCTGGACGCGTCACCCAAACCACAGCTCCTTCCGGCTGCACGTTCTCTCTGCACATCTATGCGAGGCCGTTAGAGGGCATTTGGGTTTCACTTTCCATCACCCAGAAGCATTTTTTACTGGGATAAAGTACCGCCAGAGCAGCCGAGCAGCTCTCCTGCGCCGACTCCTGCATGGCTGGAGCAGCTCCAGCCCGTCGGGAGACGGCCCCGACTCATCTTTGCAATTTGTTTTCCCTTTTCCCTGCTTCTCCCTTGGCCCCGGCTCATGGGGAATGTGCTTGGATGGCAGGCGGTCTGTCTGCTGCTGTCTGAGCTCCTGGCTTGCCGAAGCCCTGCCAAACCACCAGAGGAGGAGGCCAGGCAGAGCGGGAAGGCTCGTGTTTATTCTGGAGGGATGAGGGGAAGGTGAGTTAGAGCTGCCATCAGGGGGACCCTGCCCATGCCCGGGAAGGCAGGGTGGGTACCATGGGCTGGCTGAGCTCCTGCATGGCTGAGCAGCTCAGCCTGGTGTGGCAGTGACTTGTGGGGTCACCTGCTCCTTCCCTGGAGGGCCAGGGCATGAGGGTTCCCTCCAGGGATTTTGGCTTCCAGGTGCTGGAGATGGTCTCTCCTGAAGTCTCTGCAAAGCAGAGCTGCATGATGTGGCAGAGAAGCAGCATCATCTCTTCAGAAGCCCCACTGGTCCAGGAAAGGACCAATTCCTGGTTTCTTGGGTGGGTTTATGTTTGGAGCAGCATTTCCCCACTTCCCATTTCATTCAGCCTAAGGAACTCGGCATGCTGCCCAGTAGCCCTGCCTGGGGCAGCGGGGTGTGCAGAGGAGGCAGGTGATGGGTGACACAGGGATCTTGTTCTCTGTTTCCAGCCTCCTTTGCAGCCAAAGTCCATCATTTCTTCTCTGTTTTCCCAGTGGAAACACCCTCCATCTTCACCATAACCACAGTGCCATGGGTTTGTGCCAGACTCTTTGCCAGGATGAGGCGTTGGCTCCAGGGTGAATCCGGGGTGGGCACAGCTACAAACGACCTCCTCTTGCCCTCTGGAAAGGCAGAATGAGTATCAGTGGGGAGATGGAGAGGGCTGGTGGTGTGTCCCCTGCAGCTGGGGAGCAGGAGCATGTAGCATTGCAGTGCAGGGGGAAAGAAATGGGCAGAAAGGGCCACCTGCACACCAGAAAGGCAGATTAGCACTGTGTCCACACTGGGGTTGTGCCAGGCTAATAAAGAGGTGGCAGAAGCACCTCCTGTGTGTGCCCAGTGAGCCAGGCAGGAGCTCCAAATCCATCTCTGGCCGTAGGGGCAGGCCGAGCTCACCTGTGTGGCATCCACAGTGCTCCTGGATTGAGACATCCAGGGACCCCAACATTCTGGTGAGCACCGGCCATCGGCTGTTTCAGGAGATGGCTCGTGTGTCCTGAGACACGCTCAGCTCGTGGCTGAGGAGGGCTGACGGGGGCCCACAGGTAAGAAGAGTTGCTGGCCCTTCCCTTTGTCATCAGCCGCGTTCCCCCCGGAGCAGCAGCAGCTCCCCCAGCCTCACTCACCGCCGGCAGCGCTGCGGGCAGGGCCGGGCAGGGGCCGGCCGAGCAGAGCCGCCGCTGCGTCTCCAGCCGGCACAGGCGGTTCTGGTTGGACACGCGGCTGGCAAAGCCCAGCCCGCAGGTGGCCGAGCAGGGGCTCCACTCCGTGCCCCACGGCGGGCAGGGGGACCACAGCAGCGGGGACACCGCCCCGGGGGCTGCAAGACACGACACGGGGGAAAGGGGAGTTGGAAGCAGGTGCTGTGCATGCTGGGGTGCTGCAGGCAAAGCCCTGCGTGGCAGAGAGCCCTGGGAGGTGTCCCCTGCTGGCGTTTCACGGCCTGGGGTGAAGGGGCCATGCCCAGAGATTTGCGTGGGCATCCCTGTGGCAGGCATCTTTTATGAAAAATCCTTTCCTCAGGATTTTTCCTCCTGAGAAGCTGAGAGGCCTCAGGAACAAAATGTAAGCAATGGTTATCTGCTGCTGTGGAATGCAACAGGTGGATCTGTGATTAGTCCATGTTAGATGTTTCTAATTAATGGCCAATCACAGTCCAGCTGGCTCAGACAGAGAGTCCGAGACAGAGCCTTTGTTATCATTCCTTGCTATTCTATTCTTAGCCAGCCTTCTGATGAAATCTTTTCTTCTATTCTTTTAGTATCGTTTTAATGTAATATATATCATAAAATAATAAATCAAGCCTTCTGAAACACGGAATCAGATCCTCATCTCTTCCCTCAACCAAAAACCCCTGTGAACACGATCACACATCCCCTCCCTGGAGCTGCCCTGCATCTCACCTGCCCTGGCATCCCGGGGCAGGGGCTGCTCCTGGGCACCTTCGCAGATCCACTCAGGGCAGCACTTCCCTGGGATCTCCACGCGCCGGGGGAAGGGGCAGTCGGGGCTGGGCAGCCGCACATCCTCCTGGCACAGCGGGACGCAGGTGAAGCCCCCGTCCAGGCAGTGGCACTGGATTCTGCAGCTGGGCTGGAAAACTTCCCCGTCTCGGTAGAGCCGGCCGTTCACCTCGCAGCCGTCCTCATCGTCCTCAACTGCAAGAGACAGCCAGGGAGCCCATGAGGGACAGGGGGACAGAGGGACAGAGGGACAGAGGGACAGAGAGATGGGGATGGCAGGGGCAATGCTGGGGGTATGTGGGGGGCTGAACAAAGGGATTGAGGTGGGGAGCCACAGAATTGACCAAGCAATGTGCAGGACAGACATGGGTGTGCAGCAGCATGTTCATCACTCAGTCTCCTTCCCTTCCCTTCCCTGCCTTTTGTCCTCATCTCTGTTTTTTCAAAGCAACAGCTCACAAGCTGTGAGAGCCCCCCTGCCCTTTGGCTCTGACCCAGCCTTCAGGATTTCCAGGCTAGGAAAAGCTTCTCTGAGATTCCCCTGCAGGACCCCCAGGCTCCAGCCTTGGCACCCCTGGGACCCCCCTGTCCATTGTCACTGAAACCACCCTGAATTCTCAGCCAGAAAGCAGCACAAGAGCCGGCAGGAGATGGGGCACAGCCCTACGGCCAAGCTGCATGTACCATCCTCAGGAAAGCTGCTCTCCTAGCCTCACCCACTCCCCTGCTGGTGCTGCAGGGTGCCTGTAGCCATGTGAGGCCATGGCTGGAGCTGGAGCGGGGCTGTGTGCTGGGCTGGACTGTGCGGGTACCCCCGGGGAAAGGGGGCACCCCTGTGCTCACAGTTGCAGGTGCCTCCTGTCCCCGCAGGTGCTGAGCTGTAGTCACAGACGAGGCCCTGACTCTGGTCACAGACGTGCAGGAAGTCGCAGGGCTCTCCCAGGCGCCGGGCACAGACCTTGCAGCAGCCACACCCATCCAGGACCAGGGGGGAGCCGCGGGGACAGCGGGGTGGCACCCAGGGACAGTAGCACGGCCTCCGGCACAGCTGGGCACAAACCTGTGGGGGCAAAGCTGAATCCATACAGGTGGTTTTGGGCTAGCAGCTGCTTTGTCACTGGGACAGCCAGGTAGCTTTGTCTCAACCATGGGGACAGATTTTTGGTGGAGGGAGGCTCCAAATCTATGGGAATATCTCAAAGCATCCTGGAAAGCTACAAAGCTACTGTCCCCTCTGAAGGGCACCTATGGAAGACCAGGGAGAATCAAGGATGCTCAGAAGCTCAGCACTCTGAAAGATGGGGGCTTTAATGTGCCACTGCTCTGAACACACAGGAGGATGGAGCTACAAGGTGAACATCCCAGGCAGTGGTGGTTATTTAGTGAGGTCAGCAGCCCCAGGCAGCCCAGTGGGAGAGAGGAAGGCAGGGAGGTAAAGCAGCCCACCCCCATGCCTGCCCCCAAGGCAGCAGGCTGTGCCCAGCCCAGGAGGGGTGGCTTTGCAGGGACTGAATCCACGTGGTGAGTGCACAGCACCTCGCTCCTTACAGCCTTAAGAGCTCTCATTCATGCCAGGAAACAGGACATTGCATCAGCAGTGGGGATCTGAAGCCAGGCAGAGCTCGCTGCGTTCCTCACTGGTCCAGCTGCATCCTCTGCTTGTCCCTGGCTGCAGCATCCTCACCTGGCCTGGCCCACTGGGCAAGGAGCCCAGAGACAGACACGTTTCAAGGACTGGGAGCTGTTTTCCCTCGTGCCTGGACTGAGTGATCACTTTGGCAGGGCTGTGCACTGCAGTCCTTTGCCTGCTTAGCCAATTGTCTGCCAGGGAGGTGCCCACAGGAATTCACCTGGGCAGGTGGATTTTATACCCTTGGCTCATCCTGCTCCACAACCACCCTGGCCCCAACAGCTCTTTGAGGCAGCTCCTGAGCTCCCATCACATCACATGTGACAGAGCTATTGCATATAGAGCCCGAAGCCACGAGAGCTGGCTCTGCAGTTTGGGAGTGAATCCTTCACCAGTGCTGGCCTGACAGTGATGAGAGCCCCCTGGCAGCCCTGCTGCTCAGCACCATGCACGTGCTGCTGGATGCAGGGCCAGAACAGCAAACCTGCAACCAAAACATTCATCCCTGCCCTGGTCCAGGTACTGGTGTGACTGCTGAGTCTGCCAGGAGAGCGATGAGCTCAGCCAGACCATGTAGGTTTTAGATACCATTTTTCTTTTTCTTTCCGTTTCTCCCAGGGGCACCAGTTCTGACATGATGAGTCAGACAGAGAGGGTGGCTCCTGGTGCTCTATCTGCTCCCCATTTGCAGCAGTTCAGACACTTTCCATGGGGCTGCAGGCGTGTCAGTGCCAATAACTGGAGTTAAAATATGGATTGGGATGGGGTAATCTGGGTCTTGTCCTAGTTCTGCCAGTGAGCAGCATTATTAATGTGGCAGGGACTGAGGGACCAGCTGTGGTGGCCAGGTTTGGGCTGGCAGCACGATGGCCCTTGGTGATTCTCCAGGCACTCGTGAGCACCTGGGGCAGGAATCACTGCTCTGTTACAGTTTGCCAAGGGCATTTTTCATCTTCCAGGAGGTTGTTATTACAAATCAATGTTTTAGAAAGACTAGGCAAGCCATAAATCCATTTCTCCCTGCTTCTTGTAATTTACTTGTCTTTAGATGACAATGTGGCTTCTGTCAGAGGTCTGAACTCTGGGAAAATTGTCAAATAGGCACGACATTGCCACAACATCCCTGCCTGGGGATTCAGGCAGCCATTAGAACTTGGAGCTGAGATGCCCTAAATTTTTCAACATTCCTGTTCTCTGCACAGGCAAATATTTTCACACAGAGTCCAAGAGAAAAAAATAAAATTAATGAAACCTCTATGACAACCCAAATCCCATTGGAGGCACTGGCTTGGCGTGAGCATTCCGAGAAGTGGGGAGAGCTGAGTAATGCCAGGGCTGGTGCTCGTGGCTTGGCCCCTGCCTCGGGAGCCTGGGCGGGGATGGAGGAGCCTGGAGGAGCCTGGAGGAGCCGCTGCCGCCCAGCTGCTGCTCGCTGCCTGGCGGGGACCGAGCGCGGAGAGCGGCAGGGGCGGCGGGCAGCGCAGCGCATTGCTGGCATTCCTGTGCGCCCCGGGGATTCACAGCGAGCCTCGGGCCCAGGAACGCTCGGACCCCGCTGCTTCATCCCAAACTCGTCTCCGAGCACAGCTCTGGCCCCTGCATCAGCACAGCCTGGCTGCCGGGCTCAGTGGCCGTGACACCCCATCCCTCCTGCAGCCCACGCTGCCAGGGCCGGGGGCTCCTCGGCTAAAGCTGCCCCGGTGCCCCGTCTGCCTTACCTTGGAGAGAATGCAGAGCAGGGAGAGGAAGAGGAGCTGCTTCTCCAGCTGGAGGCTCATGCTGCTCTCCCCGTGCCACTGCAGCACATCACCCCCCAGGCAGTTTGGAGGCAGTGTTCGCAGGTTTTAAAGCCCAGGGTAGGTCCTGCTGGTGTTTATACTCTCCCTGCTCTGATGTCACTCACAGGCTCCAATATAAACATGAGTAGGTTTGGACAGGCCTCAAGATTTTCTTTTTTTTTCCTTTTTTTTTTTTTTTCCCAGCCCACATTCCAGCTGCCATTTCCACTCTTCTCAAGGTGAGAATATGCTGTCCATGGGGACAAGGAGTGAAGGGAAGGGATGCTGTGCTGTCCCTGGGGAGCAGGCTGAGGAGCCAGGCTGCTGGAGTGATCCAGCTCCCTTCCCCTAGCCTGGCAGGGAAGCTTCACGCCCTGTCCTACTGATCAAAGTCTGGCCAGGCAGAGCTGGCACCTTCCTCCTGGGATTTGGAGGGTTTGGGACCTGTTGCTGCTGTGGGAGCAGGCAGCAACAGGGCATCCACCCCTGTATTTAATGCTGCACCCAGTCCTTGGCAGGCTGTGGAAGAGGGCTCACCCAAAGGAGCTGGAAATGGATTTGCTGTGGTGGTGCTGCCACATCACCCCCACCCTGAGAGGGACTGTGGCCACCTGGGGAGGCTGTGGGGTGGGGTGGGGTGGTTGGATGCACATCATGCTGCATTGTCTTGATGCAGAGAAGGCTGCAGTCTGACCATGCTGATTTCAAGCCTTGTAAATGCCAATTCAGCCCCTGGAGTATAATGACCATCTTAATCAATTGTGAGAATTAGAATTCCAAGTTTGGGGATGAAAAGCAGGTGTTCAACCATTGCCTCCCAATGCTTTCTCATTCTGCCCCGTGCAAGCTTTTCTCTTGTCCCCTGGACTGAAGATGTCTGTGAGGCTGGCTCTTAGGAAAGACAAACCTTAGCACCTCAAGACCTACACTAGACAGAGCCACTTCCCCATATTCCCACTCCCCAGACCTCATCACAAGATTCGAGAGGACAATTTGTGAGCCCAGAGCTCAAGGGATGCAGGATGTCCTGCAGCTCTCTCTGGCTCCTGCAGGATGTGTTCTGGGGCCAGGACTGCTACTCCTGTGCTGGCCAGGGGATGATCCTGGTGGCTGTGCTCAGAGTGCCTGTTTCATTCAGGCATGATGAAAACTGTGATGCTGGATATCAGGTCTGTGACAGGAGCTGCTGGCTGCTACGAGCAGAGCACCAAAACCACACAACCAAGGGTGATGCCCCATCTCTCCCTCTGGCCTTTTTCCCTCTGTTTTGCCTTTGTGAAACAGGTTCTCAGTCACCTGAGCAGCAATCCTGAGCTCAGCTCCACACTTTTCAGAGCCTGGCAGACAGGGCATGGAGCAGGGTGGGCACAGCCCAGCAGGGAGCAGGGCAGGCTGAGCTCTCACATTACCACCCCAAATCTCTGCTGTGGCTGTGCTTCATGCAGCCAGGCTGTTAACGAGGTCATGGCAGCTTGTGGGAACACCAGGACACTTTCCAAAGGCTGCTGTCACTTATGCAAGGGTCAGAGCCCCTGCTCTGCATGTTGGAGCCCCAGCTCTGTGCATCACCCAGGCCATGCCTGGAGGTCAGGGAGCTGCTCTGGCAGCCCTTCCTGTGACAGGGGAGGCATGAGGAGGGCACATTGCTCTGAACTCCCTGGCAGGGGGTGGTTCAGGACCCACTGACAGGTGCTCACAAGCTCGAGGGTTTGATATTTGAGGCTGCAGACGCCTCTCATGTTAAATTTTCTGCCCCACAGCCGGTGTCCTCCCACTGGCTACAGCTCAGCCAAACATCCTGGGAGTGCCTTGGGAGAGCCAAAGTACTGATCCAGCCCTGCCACAATTACTTATTCCAGCCTTATGTTTATTAGGGATTCCTGATTAATGGCCATGAGTTAATTTCCCTGGTAGAAATCAGGTGGCAGTGCTGGTAACAGAAATAAAAACCTCTCATTTCCCACAATGAGGCACCCTTGGAGCAGCTGACAGACCCCTGTGTGAGGTCTCAGGGGGCAGCAGGGCACCCCTGGGGGAGGCTGAGGCTCAGGGCTGCCCAGGGGAGCCAGCTGGACACGAAACCCCTGTCACCTGATGTGTTCTGGCTACAGGGTCAGCTCCTTTCTCTATTCTTTTCTCAGTTCTGAACAAGAGAGGACCTTGCTTCCCCCCACACCTGGTGTCACTGTGATGGTTTGACACCACCAGGAAGCTGTGAGAGCTCAGGCAGTGACAGAGAGCCCGAGTCCAGCCTGAGCCAGGCCAACACCCCCAAGTCAAGCAGTCAGGTGGGGCCAAACCCAGCATCCCATGCCTGGCAAGCTGCCCACACTTCTGATGGCGTTGGCAATCCTCACTGGGACCTGGCTGGGTTTTGGAGGTGCCCAGTGGAGCTGGCTGGAGTTGTACCCACAAATTCTCCCATGATCTGCCTTTCCAGAGAGGATTCTCCATGGGTGAATTTGGCTTTGGCTTCCCTTCTCCCAGCTCTGGGTCCCACATCCCCACCCAGGTCACTGTGCTGGGGCTGCAGGCAGAGCCTGGCACAGGAATCCAGCCCCTGCAACTGTTTTGATGTTCAAAGCTGCAGCAGAACAGCACATTAGCAGTTCATTTTATAAATGCTGTTATAGCCCTTCCCTCTGGAGCACGTAACCTGTGAGTGTTCTGTACCATACGTGTGATTTCAGAGCAAGTAATTCAGTCCATATGTCTCACTCCACAGTTGCCATGGTATTATTGTCAGGTTTTTGGGGGGTTATGATTTTTTTTCTTTTTCTTTTTTTGTGGTCAGTTGTGCAAGAAAATAGTTGATACAGGCATCTGAATACATCTCCTTTGAGTTAGCCACTGGCAAGCTTTGCTGTTTCTATAGAAATGAAGGAACTGCCCCAGTGAATTTACATTTTAGAGAGCTGAGTTCTTCATGTGTTTGCTCCCCGAACGTGCCATCGTGAATAACACAGAAAAGCTTCATTTGCACACCCTGCTCAGCTGAAATTGCATCCATCTGGGATGGATATTGAGCATAGTCTCCCTTCATGCCATTCCTTTGCTGGACACTCCCCTTCCTCACTCTACATCATGTGTTAAGCACCCTCTCCAGAGCTGGGGGAAGTCAGAGCAGGGTCTGGATGTCCATCTCTGGCAGGCTGTCTGTCTGTCTGTCCAGCTCTGTGAGGCTGTTCTGGGTCCTGGATGTGAAAATGTGGGTGAGCCCAGCTCCATGGCTTGGTGGGGAGAACATTCCCTTTGCTCCTGGGCACTCCTGGCCCAAATCCCCTCTGCAGAGGAGCAGGGCTGCCCATGGAGGGTGAACAGCACTGCTGGAAAGCTGGACAGACACCCAGCTTGGAAAAACCAAGAGCCCTGAGCTGAAATGGAGATGCCTCAGGTCTCCTTTGGCTGTTGGACACTTTGGGGTGGCTGCTCATGTTTTTCCTGAGACTTCTGGAAAACACCATGGCTTTGGGAAATTTTGAAATATCTCTGCTTTTTGGCAAGATGGGAGAATTGTTTCCTACCCAGAATGAATCTGGCTCCAGTTTCAAGCAGCAAGAGCAGAGAGAGGTGCTGATGGCTATTTCCACCCCTGTCTGGGCGTTTTTATTCCCTCTGGTTCTCACACCTGAACTGTTGAGCAGGGCCAGGCTGAGAGGACTGGCTGCCCTGAGGGACCAGGGATGGGCCGGGCACTCTTTTACCTTGAGGTCACTGCTCCCACCCCAGGCTGGGATGCAGGGACTGAAAGTATTTACCAGCTGGGGCCTGGCCAAGTGACTTGTAAGAAAAGAATTCAGGGCTGCTGTCCAGGTTCTGATGGTCAGGCAACTGCACCAGGAACCTTGGCTGCATCTGGGACCAGCTGAGCCCTCCAAGCTCCCAGCCACGGTGGCAAGGCCAGCAGGGCATGGCCCCTGCCAAAGGAGACACAGGAACCCTGCCTGGTGCTGGGAGCACTGCATCCTTCACCTCTTCCCAGAGGTTTTTAGGTAGGTTTCACTAAAAAGAAGCACTGATAAATGGGGCTTGGGGCTGGTTCTGCTCTCAGAGTGTGACATTGTCAAGAGGAAGGAGCTGAGTGATTACATGAGGAGCAAATGGACTATCACAACCAAGAAAAACTTAGCTTAGCCAAAATTATAGTGAGAGCTCATCCTTCAGACTGAGGGGGCTTCTCATTAGCACAGCACAGCCTTGCATCAGCTGTTGTGAAGGGACAACAGAGAAAGATCAAACCCTGGGCAATACTTCTGGGAGATTTTTTTTTTCTTGCAGTCCAGACAAGAGCAATTCATAATTGTCTCACAATAAGTTAAACAACCAGATAACTCAAAGAATAAGACTTTTGTAAAACAAAGCTTGGAAACTTAAGCCAGATGAGGTTTTCCATTGTTATCTGGAAAACAGTGTCAGAAATCATCACATATTCAATATTGTGATCCTCTAGGAGTTAATTTTTTTTTTTTATTGAGTATCAAACATCATCAAACATAAACTTCTTTTTAAAAATATCACTATAAGTTTTATCTTTCAGACAAGATATAATCCCCAGATCCTGACCTTGTGTGGTTACTGACAGACCCTTTGTATTTTCCATGGAGCTGGATGGCTTGCTCATGTTTCCTGATCAAATTGCTCATTCTTTTTTGGCTATCTCTATTTTTCTCGTGGTTTCAGGCAAAAATAGACATTGTTTTTCCTTCAGTTCTTGTCCTGCTCGAGGGTGCTGCATGTTCTCACATAGTTGCCATATCCCCTGCAGCACCAAAGAGCTGCAAATGGAGGCACCCACTGGTGTGCAGGCAGGGATGCTGGGAGGTGTCTCCAAACTCACCTTGTAATTGTGCCAGCCCTGCTCCAGGAGGCTTTGGGGATGGCTGTGCTCCCTCCCAGCCCTGCTCTAGGAGGGTTTGGGGATGGCTGTGCTCCCTCCCAGCCATGCTCCAGGAGGCTTTGGGGGTGGCTGTGCTCCCTCCCAGCCCTGCTCTAGGAGGCTTTGGGGGTGGCTGTGCTCCCTCCCAGCTCTGCTCTAGGAGGGTTTGGGGAGGGCTGTGCTCCTTCCCTGCTTTCTGTGCCTCTGGGAAGGCTTTAAGGATGCAAGTGCTGCACACATGAGGCAGTGGTGTTGTGCCTGAGGTGTGTGGTGCTGGAGGAGCTTTGGGTGACACAGGCTGTGTCTGTCCCCACATGTCACAGCCCTTCCCACCCCCAGGGCTGCTCTTGGCTGGCCAGCAGCAGGAGCAGCCCAGGGTGCTGGTGAATGCAGGCTGCTGGGCCAGGGCACTGCTGGGGAGGGGACAGTGCCCTGGGGCAAAGACAGCTCCCTTCAGCTGGCACATCTCCAGGGGATGCTCTGAAACACCTGGTGGTGGCTGGGACCTTCCCAAAGGCAGGGAAGAGGGCATTCCTCAGTGGCCTTGATGATTGGAAGGAGCCTGGCTCCTGCAGGAGCTTTCAGCACAGGCCTTGGGCACATTGGGAAGCTGGGCTGGGGGGGAATGAGGAGCTGCCAGCCCACCCCTCACACCCAGCACCTGGAAACCCCAAATGACTGTCACCACCCAAGCCAGCTGGCAGGGGGACCTGCTCATGCCAAAGGATTTGCAGGTGAGTCCCACTTCCAAATTCCACCTTGAGGAAACAAAGCAATGGCTGGGCTTGCTCTCCATCTTCTGAGCGAGACTGGAAAAGCTGAAGCAAGTGATGCCTCCATGTGCCAAGGAATCCCAGGCCCCCAGCCCTTCCCTACACCCCTCCTGATGCCAGAGACATCTGGAGACATTTCCCAAGCATGAACTTCACCTAAACCACCTCCTCTTGTCCCCTTCCCCAGCCAAATCAACAAAGACACGACTGAAACCTTTAGGGTGTGTGTGGGACCCAGCTGAGACAAACAAACCTCTGGGTCTGAGCACGGTTATGGAAGCAGCGATGTCGCCTGGAAAGAATGTACCAGGGAGCAGGGGGGAGAGCAGAGCAGCTGGGCACCAGCTCAAAGATGACTCAAAATCATGGGAAATGATTTCTGATTAATGTAATTACTTCGGCTCCAGCCCTGATCAATACGAGGAGCTAAAACGCTCATAAACCGGCCGAGAATGTGAACTATGCAGAGTGATTTGTAAAAGGTGTTTGGCTCTGGGTGCTCTCTCCCTGCCTCTTGGGCTGGGTGACCTGGTGCTGTGGGAGAGCAGTGATCTGCTGATTGTAAACTCGTGGCCCCCAAATGAGAATCCCCCCCCCAAATGAGAATCCCCCCAAAGGAGCAGGGAGGGGACTGCCCCATCCAGGCCCTGAGCCCAAATAAAAGCAGCCAGCCTGCTTGGCTGGCCTTCTTCTGTGCTCTGACCACAAAGCAAGAGCTCAGATTGGCCTTTCAGAGGCTTATGGTGCCCCCAGAGTGTGGGGAGGGTCTGGGGGGCTGGCACGCAGCACAGCCCAGGCAGGGGCTCATGTGGGCACAGAGGAGCACTGCAGGACCACGGGGACACAGCTGGAGAGGACAGTGTCCTCAGACCTCCTGCTGCCTGAGCTGTGCCAAGTGGAGTCAATCTGCACTGGAGAGGGGCTTCCTGCTCAGGGCTGTGCCTGAGGGAGCTGCACCGCAGGAGAACATCAGGAGGAGTGTTGGAGGAACCTGGGGCATCCCTGGAGACCAAGGCCAGGTCAGATGGGGCTTTGAGAAACTTTGTCTGGTGAAAGATGTCCCTGGCCATGGCAGGTGATTGGGAACTGCATGGTCTTCAAGATCCCTTTCATCTCAAGCCATCCTGTGAGTCAAAGATGCCCTGCAGCAGATCTCCATGAATGATGCCAGTGGCCATATGAAGGTGGAGGAACATCTCCCTGTGAAAGCAAGCTGAGGCTGGGGCAAAGGTGCCCTGGGGCATGGGGGTCTCCCATGAACTGGTGGTTTCTCTGACATGGGGGGAAAAGGGAAGAATGGCTGTTACAATCTCATTTTTGTCCTGCTGTTCCCCAGGAAGATGGGCTGGGCTGGACTGGGGATTGCAAGGCATTCCTCCTGTACTTTCAAATCAAGACCCTTTGGGGTGGGTTTCCACCTGCTGCAGGGTTTTGGGAAGAGAAATGCAGAAAGGGAATGTTTGACTTCTATGGCTGTCTGCACCTGGCTGCCCCAGGCTGGCGGTGGCAGCCTGGCTATGGCTGGGCTTGTCTCAGGAGCTGCTCCCAGCCCGTTTGGAGTCAGTCAGAGCCCCAGAGGAGCATCTTACAAGGCAGCTCCTCTCATGAACCAAGCTCCAGGAAGGAAAATGTGGCCTGGAACTGCTGTCAGCAGGCAGCAATTGGAGTGTGGGGAGCAGTGTGTGCATGGGGCAGCCCTCCCTGCTGGCCCAGGCTGCAGAGAATGTTTTGAGGCACTGCTGTGTATGCTCTCCATGATACTTTTCCAACATTATCTGCATGTTCTTCCTGGGGCAGAGAGCTCCCTAGGCTGCATGGAGAAATGCTGGTCTGTGATTTTGCTGCAAACCACACGTAGCATTGTGGCTGGGGTTAGGAGAGCCCTTTCCCCAGCATTTGGCTGCCCTCTCTCTCCCCTGCCAGAAGCTGACCACAGTCAAACCCTGGTTTTCCTCACATTCCGTGGTCCTGCTGAGCTGTGGCCTGCCACCCTCACATCCTGCTCTGGATCATCCCTGGGAGGATCAAACACAACCCCTTGGCAAGCTGCAGTCCTCCAGTGTGAGGCACTGTCAGAGCAAAGCAACATCCTCTGAGCTGTGCAGGACAGGACAGGACAGGCCAGCCTGGACAAGGGGACAAAGGACAAATGCAGGGGCTCTTATTGGAAAAGAAAGGTGATCTCAAATCTGGGAGAAATTATGCATCTGACTCCATTGATATCAGAAGGCTAATTAATTATACTATATTATACTATATTATTTTATACTATATTACACTACATCTAAACTGAAACTGCACAAGAACTCAACTCAATCAAACCTTGTGACTGTCTCCTGACCAACAGGACACAGCTTGCAGAGATTGGTCAAGAAAACAAAACAGAATCCAATTACCAATTCCCTTCAGGTAAACAATGTTCCACAATGAATTCCACTTGTGCCCAACAAGAGGAGCAGCAATTGAGATAAGAACTGTTTTTTCTTTCTCTGAGGTGCCTTGCTCCAATTCCCAGAAAATCTCCTTGGGAAGTTGTGCCTTGCTTTTCTCTGTGAAGGGAAATGTGGCCACAGGCTTTGGCTCCAGGGGACATCAGCCACTCTCTACATGCAGCCCCAGCTCTGAGATCTCACTTTGCTGCTGCCACAGTCCACCACAGACTCGTGGTGCAACCTCTCCTGCAGAGCAGTCCCTTCTCCAGCAGCTTGGTCAGGGATGCTCTGCTCAGCCCAGGGTCCCTGCAGAAAAGCAGAGCTGTGCTTCCAGCCTTGGCTGCTGCAGCCTCCCCCTGTAACCCCAGCCTTACAGGGCTACTGTGCCTTCCCCTGCATTACACCAAAGGTCCTACAACCCACAGAGAGGAAGCTTGAAGGTCCTGCATTGTCACACAGCTTCTGCTTGGACCTGCACACATCCTCCATGGCCTGATTGTCCTCCTTGTCCCCATATAGGACCACAGGCACCTGCTTTGAGCCAAATTCCATCTCCCAGGACTTGTCTGCAGGGTGAGAGCCCAGCCTTGCTGCTCCTGCCTCTGAACCCTGGTCCCTGGAAACATCTGCAAGGAAATAGCTGAAGGTATTGAAAGGGGAGGCAGGAAATGCTCTGAATATTTTTTTTCCTAAATATAATGACACTAATGTTGTTCATAGTGCTAAAAATAGAAATGAAGAGAACCTGCCTTTTTCCTGTTTGCTTTCAGCTCTCACTTTCCTGCCTGTCTCTGCACTCTGGGAATCTGCATGAAAATAAACCCAAGAAAGATCTCAGCAGTGTGCAAAGCAGAGCCAGATGAGTTTGGCCTTGGCTCCAGCTTCCCCAGCTGGGGCCATGCTCCTCTGTGGTGCACAGGGAGCTTCAGGCTGTGCACTCCCCACCTCCAGCCCCTGGCCCTGCAGGCTCTGCCCAGCTCCAGCGGGACCAGCACTGACCCAGACCTGGCCACTGTCACTGGGAGTGTGGCCACCTGCTGCACCTGTGTCCTGGCTCTGCTCACTCTCCTGCCTTTCCCCAGTGGATCAGTGGGCTCTGAGCACTGCTGCTCTTCCTCCATGGCTGACAGAGATGTGCTCCTGCCCCAGGCTGGATCTGCCAGGGGGCTACCACAGCAGCCCTGGGCAAAATCTCCCTGCTCCCATCTCTTCTGCTGGAGATATTTCTCCAGATGCCTGTGGCACATCCCTCCAGCGTGTACCCATTCCCAGGTCTCCCTCCCAGCCTCCTTCCATTGGGAGGATTTTGCTGCCAATTGTAGGGGGATAGAATATAAGCAAATAAAGATAGTATAGAAAGTAATCTTACCCCTAAGGAGTTGCAGCTGGGCCAATTATCAAAGATTAGGAACAGGCCTGACTTTAACAGGCCAATGAGAAGAAGAGAGCTATAAAAGATTGGGGTGGCTGGGTGAGAAGGGAACTGGAGTCAGTGGCTGCTTTGTGAAGAAGAAAGAGGCAGTGCTCTGAGGAGCTGCCCATGAAAAACACCTGGCAGGTTTGGAACTTTTGTGATAAGGAGACAACAGCGTGGAACCCCTGCAATAAGATGACAGCAGCCAATCTCTCACCAGCTCATTACAGAGCAATGGTCATCACTGAATTCAGCGGCTGATGGATTCAAACTCAGCTTTGAGCCAGTTCAGGATTCCCAGAACCTGCAGGATCAGGTGTGGGAGCCAAATCCCAGTCCTGAGCACAGCAAACTGGCCACAGTTTCACAGAGTCTGAACAGCAAGATGCCTTTAATTTGGGAGCCATACCCCACCCTGGGTCAGCACGGCTGCCTGGTGGCTGCAGGTGTTCACATGAAAAGCTCAGCACTCATTTTTCAGCACAGCAACCCAGGGAATGCGTGTCTTGGATGGAGGCTGCTGCCTGATTTATTACAGCCTCAGCTCGAGGTGGCTCTGGAGAGTCAGGGCTGGCAGGGGATGAGAGGCAGGCGTGTGCAGGGCTGGATTGCAGCACACAGAACGCTGTGCTGAGGCTGCCTGGAATGCACCGAGCTGGAGTGGGAGGATGAAGGAGTCCTCTGGCCTGGTTTGCATTCCTCTGCCATCCCCAGTTTCTTTCTTGAGCTGGTCAATGGGGAGGGTGGGCAGCCTTGGACTTTTGGTCTGTCTTGGAAATGCATGAGGCAGCCAAGCACTGGCTCAGAGTGCTGCTGGCACTGTCCTGGCCACATGAGCACGCTGACAGTGCCAGAGGACTGGCTCCACTATGTCCAGGTGCCACTCCTTGTGCAACATCCCTCCAAAGGCTGACTTTTGCAAGGAATGTTTTGTTCACAACGTGGCAGCTTACAGGGTTGACCTCAGGTTGTTCTTGGTTAGCTGGAAATCAGGTATTTAAAATGTCACTGGGCTATTGTGAGTCACTGTCTGGGCCAGTTCTCTTGTATGTCGCTGTCAAGTCTATGCTTAAACCTGGCATGATGTGATTTTAAAAACAACCAGAAGCTTCCCCATGTTTCCCTCCCCTCCACTAGCTGCTTTCCTGGCCCTGGTAGTCCACACATTTTGCAGTTTTTCAGCTGCCTCTCCCCAGCCAGGCACATCTGAAGCTGCCAGTGGCCAGTGTCTGCTGGCAGCGAGTGTCCGGGTTTGTCAGCAGTATCCAAAGGGACCATTCATTCAGAGTGTGACAATGATGGCCTTCACTGGGGGCTCCCTGACTGCTTTTGGGGCCCACTTGAGCACCAAACCTGTGGCAGGACTGGGATTCTGACCCTACCTGGTGCAATCTGTCATGGTGTTAACTGGGGCTGAGCCAGAACCATTGACACAGGGTGGACAGTGGGGACTGACAGCCCAGCCCATGAGCTCCTGCCCTGCTTCATGCATCTGTCTGTCAGTCCCTCTGTAATGCATAGAGGGGTGACTGCCCTGGATTTACGGATGGGATCTCTACCACAGGGATTGCCCAGGTGTTCCTCTGGCCCTGCTGCTGGCCTGCAAGATGTCCCACCCAACCCCACACCTCTGGTGTGAGTTGGGAATGACACAAAGCCCTGGCATCTGAGGAGGAGAAAACAGCTCTTGGGAAGGATTTAGCCATAACCTGTGTGCTCAGGTGCTTGGCTTCTTCACCTGGCCAGGCCGAGCAGACAAACTGAGGGTTCCTGGGGTGGAGGGCAGGGACTGAGCCTGTGGTGGGGTGGGTGGTGGTGGCCCTGCAGCCGTGGTTCCACAGCTCCAATTTCCCGGTCCTGCAGCCCCAATCCCCCAGCCCAGGTCCTGCAGCCCCAATCCCTTATCCCTGGTATCTCGGCCCCAATCCCATAGCCCCGATCCCGCAGTCCCAATCCTTTACCCCTAATCCCTTATCCCTGGTCCCTTATCCCCAATCCCATACCCCTGATCCCTTATCCCCTGTCCCTTATGCCCAATCCCTTAGCCCCGATCCCTTATTCCCGATATTTTGTCCCGGATCCCTTATCCTCAATCCCTTACCCCTAATCCCTTACCTCCAGCCCCTTACCCCCGATCCTTTATCCCCTATCCCTTATGGCCGGTTCCTTCGCCCCGGTCCCCGCAGCGCACGGGCTCTGCCTCCCTCTCGTGGCCGCTGTGCTGAGCTCCCCCTGTCCCCCGGTGCCCATTCCCGCCCTGCCCCGTGTCCCCCGCGGCCATTCCCGCCCTGCCCCGTGTCCCCCGTGTCCCCGGTGCCCATTCCCGCCCTGCCCCGTGTCCCCCGTGTCCCCGGTGCCCATTCCCGCCCTGCCCCGTGTCCCCCGCGGCCATTCCCGCCCTGCCCCGTGTCCCCCGTGTCCCCCGTGCCCATTCCCGCCCTGCCCCGTGTCCCCGGTGCCCATTCCCGCCCTGCCCCGTGTCCCCCGCGGCCATTCCCGCCCTGCCTCGTGTCCCCCGTGTCCCCGGTGCCCATTCCCGCCCTGCCCCGTGTCCCCGGTGCCCATTCCCGCCCTGCCCCGTGTCCCCCGTGTCCCCCGTGCCCATTCCCGCCCTGCCCCGTGTCCCCGGTGCCCATTCCCGCCCTGCCCCGTGTCCCCCGTGTCCCCCGTGCCCATTCCCGCCCTGCCTCGTGTCCCCCGTGTCCCCGGTGCCCATTCCCGCCCTGCCTCGTGTCCCCCGTGCCCATTCCCGCCCTGCCCCGTGTCCCCCGTGTCCCCGGTGCCCATTCCCGCCCTGCCTCGTGTCCCCCGTGCCCCTGAGCTGGGCGCACACCCCGGCTCATCCCAGCCGGAGCCGGCGGTGCTGGAGGTGTGAGCGGGGCCAGAACCGCTCCTGGACATTCACCTCTTGCTTTTAAGCAAATTCTTTCTGCTGCCACTGGGGGGAAACTCTTTCTGGGCAGTTTTGCGTCTCACCTGGTTGGAAACAAAGCCAACCTCACCAGAATCAGCGACCTAAAATTTGAAGCTGTTTTATTCCAAATAATCTGATTTCAATTCTTCTGCCCTTAAAGCCAAGAACAGAACAAAACAAGAGCTCCAGGGGATCCTAGAGAATATTAATTGGGTCAGAACCCTGGATTAGATGAATTAAAACATCTCATGCTCATGAAAGTTCCAGCTCAAAACAGTGAAGACTGGATGCTCTTCAACCACTTTTTGCTGAAGCAGAGGCTGTGACCAGTTGGCCCTGGGGCTTGCAGCCACCTTTGCCATGACAGAGCTCCAGTACAGCCCAGCAGTACCAGTCCTGCCAGGAGCCAGCACTGGGCAGAAATGTGGGAACACCTGGTTATTCCCCTTGTCCCTCTGCTTCTTCTCCCCTTCACCTGCCTTTCTCTACCTGCAGTAGCTCCTGCTGTTGATGTTTCTGGTGGTGCTCAGCAAGCCCTGTCTGAGGAGTCAGCAACTCATGTGAGTGCTCAGTTTGGGATCAGCCAGACCCTCACTGGCATTTCAGAATGAGTGATCTGGACATCCTGGGTTGGCATTTTTGAGTTGGGATCAGGGAGGACAATTTAAGTTACATTTCTGCTCTTCATATCCTAAATCTGGGCAGGAGAAGAGCTCCTGTACCAAAACCATCTACAGGCAGGGTGGAGCAGTAGCAGGGATGGACCAATGCCAGGACCAAACCCTGCTGTCTGCCAGGTTTAAGGGCTCTACAGGGTCAGGGTGATAGAAGAATGGGGACAATCCCCCCAGCTTTGCTTTGCTTTGCAGGATGTGACCTGCAAATGTCAGAGCTCTGCAAACACTCATGGGCCTTGTAGCCCTGGCCAGCCTCACCTGCCCCATGCCCATGGGCCCAGGAGCTGTATTTAAGCTCAGCTTAAAGAGAGCTTCAGACTCTTCCTGGCTGTGCTGGGGCAATGCTGGGCTCCAGTACAGCCACAGTGGTGCCTGGCCACGGGTCCTTTTGTTCCTGACTTCCACCTGTTGACTGTTTTCCTGGCTCAGTGTCATCCCTGCACCATTGCTCTGGACCTGATCCTAGCCCTGAGGATCAGACTGACTTCTGGCTTGGCCTAGGACCTGCCCCATCACTGTGATGTTGCCTCATTATCTGTGCTCTTGGTTGGACCTGGCTGCCACCTCTGGGTCTGTGCTGCTCCCTTTTCTGGCCCAACATCTGGATTTGGGCACAGCCATGAAGATCTGGCCTGGGCTGGGCTGGAGATGAAGCTCTGGGGCAATGATGGACCCTTTAGCCCTGGTGTGTGAGTGCTGCTGAGGAGATCAGGGCCCCCCTTCAGCTCTGGCACTGCTGTGTTCCAGCCTGAGCAGGATGGCTTGGGCAGAGCCTGTATCCATGGAATAACCCAGCATTAAATCCCTGCTGTGCTGGGGGTTTGAGTGGATGAAATGCCTTCCTTTCCCCAGCTCTGAGGGGCTCCACAGAGAGCACCTCCCCACGTGTGAGCTGTGTCTCCTGCATCCTGGCAGCAGCTGACCAGCCCTGCTCCCAGCCCTCTCCCCCTTGTCCCACCCAAAATGAGTGTGGGATGAAGGGCTGAGAGCTCAGCTAAAATCCATGAGGAAGCTGGTGCTGTGAATCCACAACCCAACAAACCAGGCTCCAGAAGGTGCTGTCTGGGCACCCTGTGGGGAGGTGAGAAGTGGCATTTGGTTCAGCTGGAAGCTCCCAAATTCCCCTGTGCAGGGGATGTGCTGTGCTTTTAGCTGGGGAGATTTGGAGTTTCCTGCTGTGGCAGCAGCCTGGGCTGAGGCTGTGATATTAGAAATAGTCTGAGGGGGCAATATTATGCTGATTATTTCTGTTTCCTGCTGCTCCCTCCCATCCGAACCATCTCTAAGAAGGTCAGATTTGGCAAAAGCCTTTGCCCTTTCTTTTTCTTTGTGCCATTCCAGAGAGGATGGTGCTGACCCGTGGCACCACAGCCCTGAGAAACACTGTCCTCAGCTCCTCTCTGTCCTTCAGTGGCCCGGGTGGCAGCGTCTGGCCGTGTGCTGCTAATCTAATTACCTGCTTACCCTGAGGGCTGGGGAACAGCTCAGCCCTCCACGGTGTGACATGTGCTGTTAAACCCCGGCATCAGAGTCTCTTCTGGGGACAGAGCAGCCTGTCCTGCTGGTCACAGCTGCTGGGTGTGCAGACAGCACCCTGGCCAGAGGTTTCCTTTGGGATCCGTGTCACACTGCCCAGTGACTCTGTGACTTCTAGGCAGCACCTGGCCATGGAACGTGGTGTGACATCTGATCAAGCTCCTTTGCTGGATGTAGCTGTGAGTTGCCTGTGAGGATGGAGACCTGCTCCTCATTCAGCTCTGGATAATGGGGGGAAGAGCTCAGGGCACTGTGGGTTTGGGGCTGTGGAGCTTTGCATACGTGAAAAACTGCAAAAGCCTTGGTTCCCCTGGGCCTGCTCTGCAGAGATAAAATCAGAGGTGTCAGCCTGTGTGTGTCTTGGTCCTCATTCAAAAAGTGGACTTGAATAGAGCCATGTGTTCCCTGGCCACAGCTGGGCTTGTGCTCAGCCTGGGAGCTGCATCTCTACTGCCCTGTTCAGTGACCCTTTGCTGGAGCAGGGCATCCTGCTCCTGGTGGAATTCCCTGGAGAGAAGTGCTGCAGGAAGGGGTAGGGGGGGGATGTGTTCTGGATGGGGCCTGGAACGCCTCCCTCCACCCCTCCCCAACAGGTCCCAGAGCAATAGGCTGTGCTGTGGGCTCAGGGCCAGGGCCAGGAGGGCTCTTCCAGCTCTGTGGAAGAGGGCAGGAAGGTGAGAGTGGGACACTGGGGTCATGTTCCAAACAGAGTTTGGACACAGCAGTGCTGTTCCTGTGGAGGTTTTGATCTGCAAATGAGCTGAACCTTTTGAGATGGTGCTAAAAACCCTTAGGAGGAGCTTGTTGTGCTAGACTGGGTGAATCTGGGTGCAAACCTTTTCTCTGGTGGTGCGTGGTGTTTACAAGGAGGGCAGCAATGTCAGCAAACAGGGTGGCAGAGCTGCGTTGCTGAGTCACGGCTCTGCTACACCCAGCTGGGATCAGGATGTGTTTATTCTTTTAAGGAACACAAAAGAGGAACGTGTCCCCAGGTCCTGATTGCTGGAAATCAGACTGAGCTGCACCGAGACCTGCCCAGCGTGGTGGGGGAACCCACTGGGATATGCTGGAACATGCCTGGCTCACATGCTGCTCTCCTCTCTGGGCTTCTCTTTGTGAAAACTGAGCTCGGGACAGGGAGGGACTGCTGTGCACCTGGGCTGGAGTCCCACGGTGTGCAGGCACCACTAGGGTCCCCTGTCCTGCATGGTGGGTGTCTGGGCACTCAGCCAGGCAGGAGGAGGAGCCATCCCACTGTAAATAAGGTGGTTCCAATGTTGCAAACAGCAGCAGGTTCAGTAATTCCCAGCAGCAAAGCCTTTCCCCAGACCCTGAGGCATCGTCCATTGTGGTGAAGGTGGTGGGTGCACTTGGCCAGGGAAGCCTTGTACCCACCCACCCCCTTATCTCCTCGGTCTTGGCATCAAATTATGTTGGTTTGTCCTTGGCAGAGATCACATCCTGGCAAGGTTTTTGTCTCAGCTGCAGTGGCTGGTTCAGCTTTCTCTCAGCTCCTCTTGACAGCACTGACACAAGAGGAACGGGGCCGCATCTTGCCCTAGGGTGGAGTTGGCTCCTTGTCTTTACCCACAGGGTGGAGTTGGCTCCTTGTCTTTACCCACAGGGTAGAGGTTGCTCCTTGTCTTTACCCACAGGGTTGAGATTGCTCCTTGTCTTTACCCACAAGAGAAATCTAAGGCCAGCCAGAGCTCAGGAGGAGCTGAGCTATCTGGCCTGGTGAACCCTGCTTCCATTTGTGATGATAATGGCCTTGTCCTTGAAGTTGAGCACTGGATTTGAGCAGTGACAAAGGCTGACAGAGCAGGTAGAGCAGAGGACAGGGTGGTGCCCCTGCTGAGGGGAGGCTGCTCTGCACTGCAGGGACTGTGTGCTCCTCTCACCTGGGACCCAAACTGCTGTGTTAGAGTGGGGCTGCCTTTATCCTTAGACATCCCACAGCTTCCAGGGTGGGCCTTGGAGGCATTTCCAAAACCGAAACCTTGCCAGACTTAGAGCACTGCTCTTTCCCACAGCCCAAAGCACTGACTGTGTTTCTCTGCCTTCTCTCTGTTTTCTCACTTTCAAAGCTGTGCCGTATACCAGCCCTGGGGGGGGGCATTCTTGTCCAGTGGGATCTGGAGAAGTCCAACTCCCCCCTAGCTCATTTCAGGTAGCCTTATTGAGCAGGAGATGCTCAGAATAGTTTGGAACACACGATGCTGGGTGCAAATTGGCCCTCTGTGTTACAGCCCTAATCTGGTTAGGGGATCAGTACAGCAGGCTGCAGCAGCCCACGTGGCTCTGCCAGTTCCTGCATCCTGTGCCCATGCTGGGCATGTCATCAGCTGGCTGTGAATTTCTGTGCTGCTCAAAAATGCCCCAGGATGGGAAAATGCAACCTGTTTAACCCTCATCTGTTCCCTGGGGTGTGATTTGGGGGTTTCTGCTGTGGAAGTTCTTTCTGTTTCCAGGCTGGTGTTGTTTTTGGGGTGTGAGGGTTGTGGTTTTCTTGTGAGCAGTGCCAGACAGGAGCTCCCCAGAGGGGTCTGCCCAGTGGTGCCTCTGAGGAGTCATCAGCCCTCTGAGGAGCTGCTTGGTGGCCCTCTCTGTTTTCTCTGACACTCTTGGCCCTGCAGTTGCAATTCCCTTAGGAAAAGCCCAGGACCCACTCACTGCTGATGGGAGAAAATCTGCTTGAAACCAGGGGGTAGTTCAGGATCTGCTTCTGCTTTTGGAGGCCAGTGCTGTGTCTGCTTCTAGCTCCTTTGAGAGCAGAGGGGAAATGAAGTCCCTGTGGGGAGCAGGGTGGGTCCCCAGCGGGGTTTGTGCCCTTCCCATTGAGCAGAGTCCATGATCCCCAGCAGGAGCCAAATGGGACACAGCCGAGTTCCCACCAGTGACCCCAGTGATGGCTCACCCTGGGGCAGAGCTTCTCCCTGCCCTGCAAGGAAGCTGCAGAAATGAAATGGGAATTGCTGAGATAAGTTAAGGCTTTGTTTCAAAAACAAAAATTTTGCAGAAGCAATGGATGTTTGGGCTGAGAATGTCTTATCTGGCAAAGTTGACTAATACAGCATTATGTCATATTTATACATGACAGTGGCATTTACACTGATAGAATTAAAGAATCTAACCACATTTTCTTCCATTAGCCCCTTAGAATAGGCTGTAGTGAGATACTGTTATCTGGTAAAAAAAAAAAGAAAAAGACAACAAAGCTAAAACAAAAAACAACCCAACAAACCAACAAAAATCCCCAAACCAAAATAGAAAAGTGCCTTTTTTAAGATCTAAGCCCAGCATAAACATACTTCTTATTATTTTTGGAAAGCTGTTTGCAGGTGTCAGCAGCCCTGACACACAGCTGGTATTAACTTCTGGGGGCAAGAGAAAGGGAACAGGTTTAAATATAGCTCCTGGGAAATAAGCATTGGAATAACTTCCAAGATCAGTTTTACCCCTACTTTGCTGCCTGGAATTTTCCCTAAAAATACAAAAGATAAACAGTTAACCTCAGGGACCAGATACATACGCAGAGGAGCAGTTGCTTTTCTCCAGGATGGCCCCAGAGCATCCTTGTGCTTGTCCAGACAAACCTTGTGCCTCTCTGGTTTTCAAAGTGGGAATTCACCCTTAAAAGACAGATTTGAGCCTTCTGGCTGCAGAGAGATGTGGTGCTCTCCTAGGGAAACACAGATTTAATGCCAACAGCCCAGCAGCTATTGCAGCCACCTGATTAAGCCAGAGGTAAAGATGGATAAAGTGGATCAGGGTCAGGTCAATTAAAATCAGCCCAAGCCGTGTTTCTAAGGGTCTGCAGCACACTTGTGTCCAATGAATGCACTGTGCTGACACTCCTGGAAAGAGCTGAGTCTGCAGCACACGTGTATTTGCTAAGCAGGAAAAAACCCATCAAAAACCCCTTACTGCACCATTCCCAGTCCATGGGGTCAGTTCAGCTCCATTTGCCTCCTTCTGACCTTGCTATCAACTCTCCTCCCAACAGAAAATTACCCACAGGCTATTTTTTTTTACCTTGTAATTTCCTCTAATCTCAAATAAATGCCCTAATTGACCTCTGTCCTCCCAGTGTACATGGCACACCGAACAGGGCTGTGCCCACAAAAGATCCTTGTAAAGCACTGTCTCTTTCCACCATTGTTTTATTGTTGTCATTAAATACAATAAATTGCCATTTATTGTATTTATTTATTGTTGTAATTGCTTTGAACCAGAAGTCAGACGTCAAATATGCTGTGAGTCATTATCTAGGCAAAATAGATGTTTTTCAGGTGGCTGATAAAAAAAGCTCATGATATGCAGGTGAAATGGTCCATGTGAACCAGAGCTCTCCTTGCCTAGAGGCAGTTTCACACCCAGTGGCTGATTTGTACCCTGCCTGGACCATTTTGTTTGTGCCCCATACATCCAGAGAGGGGAGGGGTGTGTTTTCCAAATTCAGCACTTTAAAAGCTTTGTAAACTTGAAATTATTTAAAAATATTTAATATAATATTAATAAAATATTTAAAATATTTAATATATTATATCTATTTTATATATGTATTATATATATTTAATGTATATTATTAAATAGATTAATATTTAAAACATTTAATATATATATGCTGTTTATTCCTGCTCATTTTCCATAAGCCTGGTCAGTGCTGCTCCATCCCACAGCCTCCTGGAAGCCTGAGTGCTGCTGGCCCCACACTTGGCAGCAGCCAATGATTACTTTCCCCTGCCAGTCACTATTTTGTAAAGAATATTTTTGCCTGTTAGCTGTGACTAATGTGCTTTGTCTGTGCAGCATGGATGCAGTCAGGGCATCCCTGAAAGGTTGTATTTAATAAAAGAGAACATGGTGATGAACCTTCCATATCAGCCAAGCCCTGGGCTATTCCCACAGGCCCCACTGCAGTGCACATACTCAAATAACCTTGGGGTTTGAGCTGAAAAACCACTGTTTTCTCAATGCCTACTTGGATTGGGGCAGAAATTCCATCAGCGCTCTCATGGCAAAGCTGGGGAGGAGTGACAAGGGAGGCTGGTGACATTTCCCTGTGGAGCAGTGAGCTTGTGGCATGTCCTGCACTCACTGAGCAGTGCCAGCAGCAGCCTGCAGCCCCCTGTGACAGCCCAGGGCTGGAGGGGCACCCAGCCTTGCCCATCCCCACAAGCAGAGCTCTGTGCAGCTAATCCCCTGCTGCCAGCTTCCACAAACAGTGTCCATCTGGAGGAAAAACAGCTGGGGAGGGAGATGAGGAAACTTTATTTTGCAACCATTTGTGGTAGTGTTCGCAACCACGGCCCCAAGTGCTTTCTCTGCTTACGCACCAGAGCAAATAACAATAATATTTTTCATTGATATAGTGATTTTTGTCTGCAAGGCTCCCTGCAGACCCGGCCTGTGGTCTGGGGATGGCCTCACCTGGGCAGGTGAACTCCTGTCATGAAGAACTGAACTGTGGTGCTTGTCTCTGCAGTGATTTTGGAAATACCAGCTGCCTGCTCAGTGCTTCCTGGGAATCTTAGATCTCATCTCACCCAGGGCTGCACATGGGCCTCAGGGTGTTCCCCAAGGCTCAGTCTAGGGAAGGTTCCATTTGGCAAATTTGCCTTTAGTTAGATGGGATGCTAGGTCTGGAGTGACTGAAACTCTGCTCTTCCCAGAATCAGAGAATCCATGCAGAGAGGAGCAGGCAGAGCTACTCTGAAAGTCTCCATTTCTGGAGATACTCAAAAACAACCTGGACACAGCCCTGTGCAACCTACTCTAGGTGAAACTGTATTAGCAGGGGGGCTGGACTAAATGATCTCCGCAGTTCCCAACCATTCTGTGATTCTGTGGCCTTCTGCCTCACTGTCTCCAAAGATCTGGGCTGCCATGTGCATCACCCACAGGAGAGGAAAGCAGGAGGCAGAGGAGCAGCATAAAACACAGCCAGGCCACTGAAAATAAAAAATGGAAAGCCAAGTGTGAGCTTGCAGGAGCTGCAAGTAGATGTGGTGGACCAAAATAAAGTGAGTCACTAAGCAGCAGGTTTGAGAGCAGGAAAGGTTAAAACAAACATTATTAAATTGGCTTAAGACTGAAATCAAAGCTGGAGATTGCTTTCCTGTTCTTCAGGCCGAGCTATCATTTTTTTTCAGTTCCATTTTCTGCCAGTGTTATCGTTGGAGCAGCAGGTCCACATGGGCCCTGAGGTCCTAAAGGAAACCAAAGTGGGATTGCAGGAAGGGTGGGTTTAGATGAAATGTGAGGGAGAAATTCCTCCCTGTGAGAACGGTGAGGGTGGCACAGCTTGCCCAGGGAAGCTGTGGCTGCCGCGGCAGTGTCCAAGGCCGGGCTGGACGGGACTCGGAGCAGCCTGGAATAGCGGCAGGCGTTCCTGCCAGGGCAGGGGGCAGGAGGGGGATGCACCCAGCGTGTCCCCGGCTCTCCGTCGCCGTGTGCCGGCCCCGGGCCCGGCGTGCGCGGGGTGGGCCGGGGCGGGGCGGCGGGGCTGGGCCAGCGGGGCGGGCGCGGAGCGGCGGCGGCAGAGCGGCGACAACGGCGGCGGCAGCGGCAGCATGGAGCGGGCACGGAGAATCTTCGGGGGACCCAAGGTGGGCTGGCGGCGCTGCCGGAGGCGCAGGGCCGGGAACGGGGCGTGCAAAACCGGCACCGAGGTGCTGCGAACGGGAGCGGCGGTGCGGAGGTGCCGTGCCCGTGTCTGAGGTGCCGTGCACGGGGCTGAGGGGCCGTGCTGGGGGCTGAGGTGTTCCCAGGGGTACCGTGCCCGGTTCGGAGGTGCCGTGCCCGGTCCGGAGGTGCCATGCCTGGGGGTGCCGTGCCCGGTTCGGAGGTGCCGTGCCCGGTCCGGAGATGCGGTGCCCGGTTTCGGAAGTTCCGTGCCCGGTTCGGAGGTGCCGTGCCCGGTGGTGCCGTTCCTGGTTCGGAGGTGCCGTGCTCGGGGCTGAAATGCTGTGTCCGGGGCTGAGGTGCCGTTCCCGGTTCGGAGGTGCCGTTCCCGGTTCGGAGGTGCCGTTCTCGGTTCGGAGGTGCCGTTCTCGGTGCGGAGGTGCCGCGCTCTGGCCGTGCCCCGGAGCCGGGCGGCCGCTCCTGCTCTCCGCAGCCCGGGGCTGTCCCGGCCGGAGCTGCGGCACGGCCGAGCCCTTGCTGGGGACGTGCTCCGGGACAGCGCTCGGTGCCCCCGCTGTCACCCCGCGGTGCCAGCCCGCTGCGCTGGCCCGGCCCGGTGCTCCCCGCAGGAACGGGCACGGCCCGTCCCGGTGTCCCGCTCATCCCGCCGCCGGGGCGATGCGGGTCAGGCGCATCCCAGCGCCCGGCCGGGAACGCAGCTCCGCCGGGCTGGGGATGCACAGGTGGCCTGGCTGGGGAAGGGGAGGCTCTGAAGGGCCCTGCGTCCCAACCACTATCGTAGTCTGCTAAAACAGATGTTTTCTCTTGTGTCTTTTGTTTTCTTGATTTGGGTGCACTTTTTTTTTTTTTTCGTGGTTTCGTTGTTTGGTTTTTTGGTTTTTTTTTTTTTTTTTTTTTTTCTTTCACGTTTAGTTCAGTTGTTCCTCAGATACCCATGAAACCACTTTGGAGCACTCTCTGACAGCAGGCACCAGTCTTTCACTGTCTCCATGCCCTGTATACTACATCTCTAGTAGGATCATATGGTAATGTTTTTATTATCCAGATTGTAACCTAGAGGACTAGAGGAGGAAGAAGATGAAACAGCTGTGGTTAGCAATAGTCCTGTATCTGATAGAAGAACACTGCCTGTGCTGCAGAATGGCTCAGCTATCATGCTGTGGTCTGGGTAAGATGCTGTTCAGGGTGTGCCAGGTTGGGCTCTTGTGGGAAAGTAGGAGTCAAGGCAGAGGAGACCAAGAAAAGTGATGTGGGAGTTGTGGTGCTGCTCTGGGAGAACGTGAGTGGTGGCAACTGCTTGTGGCTTTTCCAGAGAAGAAGACTGTATCCAAAACCACAAAAGGATTGGGGGGTTTTGCTGCTGTTTGCAACCTCTCCCACTCACTCTCAGCTGAGTTTGCACCAGGAAAGTCTCACATACTTGGAAAGGGCAGTGTGCACAGGTCTGATTCATGTTTCATTCCATCACTATGGTTCCCTTTCTAGGAAGCTGATCCATGCAATAGCAGGCAAACCTTGATACCAAAATCCAGGGAGCATTGGCAGCTGCTAATGGTTAAAGCCTTTTTAAGTGCACTTCAGTTTTGGGAGATGGTGGTGCTTCATCAGCTCCACTAAGAAAAAAGGCTGTTGATTCACCCTGGTGATTTTAAACTTTTGGTCGAGAGAAGCAACTTAAGTTCTTCTTTCATTTGTGCTTCCACTTTCCCAGTGAATGGGAGACTGGGATACCAAAGAGAAAGACCTAGGAAAAACTGCAGGGTTTGACTGCTAAGATCAGGCTTCTGTTGTCTGGCTATTGGCAATTATGGGATTGGTTTTCCTGACTCAGGCAGTCCCTTTCAGTCCTGTGAACCTGCTAAGTCAGGCTTGGGGGAAAAAAATGGGCCTGAAGTCAGTTATTGAGCCCTATTCATTCCTCTGGATCCTCTGCCATTGGGAATGATCAGTTTTGTGTTTTAGAGATGTTTCTGGCAACTGGAGCAGCTTCTGCCCCAGCCGAATGTGGGGCTGGGGCTGCCTCTGTGTTTTTCAGGAACTCGCTGACTCCCAGTGACTGCAGTGATGAACAGGGAGCTGTGGCAGGACAACTTTGAACCCTGCTTATCTCAGGCCATAAAAGAACAGAGAAGTTTGATGTTCCTTTGATGTCAACCATTACCCTTTCTGTCCCACAGCCAGAGCAGAGACTGTGTCCTTGCTCGCTGCCCTCTTCTTGTAGGCCTGCCCCAGCTTGAGGGCTTCAGGACATGTGGCTGTCTTCTGCAGCTCCATGTGCCATGCTGTGAAGAGCAGAATGGGAACAGGGGTTTCTGGGGTCAAGCCCACTCTCTTCAGGGACTGGTGTAGCTCATTTATAAAATAATCATCAGGTGACTTGGGGGAGCTCTTCTGTGAGGCACACGGTGTGTGTCAGAGAAGAGTGGCTGCTGGCCCAGCCTGGGTGGTACCAAAGAGCCTGTGCTGGCTGTATCCAGGGGGTTTGAGTGGATGTCCTGCCCTGTAGCCCTGCAGACTCTCCCTGCCCATCAGGGGACTGCAGGAGCACGATGGTGTGTGGAGGATGATGTTGGATTTGGCTTGTCCACCTCTAGTGCCCATCCTGGCCCCCAACCTGGCATGGTCAGAGCCTGGTGCTGCTGAGACTGCCCTGAGCTCTGCCCTGAGCCATGCCTTACACAGTGCTACCTTGTGTGCTCAATTCTTTTACAGCGTGGTACAGGGATGCTCTCGGATAACCTTCCCAGATCCAGGTGGCAGGAGGAGTTTGTCTTGGTGCCACACAAAGTGCCAGGACTCTGTTTACTGCTCTGAAGGGGTGCTGTGCTCCAGCCAGGGGTGGGTGTGAGCTCTGTGGTGGGTTGGTGGGCACATGGCACCTCATCACCTGTGATGACACACAACCACCATCACCTATTAATGTCACCAGGAGTCTCACACTGAGGTCAGTGATGTAGTTGGTGCCAGGCGTCTCAGCACAGAAGCATCCTCCTCTTCCTCAGCCACCAAACCCATGAATCATTGTCCAGATGCATAGAAAACACAGATATTTCCTGCAGTGGAGCTCTTTGGGGCTTGTAGTCTCCCATGTTCCTCTTTTAAAGGCTCACCCCTTGCAGCAGGTGACAGGTGCATTTGTGGTGTCCTCAGGTTTGAGGATAATGCTGTGCTACTTCCACTTCACAACTCTCTTGAGCCACTCTCACCTCTTGCTTCTAAATGAGAGTTTGGGATGAACTTAGGATGAGGAACTCTTTTTTCCTAACAGCACATTTCCTTAAAACCAGACTTAGGGGAACATAGTTAATTGTTTTTTTTTCCAGTGATTTGCCATGCTTATCAAACAATTGACAAATTACAGCTGTAATTAGCCTGGTTTTCAGCCATTGAGGTTAATAGAATGAGACTAAGTCATCATCTTTCAAAAGGCTGATAAATAATCCTGGGCAAAGTCACTGTTAAGGGTTTTAAAATGATGCAACTTTATCAGCTGCCTGATTATCTGTTAACGTCTGCTGGAAACCTCACAATAAAAGGAGAGGACTGACTTTGGTCATTGTATATATTTTTAAAAAGACCCTAACAACCCCCTAATACAGAAAATCCTTCAAGTGCCTTAGCTTGAATAGCTTTTTTTATGCCATATAATGGGCAAGCTGAGCAGGTAACTGCTCTGCCATGGTCCACTGATCAAACCATAATAGAGAAATTGTGTTGGGTCGACTGTGGATGAAAATACTTTGAATGTTTGGTTAACTTTTTCCCCTTAATTTCACTAAAATGAAAATAATCAGACTTGATCTTGGAATGGAACATACTTGTTTGAGGACCTTCATTTTGTGTTTGAATTTATTTTTGAAGCTTATTTCATCTCAAAGAAAACATTACAATATTTTCAGAGAAGTCAAGCCAGAGCCCTTAAAACTTCTCCTTTTTGAAAATCCAAACCAACTTGCTGATATCTGCACTGAGTCATGTGCCATGGTTGAGCTAAAACTTTTTTTTGCATAAAAGTGGAAATGGCTGGGTTTGCTCTGATGGCCTTGCTGGGGACTGTCTGTGCTGAGGAACACACAATTTACAGCCTTTTGAACGTTCTTTGAACCCATCCCTCTGGCTTCCAACAAGTCCAAACTTAAAGCTTTATTGCATTACACTCTGGGCTTTTGATGTGCTGGTGGGAGGTCAGTGGAGGTGCAGGAGGGACTGAAGGGTTCCTGCACAGAGCTGGTCCTGAGGGTCCCCCCTGTACCTGGGAGAAGAACAGAGCTCCTTCCTTGGGAAAGCACTGGAGAGTTCTGCTGCTCTCTTGTTCTCCATCAGAGCAGGTGGTCCCACATCCAGCTGGGCTGTCAGAAGGAAGTGATCAGTCTGGTCTGGTGGGTGGGATCCCTGCCCACGGTAAGGGGGGGCTGGGCCTAAATGACCTTTAAGTTCCTTTCCAACCCAAACCTTTCTGTGATTCTATGATCAGTAGTCCTGGGATGGCTGAAGGCTCCTGTCCAGTGCTGGTGCAGCCTGTGGTGCTGTTCAGATCCTTCACCAGGTGTTGAGATCCCAATATCGTGTGTGTGCTCGTGCTTTCTCTACAAATAAATCAGAAGGTTTGGGGTGAGAGAGCACATGCCCATGGAGCTGTGTTCTGAGGAGCAGAGAGCTCTGGAAGGAGCACTGGGCTCCTGCATTCACCTTATTTCTGCTTGCTCAGGCATCGTCCCCTAGAGCCACAGTTCAGAGAAAACCCTTTCATCCTTATCTGGGTACTTTCCTTGGCTTAAGGCAAGGTCATGTCACCCATTTGTATGTGGAAAAGACTTGTGCTTTGTTTACCCGAAACAAACACGGCAGGAAGAGAGCTGAAATGTAATCTGCGGTGAGCAGCCTCCCACGGACCTGGAAACCCTCAGGGTTTGTGAGCAAGGTGCCCAGGGCAGATGAGCTGCTGGGCTGTGCCTCTGCTGATTGCATCCTTATCTGGAGGCCTGTAGGCACACTTCCATCTTGTCTTGGATGTCCTTTGGCCATCTAAACAGCATAGAATAGTTCAAACTCTGCTCTCAAGCACTGGTCTGGAGGAAAGCCAAAACTTTTTGGGTTAAACAGCATTGAACAAGGGTTTCTTAGGACACAGACCCAAAAAAAAGGCTGGCAGGGGACAAAGAGCCTGTTGCTGGTATTGGAGAGGCACTTGCTGCTTTACAAGCATCTTGCCTGCAGAAGAGGCAGGAGGAGGTGACTTAGATGAAGGTGAAGGATGCCGTGGAATCTGCTTTCTCACTGATGGAAATGTCATGTTGGGATGTTCTTGCAGGAAACACTTGAAAAGTGTTTGAGGGAGAAGACCTCAACAGGTTCAGGTTGCTTTGTTTTTAAACCCAATGTGAGCAAATTTCAAGCCTGTAACTCCATCAGAAAGACATGAGGTCTGTTGAATATCTCAAGGAGTGGATCTTGCATGGTTTTGAAATAAGAACTGGAGCTCAAGAGTGGAAAACATGCCAGGCATCTACATCTGGCAATGCAGACCATGTTTGTATCCTGTTATTTTATTTGCTGCTTTGCAGGACATTTAGTCCTCATAAGCAGGATTGCATAACTCAAGGAGAGGGGAAAGATCAGTTTTTGCCCTTCATAAATCTTCCTCTCTGTAGATTGAGATGGTATCTTAAGGGTAGGAGCAGAGGCAGGCACGTGTTTTTACAATCTGCTGTCAGCGGTGGCTGTGGGTGTATCCATGACCAGCTGATTGCCACCAGCAGCTTGATCCATCCTCAGCCTGCCCCACCTGCATTTTGCATCCCACCAGTGTTTCAGTGGCAGCTTGGTGGCCATCATGAGGAGATGGCCTGAGCCCCAGCACTGTCCCTGCCCTGCCTTTTGCAGCAGGAGTGGCCAGTGGGAGCCCTGGCAGTGAGGCAGGTGCTCTGCCTGCAGGGCAGGTGTGCAGGGTGTGTGTGGGGATGGAGTGAGCTCCTGGGCATCAGCTCCTGGGCACTGCCAGCCCTGGGCCAGGAGCTCACCTCGCCTGCTCTTGGGCACTTGCAGGCACTGCTTGCTCAGTTTTCTCCCAGCTCCTGGTAGTTATTGTTTGATACATACCCTGATGCCAGAGAGGTTGTTTTAATTAGTAACCCTGGGTAGTTTAGTTATCCATGAAAATATCCAGTCCTCTTCTGAATCCTACTCCTTTCTTACCCTTGGCACCCTGCAGCTATCATCTATGCAGGAAAATGCATAGATGTTATAACTAAATGTCCATGATGTTATAACTTAAAAGAACCTTGTGTATTAAGTTTCTAATCTACAGTTTCATTTAAAAATACAGTAAAATCTAATGTGTATTTTGTAGGCTATTCTGTTACCTAAAAGAAAACAGTTCTGGAAAGATGGATATCTAGCTGAGACATTTTACAGCTAATATTTTCCTTCCCAGTTCAACTTCCAAATCACATTTGTCATGTTCCTCCGAAAGCCCCAGCTGGCTAATGGAAAAAGCTTGCTTTTGCTTTTCTGGCTCTCTTTCTCCAAAATTCAATGTTTCAGCAATAATGGGGAAATAGGGCTTCAGAGTGAAAAGACTTGAGTTACTGTCCTATTTTTAATGGGTAAAAATTTAAGTGTTTTATTTTGAAACCTTGTTAGCTCTATGGGGCAACTTCTTCTTCTTGTTATTATTATTGTTATTGTTGTTATTATTATTATTTTACAGCACCTTTGTGCCATGGGACTGACCCCTTGTGTAGGATTAGAGAGCCTGTAAGCCCTGATAATACCATGTAACTAACAACCCAGCAGGAGCTGATTCTTGGAAGTGAAGTCAAAGTTTTCATGTAATGACTCTTAGCAAATTAATTAGGGTTTGGCTTCCTGTGATTTCAAGGAGGAAGCGAGATGGAAAGTCAAGGTGTCTGGAGTATGCTTTTTTCACTCCTCCTGAACTCTAAATAAGGATAGGGCAGTACCTCAAAATTACTGGAAACAGGATAAATTTCTAAAGTTTCATTAAACGTGTGAGCTGCAGCAAAATACTTAGACAATACATAGATATTGAAAAAGAAACTTCATAATGATTATATTTAAAAAACGTTTATGTGTCATGACTTTGTCCCCGTATTGGCTACATTTATACCCATGTGAGCCCCAGTTACTTCTCTCTGAATTATTGTTGCAGCTCAAGAGTGCCTGACCCATTTCTCTCATTGCAGGTAGAGCTTCACGTCCACCTGGATGGAGCCATCAGACCAGAGACCATCTTGTACTTTGGCAAGTGAGTTGTGGGGAGAAGTAAGCTCAGGGAGCTGCAGTGCAAAGGCATCCTCCCTTCTGCTTCTCCAGATCTGTGACACAGGAGCTCCTGCAGGCAGCAAACCTGGCTGGTGCTGGTTCTGTCTCTGCCCAGACCTGGCTGCACAGTGTGAGGACACTGAGCACACCCCAAAAGACAGGGGGGGCTTCCCAGGTAGCAGGAATGTGACTGAGGTGGGTTTGGGAGCTGGGCAAGCTCAGAGGAGCCACCATGAGAAAAGTCCAGAAGATGTCTCTTAAAGAGCTGCCTGCCTTTGAAGTGTACCCAGGGTACAGCTGTATTCTCATTTCTTTTTCCACATTCCTCATCACAAAACCAAGTGGAATGGCAGCAGGCTGGGAGTCTTGTCTTGGTGGTGGTGCTGCTGCTACATGGTTTGGGAGGAAAAGCCAGCTTGGGTGGCCTTGCCTGCCCTGCTGCCATGTGCATTTGAATCCCAGGCTGTCTGCCTGGTGTCAGCAGGCAAGGAGTCTCCCTGGTGTGGGGCTGGCCCAGGGAAGCACCTGGCAGTGGTTCAGAGAGAGGCTGTGACAGAGCCCACGTGCATCTTCCTTCAGTGGGGATTGTGTGGGAAGCACGGGGTGAATGATTAACCTGTGCCAGGGCCTGGCTCCACATTTGTAAGCAAAACAAACAAGATTTCTTCCAGCTGTCACTGATACCCTCAGACCAAGAAGGTGGCAAGGGTAAGGATTTCAGTAAATGGCTCTTAGGCACAGCTCTGGTATTTTGGGGAGGCAGTCAGTTCTGGTATTTTGGGGAGGAGGATGGGGAGGGGTTCTAGCATCCTGTGAGCCCAGCAGATTCCAAGGCAGTGCAGTCCTGGGGAGAAATATTCTTTCTGGAGTAGCTTTTTCTGCAGGGCCTGGCCATACTTTTTGCTGTGTAGTCAGAGAAAGGAGGGTGGATCAGGGCTGTCCATCCCATTTTCCTGCTGGATGCTGGCATGGTGAACTCAGGGTTCCTGCTGGTGGGCTGCAGAGCTGGAATACAGCTCCAAGTGAACAGCAGAACTGGTGCTGACTCCCTGGGGCTCTGCTGGGTCCCTCTGCCTGCAAACAGAAAATGCCAGTGTAGTCCCCTAGGAGAGTTGTAGGAGCCCTGAAATCCAGGAGGCACTGGCTGTCTGGGGATCCTGTGCCAGGATCCTTTCTTAGGGCAGAAACCTTCATTGCCTGAGCATCTGCTGAGTTCCCTCTTATTTTTAAACAGCCCTGGCACCCCCCTGAGCTGCCAGCCCTTGAGTGGAGCAAGGCTGTGCTATTCATGGGCTCTAAAACCTGCACTCACACACAAACCACCGGGACAGTGCAGAGGGCTGTAGGGGACTGACTGCCTTAATAACTTCACCCTGGGCACAGAATGCTGCTTGTGGCCTATTTTTAAAAGTAAAGAGCTGGAAATAATTTTGCTAGGTGGTGTTTGACCATGTAGACAGAACCCCAAGCTGCTGGGATGCACAGGCCCCCGTGGGCAGTGCACTGCTGAACTCAGCTGTTTTTAGAAACCTCGTCTCCAATTCTGTCAGCTCTGGGTCAGTCTTTGCATCATTCCTGCTCAGCCAAAGGGCTCAGAGGTGTGACAGACCCCTCGTGGGGACTGGGTGTCCCCAGGAGAGGTGCCCTTTCTGTGATGGGATGGTGTGCATGGTGCTGCCCATGGCTGGAGGGAGCTCTGGGCAGGACACCGAGGTGGCAGTGAGGACAAACATGTTCCCCTCTGGCCACTTTGCTGCAAGAAGAATCCCACCTGCAAGGAGGGTTGGATGGGGCAGCAGCAGCCCCAAAAGCCACACTGGCATGATGCACCAGATCTTGGCATCCAGAGGCATGGTTCCAGTGTGGATCATCCCAAAGCACTGCCACTGATGCCTGCAGGAAGGCACTGCCTCAGCAAGCACATGGAGCAGGTCAGGGACGTGGCTTTGCTTTAGGAAACTTTGCTGTGGCAGGTGGAAGAAGGTGCAGGTCAGTTCCTGGAGCAGAGACTGAGGTGTCCGTGCCATGGAAAGGGCAAGGCAGGGGGGAAAACCGATGCCTTGGCAGCAGTGAGTGTTCCTTGCTGAGTGCCAGCAACTTAATCTGTGCAGATTGCATGTGAGGGCTGAGCATGGGGCTGCTTTCCTTGCTGGCTGAGTGGGGAAGGAGCAATGTTTACCAAGGCCAGGAGCAGGGTCCTTTGGACTGTGTCCCTGCATGGCTCATTGGGATGGCTGCTGGCAGGGCAGCACTACAGCTGGCTCTGGTGTTTTGTCTCTATTAGCAGAGTTCTTCCATCAATCAGCTGTAATTCATTGTGGCAGGAAAGAGGATTAAAAACAAATGTCTGGTTATTATTCCAAATTTGTTTTGGCTTGTGCAGGGTACCAGAGGGCGGGGGATGGCAAAGCTTGCCCAGAGAGCTGCAGCACCCTTGGCTGGCAGCCCCCTGGATCTCAGCTGTCCCCACACCAGGAACACCTTCACCCACTCAGAATTCCAGCTGCTCCTGGGAAAGAGGGCTCTTCCCTCTTGGAGGCATTTATGTGGGCATCAGCATGTGTGTCCCTGCAGTGAGAGCAGTTGTTGCCCTTTGTTCCTGTGTGGGAGCTGTTCCTGTCACAGGAGATGCCACCAGGATGCTGGGCTCAGAAAGCAGCTCGCTCTCAGGAGCTGCTGGCACTAAACCCACGAGCCACAACACTTCTGCCTGTGTGATCCCAGGCCCTGGAGCATCTCCTTGATTTCTTAATCCTTTGAGCCTGCATAAGTGGAAATTAACTCTTCTGAAGAATTTTGGAAATTCTGCTGCTAGGTCTATGAGGTGCCAAGAAATAATCCAGAGCCCCTTTAGATGAACTCCTTCTTAAGCTTAAAATGTGCCCTGGCTGTGTTCCTGCCGGGTCAGGCTGGGCTTGTATTTGGGTTTGTTTGTGCTTTGCCTGTGTTTTGGATTGCCTTCCTCTCTGCTGAGGTTCAGGGCTCCATCTGTGAGGAGCTTTTGGAAGGACAGGGTGTACTGTATCTTTCCTGTGAGGAAATGATGGTTGATGCTGCCAGCTTTGGATACAGTTGGTGTATAAAATGGGCTGATTAAAAATGTGATAACCTTCCCTGTCAGTAACATGTGGCTTTATTTCCAGGAAAAGAGGCATCCCCCTCCCTGGGAACACTGTTGAGGAGCTCCTGAAGTATGTCAGCTATGACACACCACTGACACTCCCCCAGTTTCTAGAGAAATTTAATTACTACATGCCTGCCATTGCGTAAGTACCCTGCTTTTTGCTTTTACCCCCTCACCCTTGGCAGGATCAGCCTCGGAGGTCCCCTGTGGGCCCTGAGGGTGACAGTCCCACTGCCATCCCTGCAGGGGTGACCGTGAGGCAGTGAGGAGAATTGCCTACGAGTTTGTGGAGACAAAAGCCAAGGAAGGAGTCGCCTACGTGGAGGTCCGGTACAGCCCTCACCTCCTGGCCAACTCTGGTGTGGCTCCCATCCCCTGGGGACAAGCTGAGTGAGTGATCTTGCTGTGCTGGGAGCTGCTGGGTGGGCATGGAGAAGGCATCCCCATGCCAGTCAGCCACTGTGCCTTCAAAGGCTGCTGTAACAAACCTCCTTCCTCCTCCCATGCAGTGAGAGCCAGCATGCTTCCACCTCTGTCTCCCACCAACGGGGTTTTTCACCTTAAACACCTCTGTGTGCTGCAGTGTTTTAATGTCCCTTGCTCTGGGCACTGAGTTCTGTGCTCAACCATCTGGCTGAAGCCCTTCCCTGTGAGAGGGAAAGGAATGTCCCCATATGGACAGCCTGACCACAGAATGGGAGTTTGAGCTGGCAGAGGTGGTGGCTGGTGTTGGAGGGGGCCTGCTGCTCTGATCCCTTCCTTTCATGTCATCCCCTGTGTGATATGTGCCTCTCATTAAATCAGTGCTGGGCTCTGAGGCCCCTCCAGAGTGTGCTGTGGTGGGTGCAGAGCCCTGGGCTTGCAGAGAATTGTGTGCCCCAATGAGATGCTCTGGCAAAGAGGGGATTCCTCTGCTCAGGCAGGAGGGACAGTCAGTTCCCTAAGGCTTTTCTGCATCTTAGTGTCATCTGTGCCTGCTGCAGTGGTACAGGAGTTACACCTGTACCAGGTGAATGTGGCTGTGGCAGGGGTGTAAAAGGGCTCTGGGTGGTCTCACTGGGCAAGTGGAACCTGGGGCAGCCTGTGCTCATGAGGGGCTGCTGGGCTGGACCTGCCTGCCTCCCTGGCAAGTGTCTGGCCTCTTGCTGATGGCTTTTCTTCCCTGCAGGGGTGACCTCACTCCAGATGAAGTGGTTCAGATCGTAAATCAGGGACTGAAGGATGGAGAGAGGGATTTCCACATCAAAGCCAGGTCTATTCTATGCTGCATGCGCCATATGCCAAGTAATGTATTGCAGCTGCCCTGCTGCTCTGCTCCCTTCCCTGAGGGGTTGGGGGGGATGTCCCTGGGGCTGGGACCCTGCAGGACATGGGGAGAGCCCCAGTCTGTGGGGCTGGTGCAGCACCAGACAGTGCTGGGGGTCTCTGGGGGTCTCTGCTCCTTTCACTGTAGGGCAAAGCTCTGCTGGATGCAGGAGTGGGGGTCTCTGGGTACAACCAGTATCTGAACTGGTTGTGCCTTGCTAGAGGGACAAAAGGGGCATTTCTGTGCTCTCCTGGGGGAGCTGTGCTCTCTGCTCCCTGCCCAAAGGCCAGAGCTCACCTTGGGCCAGTAAAAGCCATTGGCACAGTGAGCACTTGCATCTGTCATGAGTGGCTGGAGGTCTGAGAGCAAATGGTCATGGGAGGAGGAGCAGGCATCACATCTCACATTCCCTTCTCATGGTCCCACAGCAGGGTGCTCCTTCCTTAGCCTGGGTCATGGGGCAGCCAGAGAATCCACTGGCAGCAGCCAGTCTCTGCTGGCTAAAGCTGAAAACACAAGTCAGATATACTTAAGGCACATATATAAAATGTTTTTTATAAAATTAGCAGCTCTGACAAAAACCTATGTTGGTAATAGGTGCTGTGACCCAGAATAGTAAGAAAACCCAATTACCAGCATTTCAATGGGCTGCTGAGTTTCACAAGCATCTTCCTCTAGGGAAGGATGCAGCCAGAGAGAGCCTGTGTGACAGCAGCTATTTTATGTGCAGGTTTTATTCTGAGTATCTTCATATCTCACACCAGTTTTATGTGGGCTTAGTAGGGTAGATGGTGGAAAGATTTTTCCTAGTGAGTACGTGATTAATTTGTGTCTAGAAATGTCATAAATTATATTCTTGGAAGCTGGTAGAACCTTGGTAGATTTGAAAGTGGGGTTTTCTTTTTTTTTTTTTTTCTTGCTTGCACAGTCAACACCAAACAGTACTTTGAAAACTTGATCCTTATATTTCTGGTTTCTAGGGGGAAAAAAAAATGTTTTTCTTTGTAGAAACTGGAGAGCTGTCAGGCACTGGCACAGTGATCTGCAGTTACAGTCCCTGCCAGTGCACAAGTGGTAAAGGCAGGAGGTGGCAGGAGCACCCAAGGTTGTGTGCAGCCTGCACTGCCCTGCAGGAGGGATTGCTGCTGCAACCAGCAGAGGTGACATTCTCATACCTGTGTCCCAGCTGATACCCAGAGCCATGATGTTCTTGATAAAAAGTCTTTAGCAGTGCATTCAGGATGTGCTGCACAGTGAGAAGCCACCCTGTAATTAATGAACTGTTGAGAGAAAGGCAGAGATACCTGCCAGAACTGACTCATATTAAACTTGTTAATAAAATAATGTCTCTAACCCAGCAAGTTGGAAAATGGTGGAAAAAAATAGATGATGAAGTTGCACACATCATCCTGGTGTGTTCAAATGATTTGGGGATTTTCTGTACACAGCAGGTGCCTGTTAATTATTAACACAACTGTTTATCTCTGTTTCTTGGCCTTTCTGCTAGGGTTAAGTGCTATGTGAGCTGGTAGATGCAGTTTCTCTCTCAGAGGTTATCTATCCTGATCACAGAGAGCTCTCAAGCAGTTGTTGGCCACTTGTTAGTCTCTTTTTCCCTGCTGGCAAATAGATAAAACTTCAGCTCCTTCCTATCAGGAGTAGAATCCTTGGGAGAGTCAAGGATGCCCTACAACAGGCTTCAGCACAGGGCCCCCCAGAGACCCCTCCCAGCCCAATCTCCTCCCTGGCACAGCTCATCTGGTGGGGCAGATCCTGCCTTACCCTTACCTTGCCCAGCCAGGGAAGGGATGATAGCTCAGGAGCTGAGGGATTTCTCCAGCCCATCATGTTACAGCCCCTGGCAGTGCAGTTCATCTTACCTCGAGCTACTGCAGCAGTCACTGCTGCTTGGAAGATTTTTAATTAATTTTTTCCCCTGCTTGAAGTGAGCAGAAAAACATGATTGGAGCAGTTTTATAGCTGGTGAATGCATTTAATTTCCCTTTCACTGACAACAGACTGATCAGTTGACAGCTTTTATATTCCTGAAGATCACAGAGATGACAGACCTTTCTAGGAATTTGCTAGCTTTCTTTTTGAGCATCAAATTTTGGGAAAGACTAAAGAAAGTAGCTCTAGCCTTCTAGTTATAGGACCAGGATTTGTTTAGAAAAATGTTGAAGGTGTGACCCTTATGAATGCTTCCTCCTGAATGCTGGTGCTGCCTCTCCCAGGCTGGTCTCCAGAGGTGGTGGAGCTCTGCAAGAAGTATCAGAATGACTCTGTGGTGGCTGTTGACCTGGCTGGAGATGAGACCCTGAAGGTGGAGGATTATTCTGAGCATAAGAAGGCTTATGAGGTTTGTGGAATAAGTTTTTAAAAAGAAATTACAAGAAGAATATATATTGAGAGGATGTGTGTGAGGGGATGCTTTTCAAACTGCAAACAGCTGGGACAGCTTAAAAATTAGTTGCAGCTATTAAAAACATTCAGTTAAATAGAAAAAGCATTTGTTTATATTTCCTAAGTGATTAATGGCAGGCATCATTGCTAAAGCATGGTCTTAGAGCTGGGGCTTGGCATGCTGTGAGTGTGACATGAGGTACATGGAGCCCAAATCAGCCCCCACTCCTCTGCTGTTGGCTCCTGGGGCTTGGTGAAACCACAGCCAAGGGTGGAAGAGACTGGCCTTTCCAGTCTGGCAGAAATCACTGAGGAGCAGAGCAGAAACCACACATTTGCAGGGCTTTTATCTGATCATCTCAAATGCAAACACTGGAATGGCTTCAGGAGCCTGATCCCAGGCTCTCCCCAAACCTCAGCCTTTGCAGTGGCTCCAAGGGAAGGGGAAAGCCTCTCTGCTCTTTGCTGGTGGAATTTGGGGTTGTCAGTCCCCACCATCAGTGGGGAGGAGGTTGTGCACCATCACTGACAGAAAGGGTGGTGGTTTGCAAGCAGTGCTCAGGTCTGAAAGGACTTGGGGCTTCCTTGGGGTCTTCACCCCGTCAGTGGGAGCTGATACAGGGCTGGCCTGCTGTGCTGAGTGAACAGGGTTATTATAGACAATGACAAGGGAACAGGGCTTCATTAACTGATGGGAAGGCAGCCTCAACCTGCCCTGGTGGGCCAGCAGTACCAGGTCCAGCCTCCTCTGCCTGAAGGATGCATCTTGTCTGTGTGCCAGGGGCTCACTCAGGCTCTGAGATGCTGAAGCAACCCCCCCTCCCATCTGTATTAAGTAAAAACACTGAAAAACACTCCTGAGTGCAAAGCCCTGAAGGAATGTCTGTGAACAACATCTGCTGCAAGGTGGGGCTTGCAGCCTGTCTGCTGCTACCAGCTGGGTGGCCCTTCTCCAGCAGAGCAGGAGCCAGGCTTCCCTCCAGGCTCCATGGCTTCCCAAAGCCCGGGTGGCCTGTGACCCCTGGCAAAGAAATTTTCAGGGTGATCATGGAGCTGCACCCAAAGCTGCCCTCACAGGGTCCCTAGGGCTGGGCTCCACCCCTGGCCCCTCACAGTGTCACAGCATCTCTTCATCTCTGCCCTGGGTTGCTTCTACACCCTCACACGTGGCTGCAGCTAGCCAAAAATACAGAAGTTCCATAGCATGGAACTGCTGCAAGTTTCATGCAGAAAGGCAAGAGGGTGGAGGAAGGGGAGCTCAGAGCTTGCTGCTGTCTGGAGAGGAGGCAGTGGTGAACTCAGCCAGGGTTAAAAGCCCGTGAAGAGCCTGGCTGGGCTCCAGTGGAAGATAACCAGGATTTTTAAGTGTCTCTGTATGTGACATTACCGAGCTCTTGCAGCCCTTGGAGTGCAAGGCTCGTGATCTGTGGGCTCTTGGCACAGGAGCCTTGCTGTGAGAGCAGTGCCAGCCCCAGAGCTGGCTGTCCTTGCTGCAGGTGATGGCACAGGAGGATGTTCTGCCCTGTTTTGCAGGAAGCTGAGAGGAGTGGGATCCATCGCACCGTCCATGCTGGGGAGGCCGGCCCGGCTGCCATGGTCAAGGAGGTACGAGGAGCTCCTGCCTCAGGGCACAGAGGGACAGGCTGTGATGTGCCCTGCCCAGGGCACAGAGGGACAGGCTGTGATGTGCCCTGCCCAGGGCACAGAGGGACAGGCTGTGATGTGCCCTGCCCAGGGCACAGAGGCATCCAAGTCCTCCCCAAATCCATAGCAGAGTGAGCCCTGGGGACATGGGCACAGATCTTACAGCTGGGAAGGGATGTGCCAGGGGCCAGCTCGGGGGTGTGGCAGTACCTGCAGTGGGGTGGGGGCTCTGGGCAGGCAGGGCTGAGCCGTGCCTGAGGCTCTGAGTGCTTTTCCTGTGCTCTCTAGGCAGTTTATGTCCTGAAGGCCGAGCGTGTTGGCCATGGATACCACGTCGTGGAGGACCCTGAGCTCTACAAGCAGCTGCTGAAAAAAAATATGCATTTTGAGGTAAGGATGTGCCATGGGGCTGTGACAGCCAGGGTGGTGCTGAGTGGAAAACAAGCCCTCACTCAGGCTGTACTACAGCCAGGGACAGGACTTGACACCCAGGTGCTGACCATGTGTACAGTGATGTTGTGTTTATGCCCAAAGCTCCACAGGAAAAATGTTGGGGACAAACCTGTGTGTTTGCTGGGAGCACTGGTGTGCACAGCAGCTTGTGGGAGGGATGTGGCAGAGAGAATGGATCCTTGTGTGGCCATGGATAAATTCTGGAGGGCTTATTCACTAATTTATACACAAATCAGGCTGCTGTAACAGAGCAAGTCTGCTTAGAGGGTAGGAATGCCTGGGAGTTACAGTGCATGTAAGGATTTCTTTTGCTTTTCCCCAGAATGGAGATAGCCACTAATAGAGGGAATATGTACTTCATGCAGGTGGTTTTGTAGCTGTGATTGGCACAGGGCTGGTGACTGACTGGCCATGGGGAAGATCCCACAGCCCCTGTCACTGTCCTGTGGGCTCCTTGCATCCCTATCCTGGGACACACAATGGTCTGTCAGAGTAGTGCTGAGGGGCAGCTGTGAACAGAGCTCTAATCTGGTTTTACCAGTGTGCTGAGCTATCTGTGTCCACAGCTGGGGTTCAGATCCATGTGGTTGATTCTGGTTTTCCTGCTCAACTCCCCCAAACAGGTCTGCCCTTGGTCCAGTTATCTCACTGGAGCATGTTCTCCGGACTTCACCAAACACCCTGTAATACAGTAAGACTTCTCAATTATGTGAAATCTCAAATAACCAGGATTTGGGTTGATTACAGCTGTTTTATTGCTTTACAAAGCTAAGGCACAATGTCCTAATTATGTAGGACAATGTGGCATATCCATGTACCTTGGCACGGGAGAGCCTGGTGCAGCTGGAGGGGTGTGGGGGTCCCTTGGGGAGGCTGCCCTGTCCCTCCTGCCCTGCTCTGAGCTATGGGGCACGAGAAGCTACAGCCCAGCCACTCCTGGCAGGTCAGTGCAGAGCCATGAGGGGACAAGCTGAGCCTTGTGCTTTTCTCCAGCAGTCCCAAAGTCTTTGGTATTGCTGCATTTCACCCTGAGAACTTCACAGTATCACAGCCAGTGCTCTGCCCACCAGTTCAAGCTGATTTCCTTGCAGGTTTAAGAAGGATCGTGCCAACTATTCTCTAAACACAGATGACCCCCTCATCTTCAACTCCACCATTGACAAGGACTATGGCATCGTGAAGGAGCACATGGGATTCACTGAAGAGGAGTTCAAGAGAGTTGTAAGTTGGCTGGGTGCTCTGCTGGTGCTCTCAGTGCAGCCCAGAATAACCTGCTGGTTTTTCTTTATAAACTGAAGAGTTTTTAATGGAAAGCAGAAAATTCTGCTCTGGCCTTGTAAGCAGGAAAGTAGGGCCAGGCTCAAAGTACATTTCCCAAAAATTCCTGAGTATTTAAAGACCTTTGCTTTGTGCTGGTATCATTTCTCCTGGGACTGCTGCTAGTGATGGGCCAGAGCAGTTGGCATAAAATAAGGCCATGGAAATGAATCTGAGAGTGGAAACTTTACACTCTCCCTCGCCTGTTGCTGCTCAGAGCCAGGTGCTGGGATGTGCACAGCTGTGTGTTCATGTCTGATGTGTCCTAATGTCCCTGTGTTCCCCCTCTGCCTCCTCAGAACATCAATGCAGCCCAGTCCAGCTTCTTACCCGAGAAGGAAAAGCAGGAGCTGCTCAACAAGCTGTATGAAGCCTATGGGATGGACCCCAATGCATCCTGACCTGTCCCTGGGAGCCAGCCTGGAGGGAGCCCCTCTTCACAAGAGCCTGGCTCTCCTCTGTGCCAGTGGGAGCACTGGCACTGCCCAGAGCCAGCCCCTGTTCCTGGCAGCCCTGTGTTGACCCTCACAGTGCTCATCAGAATCAGACTATCACACACACCTACCTGTAGCCCCCAGTGTCTCTCCTAAATGGATCTCCAGCTTCCTGTCCTGCTGCTGTGCAAGCAGACTGGTTCTGCCTGCTGGCCTGACTCCCTTCTCCATCTGCTGGGCTTTCTGTGCTGCAAATGCAAACAGAACAACCTCCCTTATGGGTTTGTGTCCCCCCCCTTTCCCTGTTTTACCTGTCCTGTCCCACTGACCTGCCTGGCCCTTGCCTCAGTGCTGAAATATCCACTTTCAGCTCTGCTGTGGCCTGGGTTAATTCACCTTTCCAGGGCAGAGGTGTGCTAGTGCTGGCAGCCCTTTCAGACACAGAGGCTTTATTCTTGTCCCTGTGGGTGGTCACAGCTATATTTACCCAGGGTTAGTCTTGTACTAACAAGACTGGAACAAGAACAAGCTGCTGCCCCTGCCCGTGCACAGGTCCAAAGGGCATTTGAAACAAAATAGAATTTTTTTGGCATCCTTTCTTGCAGAGGAACTCCCATGTATCAGGCCTGCCAATGTCACTGCTGCAGAAGTGCACACCTTGGGCTCAGGCCCCAGCTGTGCCCACAGCTGGCCATGACCATGCTTGCACATGCAGAGGAAGTTGGAACATAATTTTACCACTTCAGGCCAAAATCTGCCTTCTGGGATTTTCCCCACTTTTTTAATCTTGGAGAACTCCTGTGAACTGCAGTTTGATCTTCCTCTTACCTTTGTTTAGGACTTGGAAAAAACGTGATTGATTGCCTGGTTTAACAATTCTGCCCTCTTTCTGATTTTATTCAATCATTAGGCACTCTTAAGGCTGAATAAGTAAATTAACCTGGACCCAATGTCACACATTGACTCAGGTCCCATCTGATTGCTTCTCTCACTCAATTATGACACTGGCTAGAAGTCAGATCTTCAGTTTGGTGTAGAATTTATGCAGAGAAACTCACCAAAATTTCCTTAGTGATTTTATGGCATTAGAGTGTTTTTACTCAATAAGCAATAGAGCTGTGCATCCAGAGAAGAGACCATTGTTTTCTTACCTGAGTGTGTGGTGTGCTTTAGCATCCCAGGGCTCTGCCAAGATGCTCACTCCAAAGATACTGTACCAAAAAGTTGCCTTTGAAAAGGGGCCATGGTCACCATTGCCACGGACAGACCATGGACTGGCCCAGTCCCTGCCAGCACTGATGGTGTGCTGGGAGTATTTCCATTCTTTCTGGGCTTCCATACTGGCCTTCAGAGTAAAATACTCATCTCTGAAGTACGTGGTGCATATATACACATAGCTAGATAAATGAAGATGAGAGAGTGATTTTCTTACTTTTATAATGCAAAAGATAAAGTATAATTTTAAGGACATGATTGTGGTAAGAAACTGGTTTTGGGTCATTTTTTCCAACAATTGTTTCTGAAGAAGAGTTGCTTGCTTGGATTCTGGACAGTTGATTGTTAATCCTGTTTAATAAAATAACAAATTTATATTAAAAGAGAAATCCCTGTACCTTTCTGTTCAAGGGTGGCTCTTAGGAGCTGTGGCCTGTGGTGTCCAATCCCTGCTGGGGGTTCACTGATAGGTGTGATGGGGCCTTTGGTACTTGCCTGGTTGGCAGGGAAGCCAGAGGGAAGCCTCTCCCTTGCCGAGCAGCCCAGTTGGATTTCTGGCTCCAGGTTGTTCCAGCCTCCCTGTCCTTTTCCCTTCAGTAACACAAGGGCTGTGCACCACTGCTGGAGCAGCAATGCCATCACATCTCACTTTCCAGGTGTTTATCAAAAGTAGTCACTTTTTTTTCCTGTTTCCTGGGTTTTGCACAGTTGGTTGATGCTCAGAGCCAAAGAGGGGCAGTCTGGGCTGCTGGGCTTCACCATCAGCGTGGGCAGGGGAGTGCTTGCCCCAAGGTTTTTGGGTTATTTAGTGCTTGGTTAGGCTTTGACAGCTCTGGCATGCCTGTGTTCAGCTGGAAAGAAGGGCTGGGAGCATCCCTGTGCTCAGCAGCTTTGCAGATGAGGATGTGGCTGGATTAAGGCAGTGCCCTTGGTGTTCCAGCACAGGCAGTGACAGTGGCTGAGCTGGCTGTCACTTGCAGGGGGAACCTGATGCCTCTCACCCATCCCCTGAGAGAAGCTGGCCAACAGCTCCCTACTCCTCTGCCTAAATATAATTCTGAAACAGATATTTTCTGACCAGGGAGAGCTAAGATTAGCCCACATTTGACTGTTGGAGGTCTGTGTGGTGCTCAGTCCTTCTGCACTGCCTTGCAGCTCTGTGTGTGTGTCATCATAAGCCAAAATTGCTGTTCTGTGGTAAGGAGAGCTGGAAATGGGGCTTAAAGCAGCAGGGCCAGGAGCTCCCTGCTGGTTTGCCCCTGGGCACGGGAAGTGGGAGCAGGCTCTTGGCCACCATCCCTGGCTCTGCAGTGACACCCAGCCAGCCCAGGAGCCCTTTGCCAAAGCAGCAGCCAGGGCCCCTGCCTGGCTGCCAAATCCTCATTTCCTGTGGGGGGCTGGAGCTGTGGGGCCCTCTGTGCTCCCCCCATGGCCATCACTTCTCACAGACAATTCTCCCTCTGCCTGACAGCCACTTCTCTGCTGATTTATGGCCTCAGACTCGTAATACTCAGTTCTTCTGCAGGCTGGCAGGGAGATGATTTGTCACCAGTGGAGTCTCCCAGGTCAGCTGTGCCCTGTCCCTGTGCTGGTGGCCAGTCCCAGTCAGGCTGCTCCACTGGGATCAGTGAAACACCAGCAATGCTCCTGTAGTTCTGTGCTGCAGAGGGAAACACCTCTTCCCACTGGCACCAATCCTGCTGCTTCCTGGGCAGTCAACCTGGGAAAATGGGGGCAGACTTTTATAATCTGTGCCCAGCTACATCTGCCTCCACTGTGTGCTGCAAACCCCTGGGGTTTCACAGACCCAAATCCATGGGATTCTTCTTGCACAGCTCTGTGTCTCCCTATGAAACCACCTCACAGCTGAAGGTAAAACAAAGGAAGAAGAAACATCCAGGCAGAAAAGAACACCTTCAGTGCTTGAAGGCTGTGTCATTTATTCCAACAGCTTATGTAGTTTTATCAAACCATCTTTAACACAAAACATGTCTCCTTAAAGACAGAAGGGTGTGAGATCCTACCAGAGATCATCTCAGCTAACAGCTTGCAAAGTTAAGCCTGAATTTCAACAGTCAAACCAACAAAATGTTTCTCCCTGCCCCTTAATAATCTTGAAGCGTTGAAACCTGAAGAAAAAGATGCCTGTGGCTGGTGCTGCTGGGTCTCCAGGTGGGGCAGATCCCCACAGAGCTGTGCTTTGGTCCTTTCCTGATGCTAAGCAGCAGCAGCACATGTGAGTGGTGTTGACATGAGGGCAGCAGGACAGGCTGGGTCCTTTCCCCACTGCCCACCCTGATGAGGGGCCATGTGGACAATCCAGAGGCCAGGTCTAAGATGAAGATGAGGGTGAGGCTTAGGAAAACCAATAATCTAAATTTCTAACCTATGGAAACAGAATAAATAATAGTCTAAATCTGCAAAGGAGGAAGGTACCTTGGACAGGAAAATCTGGTGTGTCTATTATTACTGAAACTGTTTTTCCCCTAAGAGAAAATTACAGCTAAGGCATCTTGAGAATGGCTCATACCACTACAACCATGGCAGTGTTGTTCTAAACCACTCAGGATGGGGGCAGAAGTCTTTTGGAGGTGCCAGTCCTTGCAGGTGTCTTGTGTCTCTCTACACAAGCACGGTTCCAGCAGAGACATTTGACAGACAACTTGCTGTTCCAGGTTGGCTTTTGTCCACGGATTCAACAAATCCTTGTTTAATGTTCACAGCAAGGCCCTCCTCCTGCCCATCCCACACCCTTTTTGCTCTCATGGGGAGGGGCTGCTTTCCTGCCCCTTTGGTCTTGCTCCAGGGTCATTGTCAGAAGAACTGGCATCTCTTCGGCTTTCTGCAGAAGGGAGGATTGGGAAGAAAGCACAGTTACACCCTGCTGAAGACACTTGAAGCCATCAGTGATTGCTATAGCTGATTTCATCCTGACAGACAAAAGATTTTTACCTGAAGATCTATCACTCCCCCCCTGTGACCAGATACTCGACCCATCCATGAGTGTTCAAGGCCAAGCTGGATTGGACTGGGAGGTCTAGTGGAAGGTGTCCCTGCCCATGGTCCCTTCCAAACCAAACCATTTTCTATGATTAAGAGATTTGGGGTCTCCCTCCACATTCCTGGAGTACAAACACTTCTCAACACGCCTGGCAATGCTGAGAGGGAGCCTCAAGGTAGGGATGCGCACTCACCCAACTTTCAAGTGCTCCAAAACTGTCCTGACAGCCTGGCAGACCCTGAGCTGCTCTGGTAAAGCAGCTCCAATTTGTGCTTACTATGGATGGGTGGATGGACACATGCTGGTATGGTCATGCTGAAAGAAGTACAGTGGAGTAATTAATGTATTTAAAGTGTTTTTATAGTTATAGGTTGTAGGCTAGAGAATTAAGCAAGTAAGGGGGAAAACTGAGTTTCCCTCCTGTAATGATAGTCTGTGTTGTGTTGCTTATTAGTGAAATGAGAGTGGCAGCTTTGGACAGAGGATTGAAGCTCCTCACAGCCTGCTGGCCAGCAGACACTGAGCAGGGTGATGCCTCTGCACATTTGGGCTGAAGGGAGGGATTTGGACATGACTGTTGGTGTGAAAGTAATTTCTGTTATTATTTATATTATATATCTATTAGATATAATAGATATTATATATATTTCTATTGTACATCTATTATATACATTTCTATTATACATATATATACTATATTAATTATATATATATTATGTCCTGGGTTCTGACAGGCAGGAAAGCCCCATCCCAGAACTATTTAAAGTTGATTTTTTTTTTACAACCAACCAAAATAGAACCACAACTTGCCCATACGTTATTTTTATAAAGCCTAAGGTGTAACTGATGTGTAACTTGCTGTGGCAAGGGTCTTGGTCAGTGAATGTTTTGTTTAAGCACCAGTGAGCAAAGGGCCTGGGCTGGAATGCACAGTGCCAGGGACCAGGGACCAATCTGTTCACTGCAAGCACCCCTTGACCTGAAGGGTCTCTCACCACCTGAGTATGAAGGCACTGACTGAGGCAGTGAGGAATGAGATGTTCATTTTGAGCATCAGTGTGATGCTCCTGGAGACAGCACTGCTCACTTGCGCTGCCATTTCGCGCCTGCCCTCCCAGCCTGTGCCGGGAGCTGCTGGGCCCCCAGGTGTGTGTGTGCATGTGCTCAGCTGCCCTGCTGGGCCCCCAGGTGTGTGTGTTTGTGTGTGTGAGCTCACCTGCTCCCTGCACAGCCAGCTCCCCCATGTCCTGGCTCAGCTGGCGCATGCTGATGGTGGTGGCCTCTCTCTCGATGTCATGGACAGCGTTCCTCCGGCCAGCCCGGTCGCAGGAGATGAAGTCAGTGTAGGTGCTGGACTCTACCTCCATTGCATCTCTATTCACTTGCAAAATGCTGTGGAGGAAGCACAGCTGTGAGGCCCAGGATGCTGGGCATGGCTCCCTCCAGGTTTAGGTCACAGCCTGAGAGAGCAGTGCCTGTAACTGTGCTCCAGTTCCTCTGACAGCAGGGACTGCAATATCAGATATCACCTCCCTCAAGTGGGGCAATGTGTGGGGAAACCCACCATGCTGGGTGACCCACTGTGCCAGGTGAGGGCAGGTCTTGGGTTTTTTGTGGTTGAAATATCTCTTGAGATATTAGAAAGTCTCTTTTTTCTTAGCCCCAAACTGAAGAAGAAGTCAAGATTCCTTAGTTCTGCTTTTCAAGGTTGTTTATTTTCTCTTATCTCTAATATTCTTTCTCTGACCTACACTGACATCTGTCTGGCAGGTTGGTTTGTGGCACACTGACCACCCTTGGGGTGGTGTTGGCTTTTTATACTAAGAACTACATGTACTCTATTTACAATAATTTTCCAATACCTATTACCTATGTTAGACAGTCTGTCTCTATTCTAAACCAATCCAAAAGTGTTACCATCACAGCAGAAGATGGAGGACAAGAAGAAGGATAGGACACACCTGTTGTCATCGTATTGCAGGGGTTCCATGCTGTTGTCTCCTTATCAGAAAAGTTCCAAACTTTCTTGGTGTTTCTCATGGGCAACTCCTCAGAGCACTGCCTCTTTCTTCTTCACAAAGCAGCCAACTGACTCCAGTTCCCTTCTCACTCAGCCACCCCACTCTTCTTCTCACTGGGTACAGCTGTGGCCTGTTAAAGTCAGGCCTGTTCCTAATCTTTGATAATTGTCCCAGCTGCAACTCCTTAGGGGTAAGATTGTTTTCTACACTATCTTTATTTTCTTATATTCTATCCCCCTACACATGCCCAGATTCCTCCATCTTGCTTCTTGAATGCCCATTCTAAATTCCCAAAATTCTACTTTTTCACCCTGTGACAAATTAGCTATCATTCTGCTCAAACCCTTGTGGCTTGTAAATCCTCACACAAAGTTGGTAACTTTTTCCATGGGCTAAAATCAAAGGCACAGGTGTTTTTGACTCCGTACCAAGGTCTCTGAGCCCCTTGCCAGGATCTCGAGTCCTCCAGGGCAGCCAGAGGGATGTCCTGGGTTCTGACAGGCAGGAGAGCCCCATCCCAGATGCCTGCCTTGTTCTGCCTTCCCCCTGCAAAGGCAGACACGGTGTTTGTCTCTCCTGGGAGTTTCCAGCCTTCTCCTTTGGGCACACAAGGTCGCTTGCAGCAGCTTTTCCCTACAGGAAAAGCATTACAGAGAAAGCCCTGCTTCCTCCTCAAAATGCCATGGGAGCCTTGAACCCAGGCCAGATTTGGCTCACTGCTTGGGGGATGGGGTGGTGATCCAACCTGAATTTGTAATGGGAAGTGATGGATGCCCACTGGAAAGCTGGGGGAGCAGGGAATATTTTATAGGTGTTAGGTGGTATTTTATACAGGGCTTGGAGCAGTACTGGCCTCCTCTGGCTGCTGGGTGTCACTGAAGAAGCATTGGGCTGGACTGCTGTGAGATAAACACTTTACCATGTGAAAATCAGCCCTTCTGTGAGACATTTGGATCCCTTCACTGCAGACTTGTGCCAGTGCCAAGTGCACAGCACGAAGAAAGGCCTGGAGCAGCCACTTGTCACATGCCAGCTCTGCTGTGAGCCAGCTCTGAGTGCAGCTGAGGAATCCTTAAGTTGCTGGGTTTTCATTTTGGCTGCTGGCTCCCCTTGCCAGCACTTGCACAGCACACAGAGTGCAGGATGGTGTTGTGGGCATCCTGGCTGCTGGGCACAGAGCTGGTACACACTGCCTCTGCACAGGAAACCTGGAGCTCTCAGTTCCTGTGCACCCTGTCTGGCACTTTGTTTTACTGTGTGGAATCAAGAAATTAATTGCTGTCTTATCTGTGCCTCTGATCACTGTGAAATGTGCCTCCAGCCCTGCTGATTGCTGGCAGTGCTTGGAGCAGGCCCTCATTAGAAATGCTCGTGTGCCGTGAAAACAAATTCATGCACATTCACTGCCTTTGTGCCTTGGAGTTAATGACCCACAGAGGAGTTTGCTCGGCTTCCTTTACAAATCCTGCTTGATATTGATTTCCTTGCCAGGGAAATCTGTTGGCAGATTCAGCCACCAGCCTGAACAGGAGTCACACTCCTCACTTTAATGTTAAGGCAGTAGAAAGGAGATGCAGATGAAGATGCAATAACTGGGATGAAAGAGGTCAGATTCTCTCTGTTCCTGAGCTGAGTAGGGTGCAGGAACCAAAAACCCACAGAAACCCAGCAAGTTTTGGCAGCCCCAGGGACTCCTCTCCTAGAGTAGATGCCAGCTCAGGCAGTGCTGCTCCAGCTCACTGGTGGGATGTGGGGCTTGGCCCACCCAGATCTTGCAGGAGATCCTGTTTCCCCAAAGCTAAGTATTCTTGTCACCACCTGCCTCCTGTACAGACTTGGCATCCATCTAGCTCCTGTTAGATGAGCCCTGGGAAAAGCTGCATCCTTTGCCCCGGGAAGAGATGCCCCAGATGTTTTTCCTCATCTTCTCTCCTTCCATCCCTGGGACAAGGCACTTACTCTGGGTGAGCTCAGTGAGCAAAGTGCCTTTCCCCAGGACTGTCACAGACATCTTTTATGAAAAATCCTTTCCTTAGGATTTTTTCTCCTGAGAAGCTGAGAGGCCTCAGGAACAAAATGTAAACAATGATTATCTGCTGCTGTGGAATGCAGCAGGTGGATCTGTGACTGGTCTCATGTAGTTGTTTCTAATTAATGGCCAATCACAGTGCAGCTGCCTGGACTGTCTCGGTCAGTAACAAGCCTTTGTTATCATTCTTTTTCCATTCTTAGCTAGCCTTCTGATGAAATCCTTTCTTCTATTCTTTTAGTATAGTTTTAATATAATATATATCATAAAATAATAAATCAAGCCTTCTGAAACATGGAGTCAACATTCTTGTCTCTTCCCTCATCCTAAGAACCCGGCAAACACCACCACACAGGACAGGACAAGCATCCATCATTCCCAGGCAAGCTCTCACAGGTCCCTGAAGCCCAGACTCTGCTGACCTTCCTCAGCTGCCAGGGAGAGCCCACATGGACTGGGGAGGCTTCCCTAGGAGCGAGCCAGACAAGCCCAGGTGCATCTCCAAGCACTGAGGCCATTCCAGAGCTGATGTGCTCCAGAGTCCTGCTGCCCTGGGCCCGGGGGCAGGACCAGCAGGTTTCTCCAAGCTGGGGAGCAGGAGCAGCCCCAGGGATGCTGCTTTTCCCCTTGAGGTAGCTGCCAATGGTAGTGGCAGTGCTGTGCCACAATTGTATTTAATACAATTGCCAATAATTGTATCCCCTCTCACGGGAAAGGGATGGGATCTTGAATAAAAGCGGAGAGCAGCAAGTGTGCAGCGCTGGCTCCCGAGCCGGTGGCCGGGAGATGGCGCATGGGATTTATTTATTTCCGTGCCTGGGAGGGCTCCTGCCTTCGGCTCTCTGCGCACAGAGCTGGAGACAGGCAGATTTAACAGCGAAACTTTCACATTTGAGCGATTCCTCCGGGATTTTCAAGGTGGGTGGCTCTCAAAGCCCTTGCAGAGAGATCCCAGCCTCCTCCTCCGGGAAGCTGTTGGGCTCAGAGGGTGATGGGAGCAGTTGCCTCGACTGTGATAGGAAAACCTGAGTTTTCAAAGAGCATTTCTGTACTTCCAGGCACAGAACCCACAGTTCTGTGGGTTTTCACTCAGTGACTGCTTTTAACATCTTTCAGGAGCTGCAAAGGAACTACCTTGCCTCTTGCCTACACAGTCCAGTGTCACTGTGGGCAGTCACTCAGGCTGGCAGGGCGTGCAAAGGGAGCTGCATCACCTGCTGGCTGCCCACCTTTGGTCTTTCATTCTCCCACAGACAGGAAGATAGGCCTGAAACTGCAGGAACAATCCCATGGCACACACATACAGCGTGCAAATGTCCCCAGGGCTCTTCACAGAGCTGATTCAGCTTGTCCCCAGAGAGGCCTTTCCTGCCCTCCCTTCCCTCTCTGCTGCTAGTGGTAACAGAAACAGCCCCTGTGCCCTCAGCACAGTGTGCCAGCCCGCAGGGATGGGGCAGGGAAGCTGGGATCTGCTGCCTCTTGCACATCCCTCAAAGGTTTGCTGCTTGGAGGGAGGCAGTGTCCCCTCTGCCATGGGGACGGGGTGCTGCCTGTCCTGGGGCAGCTGGCCACAAGTGAAGAAGCCCCTCTCAAGCTGCCACTGACACCAGGAATGTCCCCAGAGCTGCCTCTGCTCCTGTGTCTGCATCTGCCAAGCTCTTTGGTTTGGACTTATTTTTCTGTGGGGTCTTGTGAGTACTAAAAATTCTGAGCTGTAATAGTCTTGGCTTTGCTGGTGGGGACTTGGCTTCCTGAGTGGTTTTGTTGTTGGACTGCACCTGGGCTTGCTGGCATTTTCCAGGGAGATCACCCAGCAGCTGACAGAGCAGCTGGCTCAGCCCTGGGGGCTGCAGCTAAACCAGCCCTACTCATTTCAGGGCTGAGTTTTGCCCATTTAGAAGGTGGATGCTGAGAAATTAAAGGGTTAAATGTCTCCTCTGCCTTTTGGTAGAACAAACTGAGGCATTTCTTTTGGCTCAGCTCCATGTCCCATTGGGTTCCACAAGCCTGCATTTAATTCCTGTGTCCCCTTTGCCTCCTTCCCAGCACAGATGTCAGGGCCTGCAGCAAACAGTTCCTGCACACGAGGTCAGAGTGGCAGAGAGGTGACCTGGGCACACCTGGCAGGTGACCCTCAGCCCAGGGCTCTGCCCAGGCTCTGCCATCCCAGCAGTGTCCAGGGCTGATCCCTGGGACTGGTGGCTGCCCAGTCACACCCAGCCCTGACTCCAGTTTCAAGGAAACCCTTCACACGGTCCTGCATCTGTCCCTTGTCTAGGTTAAACTTCTTATTGCTAGGAAGGGCTATTTTGGGGTGCTGGTTATCAGCAGGCTGGGCTGAACTCAGCCATTTCCCCCTGCCTGCTTTGTGCCTCCTGCTCTTCCCCTCTCACCTTTCTCACCTTGTTCTCTGCACCTCTGCACAGCTCAGGCCCCTGCTGCCACATCCTTGTCCCTTGGGGCAGCCAGCACAGCCCTGCCCTCCCTGCTGTGCTGTCCCTGGGACACCTGAGGCAGGGACAGGGACACCCTCAGCCCCCCCTGTGCCTGCTGCAGGCAGTTCCCAGCTTCAGGAGCCCTTTCCAAGGGGCTGCAGCCCAGCTTTGGCCTCATGCTGTCCATTCCAGTGGCAGCTGGGACCAAGAGCTGCAGGTTTTGGTTGGAGATGGCTCCCACATCCCACAGCCCAGCCCAGGACACGCTCTCCCTCCTGCTTGGTGGATTTCACCAGTGGATTTAAGCTGACACCAGTCCTGCTTGTTCCTGGGCAGTAAACCTGGGAAAGTGGGGGCAGATTTTATAATCTGTGCCCAGTGGATTTAACACTCCCCAAACTTCTGGAGTCGTAAAGCCCCGAAGCTGAACAAAACCTTGCCGAGTTTCTGGGGTGAAATTCCAAAGTTCTGCTTGGGAACAGGGATCTGACCCCTTTTTCTGCTCAAGCATCTCATCCCACCAGCAAGGCATGAAGTGGTGCAGTCTCCTTGCAGCTCTGCCCATGGTGCAGCGCCCCTTGCCCTTTCATTCCAGGGTGCAGGGACTATTCTTAGACCTCTCCTGCTGGGGCCGGATCCATAACAACAGCAAAACACTCCACAGCCCTGCTGGGCTTTTAAAATATTTACAGTGCAGGATGGTTTACTGAAGAGGGGGGCCTGGTAGAGCACAAAGAAGGAAGCACCGGGATTTCTGTGCTCCCTGGGGGTTTGCTCTGAGGTTTCCTGCTGGGAGAGTCACATCCAGTGAGGAGAAAAAAATATCCCGTAGGGCTGAAGGCAGCACTTGAGGTCAGGGGGTTTCCACCAACTGTCTGACAAGATCCAGCTGGAATTTCAGCAAATTTTCCACTGGGTCTTGTCTGGGAACAGGCATGAGGGGGTGTGCATCAGAGAGGAAGGGCTCTGGAATGGGGTTATTGGGGTATTTTGGGGTTATTGGGGTATTTTGTGACTGTGTTTTATGTCTCATGATCCCCATGCACCAGAGCTCAGATCCATGGCCAGAAACTGAGCTGAAATGCAGCTGAGGATGAAGATGGTCCTGTTGGGAGCCCAGTCTGGCTGCAACAGGCTGTGTAAGGCTGGGGACAGGGTCTGCAGCAGACACAGAGCTGCCCTGCTTTCCTGTTGGCCCTGTGCTCTCCACAGTGCGGTGGTGATGGCTCTCACTGGCCAGAACTGGTGTGCTCCAAACTGCTGAGCTCTGACTTTCCTGGTTTGGTGAGAAAACAGGAGCAAGGCAGCAGCCTGATCTCCTACCAGGGCATGTCCATCTCCTGTGCTGAGCAGCTTCTGCCCAGGCAGGAATAGCCCAGGAAAGCCTCACAAGCCTTCAGTGATGAAGAGACATCAAGCTGGGTCCAGCACATCTGTATTTATGGAAGGTTTTTGCTGTGGGATTCCTTGTAATAACTGTGCACCCTCAGGCTCTTACACTAAATATGATAAATTCAGCCAGGACAGACATCACAGCTGCTCCAGCCCCAGCAATGGCTTTGCAGGAACAGAGCTTCCAGCATTCTATAGGACTTGCTGGAAAATTTTAATTCCTTCAGGAGGAGAGCAGATACAGCTGAGGTTCAGTGTCCACAAATAGATCCCTTCTTTTCATTTGGCCTGGTTTTACAGTATAAAGATCATTTCATGCCTGTAGAACTGATAACCAATTGCTAAGCCCCGTGTTTAAGATTAGGCTTAGACTGACTCCTCTGTGACTTCACAAACTTTGTATTTAGCTCTGCCAAGCTCCCCAAACTCCTTCCTCTCCCTCCTGGCCTTCAGCACAGCCCCCACTGCAGAGCCCTCACTGTCCCAAGGCACCTCCTGCTGTCCCACCCCCTCACAGCCACTGCCTGGCTTCCCACTGCTGTAAGAAATGGTGCAGCCAGATTGCAAACTCCCAGCTGAGCCTGGGCACGGGGCAGGGCAAGTCCTTGTGTGCTCTGCTCTGATCCCCAGGGAGAGGGGCAGCTTCAGGGAGGCAGGAGGGCAATGCTCAGCCCCTGTGGCCTCCTGTTAACATCAGGATGTGTGGGTGATGGTGGGAGAGAGCTGCCTGTCCGTCCGTCCGTCCGTCCGTCCATCCATCCATCCATCCATCCATCCATCCATCCATCCATCCATCCATCCATCCATCCATCCATCCATCCATCCATCCGCTCACCCACCAGGAAGGCAGCCCAGTGCCCAGCTCTGGCCATCCCCATGCCTGCAGCAGGCAGCATCCCTCTGTCAGTCCCCCCAAGGCACAGGGGCTGAGAATTTTGGAATTTTCTGTTCCAAAAATCCTCCACCATGGGAAGAATCACTGTTTGATGGAGCCCCTCTGCTCCTCCCTCCCCTCACTACCGAGCCTTGATGCAGCTTAAGCCTCTTCTGCAGCTTCTAGCTAAGTTGATTAATGGAAATAATTGGTCTCTTTGTGCATCTGGAGACAGTTGCCGTGACAGCAGTTGTATTTTTGTTTTGTTCCCAGGTTGAGCTTGTTTTTCCCATCTCTCAGCCTCAAGGTGCTAATGAATCTGGGCACTCTGGTTTGTCCCCCTCCAGAAGACACCCATGGCTCTGAGGGACGGGTGACAGTGGGGATAAGGCACCCTGAGCCCCTGCAGGCCTTCAGGACATGGCAGGCTGGCACCTTTCTCCCTGCCCATTTTCACCCCCCCAAGGCAGGCTTGTACTGGATGGACACAGAGCTGTGGCTCTTGCATGGCAGAGAGGAGAGAGCCAAATCCTCACCCAGAGCAGCCATGAGCACCCACAGGACCCTCTGTCCCCTGCAGGGACCCTCTCAAAGCTCTGAGGAGTCTGGGGCTTTGAGTCCCTTCTCCATTACTTTTATTTTCTCACAATTTCTTTCTTATTTGCCTTTATGTGCCAACACATTTTTGCACAAACAGCTGTGTGGAAGATCTGCTCGTGCCTGAAGCTACAAAGCAGACAAGCCACAGACCAGTGACCCTTCAGCTGCAGAAGTCCCCCAGCTGCTGTGGCAGGCAGGTCCCATGTATATGTATATGTATATGTATATGTATATGTATATGTATATGTATATGTATATGTATATGTATATGTATATGTATATGTATATGTATATGTATATGTATATGTATATGTATATGTATATATCCCTGTGGTATCACCCTGTCACACCCAGGCCCTGGGCTGAACTCCTGTGCAATGGGGATCCCCTTCAGGCTTGGGTTCCTGCCTTCCTCCAGACTGTTCATGAAGAAAATGAACAGTTGGATTCCACCTCCAAGGCTGGAGAATCCCCAGCAGTCCCACAGCTCAGAGGCACCAACGTCTGAGTGAGCATCACCCTCTAAAACCCCACCTGAATTCCTGGCCCAGGGATGCTCTACCCCAGCAGCAGCTCCCCAATACCTTGCAGGCTTCCCTGGGTAAGGAGGAGTCAAACAAGTGCTGAGGAGATGCAGCTGGGGTTGTTTTCTAGCACATGTGAGAGGAAGGCAAAGTCACAGCAGCCTTTGGTGCTGTAGCTCTGTTTCTGGGCTGGGAGAGACCTCTCTACAAGGACAGAGATAAGCAAGGATGAGTCCTTATTTTTCTGCCTAAAATGAAACAGAGCTATGTAGTCCAGCTCTTCTTTGTTATCTGAGGAGCTGAGCTCTGCTGCTGTGGGAAAGCAGGGCTGGCATGTCTGGGGAGAGTTGTGAGGGCTGTAACTGGGCAGGTTTGGCTGCTGCTGCTGCTTGGGGAAGCTCTGCTCAGAGTAGGGTGCCTGGAGCTGAGACTCAGCCACCTGCCTTGGCTCTGCCTCAGTGAGCCTTGCACAATCCCACAGGGATTTGCATCCAGCATCCAAAGAGTCCTCCTGACTCAGAGCAGTGGAAGGGGCTGAGAGAAAGGCTGTGAAGCCTCCTGGGGTGCCCTGGCAGCTCCCAGGTGCCTAAAAATAACCAGGGCACCTCTTCAGAGTGTCAGTAGAGAATGAAGCTGGTTAGCAAAGCCAGGCTTAGCTCTGCTCCCTGGGCTTGGCTGCCCTGTGTGTCTGCTCCACTGCTGGGACCCCCACCCTGGGGCAGGGCAGTGCTGGCTGGGGAAGGGGGATGGGGAGATCTGTCTTTGGGGCTATTCCCCCAGAAAAGGGAAGTGTTGGGGTTCAGAGCAGGCTGGCAGTAGGGGTGGCTGAGGCTCCAGGTGTCTCCATGGCTTCTGTCACCCAATGGAATCAGGAGCCCCTCTGGCTGTGCTGCCCTGCTGGGAGCCCTCTCTGGGCAGGAGAAGCTCTGCAGGCCTGCACACCTCCTTTGCTGAAGATTTCTGTGCTGGATTTCAGGTTCCTTGTACCTGTGTCAGGTGACAGCAGCTCCTGATCCTTCCTGCAGGCAGGGTAAACCTTTCTGCCTGAGTCCCCAGGGATGTGACATCCAAACCTGAGCTGAAGTAGTGCTGGAGATGTGCCTGTAGCACTACCCTGGGGATGCTCAGTGATCCTTGCCAGCCTCAGGAAAGAGAAAGCTCCCAATAAAATCAATTGCCAAGTATTTCATGTGCGGCCTGGGCAGACCCAGGGCGTCTGCAGCACACGTGGGGAAGGTGCTGGATGCAAGAGATGAACTGAGACACCTGCAAGAGGAGGGAGCTCCTGAGCTCCTGCACTGCAGAGCTCACCCCAAACAGCCCTGGGAGCTCTGTGCAAGGCCCAAGCACAGGACAAATGAAAGCAGTGCCATGATCTGAGGACAGAGGGGATGCTCTGAGTGCAGGAGCCCACGGTGAAACCACAGAGAGGGTTTGCCATTTCTGCTGGAGCTGTCAAAGGCTGAGCTTTGGGGGTTCCCTGGACTTGCTGGGCTGACTCCACACACAGAACAGAAGTCACATCCAAACAACATTCCCCTGCAAAGCATCTGGGCAGCCTTTGGCAGGGAGAGGCCACTGGCACTGGGGCTGCTTGGAGTCAGAGCTGCAACGTGGCTTGGTACAAGGACATGTGGATAATACAGCAGGAAAGTCATTATGGCAGAATTGTTGGTATTTTTTTCCTCTTAGCAGCTTTCTAGCATCTTGTAATTCAGAATACAGAGGGGAGGTCAAGTGACTCAATGCTACAGGAAGGAAAAAACCCATTTGTTTGCAATATTTCCCTGTGAATAAAAGCTTTATGAGCCATAGTGTGAGTCCCTACCTGATTTAGAGGACTTTCCTTCTGGACATGACTTCAAACACGCTTCATGCACAGCAGGACAACAGCTTCTGGGAAAGAAGAAGGAAAAAAAAAAGTAAGAAAACATTATCTGTGCTTGTTTTGGGAAGCACAAAGCTCAGCTGCTCTTCCCACTCTCTGTGAGCAGCAGAGGGGTGGCAGGGCTCTGCCCAGCAGGCTCAGATGGAGCCTGGCTTGGTGGACACAGCAGCCCAGGGGCTCTGGGATGTTGTGTTCCAATGGCGCCTCCTCAGGAGGGTTTGTGCTAATGGACTCGGGCTGTGGTGTCAAAGCTCATGGAAAAGTCCAGCACCGAGAAATCCTCTTTGGTTTTGCTGCTTTCCTTGCCCTCCCACAGGTGCTGGGAGCACTGACACAGCTCATGTCCTGACCTGCACTGCAGGGACCAGCAGCTGCCTCCAGACTATAAATGAATATTGGTCTGCAGCTCTTTAAAGAACTGAAACTCCCATATCAGCTTCTCTGAGGTGAAAGGGGAAGTTTAATCTGGTTCTGGTCGCTTTGCTGGGTCTGTGTCCAGCTCTTTGGGTCTCTGCTGTTTGTGCACAGCTGAGCCTCCTCCTGCTGTCCCCAGGCCCTGCTCAAAGACATTTCCTCTGTGGCCTCAGCATCTGTGGGTGCTTTGCAATCCCCTGACCTGCAGAGCCCAGCCAACAGGACACTTGCTTATTTTAGCAGCTGTTTCAGCTTTCTGACTATTTTGGAACATCATGGACTGTGTTTTTCCCTTTGTCCCAGGGACAAATGTTAGCAGAACAGAAATCAAGAGATGAGCCACTTAACCATATAAGCAATAGCTCATCCAGCAATTCATCTGTCTGGTCCATCTGGGCTGAGTACCACTGTGACTGGAACTATTTCCCATCATTTTCCAAACTGGGACAGATCTCCAATCTTTTTCTTTATTTTTTTGACCCACTTTCAAAACTTTGTAGTTGGAGCTGACTACTTGCTGGCTCTGGCCCTGCTTCAAGGACAGGGCACTTGCTGCTTTTATGTGTCAGTTTGCCCATCTGTTAAATGGAGCTATTAATACTCCCTCCCCCTGTTAGATGCTTCAAATATTTTAAAGCACTTTCAGCTCTGCAGATGACAGGCTTGCAGAAGTGGAAAATGCTAATTATGATCATGACAGGAGCTAAACAAAGACACAGGGATTTAACAATAAACTTTTGTTAGTCTTAACCCCATTTATAGCAAAGTGCTTACTGGAAACACTGGACCGGAAAAGAAACAGTATTCCCACAACTCTGGGAATATGCACTGCCCTTTTTGGGCACCAAACAACCAAACAAAAGCAGGAAGGAAGAAACACAGCTTTGGAAATCCACAAGTCTTTATTTTCCTCCTTTGCCTTCCTGCCCTGGCTTGTGTGTTCCACTGCCCAAACAGTTAAACCTCCTGCACTTGAGCAGTGTTGCAAAATATCTCAAAACACGTGGGCCTCTGCCAAGAGAGGCTTAAAGTAAACTGGAGCAGCAATGATGCTCTGAAGTAGAAGTTAGCACTGAGCAGCCCTGTTTGTGATGGGACATGATGGGAAAGCCCCATTTTCTCTCTCAAAACCAGCTGATTCTGGAGACAAAATCTCTTTAGCAGCTGGTATTGGCTTTCCAACCCTGCAGGCCTGGCTCTACCTAGATGTTCCTCCCCATGGTCCTTGCTTGGGCATCTGGAGTCTGCAGATTTGAAGCTCCATCCCCAAAGGCTCATCCTCTTCTGGCTCACCTGGTCCTGCTGCTCCCAGGGTGATGGGCAGAGCTCCAGAGGCCCCTCAGCACAAAGGCCAAGCTGTTTGGAACTTTTATGGTGGCACATGGATTGGTGCCACCTAAGGATGGGCTACAGTGAATTGTTAAAGAACACTTTGTTTTGTAGTTTAGTCCTGGAACACATCAAGGTACCACGGATTATTTTGAGACCCTAGTGGAAATGTTCATTGGCTAGACAAGCATCCATAGCCCATCAGGATGAATTACAAGGGCATCAGCACAGAATTATAGAATAATTTAGACTGAAAAAGATATTTAAGGTCATCAAGTCCACCACTAAGGGCATGTCCCTAAGTGCCACATCCACACATCTTTTTAATATCCCCAGGGATAATGACTCCACTGCTTCCCTGGGCAGCCTATTTCAGTGTTTGACAACCCTTTTGGTGAAGAAATTTTTCCTAATACTCAACCTAAACTTTCCCTGGTGCAACTTAAGACCATTTTCTCTTGTCCTATTCAATGTGCACGACTGCACGTGTTTGAGGTTCAGATTCCCTCCATGGCAATCAGCTGTTACCCAAAAGGAGCAAACACATGGAACAACCTCAGTTCTCTCAGCATTGCTTCAAAATGAATGCATGTTCCAAAAAAACCCACCCCAGAATGTTTTTTTGGCAGAATTCAAGACTATTCTACACAACAGCTGTTGTGGTGCTGCTTTGATCCAGGGAGGAAATCCTTCCTGGTTTCCAGCAAGGTGACAGCAGCAGAGAGAAGGTTGTCCTTGTGTCTCCTGGCTGCTGGGTAAACACCAGGCTGCATGCATGGCTGAGCAGGGCAGCAGCCTGGCCCTCCCAGAGCAGCCAGACTGCCTCATTTAGTGCCCTGTCTCCAGCAGCAGCTGGCATCCCCGGCCTCAGACGTACAAGAAAACCTCTAATTGTAATGGAATGCTTTTCATAAGTCTCTAATGACTCTGAAACAGGAGGTGTTACAATCCTTACAGTGCAATATCCTCTTAATCATAGCCAGGATTGTTTTGTTACTGAGATAACTACCTGATATCCATTAAAATGCCTTCAGAGCTCTTTGCTCCACTGGTATCTCATGGCAATGAGCATCACAGATTAATTACACTTTGTGGGAACAGTAACTCCAGTAAAGTCCGTGACGCTGTGGTGGGGATATGTTTGGCTTATGACATCACTGCAAATATCAACAGAAATGGCATTTTGGTGCTGCCAGGGAGTTCCCCAGCAGGGTTTGTGACCAGCAATGTGCCTGCATGGAGGAGCTGTGCAGAGAGCACCTGGCCCAGAGGGCTCTCCTGGGAGGGGAAGTGCTGGGGAGCTCGCTGTGGAAACCAGAAATGGGTGGTGTAAAGTACATATTCCCTTGGGCTCAAAGAGAGTGAGAGTTTTGAAGTGGGGCCCAGGGCAGTTCATAGTCCAACTGCTGCTCTTCCTGCTTGTGCTGCAGGTTCCAGGCAAGGTCTGGAGTGATCTCAGCCTCTCTGACTGCCACCATGAGGAGCTTGGGACAAGGCCCATGAACACATGAACCTTCCCTTCTCCCTGGCTGCTGGCAAGCCTGGGGAGCAGCTTCCCTTATGACTTGCCTTTTTCTAGTCGTGACCAAAAGATAACTAGAAGCAATGGGCTTTTTCCCCTCTCATCCTCTCTGAAATGGGTGTCGTGATGGAAAACTTATTTTTCAGTCCGTATAAACAGCTTTGGTGGCATTTAAAAAAAATGGTGTCGAGAAACAACTGGAATGTGAAAAATGGGAGCAATCAGAACAGGGTGACACAGGCAAACAAAAAACCAGGTTGAAGCTTCTGCTGCTCCTTTTGGCTCTGTAGATTCACCCTCCATTCTGCCACAGACCTGTGTGAGCCCAGGGAAATCATCTGCTTTGTGTGAGACCCATGTAAAACAGGAATGATGCTGGTGCTTGGGTGCCCAGACAGGCTGGAGGCATTAATGCACAGTAGTGTGCTGCAGGAACTGGCTCTGAAATGTGGGAGATCAGGAAATGTCAGCAGCTTGGAAAACGTCTTTCATAGTTATTTTGGGTGGCAAGGTTGTGTGCCTGTGGCTATTCCTTTGAGTGGGACCAAAAGAACATTGATTTTTCTTTGGAATAAGAGGAAAAAGCAAAATTCCCCATCCTAGTTCCTCATGAGCCTGTACACCCCTCAGAATTAGCCTTGGTACAGAAGTGCCAGGTGGCTGGAAGATGCACAGCTGTGAACATTCCTGGGTTTCATCTCCTCGTGACCAAGCTGCCCATGTACTGTAGCTAATGATCTCCAGTTCTCTGAGGCATCTGAGTCTACACTCTCTGGAAAGTGTCCCCCAAAACGATGGCATGGGGTGCTCACATCCCTGTGGAACTCTGTCTGAAGGACTCAATGCTGTGTTCTGTGCCCAAGGTACATTAAGCTCTATTGGTATATCCATGTTTATAAATGGCCATTTAACCTGCATTTGCATTATAAACAAATAAAAGACATTGAGGATGTCTTCATGGATCCTTCTTTCTTAAACACCATTGCTCACAAGAGCTGAAAGGTGGCAATTTCTCAGCTGGGTGGCCACACATTAGCAGGGTGGCTCTTTCCAGCCAAGAGTCTCTGAAGCCAAGCACTGCCCCGCACTGACCAAGCTGGGCACGCTGAGCAAACAGCCCAGGGGCTGTCACCATGGGAGAGTCTCAGACACCCAATCAAGCCATACCCACCCCACAAATGTCCCTTCACCCTCGCACTGCATCCCACTGTGGCTGTCTGTGCTCATTGACCCCAGCTTGTCCTCCTCCCAGTTTGAGTCACCAGCACAGCCACCCAGGGCATTGCCTCTGGGTTCACAGCTATACTTGGCTCTTGGTCTGCAGAACCATTCACCCCTTCCAAGCAATGGGAAATTTCCCAAACACGCCTTTGGGGCCAAGGCATTACATGCATGTGAAAGCTCCCCACCACGGCTAGGCTCACTACCAGCTGCTTAGGGGAATCCAGAGAGAGGAAAGACACACAGCTTCGAGGTGGAGGAATTTGCAAAGCCTCTTGAGAATACCACCACACAGCAGTTCTTTTTTTATCCCAAGTCTTGCCTTTTCAAACATTTGCTTGGAAAGCCGGATGCCGGCAAGTCTCCGAGCCTGCTCCTGCTGCCACGCTCCCAAAGCTCCGCGATTGCGAGGGGAGTCCGGGCAGCCCCCGGCTCCTGACATCCCGAGGGATGGAGTCCCTGACATCCCCAGGGATGATTCCCCGATTCCCCCCCAGCACGGACCTGGGCGCCTGTCCCGCTCCCGTGCGAGCACAGAGCAGCCCCCGTGCTGGAAGGGATTCCCTCCGGCAAACCGCTCGGAACAAACGGACACATGTTGGAAATGAGGCCAGAAATCCCCACGGGGGTCACTGATCCACGGCGCTCTGTGATTTCTATGCTCTGAGCCTTCTCTCCCCGCTACCCCTTCGCTGAACCGCGTTATTTCCCGAGCGGAGCAGCCGCCACCTCCCTTCCATCAGCCTGCGAGCGGCTTCTCCCTCCCGACAGCACAAAATCCGGGAGGCAGCGCTGCTTTTTGAGCCCACGGTTTGCCGGCTCCAAACCCCTCGCCGCTCGCAGTCGGCTGGGTAAAAGTTCATCGAATCTCCGAACAAACCCCGCCGGTGGCACTGCCAGAAGAGCTCCTGGCTGCCCTCCAGGACAGGTGTCCCTGTCCCCCCCCGCCCCAGCACAGCGAGCACAGCCCCACTTACAGCCCCGGCTCCCGGCGCTGCCGGCCCGCGGTCCCGCCGCCGAGGAGGGGATGGATGGATGGACGGATGGATGGAAGGGATCGCGGCTGGATCCCACCCTCCTGCCCTCTGTGCCCGCTGTGGCGAGCAGCCAAGCCGGCCAGGAGTCTCGCAGCCGGTTCCAGACTCGCAGTTTCCTTCTGCTGGGAGCTGCTAAATGAAGTTGCACTTGTGGGGCCAAGGGGCGTGTTCTCCTCCCCTCGAGTCAGTCCCTGCCTGCTGTAATCCAATGCTCTGCCCGATGATGTCAAGCGGCTCCCGCTCGGCTCCTACCTTACAGTCGGCAGGAGGGATCCGTTTCCTTTTCGCAGCGATCTTTGTTTAGCTTCGGCTTGTAACCCCATCCCCCGGCAGCTGCGTGTGCCCGAGCATCCTCCCTGCGATGCTCGGCGCTGAGCTTTCTGCTGCCGGGCGCTCCCTCCTGCCTGCTGCTCCCCCAGGTTTCCCACCTGCATCCCACCCTTCATCCTCTCCGCCAGGATGGCCACAGACACCATCACACCCCGTGCAGCCTGAGCCATCCCACCAGGTGTAGCAGGGCGAAAGTGCCTCCCAAGAAAAACCTTTGTGCCTCCCAAGAAAAACCCAGCTTTATGTTGTTTTGGAGTGCTTCTTGCTCCTCTGCCTCCCATGGAGTAAATCCCAGGAGTATTTCAGCTCATCCGCCCCTGAGTGCCAGCTGTATTTGGGGGTGAAATGCAGAGCTGGCTGGTGACAGTGCCTGGATTTAAGGGGGAAGGTGCAGAGGCAGTACCCCATTTAAAACCCACACCTTTGTACCCCTCTGCTGTGTGAAGCATGCCCTGGGAGCTCTCAGGGAGCTCGAGGTCTACAGAAGAAGAGGAAATTTTGGATGCTCTTGGTACCACATGGTACCACATGGATTGAGGAATGTCCCTTTAGCTGGCATCACCTCCTGGTGTCCCATCAGCCTTGCAGACCCCACTGGGTGGCTGAAACCAAACAATCCAGGTTGCAGTCATCCTCTGGGCCTGAGCTCCTGCCTGGCCCCACCAGTGAGGAGGGAAGGTGTGTGAGCACACAGGAATGTGCACAGTGCTGCCTGGGACAGGGCTCATTAGTGCTAATAGCTTTGCTGAGAGAGTGAAAGATTTGCTCCATCCCTGCCCTAAGAACACTCAGGTCCTCACAACTCAGCTGGGGAGCACAAAGGGTGTTTGCCAAGGAATGGATCCAGCCCCCACTCGAGCTGGGTGAGTTTTTGTTTCAGGTTGCATGCAAAGTGAGTGATGTGAGCCAGGAGCACTTTCCCAACTCAGGGTCTCACTTAGCACCAGCCAGGCACAGAAGCTGCATCTCTGCATTCCTGCAGCTCTCCCACGACAGATGGGACCCAGAGCCACTCAGTGCCAGGTGAAAAGCATCAGCCTCTCCTCCCACCTCTGCACCACCCAGCACACTTGGACCTTTTCCACCTCTGCTGCCATCACCACCTCCAGCCAGAATCTGTGTGTGGCCAAAAATGTGGTGATTGCTGTGAAAGATACCCACAGGATTGGAGGAAGAGATAAAACCACCAACAACAGCAGCAAGCAGCACAGGAAACACCCTTATGACAATACTGTGGCACAGATGAAGGGGAGTGGACCTCAGTAGAGCAAAACACACCCATGCCCTGTGCATCCCCAAACCGACCTGGTGCAGCCTCCTGACTCAACTCAGTTTTAGTTCAGAAGCAGCCCCAAGAAGCCCACTTGGTTTCCTGAGGTGCATTGCCTGGCAGAACTCATCTCTCTCCAGCTGTTTTGAGTCACACATTGCTGCTGCTCACCCAAAAGTAGCAGTAAGGGATTCACCACAATGCCCTGCCTGTCTTCATCAGCTGCCAGGGAGGGAGGAGGGCCAGCACAGCCTCAGGAGACTGCTGTGCTGGTCTGGCCAAGGCTGCAGTTTTCCCTTTCCTCCAGCTGACATTTGAAAAGGATCCAGAAGGTTATAGCTCCACACTAACACTTGGAGCACAGGGTTTGGAGGCCAAGTCTGTCTGGTAAGAATGCAAGTGCTACCCCAGTTACCCAGGCATTTTCTTGGCAGAATGTGGCCAGTACCATTACAGAGCAGACAACAAAGAACAATGGCAACAGCCAAGCCCTTTGGAAAGCCAGGGGCTCAGTGTATGTACTTCTAAATTAAGACATGTCTTGTCTTGCTCAAAGCTCCCAATCCTGTGTGTGGTCCTGGAAACAAGCCCCCCAGAGCATCTACAACAAAGTCCATCCTTTTCTGCACAAACTTGTGTGTCCTTACAGTGACCTTCTCATCTAACACCATCCTCTCTAGGGACTAGTCAAACATTTTCTATCAAAACTCATTTTAAGCAAAAAAAATGCAGTTTAAGTTTTTCTACAGACTGTATTTTTTTTTGAAAGTGGGAAAAGGGGTGGCAGTCCCATGATGCCAAAGAGTTTGCCTGAAATCTTAGCCTTATCTATTAGGATAAAAATGCATGGCTTTCAGTGGGTTCAGTCTTCCTGTTCTTAAGCAAAAGCTGACATTTTACAATAGTGCACATTTTACTCTAACTTCTAGCTGCTGCTCATACTCACCATCTCTTTTCCTGCTGCTTTGTCCACCATCACCCCAAGGTGACAGGCAGATGTTCGAGCTGCTGGCATGGCTCACCCTGTGAGATGGGTGGTGTCCCAGCCTTGAGCTGACTGACTCAGCTGCAGCCACAATCAGCCTTTAGTGGCCCCTGCTTTACTCACACGTTTTTTTTGGTGAGGTTGTTGTATCCATCTGCCTCATACTGTGCTGTCCTGCGCAGTCCAGGATTGATGGTGATGCCATTACCACTCTGGACAACTGGAGGTTTGGCTCTGCTGCTTTTGACCTTGCAGTTGGTCTGCAGTGAACTGTGAATTTTTTAGTTCTGTGCCACAGAGAGGGACACAGAGAGCAATGCCCCAGGGAAAGGATGGTCCTGTGCTGGCTGGCAGCCCCTGCTGTGGGTGCCACCTTTGCTACTCTGGGACAGCACGGCTCAGGGACGAGCAAGAAGCTGCCCTGCAGGCTGGCTGTCAACCCTTAGCTGGAAGAGGGACAAAACCAAAGCAATCTTAGAGGTCAAATGTCAGAATGAGGTGAGAGTATCCCCAAGGGTGCAGTGTAAAGCAGCCCAGCCTGCAGCAGCACCGCTGTGCGGGACTGCACGCTGCCTGCCCAGCCAGGAAAACCAGCAGCACAAAGGACACTCTGGGAAGCTGTGGAGCCCAAGGAGACAGGCTGTCACTTCAGAAGGCTCTGACCTGCCTCTGACCCGAATGTTTTCACAGCCTAAGCCTGGCTTCCCCGAGAAGCCCGTGCTGCCAGGGCTGGAGCAGCACAGTGGCAGCACGCAGCCTCCCCACCTAAGAGCAGCTTCCCCTGCCTTTCCCAGGCATTGAGGTCTCTGTGTCACTTGATGTCATCAAGATTGCAAGGAAATGTGGAATGGCACAAGACACGCATGGAAAAAATGGGACAACCCGTTTTTTTTTCCAGACTTCCTCTCGTAAAATAAATACTCTAAATAAACAAACTATTTTTGATCCAAAAAACCCCACAGAACATATTTCACTGATGTGCTGGGCTCCCCAAGGCAAGAGTGGATTTCTTAAGCCATCAAATAACAGCTTCACTTGGAGATTCATGAGAAGAGAAACCAACAAGTAAAAGCAGCTTTTGTGACAAGCCACTGTTTTTGCTGTCAAGGGAGGGACACAGTTTGCTGTTGATTAGGGAAGAGAGGGTGGGTGTTGGGATGTCTGAATGAATTACCCCGTGCTCAGACCCATTTTGTTTTTATAGAAGTTGCTCATCCAGAAAGGTTCAACAAGTGAAACACAGTAAAGCTTGTAATGAGGTAATCTCATTAGTGACCCCCCTCCAGGGTCACCCCTATTAACGGGCAGGGCCGAGCAGGGCTGGGGGAGCCCCTCTGGCACTGGGTGGGACCGTGGGGACACGGCTGTGGCTGCTGGCACGGTGGCTCTGTGTGGGGCTGGCATTCCAGCAGGGCAGAGCACACTCACAAAACTGTTTACTTTGAGCTGAAGCTATTTTTAGCTGCACTAATCTGTGCAGAGATGATAAAGCTTTTCATTGCAAAGTGAGTGGCTGTGCTTTGCTTCTGGGCAATTTCACTCCACGAGCTCATCCCTTCCCCCTTCCCAGTCACTTCTTTCCACTGACCTTATCTCCTCTGCCTCTGTGCCAAACTTCTCCAAAAGGTTTGTCCCAGCTAGATATGCGGGAGTCTCAGCCCACAACTTTTTTTTTTTTTCTTTCATTTTTCCCTAGGGAACCACTTCAGTTTAGAAAATAAATGAATTTTGTGTTTAATAGTCCCCGAAGTCTAGTTCCAAGGCTTTGGTGGAAGCCCATCATGGACATGCACCTTCTCATCTTTCATTCCTGCAAAATCCCTTCTGTCCAAAGGCTCTTGCAAAAGAAGTCACTTGACAATTACCTCTTTGCAGCTGAAACAAATACAAGCAGATCTCCAGCTCGGATCTCATGGCAAACCAGAGTCCCCAGGCAGTGGCAGACTGCCTACACCACGTTTTTCCCAAGGGGTCCCACAGCCCATTCCAAAGTCCCTCACACACTCTCTATAAGAAGCACTTTACCTGCTGCTGATAGGAGCAAGCACGGCGGCTGGTTCAGGGCACAAAGGCTACAAAACACACATAAATCCTGCTTGGTCAGGGCTTTGTTTGTCTAAAGGACTCCAGAAGCTTCTCCAGACTAAACCCACAAAGGTCACACATCCAGCACATGCTTCATCAAAAAATCATCCCTTGTGGTAAAAGCTTTCTTGTCTGGGATAAAGCGTGAATAATGTCTCTGTGGGCTCAGAGTGTGTTCAGAGAGGGGAGGAACATGCAAGTGTTAATTAAATTGGTTATCCTGCTTGCTAGGAAGGGTCAGATATACAGAAAAAGCTAAAAATGATTGCCAGGATGAGAAGGTACAGGAGGAAAGGTATTGCTTAAGCTGATCATGACTGACTGCTCAGGTCTTACTGGCAAGGAAGCAGGAGATGTCCTGAGGTCCACAAACAGGTACTTCTTCCCTTTGTCCCTCTGATTCTGACAGAGAATGTAGCTGGAAGAAATCAAAGAGCAGGCTGAGTTGGCAGCTGTGCTTCTCCCTTTTGAAGAGCAAAGGGGTTTGCTGATAAATGAGAAGCAAACAGTCATCCCTGTCAGAGTTTAATTCATGCCAGAGCCACCCAGCCAACAGCTGATTGTTCACCGGTGGTTGGCACCCAGACAAGGATTCCTGTTGCCCATGTGCAGCAGACAAGTAAATATTTTGATTCCAACTTGTGCTGTCAGCTAAATGGGCTTTTATATGACTTTATTCCACAAAGTCTGCAAAGAGGACTACTGCTCTGGAACAGTGAGGGATCCAACTCGTGTTATTAATCCTCTGTGTGAATCCTCTGTGCAAGCTTCAGAGTTCCCCATGTACACTCATGCTGTACCTATGGTTGGGAAAAAATTCAGCCTAACCCCTTGTCAGGCTTCCTTGCTTTCCATGATTAAGGGAGTCTGTGTAACCAGATGCCTTCTTGTGAAGCTGCTGACCACTGCAACAGGCAGGATGAGCCCAGCAAGGCTGCTCTGTGTCCTGTGCTCTCCCATGCCCTCAGACATGGTGCCATTTATCTATTCTAGCTCTTCCCAAGGCCACAGACCCTGGGGTCAGGGAGGTGCAGCATCACTGGGACTTTGTCTGAGAGCAGCAGGAATTCACAGTGCTCCATGAGAAGAGCTCTGTGTTCTGGTCAGAGAACAAAATATTCTGTTTGTGCCAAGAGTGTACATCAAATAAAACAGGGTTTGGCTGCTGACCCAGGAGCATTTCCCTGGGGCCCTGCACACAGCCCTCTGCTCCCAGCACTGTACTGGCAGCATGCCCTGGGTTTCAGTGCTGCCCAGGTGTGCAGTGGCTGCACAGGGAGGGGTAAGATGTGCTGACAGGGCTGCCCTGCACATTGGGTGGCCCAGACAAGGGCTCTGCCAGCCCAGTGTGGACACAGTGGCTGAGCCCTGTTCTTCCCTACCAGCTGTGGGCAGAGAAGAGTGCTGGCTCCTGGGAGGAATGCAGGATGCTGTGGGGCATAGGATTCACCAGGAGGCAGAGCCACCAGCTCTCAGTGAGTTCCACCAGTGTCTCAGTCTGAGATCCCTGCTCCTTCCCTACTCGGGCAGTAGATCCTAAGGCATAGACCCAGCCTCAGAAATCTTATTCCTGTAAATAGCCAAGACAGACAAAGTTAAAGAAGCACCTGTATGATCATCTCCTTTTGGAAGGACAAGCAGCTAAATGACTGGTACAGGACAGATTTGCACCCAGCCCAGAACATGAACCATGTCTGCTCTGGTACTGGAGCTCCTCCATGGCCATCACAGAGGGATGGCCCGATGCTCTCATGGGTCTGTGCCAGCAGACAGACCTTCCTCACCCAATCATGGCCAATCTCACTCCCTGCTGCTTTGAGAAGTATTTTATGTACTGCTGTTTATGTCATGACTATTCCCTTCTGGTTATTCCAGGGTTTCCAGTTTTCCAAGGGTTTTTCTTACTCTCTTAGTTCACTACATTTGTTCCAGATTCTTACTTTTTCCCAAAGTTGGGCTGAGTTTTTCTGGACAGGTGTAAAATTTTCACTTTCATGCAGGATTATGGCTTTTTGGAGACAGAATTAAAAGTTTTCATACAGATCCCTGTTGCCATTCACTTTTGTGGATAAAATAATTTCTTTTTATAATATATTTCAAGCAATTGTAAAGCTCTCAGCTTTGTAAAACTTGGCCTGACAAAGTATCAAGGGTCTTGTTCAGATTACCCAATGCAAGAACAATCTAGCAATAATATTTAAATAGGCAACAGCTTTCTGGAGCTATATGTTAAAACCTTAGCTCCACACCATCCCAAGTTAGATATCTCACAGAGATGTCTTGCAGAAGACCCTTTAATAAAAGAAACTGAAAGTGTCTCTTGGGCCAGACACTTTCAGTTGTATTTGATCTAAATTCTGTGTTTGGGGCTGGTTCCTTGCCCTCTGAGTGAGAAGTACATGCCAGTCACCACCCAAAGCAGCCTTTGCCCAAATTGCAGTGGTGCCCAATGGCTCCTCACTCACACAGCAGTGGTGGCAGTGATGTGACCTGTCAGGTATGCAGCAAGCCATCAGTGTGACAGCTGTGCTGTTATTTCTGTATGGACAGACACATTTCTGTGTTTGAACCCTCTTTGATGTGCTGCCCACCGTGTTCCAGGGAGAAACCTCTACAACACACTGGACAGTGTCCCATGGCAGGGCTGAGCTGCTGACAAGGGGACATGGTACCAAACAGGCATTTGCAGTGCAGAATTGAACACAAAAGGGTCTCAGCTCTCCATCTCTATGGCAACCAGCACGAGATCCTGCAGGTCAGACAAGAAGTAGCATTACCTGCTTTCCTGCAGGAAAGAGGGCCCAAACTGAGTGACCAGAAGGGAAAATCCACTTTATTGTGGCTAAGAGGCTCTTTTAGTTATTATTTATCCAAATATCCAGGCACTGTCATTTATCATTAATAATATTATTGACTCTCATCTGTCTTCAAGGATGAGTTGAACAAGAGCCAGCTAGGCACATGGAAGGATTTTTCTATGCCTCTTCATTGCAGGGGAAGTTCATTCCTACCTCTCCAAGAGCTCCAGCAAACACACCACTTCTGTCCTGAAGACAAAGAGTCACCAGCTTTTCAGTATCTGAACTAATTTGGGAAGTAAGTCTGCTAGATGTTGTGTTACTGGTTAGCAAGAAATTGTATGAAACTGAGAACTAGAATTAATAGAAAAACAGACCTGCTTTTCCCATCTTTATTTGCACAAGAGAGAAAAACAGACTCTTTAATCTACTGGTTTATTAGATAAAATTAAGATGTAGAATTACAGAAACCTGATAAATTTGATATTGAAATGTTGGATGTTGCAGGGAGAAGTGTGTGATCCCATGTGCAAAATAATTATTATTTTAAAGTAAACCACTATGTGAAAGGGTTTTTATCCTAATAAACAATATGGAGGGGTTTGTGTGCTCTGAATTTCATCCCAATTTGCTGCATGCTGACTTCCTCATGTAAGCAGGTCATTTTTGGCAAGGCTTGTGGAATATTTACCACTGTTTGTTCCACGGTGCTTCAAACTGGGACACCACCACAGTCCAAACAAGTGAGCTGTGCCTCCTGGCCATGGATCCAGCCCAGAGAGAGCCAGGAGCTGGCACTGTCAGTGATGGGATCCACACAGCCACATTTGGGAAGCAGTTAGGAGTCATCTTTAATCATTCAGCACTTTCCGTTGGGTTCGTTTAGTTCCAAGCTGGATAATTACAGCCTCATTATTTTTCTTTTTACAATGAAGACAAGCCTGCAAGCCAGGCAGAATAATTTCTTCTGGTACCGTTGCCAAGATATGATAGCACATCTACGCCATAAGGAATTTGTCATGGTATCAGTTTTATTAATGGTAAATAATGACTCTTCAGTTAAGCAACATCTTCACATCAGCTGGTGCCTAACCATAAAACACCAAGCAAATTTGAAACCCTACAGACAGGTAATTGAGTTGATATTCCCAGTGCCCAGCATGTTTCTTGCTGACCTGCGTGTGTCAAGCTTTCCACGTTATTTTTTTTCACTGAAATTAATACCCAGCTACAATCAGACTTTAATTTTAAAACCACAAAAGCTCTTCTAAAAATAAGACATCAAAGTTCCCGTGGCAGTAAATAGAGGCCAGGACTAAGGGAAGGGTGGTAGATCAGGTATCAGGGAGTAATTCATCCTGTCTGTCCACCTTCACTGGCTGGAGGGAGAGCTCAGTTCTTGCAGGGACTATTTCTCAGCCAGAACCCACTGTTAGTGTGGCATACCCTGAAACACACAGGGGCATTGCCGTGATGGATCTTGCATCAAATTGTTTGAAGACTGTAATGATACAAAATACATGAAAAAACCAGCTTAGAAAAGAAAATATCCACTAGAACTATACTGTGGGCCTGTCCAGGCATTGGGTTCTGCACAAGCCCTGAAAAACAAGGTAGGAAATACAGTTATACCAGCACGCCTTTTAATTGAAAATGTTAAATTGTCCTGTAGAGTCAGAAGAAATTTCTGCCATTATCTCAAAAACCCAACAAATTCAGAACTGAGCTATTATTTGCAGGAGGGGGAAATGACTCTGTTTCTGCCACTGAGACGCCTGGGTACATCAGGCTGAGCACTGTGACCTCCTTTGGTTTCCTACGGCGACGCTCAGGTTGGCAGGAACACAACACACTCGACGTGCTGTAGAACGGCTGCGTGCATCTGCAGCTCAGCTTTCTCCAGTGTGCTCTGCAGCAGGAAGCTGGTTGTAAGATCCCCTGATAAACCAACACACAGCCCTCAGTTCTTCCCCTTCCTTCCCTTCCAGGATTGAGATTGTGGCTGTTTCTGCCCCCAGTGCATGTGGACGCTGTGAATGCTGAGCCTTGTCAGTTCTTGCCCTGCACTGCCTTCTGCAAACCATTTGATTTACACCCTCTTGGGCAACAGCTCTATTGAACCCAGAGATGTGACTAGCATGGCATCGTTTGATTAGACTTCCCCAGTGCACTTTTACTTCTAAATAATCTGGGATGGGAAAGACAGTTAGATAAAGAAGAATGTCATGACTCATTCCCCAATGCCACGGAGGTTCAGAACAACCAGAGAAGAGTTAACAGCACAGCCACCCCCCCAGTAGTATTTCAGAGTTTCTAAATACAGAGTTCCTTTCTGAGCTGGATGCCCATTTTGGTTATCTGAAAAGTATTTCTGGAACTCTTGGCCAACTTTAAACAAACAAACAGGGAGAAATATTTATGAAGATAACACGGCTGAGAGCGTTTGGTTACTGAGTCTCTCTAAGTTTAAGGTTTTAGTTTTTAGATTATTTCTCTAAAGCTTGTGAAGAGAAGAAAAAAGTGCTCTGGAGATGTTAAATCACACAACCATCCCAGCTATGGCTTTGGAATAACAATCATTCAACTTAGCAAATATCAAACGTGGGAAGGGATTTATCTGACGCATCTATATGATCATGTGAACTCCTTTCTCAAGGAGAAACAGTCTCTGCTGGAGACACAAGAGGAAGGAACTGTTTTGCCTTCTTTAAAAAATATAACAACATAAGCAACTGTAACATGCTCAAAGCTTCCTGGCACAAATGCAAAAATGCAACATCTGAAATGTCAGCTGGTACACTGGGAGGATTTACATGATTTAAAAGATTTATGAGAAAGAACTATTTCACTGGCTTCAGAGCATCTTGGAAAGCAGCAATGGGGGGGACAGTGGAAAAGAAGGGGAAAAAATCTCCAGCTAGAGAAATTACCATGGCCAGTATGATTCTGTATTGCTCTTTTTAGTGCAAGAAAAAAAAAATTGGATCAGGCACTCATACGATTTTAAGCTGCATTTAAAGATGAATGAATGGAGTCTGCCATGAGTCTGGGATATGCCCCTTTTCTCATATTGCATATTGACTCACATAGTCCTGTGGCTCACCTAAAGCCACACAACTCATTGCTGCTCAAGGCAGGATTAAGTCAAGAAATTCCTGACTTTTCCTCCCACTGTTGTTTCACTAGAAGCTGTTCTGCTGATACACAAAGGCTGGCCAGCTGGATTTCAGTGCAGGCTCTCAGGGGAGAGATGGGGTCACAGAGACAGGAGAAATAAATCCTGCCTGAATAAAAAGATAATATATCAAGCAAGGAAAAGGCATGAAACCATTTGAAACTATAAACTCTGCAACATTTATAAGTATGCTTTGGCAATGCTCAAGTGGAAGATTGGCTTGGTTTGTGGCTACCCTCTCCTGAAGTGGGTACTTAAGAGCCTGGTCCTCAATTCCCTGCACAGCCTGAGGTGCTCCAGCACCAAAGTGAGCCCAGCTCAGCTCTGCCAGGGGAGCAGGGGTTGGTGCTGGCTCTGCTGAACTGGGATGGGGAAGGTGCCAGCTCCAGCAATTCCTCTGGCTCCAAGGCTCCTCCTGGGACAGGTACAGCTGACATCAGCCCAGGGCTGGGGCTGATCCAACAGTGCCAGCCCCATCTGGGTCAGATCCTGCACCCCTGGGGACCCTGTGCTGTTTGCAGGGTACCACATTCACCTATCATGAAACTGCTCACTTCCTCCTCCTTTTTACCAGCCATCTGTTGCTAGTGCCTTCCATGGTTCATTCACAGATGTCACTGCAGATCTTTTGTGCAAAATATTTCTTCCAATCTATCTCTGTTTATGTTTTATTGTTACAGGGTTTTTTAATATAAGCTTTTATTTAATTTTATTTAAATACTTTTCAATACATTTAAGTTTCATGAATGCTTCCATAAACAATGAGATGAAAGAGCTCAGTAATATCATTCCAGGGTATTATATTAAGGTGAACATTTTTCTCCATCTGTTTCACCAATAACTTAAACTAATGCAGTTTCCAGACCAGAGCACATGATCTTAAGTGAACTGAAGAGAGTGAAAAGGTCTCTGGTGACATATAAAGACTTAGAGGAGATTGAACAAAGGTGTCCAATAAAATAAATTTCTGGCCAAACAGAACTGGAAAGACACAGAGATTACAATTCCTTCTATCATAACAGCAGTGACTCATCCAGTTGCATAGTCACTTGGGGTGAAAAAGAAAACAGTTACTCAATCTCTCAGGGATTTAGACACAGAAGAATATATTATGCAAGTTTTAGCTGCGTTACTAATGGCCTTGAAGCACACAACTCTACTATGACTCTCACTCAGCTCAGCAGATCACAAATAAGATGACTCACGTATCCATGACATGATAGGAAAATAGAGAGCCTAAGAAGTGCAGAGGCAGGTGCTAATACAGTCACAGAGCACGCAGTCAAGGGAAGAAGAGATTTATAAAATCAGGAGCAAAGGACTGCAGAGAAATCAGTTTGTGCATTTGGAGACTCGAGGGCATGGACTGAGTTGATTTTTCTTGGTGTCACATGAGGAGGCTGTGAGTGTGAAGCCAGGCTGTGTGCAGAGAGGAGCCAGGCCCCTGGGGACACTCACCTGTGTGTCCCCAGGGAATGGCAGCAGAGCTGGCCCTGGTGTCTGCATGGCAGCGCTGAGCGAGCTGTGCACAGCACCCAGGGAGATCACACACCACTGAAACTCATCCACAAACTTTACAATATTTATACTTGGCAGGACTTCCTACCCTGCTGTGCATTGTGATTTTGTAGAAGCTGTTAACTCTGATTGTTTAAAGACTAATTAAACCCATTGGTGGTGCCAGCCATAGCAGTATTTTGCCCATTATCTCATGACTTACCTCCTCATGGATGAGGGCTTTGATAGCTGTTCTCAAAGCACTGCTTAAAAGCTGAATAGTTGGGCAGAGCTCAACTCAAATTCTGGACTAAACAGCTGGAAAAACAGTTGTTGCAAGAAAACTGTAATTCTTTATGCTCTGGAGCTCAAATCAAAGCACAGATGTAAATGTAGCTTAAAGCTAAACACTTTACAGAAGTCAAATAATTAGGAGGATCATATTAGAAAGGTTTGCCAATATATCTAAATTGGGAAGTTTATGCTGGTCAGAGCACAGTAAGATGTTTAGACCGGCATATGAGTCAAGCCAAGGCTATTGTAGAAACACAGACAATGTCTGATTATAATTTTTAAATTTTTACAGACAGTTTGGCACAGCCATTCCAAGTTGCATTTCCCATTGCCTGACTGAAAGATTCTGGATGGTCAAAGGATTATTCAATTATAATGTGTCTGTGTGATCTATTACCTGCAAAAACACAGCCCATGCAAAGCAGGAACTCTCACATACTTAGGGGAAGATCAGGAAAAATTCTGTGTTTTTGTTATCACAGAAAGGAGACCCTTGAGAGTAACAAGAATAGCACTAACGCACAAGCTTGAGTGACAATTTTTTATGAGCTCAGTTGCACAAAGGAACTGCAGAGAACTGCTTTCAAATGACTAAATCTGACACATTTCCTTTAAATATTACCTAATTCCAAGGGGTTTATTCTAGGCATTTCAGCTCACATATGTATGGGATGTAATGTATAGATACAGAAGGGATGCACCATTTCTTTCTGCTGCCAGAGCTGATTAGCAAACCAGAGCAGGGTATTTTTGTACAAACCAGGATAACCTCCTGCCACATCCTGTCTCGTTCCCAGAGCTGACAGTCCTTAGGCTGACTTCATCCTTATCTCCTGTTAAACATGTAGGGGTTTAGGTGATGTGATGCAGAATCAAAGGGGGTTTATGCTGGGAAGTAAAATGAGCACTTGGAAATCTCTTGTTACGTGGACAGTGGAAGGAAAAAGCTTTTTATCTGCATCCTTTGTCTGTGCCCAGCATAACCCAGTGGAGGATCACCAGTACTTAACAAAACTATTTGTCTCATAAATTTCCTGAGAAGAAAACACTTGCAGGTTCAAGATTTAGATGAGTTTCATCGCTGCATTACTAATACACAATATTCCAATGTATTGGAGTTATTTGCCCAGGATTACTGGGAACACAGAATTTGTGATTGTGCCTTTATTCTGCGTATATTCACTGGAACAAACAGTGAGGGAGCAGGGATATGGCAAAAGCCTTCTTAGAGATCCAGCTGGTGCAACCATAAGGGTAATAAAAATACATCAGCAATAAAGTAAAGGCTCATCTATTATCTGAAAGAAGCACAGTTACAATGATTTATGGAGTGACCTTTTTCTGAAAGAAGCCTGTATGTCCTCATGAATAAGGCTGATTGCAAGAGATGATACTGTTAACATAGTGTTCATATATTCTGAGTGTTAAAACTGCTGTGGAAAATAAGTGGCAGGTTTACTGGATGCTCTTTGTCATTTCTTGGCAATTTCAGATGGCACTAAAGCTGTCATTCTGATTATTAGTGCCTTTCTGTGATGGAAGCAGGTTTTTTGGGAGCAGGGACTGTGTGAAGGGTCTGACAGAGTGTAAAGTGATGTGCAATAGCTGGAATTGTTACAGCCAGAAAATATCCTGTAACCCCAGCTAGTCAGTTCTGCCCTGTGATATTGTGCAACACTAATGCCAATTAAAACCAATGCAAACTGCTTCTCTAAACCTCTGTGCAAACTTTTGTCAAATCCTTGTGCTGTTACATCATCACAGCCAACTCTCATCCATTTCATTTGCTCCCAGACGTTTGTGAGGAGGAGTGAAATCACTCAGCTGTCCCTCTCCAACTCCCCCAGGCTGCAGCCTGTGCATTGTGCTGGGAATCCAGACCCAGCACCGTGCTCTGGGCAGCTGCAGAACAACATCTCCTTTCACCTGGCTCCTCCACCTTCCTCTTCTCCCAAGTTAAAGGAGCCCACCTGCAGCTTTTGCAGCTGTGTACCTTCCAAGTGTGAACTGAGCCAGGTGTGAACTGCTCTAGAAATGTCACCTTGAGAAACTCCACCTCTGAAAAGCTCCTGAGCTTTCCCACTTCTACCCAGAGTTCAACACTACAGGGCAAAATTCATGGACAGTGCTCAGTGAGTCATAAAGTTAAAGAGGGGCAGCAAAGTGGTATTAGGAAAAGGTTCTTCATCCCAAAGGACAGGCTGGGACAGGCTCTCCAAGGCAGTGGTCACTGCCCCAAGCCTGCCAGAGCTCAAGGAGTGTTCGGACAACAGTCCCAGGCACATGGTGGGATTGCTGGGCTGTACATGCACAGCTGTGAGCTGGGCTCCATGATGCTGATGGAGCTGTCCCAGCCTGGGACATTCTGTGGGATGTGAGTTCTGGGATTCTCAGGGCTGTGAGCTGGGCTCCATGATCCTGTGTTGCCCTGATTTTTTAAGATTTTCTAAGCCTTCTGATGTTTACATTCTTGTAACGAACTTTCTCACACACTTTCGGTAAATAACTTATTGTTTTGCATTCTTTCATAGAAGAAGAGAAATTTGATCAACTGTTAGTTTGTCCAGTGTCATTGGAGAGGTGGCACTTTCACCCTCCAATCCACTGTCACTTTTGAAAAACTATAAACGTTAGAATCAGAAAATAAACTTCCCTTTTCTTCACCTTAAAAACAACGCGTGCCCTCGTGTTGTTTCGTGTCCTATAGCGACAATCCTGATGGATCTGTCCCACCCTGGGACATTCTGTGGGATGTGAGTTCTGGGATTCTCAGGGCAGTGAGATGATCCATGATCCTGATGGATCTGTCCCACCCTGGGACATTCTGTGGGATGTGAGTTCTGGAGCACAAGCACTTGTGTGTGTGTTACCACGATCGCTCAAGAGTGGGAATGAGTTTCACATTCTGCCAGGCTCAAACAGCTCCGAGAGGCTGGGCAGGTCCCTGGCGCCCTGGCAGGGCAGGTGACAGCAGTGTCGCCAGCCCCCGGGCCGCGGCCATTGCTCGCACCACGGTCCCCACAGGCTCAACATGAAGTGGCAGAAGGCTCGCTTCCTCCGGCATCCCGCTCGTGGCGGTGCCGCCGGTGAGTCACGGTGACGCGGGTGTCACTCACCGGGCGGTGACGCCTGTCACCGCGCCGGGCGTGCCCCGTGGGCCCGAGGGCTTGGAGACACCCGGGGCAGGACCCGCGTCCAGGCGCCCTGCGGGCTGCTGGTGCCCAGGGGAAAGGAAAGGCGGTGCGCTGTGTCACAATGCCGGGCGGGGCGGTGCCAGCCCGGTGCCAATCCCCCGGTGCAGGCCGGTGCCCACCACCCGCGCTGCTGCCATGGCAACGGCTCCGCGCCCCAGCACCGGCGAGCGCCCCCAGCGGCCGCGGGCAGCTATGGAACGGCTGCCCTGCTGCCCAGCGGCCTCACTCATTGGCTGTCACGCTGTAGGAACCGCCCATTCACTGCCCTTCTGACCAATCAGCGTCCTCCCTTTACCTCGGCAAAGGCGGAAGAAGTGTTGATAAACAACATCGCCCCGCCCCTGCCCTCGCTGACCCTTTCGCTCCTCCCCCCGGCGCGCGGCTGCATCGCGCTTTCTCATTGGCGGGCGGCCGTCCCCGCGCTGGGAAGCAGCCAATGAGCGGCGGCGGCGGCGGCTCGGGGCGGAGCCCGGCTGGCACCGCCCCCGGCCGCGGGCAGTGGGCGGAAGCAGGAAGCGGGCGGAGGGCGGCGGCGGTGGCGCCATGGGGGCTGTGCTCGGGGTCTGCTCGCTGGCCAGCTGGGTGAGTGCGGGCTCCGCTCCCGCCCCGAGCCTGCCTCTCACACCCCAAACCTCCCCTCACATCCCGGGGAGCGCGGCCGGCCCGGAGCGGTGCTTCCGCTGGCGGCCCGCGTCAGGCCCGGGGTGGAACCACGCGGAGTCCCCGCGGGCGCGGTCCCGGGCCCGCCGGAGCCGGGGCGGCTCCAGCCCCTCGGAGCAGAGCGGTGCCCGGCTGGAGCCGGCCCTGTCCTTGCCAAAGCGGGTGGCTGGGGGATGGGGCCCGCCCTGGTGAGGCCTCGGGGCAGCCCGGGCCGATAAACTCGTTTATCTCCGGGTGTTCGCAAACGCGCTGACAAAAACACCGATTAGCGGCTTATCTGTGCGGGCCGGGAGTGGAGTGTCTCTAAATACGGCTCGGGTTTTCCTCTCGGTGTCGCCTAACGCGCAGGTGTCAGCTTCGAGGGGAATGCCCTTACTATTCCTTTCTGTGCCCTTCAGATTCCCTGTCTGTGCAGCGGTGCCTCGTGTTTGCTGTGCCGATGTTGCCCCAACAGCAAGAATTCGACAGTGACACGACTTATCTATGCCTTCCTCCTCCTCCTCAGCACTGCGCTTGCCTGCATTATGCTGGCACCAGGCATGGAAGAGCAGCTGAAAAAGGTATGGAGGGGGACAATCTTTTTCTGACTGTTTTAAATGCCATTACTTGTGCCAGTGACTATTGATTTTCTTTACTTGGAATGGATTATGTGTGAGACACAAACACCCAAGTGTCCTTGTTCCTGATTTAAGAGGCTGGGTGTACTGAATGGCTTCTGGCTGAAACAGCAAATTCTGTGAATGTTCCTTTTTTAGTATGTGCCTGGTCTCTGAAATCTGACCAGACCTGGAGACTGTCAGTTGTTATCAGAGGCCTGCTACTGTGGTATCTTAATCTTCCTGGGTGAAGAGTGTTGACATGGGGAGAGACAGATGATAATGAGGTCTGAGCACAAGGTTTTTTTTCCTCTGATCTCTCAGAAGTTTGTTGATTGAAGGCCTTGCAAATGCAGACATAAATTCACAATGAAATGTAAATTCACAATGGAATGTGAATTTATCTTTACCCAGATACCTGGATTTTGTGACGATGGGCTCCACACCCAGATCCCCCACCTGGAGGGCTTTGTCAGCTGTGATGTGTTTGTGGGGTACAGAGCTGTCTATCGTGTCAGCTTTGCCATGGCCGTGTTCTTCTTCCTCCTCTCCCTGCTCATGATAGAAGTGAAAACCAGTAACGACCCCAGAGCTTCCATACACAATGGGTATGTGTGAGCCAGCTGGCTGCCCTTCCTTCCAGCTGCTTTCCTCCTTCCAGCTTCTCTGCTGAGCACAGTGGAAATTCCTTTATGCATACACAGACAGCTTCAGCTTTCTTTTGGACCCAGTACAGAGTAGTGCTTTGGGCTCCTTAAAAGCTCCCTATTTATGTAAGATGTTCAGTGTGCTGGTTGAGGGTGCCACACTGAGGTGGAGTAACCAAAAGGGCAGTGCTCTGTGTTTCCATAGAGATGTCAGATTGCAGCTGGTTTATATTTCTGACCTTGTGCTGCCTCTGGCACTCATTGGGTCATCCTCAAGGCCAGTCTGACCCAGCCAGCAGAAACTGGTTTCTGATTTCCAATTCCCTGATTTAACGGAGTTAGTTTTGGGCTGGATGACTGAATCATCATAGAGTCATTTAATTGGAAAGGGACCTTTGGAGAGCATAGAATCATAAAATTATAGAGTGGTTTGAGTTGGAAGAGACCTTAAGACCATCCACTTCCAACCCCCTGCTGTGGGCTGGGGCACTTTCCACTGGGCCAGGTGGTTCAGAGCCCCATCCAGCCTGGCCTTGAGCACTTCCAGGAATGGGAAGTCCTCAACCTCCCTGGTCAACAGGATCATATGATCCAAAGCCCTGGCTGGAGCAGGACCAAGCTGCTTACAGATCATGTAACAGCACATGACTGCTGTGTGGGAACTCACTGTGTGTGGAGTAAGACCAATATTTATGATTTCTATCTTCTTTTAAAGGTTCTGGTTCTTCAAAATAGCTGCCATCGTGGCTATCATGGTTGGAGCATTTTATATCCCTGAAGGGCCTTTCACAAGAGGTACAGTTGATGTTCACCATGGAATTCTGACTTGTATAAGGTCAATCCTTTTCACAGATTAATTGGCAATACTGAAAGTTCTTTTGTAGAAGATGCAGCTTCTGCCCATCTTTGTTGGAGTACCTTGGTCCATCCAGTATTTTGGTGACCAGCTGAAGTTATGGCAATAAGAAATCCCTTTTCAACCTAATAGGTTTTGATTATTAATAATTTTCTACTTCATGACACAGCCACTACTGAGCTGATCTTCTGACACTAGACTGGGGGCAACTTGGGACACTGACAACTGCTAAATACTTCCCTAGAGTCTCTGAAAAATCTCTGTGGGAAACCTCTACTGTCTGGCCACATCAGAGAACCCTGAAGGGGTTGTTGACCCTCAAAGAAATGTGGCATGATGGCACTTATGTACACAAAGATGCCACATGTTAGATGTTGCCTCATTCTGAAAATGTGTTGGGCTGAACATCCCCATGCTCAGCTTGACCAGCATTGGCTGCATCCCTGAAGAGCTGGGATTCCTTCCATGCTCCAGATTGAGGCAAAGTCATTAACAGCATTTCTAATTACACTTTCATTTTTTTTCATTTTTTGTTTGCAGTATAATCAAGACTTTTTCTGTTTTTAAACAGAGGTAGCATCCAGATGATGAAAGCTAACCCTTTTTTTTGCACTCTTTTCTAGCTTGGTTTTGGATTGGTGTTTCTGGAGCCTTCTGCTTCATTCTTATCCAGTTGGTTCTACTTGTGGATTTTGCTCACTCTTGGAATGAGAGCTGGGTTGAGAAGATGGAAGAGGGGAATTCCAAATGCTGGTATGCAGGTAAGAATCTTAGCCTGTAAAGAATTTGTTTGTACTGGCCAGTACCCTGCAGAATATCATTTACTGGTTTGCAGACATACCTAGAATTAAACTGCACAGTGTCCCTGAGTCACTGCTGTAAACTCCTGAAATTAATAGCAGCAGTGTTTCCTTTTTCTTGTTCCATTAAATGTGAAATATTTTAGGCTTGTGAGTAGCACATCTGACAGTCCTAATAAACCACACTTGCCTGGTTTGCAGGGTGTGTGCAGAGCTCAGAGCCTGGTTCTCTTCAAACCTGAGCTCTGCTGTGTCCCCAGGAGCTCAGTTGTGTCTGTGACAGTGGCTGCAGTGCCACACTGAGTGTGCCTTGGTGCCTGCTCCCCAGCTGGCCACTAATTACAAACTGCTAATTGTTGTGGTTCTTAGCTCATAGCTAAGAGTGCTGCAACAGCATTATGTAGCTTCTTACAAAGAACAGACTGGAAACAAAAATGGGTGACCTCAAGCACAGGAATCTAGGGCAGGTAAATGTCCATGAGAAGTGTGCAAAAAGCACTCTCTCATTATGCCACTGTGGCCTGATACCAGTTACACTAATTAAACTGTTGCTGAGAGGCAGGTCCTGTTCCCCTGATGGCAGCCTTTCTCTGAGCTGCTTAGTGAGCCCAAGCAGAAATTTAGCCATATCTTACAAAAATGCACTCTCCTAGTCTGGTTTTGTGACCCAGGCTGCCAGGTGAGGAAGAAAGAGTGTCTTTTTGCAGTGTTAGCTGGACATTAAGCCATCTCAGATGTACTACTAAAACTGTATGTGTAATGTAAATTTTTTTCCCTCCAGCTCTGTTGTCCTGTACAAGCCTGTTCTATGCCTTGTCCCTGGTTTTTGTCATTCTCTTCTACGTTTTCTACACGAAGCCTGATGCCTGCACTGAGAACAAGTTCTTCATAAGCTTTAACATGATCCTGTGCATTACTGTGTCCATTGTTTCTATCCTTCCAAAAGTTCAGGTATTACTTTTCTCTGCTCTTTTCTTCTGACATACCAAGCAGGGAAATGGGAAGGATGTAGTAGCAGTTCAGTCAGAGATAAGAACTTTAAAACTTGGCTATCATAGCTATGCTAGTTAGCAACTTAAAAATAAAATCTTGCTCTGAAACCATTTTACTACATAGTGACACATTTCCTGAAGAGGGGCTTTTTTTAGCTAACATGGTTGTGGACTTTGTTTCCATGTGGAGGACTGCTGGCATGGTTTTAGTGGTGAAGGCCCTGGCAGAACAGAGGAATCTGTTAGGGAGTAGCAAAATAGCTGGAGATTTATTTGCTTAACACTGTGGCTTTGAAATTAGGGGTAAACTTGTTTAATATAAGAGGAAAGTTGCATGTTACTTGATTCTGAACTGGTATTGCTCAAATCACATGCTAGATTCACATCTACAAAATTGTTTTAAAAGGTTGAGATTAACTCAGTAACAGCCTGTAACTGAGTCTTGGGCACAAAAAAAAGGATTTGGTTTGCTTTTTCTTTCTCTGTTTGAGTTGCTTTTTGCATAAATTACATAACTCTAAGGAATTTCTTCCAGTCTTTCAAACATAGAACAAAGCCCAGTAGCAATGGTTTTCATGCTAGTAATAGTTTCATCTGTGGTAGTGGGGTAAAACCTTCCAACTCCAGGTAAACCTTGCCCTTTTGACCTTGGCTTGCTCTTCTGCTTTGGAACAGGAACATCAGCCTCGCTCTGGCCTCCTCCAGTCCTCTGTCATCACACTCTACACCATGTACCTCACTTGGGCAGCCATGTCCAATGAGCCTGGTAAGCAGCACTCTGTCTTGACTCACATATTTTGGTGTGAAAGCAGAGGTTGATGGTTACTACAGATCACTCTGTGGGAATTGCTGATCTGTTCAAATCAAATCCAGTGAGGCTGAAAACCTGACTTGACTGAAACCATCAAACTGCCTCTTTGCAGAACAAAACTGGAGTGTTATAGGGAGGGAAAAAAGAAACAGTGTCAGGGCATTCTGATGTTATTTATTTATTGTACTCTAGTCTAGTTCACAGGCAGGAAAAATATTGCAGGCAATTTCTGCCTCTGGAGAATCAAAGAGATCAGCAGTTAAAGGGAATGAAAAATTGCAAGTTTACCTTGTCATCTTTTCTTAGCTACATGCTGGCATCTCTCTAATCTGCCTTGAAATGCCTTTCAGAAAGAAACTGTAACCCCAGTCTGCTGAACATCATCACCCAGATCGCTGCACCCACAGCTGTTCCAGCCAATGCCACTGTCCCTCCTGCCACTCCTGCTCCACCCAAGTCCCTGCAGTGGTGGGATGCCCAGAGTGTTGTTGGACTGGTTATCTTTGTCCTTTGCCTCTTGTACTCCAGGTAGGATCTGCACTGCAATCCAGTGGTAAAGAATTGGGGTTAGCCTCCTTTGTTTGAATCTGGGTCTAGTGCAAAATGTACCTGCATTTATTCACAGCCAGCTGCCATCTCAGGCCTGAGGCCAAATGTGGCTCATAAACCTGCATTTTGCTTTGTGCATGAGGATAAGCCTTGTCAGCCCAATCCAGATAACAGAACAACATGTGTTACAAGATGATTGGAGGGATGGACCACCTCTCCTGTGAGGAAAGGCTGGGAGAACTGGGCTTGTTCAGCCTGGAGAAAGGAAGGTTTTGGGTTGGGGTGATCTAATTGTGGCTTTCCAGTGTCTGAAGGGAGCCTACAAGGACCATGGAGAGAGACTTTTACAAGGTCATGGATTGAAACTGGAAGAGTAAGTTTAGATTAAGTATTAGGAAAAAAATCTTTACTGTGAGGGTGTTAAGGCACTGGAATGGTTGTCCAGAGAAGTTGTGGGTGCTCCATCCCTGAAGTGTTCAAGGCCAGGCTGGATGGAGCTGTGAGCAGCTTGGTCTAGGTGTAATGTGTCCCTGCCCACAGCAGGTGGATTGGAACTAGATAATCTTTGGGGCTCCTTCCAAACCACACCTTTCTATGATCTGGGACTAGGAATGCTGTTTAATTAAGTTAACAAAAGCTTGGGTGAAAACAGTTGGAGAAATTTCCTTATGCTTCGAAATGGATGATTTGCTAGTCCCATACATTCATTGTGGCATATTGCTTGCTTGCTTATCAAACACTGCTGCCTGTAAAAGGAGTTGTTAACCACGTCTCTGTTTGGGTCACCCTGCAGCATCCGCTCTTCAAGCAACAGCCAGGTGAACAAGCTGACCCTGTCAGGCAGTGACACTGCCATCCTGGAGGACAGCGTGGGGACAGGCAGTGGCACGGCCGAGGAGGGCGAGGTGCGCCGTGTCACGGACAATGAGAAGGACGGTGTCCAGTACAGCTACACCTTCTTCCACTTCATGCTCTTCCTCGCCTCTCTGTACATCATGATGACACTCACCAACTGGTACAGGTAAGAGCCAGAGGGGAGGGGATGGGTTCTGTGTGGATGGGAGACTCCTCCTCCTGCCTGGCTGGTGAAGGGGCTGTCTCTGTGCCAGCTGCAGTAGAGCTGTGACTTCTCAATTAAGTGTTACTCAATTAAGGTGTGAGAAGGCAGCACAACACAGTCAGCAGCTGTGGTTCCAGGACACTACTTCAGAGCTGCAAGGGCAGAAAGTGTGGCTGCTGTTCTTCAGCTGGAGGAGTAGCAGGAAGGATACACATGGAATTGGTTTCAGGGGGCCTCCTGCAAAGTTTGTTAGAAGCCAAACCTCTAAACTGCTGTGTTAGTGGCTCTCCATCCTGGGAAAGATGTGCAGGGACAGCCCTACGTGCTGCTTATCAGAGATGAGATTTCCTACATCTGTTGGAAACACTTGGGCATGCCCTCTGCTGCTGCAGCTCAGAACCACTGCTCCCAGGACATGGTATAAATTAGCAAATACTTCCTTGAACGGCAGCACATCAGCATGGGCAAGCAGGCTTGAAAACTGGGTTCCAGGAACCACAGCCTGTGATGGAGCCACAGGAAACTGCTGGCTTAGTTGTCTCACTGTGTTCTCACAAAGGCTCTTGCATTGGAGTGCCCCAAAGGATTGCCCTCACTTCAGATTCATGAGAGAGGTACCAAGGAACAGGGGGAGGTGCTTTCTGAGTCTTCTAATGGACTTTTTTACTTTTTAGCCCTGATGCAGATTTCAAAACCATGACAAGTAAGTGGCCAGCCGTGTGGGTGAAGATTACCTCCAGCTGGGTTTGTCTGCTTCTCTATCTCTGGACCTTAGTGGCTCCTCTTGTCCTTACTAATAGAGACTTCAGTTAAGTTCCTGCACCTTCTGAGCTTACAACAGTGGGGAACTCTTTGCTGACAGCCAAAATGTTCATTTATTGCTTTAGTTACTGTTTCTTATGTTGGTATTAAAATGCAGTTGGATAGACAGTTATGTATTGCATAATGCTTGATGCAGCACCAAAATTATCAGTTATCTTTCTATTTTAACCTTTACCAGGGTTATCTTATTACTGCATTTTAAAAATTCACTACAGCTGTGCTGTCAAAGCACAAAAGAATTTATCTATTCTGTCCAAAAGCCACAACCTTCTACTGAATAGAAGTTAACATTTAGTTAGATATGAAGTAATATATTTTAAAGAGCAATTATAATCAGCATAATGCACTACTCTGCTCATGCCTCAGTTTCTGGAAGTTAAAGCCATGCTGCTTGATTTCTACATTCCACTGCTAAAGTTTATTTACAGGAAAAGTTTATTTAAATTACTAAACTTTGTGTTGTGGCAAAAAGCACCCTTATTCCTCACCAAAAGAACAACTCTGAAGTTGAAAAACTGGTTAACTCATAATTCTTTTTAAGACAAACTTGCCCTTTTTTAGAGGCAATTTCTGTGGTAACTTCTTTTTTAGAATGTTTGCCAAATGGAGTGGTAAGTGTATGAGTAGCTTAATCAACTTTATGATTATGTTGGAAAATAGAGCTTATTGATTGATTGGTTTCAGTTGTCCAATATGCTTAATAAAAGTAACATACATGGAATTATTATTATTGGCTCTAAGGCATTTGCACTGTAAACTCATTTGAATAAAGCAAACTAACTACTGAGAGTGGCCCAGCTCTGTTGAAGTATTAAGAAGCAGCAGTTCCTTCTCCAGTGGAAAATACCCCATGCAGTCTCCAGGTGGATGTGACTGGTTGTTTTATCTGTGCAGTAAATACTAAGTGACAGATTTTTTTGAAACAAACAGTATTTTGTGTGAGCCTGTGGTCTGTGAGTGTCAAATCCTGTTCCTTGAAGTTGCTCAGTTTAAGTAAACTTTTGTTCTCCGCCACATTTTGCTAATGCAGTGCTGTGGTGATTATGTGTAAATGTGGAACTTCTGTGTTGTTACTGATATTTACAATAAAATATCCCAACATGACACAAGACAAACATATTGAAAATATCAAATGAGCAGTTGTTACAATGTGTTTAATCACTCAGTCATGCATCATAAACTTACACATTTTTGACAACTTTGTATTATAAAATGCAATATAAAAATAAATTTTATCAAAATAAGATGTACACTTAACCACCCAACACCTCTAGGCCCACACAAACAGAAAGCAAAATGAATATTTGAATAAGACAATGATTAATTCAAGCCAAAGTGGTATAAATTTAACAAAATGATACTTAAGATTTAAAGAGATTTAACGATACAAGATTTAACAAAAACGATACTTCAGCCAGTTCCTGAAAATACCTCAGGGCTCATAACATCCATTTACAAGAGTATAAATTCAAGTACTTGTATGTACAGTTTGCAGCTACCTTTTGTGCCACCTAATGCCAATGCAGTTCAAGTATCCTTCGTTATTATCTATTTGATTTGGCAGGGATGGCTTATGTACTGGAAAAGGCATATATAAGCATGGAAAAGAAAGTTATTTCAAGTGGGAAGAAGGAAAAAATTGGTTGTAGTGCTGTAAAAACAAAAAAACCAAGCAACCCCCAAGCAAAATCTACCCCTCCTATAAGCTTTTCCTAGCTATTCTCTTAACTTGCAGATAAGGAGATGCTATACGTGACACAAATGTTTATTTTCCAAACATGAGAAATTCTGGGAACAAACTGATGTCTTTGCTACTAAGTGCTAAAGCTCAAAGAACATTCTCTGCTCTGTAGCCAGGCACACAAAAGCCAGAGCTGTGCTTTCTGTAGGACATGCCAAGCACTGCTTAGAGAGACTTCAGGGTTAGAGACACAGCAAAAATTCCTGCCTCAGTTCTAAAGCCAAGGAACAGCAAATTAGAAATAACAGATGCCTGATAAAGCCTGGCTTAATTCAGCATCCTGACATCCACTGCCCAGAAGCCAGCTTTAAGAAAAAGAAATTCTGGAGGCACAAGACTGGCACTTTTCAGCATTGGCAGTTGTGGTGGTTTAAGCCCAGCCAGCACCATGGCCGCTCACTCACACAGGGCCACACCAACTCCTGTGAAGAAAATTCTACCCCAGCCAAACCCAGCACAACCCTAGAACCTCATTTATCATGTTTAAATCATATTCTTTATTCTTAGTGAGCAGAGGAAAGAAGAGGGTGAGGTGGATTTATTGAAGGCATGCAAGAAAATATAAAAGCCTGAAAAAGGGTGAGTTTTGTAGAGGTTCCTCAGCCTTCTGCTGAACACCACTAGGTTTATTTCTTTTTGAAGGACACTAAACTGAATTTTGAATATCCAACTTCCCTCTCCAGTAGTTACATAAGGGGATGAAAGGAGCTGTTCCTACAATCACTATACCGCCACTTCTAACCCTGCAACATAATTAAGGAAAGATTATCAGTGAGGCCTTCATCTCTAATGGTCCATTCTGGTTTTCTCAGTGGTACATTGTGACTGAAATTAAGAGGCACTAAAACAACAGAGGCATCACTCTGTTCTAGCAGTTCAGCAGAGTGGGCAGCCACTGATCTGTCCAAGTCCTGGTGCTGTGTGCTACTGGCTTCTAGGTGGCAAAAAACAGAATTAATTTCTGCAAAACAGAGAGCATATTCTGGTCACAAAGGAGGAGCTGCCTAACAGTACTCTTTTACCTTAAGTAGATGAAAAGGGTAGTTGGTTTTTTTCCCTGCACTAAAGGTAACAGTTACCAAAGAGGAGTTAAAATTGACTTGTAAAGGTAAGAAAAACGAGATGCTTTCACTGAGGGAAATTAATCTCTTCCCACCTTTAATCTACAACTCTTCATGTGATGAGTCTGCTGCTCCTATAGATTCTGAACTGCCACACAGAAAAAAAGCTTCATGGTTTTACCCTTTTCAGAACCCAGTCTCTTTACAATGTCAGGATGACAGGTATGGCATTTGCCACCCCTTAGTTCCAGGATGAGGTCTGCTGCCAGGTCAGGAAGTCATTACAGAAGTCTCCTTTTGGCAGTGCAGTCATGCTGCAAGGGGGCTAAGAGGAAGAAAGACATTCAAAACAGAGTTTGGCACTTTGAAAAATGAGTGTCTGAGATCCTCAAGATAATTTAGTTTTATATTTACAGAAACGTAACTGGTGCCTATAATCACATTTGGCACTAAATCAAGATTTCATCCAGAGAAAGTGCTCTAGTGATAAGTTCCCAATTAGAAGGGATGGTCTTTTCCACCAAATAGTGAATTATTTCACTTTGAAGTAACAGACTGTGCTTTCCTCGTCCTCGTGAGGTTTCCTATCTCCACACCATTATAGTGCAGAAAAATGTGTGCAAAGAGTGTGCTGAGAGTTAAGTCAAGACCATTAAATAAAATTAACTTGGGGAGTGGGAACAGCTTATTCAGACACAGGTATCTTACCCTGGTTTGACATCAATGTTAGTTCTGTCTCTAGACAAAGACCTAGAAGCACAGGCATACAAGTTATGGGTAAATATCACAGAGATGATTCAAGTCTAACTTCATACAGGAACATGACAACCAAAGACAAAAGAGGTCAACAAAGTTAAAAACCAAGTTGTAACATTTCACAGAAGAGCTGACAAGCACAGTGAACAAAATGCTACAATATCAGGAAATTCAAGAATGTGCTTTTAAAAAGCCTGTCTGCATTTGGTTTCACAGACTTAAAACTCAAATTCAGCCCAAAGTAATAAGCTAAAGCAGCACCTTGCTGTCCTACATGAAGTATTGCCTTCTATACATCACATGCCAACTGCTACAAAACCTCCTCACACATCCTGGGTATGAGGTACTTACCCAATTCCTTATCTCAAGCAGAAAAGAACTGTCAATGTGGGAAAGTGGCTGACACAGCTTTCTTTTATTTGGTCCTGAACCTCATTATTTGAGGCTGTTGTCCAATCAAAAGCCTTATTCAATGATCTGAAAAACGTGCTGTTTTCTGAAAATGAAGATTGCATCTGCTGTATAAACCTTGGTATAGATGCTATGCTAGTAAATCCATCAGTCACAGTTCCTCCAACTATGAAGAGGTTTAAGAGATGATCTCCATACAGGTATTCATGAGTAAATTTTGTTCTGTATTAATTTGAAAGAAATATTCACTGAGATATTTCAGAAACACCAACTCACAATCTGAACCACATGACAGAGGACAGGCCAAATTAAGACTTCTATGGTTCTAAGCAATCTTCACTACAGAATTATATTTTGCAGGGTTCAAAAGCCATTTTCTTTCTTTCACCAGTCTGTCATTACTGGTGTTTGCAGAAGGGGAAGAGACCAGATAATCACAAAGCTCATAAATCATCCACACTTTTCACCTGTGTGGGGTGGGGACAAGAAATTGTCAAGCTTACCTACCTGCAATAATTTTTTCCCTTTATCATTAGAAAGAACAGGCCAGTTGGCACCATTCACACAGAGGTTGATGAGCCTCAAGTCTTCTACATAACTTGTGCTCTTTGCTTTTACCCTCCCCGAACTCTGCCCTGCCCCCATTGTGCCCTCTCCAGCTTCCTTTGGTTCTACAGTGTAAAGTGCCTCAGCAGTGTGTCCCTAAACTGCAGGTTTAAGAGTAAGGCAGAGTTCACAACATCACTTAGCAGAGCAGATCTTAACTGTGCTGGAAAACCTTTCCCTCCAGTGGTTTGTTAGTAACAGTAATAGAGCTGAGGTTTCATCCCTCGCAGGGAATCATCACACTGCTTTTCATCTGCATCCCCACTCACTAGCAGCTCATGGGGAGAGCTGTCACATGGCAGCACCAGCTCTGAGAAATCATACAGGAAATCCTCTTCAGAGGCCAGCAGCAGCTCATTCCAGGCAGAGATGTCTAGCTTGCCTGCAGTACCACCATACTCCTCAGGAAGGATCACTGGAGGAATGTTTTGGTGAAGGGAATTCAGATCACAGCCATGAAGAAAAAACTGAAGGAGAAAGCAAAAGAGTTTTAAAAGTGCACATCAAACACTTTGCAGCAAACTGCTGGAACAGTCAGCTAACAAGCTTATTTTGAGCTAAAGAACAACTTAGAGAAGTGATGTGTTCATGGGCAAGTGGCAGCACAGAAAAGTGGGCAGGTACATTCAGACACACCAGTGAGAGAAGTCTTGAGACAAAATCCACACCTTGTGCAGATTAAATCCCAACAAGACAGACTTGACATGTGCCTGGGCTCAGGTTTCATATTCAGTTCATTCCCAAGTTCACTCATGGGATTTAAAGTACTTATCCTTGTGGACAAAAAAAAATCATCCTTGGCAACCACAGTCCTGTGGAGAGGACACTTGTGCCACACAGGACCCTTGCATAAGGGAAAAGAGCAAGGAAGAGGCAACACAGTTTTCCTGTGACACCACCTCATGAACTAAGTGCTACTGGGCCAAATAATTAACCACAGGGATAATGTCCTGGATACAGAGCATCTGTACTAAAGTTCCATATTAATATTTGGCCAGTATTGAGTTCCTCAAAGTTTCTGTCTCACAGAGAATTTTCTCAACAGGTGTATTTTTTAAAATTTAAAGCAGAAAGTAAAATGGCACCAACATTTTTCTAACTGTCAAGTATTATAATTTTTCTTTTTTTTTTTTTTACTTAAGAATGGCCAAGCAAGGAACATACAAACATTAATATTAATGTTAAAATCACATAGATCCTTACCCTGTTTGCAATCTTTTCCTTCAGAAAAGGCTTGATGATTGCAAAAATGCCTTTGAATATACGAGGCTCATTTATTATGTTAACAGCCTTTATTCGAATGGGGAATCCATCCTGAAGGGTAAAGAAGATTTTTATAATGCAGTTTAAAAAACATTTGCCATCTTTCTCTTTTTAAAATTTCCTGAGACTGACTGCCAGCACAACCCACTGGCTCCCCAACTTTAATCTGAGGTACCAACATAAACCAATACAAGAGAAATTCAGCTTGTTACAGAGAGCAGTCCTAGGATGACATCTTGTGAGCATAAAAACAAAATCAAGGGACAAGAAAACCATCAAAAAATACACTGCTGTCAGTAAATCTTCATTTCTAATGTTGATGTTTATCTCCCTTGACAAAAACACTTAGATAACCCTTGTCCTTTGGGTATTCCCAGCCTTGATAAGGATGCAGCCACCAAGTGATGTCTGCAGCTCCTGAGGAGGGCACCACCCTCAGTGCCAGAGCAGGCTGCTTCTAACAGCATCCAACAAGATTTGGTGCCCAAGATACTCTAAAATGTGTTTTTATGTGAAGAAGGAATCAAATATCACTAGGAAGCACTGTTTCCCATACAGGCCAGTTCAAACAACACTATTGCAGCACTTCCTATTATGGGATTTTTGCTGCAGAAATTTATTTGCAGAAATATTTTTCATAGGCAAAAGCTCATGATCAGCACTTAAGGACTCAGTGAGGTTTCTTTTCTCTATAACAAGCTCTACATATACAAATCAGTCAGTGCTTGGAGTGAAAAGCAGACAAAAGGCACTGCTGGAATATTTTTCTCCATAGGAACATCAGTCAATTACCTCATCTGTACAGGAGCTGCAGCTCAGCAAGCTGGATACAACACATTTATATTCCACAATACCTTTATGTCCTTCTCCAAGTCCAGCTATTGCTGTGTGAATATCTTCCAGTAGGAACAGCAGGACACCCATGGCTTTATTTGTACAAATTAATTATGGGCTTACAGTTAAATGATGCATTTAGATCATAATGTAAAGGACTGAGTTCTTATAAAGGCCTTCCTTAACTCAGCAGCCTCATCTCCTACACTCCCCTGACTCACCCTATCCTTCCTGATCCCATGGATACAATAAAGGATGTAACCAGCTCAGGCCAGAACAAAAGTAATGATGGAATGAACCCATTCAAGAGAAGTTTTCTCATCTCACTCCTCCAGACTGTATCAACATCAAATGAAATCATCAGACCTTTAGCCACTTTGGCCATGCTACTCCTGAGTCCTTTCCTCTTCCCATTTTGTCTGTCCAGCTTCACCGTGTTTATACCCTTGCTCTAACTTGCAATCCAACACCTTCCTTCTACACATCCAGGCAGAGCTGTTTTCATTATGCCTCTTGTGCTAAAGAAGCCTCTGCCTTCAGGGCATGGATGGAAATCCTCCTCAAATCACACCCATTCAAAAGTCCTCTTAACATTTTTGCAGCAGCACTTGAGCTGGAACCTCCACTTGCCCCATGCTTGGCGCCATCTCAGCTGACAGGAACCATTTAAATATCAGGCAATTTCCTCACTGTCTCATCTCTAACTATAATTCTCTGCTCTCTTTCTTCCTTACCGCTACCCAACAGAACTGCTTCTGTCTGTTCCAACTCAAAGTCTGCATTTCTAATGCAAATTTAGTTTTAGGTATTCAAAAGTCAAAAAAAGGGGCAAGTGAGGTAAGTTGGCTGTAAGGGTGTGAGAAACTGGTTGGGCAGAGATTGTTTAACTCTGCTAGGGAAAGCCAAGATGATGACATTTGCAGTGACATAGTCAAGAACTCTACACACAGCAGCAGTCATTTACAATGCACAAGTTTATTTTCCCACCAGTTCAGGTCTTACCTGAAGAATTCCAATCACTTTTTTGGCTACAAAAGGACCAAAATGAGACGCCTTAGATAAGCTGACTCCTTTGTAGTCTGCCAGGATTACAATTCCATTCACCTGGGTCTCTTCGGACTGAATGAGTTTTTCTAAGGTTAAGTATATGGCACGAATGTTCTCAGTAATCGGATAATTACTGGGTGTCCATCTGTCTGAGGTTACAAGACAGGGATGGTAAGTCGGAGAGTGAAGATAAGCTAACAATACACATTCCAAAAAACTGATTTTCTGTTCTCCTGGACTCAAAAGTTACTCTGTATAGCCACAGTTCTAGTTCAGAGCAGCTTTTCTTAAGCAAGAGGTAAATGGCAACTCATGTTTACTTCAGGGAGCAAAGGCAATGGCTTTAAGAACCCCGTTCTCCACCCAGCACAGCTCATTAATAGCAGTTTCAGCTCAGAAAGAAGGCAGGTAAATGGAAAAGAGGAGAATGAATGGAGAGAAATTTACAGCAAGCCTGGCAGCACCAAAAGCACATGAAAGACTCTGATTATTTACACAGGAGTCAGAGCTATAGGTTTCTCTCTCTGCTTATTGTAAAAACATTATGTGCTTCTAAGGGTAGGCCCACAGCCCTATTTCAATTTGAGGGACTGCATAATAATTTTCCTTGAGAAATATTTCCTTGAAAAATTTCATCGACCCACCTCACTGCATTTTCATTTTGCCATGACCGCACTTATTGCTGACACAGGAAAAGGAACTGGAATAATGCTGGCTAAGGACCAGCATGTCCCTTCCCCAGTCAGCTTTTCGAATTTGAGAGAGCCCGCATACTCTGTGCAAGTCAGCACTGCTCAGAGCAGAGCAGGGAACAGGCTTTTGGCCCAGACACACCTCGAGGATGGGGAACAGACACACTCAGGACTGAGTACCTGGGCGGATGCAGACGACGTGACGTCCCTGCGGGTCCCGGTGAGGCAGCACAGTGACAAAGCCTGACTCCAGGACAGGCTTTATTGCAGATGGCTTCAGGTTACTGAACACCTCTGGCCAGGTCCTCCTGCAGGTGTGGTAGTTCACCAGGAGCTGAAGAGCTCGATCGTAATCAAACTTCCTGGCTCGGAGGAACCTCAGCAAAAAAGCATCGTCCAGGCAGGTCCCCAGGGAGGGATAGTCCTTGCACACCATATCCCTGAGGGCCTGCACGTCACGGAGCCTCCATTCAGGCTTCTCCTGCAGCTCCTCCCGGGCTTTGGTAACAAGATCAGGAGACAGGGTACAGACATACTTTGGCCGGTCTGGCAGGAGCTCATTGTCCGATGGAGACCCTGCTGACGGACTTGTCCTGGTGCAGTCGCTCTCTCCTGACATAATGCAGCAGGAATCTGTCAAAAAACAAGTGCTGCACGTGACAAACAAACCCACAGACTTACAACCACAGTGACTGTTTACATATTTATTATCTTCTGTATCCCTCTGTTTCCTAACTGAAGATGCTTCCTTTCCAAAACCAGCATTACAGCCAAGACACAAGGTTCATTTTAATTCTCCTACCAGGATTAGAAAGTGCAAGTTACTCTAATCTCTTTATCCTACCTAGCAGGTAGAGTGCTACCTTGGATGAAACCTAACCAATTAAAGTTAAAATACAGAATTACACACCTTCACTGCAAAGCACAGAATTTTAATTTGCTTTAACGTTTACTTCCTATGTCCAGTTGAAATCTAAAGCAGTTGAAAACTAAAGCAAAGCAAAGATCCCAGTTTCTCATGATTCTCACACTTGAATTACACTCTCTTCTGAGAAGCTCCCCCACCTAAGCCCAGACAGCCAGGTGTTTTCCTTAACTTCTCTGGCAAGCACATGCCAACACCTCTGCCCAGGGGAATGTTTTGGGCAACTCAGGAGGAGCAGCACTCAGGAATATAAGAAATGGCTGCACTGCACAGACTGGATGAGCAGGTAAGAAAATTGCAGACTCTTACGCCAGCACTACATGGATACTGAGGCTACCTTAATTTAGTTCTAACTTTTCAGTGTGATGTCAATATGTCTGACCTGGGAGCTGAAATTCTAAATCCAGTCATAACTGGACAGAGATGAGTAAAAATTAGAACATCACGAGCCTGCCATAATTCCTCTAGCTGGACCTGGGGCTAGCAGTGAAACATGGCTTTATTTTGCTGAGCTGTTGGCACTCAGTCACCCACAGCACACCACACGGAACCGCCTGCCACAGGGACACTTGTCACCATAGCCGCCCTCCTCCTGCACTGACAGAGCCCTCAGTGCCTCCCTGCCCTTCCCCAGGTGCTCGGGACGGCCCCCGGCACCGCTCCTAGGGAGCGATGTACCCGCGCGGTACGGCGTGGGCTGGGCAGCACCAACCCCGCCGGAGCGGGGCACAGGGGCCAGGGGGCTGCCAGGGCCCGCCAGGCCCCGCAGGCCGCCTGCACCGGAGATCCCGGTCCCGCAGCTCCTGGGCCCATAGCCCGACCGTACCGGAGCTCCGGGACCCGCAGCCTCCGGGCCCGCAGCCCGCCCGTACCGGAGCTCCCAGACTCCGCACCCGCCCGAACCGGAGCTCCAGCCCCGCAGCTCCCAGACTCCGAACCCGCCCGTACCGCAGCACCTGGAACCTCGGAGCTCCCGACTCAGCAGCGCCCGGCCCCACACCCGCCCGTACCGGAGCTCCCAGACTCCGCACCCGCCCGTACCGGAGCGCCCGGCCCCGCAGTCCGCCCGTACCGGAGCTCCCGGCCCCGCAGCCCGCCCGTACCGGAGCTCCCGCGGAGCAGCCGCGTCCCGGCCCCGCCGCCCCGGAACGGCCCCGGCCGCTCGGAAGTGACGCGGGGGCCGCGCCTGCGCCATGGCCCCGGGGTGGGGCCGCGGCCTCGGGAAGGGCCCGGAGCCTCCGTGGGGCTCGGCCTGGGTCTGAAATCTGGGCTGCCTCCGTCTGTGGCGGCTGCTCCGGGCACCGAGAGGGGGGCCCGGGGACGCTCCCCGAAGGGACACCTGCCCTTCAGTGCCACCTCATCCTCTATGACAACCGCGGCCACTGCCTCCAGCCGAAGGCAGAATTTTATATATATACACATACATGTGCATAGATACATGTGTGTGTGTGTGTATGTGTGTGTATACACATATACATATATATCTACACACAAATATATATATGTAAATAATACATATATTTTGTAAACCACGTTTTATAAATACATTTTACACTTGTAAAATACATTTTATATGTATAGAGTGTATTATGTATGAAATACACTTTTATTATGTATATATGTATATATATATGTATGTATACATACACATTTAAATACACTTGCATGTACACTTACATGTACATACGGATATATGTATGTTATGTGTGTACATAATATATAATATTGTTATATAATATATGTAATTATATAACACAGCAAGTATACTATCTATAGATTATATACTAATTATATATAATATATAATCACATATATAAAAATACATTTTATTTTTACATATATAAATATATAAATAAATATAAATATATATAAATATATATATATTTATATATCTATATATACGTTTATAAAACCAAATATATCCTATATATTTTCTATACAAATACGTATCCCAGGGCCTGTCCCTGCCAGCCTGAGGTGGTGTGGGATCACTGACCAGAGCTAGGGCAGCCTCAAATCAGGCTCCAGGCAAGCACAGCTGGATGGAAACAGGGCCCGAAAGATGTCCTGGCTGTATCCTGGATTTAAACCACAACAGAAGGACTAAATGTTAATAAAAGGAGAATTTTTGGGTAGTTTGGCTTTGGTTTGCTTTTTGACAGGACAGAAAACTATATTATCCCACAGGAGGTGATGCCTGGCCTGTCTGCATGGAATTTGTAATAAAAAGCTGGTCCCTCCCAGGTTTGCTGCAATGCAAAGGGCTCACGGGGAGCGCTGGGGAGGGGGAATGCCACGTTTAACCCCAGAGCTGAAGGGCCAGAGAGGCTGATTGCAAAGGCTCAGCATCCTCCTGCAGGGTGGTTTCTCTCTCCTCTCTCGCTGTAAGCCGCCTTCTCAGCCAGGAGAGGGAGTCGAGGATAGCTGGACAAAGAGTGGGAGCCCCAAGAGCCCACAGTGGGAACCAGGGCCCTTCTGCAGCTTACAAGGTTCAGCTCTCATTTATTTCTCTGCCAAGGGGTCACCCTTCCAAGGTAGAAAATGTTTCAGTGGCGCTGTGCCTGGTAAGAGAGATGCCAGCACGGGTACAAATGGAGTGTGTCACCAGTGTCACCTGCACAGAGCTGTTCCAGGGAAGAGGAGCACATTCATTCCAGCCTGTGCTCATGGTAAAAACCCAGACCTGGGTGCAACCTGTCAGGCTGGGTCCAGTTTGGATCTGAGTAAACTGGGCCTGTTTGTGATGTTACTCTGTGCCTTTTCCAGCAGAGTTTTGGGATAAATGAGGTTGGAAGGGACTCAGGAGGACAAGAGATTTTGCATTGCTCCCATTTGCATTCATGCAGCTCCTGGGCACAGAGACCTGCTCCTCCTGCACAGAGACATGACAGAAGCAGCCAGGTGGGACCTGGAGTCCCAGGTGTGCTGTGGACATGGGTCTGTGGCCTCCCAGCTGAAGGGATGACAGAATTTCCTGGATCACCTGATACACCTAATTGCTGATCTGAGAAAAGGCTTCAAAACACCAAACAGCTGGGAAGTACTGGAGCTGCAAACAGGAATTTATGCTAAAGGTTGCAAAATCTGCTTGGAATTTGCACCTCTCAAACAAGGGAGGAAAATTTAGCAGGGAGGTGACAGTTCCAGTCCTGACTGGTTAATGGCTGCTGCAACAGGGTGTTAGGAGTGAGCAGGGATGTTTGAAAGGAGTGACATGGGAATGAAGCTCTGTTTTGGGGAACAAGGAGGGCAGGAGATAAGGGAGAATCAGTAACAATCAATTGAGAGATATGGACAATGAAATTAGGAGGAAAAGCTTTAGGCAGGTGAGAGAGAATGATGAAGGAAAGTACAAATGAGGATATTGCACAGTGAAAAAGAGCTGGGAGTGGAATATAATCTGGGGATTGCCCCCAAATGAAGTGACTGCCTTACCTCAGCTTTTTTTATGTGGAGAATGTTGAACTCATGGAGAGCAGTGGGTGGTGAATGGAAGTGAGGGGGTTCAAGCATCAAGCCAAATTGGGGGAGTTTGAAAATGCTGGCACAGGAAATCACAGGAACTGTAGCAAGAGCTTCTGTAATTTACTCTTCCTGGTGTTGGCATCCTGTGACTAGAAACCAGTAAAGGCAGAACCTGTCTATAAGGAAGTAAAAGCTAAAAACTGATAACAAACATCTAGGAACTGACAGTCCCAGGAGATGTGATAGCTGTAGCCTGAATTTAAATTCTCCTTCCTAGAAAGGAGAGTTTTGTCCTTGTCCACCACATCAGAAGGGAGAAGGACATGCTGCACCACATGCCCACAACCCTCCCAGCTGAGAGGAGATGAACCCCACCAACTCTGCCACTCCATCAGGTCCAAACCCGCATTCTTTGCAGGAGTTTTCATCAGGAATTCTGTTGTGACCTTGGGAACCACACCCTGAGCCCCATGGGGAATCCAGCCCTTCTCATGTTCATCTCTCCTATCACATGTGATTCATGCCTTTCTCAGCTCTCTGGGTGCTCCCATGCTCTGCCGTTGTGTTATAAATGAGTGGCTGTTGGTGTTGGTTGATATTTAATGAAGTCCATGTAATACTCTTCACTTATTTACTTATCCTATCCCAATCTTAATACCCAGCCTGGGAAAGTTATCTTGGCTTCTTTAAGCTTTTCCACCATTAGCAATAAACGTTTTACAGTCTTGGCAAGCTGAGGCTGAAAAGCGAGAGCATGACTTCAAACAGCACTGCTCATAGAGAAGGCTTTAAACTGATATTAAATCACTAAACTGTGCAAACCTAACAGTCCTGTCATAAAGATAATCTGGGAGCAGTTCAGTCCAGGAGGGGCTCTGGTCCTTGGGTTGCAGGTGGAACCTCTGAGCCCCACAAACTACAGAACCTTTTTGGGTAACAGCATCAGAGCAGAGAGCCACTCATTCTGCAGGGCTGGACAAGGTCTGCCTGAGTGCCAGGGCTCCCATCTCAAACCTGAGCTGCTCCTCCTGCACCAGTGCAGCAGAATGGGAAGGGCTGGAGGGGAGCAGCAGTCCCTACTAAGGCAGGGCCATGCCAGCTCCAGACATGGTGCCTGCCTGTCATACAATCCTCTGTGCTCAGAGGATGAAGTGACTAAGAAAATATTCCCTAAATGACCACCAGTATTCCCCTCAAAGCCTGGAAGTGTGCATCCTCCAGGACAGGCTTCCATGCCTGCTGTCACCCTGCGTGAGGTGGTGTGAGGAGGGGATCTCACAGATGGGAGCCTCAGCTGGGAGCAGCACACACTGGGCTGCAGGGGACCATCCCTGCTCTGCTCATGCCCTCCCCACGCACAGATGGCACACCAGACCCACACACACAGCTATGGAAACAGGCACTGATGTGCAAATGCACACAAATCTGTAGCATCTGCTGGCAAAGCAGCTGCACACAGGCAGGCACCACCACCCAGGCACACAAAGCTGTGCTAAGGTGCTGATAGACCCCCAGAAAGGCCAGTGTGTGGTGGGACACACACACACACAGCCTTACCCAGCCCAGGCTTTGAGGGAAGACTTTCCCTCTCCTTGGCTCCACCAGCTTCAAGATGAGCAGTGTTTTTGCAAAAGCTTGGTGAGGAATGTGCTTGGCAGGACCTCTGAATGCTTTAAATATTACAGGATTTCTGCAGTTTAATTTTATAGAATCACAGAATAACTTAGGTTGGAAGGAACCTTTAAAGGTCATCTAGTCCAACGCCCAGTTTGCTCTGAACTGAGCATTTCCTTTCACTGCTTTTCATGATGGAGAATGCTTTTCTGGAAGGAGAGCAGCTGTCTCAGAGGCAGGATGGGTCCCTAGCAGGATTAACCCTTGAAAGGGGCTGTGATGGGGCTGCCCTGGGTCCCTGGCAGCTGCTCCTTGCAGCCCCTCCATGGCTGGCACAGGCTGTCAGAAACACTCAGGTTTGCTCCTGCAAGGAACCAGTTGGTAAATGGTGGAGGATACTTTCCAGGGGCAGAATGAGGTTGGACTGGGTGCTCCAGCTCCTGGGGCTTTCAGCCTGGGGTTCATCAGAAGCCCATGAAGCAGAGCTGGGTTTTAGAGTAACCCCTGAGTGATATCTTTGCACATCTTTGGGGTGAAGGAAGTCAGCTGCATGGTGGACTGTGATGGGAGGGGCTGCATGCAATAAATAGTAGGATTTCAACAGAAAATTAAGAGCCTGGAATGCTGGAGCTGTCTCCACTGCCTCCTCAATGGGTGCACAGCACAGCAGGTCTCCTGTGTGCTCTCCCAGGTGAGAAAGTGCCACTCTAATCCCACACCTCAGAATATGGTTAAGAGAGGGCTAAAACCCACTCAGCAGCAAGGATCCCAATGGTTGTTCTTTATCTGTGCTGGAAGTGCTGTAGGTCTGAGTCAGGCATTCTGTGTTTGGCACTGAGGTTTCTCTTTGCTGCTTCTCCCTCAAGCTTTTTTCTGAGTAGCTTGTCCCTGCAAATCAGCTCTGAATGGCTTCCAGGATATGCTTGAGCCAGTGTGCTCCATGTCAGTGGTTAATGGTAAGTAACCCATCAGTAGGATTAATTAAAATGTGTTTTTAAGGCACAGTGGTGTTTTGGGGAGTCCTGGAAAGGAGCAGAGTATTATGGGTTCCTTTATTGTAATGACTTTCCCGGTCAGTGAGGGGGAGCATGTCCTGTTCCAGCCAGTGCTGACACCTGGCTTGGCAGCAGCAGAGAGGAATTCCTGTCTGACTTGGGATGCTTTCTGTGCTGGGTGTCTGTCCAGGCATTCCCTCAGGCAGCTCTTGTGCTGTTTCTTGCACCCCGAGCAGTTCCAGACCCCTCATCTGGTGTAGGGTTCCCCAGGCTCACAAGGGGTCCCTGGTCTTTGTGAATCCATGGGGTCCCAAGGGACTGCAGGTTCCAGCCAGGCAGAGCCACCAGATGGGAGGGGCAGGAGTGGAGACAGAGCCCAGGGCTTTGTGTAACCCACAACTAAACCCCAGGTTAGGGTGCCCTCAGGCCTCTGGAAGGTTTTGGCCACGATCAGACAAGCCTGGCATCACTCCAGATCCAAAGCCAGAGTAAGCCTAGGAAATGCAGTTCCCAAACCACCTTCTATCCCTGGGTTAGACTCAGAGCTCTTCTTCCCCTGGGTTTGAACTGGGTTGAACTGAACTCTGTTGGTCCCAGCAGCCTCTTCCCTCTCCCAGGACACAACTGCAGGTTGTGACTGCAGGGTTGTTTGTGCCGAGCTCTCCTGCTCACTCTCACATAACGAAGCTGACAATATATTGCCATTTTTATTGGCCTGGCTGGCAATTTTTCAGGCGCTAGGTACGTTTATGATTGTCAGGGTCACACCTCAGTTTGGAATGGGGAGAGGGATTTTAGACATACCCACACCTTACCATTCCTCCTGCAGCCTCTGTGAGTGGGAAGGACTGTGCAGCGTGTGGCCTGAGCTCCCCAGCTGGTTGTTGATATTTGCATTAAGCCCAGGGGGAACTGGCCAGCCTGGCACATGGAATTGCCTGGCTCAGCAGTGCCACGTTGCTGAGCTGTCCCTGCTGCCTCTTGGTGTTCATGACTATCTGTGCCTGTGTGTGCACTTGTGAGTTTAATAGCAGCAATAGTTGCTTTTGTCAGGGATGATATGCAGGCCATAAAACTTGTTTGCCTTTTCCCCCCCCCCCACCACACTAAGATATGAAAGCTGTGGAAAAGGCTCCAAAGCCTGCTGGCTCTTTCAGATGGAAGTTATATAAGGAATATGAAACGAATGCATTTCATGGTGGCCAAAGGACCTAAAAATACCACTTTCACAGATCTTTGCTTGGACATGATGAAAAGATTCCTCAGCTGGAGATGGAGCTCTCCAGGAAATCATCCCTAGGCTGAGCTGCAGGCACAGAGAGCTCTTGTATTTAAAAACAATGTAAGGGAAGTTGTGTGTCAAAGGCCAATCCTCAGAGCAGCCACCTCCTGTGACATGGGACATGGCCTGTAGGCTCCAGGGAACCCAGCAGGGTAAAACACAGCCCAGGAGTGGCAACACCAGTGTTTCAGGGTGATTCCAGGCTGGAGGGACAAAAGAGGTGAGAGTTGGGATTGAGGACACCAATTAAGGACAAGGTTGCTTCTGGGACAGTTCATGGGGTTTTTTTCCCAAGTGAGCTGAATCCAGCAATAAGAAATCTCCTGTAGGAAGTGCACTGATTTAAGATTAACCAGGTAAAGGGCAACCTTGATAGAGCAGTTCATGGGAAGGAGCCCAGGAGAATTTATTGCTTCAAAGATTTGATATTACATATATGGAGTTTTTAGGGCATATACCCAGGTAAAACCAACCATGAATCACAGCAGAGGAGTCCCGGGGTTTTTTATTAAAAAAAAAAAAAAAAATTAAGTCCTTTTCTTTCCCTTGACTGGACTAACCACTCAGTCCTGTGTGTGCTGGGATAACATGTCCTGGGACTGCCTTTGGTTCCCTTGTTCAGGCACTCAGCCGTGGTGCTGGGGCTCTGGATCATCACAGGTGCACAGGTAGTGAGGGCAGGTTAGTTAAGATCTGTCCTGTTCTCCCAGGTCCTTGACTCAGAGTGGGGACAGGCTCTAAATGCTGCCTCCACACAGCCCTCAAACACAGCCTGCATCTCATCCCTGCTGAGTTCTCACCAGCATGACTGCCACTGGGACACCACTGGAAGTGTAATGGGATGGAAAATCAGGCTGCTTCTCATCCCTTGTACTACGATGAGACTGCCCACCTCGACTCTCATCAGAGGCAGGAGATGGGGTAAATGAGGGCCAGCTCCTGCAGACAGAGCTGGAAATGCTGGATGCTGCTCCTTCCCAGAGACCTAATCTTTACAGCCATCTACACCTCTCCTCTCTTCCTGTTCTCTTCCTGGGCATGCTACAGCTGAGCACAGCCTCCCGTGGTCAGGAAAGCAGGTCATTAAGAGCCTTCTCTAATTGCCAGTGTATTTCTTCACCTTTACAGCCAGTGATAAGTTGATTTTCACTTGATCATCTTACTGTGGCCCATAGGCTCAGTCTGGCTCCCACCTGCTGCCAGCAGTAGGGTGGCTGTGTTTGAAACAAAGGACAATCACCCACCCCAAAGTGCTCAGAAATTACCTTTGAAATACAAGAGGGACATAAAATGAACATGTTTGAAATGTGAATAATATATTTTAGGTTCCTTTGCCTGGCTTTCAGAATGTGGTTACTTCAAGCCTTTAAGCTCCCTGAAATCATGAAAGCAAATATTTATTCTCCATGTTTGTTTTTCTTTTAATGAAAATTGGGATTGTCATTCAATCTATGATTCCAGCACACGTGGCTTCAGGACAGACACATTGGGCTTGCCAGGAAATAGTGACAGCTGGCAACAGCATCAAACACTTGTTTGGGCTTTTTTCTCCATACACACATATGCTTTGTGCTCAGACCAACAGGGAAGTTAGCCCCTTGATTTAAAATAAATCCTCCTAGAAGAAAGAAATCCATCTGTCTGGGAAAAGTTAGAAAATATTTTTGCATTTATTTTTCTTTTTTTTTCTTTTTTTTTTTTATGAATACAAACTCTTGTGAAGAAATATTCTTCTGTTTCCATTGGAAGGCAGAAACCAGCAAAAATTAATGTACAATATAAGGAATACTTGGTGTAAATGGACCAAAAAGAATTCCCCACAAAGTATGTCTACGTACAGGAAAAAAGGTTGCTGCAGTTGGAAAAGACAGCTTGGTTATTACAGGGTTGAGGGGTTTTTTTTGCATTTAATCTCCCAATTATAAATAATCAATGTGATTTACAAAATAATTTACAGAAAATGATTGGATTCATCATTGCAATAAATTACTTGGTACGATGCCACCAGCATTGGGACCATACAGCACCTCTGACACCGCCAGCACGAGGGGTTTCATTTTGCATTGGAAATCAAGGGACAGACCTGCAGCTCCTCTGGCTGAGCTGGCTCAGATCTGTCCCCACCAGAGACCTCTTGGCAGCCATGGGGCCACCACCATCCTCATCCTCCTGAGAGGCCAGCAGGGACTCAGGCCTGCCGTGGTGCAGGGCTCTGGGAGCTCCAGCCCTGCTGGCACCTGCAGCAGGAGGGCTCCTTTCCTGCTTTCAGCTGTAAACCAAAGGTCAGATCCGCAGGGCTTTGGCACAGGCAGGCAGAGGAACAGGGGCAGGAGGGAGCAGAGCAGGGTGGGCACACCCAAGGCTGGGGCAGACCCAAGGGGCTTGGGTGAGACAGGATTATTTCTTGACCTCTGGGGCTTTTCTCTGCAGGACCCCAAGAATTGTATTTTTGAGGTTGGTGCTCTCAAACACTCTGAGGTCTGAAGGAGTCATAACGAATTCTTATCATGTTATGAAGACCTATAAATCTGTTATCAGCCACTCACTCTAAGCTGAAGGAGTGGCACTGCACTAGAGAAGTGGATTGTGTGGCATATCTTAGCATTAAGTTGGGTCTGAACTGAGATCCTGGGTCCCAATGCTCCCAGCACTTAGAGAGCCCAAGACCTTGGGCCAGCCTGTGAGTTTCAAGCTCTTCTCACCCCACAGGTCTTTCCCCTTCCTACATCTTTCCCCCACTCCCTCTCAAATAGGCATCCAGTGGTCTTCTGACTGCTGACAAGCAGTAGTTGGGCCAGTGATATTTGGGCAGTGCTGCCAGCCTGCAAAGGGGTGACCCCACCCCATTAGCTGAAATCTCTGGAATCCCTTGGTCCCTCTGATTGCCAGGAGGCAGTGAGTGCTGCAAGGGAAGGGTCTGGCAGTGGTTGCCTCTCTGAGCATTGTGGTCAGAGGGCAGGCATGGCATGGAAATATCAAAACCCCTCAAGAGGCAGAGGGATCCAAACAGTGGAGTATCTTGGTGGGCCAGACTTTGCCCCAGCATCAGCTGAAAAGATTTATTAGATCTGGCTGGGGGGCTTAGAGTGCAGGTGGGTGACACCACGCAAAGACCTGGGACTAGCCAAGGCTGAGGAGCAGTTCTGGCAGTGCTGCCTGGGCAAACCCCATGTGCTTCACCTGCTGTGCTGCTCCTGGGGGAGCTTCCACCTCCATCAAGTCTGGCTGGACTGGGGACTGTCAGGGGGCTGGCATGGCTGCGGGAGGGAAGCCCTCCACTCCCACAGCACAGGGAATTCTCGTTCACAGCGTCTGCTGTGGCTGAACCAGTGCTGAGGTGGCAGTGGGGCAGCAGCCTGTCCCCAGCCAGTCACTGCTACCTCCCCGCAGAGGGAGGCAGGAATCTGGCCCTCCTTACAAGGACTGAGGGTTTTGGCAAGGCTTCAGCCTTAGTTCTGGGACTCTGGGGCTGCCCATGGCACGTGCTGTCCGTAGCTGCAGGAAGACACCTTCTGGTGGTGGTCAGTCCAAAAAGCAAGTCCGTGTGTCCGTGCCCAGGGACCTCTGGATGGCTTCTCTTTTCACAGTGGCAGAGTCAGTTTGGGCTTTTCTCCCACACGGTGTTCTGAAGGAGGCTGGCTGGCTGGGTTTGCTAGATGACCTCCTGTTTTGTGATGGCAGGCTGTGGGATGGACGTGGGCTGCTTGGCCACGGTTGCAATGGCTCCAGGCAGCAGCTTGTACTGCTCTGATCCTGAGCCTGCAGGTGGAGAAGGCTGTGGAGTTTCTGGTGTAGCTGAAGAGAGAGAAACTGAATTAAAAGAGGGCCTCACAAACCTGACAGCACTGGGATCTGTCCTCAGTCATGCAGGGTTCAGATGTCAGCACAGCAGAGCCTCTTAAGGGCTTTTGTGTTTGCTGTAGGGCAGCCCAGACATGCAGGCATGGTTTGATGCCCCAGGAGAACCACAATAGCCAACATCAAATAAGGGCATTTTGCTGACATTTTGACCTCTACTAACCACATTTTTGGTCAGCCAAGCTCATCTCAGCACAGGGTCTCCAGTGGTGGCCCCATGTGGTGGGCCAGATCCTCCTGTGTTTTTGCAGAGGACAAACTGAGGTGTGTTTGAACCACTCAAGCGAAGGGGAGCCTTTCCACTGATTTCACTAAGCTCTGGATAGGATCATTCATCCCTTAAGGGCTATGTAAAAGTTGCAGTCTGCCAAGGAGTATCTTGTTGAATCAGTTAGTCTGGCCTAATCTAATCTAACCCACCTCTCTGTTTGTCTTTCCCTCCTTTCTGCATAGGAATTTCTCACACGCTCATTACCAGAGACTTTGTCTTGCTTGCAGAATTCCATGCAAGGTAGAAACTACCTCCAAAGGCACACTGGAAAGCTCCTGGTTTCTCCCAGGAGCTCTCTGTCTTTGGATATACTCACACATCTGCCCGTTGTGCATCTGAGGAGGCATTGTGTTGGCCACAATGACATTTGTTCCCAGGTTCTCCTGGATCAGGTGAGGGTGCAGGTGGTGGTGGGTGTGCGGCGTTTCACTTGATGAGCCTAAGAATATGCACAAGACATTAATTGCCACAGTGGCAGAAGGAGACAGCTTAGATGGGCACACCCACTGTACCCAAATGTCCAAGGCTTTGTGCACCATCCCCTTGTGCACAGGTGATTGGAGCACACCCTTCACTTTTTCCTCCATGCATGCCTTGAACTAACTAACCCCTGCCTGCTGCCTCCATGTCCTCTCATAAAGAATTATATTCCTTAGTCACACCTCCACATGCAGAATAGCACAGCGGGAACTTTTAATTTCATTTTGTCCCATTGGATGCTCCCACTAGAAAATCTAGGATGTTCTTTCAACCTGAGCTTTTCAGACCTTTTTGTTTGGATGAGTCCCTTCTGACAGAGGAGGATTGGTGAAATGGCTGCCAGGTGGGAGTCTGGGAGGTGCACAGCAAAGTTTATGCAGAGGGCTGGGGGTGCCTCTCTGTAAGCAGAGGCACAGCTGATACATCTCTTTAGATGAGAAGAAGTAGAGGACCCTTGGTTCCCCCTGTCAAGGACAGGGGAGATGATTTTGTGTGAGTCCTGCAGACTAGCTGTCTCTAACTTTTCTGGATAGGGAGCAGTGACCAAGGAGGGTCTCAAGGGGACAACAATCAGGGAACACCAAGAGGCCTCTTGTCAGACCCTCAAGTACTCACCTCCCAGCAGCATCTCCTGCAGCAGGTTGTCAATCTTAGCCATGCCAAAGAGCTTGACGAACTGGATCTGCTCTATCATCTGCCAGGTGATGCTCTGCAGCACGGGCAGCAGCAGCAGCAGCTCCCCGAAGCGGCCCCGCGAGTCGTACTGCCGGTCGTTGATGTAATCCTCCAGGCTCACCTGCACCTGGTACCGCATCCTCTTGATCTTGGACGGGTCACTCAGCCCCTTGGCATCTGCAACGACCCACACAGCCAGCTCTCAGCTCTCCAGGCTGCTGTCTGTCAGTGACAGCTGGGCACAGCCTGAGGGGAGCTGCCTCTGATTGCCCATCGTCTGCTGCGGTGGATAGGGTTAGGATGTGGAAGTTCGCAGGCAACCCCGACATGGGAAGAGACGAGAATGCTGACTCCATGTTTCACAAGGCTGACTTATTATTTTATGATATATATTAAAACTATACTAAAAGAATAGAAGAAAGGATTTCATCAGAAGGCTAGCAAGCAATAGAATGGAATGATAATAAAATCTTGTGACGGACTAGACAGTCCAAGACAGCTGGACTGTGATTGGCCATTAATTAGAAACAACCACATGATCAAAGATGCACCTGTTGCATTCCATAGCAGCAGATAATTATTGTCTACATTTTGTTCCTGAGGCCTCTCAGCTTCTCAAGAGAAAAATCCTAGCGAAGGGATTTTTCATAAAATATCATAGCTACATATGAAATTTTATATGAGTGTGTTCTTTGTTGATGGAGTGGCAAAACTATTTTTTGTCTCCTTAAGAAGGGAAGAAGCTTAGAAGTTTCTCTCTTTAATTAGTGAAAAAGCTACTTCATAGGCTTAGAAGACTTCACCTCAAACTTAAGGATAGTTAATTGGACAGAAGCTTAGGCAATTTACTAGAAAAAGAAGTGAACAAAGAAACTGATCGCTTTTGTAAGGTGTTTACTAAGAGCAAGGACTTCCTACACTTGACTCAGTTTTTCTCTGTTTGTTATTTTGCCTTTTATTAAACCTTTTTGTTTTTAACTCTGCAACAGAAGCCATCTTGCTGATTTTTATGCTTCCAAAAGTAGCTGAGCTATTGTAAGTGTGTTATAGCCCTCCAAAAGCTTATAAGATCTAGCTCAAAAAAGCTACTATAACAGCAATGGACAATCTTTCTCAAGACTGACTTCTCTCCTCCCTTTTTAAGAACAATTTGGCCCAGAGAGAAACACCAGGCAGCTTTTCCACCACTCAGGACTGGTGTTAGTCAGCATAATCCAGACTAGGCCCCTCTGATGGTAACCTTCCCCAAGCTGGGGCATACCTGGGTCAAAGAAGATGATGGCTTTCAAGCAGGCATATTCATTGTCATCTATCTGCAGCTCCTGGAAGGGCAGCACCAGCTCGTCCAGGATGCGGATGGCCACACGGTTCACCTCCACCAGCTCGGGGCAGTTCCGTGGGATGATGTGATCATTGCCTGCAGCACAGACACCATCACCTTGTCATTGCTCAGACTTAGCTGGGGTGACAAGGAGTTCAAAAGGTAGGGAGCTAATGCTGAGATAATTTTAGTGGGTGGAAGAATTAAGAAGTTCCTCCTTCAGCCCCTACTCTGTCTCAGAACACCAGAAACTTTGATCTGTTTTACTAGAGCAGCTCATCATTACACAGGAGCCACCCAAGTGAGGAAAAGCTGACCAATGGGTGAGAGCTTTTTTCTCAATCCCACCACGGCCTGCTTACACAAACTTGGGGATGCACCATAAATGTTCACACAGTCCCCAACTTTGTCAAACCTCAAGGCCTTGATGTCAGCCAGGCCTGGCTGTGCTTGCTAAAATACAGAACAGCTCAAGCCACCACCCTGCAAAAAGGATGTCCACAAACACTGAACCACCCTCTCCTTCACCCCAGCAGGGAAGTGTCACAGAAGCAGACTGGCTGGGAGCAAAGTGCAATTTTTACCTAGCAGCAAGACATCCTTGAACACCATGGACCTCTTGGCAGCTCCCAGTAACAGATGCTCCCCTGCGTGTGCACGTAGCAGTGCCACCTGCAAGGGCAGGGAAAAGTTATTTGGGTGATGCAGAGACTGAGACAAAACTGTGATTTCATGTCAGCAAGAGGGAAAGCTCAGCATTCCTGTACTGCACTCAAGGATGGGAGTCAGGGCCCCTCTTCAGTTACAGGCAGAGAAAGAGATAAAATAATGCTCTGTGCTAAACCAGTTATATAAATCCAGCAGAACCAGCAGGTAGGAGACAGCACCTGAAATATCCCATATTCAGGACAGATGCCATGAGCAGGACCATGCTAGACTGTCCCAGGACCTCCCACCAGTGTGGGCTGTTTGCAGACAGCCAAGTGCAGAGCAGGGACCACACTCCATCCTGGGAAGTGAGGAGAAGTACAGCCCCTGCTGCTGGACATTGCTGTCCCTCTGAGCTGTGCCCACCTCCCACTGCAATCACACCCATGGGGACCCATGTCCAGCTGGGCAGTGGGGTCACCCCCTGGCCACTCATCCCCTGCACAGCCATAGGAACTGGGGACAGGGAAGACAGAGGGATGTTTTTCTCCTCCGATGTTAATGATTGAAGTGTTTCACTTTACACCCTCCAGTGGCTCCTGAGAATGTTCTGAATCTTTTGCCCTCCTTCAGTTAAAAATTTCAGAGATTTAGGCAGAAAGAGAAGTTAACAATCAATTGGACATCCTGACACAGAGACTTCTTAATGTCCAGCCAGGACCTTCTGCTGGAGAAAACAATAATTAAACATTAATAGAGAAATGCTGAAAAGTATGTCCTGATGGGAATGGTCCACTTTTCCAGTGTGTTACCCTCAGCATCTGTCAAAGCCAAGACAAGTCTTACCCCACCAGGAATGCAAGGAGAATGTATCACCCATAGGAGAGAGCTCTGGTTAGCAAAGATGCTGATGTCTAGGAGACGGGTTTTTACCTTTTTTTCCACCCCAGATGGTAAAAAAGGTTATGCAAAATAAATAGAGATCCTTGCAAAAAGACTGTGCACACATGATACTGGGGAATCTTTATCTAGATGCCAAAATCTAGCCTCTCTCTATTGCTGTGCAAACATGGGTGGATATGTTAGCTGAGCTGTTGGAATTATCAGAGCTGCACAAAACTGAGCTTTCCTACCTGACAAAGCTATGACAAGGAATAGCCCCCAGGAAAGAGTGAAGCTCTCACCCAAAAATTTCCTGCCTATTGCAAGTTCAAGAAGGCTCAGTTTGTAACCACCTTTTTTGTGTCCACAGAATTTCCTTGTTTGAGCAGGGTTAAAGTGAATTATTTCAAGAAGGCCAAACCATCTCATTTGATATTTGTTCTTGCAGTGATGAACCTGAGATACATCATTCCATTGTGAATTAGGATAAATATACAGTTGTAACACAACAAAGCAGAACCTGAACTTTGAGATGAAATGTCTTTGCCCCACAAAACATGGTAGTTTTGACATTTTGGTGCAGAAGGAGAATGAGGGGTTGGGTGTAATCTTTTCTACAAAAGGAGATGTGTTTCATGGAGCAGCATCTCCCTTGTGGGAAGGAAGAGTTCAAACTGTGCCATCTTTAGGCTCTCTTTTCTCCTTTGAGGAATTTTGCAGCCCCACAACTGTAAAATGAGCTCATGTGGAAGTTGCTGTAGTTTGCAGAGTTATTGGCCAGGTTTAGGGCCTCTGTTCCAAATGGCACAAGGATGTGATGGATTGTGCAGAGCTGCCCCAGGTCTGTGCTGGGCTGCAGCCTATTCATTTATATATGCTGTGTAAATGGCATTTGCCATTGGAGTCCATTGTGGTTTCCAGAAATTATGAATTGTATTTTCCTTAGCAGTTTAACAGCTTTCTTATAATTTTAAACAATTTAGCACTTGCACACAATAGAAAAGAAGGAAACATGCTCCCATTTTAAGAGCACTGAATTCCCCAGATCTCTGGGTGCTACTGGGTGGTTACTAAAGAGCTCAGATTTAGGATTTAGGGGGTTTTGATCAGCTGGACACTCTCAACTGGATATCCTTTTTCTTCATTATATAAAAATTACCTCTAGGTCAATAGGGCTGGAGACTGGTCCTAGCTAAAGAGAACACATGCTGGTTTTGTGACTGTGCACTGGACAGACTGGAAATACCTTCCTGCCTGTGACAGGACCTGTGCTGGCCCTGCCAGAAGTGCTATCCCAGCCACATGTGCTGCTCAAGGCTGGGCACATCATGTCCTCCAACACCTACTGCAGACCTCTGAAACTCAGACATCCACAGGAGGCTTCTTCTTGTACGTCTTTGAGGCTGCCTGGGATCCTGCAGTGCAGTTCTAGAGAGGACACCAAAGCCACTGTGCTTGTCTTCATTAGGGAACCCACAAATGCCATTTTAGTAATTTCTGTTAAATGCAAATAGATCCTTGCTTTTTAATCCTAGAAAAAAGATTTTCCACTGCCTTGGGAGCAAACTAGTGTATAGCTTCAAAATTCCATGCTAGGAGCATGGGTACAAGCATACCCCTAGGCAGGAAGCAGCAAGAGACAGGCAGATTTTAAATTTTGGGCAGACCTTCGGCTAGAAATCTCTCCTGCTAATTCTGATTACCCCAAGCATTTGTCAAGCACTTCAGGTTTTCAAAGTGCTGTGCAAACCATAATTAATAAATGACTGGCTGACCCCAAAATGCTCATCTGATAACGACCTAATTCAAGCTCAGTGTTATCTGGCTGTGCTCATGGGCTGATTAGAGGCACATGCAAGTGGCCCGTGCTGGCATTGTATGGATTCCTGGCCTGGGCTGGCATTGTATGGATGCTGTTCCCAATCAGCTGCAGCAGTCAGGATAACAGAGTGCACAATGAGCATTTTCTCTGAAGGTCTCAGCTGGCTTTGGCTCCCCGCTGCCTTTACCAGGGCAGAGCGAGGTGGGGTGGATGGAGAGACTTGCCTGGTCATCCAGGGGCAGCTCACAGAAGGGGGGGATGTACTTGGCCCACTCCACCAGCACCAGCAGCTGCTGCTTCATGGACTCACACACATCAGAAATATTGGCAATCTTCTTCCCTCGGATGTCTCCGTTGAGCACAGGAACAGGGGATGATATCTGGAAGGAGAGAAGAGATCCTTCAGCTTTCCGTGCCACAGAGGAACCACAGAGAGGAAAATCCCCAGCCCATGGGTTGGGCAGACTCCAGAAATTATAATTACATTTTTCTGTTGCACACACCCAGCTCCCAGAACAGGTAACCCAACAAGACTCATTTAAAGTCCGATCAGCCTGGGGTCTCTGAACATGAAATGCTGCAGAGCAGAGGCTGTGCATCATCTTGGTAAACTGCAATGCCTTGAATAGACTTTCAAGGAAACATTCCTAAAGCCAGGATCTTCCTCCCACTGAGCAAGTGTGCTCAGTCAAGATCCAGGAGAGAACAGAGGGGCTTGTGTGGCAGTCAGCCTCACCAGCAGAAAGGACACATCTACCCACCAAAGTGCAGAGAGCTGCTCCCCCTTCCAGCCTGCTCCAGAGGCAGGGCTTGGCCAGAGCTGCCCTGTCTGCTTTCCACAGGAGGAGAGCAGGCTCTGCTCCTCTCCTGAGTCATCATGAGCTCACCAGGCCACAGCTTTCTAGGTCTGACATTGCTTTCTGTGAGCACCAGGTCATTAACATTTGACATCACCCACTCTGAATAGCTAAAGACAGACTTTAAAGATAACAGTCTCCCACCTCCCAATTGGCTTTTAGGTCCTTTTGGCAAAACTGGGCAAGTTCAAACATGCCCACAGCATGGGTGACATTTGTTACATGGCAAATTATTTGTGATTGCCACTTCATTTGCAAAGCACAACCCTGACAACTCTGCAAGTGCTGTCACACAGAGCTGGACAGAACATCTCCCCCATACCAGGCACCCAACCTCCTGCCTGGTTCTCATGCATAGCTGCTCACCCAGGTCATCTAAAATTTTGCCCTTAGTCACTACTTTATCCTCATGCTTCTGTAAGCAATTAACTCAACCCCATCACTGCCCTCTGCCTGCCCTCTGTGCTCTTGTACAACATCAGCTCTTCCTGTCCTATTCCTGCCAGCACTTTCAGCTCGGACCCTGCTGGCCTCCCCAAGGAAATGGAATTCAAATGCCACCTGCATTTTCTTTTTTTTTTTCAGGTTGCATTACCTGGAGGCTTTCCAGCTCACCAGCTATTATTGAATAAATAAGATTGTAAAAATCTCACCATGTATTACCCTAATCAGAGGGCCCGGAAGGCTTAGCAAATAAATAAAAACCTCTGGGTGAGTGACCCTAGATCTTGGAGAAAGCAGCTCCTCAGCAGTATCTTGTTCTAATTAGCAAGGCACATAAAAGTTACCAATTACCGTGCTGGAGCCTGCCTTGTTTAATGAATCTCTCTGTGCTCTGTGGGAGAGCCCGAGCTCCCCTGGATTTGTCCATGGTTGTAGTTTTTATCAGCAGACCCTGCTTTCATGTGATGGCACTGCAGGACTCTGAGCCCCAGAGATGCCCTTCCCTTGTAGATGTGGTGACTGGAGACCCCATTATCTCACACCTCTGGGAGCAGCATCAATCTTGTTTTTATCGGTATATAAATATATTCGGGCCTGCATAGGACAAGGTGAGATGTGGGATGAGATTGGATGTGCTTTTTGTGCACAAGTTTGGCCCTTGGCCATTCTGGCATATCCCCTCCTTCAGGAAGTGGACCTTCCAGCCTGAGCCTCATGTGGAGCCCAGAGCACAGCACATCCTGTCCTGGAGCATCTCCCAGGGCAGCCTTCAGGGCATTGTGACCCTTGCAGCAGCATGGGCTGCCAACTCAACCCCCTGCTTGTCTTCCCCAGGACACAGAGTTCTGTTCTCCCCAGCTCCCTGAAGAGTGGCAGCTCCTGCTTCCAGCACAGCTCCATCCTCATCACTTGTTCTCACAGCCAAACCCTCCCTGCAGGCTGTGTGTGCCCATCCTGTCCTGTGTCCTCCCAGAGCTGTGGACACCATTTGCAGTATCCAGCCTCTTAAATCAGAGTCATCTTTGCAATGTGAACACTCTAGGAAACTAATCTTGGCAGTATGTGAGTGGAAACAGGGAATTTCAGGCAAGCACTGGAAAAGGTATCTGCATAAAACAAGCAGGAAACTGATTCCTCATGAAACTGTGCAGGAATCCAAAGTTCCTAACAGCTCATGGGGAAGGGAGGCTGCTCATGCAAGGCCAGCCCCTCATGGGCTTAGGCAGACACAGCTCTTTGGATGCAATGATTCTACCCTACTTTCTTCCATCAGGCTCTCCAGCCTTCCTGTGTCCCATTAAAGCAGAACAAATCACTGCATATTGTTACAACTGAGTTCTGGACTAAGGAGATTCAAAGGGACGGTTTCAGGTAACAAATACTTTTTGAAAAATCAGTGTTGAGTTGGCAGATGAACCACTTAGAAAAGAGGTGATAATTTGAAGACTTGGCTATTAAATACTCAGCTGGCTCTACACTCCAGGTAGTGCCTGATGCTTTTGTACTTGGTAAAGAAGGAAGAAGAGGTACCTGCTGTGCCAGTGCTTCTGCGTGCAGGAGGGCATTGATGGAGGGCAGGCTGCTGTCCTCGTAACTTGATCTGCGGGTGCTGATTCGGTCCCGTTCATTCTGTACAGCTGCAAGAGAGGATTTTGGCTGAGCTGCAGGTGGTTCATGGCAATGCACACTGAAAACTAGCACAGACTTCTGGCATTCCCCTTCCTTAGCTGCAGTTTCCCAGCTTCCCTGCCAGGCAGGGCGGAGGTGCGGCTGTGTCTGGTTTGCGATGGATGCCAGTGAGAGCTGACTGCATCTGGTGGATCTGATTTCTTATTTGCTTTATTAGATTTTCCAGGGATGGTGTTGATTCAGAACCCAAAACACCTGTAGAGTTCAGTGGGGAAAATTTCCTGGCAAAGGATCTGAGTTTTTGATTTCATGATATGGGGTTTGAAAGGGTGGCCATGCTCATGTATGCAGCCCAGAGCTGATGTGTGAAATGGAGGAGTATCTGTGAGGTTTCCTTGCCCACATGACTCCTGTGAGCTCCATTCAGAAAAGCTCCTTGCACTGTTTAGGTGTAGTTGGAAAACTTCTGTCTCAACTACAATAAGGAAGGAAGTGCAGAACTGTTCCTGCTGATTCATCCAGAGCAAAAGAGCTCTCTCATACCTTATTGTAAAACCATCCCAGGACAGGTTTCACCCCAGTGTGCCTCCCTGTTTGGTGTAGTCTTGAGGGCTTGGAGGGGGAGGATTTGCCTGCTCTGTCTGTCACGAGGCCTGGGCTGGCTCTAAGTCACCCTGGCCATGCCACTCAGAGCCATCTGCTCAAATAAGCTATTGATCCATGGCAGGGGAAACAGCACAGTCCCTGCCTTGGGCTGGTGGCTCTCTGCATTGATATGTTCTCCATGTATAAATCCAGCTGATAAAAAGTAATAATGAGGCTGGGCCAGGAGAAAAGCCCTGCAGTCAGCGGCTGTAAATAGGAGCTCTCAAGGTTATGCTGCTTGTTATCAGTAGCAGGCCCCCGAGTTCAGTCATGCCATGATGTTTTCCAAATGTTTGCTCAGTATTAGCTGGTCATGCACCTAATGTAACTTCTATTGAATATTAACAGACAACAGCACAGCTCTGGGCAGGGGATGAGCTGCATGGAGAGGAGGATTCCTATATTCTTCAGGAAAAGTTAAGAAAAGTTGCTTGTGATACCACATCTTCTACAGAGAATAAATGTTCCTGCTCAGAGGTCTTCCTGCAGCCACCAACACAACACTGGTACTTCCCTGTTGTCTTCAAGGACCCTTTTACTCCAAAGTTTCTCCTTGAGGCAGTGTGAACTGGGAGGAGCATGGGGTTTAATTTCCCTGCATGGAATAACGGGGCTGAATGCCTCCCATGAGTGAGACATGAATGGGGTGAGCTCTGTGGGATGCCTCTGCCCTGGCAGTTTGTCCCTCCACTAACAGGAGCACCATCAAGGCCAACAGGTTCTCCTGCCCCTTCTCAAAACAGGACTAAACAAGGGGAGAATCCTGCCATGGGGACCTGTAAGGGCTGGTAAGGGCTGCAGAGACAGGGAGGTAGGGGAGCTGAGGGGGTGAGCATGGGCCATGTAGGGATATCTCTACTCTGTTCATACAGTTAAATAGCAAAAATGCTCCACTTTACTCTGGATCCTTTCTGCTGTGCTGAAACGAAACTAAACTCACTGCCTCTCTGCAGAGGGTCAGCAAGAACCTATATATCTATCAGGGAAAAAAGGTGCAAAATGTCAGTGTGACTTTTGCTGGACTCAGCTGGCCAGCTGTGGGTTTTGTGGTCACTCTAGGATAAGACCACTTGGAGCAGTTTTACCAAAGTATTTCCAAATTCCCAGGCCTTCTTTGAAGTTTCTGCTCTTCAGTGATGTGCAGAAGCATTCCCAAACCCCTCCAGTGGACTGGCAGAGTGGGAGCCCAGGTGCTGTGTGTGTCAGTGTGAGCTGGAGAGCCCTGGGTGTGATTTGTGTGCACAAACATGGGCAGTTCTGAGACACAGGACCCTCCCTAAATCCCCCTGTGGTGGGGGTCAGATCTGTGCCCAGGAGAGCACAGTGCAGGGAACACAGGGCTGAGGTGGCTGGGCAAGTGTGCACCTGGCAGGGACCAGCCTTGGCTGCAAGAGCTTCCCCAAACATACCCAAGGGTGAGGGACTGCTGCTGGGGGAGGGCAGAGGCACCCACCTTCCTTCTTCATTCCTGCTCGGAAGCACTTCTTCAGCCTGCAGTACCGGCACTGGTTCCTCTTGTCTTTGTCTACCACACACTGCCTGTTAAACCTGCCAAGGGAGGAAGGAAGAAAGAAAGGTGTGAGGAGCAGCAAGACTGAGCCTGAAGACAGGACAAGACAGAGCCCCAAGCTCCAAGACATGCTTAGAGAAGGTTCCCAGAGGCTCACCCTGAGAAAGGAGCTCCAATCTCTGATTTTTCCACTCTTGCTTTAACCTGTGGTTTCCTTTTTACACCAAAATCTCAGCTCTCCCCTCTGCCTCTGGATGGTCAATAAGGACAGAGTAGAACTGAGTCACACACAGGAGCTGAGATTACTCAGTAACCATTAGGGATAGGATGTCTATAGTGGATTAACAAACCCCCAGGAAAGTTAAAAGTGTGATTCCAACTTGGAAGCTGCTGTTGTGAGTTAGATCCCAGTAGAACGGAAGGAAGAATGCCTTTATTGTGAATTTTAAAAAGAGGTGGAAGGTTGTAGTAGCCCATTTGTGAGGTTAAGAAGTCAGTTTAAGTTCCTGTATCTCTCCAGGGCTACGTCTGGGATTCTCAGAGGTTGTTTCTGACCCCTGGACAGCATTGCTGCTCTGCAAACTGCTCTGCTGTCACTTGTACTTCAGAGGATTTGGGAAGAAATCAGCTCCTTCCCTTCAGGCTTGTGTCATCAAATTCCCTGCGCATGGTGGGGAAAACTGATCCCCTATGTGTGTGACTCACGAGCCTGGTGGCCACTTGCAGCATGAATTTCACTTGCAAATTTGCTCTAATTTACAGCAGATTGATCTAGTTTGCAGAGTAAAGACAAAGGAGTACAGAACTGGAGAAGGGCTCCCATCCATGCTGAATTCTGTAGCTTTTGAAAGGGCTTCCTTCTACTCTGCTTTTTAAAGCCCCCAAGCTATGATTTGTCCAAATGGTTGCCTGAAAGCAGCTCTTAAAATATTCCTGTAGTGCATATAAATGCCTCAGCTTCCAAAGAACTGGGCATCTTGGCTTTTCTGATGGAGTTGTGGTGAGGGGGCTCCCTGGGCAGCCACCTTAAATAACCCTGGGGTGCAAATGATGATGTGCTTCACAGGCACTCATAAACCTGGGGCTTCCTTCTGTCTCTCAGGTTTTAGGTCATGTTGCTCCTCATGCTCTCCATGTGGCTGTCAGGCCATCAGGAGTAACTGACTGAAAAAGCCCAAGGGATTTAGACACTGTGAACTGAGGATTCTTCAGTTTCCTTTGTGACTCTCTACTTGTGAGTTGCTCAAAGCCAGCAGCAGGCAGGTCACAGCTGCTGATGGCACAGGAGAGCCATGGACTACCCCCAATGGCATGAGGTGCAGTGCATGAATTTCAGGAGCAACATGAGTACCTCATCCTCAGAAAAGTGAATATTATGCTGCCCTTCATGGTGCTCCTCAGGTGTTTTGTGTCATGTAACAGGCAGTGACAGCATTGGAGCTGGATGGCAGGCCACATGGCCTGGATGGTCAATAAGGACAGTCTAGAACTGAGTCACATGCAGGAGCTGAGGCTACTCAGTAAACATTAGGGATAGGATGTCTACAGTGAACTAACAAACCCCCAGGAGGATTTATCCATTTGGCCCCTAAAGTATGGGACAGGACCTCCCAGGGTCTTTCCCCAGTGATCAATCCCAAAGTCAGGGTAGTCACTGAGCCCTCCCAGGTGCAGGCTTAGCTCAGGGAGAGTGGAGGAGGATGCAGGGAGGATGCAGGGCACTTGGAGGGCTTTTCCACTGAGCTGTGAGGGGCTGTCCTGTGTGAGCCACAGATCTCTGTGCCCTCTGTCCTCACCTGCAGGAGTACATGTGGTTCTTCCTGACGCTCCTCCTGAAGAAGCCTTTGCAGCCATCGCAGCTGGAAGCGCCGTAGTGCTTGCCAGTGGCACGGTCCCCGCAGATGGCACACAGCGTGCTCACCCCGAGGCTGCTGGAGCTGCTGAGGCTGGCTGCTTCTGATGGAGATGTGTCTGCTTGGGGAAGGACACAGCAAAGAAGAAGACAGTGAGACAGCCAGCCAACATTTGCTAATTCAGTTACCAGTCAGAGACTCTTGGAGAAACCAGGCAGCTGCAGCCTGGCTGTGTGAGAGATGTGTAAGGAGAGAGTGTGTAAGCTCTCAGTGTTTAATTGCATTTTGGGTGCACTAAAACTTCCTGTATTCCATGGTGAGATCCCTCTTCCCAAAGGCCTGGCAGCAGCAATGCCTTCAGATAAAGTGGAAGCCCATTTTACAGGAGTCACAGGACAGAGCCAAAATTCCTCGGGGATTTGCAGACACTTTGGGCTGCAGTAGTGTGGCCAGAGAAAAAGCTGATGCAGAGTAAAAGCTGAGGCATTACAGCTCAGGGTGAGCAGCTGATTTGTTAGGGAGGTGTTTGTGTTATAGCACTGAAAGAGCCCAAGACAGCCCTGAGCAGTTCCCTTCTCCAGGCATGGAGCTCCAGCTTGCACAGCCCTTCTTTGGGAAAACAAGACTTTAGGTAAATAGCAAACTCAAATGACTTCAGCTGGAAAACTCACGTGGGCAAAGGCTACCCATGCAAGGAAGGACTGATTAAAGAAAAAAGGTGGCACTCTGGCATGGAGAAAGCTGTAGGCTGGGTATCTTCTAAAGTCTGGTAGGATCACAGTGGAAATTGATTTGTCTTGCAGTCCTTACAGACCAAGGGGGACTGGGACTTGCAGGGCTTTTTTTGGAGGATAGGGAATTGCAGCAGGCTCTAGAGGAAAGGACATCTGAAAGGCTAAAAACCATACAAGGGCTACACTAAACCCCTCCAGCAAGCCAAACAAACCTCAAGGCTGAAGGGATCAGCCCTTAATTCAGTTGATCTAATTGTCCCCTCCCATGTACGTTTTTCTGTGTCAGCACAGGCACATCCCCCTCCCTCAGTGGAAATGCCAGTCACAAATCATACCCAGGATCTACAAAGCCATAGAAACCTGCAGGGATTTTTAATGTTTGAGTCTATTGGCCCCTGATTTCAGGGTTTTTGTAGGGACTCCGTTAAGGACCCCAGCTGCTCCCACCTGGCACCCAGCAAAAGGGCTGGTCCCAGCTGGGCTCCCCATGGTAGCCCAGCTGTGGTGCTGGGGGGGCCAAGGCAAGTCTGGCTGGGGCAGAGCTGCATTTTTAGCTTCTATTTTCAGAGAAAGGGGTATTTCAGCAGGTACTGCACATCCTGCTCATTCCACCCCTCAGCAGGAGTAACTGGCACAGAACCAGCAGTGAGTGAGCACAGGGATTCTTGAGCTCCCTACCTCTGGCAACTTCTTTCATTTCCCTGCCTGCTTTCTGTCTTTCCAATTCCTCATGTCCCTCCTGTGTTTCTTCGTGAGTCACTTTGCTGCCTCTCTGTCCTTGCCTGGCACACCCTGTCACGCAGCTCCAGCAGCACCAGTGCAAAGCTCCTGTCTCCACTCCCAGAGCCCTGAGCTTTCCCAAGGCTGTTCTGGCTGTCTCTTGTCCCTGTGAGCAGCTTGCTTCTGAAAACAGCCTTCCTCCATGCATATCCCCAGGGCTCAGCTAAATGCAGCTCACTCCAGAAGGAAAGTCAAATCCCCAGTTCCAGCTAAACATAGGACTTAGATGTGAGAGGAAGAGCTGATCTGCCTCTAATCCCATTACTTGTATATCTGTGGCAGCCCAGATAAATCCCTTTTTAGCAATCTATCAGGCTGTAATCAGATGAACATAGAGCAGGAAAAACGGGCACTCTTATCAAGGAAATTGCAACATCTCAGTCTAATAGTCAACAACAATGAAATTATTGCCTAATGGATAATTTTCCAATTAAGTTTATTCTGACAAATATGTGCTAAAAATGTGGGCTCTGGCTGCTGCAGTCAAGTGGTAGGGGTTAAGGTAAATGGAAGAAAGAAAAAATCTGACTTTGAGACCTCACAGCTGAGCATTGTGTTAGGACAGGAGCTGCTCAAGAGCCTGTCTGAACACAGGGTGCATTTTGCCTGTGAGAGGCATACTTAGTCTCTGCTGAGCAGCTGCCCTGGGGCTGAGCTGTGGCAGGCAGTGGCTGGGCTCTGAGCAGTCCTTGGCCAGAAAAAGAGGCACAGGTTCTGCCGGTGGAGGTCCTGCAGGAGGTGTGTCCTCCAGGGCAGTGCCAAAACAGCCCTGGAAGCAAGGGCTGTCCCTGGCCTGGAGCTGGGCCCAGGAGGAGAGGAGTTGGTGCTGCCTGCCCCAGCTGACTCATCCACTCCTGGAGTGTCACACTGGGTCTTGTCACAGGGAATTCTCCTGTCCCTCTGCTCCATGAAGCCCTGGTTCTGGGGCAGGCAGATCACAGCCCCCTTGTGCAGATGCTCGCTGGAGGGGAGAGGGGCACGGGCAGGGAGCAGGGCCTGAGCTTGTCCCAGAGTGTCCAGATGGATATCAACAGAGCCAAAGGGGGAGACTTGTGGCCCAGAGGCACCTGAAGGGGTAGGACCAGCCCCCAGTAGTGGAGAAGGGGCTGGGACCCAGAGGGTGGGGGGCTATTGCACAGCAGAGCCACTTTGGCACCACGATGTTACATCCCTGACAGAGCAGAGCCATAGGCCAGGGAAGACCCAGACAGGCTGTGATGGAAGAGTCCACAGAGCCAGCACAGCCCTTCTGGGACAGAGGTGCCCAGCAGCCCTGGGCTGGAAGGAGAGGGCTCAGAGGGCCACTTTCTGTGGCTTCGTTTAGTTATTAACCTCATATTTAGAGAGACTTTAGGGGACACTTGGAGAGGAATCTCTTGTTATCTCTGAGCATTTAATCACCAAGACTCTTTGGTTCCCAAATCCCAAATCCCAAATGGGTGGGCCAGCAATGTGAATTCTGCAGGGTGAGGTGTGATGCTACCCTCCTGAAGGGATGGGAACATTTGTCTGTCCTCTCAAGGTCCCCTTGTCCCTCTGACTGGGGGCTGAGCCAGGGAAGGGGGTGGCACCCCACACCCCAGTGCTGCACTGGGGAAGGGCTGTGGCTCACAGAAGCGGCAGTGCCTAAATCACTTCTGGCAGTGATTTTCACCCTTACCAGGTGCTAAATGCCTTTCTGCTCCAGGCACTGGCTCTCAGCTCTGGAGGCACAGGGTCAGTTGTCTGTCTGAGCCATCAGCAGCACTTCAGGCAGAAATTTTTGGCTGGGGTCTGGGAGACCCCCACCATGTTCAGCCCCTGCCCTATTCCCTGGGCTGAATGTCTGGAGGGGACCTCTCATTCCAGCCAGCTCCTGGTGTGTGCCTGCTGGTCGCCATCCCACCTGTACCAAACACAGCTCTGCTCTCCCCCTCTATTTTCCCCTGGGGAAACAGAACCCTCCCAAGCGCTCCCCATCTGACACCCCTTCCCTCCCCAGGAACATTTTTGTGGCCACCGCAGGGACTTCTCCTCCTGCAGCCCCCGGCTCATCCCACCCAGCAGAGGGAGAAGGTGGAGAGGACTCACCATTGCCCATAGCCAGCACCTGCATGTTCTCAAACTCCAGGGTGGTGTATGCCGGGTCTAGCGCTGCGCTGTAATCTGCCATCTCCATGTCTATGAGGGCTTTGGAAAGGCGCATTATCCTGGGCAAACACGGGCCAGATTGTACCGATTCCCTTGGCCCAGGCTATTGGCCCTCCTGCCTCCCTCTGCCTTCACTGCGTCCCCTACCTGTTGTCTTTTAATTCAGATATTTCTCTGAAAGGATTTGCTGAGCCTCAGGGCCTATACTCCCAGAGGGGTGGAGGCAGGAGGCAGGGGGTTAATCTTTAATCATCTCACCCATTGCCGAATACTGCTAAGCTTTTTTTTTTTTTTTTTTGGTGGAGCAGCAGTGATTCTTGTTGACTGTTTATTATTGAATCTCAAGGTGTTTCTGATCCTGGCTCCTGAGTGCAGGCACTCAGCAAGGGCTATTGACCTTGATGCTGAGCTGCTGGTGTTGCTCTTAATTATACCTGGGGTGGAAAATTTGGAAAAAACCCTGTCAAGAGAACAAGGTTCTTCACCATTTCTGTCATTGCCTTCCTCTCCTCGCCACTGATTGCCTACACCCCTGTTTTTCCCTTCTCTTGTTCCCTCCATCCCTTCCACTCCTCCTTTTCTCTCCCTCACGGTCAGAGAAGGTCAGCTCCTGCCTGGAAACTTACACATTGCTATGTAAAGTGAAATGTATGGCTCCTTTTACTTCTCTATAAACCAAGTATTACTGGAGGCTGGATGCCCTATAAACAGATCCCATTCTGCAGCCATGCCCAAAGAGCGAGCAGGGCCGAGGGGTGGCACAGACACCCTGGGAATGGCCAGGGTGACTCCAGTCCCACAGCTGAAATCACTCTGTGCTGGACACCCCCAGCCTCGAGTATTGGCTGATCTGTCATAAAAGTTTCATGAGACAGGTTAGAACAGAGCAGCAGGAGCTTTCCTCCTGGGGGTGCACTGCCTGCTGTCAGCACCAGCAGTGATTCTGTGCCTTGCCCAGATCTGGGTCTGACCCTGCTGGTGCTGGGCAGTGGGGCCAGAGCTGCCTGTGCCCTCCTCCCCAGCTGCTCCACACCACTCCTCCACTTCAGCCAGAACTGAGAGTTTTCAGTGCAATTGCGAGATCATTGAGTGGGAATTTAATCGATCTCTGAATGGCACTGGCTCGTGGAGCAAGAGAATCAGCAATTAATGATTTGGTATCAGTTTGTTCTGCATTGAAAACAGCCCCTGGTTTCGCAACCAGTGGTGGCCGAGTCCACATGCTGCTGATCTGGGCTCCCAGTGCCTTGTGTTTGTTCTTCCCAGGCACCCCAATGAAGCCCCAACCCCACTGGCACCACGAGCTGCCCTGGCCACAGTGCCATCACTGCCACAGCATGAATCCAAGGTCTCTGGCTCCACACCAGTACATGCCTTTGGGCAGTTGTGCTAGTGATGATTTTCTATTCGCATTTTAGGAGCACACAGAATTGTTCAAGCAGCCCTTTGCCCCCCAAAACCATGACCTACATAGCACTTCTGAACAGCTCTTCTACCCTGAGGCTACAGGTCTGAATCTGAGCACAGGGGAGAGCCCCTCCTCTCTCACTTGGGAATGGTGATAAATGATCCTTTGCTGCAGAGGAAAGAGTCATTTGGTCAGTGCTCCTGAGGGACAGGCCAGAGCTCATGTGCTGGTGGCTCTTCCTTTAGGCAGATACAGTCCTTGCCAAAAATTGGCTTTATGATGTGCAGTCTGGGATGGACATGCAAGAGTAGAGTACAGCCCCCTCCATAGCCTCATCCCAGGGACCTCAGTCCCAATCCCAGCCAGGCCACGGTGATCCCTTTGATTAGATAAATGCTACAGACACCAGGTCAAATATGTGCAGGATTTGCCACAACGTCTAGTAAAATATCGTAAAAGCAGGGCCTGTTCTGCCCTGCTCAGCAAAACAAACCTTTTGCTTCAATAGCCTGCTGAGCAAGGGGGCTGCAAAGGCCATTTACTTCCCAGGCAGGAAGGATTAGAAGGGCCAGGAATAGAAATCAGAGAGGCAGCATGTGCAGGAGAGCAGCAGATAAGGAGCGGGGAAGTTTGGAGAGCATCAGGTGGCTCACGAGGCTGGGGCTGTCAATGGGACGTGGTGTTTTCCTCCCAGGGCTGTGTTGACTGTTGTTTTCTCACTGCCAGTGTCCTCTGTGGGTCACCAGTGGCCCCTCCCAAATCCCTCATGTTGGTGTGGAGGTCGAGGGCCAGACCAGCCAAGGACACCACACACTTCCTTTGCCCTGGAGATGGGCTCTGATGGAAGCATTGGCTTCTCCCTGGGCACTGTTGTTGGAGATGATGTCCCCCCTGGTGTCTCCCCTTGTCATCCTCGTGTAGTGAGTTTTGGGACAGCTTGCCAATGCAGCTTGTCATGGCTTGTACTGGCCAACGGGACCCCACAGCTCTGTAGCTGTTTTAGGTGGGAGATGTTCGAGTCTGCAGCTGCTTGTGGGGCTGTTTCAAACACTCCTGGTGACAGAAGAGGTTTTGCCATTTTTATTCCACACAGAGAGACAACTCATAGCTGGAAGACCTCCATATAGGTGAAGGTTGTTCCCAGACTAGGTGCTCTGGGGAAGTTCAGCTCCCAGATCTGCCCCTCTCTCCTGTTCCCGTTTTCTGTACGCTCTACCCACTGTTTCCTGTGTCAGGACATGGTTGCAAAGGAGACTATGACAGCTCTGGGGCTTGACCTGTTCTGTGCCAAGAGATTATTTAATTTTTATCTGTTGAGGAGCAGTAAATCCTTTCCCACACTGGCACATCATGGCACTAATTCCACCTTATCTATATATCCCTGTCTGGCAAATTCATGCAAACCTAAAGGAGATTCCCTGAAGATAAGTTCTGTGCTTCTCAATAGGTGAGGATCAGGAACAGAGTATTTAATAGTGCATTTTTGGAAAGGATGCTGTCACCTACTGCGCTTTCCAACTCTGCATGTCCAGCAGGTGAGCAGGCTCAAGGGGCTCCTCCCTGGTGTTTTTGAACAGGGTGTTGTAGGATCAGAGGATAACTGATGTCAGAAGGGACCTCAGAGTCTCTGCCCCAGGCTCCTGCTGGAAGCAGGGCCAGCTGTTAAAGCAGCATGGGCTCCTTGCAACTTTATTGAACACCTCAAGGATGGAGAGCAACCTTGACAGCCAGCTGGTGCTTGACTGTCCTCATGGTTAGACACTGGCTGAACCTCTTTCCAGTTTTAATGCCCCTTGATCTCCAGCCATGCACCCTGTGAGGAGCCTGGCCCCATCTTTTTGATGCCCCTGTGTGTGTTATGCTCCTGCAGTCCCTGCTGGCCCATCTCTCCCCCCTGCTGCAGGACACAGCCCTGCCTGCCAGTGGATCCACCAGGCACCCCAATCTGGGGCTGCCTGCAGATGTTCTGAGCCTGGACCATGACCAGGGACCCTCCTGCCCCTTGCTTTTCTCTCTCACAAGAAGTGCCTGGCAGTAAAGCCAGTGCCCAGAGCCAGCAGGACCCCCTCAGCTTTCATCGGCAACGCCATCGCTGGCCTGGCAGCCCCGGCTCCAGAGCTCTGCTCCCTGTTATTCACAGCTCCAAGGCCACTGTGGAGCTGCAATATTTCACATGGCTTTTTTTTCTCCCCCTCATGCCCACAGAGATGGGCTCAGGTGTGGAACCTCTGCAGAGCAGCAAAGCCCTGAGCACGGCCAGGCCCTGCTCAGGCCCTGCCCGGCCCGCCGCCATTTCACGAGCGAGCTGAGGGGAAGCAGGAAGCCCAGGTACAAGACAAAGAACAAAAGTCCCAGGGGAACGTCACCGGCGTAGTCATCTCCACACATGCAAAGGTCCCTTCTGCCTTTTTTTTTTTTCCCCTTTGAAATTTCAAATTCCAGTTTGTGGACAAAGTCCTGCCTATCTGAGAATATAGATCTCCGACCACTGACCAAACTCCACTTGAAGCAGTCCTGAGGACTGCTCTTCCCCTTGCCCACGGATGTGTCTGCTCAGTCCTTGGATTTCCCAGGATCATGCTGAAAATTTTGTACTGGAGCACAGCACTGGTACTTGCACAAAGCGGATTTTGCACTTAATGTCAGCAGCTTCCTTTCTGGGAAGAACCTCGGGAATAACCAGGTAGGAGCCTTATCACCTACAATTCATTTGGCCAGCCATTGCAGAGAGAAAAGGAGAAGGAGGAACAAGGGCTTCCATTGTGCTTGTACCAGCAATTTTAGCTCATCATTTAAGTAAGGGAAGGGGGAAAAAAAAGCAGCTTCAGAGGGGATGATAAACTTGAGGGAACATGAGCTTGTGGAGGCAGAGCCACTCTGTATGGTTAACTGATAACTCCAATTTGCCTCTTCTCTCTCATCTTTTCTGATTCTCTCAATTAAGCTCAACTTATTCTCATGCTAATCATTTCTTGACCTGTTTATTCTGCATTAAAAAATTAACAGAGAGCAGTTTACTGCATGACTTGCTCTCACAGAATTGCTACAGATTAGCAGGCATGCTTTAAGCCCCTACACTGATTTTTTTGGGTCTCACAGCCAGTCTGCACAGCTCGAGGATGAGCTTTTTTTTCCTGTTTTTAAAGAACAGCTTTTTCTAAAGTCAATATAAACCCCCCTCCTTTCATGCCTTGAGTATATTTGCTCGGTGACTATTTCCAAATGGGAAAGATAAAGCCAAGGGCTTGTGTTTTGTCAGACTTTTTGTAAACAGGGGTATTTAGGCCATACTGTCAAACCCTCCTGCCTTCTACCTCGGCGTGCTGTGACTCCAGAGCAGAGTTGTCAGTGTGTTAATAAGCAGCTCCAAGGAATTTTTTGGGGCTGGAGGGCTGCAGGTCAGTGCAGCTGCACAAGCCCCCAGCTCATGGGGCAGATCTTTGCCTCTGCTCTGGGCAATCATATGACAGACACACAGATGGGGGTCTGCTCCCATGTCCTTCCCCAGAATGTCCCCAGAAGCTATGAGAAGGCTCCAGGAAAACAGATGATTCAGCAGAGGTTGTTTAGGGTCTGTTTGCCCCTTGCGAGCTGCACACTGCACATCCCTGCCCCAGCAAAACACTTAGTGGAGGTGAAAATGAGCCACCAGCTCCATCCAGGGAGGTGAATCAGAAGGGTCCAGCAGTGAGAGGCAGGAGGAGACCACAGCCATGTGCCAGACCTTGCCTGAGGAAGATGCAATCAATTTTATCATCCTGTTCCACAGCAATCACTCTTGGTGATTTGCTTTCCCCAGGGCTGAAGTGCCTGTCTCTGTGGTTGGGGCAGATTTGCTGTTTGGAGCTGGGGGCAATGGCCAGGACAGACAAACCCTGGGCAGACAAACCCTGGGCAGACCCCAGACACACTGTCACTGATCAGCATGTGACATGTGGTGGCACCCCAGCACAGCTCGGGGTGACAGAGGCAGCTCCACTGCAACCTTAGGCTGTTTCTGAGCAGAGTTATCAAAAAGTAGCCAAACCAACCAATACTGTCCTGGTCCCCAGACCACAAAATCCCCATAGGGAGAATTGAGGCAGCTTTTGGGCATGGGGAAGAGTCACTTTAAAGAAGGTATAAGACTCTGCCTGAACTCGTCTCCAAAAGCAACATGTGCATTTCAGCTGAAGCTGGGATGATGCTGAGCCTGGAGGCAATTATTGGAGCTAAAATAAATAGCTGCTCTGCAAAAGTGGTGGGGAAAGAACTGCAAGCGTGGGGACAGACAGACCATTTCAGCATATACTGCTCTGGTGATAACACTGTGCTTGCCTTTCTTCCCAGCACTGCAGAGGGGTTTATTATCCTGCCTAACAAGGGCTCTGAACTCTTGAGGAAGTAATTATTATTTCTCCTCAGAGCTGTTATTATGCAAGAACAGTAAATTTGAGCTGTTCCCAGAAGGGTGGCTGTACTGGAAAATGCCAGGGCAGTTGCTGATGTGTATTTGCCATCACTCTGCCTGCACTGAAAGCAGCATCTGGCTCTGGGACCTGCAGTTTTGCGGTTGTGACTCTGGAAATCTGCCTGCTCTGTTTTATATAAAATCATGCAATGAGCCCAGGCCCAAGAGAGGAAGGGGAATAGATTCATCTTCTTCCATTACACCACAGGCTGCAACTTGGCCCAAGCTCCAGCTCCCACCACTGATCCCACTTGCCCCCTTCAAACCCTACACCAGAGGCTCTGCACTCCATCCAAATCCCAACCCAGCAGAGACCCAGACACTTTCCTGCTGAACACTCTCCTGCCTCTTTGGGAGGAAGTCCACAAAAGCTCTGACTTTGCCATCTGCTATTCCTGGTTCACCAACTACACTGGCAGAAGCTTGGCTGAAATCTGGTGGTTTAAGCCCCACTGAAATGGGGGAGCAGGAGCCTCAGGGAAGCAGCAGCACTGGAGAGAGGGTTTGCTGCCAGCAGCAGACACCTATTGCTGTCTGTGCCTTGCCAGCTCACAGATTTAGTGTGGCAGGGATCTCAGCAGCCCCCTCTGGACCTGGGGAGAACTTGTTTAGCAGGTGGATGTGATTCCTTTGGGCCTGAAATAATCCTGAAGCTTCCAAGGAAAAGGATCCCTACTGAGCTCACAGTCTGGCAGGCAAGTGAGTCTCTCCCTTCAGCCCTGCCAGCTGTTTGCAGGGCTTTTAGGTTTCATTGACTTTATACATTCATTATACACACATGAAACAGCCCCTGAATCGTTTCAGCTGTGGAGCAATAGGTGAAGGAGGAGAACAGCCAAAATCAACAGTGGTTACACATCAAGTTTTACCTTTTTTTTTTTTTAAATATCTTTTTGCAAAGCTAGGTGCATCAGCAAGCGAGGCCTGGAAGTGACCTCCAGTGGCTGCTGGGGCTCTTGGGATCAACCCTCCCTCAAAATTAAGGCAAAAGACTGCAATGCTGCTGAGGGGTGGAGGGAGAGCTGCAGCAGGGCAAGGGTGTCAGGGGACAGTCTGAGCCTATGGCCCTGGAGAAGGGCAAGTCAGGGGCAAAAAGCATCTTCTTGGACCCAACAGCTCCAGCTGCCCTCCTGCCCCAGGCTGGCTGGCAAAGTCAGCCCCAGCTGGGCAGCTAACTTGGGGGAACATCTCAGGACAGGGCCATGTGTGCCTGATGGGAGGAAGCACAAGAAAGGAGGGAGGCTGCTGCAGGTGGGAGCACTGACGAGTCAAAATTTGGGAGTTTCTAGTTTGTGGAGACAGAAGGAAACAAGTTAGTGCAAAATGCTTTTTCTCTGCAGGAATGCCTGAGTAACCTCTCCCCAATGTCCTCAATGACCAGAGCACAGCAAGGGGTGAGTGAGAGCCAGACAAAACTCAGGAGCTCCATGTCCACAGCAGCTGCACGCCCCCCACACACCCTCCTGTGTGACACAATCCTCCTGTCCACTGCCAGAGAAACAAAAACACAGCAGAAAGCAAGGTATGGGAACATGGGAACACAGCAAGGGCAGGGGGATCACACGTCCCTACAGTTCCAGAAACCAGGACACTGCAGGGACAACTGCCTGGCTCCCAGCTAACAAACATGGGAACTGCTGATCAGCCTGTGAGTATTCAACCTAGGTCTGCAACACTGGATAACACTATTGTTTGTGCCTTTACATTCCTGCAAGTCCCAGTGCCATTGGCCTCTTGTATCATAAAGAAATTAAAATATATTATGACCATAAACGACATCATTTGAGGAAATGAACCACTTGTAGTAAACTTATCACGGGACACTGAAGCCATGAACTGTCCTAAATCAATTTCCAGCTGATAAAGAGTGCAGGTAGTGCTGGGAGCAGCCCCCAGCATGTGACTCCCCACTGGCATGGGATGGTGGGGATGGTGGCTGGGGGTGCAGGCTACCCCAGGAAGCACAAACCCCACCACCAGCACAAGCCCTGCTTGGCAGGAATTGCTTGAGCAAGCAGCTCAATTTTTACTGAGTCCCAGAGAGGAATGGAGGCTGTTGGGCTGTTTTGGGGATGGGGTTGTGTGAGGGTCCAGGGCTCAGGAAGCACCAAACATGTCCAAGTTCTTTACGGTGCTGGCAGTGGTGTGCAGGAACCTGGACATGTTTGGTGCATCCTAAGCCCACCCAGCCTCCTGGCCTCTACACTGAGGTCCCCGTGGGTGCTGGGGCTGAGCACAGAGCTGGCTGGAGGGGGCCACAAAGGGGAACCCTAAAAACCTTTCTGTTAAGGACTCTGTACAACCAGTAAAGTTTGCACTGGAAGTGTTTTTCTCTTAGTTACTTCTAAGCTTTCATTCTGAGGGCTGGGAAGTCCTGCTGCAGATCTGGCTCAGGGGCAGAGGCTGTGCTGCCAGTGGCAGGATCTGTCCCCAGGCCAGCTGAGGCTGCAGCCCAGGGCAGTAATGCCAGGAACTGGGAACTGGCAGCAGACAGCACAGGCAATCACTGGGGTATCCATGGGAAGCCAGCCTGACTCCACCACCTCTTCCCCCAGGAGTCACAGCACCCACCATGCTGCCCATGTTGGGGCACCTCTCTGGAGCCCCAGAACCAACGTGGGGACATGATCCACCACCACCCACAAAGCTGGTATGTGCACCCTGCACGAAGCAAAACAGAAACCAAAGACATGGGGGTGCCATGCTCTGGGGACCAGCAATACCATGGGGAATGAGCATATTTTGGCAGCTCCAAACCCACACCCGACACCCTTCATTCAATGCCCTTCGTTCACATAAACTCTGCAGCGCTGGTTCTGTAGCTGCTTCTCTCCCTGCTGCAAGTGCTGGGGGAGCAGGGGGGTACCTGGTGTTTCCTGGAACAGGTGGTATCTGCTGCCATTCATCTTCCAGGGGCGCTCAGCTCCGTGGGCAGGGCTAGGGGAGTCTGGCCCCGGGCTGGGGCCGTGCAGCCGGCGAGCCCCCCGTGGGCAGCGGGGCACGGGCCATGCCCAGGAGCTGCTTGTGGCGCAGAGCAGGGACAGGCTAATCCCTTAATGCTGGTCACAATGAGATTTGATGGGGAGCAGCAGTTTGTGCTGCAGAGCCACAGGTTTTAAAGGGTTCTGGCCACTACCCGGAGGAAAATTATAAGGTGGCTCTGGGTCTGTGCCCCGCTGCCCGTGCTCACAGCAGTGCCTGCTGCTTTCTGGGCCACCTTTCTGAGGTCCCTGCCTGCTCTCTGCCCTGCCACTGGGTTTCTTTAGGGCAGGGATACCTGACCATTTGTGCAGGCCTGGAGGTTGATCCAGAAATTGTGCCTGGGTGTGTCTAACAGCAGGAGTGGGTCTGACTCCTCAGGGAGAAGCTGACTGCTTTTGCTTTAAAGTGTTTCTATATAAATAGTCAGAACACCATATCCTTGAGCAACAACCTTGGTCTCCCCTCCCAACTGACATTACAATGTAAAATGACTCAGTCCAGAGGGGAGCAGGGAGGCTGCTGAGCACCCAGAGTTTTCTTCTCTGCAGGAAGTGTGGCCTGGCAAGTGTGGCCCTGTTTATAATGGAGGAGGAAAATCGTGTGAGGGAATAGAGTGGCACTTCACTAGGGTTTCACAGGCACTGAGTGACTGAATTGCTGAAAGGGAAACCTGGGTACCACAGAATTCAGCCTTGTGCTGTATGGCTGTGACCCAGCCAGGGCCAGGTCTCATCACCCTCTGTGTCCAGAAGAACCAGCTCAGGGACAAACCCATGTGAAACACCCATTTTCCTGCATTTTCCTTCTTCCTTGGATGACTCTTCCTGCCAAGCCCACCACTGCTTTTGCTGTGCCAAGGAGAAGAGAGCTCATTCCTGTCCTCCAGACATCAGGCCCCAAGCAGCACTTCAAAGGCACTAGCAAAAGCATTCCTAAACCATTCCTGTCCTGTCTCCACAAGCTTCTGCTTCCACTCAGGCCTGCCTGCAGTATATTTGAGTTAATCTGGTGTGCCCACAGTCAGCAGCTTCCAGAATGCTCCTGGTGGGTCAGGAATGGGGAGTGAGCAGCAGCTCTGTGCCCAGGTAGGGGTGTGCTGGCAACAGGGGCTGATGCCCAACATTCCCACGTGGAGCAGGGAGCAGCAACAAGGGCAGGGCTGGGACTGAACTGTGTGTAACCCTGTGACACCTCCCTGCACCCCTGTGTTGCCACACAGGTTTTAGTGGCTGTAACAGGCAAACACACCCAAGTCAACAGACATTTCTCCCAGACAATGGCAGTCTCCAGGCACACACCCATGGATGAGCCACAGGCAGCACTTGGCTCTGCTTCCACCACCTCAGTCCCACCAGCTTGGTAGCTGTAGCCATGATATTTTCTGAAAAATCCTTTCATTAGGATCTTTTCTCCTGAGAAGCCGAGAGGCCTCAGGAACAAAATGTAAACAATGATTATCTGCTGCTGTGGAATGCAACAGGTGCATCTTTGATTGGGCTCATGTGGTTGTTTCTAATTAATGGCCAATCACAGTCCAGCTGTCTCAGACTGTCTGGTCAATCACAAGATTTTATTATCATTCCTTCTTTTTTCCTGCTAGCCTTCTGATGAAATCCTTTCTTCTATTCTTTTAGTATAGTTTTAATATAATATATATCATAAAATAATAAATCAGCCTTCTGAAACATGGAGTCAGATTCTTGTCTCTTCTCTCGTCCTGGGACCCCTGTGAACACCACCACAGGTGGCAGCAGACTCTCGGCAGGGCTGTGGATCTGAACCCTGGCTGTTTGTCCCCTTGTCCCTCCTGCCTCCTTATTCCACTCTCATTTCCTGTTGCCACCTTTGGCTTGCCCACAATGAAACTCTGCATGAGCTGGTTCCCTCAGGCATCCATCAGTGCTTTGTCCTTTCTTCCCTGCTGGGTCACCTCCACCTGAGCGTGCCTGTCTCCAGAACAGGACCTGGTCAAGCAGCAGCCCCTTACCATGGGGTATCAAGGCTTTGGGGACCGTGTGGCAAAATGATCAGCATCCTTGGGAGCAGAGGGGGACAGAAGTGGCTGAGTGGGGCAGGAGGAGCTGGGCTCTGCCTCCATGAGGGGCACTGGGCCATAAACCCAGCACAGTGGCTGTCGTTGTGTGTTGGCAAACATGTTGAGTGAGCTCGACTGTTGATTCTGACCATATAAACCCAGTGTTGTGGCACTTGTTCAGGTTTGTGCAGGTTTTACAGCTCTTGTTCTGAGAAGTACCCATGTATTTGGTTTTGCTCCTTCCTTCAGGTCTATCTGTTGACATTGGCTCTCCTAACCAGAGTGTTGGGCCATGCCAGGAACCTGAGTGTGTGTCTCTCCTTGTGTTTCCCACTTTCCCAGGAGTTATCACCTATAAAATCTCACACACACACCCATGGCTGGTACAGGTTTCTGGTGCAGAGGCAGGTGAAAGGTGTCTGCAGGTCCCCACCACTGGCTGGTGGGTTTGGGGTCCCTGTGCTCAGTGACAGGAGATGAGCCACCCACCCTGACAGATGGATGAGCAAAGCTGCAGGGAAGGTCCTGCCCTGGAATTCTGGAGTGGAGTGAGCAAGGTCTGAGGTCTGTAGGGCTGTGATGAAAATCAGGCTGTCAAACCAACTTTGATGTGCAGAGAAGGAGAAGATGCTCTCAGAGCACCATCACGGAGGATATGGCTATGCCTGGTCACCCTTGATGGAGGCACACACTATCACCCATTCCTGCTTCCAGTCCTCTTCCCAGCAGGAGCTGCCAGCAGCAGTTGTGCCCTCAGGGACACCTTGGTGCTGGAGGCTCAGAGGGCTTGAGCTCACAGTGATGGTCCCCATCTCTCTCTCAGCACCAGAGCTCCATTACTGTGGGGATGCAGCTGGAATCCCTCTGGTGACTGCAGGATTTTGGGATAGAAAATCTGGTCCAGCCTTGCAGAGCCAGAGTCTGTTTGCTCTTTGACTGCTGGTGCATTTTCACAGCCACTTGCTCTGCCTGATCTACTCCTCCCATCCTTTTGGTGCAGCATCCTGCACCTACTTTTATTTTTTGAGACATGTATTTCCTGAAGTGTCTTGCTGAGTAATCTCTGTTGATGCTCAGGCTGAAGCTTGGACAGGAGCTGTTCCTGGGAGAAGTTGTTTGTGGGACCCAGCTTTGCTCAGAGGTCCCAGTGCCTCTGCCCAGGACAGGAGAGCAGAGCCCTCAGCCCCGGGTTCACCCTACATCCCCTACCTTGAAATTCACCTTCCGTGAAAATTCTGCAACATTTGCCATTTCCACATACATTTCTGCCAGAAACCTTGTTTGCTTGAATATTTGAGGAAAGCAAACAGAGAAGGAGCCTGAACACAAACAGTCATGGATGTTTTTTTGCAGTCTCTGTCCTGTTCTAACCCCAAGCCTGCCAGCAGAGATACTTGCAGGCACCCCCTGATGTACCCCTTGGCTCTGCCCTGTGCCCCACTGCTGGCCCTGGTCCTGCTCCAAATACTGCTGTATGTAAAAGAAGCTCACCCAGCCCTTGCTGTCTGTGGGACCACCATCACTCACCACCCCTTTGCACTCTTGCTAAGTAAACATTTTTTAATGCCATTTAAGAAATGTCAGCAGATGACTAACAGAGTATGACTGGCAGACCTACATCTGCCCTGCTGAGCTCAGAACATTTCTCAAGCACTTCTCAGGCACTTCTGAGCCTCTTGCTGCTCACCTTCCAGAGCTGGAGCTCATTTCCTGCTGACAGCAGCCCTCTAGGCTCACTCCCCCTATAAAAATACCATTGTGTTTCAAGCAAAGCTGAAGTTGAGGGAGTGCTGCTGGCCCCATAAATGGCTGGAATGAGGTGGGAGAAGTCACAGCCCTGTGGGCAAGTGCAGACACCCTGTGACACTGAGCAGCATCCCCAGCTCTTCCCCAAGGAAACCTTCACCAAGCACCAGCAAACAGCTCTTGGGAGCAGTCCAAGGTGCTAACACAGTGATTGTCCCTTTTGCATCCCAGCAAATATCTGTGCTTATTCCTGGCTGCACCAATATCCTGCTCAGGCACTGGAAAGTGCTGACTTTGCCAGCACCAGTGTTACAGCCACCCCAACATCCAGCAGGGATGGCCAGAGTGGGGAAAAGGAAGGGGGCTGTGCCAGGTGTCCTAAGAGCCATCAGCCCCTGATGGCTGCCAGGCCTTGGACACAGAGACCAAGGACTAAACAGAGGTATTAAAGAGCAGCTGAGGAGGAAAAGCTCAGTTCAGGTCATATCTAGAGGAAACCTGTAAAAATTTCAATGCATCCAAGGCTGAAGGCTCCCCTGGAGGACCCAGGTGTGCCTCCATCAGGCATGCCAGCTCCATGGCCTGTCCTGCTGAGGGCTGGGAGCTGCTGGCTGCCAGGGCATCACTATGGGCACAGCTGGGGCTCAGCACCACCACTGATGAGTGAGCTCCCCCACTGCTTTGCAAGGGAATAAACTTCCCAGTGACCCTGGGGAGGGTTTGGCCACCACTTTTGCCATCTGCAGGATGGTGCATCCCAGCTGCTGTGCCCACTTTACTGCCCAGCCCCAGCCCAACCCTACAGAGATGCCAGGGAAGCCAGGCACTGCCCAGTCCCCATCCCACCAAGCCTTCCTCAGCTCTGTTTGGATAACTTTTTCACCCATTTTATTTATGAGGACTCCCCTCCTTCTGCCAACACTCTGAGTTTCCTCTCACTTTAGTCTGGGAGGCCCATCTTGCTTTTTTATTCTCATTATTTCTCTCTCCCCCTTGCCTGGCCCCAGGCTTGCAGCAGGTGCTGGCCAGAGCCTGCTTTTGTTGGGCCATGGGAGCAGATGGGGAGAGCAGCCACAGGTGGGATGGGCAGTGATTCCTCCCCAGCCACCCCACAGCACCTGGCTCTGCCTGCACTTGCCCTGCACTCAACACATGGCTCAGTTACTGACTCTCAGACTGAAAAGTTAAAACAAAAACAACTTTAAAAATCATAACTAATAAAAATTATTTTAAAAAAATCAGGAGAAAATTACTGTCAGAAATGTTTACCTGCCTGTGTTTAAGGTCACTGATGTGCCAGGGCTGGCAAGTGGCTGCTCACATTAGAGCCAGCTGCAAGTGGGCAGAATAACTTCATCCTAAGTGATTAAAGGGCTTGTTCAGCTCCTCCTGTTGCATGTGTCAGGAGGACAGGTTGCTCACTGCAGAAATGAGGTTGGCTTTGCACCCTGGGGCAAAGCTGGATGCAGGCACCCTGGAGGTGGGGACAGCCAGACTTGGCCACCCTGCACCACCAGGTCTCCCAGGCTGGTGGGAACATCCCTTGAACCTCCCCTTCTGCAAATGAGCTGCAGGTCAGTCCCTGGGAGCTGGGTGGATCAGGAGCCATCTCCCACCAGCAGCAGGGGCTTCAGCCTGGGGGATGCTCAGCACTGGCTTCTCCTGGGCCAGTTCCCACTCCAGGATCCCACCCTCTGCCCATCTCAGAGGAATCAGTCCTTCCTTTCACCAGCTCACATGTGTCCTTCACCACATGGCTCCTTGCACTTTGTCCAAGCAGCACCAGCTGACACAAAGACACAGCCTGCACTAAACAGACCAAAACCTGGACATTTTTCAGGGCATTTTCCTGCTGCTGGTTCCTGCAGCTCAGAGGCAGGAGTGAACAGAGCTCCTCCAGAGACCTGGCTCCTGCAGGCTGGGGATGCACAACTGGATAAAAGCAGGCTAAAACTCAGCATTCTGTAACTGCTTGATCACAACTGCCTGCTCCAGTGACACTACAGCAGATCCTATATAATTCTACACATTTCCATTGCCATAGACCGTGGACCCACCAAAATGCTGACATGGCCTGTGTCTGGCCATGGCTCACTGTGGGGTGATGTTACCTGAAATAAAATGATCTGCAGGGCACTAAAGTGCTGGGGGCTGGGGCAAGGAGGCACATGGCAAGAGGAATGCCACAACAGAGGTAGGTTAGGGCTGGAGGTGACACACCTGTGAGAGGCTGCAGGTCTGGATCAAGGGAAGCAACCATCTAAAGTGAGACCATGAGCAAAGTGCAAGAAAGTGGTCTGGGAGTCCCACAAGCCCTCCTGGGGCCTGGGTTTGCACACAGAGTACCTGGAAGGTGGGCTGAGCAGGGGCTGCACACTTGTGAAAGAGAAGAGGAGCAGGATATGAAAAATAGAACGAGGAAAGCAAGGTGGTTTGGTGGGGAGCCCCATGGAGTGTGATGGAAAGCCAGAGGAAGCGATGGAGAGCCCTTGAGAGTGATGGAGAGCCATGAGGATCTGATGGAGAGCCACAAGGAAGTGCTGGAGAGCCATGAGGATCTGATGGAGAACCTCTTAACTGTGAGATCTCAACTGTTGGGATCTCACTCCACAGACTGGCCATGCCCAAGGGAACAGGGTTCCCAGAACCCATGGGACCAAACCAGCTGTGTGGGGATGCTGCCACACAGGCACAGTTGTCCCATCCTGAGGATAACCATGGGCTGATGTCAGGCCAGGCAAGGGCACCTGTCCCCAGGGGTCCACGTGCATTTGTTGGCAGCTGGCATCTGTCACAGCCAAGGAGCACAACATGGGGCTGCTCCAGGCTGGTGCCCACTGTACCACCCTGGGAGCACAGACACAGGCCTGGCAGGCATCTCGCTGTGGCCAGGTGACCAGCAGCATTGTGCCACCTGATGCTGTGCCCTGCAGAGGCTGGAGGCTGCTGCTTGTCCAGGCACTCCACTCCCTGCTGGGAAAGCTGCCCAGCCGTAACGCCGGCCCTCGGCGGGAGCGCGGCGCTGGCAGGTGCCCGCTGTGCCCACTCACAGCCCGGGCATGCCACGGGCCACCTGCAGCCTGTGTGTCCTAGGGCAGCACTTCACCTCCTCTAAACTGCTGCCACTTCTGCTGTGATCCCAGCAGCAGCAGCAGCAGCAGCCCCTCTGCCAGCACGTGGGGCCGATCTGCTCCCTCAGGCACGTGCCTTCCTCTTTGGGTCAAGCAGAGTGAAAGAGAGAAAACGCACATAGAGGATTTACATCACATCCAAATCAGCCAGAACCCTTCTCCTGCCTCCACCTCCAGCCTTGCCTGAGGCGGGGGGAGCACGGTGGGGCTGGGGGCTGCTGCTGGCCGCTGCCAGCCCTGCTCCCCGAGCGACGCCAGGCCGGCAGCGCGGGCGCTGGGAACGCTGTACTCACCATATGGAGCCTCCATCTTAGCGCTTAGCTGGGTGCCTACATTGACCATGTCTCGCCGGCTACCGCTATGGGGACTTGGGGCGAAAACCAGAGGAAGTAGAGGAATAAAAAAGAAATGTAAATAAATAAATAAAAAATGTCTCTCACTAAGGAACTAGGTGAAGGCAGGAGGGAGCGCGGAGAGGCAGGGCGAGGAAACCTGCCTCTCCTGTTATCTTATTGATTCGCTTAATCAGGGCTAATGTGGGTGGAGATGTTAAATAGTAACCAAGCTCTTATGGAAACCAATCTGCAAGGTGCCGTTGCTGTAGCTATAGTAACTGCTGCCAAGCTAGAAACTCAAACACGGCTTTTACTGGACTCTTTTGGGGCTCCCGCTTGCAGATGGTGTCAAGGCCGGGGCAGCCGCCGGGCTGGGGTTCACCCCTGGCCACGGGGAGTGTGGGCAGCCACATCCAGCTCTGCAGTGCCCCAGATGCTGCTGGGTTTTGTGCCATCACCTGCCCGAGGTGGGAAAACCAGGTCTGAGCCTGTGTGCTGCAAAGGGAAAACATAGCCTGGGGGGCCAGGGGCTGTGGGACAAGTGTAGGGACTGGCACGGGCACAGCAGAGCCTGGCTGAGGCACAAGAGGCAAAAAGCCCAGGCCACGAGTTGGGGCTTGTCTGCCTGGTGCCAAACCAGAGAGGTTGCTTGGGGATGCTGTGGTGGATGCAGGGTGATAGCCTGAGCACAGGATGCTTGCAGCTCCTCCCTGTGTCTCTCTGTTCCCCAAATCACAGGTGCCACAGCCATTTATGGTCATCTGTGCTCCTTCTGGGACTGCTGCATCCAGGACTTCATGGTAGCAGATGTGCAGATGGGCTCCCCATGAGGCTGTGGCAGCCCCTGTGCCACTGGGGGCTCCATGTCAGGAGCAGTCTGGGCTGGCAGGGGCTGTGCTGAGGCCAGCAGGGCCATGTGCAACAAGTGTTGCTGAGAGGACACCAAGTACCTGGGGAATCCAGAGCTGAAGCTGAAAAAAGATTATCCATCAAGCACAGAGCCTTCCATATCTCCTGTACATCTCAGGAAGAGACCAGGCTGGAGGAGGCACAGAGAGGTACTTCCCAGTCTCAGGATCCCCCCCCAAAAGCTCAGCTCTTGAAAGCCTGCAGCCCTGAGGGGGCCAAATTAAGATTATCTGCTCTTCTGGAATGGAAAAGCACATCCCAAGGGAGCATGCAGTGGGGAGAGCGCTGCTGGATGCAGAGGGCTGCAGCACAGGAATCCACAGCTGGATGCTCATATCCAAGGATTTGTAATTCAGGAACCCCTGAGTTTGCTGAGTGCTGAGAGGTTCTAGAGGAGGAGGGGATGTGGATATTGCGGTGCTCAGTGGAACGGGGGGAGAGGTAGAGCAGTGGGATGGTGTGGGACAGCATGGGCGGGACACTGAGTGTGTGGCCCTTCAGCGTCATCACCAGCCCGTGTCCCAGCAGTGCTGGCTTCTCCCACACGATGGAGCAAAGCGCCCAGGCATCTCCTGTGCCCGTAGCCCGTGGCCCCACCAAGGGCTTCTGCACCCCTTTTGCTGCTTACACCCCAAACCAGAGCAGAGTCACTGGCTCGGTGGTACCCCAAGGCTTCAGGCTGCGAGTGAGGGAGAACCAACACAAGCATGGGGGTCTCCAGGCTGCTTTATTGGGGGGCTCAGAGCTGGGGGCCCCACGGTCAGAGGGGCTGCTGTGAAGCAGGAGCATGCTCAGGGCTCCCCTCTTATCCAGCTGCTCACCATGAGGGGAACATCTTGGAACACTTACACCAGCCTTAGCACCGAGGGGAAAACCCCCTGAGTCTGCAGAGCAGGGACCATGCCAGCCAGCCCCACTCCCTCCATGCACCCCTACACCATCCCCATTTCAGAAAATAGGGACCTGAACTGTCTGTAGTTCCCCCAAAGTGGGAAGCAGCCAGACAGCTCTGCTGGAGATTTGTGTTAGAAAAGCATTTTCCTACGTGGCATTAGGATGAAGCAGGTGGGACAGCCAGGCTGCTGGGGGGGTCAGTGTTATAAATAATTCTTGTTCACCCCATCTCCATTGCCAGGGCTCCTCCTGGGGCTGCAGCCCTAGAACCAGCTGACTTGGTTGGATTTGACTCCGCTGAAGCACATGTTGTTGGAGCAGCCCCCGCCGTAGCTGGGGGGGCAGGCTGAGCACGGCCGCCCCACCTTGTAGGGCGCTTCTCCCAGCCAGTTGCCCCTAAAAAGAGAGGACAGCATCACCTCTGAGCATCATCATCCCACTGCTGACACTGCTGGGGGGAGGGAGGATGGCACAGGGGGGCTCTCCCAGTCACTTACTTGATGGCATAGTTGCAGACCAGGAGGATGGCGTGACGCCACGTGCTGCCCCACACCCGCACGTTGGCACAGGTGCCCAGGGCACAGCCCAGGCGGCTCGAGGTTGCCCACACCATCTGTGCCAGGACAGAGAACACACACTGTTGGTGTCCATCCACCCAGACATCCCACAGCTGATAGCCTCAGGATGCCAGCACAGGGCTCTGTCCGCCCAGGGAATTGCATCCCAGCTGCCCCAATCTCTTTGGCTGGATCCTGACCCATCACAGGCAGTGCTTTGTTACCAGAGAGTGACTTATTGCTCTCTCTCTCCTACCTGAACCTGCACTGCTCTACACAGGATTGCCTTGCCAAGCACACATCCATGAGCAGCAGAGTCTGGGTCCCTGCTCCAATTTACCCAAATTAGCTCCTAAACCTCACGCTGAATCATGGCCAGCAGCTTACCCTGCGCACAGGGAGGTCAAGCAAAGACTAAAGCTCCTCCTAAAGCCTCTCCAGGTTAAATCTCTTCCATAAAAAGTGTATGTTGCCCTTTTGCTACTGAGAGCATCCCTGAGTATCCTCATGGATGAGCCACATGGGAATGAAGATGCTCAGGTAAAGGTTGGAGCCATGAAGAATGAAGAAGAGGTAATTAGGGGCTGGCACAGCTCTGATGCCAGGCAGAGGAACAGAGGAGTTTTCCACCTTGTGCTGGCCAGGCTGTGTGGGGATGTGCCAGGGGATGAAGGGGTTGCATTCCCAGGGAGCCAGAAACAGCTGGGTGCTATGAAGCTGCTCCATCACAAAGAGGATTCATGCTTGGCAAAAGTACAAAGCAGCTTTTTTTTTTTTTTTTTTTCTCTTCACCACCTTTAAGTTGCCAGAGGTGCAGTGAAGAAAGAAAGGCCAAAGGAGAGGGAAAAAAGCTTTTTAAAAAATTGAAACCTTCTTGTCAACTGGCCAGAAGGTCCCAGCTGCTCCTCCAGTGGGTTGTGAACCCCTGGGACCTTCCTGCAACAGCCCAAATGCTGGAAAAGCCCAGGGTGGGAGGGCATCTCTGGCATCCCTCCATCGCTGGCATCCCTGCCAGGGTTTGACCTGCCTGATCTGAAGCTAGAGCTGCCAGGGTTTGACCCTGGATCCCAGCTGCTGCTGGCAGAAGAGCTGTGAGCTGCACAAGGCCCCCCTTTGCATCTGGAGCCCGGGGGGCTGCAGTGCTCACCTGTGTGTAGTGGCTGCAGACGGAGCCGCTGCACTTGGAGGGGCAGCGGGGGTTGCACTCCCGGGGCTGGGGGAAGGAGTAGTGCTGCTTCTCCTGGTGCCAGGATTTCACCATGTCCAGGACAGAGCGGTACCTGCAACGGTGCTACAGCTAAGGTGGATCTCCTCCACATCAGGGGTCATGGGTGAAGGAAAGGAAGGGAAAGATCCACACCGAGGAAGTGGAGGAGAGAAATTATTTGGGGCCAGGGCTCATTGGGAACAAGCATTGATGGGAAAAGGGGGGTAAGGACATCCTTGTGCCAAGACCACTTGTGCTCGAGGCCAGAAAACCAGAGACACCTGAGCACTCAGCCATGTGGAGGAGATCCAGGACCCATATCCCCCTGGTCTGGGTGCCTGGCAAAGAGGGGAATAATGGCAAACTTCCCAAATGAGCAGCAGGCACCTCTGCTTTCCTTTATTTACCCATCTGCAAGAGCTGGACCTTCCTCCTCCACCCTGGGGTCCTTGACGTGCCTCTCAGCTCTATCTCACTCCATGCAATGCCAGCTCAGAGCCCCTCTGCTCCTTGACTGAGGCGCTGCTGCTGCTCCTCCTGCAGCACTGTGGGGTGTGGGGCTTTCCCAGGAGCTCAGTGTGCCTGCAGGGCACTCACCTGCCCGATTGGATGGAGAGGTTCTGTCCCACATACTTCATCAGCTCGGGGGGGCCGTGGTCCCACAGGCAGCGCGCAGCCCACGCCTCCGCTGCCCTGGCCAGCCGCTCATCCCACACCTGGCCAGGGAAAGGAAAAGGGCAGGCAGGAGTTTTGGATTCCCAGAGGAGGGAAGAGCTCCCTTGTGCTATGTGGGCTTTCTGACCATCCCTGAATGTCCAAAAAACACTGACTCATGTATCAGGCTTGAGAACAGCCAGTCGAAGGAAGCACAGCAGCATTTCCAGGAGCCATGGACCTCCCCAGCTGCTGCCACAGCTCTGGACACACAGCATAGCAGAGCAGAGATGCCCTGCAGTGCCCTGTGTGTGTGACTCCCTCCAGGAATGAGCTCCTGCACGAGGTGGAGCTGAGCACAGGGGTGAAACCCTGCAGCCCACACAGCTGTCCCAGGCCTCAGTGCAGCCCTGACCGGTGAGCACAGCTGGTTCCTTCATGCATTATTTAAAGCTCCCTCACCCATCCTGAAAGCCTCTGGGGAGATGCCTGTGTGAGTTGCTTTGGAAGGCAGGAATTTAGGCCAAGCAAGAAGCAGTGCAGGATGCTCCTGGGCATGTCTGACCTGCCCTGGTACCCAGCAAGATGGGCTGCTGTGTGCTTCTCCAAACCACATCCAGGGACCACCCAGCTGCTCCTTCAGAGCTGGTCCCCTTCCTGGGAGCAGAGCAGCATGTGGCACCTCCTGCCCTGAGGGTCCTGCCCTGTGTAGGCTGGAAATAGCTCCTCTTGGAGGACCTTTAGGGCTGGGTTAGAATTTCCAGGCAGGGTGGAGAGAACCTGGGGAAAGCTCTGCCCAGGGTGACCCTCATCTGGAGTTGCCCACCTGTCAAGGCTGTGCATATCCTCCTTGACTCACTCCTGAACATTTATTCTTCTGGGAGCTGTCACCCCTTGGAACACTCAAAAGGGACCCTGGAGATTGTGATGGGATCATCCCTCACAGATGCAATCAGGGGAAGCTCCTACCTGGGCTTTGGGTTGGGACCTGAGCTTTTCATGCTTGTGGCCACCTCCCAGATGTCCCAGACACTGGCCCACAGATCCTAAATCTACCCTCATGCGGAAACATCTCTGTGCTGGGACTCCATCCATCCTGCACAGAGGCTGCATGTGTCTGCTTAGCTCCTGGGACCCAAAAAATCCCCCAGGGCATGTGTTCAGCCAGGAACCTGACATCCCTCCTAGGCTGGGGCTCCCACATCAGAAGTGACCCCCTTGATCCCACCAGAGCTGTGGACTACCCTGCCCCAGCCTGACTCACCATGTATTCCATATTGGCAGCGGGGGGGGACACCTGTGCCCTCACTTGGTTGTGGTAGTCCAGAATGACACTCATGTCCTGGGGGGACAGGAATCTCTTCCGCCGGCCCCGCGGGACCCCCTCGCCCCGGAGCAGCCCCGCGGCCGCGCCCGCGGGCGGGGACAGCAGCTCGGTGGCGTTGGGCAGCAGCAGGGAGCTGGACAGCTGTGTCACCCAGCAGCCCAGGGCCGTGAGGTACAGGTGCAGGTGGAGCACGGCCATGCCAGCCCGCCCGCTGGGAACAGCCGGCAGATTTCTGCTCCTGCACGGAGATAAGCAAGGACAAGGGGGATTGCTGGTCCCTGCTGCTGGTGTGCAGATCTAGGAGAGAAAACAGCACAGGCACCAGTCAGGATTGCAAACACCATTGCCCAAAATAAGGTGGAAACAAATTTTCCTTTTCCCTATTAATAATAGTAGTTTTTCTCTATTAAAATATTAATATTTAAAATTAATCTCTTTAATAACCTTATTTATCAGAGCAAACTCCCCAGGACTGTCAGGGATATGCCTGGGGAATTGATTTTCTTGTTTGTTTTAAAAAAAGATAAAATCAGTAGAAAGTCTCCCCTATTTTTTCACTTATGGCACGTACCTGTGGCCCAGGGGATAGTTAGGAGTATGCTGAGAGCCACTGCAGCTGCCTGCCCTGTAACTTCCCAGGAGTCTGGGTTGTTGAATAAATCCCCAGCACAAATAGAAACCTCACACAGATAAAGAAACTCACGGCAAGACTTAAAAGCATTGTCGAGTCGTTAGGATTTAGGTGGAAAAGAAAAATTGCCACTGCAAAAGCCGAGTATTTTATTAAAAAAAAAAAAAAAAAAAAAAAAACAACGTAAAACGCTGGAATATCCCCTCATCCGCCAGCCGATGCACCTCCTAGCATCCCTGCCAGCCCTTCCCGGAGCAGCGGGAGGATGTTCCCCGAGCACGTACCGTGAGCGCTGCGCTGGGAGCGGCGGAGCCCGGCGGGATGGAGCTGCGGGATCGGGATCAGCCTGCGGGGCAGATGCGGGAGGCTCGGCTCAGCCCCGGCGGGCAGCCCGCTGCGGCCGCTGACGCACAAGCTGCATCCTAACTCTTCCCCCGGGGAACGTGCTGAAGTTTGGAAAGAGCCCTGCCAGGAGATTTATAGGCTGGTGAGTGCCTCGGCGCACACAGGCTCACGCAGGCACAGGAGCCCCGCACGGCGCCGGGGGGAGCGGGCAGAGCACGGCTCGATGGATGCCTCGGCGGGCGGAGGGGCTGCTCCTCGCTGCTGCCTGCGGGTTTGTTCAGGCTACCCACAGGAACAGGTTCCCAAAGTCATCTCTTTGCTGCTCGTCCCCTAGCTGGGATCTTGCTGGAAGCAGCGGGCAGAGAAGCGAACCCAGGTCGGTGAGGGATGCACAGGGGGTTTTGCCCCGGTAAGGAAGCAGCAGGAGCCCCGGGGTCACCCCTCTTTGGTGCAAGCTTAGCAGATGGCAGAGATGTCCCTGGTGGCCACACACGTCCCTGGGCCAGCAGCTCTCCCCGTTATAGGTGAAGCCACTTGCTGGGCTGGGCGTCGCCACCTGTGTGTAACCCAAGGGCTGGGACTTGTCACAGCCACAGGGACTCTGCCCATGGCCCCACTACTGACCTGAGCTGGCAGTGCCCAGCCAGGGTTATCTCAGGGGAAAGCTGTGCTCCCTCCACGGTGTCCATGTGTCTGTCCCCAGGGAGGGGAAATGGCTGTAGCATCTGAAAGCCATATCCTGCAGCATCAAGTGTGTTTCCCTACAACATCCCTACACAGTCACGATGCCAGGGGACAACTGAGTTATTGCAGGTCCCAGAGACACCTGGCCAGCTGGAGGCTTCTTGCAATGCCTGTCACATCTTCCTCCCACCGTGCTCAGAGCCAGCACAGGTGGCCATGTGTGACCTGCTCGCTGCTGCCATCCCCCCCCATGCTACAGTGCCCCAGGTGAGCAAGGTGCTGGTCCCCCTGTGCCTCACCAGCTTTGGGTTCACCACAGGCAGCTTTGGAGCCAGGATCTGGCTCTTCAGTTGCATCAAGAGGAGCACCAAGGCCAAACTCCCACTCCTCAGCTGTCAAGGGGCACAGAGATGGAGTGCAGGGAGGAGAAGGCAGTTCCATAGCAGCAGCGGGTCACTGCTTCTCATGCCCACAGCTCTGACTGACAAGAACTGAGGATCCCAGCCCCATAACTCCTGCCTGTGCAGGGACTGACAGCATGTCCCAGAGCCTGGCTGGCTGCACCCAGCTGCCCCAGAGACCTGATGTGCAGCAGAAGCTGCCCAGGAGCTCAGGGAGGCGCAGACCTGAGCATGGAGCAGGAATAATGCCCAGGTGCTGAGCTGATGTGCTGTATCAGTACAGCCTCACCCTACTGGGAGCCTCCAGCAAAAGAGACCCCTTTGTTCATTTTTCCTGGCATTGTCTCTCTCATAAAGCAATTCAAGGTGCTGTGGGCCCTGGGGAGCTGCTGAGACATGTGCCAGAGGGGTATTTCCATCCATTCCCCATCCAGCAGGTGGGATGATGGTTGTGCCACTGAGGAGACAGGGAAAAAGCAGCTGGGGCATCTCTGGCCCCAGTGCAGCACTGCAGGAGGGGATCCCTCAGTACAGAGAGCAGCAGCACCCCATGAACCAGGGCTGGGTATCCTGTGGGGAGCTGGGCTGTGCTGTGGATGGCACTGGGAATGCCAGGGTGTCAGGGTGGCTCCCATAGCCCTCTGAGTTTCCTGCCTGTTGTAGGGTCTAACCAGCTCAGCCTCACCTTCCAGCACCAGGTCACCCCAAAACACCAGCCACCTCTCCACAGGTGCTGGGCAAAGTGCCATCCCCGGTTTGCCAGCTCTGCAGACACCCCTGTTTCACGTTCATCTATGGAGACAGGTCTGTCAACTCCAGGGACCAGCAGCAGGACAGTGCTTTGTGCTGCACCAGGGGGGCAGGCACTGGTGCTGCCTCCCTCCACTCAAACCTGGATATCAAATCTCTCATTAGCGAGGCTGGTAAAGGCAGTTTCATTCCCAGCAGATTAAAAAGGCAGATGGGGACATGCAGCAGTGATCTTAACTGGGCAGACTGGGAGGTGGAGCTGCTGCCAAGTGCACACTGAGGTAAAGACTCTGGGGCTGTGTTGGGGAGAGGATGGTTTTTAATGATCTATTATTTCACAGAAGACAGAGCCCTGAGCAGCAAATGCTCATCCAACACTGTGAACTGCAAAGCTTTTAATTTGGGGGTTTTTTTTTTGAGTTTTTGTCTCCTGGGAGCTCAGGGAGATTGAACCCACCGCAGCTCCCTGTGCCACGCAGCAGCTGAGCCTCTGCGCAGAGGCAGGGCGAGGGTTTTGTCTTGGGTGCAGATTGAAAGCACTGCTTAATCAGCACTCCACGAGACAATCCAAATTCCAGGAACTGGAAGGGGTTTGTGTCCCTGCCAGGCGTAATATCCTGCAGCCCAGACTGGCCCGGCTGCCAAAGCACACGGTATCTGCAGCGAGGACCTCGCTGGAGCCAAGAAGCACATGCATTCAGCTGGATACAGCCACAGCAGGCAAATTCCCTTTCTAATGAGCATCAGGGGGAACAAAAAAGATAAATCACTGCGTTCAAGCACTCTCTTGGCAGAGACACCCTCTGATGCTTTTATGACCAACAGACAGCAGCTTGCTCCAGAATAAGACATAATGGGACTTGCAGGATTTCTCTGTCATGTTTATTTCTCCCATCTGTTGGCTTTGGGCATCACCCATCACCCACATTCCAAGGTGGCAGACGGTGACATGAGCCCATACAGGACTGAGCAGGGCTTTGCCCTTTGCTGACGCCAGGATCTGCTGTGCTCCCTGAGCCTCCTGATGCCTGGAGCAGGTTTATGTGGATTTCCATAGCAGGAGACTTCTCATTTTGGGGTAAAACACAATGAAACCAGGGTCCTGTCTGAACAAAACTTTCCCCAGGCAATGCACAAGCTCTGTTGCTCGAGTAAAATATTCCCCTCCTATCAACTGACAGAAAGGCTCATTTTCCATCTTTGCTGAAAGATGTTCCTTTCCCCCAGTCCCACCCCAAACATCAAGAGCACCAGATGCCTTGGTGCCCACCCTGGCAGGGAAGGAAAGTGGGGCTTTTGGTGGATGTTTTTATTTATGGAGTCCTGTAGAGGTCCAGCATATCCAGAGCTTGGTTCCTCCTGACACATCATGAAGGGAGATCTTCCTTCTGACTTGGAGCTTGGAAGATTTGATCTCCACATCTTGTGACTTGAATAAGCCCAGGCTGGGCTCCTGTATGTTCTTTTGTGATCTTCCAGGAGTGAAACACCCACTGAGGTGTAACAAAACTGAGATCAGTCCTGAAGTCTGAGGGCTCCAAAGTCATTCTTCTTCCTATTTAGGAGTTCTTTGTAAATGCTGAATCCCTTACTGAGCTAAGCTGAACCTTAGAGGTTCAGCTACTGTCAGACCTCACACTGAAGAGGTGACCATCAACAGGGACAGGAGCTCTTCTGGAGCCTTTCATACAATGCCCAGCACATCCCTCTGCTTCAGGTGTAATGTCCTCTTATAACCCACAGTTCCTGCTTCTGTATTTGCTAAGGTGAAGAAAAACCTTTCCCATTTTGTATATAGTGATGTCGTAGAGAGGCATCAGGTGAGAGTGTGGGCAGGAGCCTGCACGTGTGGGTCTGACCACCCAGGCACAGAGCAGCCTTGCCCTCAGTCTGGCTCCTGACCCCTCTCCAAAAGGGACGTGGGCTCTGCAATTGGCTCCTTTTAGTGGTGCAGCTGGCCAGGACTAATGCTTTTGAGTCCTGAAGTAAAAACCACTTGTTTTGGGGTATTAACTAAGGTGTCCCTCAAGGCTGGCATGATCCTCCATGAGCCCCTTTGTGAACAGGTGGGTCTCAGGCCCCCACCTCTCCCCTGTGGCACTGTCAGAGCTGTGGCTCCACCATCAACCTGTGAGGAAACTCTGATGGCTCCAGCCAGCACCAAGATATATTTGGAACCTTTGAAAGGTGAGAAATTTTTCCACTAGCTCTAGAAATAAACATCTCTGAAGTCAAGCTCTGTGGACAGTAGTTGCTCGCAAAGGTATTTTTTTACAGTAACTGGGCTAAGTTTAGAAATTCACTTAAATAACACGGAAGCTCCTCTCAGCACAATTTGGAAGATAGTTAATTTGCTGCTTGCTAACAAATGGTTCTTTAGCCCAGTGCTGTGGGTTTGTGATGGTCTCACTGCACACTACCAAGGGGAGAAGAAACTCTCAGCTCCGTGGGAAGAGAGACCCATCACACCCTGAGTCAGCTGAGACCAAGACAGACCCAAACCTTGGAGCTGAACATCAGCTGTGAGCTCCTCAGCAGCTGCAACCAGGCTGGGTCCTGAGACCCCCTGCCCCAGAGCAGTGCTGTGCCCACCCTCCATCCCCACTGCACGCCCACAGCTGCCCCAGCAGGTGCAGCCCACATCCAGCTGTGCCCACGGGCCCGTGCCAGAACCAACAGCCCTGGAAACACGGCGCTGGTGGGGTTTTCACCGTGCTGCTGCCAGATTTGTGCATGATTGTTTTCCAGGCTCAGTGGTGGGAAACCCATCGCTCACACCCAGGAGTCCTGCTGGGAATTTCCCACCTCACCAGCCTGCACAAAATTCATCATCTGGGGTGAGCTGAGATCATGTCTTTCCTCATGAACTGACACAACCACTGTGTAGTGGTTGGGAGTGGTCCAGCAAAGGGCTGGATCAGCTGCTGGATGGGGGCTAGTGCATCCCAGCCCCGAAGGCCCAGACCCAGGGAAGTGAAGTCAGGACACCCTGGCAGCCTCACCGTGTAATTTTCTTGCTTGGACGGGGGTGTGCCACAGCTTGACTGCAGCCCCTGTGTATTCACTCCATTCCCTTATTTTCCAAGACCAAAATTAAGATAGAAACTGAGCACCTGGCACTGGTTCACAGACAGGTTTTTCGTGGCTGCACAGGGAGGTCTTGTTCCCATTGCTCCTCTTCTTGGGGTGGCCTCACTGCTCACATGCCCATAACTCCACTGGAGCACCAGCAAACACCCTCTGACCATCCCACCACTGCAAGGTTCCTTGTCTCCAGCTGAAAAAAGGTTTTCACTGTAGAAAAACGCTGCCAGTGTTTGTTTGTTTGGCTCAGATTAAATGACTGGGGCTAAGAGAGATTCTGCTTTTCCTCCCTGCCTCTGAAGGAAGAGGGCGATGTTTGCAGTGTTTTTTCATGCCGTGGGATGTTAGGATGGGTGTTAAATTCTCCCTGGGGTCTGCCCGGGGCAGGGAGGGGGAGATGCAGCTTAGGTGGGTGATGATCATCCAAAGCTTGGGGGGATTTAAAAGCAGGCTCTGGTGAGTGCAGGAAGGTGGTGCAGAAGGAAAGGCAGAGCACAGGAACTCTCAGGGACATCCAGAGGTGATTCAGGGGCTTTGGGTGTGTTCACATTTCTGCACAAGGCTGGGAACCAGCAGCAGTTCAGCTCTCCCCAGCAGTGCTGAAGCAGAGCGAGCAACTCACAGGTGACACAGGGATGAAATCCAGAAGCTTTCCATCTCCAGAGTGACACTGAGCAAATCACTTTCCATACATAATTCTCTGCCCATACTCTCCCATCTTGATTGATCTCACCTACCAGAGGGCTCTGAGAGGTTCCTGTGATCTGTCCTGCATCAGAGCCAGTCCAGCCCTTCCAGGTGAGCAGGGCAGGACTGTGCAGGATTTCTGCATTATCTGCCAGTTCCTGGCATAGAAGCTGAAAGGAGCCTATGATATTTTTCTTCACTTTTAAAATCTCTTGCTGTACCTGCACATCTTGGGCCTTCCTGACTTCTGCCTACAGAAAGTGAGAAGTTTGATGGACATTTTGTATTTCCCCTCCACTCTCCCATGTATCTCCCAGATGTATTGTGAGTCTTTACCAAGAAATCTCCTTTTTCTCATGGGACTTCCAAGCTTTCCCACATCCAGATGGCTGCATCCAAGCCAGCAGATTTCTCTCTGCCTAGACATGAAATTTCTCAGGTACAGCCATGGAGGCTCAGAAGTTTGCAAGAACCACTTTGCACAAAGCTGGAAAAACTTTGGGAAAGCAGCAATTGAGACTCTTGGGATGTTCTGTAAAATGGGAGAGATTATGTCTACATCTCTCTCAGAAGGGACACACACTTCTCAGGGTCTTTCCTCCCTGACTAGAGGACATGCTGACATGTGAGTCCCAGAAAATCCTGGAAGTGGGACACCTCCTCTGAAGATGAGTGCTCTGAGGCTGGTGTGAGTGCTGGCAGCTCCACTGTGATAGAAGGAGTGGAATGGGGCATTCCTGCAGCTCACTGGCATCTCTGTCCATCGCTCAGGCTGTGTCCACACCGTGACACAGAGGCCTGACAGTGGCTTGTGCTGACACACCCACGTTGATGTGACCTTGCCTGTGAGCCACGAGCAATGGGGAGGAAAGAGCAGCAGAGCTGGGGACACCTCAGTGCCAGGAGGTGTGCCTAATACTTATTTGATATATAAAAATATTTTGATCAAAAATATTTTTTGATATATAAAAATATTTTGATCTTTGGATGTAACCACCAAACATGCTGCAAATTCCCTACAGCTCAGATCATACCCTTCCTATTCACACTTGAGTAGAGCTGGGGGGAAAATGTGTGGCCTCCAGAGGTTTTCAGGTGCCTGAGCTTGTGGGGGCCCATGAGGACCAGGGCTGATGAGGTTCATGCTGTCTTGATGCCCCTCCTGTGCTTGCCCTGCCCTGAAACCAGGGGAGGTGAGAGTACAGTGCCCCAAGCACGGGGAGGGAGCACCCCCAGAGCCTCCCCCAGCATTTCCCAGCCCGTGTCCCTCAAAGACACCCTCAGGGGCTTTGCATAGACCCAGCTGGACCCTGTTACAGCCCTTGCACTTCCTGTTGTGTTTTTAACATCCAGCTGAGGGTTTCTGGCTAGAGAAAGGGAGGGTGGTATTGCCCCAGGCACCATGTTGGAGCAGTGAAGGTGCAGGGTTAGGTTTGGAAAGGGGGTGAGGAATTAGCCCAGCTCCATCCATTTGCATTCATCTCACCTGGTGCTCAGCTGTTTCTACTTTTTCCCTTCCCTTTTTTTTATTGAAGCTGCATTTTCATGCTGTGCTGATAAGCAAGAGGAATCCTGGGGGTGGCTGAGTGTGTCTGAGTTTCCCCCTCCAGCAGCTGCTGCAGTACAGACATCATGGGCAGAGCCCTCTTTCCCAAACAAACACCCTGAGTCCCCCTGCAGTGGGTTGGTGGGATGTCAGAAGCCAGAACTTGATAAATTCATGTGTGTTCTATGGTGTTGTGTCTCCTGGAATAGGTGACTCACAGTGTCCATGGTTGAACCTGCAGCAGCAGGTGGGACATACAAAGTGCTCTCTGAGCAGCTGATGCCCGTCTGATGCCCATCTGGCATCAGTGAAGTTGTTATAAAGCTGCAGCAGCAGTGCTGGGAGCAGGACTGGTCTTCTCCCCAGACAAGAAAAGGATTTTCCCCTCTGCCTGCTCCAGTGATGGAAAGGATGAGGTGAGTGCAGGAGTTCATGGACCGTGCTGAGGGGAGGCCTCCAGGTCTCCTGGCAGTGTTTTGTGTCTGCCCAGCTCCTGAAGTGGCTCAGTAAATCAACAAGGCTCCCCTCTGTGCCTGCTGAAACCCCTCCAGCCGTCTCACACCAGTGACTGCTGAGGTGATGAGGGGGGTTAATTGACTCTGACAAATATTTACCTGTTTCTCTGGTTTGCAGAAACCTCGCTCCAGCCCCAGCTTTGAAGTGCAGTTCAAAGCCCCAGCAATGCTGACGTCCTGGGAGGATGGAGCTCACCCCAGCATGCAAAACCTCTCCTCTGAGAGGAGGCAAATGCATCCCCCATCCTCCTCCTTGGGCACCAGGTGCAATCCTGGCATTTTCCATCATCTCACAGGGTCCTGCTCATCTTCCCACTCCAGAGCAAGATCTGCTTTGCCAGTTGTTTGGGGCCTACATTGAATAATCAGCCCAAAGAAAGGCCTTGTTCCAGCAGAGGCAGAACATGTTACACCTGTATTTTTGTTCCTAACTTCTGAGTGGTGTCAACAGAGATTGGGCTGAGTTGCACATATGTGGTGGGCTTATATTAAAAAAAAAAAAATCTTGTTTGAACTGTACAAATAAACACTTGTGAAAAGAATCCTGTTTCTTTAAGTGAAGTTGGTAAATGCTCTGATTTAGTTAAAGCATTAGGATTTGGCTTTAATTTTATTTTTCACCAGAATTAAAACTAGACGAGGAAAAAAAAAAGTTGTTTATTCTCAGAACAGGTAGAGTCTAAGCAGGAGGAGCACAACACCCATCACCTACCACCTCCTCCTTGTGCTGCTGGTGACAGGGGCTGGTCTCTGTGCACTGTTGACCACCCTCCACACCTTCCTTCCACTTGGCAAGGGTCAGGCTGGGTTGCTGTGTTTTGGGAGATGCTGTGTGCCTGGCAGGCTGGGATGTGCTTCCTTGGTGAAAGCCAAGAGCAGCCAGGCTGGGCCACCTCACACTGCAAATTTGGGCCAGACTGTAATGAACCAGTCATGGTCCTGCCAGCCCCTCGAGCCTGACAGTGAAATGCCAGGAGATGCCTTGAAGAAGGTTCAGGAGCTCAAGAACTTTCACTTCAGGCTCAATCTGCTTGAGATGTTTGGGAGCATTTAAGCCTACTGGCAGTTCTGTTCATGGGGCTCCAAAACTCCTGCAGATGATAAAGAGAAGGGTCCTGGATGGGAAAAAGTGGGAAAAACTGGAGCCCAGGCACCAGAACAGGTCTGAGCTTCTATTTGAGGTAAATGTATTCCTTCCCTCCCCTCACCCTGGGGATGGCTGAGCTGGGCATTGCTCAGCACCTCACGCTGACACATCCTCTCACCTTGGTGCCTTCCTGCCCCTCTTGTCTGTCAGGTGCCACCCATGCCACCCATAAAATAAATTTATTTATTTATATAAATAAATTCCATGGCCTGGGGCATCCTGGTTTCTTCTGCCAGAGGTTGAACTATGGGGCAGCCTGGTGGTGAAAGCATGGCAAGGTTAGCAGAGATGTTGAGCTCACTGAACACAGGGAATGCATAGGTAAAAAAACAAACAAATAACTCTTAAAAATAATAATTTATAATATTGGGCATCCAAATTAAGCCTGTGACAGAATTGAGTGCACTGGCTCTTTGGCATACCCTTTGAACATCTTTGTAATTATTATTTTTTTGTCTGCAGAGCATTTCAATGGTCATTGTGGTCAGGAAAAATCCAAATCACATTTCCAGCCAACACTTTTATCATTATCCAAGCCAGTAAAGCTCAGATTAAATATTATGTATACCTATATTTTAGATTTATACTTAAATATTTATAATTATACCTTGGACTGAAATAGCTTATGTTTTGTGGCTGGCTGTACCTGGTATCCAGTCAAGAAACCATGACTGTGAACTGTGGTCCTGCAGCTAATCAACACAAAGTCACTTCCAAATTTTACACTCTGATTCTTTCCTGCAAATATATGAGCTAAAAATGCAACAGTGAAGTTTAAAAAGTCCATATTTCTGAATTTGAATTAATAAGCAGAGTTTCCTTCCCATGTTTGATCAGTTGCAATAAAAAGTAGTTTCTTAATCTAAAAATAAAAAAAGCAGCAATGTTTTGGTAGAGTACCTTGAGGGCCACCCAGCAAATGGTTTTGTGGAAGTTGTCATTGAGTTTTGTGTGATCTCTAATCTGTGCTTGATAATCCTTATAGAATGGGAATAAAAGGGAACAATAAATAATGCTTTTAGTGCATGGCTAACAGGAAGGTTAATTGGTCTGGGCAGGAATTAATTCCCCATAACTGCTGCTGGGAGAGCACTGCCCACTCAGCCTACAGGGAAAAACTTCTCAGCAGCTACCCCTGAAAGAAAACACATCAAGAATCAGATTAATTCAAATGCACAGGTGTGGGGATGAGGAGGTTCTCTGGCAAACACGGAAGGTGTGAATTATGTGTTGAGGGAAAAAAGGGGAGTATTTCATCAAGGAGCTGCAAGTGCAGCCACCACAGCTGCTCAAGGAAGTCAGGCAATTAGAGATAAACATGAGTAATTAAGATCATTTTATGCCCAAGTACATGTACCCTTAATCACAGGAATTATATATTTTTTCACATGTAATCTCATCCCCACTTCATCTGCTAATGGGCTCCTTAATCTGTATTCTATGCAGAGTAGCTATTTTACATCTTTGTGAACTCTGCTTATTTTTAAGCTCTTCAGACCATCATTGCAGCCCTCTGCAGCCTCACCATTTTCTCTGAAAGCCATTTAGGAGTGAGAAGAAAAGAATCTCTCCCATACTCTGCTCTGGGTGTGGGGATACAGAGCCTAAGGGTCTGTGGCTGGGGAGGGAGTTTGTCAGAGCCACAAATTAAACTCATGTTTCTCACAAGACCATTCTCTCCTGTAAATCAAACCCTGTCATTAGTCTGCTCTGCTGTGATCTAGCTGTGCCAAACAAGAAATGTAAATATTTTGTAGCAAGAGGTATTAATTTTTAGCATTAATAAAGTTTGCACCACTGAAAACTGAATTGGTTCTTTCTTATGCTTTGCCCCATATACCAAAATATTTTGATCTTTGGATGTAACCACCAAACGCTGCAAATTCCCTACAGCTCAGATCATACCCTTTCTATTCACTTGAGGAGAGCTGGGGGGAAAATGTGTGACCTGCAGAGGTTTTCAGCCTGCGTCTGTCTAAATTTCCTGGAGTAATTTCCACATCTTTTTCTGAAATTCCTGGTGTTTCAGGACAGGGAAAGACCTTTCCCATTTATTTGGGCAGCCACACAGGTGATGAGTTACCAACATGTCCCTTCTGTTTCCCTGCTCAGCATCTCCATTTTAAATAACACATATCCCCTTTCAGATCAGCCTTGGTTCTGCCTGGACCCATGGCAAGGCTGGGGCTGGTAGGAAGAGCATCCCTTCCCATCAGAGATGGGCAGCAAAGATCCAGGCCAGCTTGAGAGAAAGGCTGCTGTGCCTCCACCCTGGGCTGCATTTCAAAGGCATCACTGACACAAGGGAACAAAGCCCAATATTATTTTTTGATCTCTGTTCCTAAGCCAGCAGTGAATAGAGAAGGCTGCAGAGCTCAAAGCACTGAGGCTGATGGAAGTGTCTCAGCAAAGGGCCAAAACTATCTTAACTTCAAGCTTAAGCTCCCATTAGACAAAGAAAATACAGCCCAAATTACGCTTATGTAGCACCTCTCATGCAAACATCCCAGGACACTCCAGGATCAAACTCAAACACAATCAGTCATGGAGATGTGAGCAGTGCTCACCAAGGAAAACAGAGAGCAGGGGAGGCTGGGCAGGAATGAGCACCTGGCTCCCCCAGGGAAGGGCCCCGGGCAGGCAGGGATGGGTCAGCAGGTGCTGGCAGGCTGTGGGAATTGCTGGGAGGGGGGAGGATGAGCTGCGAGGACAGAAGATCTCCCAGATCCCAAGGGGTTGTTAGCACTGGGGTAACTCATCCCCCCCAAGTGTGTGGACACAGGCTGATGGCTCTGCCAGCCTGACAGGCTGGATGCTTGGATGGGCACCCGCCAGCTGCTCCTGGTGCCCCTGGAGCACACCTTCCCAAAAAACCCACCTCACCCCAAACGTGGGTCAGAGAAGAACCATTGCCTGAGTTTGGTAAAAAAAAAAAAAAAAAAAAGTGATTTTCTCTCCTTCTCACAGCATCCCCCCTTGGCCACAACACAGAGCAGTGAACCCAGAAATCTCATAAAATAAAATTATTCCTATTTAGCACAGTCAAGAGGTTTAGTTTGGCTGTTTGGGCTGAGATTTCAATTCAAATGTCTTGGTCCTATTCCACAGCAAACCTCCCAGCCTTTGCCAATTTATTTTTAAGTGTCAGGACACTCAAGACAGCTGGACATCCTGCAGAACTGAAGAATTAAACTCCAGTAACTCATCCTGTGATGGCTTTAAGGCATAATCAGCTTTTCAGTAACAATCTTGCCACTTTCTAGCCTGTAATATTTTTAAGTGATCTGCAGGAAGAACTTGTGAGCAGGAGTCTCAGGTGGTGGCATGGAGGAGTGAGGCTGTGACCCCACTGCAGCATCATTTTCTCAGCATTGAGGTGACAGCAGATCACAAACGCAGCACCTGAGCAAAGTGCCACTGTCTTGCAAGGTCTGAATTTCTCCACAGCTAAATTTAAGTGTGCAAATTAGGTGAGCAGCGGCCCTGGGCTCCTGGAAAGGGCTGCTGAGGCTGTCTTTCCACTGACTATGTTGAAAGAGGTGTCTGCTTCAAGATGAGGAGCCTCAGCTCTCAGAGGGTATCCACACTGTAGTCTCACATCAACAAGGCAGACTTCTTTGCACTCAAAATGATTAGCAGATAATTAACAGAATCACCAAAACAAGACAAATAAAATTTCTAAGCAACTTACTTATTTAAAACAATTAACAACTCCTAGTGTCGTTATTCCTTCTCTAATTAATAGTTGATACCACGTGAACTCTATGAACAGGAAAGATTTCCCTCCAGCCTGCTGCAGGTCATGAGGATGCTTTTTTCAGCTCTGTTGGATCCTATTTCAAATCTCTGCTCAGGGAGCTGGGATCTCCCCATTACCTGTCCAATTAAGTGTCCTAAGCTCTGGTGACTGGGCATGAAGGGACAAGGCTTACCAGCCACTCTTCAGCTCTGGAAATTGTTCTACAGCTCCTAATGAATCTGTCCCTGAGGATTTTAGAGGCAAAATGGGATTACTCAAAGAGAAGCAGTTTGTTGGAGGCCTTGGTTCAAATTAAACCAGAAAAAGAAATTACTCCCAATCCAGTTTTTAAAATCAAATAGTCTGAAAAATTTCAGTTTCAACCAGGCAGGGATTTGATGAGGTTAAGGAAGAAGTTAAAAAAAGCCAGATCTGCTGTACCTGACAAATTAACTCAGTTTAGTGTGGTTTATACATGTCACACCTTGACCAATTATCCGTGAGAGCTTTTTAGGAGCCTTCTGCAATTCCCTTAGAACAAACTTTAGTCCTTGTTCGTGAATGAAAGCTTTATCTGCTGTTTTGAAAGACTTAAATTCCACTACTCTGATTCTTTACAGAGGTATGGCAGTCGGCTCTTCAGAAGGTCCACTGGCCTTGGCTTGGTGCTCATGGCAGCAAATACCAGGCCTGAAAGTAGAGATTGTCTCTAAATCTGCAGAACACCTGGACCCAGCGAGCTTTGCTCACTGCTCTTGCGAGAATCCGTGATTTACAGAGCTAATCCTCAGACATTTCAAGCTGGGCTGAGGATAGAGAACATTTGCAGCCCATGCCATCAGCTGCATTCATCTGGAGCAGGTGCCAGGCTTACGAAATCCCCCTGCGTGTGGCAGACAGCACAGCACGCTTCATTAGCAGCCAGCCCAGCAGCTCCCACCTCCACTGCAAACAGTCTGCACAGCACAGACCCAAACCTGGGAAGCACAGGAGGCAAGGTTTCAAAGGCACAGGGGATTTAGGCAGACAATGAGGGACTCTGTGAAACCTGCTCCCAAGCCCTGCTCATCCTCACTCGTTTGAGTGAGCGCAGCTGCCTGTCGTTTCTAATTCGGGGTGCTAGACATGGCCGTGGCAGTCTTGTTAAAAACAACAGCTAATAAATTGCCAAATGCCATTTACCCTGGGTAACCCTCTTAGCCCAAACCCTCCATATCTGCTGGGGCTGCTTTGATGTGTTGATCTGCTCTCTCAGCCCAGATGTTGTCATAAATTTGCTGACGATGACGGCGAAACAGCTTTGAAATACTCTGGCAAGAAATACTTTCCCATCCTGTCTCAGATGGGATCTGCTTCTCCCCCCCCACCACACTCACATTTTTCTTACTGAGGCCATTGGGATGAATAAAGACTCTTTGTTCATTCAGCCATTTCTTTTCTTGCTGATGATTTTTTTATATTTTAAAAACTAAGCTGAAATGACAGCGGCAGCTGTTTAATAGATGAAATAGGTCTCAAATACCACAGCAATGGCCAGTGTTTGGACACCACTTTCAGCCATAGACATGGAGAGTGAAAAGGCATGAGAGCCTTAACAGCTCCAGAAATACTTTCTCCCTTCCTCTTAAGACCTAGGAAAAATTAAAATAATTCTTCTGATTGAGAACATTCTCAGATTTTCTCATGAATATCATGGTAAGACCCTCTTTTCAGATGTACTGGTAACCTAGTTAAAAGTAGTGCTTGCTCTTTAATGGGGCAAGAGAAAACAGCCTCAAGTTGCACCAGGGGAGATTTAGATTGGAGATTGGGGAAAATTTTTTCACCAAAAGTGTTAAGAGCACTAGCAGAGGGTGCCCAAGAAAGTGGAGGGGTCACAGTCCCGGGAGGGATTTAAAAGATGTGCAGATGTGGCACTTGGGGACATGGCTTTGTGGATGGGTCTGTGGGGAGGCGTCTGTGTGGATCCATGTGGATGGGTCTGCATGGATGGATCTGTGTGGATGGGCCTGCATGGATGGATCTGTGTGGATGGGTCTGCATGGATGGATCCGTGTGGATGGGTCTGCATGGATGGATCCGTGTGGATGGGTCTGCATGGATGGATCCGTGTGGATGGGTCTGCATGGATGGATCTGTGTGGATGGGTCTGCATGAATGGATCCGTGTGGATGGGTCTGCATGGATGGATCCGTGTGGATGGGTCTGCATGGATGGATCCGTGTGGATGGGTCTGCATGGATGGATCCGTGTGGATGGGTCTGCATGGATGGATCTGTGTGGATGGGCCTGCATGGATGGATCTGTGTGGATGGCTCTGTGCAGATGGATCCATATGTATCTGTGTGGATGATGAATCCTTGCAGATCCCTGTGGACGGCTCCCTCTGGATAGAACTATGCAGATAGATCCATGTGGATGGATCCCTGTGAATGCATCCCTGAGGGTGGATCCCTGTGGGTGGTTCCCTGTGAACAGATCCCTTTGAACAGATCCCTGAGGATGGATCCCTGTGAACTGATCCCTGTGAACCGATCCCTGTGGACAGATCCCTGTGGGCCGATCCCTGTGAACAGACCCCTTTGAATGGATCCCTGTGAATGGATCCCTGAGGATGGATCCCTGTGAATGGATCCCTGAGGATGGATCCCTGTGAACAGAGCCCTTTGAACTGATCCCTGTGAACAGAACCCTGTGAACAGATCCCTGTGAACGGATCCCTGTGGGCCGATCCCTTTGAACAGATCCCTGTGGGCCGATCCCTGTGAACAGATTTCTGTGAACAGATCCCTGTGAACGGATCCCTGTGGGCCGATCCCTTTGAACAGATCCCTGTGGGCCGATCCCTGTGAACAGATTTCTGTGAACAGATCCCTGCGGGCCGATCCCTGCGGGCCGATCCCTGTGAACAGATTTCTGTGAACAGATCCCTGTGAACGGATCCCTGTGGGCCGATCCCTGTGAACAGATTTCTGTGAACAGATCCCTGTGAACGGATCCCTGTGGGCCGATCCCTGTAACAGATCCCTGTGAACAGATCCCTGCGAGCCGATCCCTGCGGGCCGATCCGTGCTCACGGCTCCCGGCGCTCCGGGCGCGCTCCCGCGAGCTGCCAGCAGAGGGCGCTGTGTGGCGGCGCCGTGCGGCGGCGCCGGCGGTGGCCGCGCGGGGGCGCTCCGGGGGCGGGGCCGGGCGGTGCGGGCGCTGTGGGGCGGCCATGGAGCGGCTGGAGCGGAGCGGGCGCTGGCTGCGGGCCGCGCTGGCCCGTGGGCCGCTGCGCCGCCGCCTCCCCGCGCTGCTGCTCGCCATCGCCGTGCTCGGCTCCGCGCTCAAGGACAGCGACCTGGTGCCCGACACGCCGCTGCAGAACAAGCGCAACCCGCTCAACGTGTGAGGAGGGGCCCGGGGTCGCGGCCGGTGCGAGCGGGAGGGTCCGGGCAGGGCGGACTGAGCGGGCCGGGGTGCCCGGAGGGGGCTGAGGGCCGGGGGTCGGTGCTGGCCGCGAGTGCCGCGCTGGGTCGGGGTTGGTGCTTCGGTGATGAGATTTCCTGTTCCTGACTGAAAGGTTTCGGAATACCGGGAGTTTGTGGCTCAGTCTTTATTGGAACGGGGGAAAAGGAGCTTTTTTTTTTCCTTCTTAATCTCGCAGATAATTCCTCGTATTTGAATAAAGTGATTTCACTTTCTCTAGCAGGCAGTGGCAGGAGCCGAGGGCAGGGCCTGGAGCTGTTCAGAGGGCTAGGCTGGGTGTTAGGAAAGGGTTCTTCATCGGGATCATAGCTGAGCACTGGACCAGGCTCCCCAGGGCAGCGGTAACAGCACCAGGGCTGGCAGAGCTCAGCGTTTGGACATTTTCACAGCATTTTGACAATGCTCTCAGGCACGTGCTGTGACTCTTGCACTGTCCTGTGCAGGGCCAGGAGTTGGACTCCATGACCCTTGTGGGTCCCTTCCAACTCAGCAGATTCTGTGGTTCTTTGATAGTGACTGAGCTGATCTAAAACCCAGCTGAAGGAATAGGTCTTTTAGCATCTTTCCTAAAAGCAGAGTGGCTGCCATCCTTTTCTTGGCACTTGGGTGATGATCTAACTGGCTTAGTCATTCTGTGAAATTAGTTTGAGCATTTTGAAGGAAGCAATGAGCTGGGCTGGAGCACATGTACTGTCCTGCTACAGGTCTCAAAGTAAAACTAAATTGCTGTTTTCCTCCGTGACTTGGGGAGCTTTGGACTTTACTGATTCAAATCTGTCATTTGGTGACGTAAGAGAAGAGCTGTTTTCAGTGTGATTGAAAGAGCATTGACAGGAAACACTTAGAGAGAAATTGATCTTACAATAAAAGCATATTTCAGTTCAGTTCTCCTTATCAAATAGAGGAAGGTGATCTGTACTGACAGTTCCTGAATCAAGTATTTTTTCTCTGCAAATTACTTGCCTCCTGGCTTGTCAGCAGTAACCTTGGCAGCCTTTCTTGCTTTTAAATAAAATGGGGGGTTTATTTTCAATAATTCAATTTACTGTTTCATGGTAGCAGCTGCAGTTGCCACACAGGCATCACTTCTCCTGTAAAATTAAAGAGTGAATCAGGTACTCCTCAAAATCCTGGACAAGGCCCTGACAGGTTTGTTAGGGTCATAAGGAGAACTCCAGGCTGATTTGGCTTTGCCTTTGATGCTCAGGTGAGGATTAAATGATGATTCTGTGTGTCTGTCCATAGCTCAGCCACAGAGCAGAGTTCAGCTGTCTCTGTTTTCAAACTGGGCTCTGGGTAACAAAGGGGCTGAACAATTCCCTCTCAACCAGCTGAGAGGAAGCAAGCACCTTGGAAAGTGCTGATGGGAGAAGCAAGATCCTGGACTGTGGCCTCCTTAACTCATTAATAAATTCACTTACACGTGCTCCAGTTTAAGATTTGAAAAGAGATTGAGTTAACACAGTACTCTCTTCTGTTAGGATATCAACACATTGTCAGCTGGATTTCAGGATTTTATGGGCATCACAGCAAAAGTTTTCAGGGCAGAGAGTGAATTTAGAGATGGAAGGATTTGTGTATGCTAAAAGAAGGCTCTCATTGATTGAAAGGACAATAAAGGAACAACATTGAGCTGCTTCATTTATTTAGAAGGACACGAGAGAGAAAAAGCTTTACAGGCTGATGAGGGGAAAGAGCCAGCACTTCTAGCTGTCTTAAGAGGCTGAGGTTGTGAAAGGCTTTGTAAGCAAGGATAATTGAGATGGTGGAAGAGTCAGAGAAGGGGTTACTGTGGTCAGGGTGGCAAGCTAAAAATACATTCTTTGCAGCTGCATTTTGAGTAGGGCAGAGTTGAGCTGCTTTGTAGGGTCAAAGTGATTGCAAAACTGAACTGCAGGTCTGCTGCAATGAATGAGGGCTCTGGGCCCAAGGCAACACTGCCTTGGGAACAAGTACCTGCCTGAGGAAGTATTCAGGTTTTGGGCTTGAGGGAAGTACTGGGGAGAGGGTTAAGATTGTGGCTAAGCTGTAGTTTGGGAGGAGGGCACAAGTGTGGCATTCACATTTTCTGAAAAAATCCCTTCACCCAGGATTTTTCTCCTGGGAAGCTGAGAAGCCTCAGAGAAAAGGAAAACAATTCTGATCTCATTTGCTTCTCCTCTGTTTTGCTCACGTGGACTGTATTTGGAGATTGTTTACCCACAGGTGATTGTTTTATTGGATTCTGGTGTGAGTTGTTTTGACTCATTGGCCAATCAGGGCCAAGCTGTGTCGGGACTCTGGAAACAATCACAAGTTTTCATTATTATCTTTTTAGCATTAGGTATCCTTTCTGTATTCTTTAGTATAGTATAGTATTCTTTAATATATGATAGTACTGTAAAGTAATAAATTATAAAGTAATAAATTAGCCTTTTGAGAACATGGAGTCAGATGCATCATTCCTGCCTTTGTCAGGACACTCCCTGCAAATACAATAGGCACAAATCTGTAATTTAGATGGTTCTGAACACTGACCTCGAGCACTTATTCCACCACTTACCCCACTGCTTGTGGCACTTCACCCATGCTGGTGTCTCCTTTGCCTTTCCTCTGGCAGATACTTCGTGAAGGTGGCCTGGGCTTGGACTCTGTGGCTGCTGCTGCCCTTCATCACCCTCACCACATACGAGCTGGGCCGGAGCAAGCTCCTGTACGGCCGCACCCGGAGCGCGCTGCTGGTGCTGCGGCGCCTGGGGGCCCTGCTGGTGGGCACAGCTGTGTGGTACCTGTGCACTGAGCTCTTCATCTACATAGAGAACCTCACAGGGGAGTGCTCCCTGCAGGGCAAACCCAGCCAGCCAGGCCAGCCGCCCCGGCTCTACGGCTCCAAGCGCGAGTGCCAGCGGGACAGCGGCGTCTGGAGCGGCTTCGACATCTCGGGCCACTGCTTCCTGCTCTCCTACTGTGCCATGATGATCCTGGAGGAGCTGGCTGTGCTGGAAGCGCTGGCCATAGAGCACAGCTCCAAGCTGCGGGTGGTGATCAACGTGCTGCTGGTTTCCCTGTGTTCCCTCACCATGATCTGGGTGTTCATGTTCCTCTGTACTGCCCTGTATTTCCATGACTTCAGCCAAAAGCTTCTCGGTGTGCTGATAGGTCTGGCAGCTTGGTATGGGACATACAGGTTTTGGTATTTAAAGCCCTTTTCACCTGGACTACCTCTTCCAAATATACCTTTGAGTTCAAAGAAATACAGCTATAGCAGATAAAATAAGGTTTGAAATGTTTTGGATTTTGCTTTCAGTACTGGAGTAGTTGAATGTAGGAATGGTTACTGTATTTCCAGTGTAAGGAACAAGGTCATGGGTTGGAGGAAACTTAATCTCTACTAGCCATTGGCTGGCAGGTGGTAATGAGCTTCTTCCCTGGGAGAAGAAAAAAATCACGATTGGAAGAGGTCTGCTCTTGTTTAGGAGCTGCCAACTGGGATTGTCAGCAAAGAAATCAGGAGCTGAATCTGTTTCTCTTGCTAATAAATGGAGTAGCAGACCTAAGGCTAAAAGAGGCCTTTGATCTTTAGGAGTGTGATTTATCTCAGTTAATTCTCCCTCTTCCTTTTTGAATTATGTCAAGATATTGTGGATGATCCAAACCTCAGGCTTTTTTTAATGTTCCTATTTGTATTGCCTTATGGGAAAGCTCTAATAATCACAATGCTGCTAAGCATTGCAAAAATATCAATTCTTGTGGAAAGCAGTTCTGTTGTGAAACTGGAACATCTCATGTTCTCAAGTGTTAAAAACACTAACTTGCCAGAAATGCCTCATAGCTGCTTCTGCAACAGAGAGTAAATCTGAGGTGCATTGTCTGAAGCAGACTGTGACTATCAATTCATGCCATGTCCTAAAAGGAAACTCTTGGAAAAACAAGCCTTAACTTTCTCCTTAGGTGAGGTAGATGTAATAATATTTTGTCATTTTATTCTAGACACTAAAAAACCCAAACTTCTTTCTGTTTGGTAAAAAGTCTAGTATGAGGATTGGGGTTTTAAGTTTTTAAAAATCTAATCCACTACACACTTTGCAACAACAAATTCCTTGGGTTTGTTTTTTCTTCTAGAACAACTGTGGAATTCTGGTGTTCTGAACGAGCTAGCTTATCCTGCTATTTCCCAAATAGTCTGCTTGGTAATGAGTGAAATGCACTGTTTATCCTGGGAGCTGCAAAGCAGAGTGTGCTTGGAGCAATATTTATCCTTGCAATACCAATAAGCTATTTAATTTTGATTGCACATAAAGCTGTGGCCACTTTTGATGTGGCTGTAAACCCACTACTGAACAAAACCCTGCTATTAGATAATGAATAAGGGTGAGGTGGGTTTGCTCATCTTATCAGTCAGATGTTTAGCATAGTTTTTATCTCTAAAAGCTTTTAATTATTCCATAGAGGCTCATTCATGGTGCAGTTGCATGAAGTGTGTTTGGCAGTGATGACAGGACAGCCAGGAAGGGCTGTAGGCAAGGCTGTGGGTCACCTCCACTGACCCCACAGACTGCAGAGTGACTTTTTCTGGCTACAGGGTGTGATGCTCCATCAGGTAATCTTGGCACGTTTTGCCAGCTCAACCTCTCTCTTCAGCAAGAGAGTGGAAGCATTTGCAATTCCTCCAGTAGTGTTAGTTCCATGCTGTGGTCTGCTTCTGAGGAGAGCTAAATTCACTGGAATTCCCACTGAATTTGGTGGCAGGTGGGAGTTGTGTGTCCTTAGAAAGAGCAATTCACCTCTCAGAAGGAAGCTGTCCACGGGGTTATGTCTTTTCTGTCAAACTCCTCTTGGTTTTGTATTAAATTGCCTTTTAAGCTGACTCTTTGAAAATTGCACTGATTAACTCATATTGGGTTTAACTAAATTTGTTTAAACAATGCAAATATATTTGCAGACACTCTTTTGATGTAATTTAAGCCTACTCCCAGTAGAGCTAAGCTAGACTGCAAGCCACATTCACCATGAAAAAGGATTATATACCCAGAAGGTTTTATGATTAATTTCATTAAGTTTCTGTTTTAGGTTATCTTTATGTAACTTTGCTGTATAGAGAAGCCCTTGGAACAGGAAATGCTGTTTACTTAAACCAACTGACTTGCTGAAATTATGTTCATTTTCACAAATGTTTTGTGCAATCACTGTGGATATTTCTGTCCACTTTAACCAGTGTCATGCAGATTATTTTTTTAAATGGAAATAATGTAGGATATGGTTATTCTCTTATTTAAACAATGAAAGAAAAACATTTGAAAACTTTATCAGTGTTTGTGTCTTTGAGAATCTGTTCCTGCTATCTGTAAAGATGCTGTTGTTACTCTCCACATCCCTAGATGACCCAGTCCCTCAGAGTTTGTGTGACTACTGAGATGTCTGATCAAACTGGCACTGAAAATTCTGCACTGTTTTAAAGGGTTAACAGAGGATGGGTTCTCAGGAGTGCAGGGTTTTAAAAAGAAACAAAACCAAACAAAAGCCATGGCTAACTAAAGCAAGTTTCCCAATGTGTGCCTATTACACCAAGCAGTTCATTTTGTAAGCATGGTTTGTTGTAGCAGAGGGAAAGCCTAATCCATTGAAATGTATGGGGAAACTCCCATGGGCTGGAATACTCCTTGTGAGTTTGGAAATCCTGGGGTCTTTCTCAGTGCCCAGACACCATGGGCCAGCTCTTGGCTCAGAAGGTTCCCTTGTGCTCCAGAACCTTATTTGTGCTTTTTGGCTCTACTCCAGAGCAGGAATCTGCTGCCTTGTGCTCCATCTGGAAACTTAAGGTTGCAAATTTCTTGTTCACATATTTGCCATCACATTTATCTGACTTCCTTTCTCTCCCAAATTTTATCATTAAAATAAAAATTGCAGCCACTCCACAACAGATCTGCAGCCAAAGAGAAACAGTGCTGGGAGCAGCTGGATTTGGTATCCTGTGCCAAAGGCACAAATCAGCTGTCAACAGATATTACTGGTTTCTTTCAAGTGTTGGGATGGATTATTTTTTTTTATTTTTCTGCATTAAAGTATTCCTGTTGTTCTCACTGAGCTTTCTGTCTGCAGAATTACCTAGGGAACTTTTGTCTCCAACATCTCACTAATATATTTCAACATCTGTCCGTTGATCTTTCATTGCCTGTGTTTGGGCTGTTGTGTGGGCCCTGTTTCACAGTTCTTTCACAGGAGCAGCTTTTGGCCTGCCTGTGTGGCCAAGGCAGCTCTTGGTGACTTAAACATTTTCCTCTGCTGAGAACAGGTAGAGCACAGTGGGAAGAGAAACTGCCTTAGGATTCATTTCACTCTTCACTTACCTGGGACTCTTTCAAATGTTGGTGTCACTGCAGGTGAGCTCAGGCAAACAGGAAAGTTGAGGTCTTTCATAAGAGCCATGTGAGCAGCTCAGACTTTAAACATGCCTGAACCCAGGGTTTGATTTTTCTTCCAAGTTTGTTAAAGCAAACGTCGTCCATGAATGCTTCCCTGGTGCTAAATGATATTCCTGGTTTCCCAATTTATTTGTGTGTGCTGAAACCTGGGTTGTGGGTGGCTGCAAAAAAAAAATCCTGTTTTCTGTTTTGGTGTGTGGCAATTGGTGACAAAGTGAGAAACACCCAGTTATGCCCCGGAGTGCACTTAAATGGAAGAAACTGCTGTGATATGTTAAATATTTTGGGAAATCAGTCTTTAGTTGTGAACACAAGTCAATGGTCACTTCATGAAATAGTAACTGATTTTTCCACTGTGGCTTAGTGTTCCTCAAACCAGGACACTCAAAGTAGCTCCCTGCAGCTTCTCTGCAATTGGCCTTCTCCAGCTCTTTGATCACCTTGTGTTATCTCCTTTTGCTCAGAAACCTGTTTCCTGGGATTATTTCTTTTCATAGCTTCATCTCTCCTCCTGGAGCACAGATTAGTAATAAATGCTCTCCACCTCTGCTGGATGTGTGCTCTCTCAGTATTTTGCCTTCCCTTCTTTGAGGTATTTTGCAAAGCTTAAGATGAAAGTAATTAATAGACACACAAAGGCTGTTGTGACTCTGAACTGATTTTTAACTGTTGTTAAACAGAGCTGCTCTGTCGCTGTACTGGTGGAAAACCTGGAGAAAAGCAAATGGTTTATTCATTTTAGCAGAACTGCACCTGATGTGCTTGAGCTCAGGGAAGGAAAAAGGTGATGTGACAGCAGAGCTTGATGCATTAGGAGAGTTACCTTTGTCCTTCTCTTGGGGCCCGAGTGTTCACTTCAGTGGAGAGTACTTTCATCCAGGTGCTCAGCAGGAAATCATTAATTTGGATATGGGAAGAGTCCCTTAGTGCTTAAATAAAGTACAGAATGAGAGCATAAAGTTTAAAAGCTGAAAAAGCAGAGATGGGAATGGCTAACAAGATTGACTGCAGTCCATGAAATCTAAGGCAATTATATAATTGTATTATTTAGTCTGAAAGGTTATTTATTTTTAAACTACCCTCTGTCCATCACAAAAGCCAGTGCCATGTGCTTGTAACAAGCCAAATTACTCCTCTGTAAAGCGTTGGGACTAAAAGAAAATTAACAGTAGGGGAAGAGCTTTACAGTCTTCCAGGAGAGTGGGATATCATGGGAAAGCAGCACTTGGAAAAATGCCCTTTCCCTGTTGTGCTCTTCCTGACAATGTGTGCCGTGGCAGGAGATCTGTGGCAGAGCTGAGGATCTCCCTGGAGGTGAAGGCTGAAGAAAGGAAAATGTTCAACAAGAATAAATGCAAACAATTACTTTTTTCCTCACCTCTCTGAAGCCTTTTCCCATGCCCAGTCCGGGTTAGTTTTGTGCATTTCCTCAGTCCTGGTTGATACCAGAGCAGGAACTGGGCACATCCTCAGTGTCAGTGCCAGCTCTTCTGAAATGCCTTCCCTGGATCCTGCCCTGTCTGCAGAGCCTTCCCATCTCATGGGTTCTGTGCTGGGAGGTCACACGTGGTGTGGCCGTGTTGGTGACAGCCTGAGCACCGTCACTCACCACCGAGGAGAATTCAGCTGAGCGGGCTGAGCTCAGAACAGCCGACTGCGGGGGGAAAGCCATGAAAAGGGGGGGAAATAAGGATGGTGCCCAGCCCACAGAGCCTGTTGGCCTTACCCAAATGTGTGAATTGTTGTTCCCACACCTACAGGATTGTGCTGTTGGGAATGGCACCCTGGGCCTGCTTGCTGCAGGTTTTGCAGGTGATGGCAGCAGGCATGGACCTGGTGTGGACCACAGCTCTGGTGCTTCAGCTTTCTCATAGCCTGACCTGATTCCATTTTTAGAAGAATGGGAGTGATAGAGGGTTGAGGTTTTTAAGAATGTATGTATTTTTTTGTCTTGATTGTCATAGTTTGGAAGTTAGGATAAAAAAATGGTTTTTGGTTTATTTTGTTTGCTGGGGATTTTTCTTTGTTGTTTTCAGAGATTTTGTTTGGGTTTTTTTCTTGTGACCAAGGGAAGAAAAACCTCTTGCTGTTGTGTAGTGCTTGAATCCAAGGGCACAGAATGGAAAGAAATTGCTTCTGGTAAGCAAAAATAGAAGAGTGTTCAGGAGGCTGGTGGTGGAGTGCCATGACCTTGTGATGTAAAGAGCGTGTGCAAAACTGCACTTAACTATGCAGGATACTTGGTTCTGTGTCAAGAACTGCCTGCAGCATTACACAGCACCCTCAAACCTGGTTACACTGTTCTCACTGCAAAGTAGCTTTATTTGGATAACTCTCCTGGAGCTAAAAAGGATTTAGGTCGCAGGAGAGATGAGGTGCTGGTAGGAAAGGGCTGAGAAGGGAGGCAGTGCAAGCAGGGGGATGGATGGTGTTATTTTTAAAGGAATGTTTTAGAAATCATTGATCTGTGCTGTTTGTTAAGAGGTTTTTAGCAGGATTCCATCTCCTTCCTCTCTCAGCAGCTCTTCCTCAGACAGGGGGAAGGGGAGGTGATGCAGAACCTGAGAGCCCAGGGACTCCTGACAACAGGAATGTCTCTGGGGGATGGTCACACATGGCCTGCTGTCTGTGACAGGAGTGTGACACCAGAGAGTCCAGGAGAGAGCAAAGGGGTAGGATAGCAGAGAGGGGTGAAGAAAAAAAGGGGCTGAAAGTAGATCATTGTGCAGAGGGAACAAAAAGGAAGAAAAAATCCTGTGAGCTCCTGAGAAGTGGGTGGAGGTTGACATTTTGCTTATTGAAGCTCCTTCCAGCACCAAAGTGACATGGAAATGGAAATGATCTCCCCTCTGCAGGTAGAGCCTGGCCAGAACACACAGGTACTGCTGCAGTGATGGGCACCTGTGTTCTGACACAGCAATTCCTCATCCTCATGATTTATGGCAGAGCTGCTATTCCTTCTTCCACTGAGAGCTGCTCAGTGCAGGCTGTTTGCTCTCTGTTTAATCCTCCAGAGGAAAGCCAGTTAAAAGGAGAATGAAAGAAAATGACAGTGAAATGTCCTTTGGGCACATTTGAGGATCAGCACCAGGGGAAAACCAGGAAATGTATTTGTCATGAATGTGCTTTATCAGAGAATCCAAGTTCCTGTGTGTTTTTATTACTGCTTGTAACTTTAGATTCAGTAGAAATGGCTGGGTCTGAAACATCTGCAGTTTGGCCACTGAGGCCATGCTTTGAGAAATCTTTCAGGCATACAAAATCTGTTCCTGTTCACTACATGCAGAGATGTTTTCAATTTTAATTCACACCTGTGGGGTTGAACTTTTCCCTGGGCACTGCTGCTGAACTGGGGGCTTTATTCTGTCCCACCATGGCAGAAGGAGCTTTTCTACAGACTTGTGTAGCAAGAGCAGCTTTGCTGTGAGTAGGAATTGCCCTTTTATCCTCAACTATGCCTCAGGTAATTGCAAATTTGGAATTACAATAGTTAGCTCTTAGGTTGTACATTATTTCCTGTTTCTTTGGGTTTTTAGTTTTTAATCTCATTTCATCATATTTTATATTATCCCTAGCCATCTCAAAATACTATATTCATATTATCCTCCATTATTTTGATCCCATATACCTTTCAGTAGCCTGAGGGATTTAGTTGCTGTCATTGCCTGCATTGTGGATCCAGTCTGGGTGGTTTTGGCTTTGATCCTAATGATGGCAGTGAATGCCACCAAACACAACCTGATGTTAAATATCTTCACAAGCTTTAATGTTTTGGTGGTATGTGGGGAAATCCTTCATTTACTTTCACAGCAGAAAGGAAGGAAGGGGCAGCTCTTACACCATCCCTCTTGCCTCTGTAGCCTGGATTCTGAAATTGCAGTTGGGGGGTAAGGATGGTTTTTTTCATTTGAAAACAGAGGAGCACTTGGCAAATAATTTCTGACAGGGCCACTAAATGGTCACTAGACATTCTTAGGCAGCTCTTGGTTTATTTGGCAAGTTGTGAGAGGCTCTGTGGTGTGTTCCCTGTCCTCTGGCCAGCTTGGTGTTGAAATCCTTTATTCTGCATAGAGAAGTCCTCTCCATCCCTTGCCAAGCAAAGAATGCTGCCAGCCAGCAGTAAGGCTGACATGTACATTTTCAATTTTTATAATCGAGTCTTTTGAGCAAGTCCTGTCAGAGTAAAAAGATTTCAGAAGCTGCAGCTCTGCAAATGTGACACTGGGAGCCTGTTAAACAAGAGGCTTGGGAGGCAGCAGGGAAAGGCTCTGTGTCATGAAGCTGCATCTCAGGGGTGCTTGGACTTGATAGAAAGCCCCTGATTTTCATCCCTCTGATAATTAGAAGTTCCACACCTCAGCACAGACACAGATTTTAAAGCACTGAGGTGCCTCAAAGTACATTTGTCTCTAAAACACAGGGATTTTAATAGATAAAAATTTGCTTGGGTAAATAAGTTCATCTGGAGTAAAGAAGGACCCTGGCTGGGGTTGGGTCAGGCACACAGGAGTGTTGGGTGCAGGATGCAGCAGGAGCCATTCCCTCTTGTCTAAAATAGAAAATAGCACCTCTGAGGTGCCTCACCTTCCAGCCTTTCCCCTTGGGCACTGCTGTTGCCCCACACCTTGCTGAGAGCAAAGCACAGAGTCCTGGAGTGAGAAACCAGAGTTTTGCCATCATTTTCATGTTTCTGTGTACAGAACATGCCCTGGGCAGCAAACAGGCCAGTGCCTGGCTCATGGGCAGGTCGTGCAGTGGGCTCCCCTTTGCAGTGGAACTGGAGCAGAAAGGTCTGATCAGGCTGAGATCAGTCAGAGCAAGAGCAACTTTCTAAGATGACAGCCTGTAATCACCCCAGGGCTGCTCATGGACACGGGCTGAGGGGATTGATCAGGGCTCTGACGTTCATCCAGGGATCTCACACATCAATCCAACCTCTGCCTGCCACAGTAATTGTCTTTTATCACTCTCACCAATTGCTTTTCCCTGGGGCAAAGTCCTGGTACTTTTTCATTACCAGGACAGGAAAACAAGGCTTAGTGACAGGGAGTGGCACCAATTTTATATATATATATATATATATGTGATTTTTATTTGGTCCAGAACATAGGCTTATTATTAACTATTTCTAGCTGAGGACCTGTACAAAATCCACCACTACAGCATCAGGGCTTCCCAGCAGCCCAGAGTGCAGCGCTGGTGACAGCTCCTGTCCATGCCTTGTTCCAGCTGCTGGATCTGCCTGGCAGATTCCTCATAGCAGCTGCATTTTAACAGTGTGCTCCAAACAAAACACACACCTATTTTCTCCACTGTTTAGAGATCTGATTTGCTCCATGACTTCACATTTCTGTGGTTTAAAATACAAAAATAAATAAAATTAAGGAGCAAAGTAACCAGCAGCAGTCTTGCAAAGCAGCTTCCTTCTGCCTCATTCTTGGGCTGAAATCCTAGCAATGGAGGAAGTTTTTGTTCTCCTTCCCTCTGCGTTTCCTGGCCTTGTAATTCATTAATATTCCTTTCTCCACCTGGTGTGTGCATTTCATCAGCTTTTGGAGATCACCAGGGAATGTGCATGTAGAACAACAAACAAAGGGAAAAGGGTGAAATCCTGGTAAGGGTTTTATGTTGGTGTACCTTTATAAATCTTTCTAGGGGGTTTATCACCAGCTAATCGACCAAAGAGAGATGACCCCTAGTTCATCATCTTACACCTTGCAGATTCAGCAAAAGGGAGGAGCTCAGGGCACCCTCCTGCCTCCCTCTTCAAAAATAAGGAAAATAACTATTTCTTCTGAAGTCACTGACTCCATGAAGCAAATACTGAATGTATTTGGGAGAAGGTGTGTCTGCAAGGTTTCACTCAGCAGCCTCAGCTGCAGGAGCCAGGTGGATTTAGGTTCTCACACACCAATTTTAAGTGCTTACCCAACCACAGCGTGGTAACAGGGATAACACAGAGCCTCTGCAGCTACACAGCCTGTTGTATTCCAGAAGCCTGTCAGATCAGCCTTGTGACAAGCACCATATAAATGTGTGTTTTGCACTCTCCATATCTGCTCATCCCCTGTAATTCCTGCTAAATATTCCCAATTCTATGGCTGCCAGGTTGTATCAAAAGGTCCTGGGAAAGCTTGCTGCTTTCAAATGCATAAAGATAACCTTTGAATCAGAGGCAAATGCAATTCCTGTTATTTCAGCCGCACTTGGTATTCATTCCCAAGCCCTGAGATACAGCATGGCTCCCAGGGATCACTGGAGTGCCTGGAAAGCCAGCAGGCTGAGTGCTGATAGAAATTAATGGTTAGAAGAGGAATACATATAATTTCCATGCAAGTTTTATACCAGTGCAGTACATGAGGCAAAGCACAAACCACATGCCCTGGGGCATGCCTTGCACTGGGACCAGAAGGATGTGGAACACATTTAGAGATGCAAAGCCATTACTCCTCCCATATGGTTTATTGAGGATCTCAGTTTCCAAAGCATGAGTAGCAGTGAGGCCTGTTATTCTTTCCAGCATGCAAAAGGCACAAGAAAGTCATCAATGTGATTCTGTGCAAAGTGTCCCTAAGAAAACACACAGCGAGGAAATGACAGAAAAGAGCCCCCGATGGAAGAAAGCCAAAGCGCCTTCAGGAAAGTGCTGAAAAGTTCTGAAAATGGTTGTACTTTTTCAGAGTCCAAATATGCTCAGTTGGTGAAAGATGCTTTGCAAATCCGTGAAAGAAAACTCAAGAGACAGAGCCAAAAGGCTTAAAACAATAATCTCCTTCATGTGCCAGAATTCAGGATGAAAGTCAAAATGATTTATCTCAAGAAAAAAGTGCAGCAGTTAAAGACAGACATTAAATTCTTTAAAAAAAAGCCCACCAAAACCAGACGTAGAAAGTGGATACATTCTAAGAGCAGCTCAATAAAAAATATTCCTTTTAATGAAAATAATTTTTAAAATGGAATACTTGAAGAACAGAAATCCACCTTGACTGTGACCAGCTACTGCACCCTGCTCCGAGCACGACAACACAACGCCTTCTAGAAGAAGAAAGTCCCCACTACCTGCATGTGTGAAATGTGGCCAGTGAACAATTTGGAAACACAAACGCACAGGACCAAGTATCCAAGTCCCAGTAGTCAACTTGGGTGTTGGGAAGCCTCCTGGGATTCTGTCTGTCCCCCTGGAGCTGGTGGTGCTGGAGGCAGTGCCACTTCCCGGTGGGCAGGGCTGAGCCCATGAACCCTTGAGCCTCTGGCTGGAGTTGAATACCTAAACCTAAAAAAGGCATTTACAAGTTGACGCTGTTGTTGTTGTTGTTGTTGTTGTCTTATTTCCTTGCAGTATAGGTTTCTACTTCTAGACTATGGAATGTTACATTAAACAATATAATTATTCATTACCTTGCTTCAAATTTCATTACAGTTACTGAGGCTTCATCATAATTTCACACAGCACAGAGACACCAAACTAAACACCAAGCAGTCAGCACTAGATGTATTTTTTCTTTAAGTACCAATAAGCAAAATATCCCATTCCCCCCAGAGATCCCATCAGGAAGGAGGCTCCAAGGAAGGAGGGAGGTTTCCGCTTGACCAGCCTGAAGGCGTTGGGTACCACTGCAGAGAGGAGCGTGGTGTGGATGTCTCCCAAAACTTTCCTGAAGGCGAAGCGTTTCTGTATCCTGTCAAAGAAGGACTGTAGGTTAGGTCTGCTGCCATCTTCCCAGTATTTCTTAGAGAGTCCCAGAAACTTGAGGCGGTGCAGGGTGGCTCCTAACAAGACATCGGCCAAAGTAAAGACGCATCCGCAGAGCCAAAGTTCACACTTCTGCCCTGGAGAGAGAAGAGACAGAGCAGAGGTAAGAGTCCCTTGGGGGGGTACCTAAAATCTTGCTCAAAAGGTCCACATAGGCAGGAGCATTCGTAGATCTGGGGTGTTTTTTCCCAGCTCTTTGATGGGCCAGGAGCTCAGAGCCCATCTACTGTGATGGAGAGTACGGGGGTGCCAAAAGCTGGGAATAGGAGATGATGATTTATAGCCTGTGTGAATATACAAATTACTGGCTGCAAAGCAGCTCTGCTGCTTCTCCCTCAAGTCAAGAGCAGCAGGAGATGGCATCCTCCTGTACCCAGGAGGTGCCTGGAGAAGAGCCCTTTGCCCCTGTTGAAGGAAGATGCTGTGCAGTGACCCCTTCAGCTGTGTCAGTGCTCAGGGAGAGCAGCAGTGTCAGCCCTTGGCAGCACCAGGAGCTGTTTCAGGAGTGTCACGTCAACTTGGCCTATTTTAGGGATGTGAGAAATCCTCAGGAATCAAAACCATTTGCTGGATGGCCTGGCTGCTCTCCCATGTGTGCTGCTGGGGAGGTTCTGCCTTTGTTCTCTCTCCTGTACCAGGGACCCTGCTCCAGGACACCAAAACTGGCAGCACCTCTGTGCCAAGAGCCAGGATTTTGGGGAGACAGAGCTCAGGGTGAGTGCAGGACATGAAGAAAGACACTGAAGGGTTGAGAACCCCTGATAATGGGTGATCCCAGAAATAACCCCACCAGAGAGACATCCAAAAATAAACCAAGCTGCTGTTAGGCTGGAAAAAGCAGTTTCAGGCCAGGGTATTGTTAAGCACTCCCTCAGTGCCCTTTCAATACCGAGGAGCTGGGCTGGGATGGAGCTGAGGGAGATGAAAGAAGGTGCAGGTAAAGAACCTCAGAAGGGACACAAAAATCCACCCTCAGTCAGCTTTGCTCCAGATTCCTGATTCTGGGGCCCTTCATTGTGCTGTGGCTATTGTATCAGGAAAGAGAGGAGAGGCCCCAGTAGAGCCCCCCAGGGCAGGCACTGCAGCTGCTGCAGGGCTGCCTGCAGGACCAGCCTGGGGCAATTATGGGTAATTAGCAACCCTCATTTGTAGCTGCTCGGCAGCCTGCCAGATCCTGCTGGAGGCACTGCCCAAGTGGACAGATTGCCGGTGCCTAATTAATCAATAAATATTTTCAGTGACTAATGACTTGTGCGGGTGCTGCAGCCAGAGCTTCCCGGGTGCGCTGGGGACCTTGTGGGTGCTGCTGCTCAGCGTGAGGGGAGCAGGGCTGCGGCAGCTGCCTCACTCCAGGAGCTGCTGCAGGTGAAGGAGGAAGCACATGTGGGGATGGTGGCTTTGGGAGAGAGCTGTGATCCAGCCCTGTCCCTCTGTCCCTCCTGCCTCTGGGCTTGCACCTCTGCTGGGGTCTGGAGCCCCTTGCAGCCCTGCCCAGCGCCCAGGGGGTGGAAGCACAGACTCCTCTTCCCTCTGCATGCCCAGCAGCCCCAGCTGGGCTCAGCCTGTCCCAGCTGAAGGGGGTGCCCGTGGCCGGGGTCTCCTGGTGCTGCTGCAGCACCTCCCACCCTGCTCCTGCTGCAGCCTGGGCTGCGTGGGAGCAGAGCTGCTGCACTGCAGCTCCTGGGAGCTTGCCAAAGTGGTGATCCTGCCCACTGCTGAGATCCTGACCATGGCCACGGGGTGGGAGTTTGGGGTTCTGGAGCAGAGGGCGGGAGCAGCACCCAAGGACTGAAGGCATTGGAGCACCTGGGTGCTGGCAGCAGCAGCAGCAGCGATGCCTCTGCTCCAGGCACCTGGGATGCCCTCCCAGGGCACCTCATTAGGCTGAACTCTGCTGTCCCAGCCCTCACACCGGTTAATGAGGGTGTTTGAGGAAATTAGGGCAAGGCAGGACGCCACAGTGAGCCCATCAGGGCTCCTGGTAAATCCCCAGCCCCATGCCCTGCAGGGCCCGACCTTGGCACCTCCGAGGGCTCTCCAGGGTGGCCCTGAGTGACGCAGGGCTCCCCAGGGCAGGGCCAGCTGTGGGACCAGAATTGTTCATCCCCTCATTACCTGTGCCTGGGCTCTGCTCTGCAGCTGGCACCCGGTGCTGGCAGCCCTGCCAGGGCCCTGAGCCCTGCCAGCAGTGAGGCAGAGAGGAGGAAGGCTGGCATCACCCAGGGGTGATGGCAGGACAAGTGCTGCCCAGCTGTGCCCAGGCACCCCTGACTGCCAGGGCTGCTCTGGGCAGGCTCCCAGCACCATTGCTGCCTGTCAGGGATGGCTGGTGTCCCTCTCTCCCACCTGCTGGCATGGGATGCAGGCTCTGTAAAGGCTCTCCCCTCCAGGGCCCCTCAGATTCCTGGGTTTCCCTGCCTGTGCTCCTCTGGGATGTGCCACAGCCTGGTGATGTGAGGGTGTGGCTGTGGCACATGTCCCCATCTCTGCACTTTCAGCAGCCAGTGCTCCTGGTGGTGCTGGGGCCAGCCTGCTGCTTCCTAAACCAGCAGAGCATCAGTGTCAGTCCCTTGCTGGGGTAGAGGGCACCTGCCATCACCCTGAGATCCCTTTGGGGCTCCCAAAGAGCACCCATGAGGACAGGGCTCCTGCTAATACCTGTGGCAAGGGGTGCAGGGCTGGTTTGGCTGCAGTGCACCCAAAACCAGGAGAGCCCAGAGGCAGCCCCAGACCCAGCAGTGGTTGCTCCATGAGAATTGTTCATCAGGTGCAAAGCTTTTGGCTGTTTCTGGTGTTCCACCTCAGCCTCCTGTGGAAAAACACCCCATAAGCACAGCCCAGTGCCTACCTTGGTACTCCAATTTCCTTTTCTCCAGCTCAGCCTCAATCTGGTCTAGCACCATCCCAAGTTCTCCAAGGATCTTCTTCAAGTAGTTCACATTATCGTGCTCCAGGATCTTGGCCTGGGTGGAGAGCAGGGTTAGAATGTGGAATAAGTGGTTGCAGGGACACAAAGCATCAGGTGCCCATGGCAGGTCTGTGTTCCCCCAGCACCAGGGATGTGTGTGGCTTTGACCCACTCACCATGAGCTTCTTCTGCTTGGAGAGGTAAGGCTCAGAGAGCTGTGGCTCCTCTTCATGGTCCAGCTTCATCAGATCCGTGGTGGCATTAGCTAAATGTCCTGGGGGGCACAGACAGAGAGGCTGGGATGACCAGTGTGTGTGATAGCAAATCACCTCATCCTGCAGCCAAAATATGGCTGTAGCACCAAGGGAAAACATCCCAGAGAGCTAAAATGGGCCAAATTCATGGCTTGCTGCTGCTGTGCTCCCACATCTGAGGGCCTGTGGCTCCATCAGCTGTCCCTGCACACGGGGATCTCACAGGGCAGGGCTGGCCCCAAGGTATGGCCAATCCCCCTCCCTGTGGTGAGTCCCAGCCTGGGAGTTTCAGGGGAAGTTTCTGCTCTTAATTTCCCCTGCTGGGCTCATGGTAGAGCTGCTGGAAGTTCTGTCTGTTTCTTGCTGGTGAAGCACAGCCCTGGGCTTGCCCATGACCAGGCTCCTGCAGCTCCATCCCCAGCAGGCTGAGCCTTTGGGATGCCTGAGCTGGCTGCCCACACTCAGGTGTACATTCAGAGCAGTGGGGCAGGGAGGGAGTGCTCCCTCCTGGGTGAAGCTGTCCCTCAATTCCATGGTGTGGAGCCCATCAGGAGCATGGAGAGATGCTCACCCTTCTGCCTCTCTGGGCACAGGGAGAATGGGAAGGGCTTTGGGCAAGGGAGCTAAAGGAGGGAAAGGGGCAGAGTGAAATGAAGAAAGGAATCCTAGAGGAAGAGTAACGCCTAAGGGACAGCATAAATTACCAGGGTTGGGCTAATGTCTTCCAGCCAGGGACCATCTGTCTTTCCCTCCTTGCTCCCTCCAACAAGGGAGACCTTGGCTCTGCCAGTGTGCTGGTGCAGGAGGTGCCAGGGCCAGCTGGGGTGGGAGCCAGCAGCAGGCTGTGCACCGCTATAAAATGCTGAAATTCCCATTTCTGCCACGAGCTTGTGCTTGCTAAGGCTGCCAACCAGCTCTCCTGGGGCTGCAGCTCAGATGGAAACCTGGACATCATCCTGATTTCCCTGCCCTTGGGAGAGCCTGGAACCTGGGTTCACCCTCTCCTTGGGACACCACGACATCAATTCCCCTCAGCACCCACGGCAACAGGGCAGCTGAGCCATTGCCTGAGGGCAGGAGATGAGCTGGGGAGGAGGACACCATCTGCCCATGGACCTGCTTGTACCCCTTCTGTGGCTTGGGAAAAATGCCACCTTGTCCAGGTTTGGATAAGGAGTTGTGTTCAGAGACCTCGGCAGAGTGCTGGGGAGGTGATGTGAGGCAGATGGGGGCTGAAGCCATCACAGCCACACCCTTTGGGGAAGGGAGGGGCTCTGGCCTATGTCGGCCTGAGGTCTGGGGGTGGAGGTGACACTTGGTGACGCTGGGAAAGCTGTCTGTGACGGGTGTCAGCAGAGGCAGGGCAGACCACAGGCTACACCTCAGGAGCTGCCTGTTTCTCTCTGTGCACAAGTGCATCCCACCTCAGCAGGGCCATCTGGGACCCAGGCAACCGAAGGGATGGGGGTGGGAACAGTGCTTTCTATGGGCTCAGCTTGGGGCTGGAGCCTAAAGGAAGGGAGAGACCTGGGACATGCCAACACCCTCCTGACAAGGTCACTTTTCTGGCCAGGAATTCTCTCCAGGAGCAATCCCTGCCATTGAGTTATATTAAGCATCGTCAATGTTTCATGAGCACTTGAAGGTCAGGTACACAGACTTATGCCGATTCATCCACCGCCTGCAACTCACTCTGGCTGCTCCCTCCTGCCTTTGCCCTTAGAGTTATTGGAGGGAGAGGGGCAAATTCCTGTGCCCCAGAAAGAGCTGAGGAGAAGCATGGGAGCCCGGACACGCCCTGAGTTAGGAAGTCTCTCTAGGATGCCTGCAATTCCCAGATCAGAGAATTGCACTTGTGCGGGTGCTGCAGGCAGAGCTTCTTGGGTGTGGTGGGGACCTTGTGGGTGCTTCTGTGTGCTTTGCCATTTCCCAGCCGTCCTTTGGCAGGAAGGGGAGATGAGCAGGAGCACGGTGGGCTGTGGAGCCTAGAGGAGCTGGGGAGGCCCCTGGGAAGGCGACTGACTTACTGCGGATCTCAGTGGTGGCGTACTTTGGGATCATGGAGTCGGTGGTGAGCTCGGGGTGCAGGATGCAGCCGTGGGTGTAGGCGTCCATGGGCAGCGAGTCCAGCAGCTCCCGGTACTGCAGCACCCGCGAGTGCAGCGGGCTGCCCGGCTCGGGGATCAGCTGGGGCACGTTCTCTGCAGGGCCAAGGAAAGGGTGTTAGCAGCGAGACACAGTGGAAATTCTCCAGAGCAGAAATCAGTTTGGATTTAGGTGAAATGCACATCTATCGCTGTACAAATCACAAACGGGACGGGACTGCTGGGAACGTGCCTTGAGCTGTTTGATTTTCCAGCATCACTCTCATTACATGGTTATGACAATGGGAAGATGCCATCAGCTCACATCCCAGGCAGCAGACCAAGAACTTAACGTTACAACTTATTTTATAAGTTTTTGACCAATCACACAAAACAAAAGCATACTGACAGTAGTTCCATCCAACCACTCTAAGCACACATACCTTTGGTTAAAACAATTCTTGCTTATTTTGAATACAATAATATTCAGGCAATATTTCATCCAGGCAGGAGTCTTAAAACACAATGCACAGAGCTCCATTATTAAGCTTAAAACTTCCTAATATCTTGCTAGATAAACTTTTCTGTAGCTTAGGGAGTTATTTTAGACAAGCGTTAATACACAGACCACTGTTCTATTTATCCTTGCTTTTCTACTTTTTACATAATTTTTCTGCTGATCTATCTCATGGCTACTGCTTAGCTCTAATCACAGTTCTGCTGTCTCTGAGGCCTGCCTCTTGCAGCTTTCCCAAAACTTTCTGATTTATGGATTCCCACATATCTTTGAGTCTTAGCTTGAAAACACAGCTGTTTAGTGTGACTGCCTGTTCTTGTAGAAAGCCTAGGCTCGGAGAAACTGCTTCAGCCAAAGGACAGAGATAAGGGGGGCAGACAGAGAGACTGTTAGAGAGGGGGCAGCCTGGCCCAGGAATTCTTTCTGATAAAGAAGAATTAGTGGCAATGTCACACGAAAACAGTAGAATGAATATGTATGAACCTATTGTGAAATTGCATGCATATGTATTTGAGGGAGAGATAAAAAGGGATCTAGAGTTCCCAGAGGTACACATATATTTCGAAGGGAGCAGTCCCCACATGCGTCCAGCTCTGTAATAAACACAGCTCTGTAATAAACATACCGGCTTCACAACTTTCACAAAAGTTGTGGAGTTGTTTTGCTTCCACAAATCAGCGGCACCTGGGAGGGCTCAAGCGCTCCTTAGGGGCTCCTCAGCCTGCTGGGACAGCAGGGAGCAATCCTGCTGAGACAGCGGGGCTGCCTGGGGCAGAGCTTTCACTCAAATCTGTCAGCTCTGCCCTGCCCTCCCTGCTGCCCATCCCGGCCAGAGTGCAGCCAGCCCGTGCCCCGAGATGGGCAAACCCACAGGATCACAGGGAGTGTAGGGATGGCATTAGCCAGCCCCACAGCCCTTGTGTTCCCTGGGGTGAGTGCAGCCAGCCCTGAGTCTCCACACGCTAATTTCACGTCTCTTAGAATGGGAGAAAAACTTTCCTGGTCTGCAGAAAAGAGCTAAAAGATGGGGATTTGAGTTTAGGATCTCCTGAGTTACATGTTCTTTACTCCAGTGGCAGTGAGGTACCTCATTCTCTTGGGCTTCCTTGAAAATCCCTAAAATGGCAATCAGAGTAGGTGACCAAAGAAGCCCAGTGCATCTTCCCTCCATGCTCAGCCAGTGTCTCAGCTGCAGGAACATCCCTTGCCCTGGCTGGCTCTGCTCCTCCCTGCCTTGTTGGGTTTTATTCACTTTCCATGGATAGTGGTTTGCATTGTGCCTTTTATGACACTGTCAGCTCAAAATACATGGCAGGTGACACCAGAAGAAGCAAAACATTGCTCTTGTCTCCCCCAAGATTTTAACTCTCCCAGTTTTTTAAGGGATCATAAATGTTTATAGTGTTTAGAGGCAGTGAGTAAATCCACCACCAGGACTCTGACTCTTGCCCACATCCTGTCTGCAGCACTGGGCTCTCCACATGCCAGTGTCCCCACCTGAGTTAGGTCATTTTGGCAGGATTTTAGCAGATGTGAGCAGGGCAGCCCCTTGTTTCAGGGCCTGAAGTGACAGGAGCTGGTGGCAGGAGCTGGCCTTGCCTTTATGATGCCTGCTGGTGCCCACGGCTGGACAAGAACCAGGAAATTTTGGTACCTCCTGAAATCTCAGGGCTCTGACCCAGACTGTCCCTGCTGGAAGGCTCCACAGAGTTGTTCCACTGATAGGCATCAGTGTCACTGTCCCCTGAGCCAAGGGAGGTTTTGGTGGCTCCTCCCTGCCATGGGCTGCTTGCTGCCTGCACTGCCTGGGCTCCAGCCCTCCAAGTGGGGATTTTCCACCCGAGAAAAGTGACCAGATGAGTGAAACAACAACTGACCCATAGCTTGTGTGCTCCTTCCACAGGGCTCCTGGCCAGCAGCCAAAGGGCTGGGGCTGAGGCTGGGAACAGCACATGCAGAGGGACTGCTCCATCCCGCAGGAAGATGGAGCAACCACAATGAAATAGCAGCGTGCTGGCCACCAGCCCACGCCCTTCAGCACGTTCCAGGGAGGTTTTTCATTGGGATGGCCTGACTTGCCTTTACATGCCACAGCAACCTGCACATAGAGGCTGCTGTTGCACTCTGTGGCTGTGCAAGGGGGTGCAGACCTTGGAGGACACTCTTGCCCAGAAGAAGAAATATTGCCCTGATCATTTTCTGGGTTTCTGGGCACTGCTGGGCAGTGTCCTAGTGAGAAGCATTCTCAAACGTGGCTTATTGACACTAGTCACTACTATTTTGGGGAAAATGAAAACATTTCTCCACACACTACACTTTACTGATAGCTGGACCCCAGTGTGTGTAAGCAGCTGATAAAGGCCATGCCCTTAGCCCAGGGGAAAACACAGCTCAGTAAAAATACCTTGTAAAAGCCTTTTCAAACTGTACACATTTCTGCAAGGTGGCTGATTCCCCCTCAGATCAGCATTGCCACATCCTGGTAATGCTTTTGGCAGCTGCACTGCTGGGTGATGGGATGGAGCACGGAGTGATGCTCTGGGTCCTCTTTCCTGGAGCTTCCCCTCTCCATTTCCCAGCAAAAAGGTAAGAAACTGCACCTGGCTGGGAAATCTCAACAACAGGAGTTTCCCAGCACTCGGACAGCTCTGTGTGCCCCTCCTGCTGGGGACAGCCTGTTGTCACATATGTCAGACCACCTGCCCTTCGCAGAGACCAACTGAAGTGGTGCAGGGACTGACACCCCCTGATGTCCCCTGGTGCTGGGGCTGCTGCCAGGCAGGAAAGCAGCTGCCATTCCCTAGGACACGCTGCTGGTGTGGGATTCTCCTGATGGAGCCATCCCTGCTGCCCCACTGGGAGGGAGCTCTGTGCCTCTGTGGAGCAGCGGCGCAGTGGAGGGGCCAGGAGAGGACAGCAGCTGAGCTGGCAAGGAGCCCTGGCTCCGGGAGCTATTTTGGGATGTTTTTGATGTCTCTGTTGCAAGGGGATGGATGCTGGGCTGAACATCATGATGGCAAAGCCTGAGATCCCTGCTCAGCTTTGAAGCCTGCCTGGTGGGTGTCCCAGGACTGGGGGGATGAGGGTGAAGGGGTGTGAGATGCCAGGGAGAGGCTGCTCAGTGCAGCTGCTGAGCAAAGGTGGCTTTGAGCTCTGTCTCAGCACCCCGGTGTGCCAGGCTCAGCAGGCCTGCAGCCCTGCTCCAGGGGAATATGAGCTTCCCTCTCCTGGCTGTCCCTTCCTCTGGGTTTGTGTCACATCATCCTCCCATGGTCCTCAGCACCGCTGGCTGGTTTTGACTTTAAAGAGGCTGTTTTCTCTGAGGCACAGCAGCGGCAGGGACAGCAGGGTCCTCTGCCCATGGAATGGCCCAGGAATCCTGGAGGAAGAGGGAAGAGGAGCAGCAGCACACAGCTTACACCCACCTTCTGTCAGCAGAGGCCCTTTTGCCCCTTTATACAATTAGCCAGGGCCAAAGCACAGATACAGCTGAAGTCAGAAGTGTTCCCATGGGCTGTGCCCCAGCAGGGACTCTGGTGAAATGCCACCATGCAGCATGGGGACTGAGAGAAATTGTCTGGTTTGGAAGCGTGACTTCCAGGACAGAAAAAGGGGAAGTTAGCTACCACACCCCTCAGAGCCCTCCAGCAGAGGATTTCTGCTGGAAATTCTTCACTTTCATGGGAAAACATACAATTCTGGAGAGGGCTGGTGGCTTGCTGATTTTCTGGGGTGAAGATAAAACTTTAAAGGAAAAAAGTAGATTAGTTTAGCAAACAGAATGTGAACTAGATACGAATTTCCTCTGAGGCAGAGCCCAGCCTTGCCTTACCTCCCGTGAAGTTCTTCTCCATGTAGTCGATGATCTGGTTGTAGTCGCTGATGATGTTGTCCCTGTGGATGATGACGGGCACCTCCTCGCCCAGGTTGAGCCGCATGAACCAGGGCTCCTTGTGCTCCATCAGGGGCATGCTGACGTCCCTCTCCTCGCAGGGCAGCCCCTTCTCTGCGATCACCAGCCTCACCTGGGGCAGGAAGCCGGGGAGAAAGGGCTCAGCCCAACACTCTGAGCTGGTCTCCAGTCCCCCCTACCCCATTATGCCCTCAGACCCTTCCCTAAAACTTAAACACAGTTTAAGTTAACTTAAACTTAATCCTGACATGCCAGGATCACGGGCTTGACCTGCAAGAAGCCAGGCAGCTGTTGCCATGGGACAGCTGCAAAATCCAGGCAGCCAGGAAAGAATTAACTTTCCTGGCAAAGAGGGGATACCCAAACCCATCCTGTCTTCTCAGAATCATGGACCATCCTCCCTGGTCCTGGTGGCCTGTGTGACAGGCAGAGGAGAGCCAATCCCTCAGCAGTGGGTGGAGGGAGGCAGGAGCTCTCCAGCTGGGGGAGTGATGCTGCTGTGGATCCCAGCATGGCCCAGCACATACCTGAGGAAGAAAAGGAGGAGGAAGAGGAGGAAGCAGGGCTGCAGCAATGTTATGCCTTACACGTGCACCCAGTGAGTGCTGCTGTCTGGCTGAAGGAGACCTGGATGCTGACTCAGGTATGTCCCACTCTCAGGAGTGGACTCTGCCTTTACCAGGTGAAGGCTCTGTTCTGTGAGAAGTTCCAGGCAGCCCCTGTGACCCTGCACAGTTTTCCTTCTCCTCTTCCTCCATGCTGACATTAGCTTGAGGGCATCACCCAGCACCTTCACACCTCTTGTGTCAAACCTGCTGCCTCCCCCTTCCCCTTCCCCTGCCTTCCTCCATCCCTGGGCCTGCCCAGCACGGCAGGGATGGCACCCACACATCTCAGGGGTGGGAAAGGTGAGTCCAGCCTTGCAGAGGGGCAGGAGGAGGCAGGAGTGGGGCTGGATGTGGAACACCATCACCATCCCCACCCCAATCACCAGCTCTCAGGACTGATCCTGCTGCTCTGCTCTGTGCATGAGACTGTGCTGAATATGCACTCAGGGATGGCATTTTGGGCTTCTGGGTTATAAAACCTGACTATTATGAACTAAGTATGTCAAACACGGAAAAAAAAAAGCCCACCGGGGATGTGAGAAAGCCATGATTTACAGAACCACTGAATGAGGCAAAAGTACTTGTTTTCATCCAGCTAGCAGCAGCTAAAAATACAATTTAACATATATAAGCCTTTCTGTGAGTACTTCAGAGTTCCTGGGGAATTAGTCACTAATTATTCACAGGACTGGCAAGTTAATTTTTTCTTTTAGAGTCAAACAAGAGAAAGCCTGGGTTCCTCAATTGTAACTCGCTCCTGGCCTTTTTCTCCCAGCTGATAAATAAACCTCAGCCAGTACCACCCGGGCTATCCAGCCCCAGGCTCCCTGTGCTGCTTTCAGGAGCTGAAGGCCTGGCAGGAGGCAGCCCGGGGTCCCTGCCAGCACCCCAAAGGGGATCCCAGGCTGGGGTGACAAAACCTTCCCGGGGAATTGCGCGGGGAGCCGGGCACGAGCATCCCCGGCAGTGCGGATCCCGATCGCGGCAGCCCCGACCATGTGCAGCCACCCTGCTGCATTGGGCATCCTCCCTCCTTTGTGTCTGCTGGCAGGAACGGGCACCTCTGCCCGGCCTTCCCGCCGGGCTGTGCAGCTCGGGGAGGCCCTGGCACCGGGAACTTGGTGTTCCAACACCCACCCCTCCGAACAGCCCATTCTCCATATGGTGCTCATGGCTTGGGAATGATGGGGGGTTCGGGGCCGGGGGACGAGGCTGGGTTTGCTACACAGCTGCCGTGCTGCGAAATGAGCATTTACTATTGTCTGGAAAAAAGGGATTTCTTGCCGGGGCAATCCGGGAATAGAATTTCCAGGGCACTGCTGCAGTGTGAGGGGTGAATCATCGCTGCGTGCCGGGCTCCGGGATCCTCTCCCGGGTACCAGCCTGGCTCGGGCTGCCTCTCCTCCCGCAGCACAGCACAGCAGCAGCAGCAGGGTGGTCCCGGCCGGGCTCTGCCTTTGTCTGCGCTCCCGGCCACGCCAGTGTGGGGCTGGCAGCGAGCACAAAAGCCGAGGCGGCTCCCGGTGCAAGCCGTGAGACCAAAGCAAAGGCAAGATTTGGCTGAGCCCCCCCCCCGCCCCATCCTCATCCCCATCCCCTCCCCAGGCAGATGCTGTAAAAGGTACAAAGATCTGCCTGGCCGCACGTTGCTGCCCCGGCCAGCCACGGGGCTGAGCCCCTCGCTCTCCCCCGAGTGCATCCATCCATCCATCCATCCATCCGTCCGTCCGTCCATCCATCCATCCTCCCGAGCAAAGCGATGCCCTGGCACCTGGAGGTGATTCTCGCCCGAGAGCCCGGCCGAGCGATCGTTCTCTTTACCTTTTGTGAGCTGAAAGACTGGGTCCAGTGGTACAAAACCAGTCTGTCCTGGGATTTGAGAGCGGGGTCTGTCGGGTCGTGATTTTCCTCCCCTTCCGTGGATTTCCCCGCGCTGTTCTCCAGCGCCGAGATCGGCCACCAGCTGCAGTTGGTGGGAGTAACATTATTGGGAGTCGCCATGACAGCAGCGAGCGAGCGGGAGAGGGACGGGGAGAGCGGCGCCAGCCCAGCATCACATGGGCTCCTGCCAGCCCATCCCCGGGGCAGCCCCGGCTCCGCGGGCGGTGGGCGCGGGTCACGGCTCGGGCCGGTGCCGGTGCCGGTGCCGCCGCTCCCGGTGCCGCCGGCGCTGCCCGTCCCCGCTCGTGGCGGGGCTCCCACGGAAACGTGCAGGCATCACTTCAAGAGAGGAGTCAGCAGAGGAGGCTCCCGCCTGCCAGCTCGGCAATCCGGGGCAGCTCCAACGCCTGCGGCTTCCTAAGAACATTTTTCAGCAGAGATTAAGATGATTTTTTTTTTTTTTGAGTGCTTTAGATATGGCGGATGTGTAATAAATAGCCACAGTGATGGACACTGGCTTTAAAATGCCTAGAAGGTGTCGTTGCAGCCTTCATGGAATGAAGCAGCAATGGCTCTTTAAAGGTATTCAATTATTTTTGGAGAGCACAAATTAATTTCTGCCTATTGGGTGTTATGTAGCCCATAGAGGGGCAGAGCCCAGGAGCCTTTGCTGTGTGCCAGATCCCAAACTGGACAAAGTAGGCACAGCTGGGGGTCACTTCCAGAATTAGCAAGGTGTGTCACAGTTCCAAACTGGCCAGGAGACTCAGAGGGCACTGGGGCTTCTGCAGCTGCTGCTGCTCTCCAAGCCCTGTGAGCATCACACAGGGGTTTGCAGGCACAGGTGTGTAGGCAGCTGGACACAGTGACCTGGACATCTGGACCTGTGCTTTGGACACTTGGCTTTGTCGTGCCCCATCTCCAGCAATCTGGGAGCCTGGAGATATTTTCCCATCCTTGGAGCTATTGCCAGTGCCAGGGGATAAAGCCAGTCTCGTTAGGGGTGTTGTAGGGGCAGGTTCTGGTGAGGATGGGGACAGGCCCTGCAGGCACAGGGAGCCAGCCTGTGTCTCAGGGCTGTGTGAGGGCTCTCACTGTGCACCACTGGGGCTGGTGAGGAGAGAAACAGGATGGTTTGGAAGAGCTGGTTTGAGTGGGGAAACTGAGGCACGCTTCATCACCCAGGAGCACTGGCAGGGAGCAGGGCTAAACTGGTACCCAGCTGCATGAATATAGTGCAAGGAGCAGTTTTCTAGAGACTGGGGGATGAAATGAATTATTTGGTTGTTGTGATGTTGTGCTCCTCAGGGTGTGCAGAAGGTGATGAGAGGGGTGAGGTTGGGAAATGCTGTGCTCTGCCCTGGCTCCTCCCTGTCCCCCCATAAGCAACAGCCCCCAATAACAACCTCTCTCCCAAGTCCCTGAACTGGCCTCAGGGTCACCCACAGGAACAGGCTCTTGCTTGGCCTCTGCTTTGGGGCTGCAAAAACAAGGGAAAACTGAGCTTTGAAGAACTGGCACCCCATGCAGCACCATCCTGCCCTTTGCTCCACAGCCTCCCCTCGTTGCAGGCATTTTTGGGGGCTCCTTGCACGGGAAGGGGACACGGTGGGTGCAGGAAAGGCAGGGAGCAGGTTGGCCAGGCAGCAGCTGCTCTCCCTGGATCGCTGTCCAGAAGGCCCCATCTAGTGGTACAGCTTGTGATGAGTTAGTGTGGGGAGCAAAACACGGCGGGTTTTACTGCATCCCTCTGGGTCCTGCCGGTACACGGAGCCTCTGTAGGGGACTATTTATTTAGCTGGGTTTTGGCTTGCTAAACTGAGCAAGGCTTGAAGGGCACGAGGGGTGCCAGCCCCCCTGACCTTGTGTGACCTTGAGATCATCCCCAGCATTCAACAGAGCCTTCCTGACTGCCAGGGGGGCTGGTGTGGGGCTGCCCCATGGGATCTGTGCACAGCCCTGGCAGAAGGTGCCACGGGAGCAGGGTTGTGCTGCTGGCAGTTTGGGAATACTGAATCCAGGGGAGGAATTTCAGAGCTGATGCAAAGATTACAGAGATGAGAGAACAGGAGGATGGAGTCGGTCACGGGACTTTGCAGGCACAGAAGAACCCTCCCTGTTTTAGAAGGAGAGGGTGGAAAAGAGGCTCCAGAAAAGGCTCCATTGATTTTTTTTTCCCCCCAGTGGCCTGATTAAGTGTCTGCCAATGTAAAGCTCAGTTTGGATTCGATTTGGCTTCTGTAAGGCAAGAAAGAAATGTCATTGATGCAGGGTACCCTTCTGCTTCCTGCTTTGGTTTAACTGGTCCTGAAAGCAGAGGGACAGGGACTTGTGCTGCTGGAAAACACCCAGGCTGGCTCTGCTGAGATAGGAAGCAGACAGCTGGGATCTGGCAACAGGAAAGTCCTGGGAGCACTGCAAGTCCACTGGTGCTTTCTCAGAATATTTCAGACATATTCTGTAGATTGACTGGGAACAGATCCTAGAGCATCCACACACAGAAAAAATCCCCCAGGCTTGTTGGGGCAGGTAGAGCAGCAGCTGGGAGCAATAGGGCTGCATTCAGCACTGTCTGTACCAGAGCATCTCTACCCATCAATCAAACTAAAGGTGCTGTGCAGGCATTCCCAGAGAAGATGCAGTTTTCCAATAAATCCTGAGGTTTCAGGCAGGCAGCAAAAATAAGTCACTGCGTTATCAGAGTGACATGGATGAGCTGAACTGAGAAGGTTTTGATGGAAACAGTAAGTTTGGGCCCCTCTTAGGGCCTATCATTCACCCCCAGGGGTTGGTCTGTGCTGTGCAAATGTCACCAGCAATGTTCCAGTACATTTGCTGCAAACCTTACAATTGCAGTCAAGAACCAAAATATCTGCCCTTGCTCTGCCACAGGCAGCACTAGATGTGCTTAAACACTGGCAAAAACAGGGGTTCAGGAAGAAAACAAAATGACTGAGTTACTGTCTTTTTTCCCTTTTCCTTCCTCCTTCACTAGCAGTTCTTCCAGTCCTCCACAGGACACTGTGCCCTCAGAACCTGCTCTCAGGCTGTTCCCTCCCACCTGGTGTTCTGGCAACTGAAATTCATTTCTCATCCCTCAATTTCAGGTTATATCTTGGACTAGTTTAACCTCCACGATTTCCCCAATTCCTCCTCTCTCCCTGGACACAGCAGGTGTGTGGCACATTGTTCTGCTCCACAGCTGAAAACGTGCCCTCCAACGCTGCTCATCCATACTGGGTTTATGTAACACCAGCCCAGACACTTCCCAGGGTTCTGCACACTTTATTCAAAACTGCCCCAAGGTGACCTTGAGCAGGCTGCCACTCCACATTTCTACAGAAGGGCCTTGCTATGCCCCTTCATTAGGCTCCAGATGCAGAAAGGAGTGGGGACAACCAATACCAGGCTTAAATAAGAATTTTTGTGCACGTGGAAGAGCTGTGCCTCAGCTTCACACACATGGAATCTGGATCAGGTGAAACAACCCTCTGTCTAGCAACAATTCCCATGGTGTTAAAGAGGGCACAGAACCAAAACATGAATAAAAATAGGAGCAGATACCCTCTGCTGAAGCAGAAACACCCTCCAAAAAATAGCAGCAGCAAAGATAGCTGGTACTAAATATTTATGTTTACAAGCAAAGTACATATGATACCAGATTTTCTGTAGGGAGAAAGAAGGGAAAGTGGAGAAAACCCAGAGTGTGTGTGGGTATTGCAGGATAGAGCTGGAAGAGGGAGGTGACAGGAGGAAATGTAGAAATCAGTTACATTTAATTTGAGTAAGAGCAAATACTTCATGCTAAATATATGCATGAAAACTAAGAGCAAAATGAGTTTTAGTTGTATTCTTATGGTTTTTGATTTATTTGGATTTTAAATCTCAGCTTCCTGGACTTGTAAATTTTTGGGATGGTGAGAAGAAAATCTACAGTGATTATCATCTAGAATGTCTGAGCCTTTTCCAGCACAGAATACAAAGCCAACTGTCCACATCTGCTCTTCATCTATTTTTACACAACTGCTTGTGACTCCTTGGCTTGCTGACCACTTATTTTTCAGCATGTAAGTAAAAATTACAGTACTTTACTCAGACATGGCTGTTGAGCATGTACAGCTGACACTGAAACCAGAGTTTTGTTAGTTTTTTTTTTTAACTAAAAAGGTCTTGAAGGAAGAGGAATATGTGCCAAATTATCCAGACTTTAGGTTGCTGGGTTTTGACAAACATTTATTAATGCAAGTCTCGGCAACAGAATTTTTTATTGCAGTTATTTTCAACCAGCAGGAATGTCATAGCTCTACAGCACAAAGCTAGGATGACACACATCTTGTTCACCCCCTTTCCACACCACTTTGTGTATCAGATGTGCTCAGAAATATCCTGTATAGACGGTTCCACCCTCTCCACTTCTGAGACTGCACAGCCCAAAAAACCTGGTAGCCTGCTCCACTCTCCCCTAAATTATTCCATCTGTAAAGCACAAATAACAAAATATATTTTTACTTCTAAGAGCTTCACTTATCTGCAGAAAAATAGAACTGCTTAAGAGTGAGCGATTTAGATTAAGGAAGGGTCCAAGTACACACGCTCTGGACCTCCGAAAAAAATTGTACGGAAGAAGCATTCACAACTTGATCCAATTAAAAAAGGAGCCAGCCAGTGTTCAAGGAAAGGAGATTCATCCTATCCAAAATGCTGAATGTCTTCTCATCCTTCTCTCTAGAGCAGGATAAAGAAGATGGAGCTGTAGCTGTGAAACTTTTCTCTAAGTATGGAGGTACATTAAGAATGAACATTCCAAACACATCAAAATATCAGAAAAAAATAGAAGTTTTTTTGGTTTTGTTTGGTTTTTTTCCAAAACATAGTGAAAATAGCATATAGAGCTTCAATATCCACAGCACAAACCAAAAACCAGAGCTCATTTGATCTAGAGTGCTTTTGTTAAGGTATTCAGAGACTTTAGTGCATTCTTTTTAGAACTAAGCTCAGAAACTATATTTAATTTTTCATTTTATTAGAAAACTAAACTGTATGAGGCAAAGAAACATTTAATCAAACACACAACAGTGAAAACATGGCACTGACAAGGCAATTAGCCCAACCATTGTATCAAACTCTGCTTCAGGATTCTCTATTGCTTACAGTCAAGTATACATCATCTCTGCCATGTGAGACATTTTCTTGGGAATATATAAGTAGTACTCCATGTACCCCGAAAGATCTTCAATAGTCACATCATCCACAAAGGCTCGAGCTTGCTCAGAACAAGACCTGGGAGAGCTTGCTGAGGCTGTGCCAGAGGGAGATCTGTTGTGGAGGGAGTGGGCATGGACTCCCAGGACAGCCCTCTCGCACTCGGACAGGACGCTGCGCAGGCCGGAGAAGGAGTACACCTGCATGCTGCGCCACTGCTGGCACTGGCACTTCCTGTCCCTGCAGGGGCACTGCCTGCCCTTGCTGAGCATGGATAAGGACTGGAAATCTGAGGTTTGCAAGCTGTTCTCAAAGGATGAGGAGAGAGCAGGGCAATTCTCCCCCAGCTGTTGCAAAGGCTCTTCGGCGGTGAAAGCTTCCAACGGTTCAGTTCTGTCGTTACTGGCCTCAAGGTGAGAATCCTGCCCGTCCTTTGTACCATGTTCTGCTGGGACAAAAACATCTGAGCTGATGACACCCTTGGAAGTGTCTGCCTGGGGTTTGTGTTTCAGCTGGCTGTTGGCTTTCATGTTGCAATAGGTGAACTTGGGAGGGTGCAGGACCGGAGACTTGGAGCGCCGGCGCCGCGGGACCCTCGCTGATCCTCGGGAGGGCTTTCTCACACACCTGCAGGGTTCAACAGGTGAGCAAGTGGGTAACTCCAGAATCTACACTACAGCTCAGGAAGCTCTAAAATGTGATTAAAAACATTTTACAAGGTTATTTTTCCGTTTAGAAGTACCAGATGACTGGACACTTACAATCTCGGACACAAACCGTGGAGGACTCTGAAGAAATTCGGGTTCCCCCAAAGGAAAGATACATACAAGGAACCCTTACTCAAGGTGCTTCCCCCCAAGTCTTCTGCCTTAAGCAAACGATACCCTGCCATCCCAAATTGAACTGTAGTGCAGAACCTTGTTGGAGCTGCTGGCAGAGTCACACTGAATCTCCAGGTACTTCAAAAGCAATAAAAGAATCCAAGAGTGAGGTGAGAGGGGGTTGCAAAGGTTTAAGACTTGCAGAAAAGTATTATTGATGATATCAACAGGAAAGAAAGTTTTAGGAACCCTCTCTCAGAGAAGATGCAATATTGTTTTTAAAGACTTTGATGAAATCAAAGAACAACATATCAGTTATGGAAACATTTTGTGATGGAAAGGAAAGATATCTTGAAGCAACTAATTAACAACAAGTGGCAGTGAAAGCAGCCTGTAACTGTTCAATGAGTCATGTTTTACCCATGCCATGCTTCCTTGGAGCTGACAGGCTGCTGCTTGGCTCCATCCATGGCTGCTCTTGTCACTGTTCTGAGAATGGTCCCGTCGCCCACGGACAGAGCTGCAATACATCTGGGTAAAAAGGGAAATGCCACATCACACAAATGCCTGAACACACGGCTCCAGAGGCCCACATCCAGCCTCTGTGCTTTGGATGCTCAGCTAAGCCCATCAAATTTGCTACCTCTGTAGTCAGTGGGTAGAAACAGAGCCTTAGAGAGATTTATACAAGCCCTCTTACTATACTGGCCTGGTCAAGTGCCTAAAGATAGGTGAGATGAAATAAAAGGCAGCCAAAATGTCCAGAGGTTGATGTCATGCCCTATTTGTACCAAAATGACACATTAAAGGAATGTAAACTCGGGTTCCAAACATTCTTGTCAGACTATAGTCATTAAAGACAGTCTCCTACTCCTCTGAAATGCAAAGCCAGGCACCTGGAGCAGCAGGCTGAGGGGGAGTTGGTGGAGAAGTGGAGGAGGTACAACAGGCAAGGACAGATTACCGATTTATTTAGTTCTCATTAAATTTTTGAGATAAGCATGGAATGAAAAAAGCATCTGACCCTAGAGGTCTAGATGACAAACATAAATGCCTCAGCACATGAATCTCTATTTATAATTATGATGGCTGCAGGTGTGATTTGGAACACAGGAAATTTTAAGAAATGAGGCTGAAATTCAGCAAAGAGCCCAAATACTCTGCCCAAAGTTGATCTTAACGGATTAGTCACAAGATTTGAGCTGTTCACAACACATGCCTGCAAAACAAGATCTTTTTATGCCTAAGATGTCATCAGGAATCAACCAGAAGCCCACACAGTCTGCCAGTGGTACTACATCAGAAGTGTTATGATTAATAACCATAGTTCCTTGATAGAGAACAGCTATTTTTTTCCACATTGCTCAGAAGACACCCTGAAGTAGAGGGAACGAGGAGCAAAGCAAAATATATTTCCCCATGCAGAGGAAGTCCTGAATTCACAGTGTTGATGGCTGTGGGGATGAATTCACAAGGCAACACTGTCAACACATAACTTCCTCTTGTGTTTGTAAATTCCTAAAAGACTTCAAATGAACTGCCTCAGAGTGTTAGACAGCATAATTTTATCAGCTCTTACACTACATATTATCAGCACACCCAGTATCTTACTGAGTAAGTTTTTATAGTAAGAATGTTTGCAGATTCCACAAAATCCCCTGAAACCAGAAATGCTTAGAGTTCATATTTAGCCTGGCCCTTCCCAGTGACACTGGGCTCCCCAGCACACTCTGAGGTGTTGGTGCTGCTGTCCAGACACTTTCCAAGCAAAATTCTCTGCACTAAATAAAGGCTTATAATGTGGCTGCAGACACCAGTGTTTACAGGGACAGACAAACAAATTCTGTGTCACACCAGGTGACCACAGTGACGACAGTTAAAAGTGGGTTCACTGCTTTAGGTGAGTTTTTTCATGTTTCCATGCAGTCACTGTGTGATTTCAGTTGGATATTAGTCAAAATTACTCTGTAATAAACTATTGCTTTGCATATTAGACAGTTATAATGACTGTATTTCATCTGAAGGGATGCAGTTCAGAGAGAGCAAAGAACCTTTCACCAAATGACTTTTTCTTTTTGAAATGTAAAATAATAGAAAAAAATACAAATAGGTAATAAAAACCTGACAAATTACATTGCCTTTTTTGTTGCTCACTTACCCTGCTGCATCCACTCTCAGCTTTTTGAATGCTGTTTGTAGACTCTCCTCCTCTTCATCTTTAGCTTCCAAGTCCATTGATGTGCTCTCAGTGGGTAACCAACCGTGCCATATAGAATAAACTGAAACACAGATATTGGGATTTGATACTGAAGTCTGAACACAGAGGCTCTGTACAAAACTGACTGACACTGTGATGGGTGCTCATTCTTCTGTGGGCAATGTCACTGACCAGACCCACTCTGGGCTTTACACTGGGAACTCCAAAGTCTGAGTTTTTCACAATAAGCACAGCCTGTGTTAAAAATATCAAAGAGTCTTCTTATCAATGGTTGAATACAGATGCTGGCAACCTGTGTAACTGAGCTGTGAGCATGGCACTTGCAGCAAAGCTTCAGAAAGGTTTCAGGAGTCACAGAATGGTTTAGGATGTCAGGGATCCCTGCAGGTCCCGCTCTCTTGCTCAGGCAGGGCCACCCCACGCTGGTTTCCCAGGACCATGTCCAGGTAGCCTTTGAATAACCCCAAGGAGAAAGACTCCAGAGGCTCCCTGGACAGCGTGTGCTCAGCCACCCTCAGAGAAAAGCTTTTCCTTACGTTCAGACAGCGTTTCAGCGTGTGCCCATGGTGCCCGGTCCGGTCCGCAGGCAGCACCGAGCAAAGCCTGGCTGTACCCTCTGTGCCCACCCTTCAGGCATCTCCCACTCTGCTGAGATCCCTCCCGAGCCCTTTCTCACCGCCAGCAGCGCGGGGCCGGCTGGGCACTGCCCGGCGTGACAGCCCCGCTGGCACGGGCAAGGGGCCGGGACCGGCGCCAGGCCCGAGCCAGGCCCGCGCTGCCCGTGCCCGCCGGAGCCTCCACAGCCGCCCAGCGCCGGCCCCGCTCCGCCCCCTGCCCCGGGGCCTCCCCTCGCCGCCCCGCCAGGAAGACCCGCGGCAGCCCCCCCGTTCCGCTCCGTTCCGTTCCGCTCGGCTCCGCTCGCGGGGCGGCCGGGCCGGGGCCGCCACTCACCCTCACCCACCGCCGCCTGCCCGGGGCGCGCAGCACAACAGGACGTGACGTCACCGCCCGCGGGGGCGCGCCCGGCCCCGCCCGCCCCGCCGGGAGCGCGTGCGCGAGCGGCGGCGGTTCCGGGGGGCGGCGGGAGGCGGCGGGTCCGGCCCGCGGAGCGCGGTGAGTGCCGTTCCCGTCCCTGTGTCCATCTTCATCCTCATCCCCTCCGCGTCCTCATCCCACTCCCCTGCGCGGGTCCCCCTTGCTCCCCCTGAGCGCCGGTGAGCGCCGTCCGGTCCCCGCGGCGAGACCTTCCCGCGCGGTTCCCGCCGCCGCCGGTCCCCTCGTGAGGGCGGAGGGCGCCGGGGGAGCCCCGCCGGGCGCGGGCCGGTGCTGAGTCACGGCCCGGGGGTAGCGGCGGGGGCTGCTGGGGCTCCCCGGAGTGCGGGCGGGAAGGGCTGGGGATGGAGCTCCGGGCGCTTCAAAACACAGAATGAAAAAATAGAAAATAGAAATGAAACATACACAAGTTGCTGTCCCGCGGCCCGTGTGCTCCCCCTGGGCCTTGGCCCGGGGTGTGTCCGTCCGTGCCCGTGGTTACTCGCGGGGGATGGAGGTGCCCGAGCCTTGTCCCTGCGCTCGGTGGGCTGGTAGTGCGGTGGTACTGGGAAACAGCCGAAAATCGAATGGAAAAGGAAAGGTGCGTGTTTTCCTGGGAGGTAAAAAACAGTAAGTTTTCACTGTGTTTTTTGACACGGTAAAGTTTGACTGGTTTTCACAGTAATTGATTTTTTTTTTAATGTGTGTGCTCGTTTGCTGGTGGATTTAAAATACTTAAGCTCATACTTTGTTATCGTTCAGTGAGACTTCTATTTAAATAAATTCTGCATTGTTTTGAGGATTTGCCGTGTTGGTGATGAAGGGCAACACGATAAACTATTTAGTCTAAAAACTGGTACTCTATTGTGAGTAATGTACAGTGATTTTAAAACTTTTATCCTTCTGCTAAGGCTATAATACAGGAGTTTGCTGTTAAAAACACCCAAACTTATATAGCCTGATTGTTTTTAATTTCAAAGAATCATCTGAGGATGACTTGGGGGCTAAGGAATAAAAGTGAAGTAGAGACTATCTGTTTCACTAGGGCAGTAATATTTGGCCAAGAGAAAATATGCAATAGTAACTTGTTCAGATGAGCATCATGTTGTTAGTGTTTAAGCTTCTTCCTCTCCTGTTTACTCCCTGTCTGACTCATGGGACACCATGTGCCTTGAAATTGTTATGCTGCATTATCCTTGTGTGTGTGTGTCATAATAGCTGTGTGCAATCCAGGCAGAATCACAGCACTGAGAGCAGCCAGAGCAGCAGTGGGGAGGGAGAGCTGCCACCTCCAACTGCAATGAGAGGGAGCAGAGATTTCCCCCATCCCTCTGCATGAGTAACTGAGCTGCAGAGCTTCTGACAAAAAAGATCTCAGTGAAGAGAGAATTCTTTTCCTTGCTACAAAAAAAAACCCTTGTGCAGGGCTTTGCACTTCCTTTTGCTGAAGCTCATGAGGTTCCTGTTGAGGTCCCACTGGTGTTTCAGCCATTCATCCCAGTTTGGTGGCATCAGCAGGCGTGGTGAGGGTCCCCTGCCACAGCACCCAGGTCATTAATGAAGGACTGGACAGTCCTGCCCCTGGGGTACACCACTGGGCCTGACCTCCAGCAAACCCAAAGAGCATCAAATTTAGAAAGATTTGAGGTCCTTTGTAGCTAGACTAAATGATGGCCAGGGTAGATTAAAAAAAAAACAACCCAGCCTTTTTTTTTTTTAATTTAAAGCAAGGCTTTCAATTTGCTTTTTGCATTTGTTTGCATTTGTACTTGTTCACAAGCTGATACTGGTAAATTTTAACAACTATTTGTAGCCATAATACCATGTTCTGATAGGACTGTGTAGCTGTTGCTGGGACCTAGACATAAGGTCAAAAAGTTTTGTTTGGCTTAAAACTTATCTTGTTTTTAAAAAAAAAATCTCTTGGTTTGGGTTTTTTTCAAGTGTATGTGTAACACTGAATCCCAAATTTGGAAAGAAGAGTTGTAGAAGGTTGACTATTTCTAATAGTGTTGTTCCTTCTCACTTTCACCTCTTCTGCAATTATTCTGATATCACTGTAAGACAAAAAGAAGAGTCTGGTTGGGCTGTAATGTATGTGCAAGATGCTGTTGACACTAAATTTGATTTTGAATTGTTAATTCACCTGCAGTTGTACAAGAGACTGTTCATTTCATTCTTGGGTACCATAAAGCTTGTTCTGAGTCAGCTCTCAAAAATGTGCTACTAGAATGACCTCAGCTTTGTGTGCTCAGTGTGCTATTTTGAGTTTATTTTCACGTATTATGGTGCTGCTGGGCAACTAATGTTTTTAACAAGGATTTGGCCCTTATTTTCATGTATCTTTTTTCTGATTGTAACAGTACATCGTAATTCCATCACCTCCTGGCCATCCCAATGATGAAATCAGAAGCTAAGGATGGAGAAGAGGAAAGCCTGCAGACAGCATTCAAAAAGCTGAGGGTTGACACAGCTGGGTGAGTAACAGCACAGGAAGGGACAGACATAACATCTTACAAATGGACTCCAAGGGAACACCCTTGCTGTGAAATTTGAGGGAATGAGGTAATTGCAGAAGGTTAGGCAAAGAAAGCTTTCATTGTAGTTAAACAGACTGAAATAAATTCACTACCTGCAGACTGCACTTCTTAAGGAATTGTAAATTGATTGCTGTAAGCTTGCAGCAGGTTTGAAAGAAACCTCACAATCATGATCAGCTCACAAAGGGCTTGAAATGAATTTTGGCATGAGTCTGGCTGCCAGAGGTTACCAGTGCTAGAGTCCATAGGACTAGAACTCTGCTGTTGAAGTTAGCATATTATTCTCATGACAGGCCTTCAGAACCATGGTAAAGTCACATCTTTTCCCAGGAGAGAGACTTTCTTTCCATGTCAGTAAGGGAGAGATAGTTAGATTCAGTGCACGATTCCCACACAAACTATTTTCATTGCTGTCACAAAATTTCTATTAATAACCAGAATGACTAAATGGGAAAGAATGCTTTTTGTGTTGCCTTGGTTTGTGGAGATCTGTCACGTGGCACTTACCTTCACTGTCCCAGGTGGCAGAACACAAGCACCACATGTCTTCTGTTGGTAATGATAATTTTTACCTGAAATTAATTAAAGGAAGGCTTCCATATAATGTTTTTTTCTGCTGACAAATGTGCACCATTGTATATTACCTGTAGAATCTGGGATCCCATAAGCTGTTGTCAGTGATGCAATTACACTGTCACTGAAATGAAAGGGCAAGTAAGGCAGCATCAACATGGTAACTAGAATTAGCACAGAACTGAGATTGTGAGTAGATGGGCTTCTAAAGTTATCTTTTGTTTAAGTAATTAAACTCATTAGTAATGAATTACCTCTAATTTCTTCAGTATCTCTAATACCATCGTCCACCTGGGCATATTTGATTACTTTGAAGTTTTTACTGATGCCTTTTGATCTTATGTTCTGTATTCATTGTCCTTCAAATGGAAATTAGTTTGATTAATAGTTTGGATTCTCTTAAACCCATCCTAGATCAGTGTGTGGGGACCTAATTTCCCTTTTCAGGGAATTTGTCCTGTTTACAAACTGATTTAGCATAGGATTTGGAAAATAATTTTCTTGGGACTTCCAGTGTAATATGTGATGTCACAGCTTGAAAGAATTGTTCTGGGATTATTGTGAGTCCTTCAAAATGGGGATGTGGAATGAATTCATAGCACCAGAAAATTTACTAAATGTGCTAGGGCCCCTGCCTTGAATAGAAACTGAAGGACTGACACAACTCTGTGGCTCAAATGATTCAACTTGCAGGAGTATGAAGAGTTTTAGCTTATGTTGACAGGCTATGTTAGACAGAGGCTTAAGTGTTCTTCAGCTAAACAAAGTCTATTTATGTCCAAAGAACATTTATTTTTAGGAAAGAATGGCTTATTTGTCTCTGGAAAAAGAGCCGTGTTTCTTCAGTGGTGGTGTTCCTGCCTTCCCCTGTCCTGGGAAGCTGAGATTTGGCCATTGTGTGTGTTTGTCACTGACACGTGGGGCTGGCTCTGCGGTGCTGAACGGCGTCCCTCGGTCAAAGGGTCTGTTACACAAACCTTGGGGATGGGAGTGTGCCAACACTCATCCTTCAGCACTCATCCTTCTGATGTGGGTCTTTGTGGGCAGGTCTTTGAAGATGTATTCTAAATGGTTTGGAGCACTATTTTCTGTCAGAAAAGATGGACAAGGGTTTATTTTCATATTCGTAACGCTAACCAGAGCAGGCTGTTAACTCTTCATTCTGTCTCTCACAGATGTACCACTTCTCTCTCTGTGGGTGATGGGACAAGTCCCAGAGCAATAGTTAGAACAGTGGCAGATGAAACCAAACCTAAGAATGTGTGTGCTTCTAAGGAAACCTGGCATGGGTAAGAGAAGCTTGGGATTATCAGACTATTTCAAATGATACTGCATTGAAAAGGAATACTAAGTAGACAGTTTCTAGTTGGTGTCCCTCTAAACAAGAGACCTGAATTGTCTTTACCACAGAACTTTATAAAATACAGCAGCTTTTTGTCTTCATATATGACTGCTGTTCTTTACAGTTACGTGAAGTGAAAGGAAATGCTGGTCACCTGTAGGTGGCTAAACGTTGTAGATATTTCTCAATGCAAATGTGAGCTGCTGGTTTTGAATCAGACAATCATGAATGCATCTCTTTCAATCATTGTTTGACAATGCAGAAGCTGTCATTGTGCCTTGGGAACTAGATTAAAAAAAATAATTGGTTTCTAGAGTATCTCTGCAGAACTTCATGCTCATCTGAAGCAAAACCATCCTTTGCCCTTGATTCATTAGTTTTGTGCTCTTGTCTTGTGCTTTGTCCTTCTTTTAGTGATTCTTTTGTCATGTCTCACAAGCTTTACTCATTTTTTGACCTTTAAAGCCCACTCTCTGAGATGCACTTCCATGATGTTCCTTTTATATTTTATACAACTGCTTGTCTAGAACTGAGTCAAATTCCAAGACAGCAGATTACATTGAGCAAATACTCCAAACCTAAAGCTTCTGCATGCAATATAAATACAGGAGAGATTTTGCCCAGTGTTACTTAAAACCCAACAATAATTATTTTGGTGAATCTTCATTCCCTTTGTGCCTTTTCCTGGCAGGTCTGTAAAGAAGCCCTCGAGAGGAGTTGTGAGAACCCAGCGTCGCAGGCGTTCCAAGTCTCCAATTCTTCACCCTCCAAAGTTTATCCACTGCAGCACAAAATCACATTCCACATGCAGCCAGCTGGTGCAGAAGAGCCAGGCTGATGCCCAGGAGGACAGCAGTGGGTTTGGGGTGCCAGTCCCAAAGGAAGCTTGTGCACACGAACACTGCAGTGTCACTCCGGACGTTGGCCACAAGGGAGCTGACGAACCTTTGGGAGTTTCTGTTGCACGGCTGACATCAGAGAACATACAGGAGAACTCTCCAGCTGCAGCTTCTCCAGCATCCAAAACAAGCCTAAAGACTACAGAGCTTTCTGACTTCCAGTCTGTGTCCAAGCTGACCACGAGTGAGCCGTGTGCATGTGCAGGTAAAGCCTGCCAGTGCAAACTGTGGCAAGATATGGAAGTGTACAAATTCTCTGGCTTGCAGAACACCCTCCCTCTGGCACCTGATAGAACGGTTTGTGAGGATCACTCCCAGCCCTTGCCATCAAGAACTCCCTCAAGTTCCCCACGCTCTTGCTCTGAGCAAGCCAGGGCCTTTGTGGATGATGTGACAATTGAAGATCTTTCGGGGTACATGGAGTATTACTTGTATATTCCAAAGAAAATGTCTCACATGGCAGAGATGATGTACACCTGACAGCAAGGAGCACTAAAACCAGAAGGGTGGCTGGTTGAAGTCTGCCCTCAGGCACATCATGCAACCCACTCCCTGCTCACTGTGCTTGCAATAAAAACACTTCTTTGTTGATTATTTATGTTGATTGTTTATGTTGATTATTTAAGCTGGACAGTTTAGTTTCAGCATTATAATTTAAGCTTGGAATAGATAATGTGGTAAATGAAGTTAGAGTGTACCTACCCATACTTAAGAGACCCAACACTCTAATTCTACTTTGGTTCCAAAATCCTCTTTTTGCTTTGTTGGAGAGGAGTCACTAGATTGCTCAGTGATTGGAGCTCTTCTTGTGAGACACCTGGTGTCATTCAACTCCTTTGAAATCACTTTGACCTCAGGTTGTAAGACTCAGGCTTGTGGTTTTGGATGCTTGTGCCTCTGATTTTATTTCATAAAGGAGTGTGACCATCTCCTACTCTCCCCTAGGTACTTTTACTGGAAAAGTGGAAAGCAAACCTTTCACTGAATTTCTAACAGGCCTTAGAGACTTGTGTGCAAGAGAAACACCCTGCATTCTTCAGGGAAGTTGCTGCTGTGGTTAACCAAAGGAAAAGGGAGGGCATGGGCTCTGCTCACTGTATTTGTTATGGTGAGCAAACCAGAATTTGCTCACTTCAGTGGTCTTAATTCATACACTGTCTGTCACTTCTGGGTTTTTTTAGCTTCTTTTTTAGCCTGCTCTATAGGACCAAGTATTACCCTTCCTTCAGGCATTAAAACCCATAGACTGGAGTGAACAGTTATCAGTTTTAGGGGAATCTTAAGCACTCTCTCCACTCCAGTCCTGCTAAACCATCATCATTTTAGCTGCCCTATCCAGCTTTGCATTCTCCTGGAATTGACTGCTTCAGAAGCAAGCAGCTCTCTATACATGGTGTGCATCAGCACAGTGTCTCTTTTATGAGTGTCCAGCAAAGGAGCATCCCATCAAATATAATTTGTTGAGGGTAAGAAGAATTGTGTTTGGTTTGTCTTTACTATTTGTGGTACCTCAATTTTCTGAGGTGTAAGATGTGGAGATGGAATGGAGACAAACATTTTCCTGCAAAATCATTTGGTATTTCTCTTGGGGATTTTTTGCAATTTCTGTGGCAGCACCTGGTGTCTCAGAACAAGTGGCCATGTAAGTTTACCTGTTTTGCCAGTTCTGAAATGTCACCTGCACCATGCAAAACATATCTGTGTCCCACATCTCCTTCTGTGCTCTGCAATAGCTGCACTTCTGCCACCTGTGTTCTGAAGTCAAGGCAATTTTTTGGTGAATATTGTCTACAAAACTGGGCTACAAAGTGCAGAATGACTTTATTTCTCAAATAATTATTCTTAACTGCTCTCAAATGCAAATTCCAACCACAGCAGTGTCGTGGGGCTGAAAGTGCCTTTCAAGAGTGCGCTGCTTTTAGCACTTCATTCATTAGTGACCACAGACCTGTACTGCAGGGTTTAGGATTGCACTGTCCACTGCTCAGTACTGTGTTAAAGTGGATTGAAATCCAGGAGATGTAAAAATAGTAGAAAAATGTGAGCTGGTGCTGACTGAGAAGGGATGAGCAGTGCCACTAGAGGTCAGCCCCAGGCTGGGGCTGGCTGCTGCAGCAGGCTCAGTCTTCAGGGAAAATGGGAATTTTTCTGCCAAAATGAAGAAATAAGAGCAGCTCTTATTTCTTTGGTGCCTCTTATTTCTGTGTGGTGCCTTTGTGCACACAGACTGTCAGTGCTTTCTGAAGTTTGTGTGGGTTTGTTGGTGGTCAACAAAAGCTCTTTAAATGCCAAAATCTGCATAAGTTATTAATGTTTAAACAAAGTGTGCCATCAGTTCACAACTGTGCTGTGCAATTAGGAAAAGTTGCTAAGTAAATAATTACATAGTCCTGAACTTGGCATCCTCTTGGGACAGTTACGACATCTTTGGGTTTGTAAGTGCTGGAACACCGTGGAATAGAAGCCCGTGAGTTGCAGCAACCGCTGCCTTAACGCTTTCTCTTCTGTTACCACAAGTTGTTTTCAGATGTTTTGGTCTTCACAGAAACCATAAAGCAAAACCTTCTGGTTTTGCTTTGAGAAAATGTGAATTTATGGCCTTTAATCATGCAGCCAGAACCTTGAAAACTTGCCTAAGCAGTCTAAAAACTTAGTTTAAAACAACAAAAAAAATTAACTCGAGCCAATTTCAAAATCTGACTTATTTTTAAAGAAGGCTTTAGAGGGCTGGTTCTGCCAAGTGGCACTTTTGAGTCATGTTGGAGTCCGTTAACAAAGAGCTCATTCCTTCCTGTGGCTGAATAAAAGTGAAGCCCTTTGTAATTAACTTTCTAACTTGGTCCTTCTCACCTGTGCCTGCAGGTGTTCTGTGTTTATGTGCTGTCCATACACAGAGCTTCTCTCACAGTTATATATTGTGTGCTTCCTCTGTACCTTTTCTTCCTAGAAATGCCAATGTGGAGATTGAAAGTTGAAAAACTGAGTCTGAACCCACCACTGTCTGTGGCAGCTTTGCCCCAGTTTGGTGGGATTTTGGGATGTCCCCTGGAAGGGCTGGTAACTCCCCACAGCCCCTGCAGCTTCTCAGCGTGGTGGTCAGTAAGGGATGGTGATTTCTGCAAGGTCTTTCTGGGAGTGTGTTTTTAGGAGTGGGATGGGTGTGCTGGAAGAAGAGAGGGCTTGGATTAGCCTGTTAGCTGGTCTTTCAGTCCCTGTCCTCTGCCATCTATTTGATGACATTATTACACACCAGGTGTCCTGTCACTACTCCCTGTGTCTGCAGCTGTCTACCATCTTTTCCACACACAGACTGAATTATGCTGCTGGCTGTTAAACCTAAGGAAATTTGGGGATTTTGTTGTTTGGGACAGAGGGGTAAATGACTACTGCTGAACTTCTTTCACTGCCCCAAAGCAGCTCTGGAAGGTCTCTTTGGGAGTAGCAGAGGGGCTGAGTGAGTGTTGGCTGCACTCGGTGACGGCTGTGCTCTCACTGCCTGTCCCACCTCTGCCCAGTTACACACGGTGCGAGTGACCCGGCCCCGGGTGCTCCGGCCCCGCATCCCGCGGGGCTGCGGCGGAGCGGGACAGCGGCTGCCGGCCCGGGGGAGCGGCGGCCCCTTCCCAGACTCTATTTTAAGCAGACATTTACTTTCCCAGCCTCTTCTCCGCCTGGATCCCTGCCCGGGGCGGGGGACGGCGGGGGGGGGTGGGATGTGTCTCTCCCCTCCTTCATAAAAGGGCCCCGAGGCGGGGGCCGGGCTCCAGGGGGGTTATTTTTGGGAGCAGCTCCTGGGATCCGATGGCCTTGTTAGGGCAGCGCTGACCTTTCTCCCGGCGGGGGAGGAGAGCGGGACGGGACGGGGCGGGCGGCGGCGGCCGGGCGGGGGAGAGCGGCGAGCTCGGGACCCCCATCCCTGCCTCTGCCGCGGGGCTCGGGACCCCCATCCCTGCCCCTGCCGCGGGGCTCGGGACCCCCATCCCTGCCCCTGCCGCGGGGCTCGGGACCCCCATCCCTGCCCCTGCCGCGGGGCGGCTCCCCGGGCGGCCCATGCCCGTGCCCGCGGGGCAGGTAGCGGCGCGGAGCGGCTGCCCCTACGGGGGGGCTGGAGCTCGGCCCGCCCTTCTCCCCTCCCTCTCGTCCAATTTCTCTCTCCTCCCGTGCCCCAGCCCCTCGGCCGGGCCAGGCGAGGCAGGAGCGGCCGCTCTCGGCGCCCAGCCCGTTCCCTCCGGGGATGCGGGAGCCCCGGAGCGCTGCCCCTGGGAACGCTGCCCGGCTGAGGGGCACCGGAGGGCACCATGAGCGGCGGCAGGTTTGATTTCGATGATGGAGGCGCCTATTGCGGGGGCTGGGAGGGGGGCAAAGCCCACGGGCACGGCATCTGCACCGGCCCCAAGGGCCAGGGCGAGTACTCGGGCTCCTGGAACTACGGCTTCGAGGTGGTGGGCATATACACGTGGCCCAGCGGCAACACCTACGAAGGCTACTGGTCCCAAGGCAAGAGGCACGGGCTGGGAATCGAGACCAAAGGACGGTGGGTTTACAGAGGAGAGTGGACCCATGGCTTTAAGGGACGGTACGGCGCCAGGCAGAGCATGAGCAGCGGAGCCAAGTACGAGGGTACATGGAACAATGGCCTGCAGGATGGCTACGGCACCGAGACCTACGCTGACGGAGGTAAGGGTGGCTCCAGAGGAATGGGAGGGGGATGAACAGTGTCACACCCAGCCCGTGACAACAGAGGTTGCATCTTGGCTGATGAAGGGCTCACCTGGTCCTGTTCCCACTAGACAGACACAGTGTCCTACAATGAGCCATTGGGGCGCTTCAGTCAAGAAGGGGAGCTTGGGCTGCAGCCATCTCATCCATGTGTGCGTGCCCCAATTTTCCCAGTTGGGCACAGAATGCGCAGCTCACTCTCAGTGGACATGAGGGAGGAGCAGCAGGAGCATTGCCCCAAGCTGCCCTTAAGTGTCTGTTTAGGCAGTTAGCACCTACCAACTTGATTGTGTGTAGTCTTTGACTCCTGGTTCCACAGGGTCTGGTTATTGCAGCTTCTGGCTGAACCAACCCAGAAATCCCCAGCTGGTGCAGCACGGCAGCGAGTTGTGAATGTTCTCCTGTCGGATATGAGCCACCCACAGCATCCCAGCACGCCTTCCCTATGCATCAACACTGCCTGCATGCCTCTGACGGGCTGCCTGCACATCTGCTTTGCCAAAGAGTTTTGATTGAGTCTGTCTAAGCTGTTTAGAATATGTAGCCACACATATTCCCCAAAATCCCTTTGGTTATTTGGGAGGTTTCAACCTCCGCTACTATACAGCTACACTATGTAGTCAGATATTTGTTGTGCTCTGTTAAATGCTCAGTCTAATTGTGTTCTTGCATTAGTGGCAATTCTGGGGTTAGAAACATTGCAAGAATTTCTGTGCAAGTAATTTAGTAGCTCTTCAGCACTGTAATGTTCCGGGCTGCCACATTTAGGATAGCTAAATAGAGAGGGTGATTTGAAAGAAATACCCTTCAAAATAGGGATCAAAATTGCATCTATATTTATCTAGGACAGGCATTGGAGTTTGTTTATAAAGCAAAATTAATATAAATCCTCAGAATGAGAAGCTTCACATTTATAGATATTAGAAAAATGGACTAATTCAAGACTGGCTTTCAGAGCTATGTTTTTCATAAATATTTCTCCATGAGTTGTGTGGGTTTGTGGCTAACTTTAAGATTGAGAATACAGTCTTGAAATTGACCCATTTTCCTTTGCCCTTGGATGTTGTAGGTACAGACACGAACTGACACATCCCTCAAGCTCCTTAAATTTTTTCCCCCATCTGTATTGTGGCCATGGAATGGTTTAATGGGTGCAGGTTGTGTGCACAGAACCTTCACATGAGGCCATAAGAGGAGTAGGTGACATGGGAGGTGTGCTCTGATGAGTAAAGAGCAGCAATCAGGTAACTGTCAGCAGCAGCTGCCATTGGGAATTTCATTCTGGAGATGTCAAGGTCTCCTGTGAATTTGCACAGTTGCTTCCTAAAATGCAAATCCTTGTAAGGGTGAAGGGCTACTGGAATTCCAGTTAATGTTCTGGGGGAGAATTTTGAGTGGTAAGACTTGACATAGGGGTTTGATTAGATATGGGACAGAAGAGTGGGAGAGATGAGCCAGTGCTGTCTCCTGCAGGGATATAGGATATCCTGCTTCTGTCAGCACAGTGCTCCCCGGGGTGTTGTCCCTCACCCAAGAACGTGCCAGCTGCTTGATCCCTGGTGCCACTGGAGGCTGGCAGTTCAGCCCTGATCCGTGGAGATGTGCCCTGCCAAGGCACTGAGCTCAGCCCCATGAGGGGTGTGCTGGGGTGCCCAGTGGCTGCTCCATGTGCTGGGTCATCACACCCTGGCTGATCTGAGCTGTTCATTCAACAAGAGCTTCTCTGATGGCACAGCAACATGGAGAAATCTGCAGTCAAAGCCAGGGATCACCATCCAGCATCACATCTGAAGGACAGGAGTGGAATGGTCCCACTGACCTGCAAGACCTTTTCCTGATTTGTCTCCTCACCTGCACACAGCAACCACCTGCAAGATCCAGATGTGGCCAGACTGCTAATGGGACCTGTTAATGTTTGAATTTGAGGTTGCCAAGATAAACATCTGGAAAGGCTTTGGATATCTGCTGTCCCTGGAGTAGGGGACACGATTCCCAAGCCCCTTGGAAGCCAGCCACATAAGGAAAAGGGCTCTGGGAATGTGCAGCCCTTGCCAGGTCGTCAGAAACTTTGGGTCATGGTTGGACTGTCTGCAGATTTCAGGGAAATGTAGCTGATTCTGATGTTTTAAAATAGAACCTTAACTTTTTATATATACATACATATATAGACATACATTAAAATTTACATTTCAAAAACACTTAAGATATAGGGCTGTCTGTGTCTGAATCTTGTGTCTGGCCAAGATTAAAAAAAAAAGCCCAAATCTGGAGTGAAACTTTCTGAAATCCCATGTAGATTTTTGATGTCTAATAAGAACCAGGGTCATGGCACAGTTTAGCCCAGGCACTGTGTGAGTTATTTGCTTTTCTCCCCACTACCAAAAGCCCATTTTTGTGGGAGCTATGGGAGACTGATAGCTTTAAAGAGATTGAAATCAGCCAAGGGGTTCAGAGCTCCTGGTGTGGCTGTGCAGATGCAGTGACATTCTGATACATCTCTTTGTGTATCCAAGCTGGATATACTCTGTGTGCTGCTGTCACCAGGGCAGAGCTCAGAGCCCTTTAGAGGGGCAGAATGCTCTGGCTGAAGCAGTGAGTGGGGCTGTGGAAGGCACAGCATAAAGGAACTCATTGTTCTGCAACATAAGCTATGAGTAAACATGTAGTTATTTGGCTTTGCCCAGTGAGTTTTGTCCATGCTGTGAGGAAGACCTCATTTTTTGGATGCTTTTGTGCATTTCACTGTGAGTCAAAACCCTGAGTCAAGTCTTACTGCAGAAAAACTGCTCACTGAATCATGCTGCATACCCATGGTCCAACCCAAAGCCTGTCTTTGCTGTACAAATAACTGCTTATATGTTTGGAGGGGAAAAAACATCACTTGTAATCAGTGCAGCCTAAAACCAACTTATTTCTGATACTGCAATTGGTTCTCTAGGGTGCTAAGGAAAACAGTGGTGTCAATTAACCATGAGGGAACAATTAGACCAGTCAGTGATTGCAAGACCACAGAAGAGGAGAAAAGAAATGCAGCAGTGCATTACTGGGGAGATGAAATGAGTGATAGGCAGCAGCACAACTCTTCCCTGTGGCAGGGCAAGTGCAGTGGAAAGGGGCCTGGACCAGGACAGAAGGAGCATCCATGGGATTGTGGCTGGGAAAGGAGGAAAGGGGCCTGGGAGAGCCACCATGGTGCTGGCTTTTGTCTGCTGCCTCTGTAGCAAAGCTCCTGCCTGGCTGAGTGAGACCCATGAATTAATATAGTCATATTAATTAATTAATATAGGAATTATATATTAATTATATAATATTTATTGTTATTAATCAATTATATATATATATATATATATGATTTTTTTACCCCTCTATGTGGTTTTCTTTGCTTTTCTTTTCCAGCACAACCCATCAGACACAACTGCTGGCACCAAAAGGCAGCACTCTGTTTTTGCTGGCGTATCCTGCACATGGTGCTGTGCATCATTTAAATGTCCCTGGCCACTGACACTGAGTTCCACCCTGCCTGTCATCGCAGTATCTGGGTGACAGCAGGGGACTGTAGGGCAGGGAAGCGATTTGAGCTGTTTGCATTATTTACATGGTTGTTTGTATTATTTACATTCATCACTAATTATATGGGAGCCTTGAGACAGGCTGGGAAGGGGAAGTGTGTCACTGCTGGTGATGGGATGTTGCTGCTGGGCTGGAGGGCACTGGGAGCTGAAGCTTTTGCATTGGATGCAGTGTGCACCATCCCATCCTGCTGCTGGGGTGAAGCAGGGGCTGCTCCCACCCCTTGGCAGTGTTTGGGGGCGAAGGCTGCAGGGATGTAATTTCTATTGATCCCAGAATTTAATCCTTCCCAACCTATGAAGTTACTCAGGCAGCATCACCTGCTTTTGGCTGGGGCTGTGCAGAGGTGATGAATTGTATTCCTGGGGGTTGCAGAGGAGCCAGTGGTTTTTGTATCAGGACAAATAAAAATGCAGCCAACAAAGCATGTTTGGGGCTCTGTCCCCCACTAATCCTACCCTGATTAGATGAGGTGTCTGTCCCACTGCCCTGATGAATCACTAGGGCTGGGAGGCAGGGAAGTGAGCTCCTTTATCCTAAACAGAGATTTATTTGTTCCACATCCATTGCTTTTTAATTATTTTTACAGAACCTCAGACGTGCATGAGCCCGTGGCAGGCTGGCTGACAGCTCTGTGTGCTGCCCCCTTGCCTGGGCAGTGTTGGATTTGGGGTGTGGTGGTGGCCTGGGGAGGTGCAGCCCTGCTGCAGGGGCATTTTGCAGAGCCCCGTGTTCAGCGAGGTGCCTGCACTGGGCCGTGTTGGCGCGGCAGGGCTTGGCTGTGCTCACACCCTGCGTGCCCTGACGCACGGCCCGGCGCTCCAGCCGCTCCCTACGGCCTCTGGCTCCTCTCCAGGGCTGCTTTATGGCCCTGCCCTGGCACAGAGCCTCAGCTGGGCAGGGAATGGCAGCATGACAGGGACATGGCAGTGCCTGCTCGCCCCTGCCTTGGCTGGGCAGCGCTGTGTCAGTGCCCTGCGTTCATCCGGGCAGGGTTGGCAGCTCTGGTCACAGGGGCAGTGTTGGTGCTGTACAGGCTGAAATCAGGGAGCAGAGAGTAGCCTGCAGAGCTGAACCCTGCACTGAGGGTGGCACTCCATCCCTGCTCCCTGGAGACCCATTGTGCCGTGTGGCTTTCCCACCCAGCTGGCTCTGGTGCTGTTGAGGGGGACAGAGGGGGATTTGCTGGAGGGCAGCAGCTGCTCTGACCTGACCCCTGAGGAGTGAGTGAACCCCCTTAACCTGCAAGATTTTCCAGAGTTCCTTTTCCAGGGAATTAACATGGAGGCATTACCAGCTGCAGCCTGATACGTGTGAAGTTGTTCCCATCCTAGGAGAAGGTCTCCAATGTCACCCTGATCGTGTGTCAGCCCTGCTCGCTGGCTGGGCCGCTGGGGTGGAGCACTGACCTCACCAGGGAGGGACATGGGGGCACTGTGGGGTCTCTATAATTTCAGCTTGCACTAGGAAGACTCACCACCATTTTATGGAGGGGGATTTGGGAGCATGGTGAGGAACATGCGCAGATGCCTGGGATCTTCAGTGATGGTCCTTGACTCCTGACTCATGCCCAAACCCACGCTTATTTTTCCCTAGAAGAGCTTCAAACTCATCCAAGAAAATGGAAAATGGCCCCTTGCTCTGGCAGATGGCTCCCCGTGGCTGGTTGCAGCCTGCAAATGCCATGTACTACCTGAACCCCTACATTTTTGTAGGGGAGACCAACTGTTTACAGGAACCCCATAATCCCCCGTGTCACAGGGTGGGCAGGGGCTGGCTGGGGGCAGCTCACCCAGGGCAGCAGCTGCTGCTCACTTGGGCACTTCTTGTCTTTCCTGGCCCTCAGCACTGTAAGTTAACACTCCACAGGCAGGTCCAAAGAGGATTTCAACGAAACCTGAAGCTTGGGAGGAGAGATTATGCTGCAGAAGTGGCCTGGGAGACTGTAAAATATGCACTCCCACGATCGCCAAAGAAGGAACTGGATTTGCTCCTTGGGGAGCAGGGTCATCCCTGGGCTCAGTAATAGTGTCTGAGGGGGGAGATTAATGCCTGGAAGATGGGTCACCCCCTTCCATCTCAGCCCAGCCCTGCCTGAGCCTCCCCAGGACTGTGGGAGTGCCTGCTCTCCCAAAATCATGTGTGTTCTGGTGGGTCACTGCTTTTTGCAAACCAGGTTTAGGATAGATGGCTGTGAAAATACCCCCAGCACAGCTGACCCTTCGCTGACATGAAGCAGCACCTGGGAGAGTAGAGTGGCCTTTCCAAAGGCGTTTGTGCTGCCCCATCACCCCATGCCTGTGCCCCAGGCTGAGGGAGCTGCTGGCAGCCTCTGTTCCACAGGGTGCTGCTCTAGGGTGGCCCATTCCAGGTCCTGTAATGCGAGGAGCAGAGTGGAATGTTGCCTTTGTTTTGGGTGGTTTGTTGGTTTCTGAGGCAACAGCATCTATAGACTGATGAGAGCCAGTTTGGGAAGATGGCTCATCCCATCCCATCCCATCCCATCCCATCCCATCCCACCCCAATCCACTGGGCTCAGGGGTGCTCTGACCTTCCCTGTGCTGGCATGGTGGGTGCTGTGGGTGAAGGCTGCCCCACCAGCCCCCTGCCCTTCCCAGGAGTTCTTTTTGTGGGGCCTCTGATGCAGCTAATTTAAGTCTCTTGACATCCTAGTGAGAAAAGTCAGAGTGGGGGTCTCCACTCTGCTGGAACCTGCAAATGTGCTCACCTTTGGGATCAGGGCATCTGGAAAGGAGCAGTGTCCCAGTCCTTCAAGGACCACCTTGGGTCCTGTACCCAAGGTGCAGCCGTGGCCATGGTGAACACAATCCTTCCAGTGTCTCCCATCATATGACACCATCTGCCCACTCAAGCTGGGTCTGAAGGAATGGGGTGGGGTGGTGCTTTCTGGGGTAGAGCTGAAGGAACCCTACACAGAGCTGCTTCTCTCCTCCCTTTTTTGCCCATCTCTTGCTTTGTGCAGTGTGGCACAAGCCTTGATCTTGGGAACTCAGAGAAGCCATAAGTCAGCACCAAGGAGATGTGGCTTCAGGCACCAGGGCAGTCTGTGGACATGTGGGATCCTGACTCAGGGGTCTAGAGGTGGTCCTGGCAGCCTGCAAGGGACAGCCTGCAGAACAGGCTGAAAGGGACTGTCACCAAGCCAAGGGCAGATGTGCCAGTGCAGCTCACATGCCCACTGGGGCTGCTGCCACCCTCTGCACAGCCCAAACTCCACCCCTGGGGGCTGCCTCCTGCTCCCTTCTCTGGATGACAATCCAGATCCCATACAGTAAGTGGATCTGCAAAGTCCCTGTACAACCAGCTGCCACCTGCCAGCAGAGCCTCTTGCGCTGCTGTCCTCTGCTCCCTGGGCACTGATGCTTTGCATGCGAGTGAGCTTCAGCGGAGCCGGGCTCAGCACAGCCCCACATCTCATCTCCCTTGGCTGTGCCAGGCCCGAGGCGCTTTCTCACGCTGTCTTGTCTCCCTCAGGCACGTACCAGGGCCAGTTCACCAACGGCATGCGGCACGGCTACGGCGTGCGCCAGAGCGTGCCCTACGGCATGGCCTCCGTGGTGCGCTCGCCGCTGCGCACCTCGCTGTCCTCCCTGCGCAGCGAGCACAGCAACGGCACCCTGCCCCAGCAGGACTCGCCCGCCGCCAACGCCGAGAGCCTGCCCCTCTCGCCCACCATCACCCGCGGCGGCTTCGCCCTCAGCCTCTACGCGGACGCCGAGGCCGCCAAGGCCAAGAAAGGCGGGCTCTTCCGCAGGGGCTCCTTGCTGGGCAAGCTGAAGAAGTCCGAGTCCAAGTCATCCCTGGCCAGCCAGAAGAGCCGCGTCAGCTTCCTCAAGAGCGAGAGCGGCATCAGCTCGGCCGCCAGCGATGCCACCTCCACCGTCAGCTTGGGCGAGGGCGCCGAGGGCGAGGAGTACACCCCCTTCGAGTCCGACATCGACGCCACCACCACAGAGACCTACATGGGCGAGTGGAAGAACGACAAACGCGCCGGCTTCGGCGTCAGCGAGCGCTCCAGCGGGCTCAAGTACGAGGGCGAGTGGCTGGACAACCTGCGGCACGGCTATGGCTGCACCACGCTGCCTGATGGCAAGAAGGAGGAGGGCAAGTACCGCCACAATGTCCTGGTCAAGGGCATGAAGAAGCGGGTGATACCCCTCAAGAGCACCAAGATCCGGCAGAAGGTGGACAGGAGTGTGGAGGGGGCTCAGAGAGCTGCAGCCATTGCCCGGCAGAAGTCGGAGATTGCGGCATCCAGGTGGGTGCTTAGAGCTCCAGCACGCAGGTTCCTGTGGGGATGGTCCCATCCCATGTGTTCGGGAGTTGTTCTTTTTCTCATCCCCTCTCCTGTCTCCCTCCAGCCCTGGTGCAGAGGGGAGGTGCTGGACAGCAGGGATTGTTACCAGCACTGGCACTCAGCAGGGTGGGGAGCATCCAGGCTGCTCTTTGATGCTGCTGTCAGAACCACTGGGCATTGATGGGGCAGCCTGAGAAACAGAGGGTTTGATGGTGACAAATGCAACAGGCTCATGAGCAGCCAGACAAACTGGGGCTGCAGCAGAACACATCTTGGTCCTGGAGCCCCCAGTCTGGTGGCTCTAGGGGAAGTTTGTGGGATGCATGAGGGTTGTCAGTTTTAGCAGCTGAGTGTAATTGCTCCATGGAAGAGAGAGGAAATAAGAGTGGCTTCAGGGTCTGCCTGGAAAGGGCACGGGAAATTCTCCTCCTCCAGCTCACATCCCTGCCTGTGTCCGAGCTGTGTTGGCAGCACACTCCTTCTGCAGCATTCCTGCCAGTCTCAGAGCTGACCTGGCAGAGAACAGAGATCTGGGAGCCTTTGCTCCTTTCCTCTTCCTTGGGGAAATGTGGTTGTAACAGTGCTTGAGGTTTCACCTGACCTCACCATGAAAACTTCAGCCTGCACAGGCTTTGCTCAGCTGCTGGGCAGTGGCTGTGACTCCATGGCCGTCCTGTCTCACTCCTTTTAATTCCTGTTTAATTATCAGTTACTTCATTATCAACCAGAGGAGGGAAATAAGCAAGGTGGACACCTATTCCCAAACCCCATTCCACTCCTTGGAGAAACCCCTACTTTACTCTCCTGGCAGACATTTCTTCTCCAAACTTTTGCGGGAGCACAATTGATTTTTTTTTTAAATCAAAACCCAGTTGCTTCAGGGACTGGTGGAGAAAACCCAGCAGGATTGCAAGTGAAGCTCCATGCAGGGCCAGCTAGGATAAAAATAACAGGCTGGGGTGGTGTGGGGCCCTGGATCCTTCTGGCAGGGCAGGCTCAGCCCAACACCAGCTTTGCTGTGCCTGGGAAAAGCGTGTGGCTGTGGTGTGAATAAGGAGGCTGGAGCTGCAAACACTGCTCCCCAAGAGCTTGGCTGGTTTACACAAACCTCTTTTTATTATACACTATTTACACTTTGGATCAAAAGCGGCTCTGCAGTGTTTTCAATCAGGGGCTGGAATGCGCCCGCTGCCCTGGCCAGGGACTGCATCCCTCCCCAGTGCAGCCAGGGAATAATTTCCTATTAAGGAAACCTTGGAGCTGGAGGAAATAAGACATGGAAGGAAGCTGGTTTCCTCCAGGGAGCCCTCAGTCAGCAGACCCTGCAGTAGTGTGGCTGCTGGGCAGGGAAGGGATTGTTGTGCTGGCTGGCAGTGTGGAACCCCAGTCCTGTTGCTGCAGCACAGCTTCCAGCTGAGGAGAGGGGAGTTCAGCCTGCCTGTCCTGTAAACTGTAACTCAGCATTGCCATCCGTGTTTATTCCTGGTGTATCTTGCTCAGGGCAGAGCTGCTCTCTCTACCTGTAAATCCAACTGCTGCTCTCCTCCCTTCTCCTTTCACCGAAGATTTGGGGTAGAGAGTAAATCTACATCATTTTTCCTGGAGAAAATCCTTAGTTTAAACCCCAGCTCTGCCACGACTTTTGCTTTGGCCTTGAACCTTGCCTCAATTTCCACACCCAGGGCAGAATAATTGCAGACAGATTGTGAAAATGGATTATTACAGTTTATAGAAGGTCTGCATTATCATTAGCATTGCCTGGGCTCATAACTGTGAGGTGGAGCTTTCTATATGGAGCATTTGCATTTCTCCTCAGATGGCAGTGTGTCCCTTACCCAAAAAAATGCCTTTGAGGCTACACCCATCCTTTCCTGGGGAAGATATGACATTTTATTTATTACTAGACACTAATTATCAGGACACAGCAGGTGGGCTGTGTGAATTCCCAGCTACCTCTGCACACCTGTGCTGTTGTACATGGATGTTTGAGTTTCATTTGCTTGTGGGAAAGCACTTGGGGAAGCCCCTTGCAGAACTAAACTGCTGTAGCATCCAGCCTCCTGCTGTCTAGGGGTGAAATGCCAGGGGAAGGTCAGATTTCTCCCTTTTGCACCATAAAAGGCTCTTTAGGGATAGAAATTCCGAGGAAAACAAGCCCAAGCACTGGAAGCTGCCCGGGCCAGTTGCACCGCAGGAATCCCAGGCACGTGCTGAGCCCTGGGGTGCATGGCTGGGGGCTGGCAGCAGCACTGAGGGGTGCCCTGCCTGGAGCTTTGGGCAGGGGAGCAGTGACAGCCAGGGACAATGGTCAGTGCAGTCACCAAAGCTCCCCTGCTCCAAGGGTGCTCTGCAGGCACCAGGCTGCTTCACAGCTCCTGTCCCAGTGAAACAGGAGTGTTCCAGCCAGGGCCATGGGCAGTGCCAGCTACTGCCTGTCCTACAGCCTCTGCTGCCCTCTCAGTGCTCCCCTGGCCTCCTCAGCTCCCTCCTGAATCCTCCTGGGCTGGCAATCCATCTGCTTTCCCAGTTGTGCAAGAAGCTGAGGACATCATCTCACTGTCAGCTGAGAGAATAGCTCTGTTTTTCATTATTTCAGTGGAAATCATTTGGCATGATTTCCATCAGAGAGCAGCCCATCCAGGTCAGCCAGCTTCACCCCATGCACAGCCCATTGGTGCTGCTCAGTTGTTGGGTATAAACCCTGGGCATGTTCCTCAGCAGCTCTGGGGATCAGCTGGAGGGATGGAGTTGATGGAAGCTGGAGTGTGAATTCTCACTCAGGAGAAAAGTCATCTTGGAATGCAGCCTCTGTGGCAGCTGGCAGGCAAGGCTTTACTCCTGCCCAGGGGTAGCCAGGGATGGATGTGGGGTTAACACACCTAACACACACCATGAGGGTTCATTAGCCCTGCCCTGTACTGCTGGTGCTGCAGGATTTGTCCTGTGTCATCCCAAGGGACTCCTGTCAGAGCTGGGGCCTGGCTGTTCCTGCAGTACCAGGTGAGGGCACCTGCTGTGTCACACCCTTCCCTTTCCCCCACTCCATCCTGACTGGGAACTCCTTTAAAAATAATTTGGGGTGGATGGGAAGCACAGGGAGAGCCTGGGATCACAGCTGGGGCTTCACATCCCAGGAGATGAAGTAGACAAACTGGCTGGAGGACTGTGAGGAGGGGACAGCTGCCACCAGGCCATGAGTGAGCTGGTTCAAAGCTGTGCTGAGGTGTGAAACAGCTGCCCTGCAGCTTTCTGGGCACATGGGCTGGTACAGAATAGGGTGCTCTGCACCCTGGGTACTTGATGCTCCTTGTGCCTGGGGAGCAATGTGTGTTTGCCTGTCAAGTGGGGAGGATGGTCCACAGATTACAGGGAAAAGAAGAATGGAAATAGTTGGCTTTCATCTCTTCAGAACAGATTAAAATAAAATTAAATAAAATGAAGTAAGAGGAAGGGCAGGACTGTCTGCAGGGGAAACCTTTGATTTTTTGAAACCTTTGTGCTCAGTAGCTGGGCAGCTTTTACAGGGGTTTTCCTTCTCTCTGGGGCTTTTTAAGGACAAAATGAGTGTAAATACTGCAAATCCCACCTCTGTCCCATTGCAGCAGTATCTGACATGGTCTGCTTCTGCACATGCTTGTGCTTCCCAGTGACTTGGACCAAAATCAATGGAGGGACTTGGCCATGTGTCCTGCAAGGCACAGGTCTGGCCAAGCTCTGAGATCCTTTGAAGAGTGCATGTCCTGGCAGGAACACCTCAGATACATCTGCTGGATGTCATGGGATAGTAGGAAAGCAAGATATTCGAGGCTGCAATGGCTGCTGTGCTTCACCAGTTTGTACTCATGTGCTGGCCCTGTAGCCCCTGTGTGGTTTATACCTGGAGAGTACAACTACGAGTGAATACATTTTGGATTTATTTTTGTTTTAATGTAATATCAGTAGATATCTGTAGGAATTTCTGTATTCTCTTCTGAAGTGTGGGGCATCAATTCCTGATTCAGTGGGGTTTGCTCATTAGGGTGGGCCTGGACTGTGTGGAAGCACAACTTTACATTGATGTGGCTTCCCTGCCAGCACATGGGCATTGCTCAGTGTGAGCTGTTGCCTGGTTTTGAGGCCTAAGTTGGTTTTCTATCCATGCCCATGACTTTGGGGCACATCTTAGCTCTCCCTTCAAACAACAAGAGCCCTTGGCAGCTCCCGTATCACTTTCCAAGGCTCTTGTGCCTGGCTGCACTCCCAGCAGGGCTGTCTCCCTGCGCTCAGCATTTCCAGGCTGCGTGGCCGGGCAGAGCGAGCGTCTCCTTGGGGAACGTGGTGCAAATGACGTCCCAAAATCGCTGCAGTCAGCACAGGCTCCTGACTAAATAAGGGCAGGCAGAGCAGGGCTTTATCAGCGTGGCCTGAGTGTGACAGCTGAGAGCTGGGGCTGGGGCAGCCCACGCCGCTGGGGCTGGGCTGCGCGCTCCCACTCTGTAGGTGCTTTATTTGGCACAGCTCTGCTCTTGTCCCCACTGCTCTCAGGGGTTTAGGCTGCTGGTGGGGGAAGTGGGCAACCAAAGGGATATCTTCCCCAGACACCTCTTTGGTGAGCAGTGGTGTGTGTCCAGTGCAGTGCTGGGCTGGTGGGCACAGTGGCCTTGGCGCTCCTGGGGCTGACAGCACAGCTCAGCTTCCCCTGAGGTCAGATTTCAGACCTGGGATTTTAGGTGTGTTGAATCAGACTTGCAGTTTGCTCTAAAAAAGCAAAAGGATTTTTTAAAAATGTGCTTTTAGCTAGAGGCACAGGCATTAGACACCTCAGGAGTTCAGCACATTCCCAGACCTTTAGGTCTAAAGCCAGAGGAGGGCAGGATGCTCATGGCCACCCTGTGAGAGTGGGCAGCAGCAGCAGCCATGGCTCAGGACAGCCCTCCCAGGACAGGAGGGAGCAGCTGAGCCTCCTGTGCTCTCCCAGCCTCACAATCTCTGCTCCACAGCTCCGTGTGAGGGATGGCTGTGTAATTAGGAAGCAGCAGCAGGCAGGAGATGGGCAGAGCTTTTCCCAATTCCATGTGGGTTACTGGCTGCTGCTTGCCAGGGAGGGACATATGAGTTTTGAGCAGCATTTCTGCAGACACCAAAGATCACAAATGTCACCCTGAGCTCTCATGGGGCTTAAATGACAAGTGCATGGAGGTTGCAGGGGGACCAAGGACCACCCCTCACTTCCCCATGGGCTGCAGTGGAAGGGTCACTTCTAGCAAGGTACAACCACAGGAGGCAGTGGAGTGGCCTGAGCTGAGCACAGCTCCTTGATGCTGGGTATTCTGGCTGCTCCAGGAATTCTGATTGCCTCACAGCCCCCATAATGGGAATCTGCATCTTGGAACTTCCATGGACAGGGTTCAGAGAGTCAGTGGACAGGGAGAAGCAAGGGCAGCCACGTGGCTCCCTGCTACAGCTGAGTGCCAGGACACAGCATTGAGGGGACTCTCCTCAGTCCTGCTGTCCCAGTGAAGATGTTTCTCACAGAGCTTGGTGTGTTTATAAAGAGGATAATCCTGTTTCATCACCCTTGCTTAATAGAAACCCAGTTGCTGGCATCTATTTCTGCACTAGCTGAAGCCCAGGGCTGGGACTCTCCTACTTTCTGTGTGGCACAGCAGTCTCCAGCTCTGCAGAAATATTGCTGTTTTCAAACCTCTGCCTAATCCTCGTTCCAGCTGTCCACTGGAGCAGTGCAGGCTGTAGGGTTTGAGTGAGCTCTTCTCTGTTCCTGATCTTGCAGCCATAGGGACAGCATGGCTGTCCTGTCTCACTCCTTTTAATTCCTGTTTAGTTATCAGTTATTTCATTATCAGCCAGAGGAGGGAAATAAGCAAGGAGGACACCTATTCCCAAACCCTTTGCCACTCCTTGGAGAAACCCCCACTTTACTCTCCTCATGGCCATTTCTTCTCCAAACTTTAGCAGGGAGCACGATTGATTTTTTTTTAATCAAAACCCAGTTGCTTCAGGGACAGGTGGAGAAAACCAGAGCTCTGGGTTCCAGAGCCAGGACCAGACACCCACCCCAGCTGCAGGACACCCACAGTGTGTCCCCCCACAAAGGGGGGCTGTGTGTGAGGCTTTGTGGGCTGGAGGGATTCAGTGTCACTGGGTGAGTGATGCTGTGATGCCTTCACCCCCTTCTTCCAGCCCTCTCCCAGAACAGCCTCATCCAGGCTGGCTGCAGCTCCAGCACTGACACATTTTTGGCCCACTGTGCTCCTTACAGGGGATGTGCTCTGATTCCAGAGGAGGGAGCACGGCTTTATCTGCTTTGCACCCACCTCACATGAATTTCCTCAGGCACTTTCATGCCTTATTAGGGTAAGAGGGAGCATGCATTTTCAGTAGCTCCAAGGAGGAGGCATCTGCTGGACAGCACACAGCTTTCTCCAGGGCTTCCTGGGTTATCAGGATTGAGGCAAGGGAGGCTCTGTCTTGCAGAGATCCCCTCAAGAGCAGCAGAGATGGGATGGCAGGATGTCAGCCCTAGGGATGGGTATAGTTCAGATAGCCAGCCAGGCAGGGAAAGTGGAATTAATGGGCTGTTCATTCTGACCTTGTGGGAAATCCTTATCTCAACAGCTTACAAACACAGAAAGGGAAAAATGAAGTGTGACTTTAATCTGCAAAAATGACTGTGGAAAATGATAGCATCTCGTTCAATTGATCTGCTGCTGCGTGGAACAAGAGGGCTCTGACTCCCATCCAAATGCTTGCAGGGAGCTGGGCTTTGAAATGATTGAATTCAGCCATGCTTTGCTCAGAGATTATCCTCATTTCAGTGGAATGTGAAATAGCCTTATCTTGAAAAAGAAATAATATTTAAGTAACACGTCCAATTTAAATAGAAAGCCTGTGATGCAGAAACCCTCCTTTCTCCTGGAGGAGGGGCATCTTTTTCAGCTTATCCTGGTGCTGAGCCAGAGCCCTTTGGCTTTCTCAGTCCAAGTTTTTTAATTTTGCTCCTGCAAAGCCTGATGATTCTTCACTGAGGGCTGGCAGGGACCTGGGTGCTCTCAGCAGCCTTGGGTACAGGTGCATGGGAGCTGCAGGCACTGAAGCCTGGGACGTGGGCTGGTGCCCTCCCAGCTCCATCTCTTCTTTTTCCTGTACCTCAGATCTGTGAACATCAACTCAAGAGACCTACAGGACTTGGAGAACTTTAAATTTTGATAAGTAATTGTGGTTTTGGGCAAATGCAATATTTTAAGATATACGCCCTTATTTCCTTAAAAAAAATCCACTTTTTTGGCTGGGAAAAAAACCCCCACAAAACAGATACAGAAGTTTCTCACTCTTTTGGTTTGGATTACTGAAATCTGAAAAACATTTAATTTAGAAGTTGCTAAGACTTTTGGTTGAAAAAAACAACAATCTTAAAGTGAAAACACAGACTTTCTGACCCATTTTAATGCTGGTGGATCCAGCAATCTGATAAAGCACACTCCTCTTATGGATGGAAAGGCTGAAGGACCCTGATTGCATATGTGCTGTAAAGATGTTTTGATGCACTAGTCACCGGGATAACCCAGCTCCTTTCATCTTGCAGTAGTACCTAATTCAATCAGGGTCCCCAGGGCATTTGCTGAGCCCTTTGGTAATGGTGTTCTGGAAGCTGGAATAAATCACTGGCATTTGGGCATAGCCCCAAGGCTGTGCTGCTCTGAGGGACCTGCTCCTGCTCCTCAGGGCCCCACTCAATCTGCACCCAGAGCAGCAGAGTGGCCCTGAAAACCAGGGGGAGAAGGAGAGGGTCGAGCTGGCAGCTGCAAATCCCCCTTTTCCCAAAAGTATTCCTGTGGATGCTCTCACAAGCTGCTCCCAGCCTGGCTGTGCTGTCAGGACAGGCTCCAGCAGGGCCAGGAGCTGCCTGTCCTGCCCGTGGTACACTGTCCCTGGGTCAGGGTGTCATCCTGGTGTCAGCAGCCTTTGAGCTGGCAGGCTCTGGCTTGCTCTGCTCCCTTTGTAGCCAGCTCTGGGCAGCTGCTGGCTGCATCCTGGGGCTGTGGGGGAAACAGAGAGCAGCTGTGGGCTGTGCCAGCCCCATGGGCTCCTCACAGAGTGGCACAGCCAGGTCCTGTTGACTGCTGCCCACCCAGTCCCACTCAGCTCCGGGGGCACTCAGGCTGGCAGGGACTGGTGGGGCAGATCCTCCTGTCCATGGGGCTGGGGTGAGTAGGTTGTCCTCTCATTGAAGACAGCTGCAGATCTGTCTGCTGAAAGATTAATATCACTTTAACTGTTGCAAAGGGAAGTATCCCTCAGTGAAAGATGCAAGTGGCTCAGAGCTATTTAGAGCTGAGGATAACATTTCGGTATTTTAAAAATTCACCAAGTAATCATAAAGGCTGAGCTCATTAGGTGGCAGGGAGTTCTGCCAGGCCTGTGCTCCTAAAGCACTGCACAGAAAAGGATGCTTTTCTCTGGGCTGAATGGCCTGGTCATGCCTTTTCTGTGCAAGAAAGGAGAAAAGGTCTGATTTATTCAGCCAAGTAGCCTGGGCATGTACAAAGTGCTACCACTTCTGTGTAAGTGCTGGTACTGAGAGAGAAAAGCCTGGGACCTCATGAGCTGCTCTGCAAAGTCAGGATGGTTTCTATTTTTGGCTTTCTGCTTCAGTAGTATGGAGGTGTTTCCTTTAGGATGCAAATTGTGTTGATTTATGCTTATTTCACAATTTAGATCACACCTTGCAGGTGCAGAGCCTGTATTATAAAGCAGCAAAGGCTCAGGCACCCCAGGGGTGTCAGAGTGGAAGTGGAGTGGATACATGCACTCCATGTGATGTAGTGATGAAGCAGAAAGAGCAAAAGGAACATGAATGGTACAGCTGTCTGTCAGGGCAGGACAGCCGTGGATGGGACGGATGGGTTTGACTGAGGGCAGGGAAAGTGGCATGAGAGGTGGACTGAAGAGGGAATTTCAGTCCTGTGGGTTGGTTACAGGCACATGAGGGTAGCAGAGTTTTGCTGGTATCTGTGTGCATGTGGAGGCAGAGGGAGAGACACAAAGGAGATGGGTTGGGACTGAGCAGGAAGAAAGGGATGCTCCAGCTAGAGAGGTGACACAAGTATGAAGATGGTGTGTAAAATGGAGAAGCCAAGAAGTTCTCTCCTAGTCAGGATGTAGAATCATAGAATTCTGGAAGGGACCTTTAAATATCATCCAGTCCCAGCCCCAGCCCAGGTGTGTGCTGCTCAGGTCTGTGTCCTCTTGCCCTTCATGATGTGAGCACAGAAGGGACCATGTTGCCATTAACAAAAACACTTCTTCAGCTTTCCCTAGATCCCTTCTGAGTGCTGCAAACATTCCTGCCAAGACAAACAATTGTTTTAAATTTCTTCAGAAGGACAAAATGATTCCTGCTGGATGCTGGAGCAGGGATTTGGCTGGGAGTGGAACAGCCAGTTTCCAGGAGAAAGGAGTTCAGCAGAAGACTCTCTTCCTAGAACTGACTCATGAATTACTTCTGCTTAATGGTCTTATAGACAGCTCCTAATATCAAGAATGGCAAGAATCATAGAATCATAGAATGAGTTGGGCTGGAGGGGTGTTCAATTGGTCCTTGCTCAAGGTTTGCTGAATCAATGGGAGAAGGGGGACCCTGGAGAAGGAAGGACAGCACTGGACAGGTCTGACATTCCCCCAATAAGCAAATGTGAGGGCAGAGAGCTGAACTCTTCCCCTATTTCTAGCTGCAAGGTCATTGCTGCATCTTCAGGCACCCCAGCCCTGTCTGGTATTTGCAGTATTCCCTGCTAATTCCAATTTCATTTGCAGTCTAATCCAATGTGGATGTGCAAAACCACATAAACTGTCCAAAGAGCCGGGGTGCTGCTGGGGCTGGGCCTCACCTGTTGGCGCAGTGCTCAGCTGCGGCTCGTGTGTCCCTGGGGGATTTTAGCAGCAGTTGGAGGAATGATTCCAGCAGTGTTTCTGGGAGGTGGCCAGGAAGGACAGGAGTGGTGCTCTGTCCTGCACTAGTACAAAAACGATTAGAGCATTAGAGCCATGCCAGAGGAGCAACTAAAGCAGCAGATGCATTTAACCCTCCCGTCCTGCCGGGGTGTGAAGCCTGGCAGCTGCTGTGATCCAGCCGGGAGGCAGTGGCAGCAGGGCTGGGTCAGGGGCTGCAGACATTGCCCACATGCCTCCCCTCAGCTCGGCTCCGAGCTGCTGCTCCTCCTTGCAAAGAATTCTCTGGAGCTATTTTTAAGAGCACTGCCCAGGAGATGGCTCAGGGTGCAGTTGGGAAGGGCTCATCCTGGCAGCGCTGCCTTTGGGACAGGGAGCACCAGTGTGGGTTTGTAAAGGTCCCTCTTTGTGTTTATTTCCTCCAGCTGGATGTGTTTATTGTTCGTGGCTCATTTTCCAGTGCTGCCTTGAAAAGGGGCTTTTGGATTCTGCTTCTGGCTGCTCTAAAGCCCCTGGGTCTGTGGTTCAGTTCCCGCTGAGCTCCTCTATCTTCAGACTTTCTCCTCTGCTGGATTTTGCAGGGACTGTTTACTGCAGAGTTTCTGGGAGCTGACAACACAACAGCAATAAGTAAAAAAGTGTGGGCCTGATTAAAGTGTGCCTGAATAGCATCGAATTTATCAAGGCTGGTATTTCCTTTTTGTGAAAGCTTATTTTGCTCTTTGAGAAGATCTTAACCTTAGAAGAAATTTTTCTTCTTGCACATTTCACTTCTGGGGTTTGAAATCACCTTCCTGACACCCTCAAACTTCCCTGGGCTTTTTCTTTCCTTAGCTCCTGCTCCTGGCAGACCCAGGCTGTGGGATGGGACAAGCTGTTGTGCTGCATGCACTGGGCTCTCCCAGGGGGGCTGGCATTTGTCTCCTGCTTTGCTGCCAGGGCCAAGTTTTCCTCTGTGCTGAGCTCCCAGGCTCTGCCAGCCACGCAGATAAATAATAAATTCAGGGATACTCCAGGCCAGCTAGATGTAATTGTTATGGCTGGACCCTTTCCTCTAGGCTGGGCTTTGTCACAGTGCCACTAAACCCTCAGTATGGGTTTTTTGGAGGCCTGCAAGCAGCACTGCATCCCTTGGTGCCCTGGGCATGTGTGGCTCAACCAGGGAAGATGAACTTCAGATACCATGCCATGTCTCTGAAAGCCAAACATTCCTCACCTGGCTACTGCCAGATAAATGATGTCAGCAGCAGAGGGACCCAGCACAGGGCATCAGTGTCCCTGCTGGGGCCAGGCTGGCTGGCAGAGCAGTGCTCCCCTGGGATGCCAGCAGGGCTGACGTGTGGTCTGCTGGAGCGGCCAGATTTGAAAGTGCAGCTATGTTGACTGTAGTCCCCCCAAATCAAACACCTCTGGATGACTTTGCCAGCAGGGGACAGGAGCAGAGGTCAGCTGTGTCCCACGGAGTGAGAGCTGCCATGGGGCAGTGCAGGATGCCAAAGCTGTCCTGCTCAGCTTCTTGTCACCACTGCATGTGTGCAGGCAAGGAGCTGCCCCAGACTGTCCCTGCCCTCACAGCCCTCATTGTAGAGCTCTGCTACCCTTGGGGCTGTGATGTCTCACGGCAATGGCTCAGCTCCCCACCACCCACAGCATCCTCACTGCAGCCTCTGCAGCCCAGGCTGGATCTTCTTGGTCTTGCCATCTCTCTTTCTGCAGGAATTGCAGTCAAATGGCATCCAGCAGCTTCTCTGGAGGAAAGCAAAATTCCAGCAGAAGAAAAGCATAACTGGGAGCTACCTCAGCCTCCAGCATCCCCAGGCATCAGGGGATGCAGTGCTGCTCGCAGCCCTCCACAAGAGAGCCCTGTTCTCTTGTGCTGTCCCCAGGTGCTGGGAGAGAGCTGAGCATGCAGGAGCCACCTGCACCCACTTGGTGACACATCCAGCTCTGCCCTTACTAGTGAGAGCAGACCCCCATCTAGTGCACTTCCAGATTACTTCTTTGGGAGCTACTTTGAGGAAAGCCCTTGCCAGGAGCTGCCTGCTGGGGCCAGCTGCGTGATTGTATGGCTGGGAATTGGTCAGGATAGCATCTGCCTGGCTCAGAGAGCAACTGAAAGGGAGAATTTTATCTCTTGATGGCGAATCTCATCCTCCAGGAGCAGCAGGACAAAGGCAGGGCCTGGAGCACGTCCTGCCAGGATGAAGAGCTGAATCCTCCCTTGGAAAGCCTCTTGCCTGGGGCTGGCGCCAGGCAGGCTGTGTGCCCCAGGCACAGCACACCCAGCCCACTCTGATCCCCCAGGCATGGAGAGCACACACACATTCCCCTTGGCCCCTGCCAGATTATAGTGGAATTAATCATGCTGATTATATTGCTACCAAAAAAGGAGGTGCTTTCTCTGTCCAGAACTGGCTCAGACCCCCTGCTTGCAAGCAGCAGCCTAAAAATGCTGTTTTCTGCCTCATCATGTCTCTGGGTTTTCCAGGAGCTGTAATAATTTTGGATAAAAAGACCAAGAATGACTGCAATCCCAGGCAGCTCACCCTGCAGAGAAAGCAGGGAGATAACATGTGATTGTGGGCAGGGAGGTGAATCATGGCTCCAGCAGAGTGGGATGTCATCCCAGGGAGGGACAGGCTGAGCCACAGCAGCTCTGCACCCTCTTCTCTATCCCAGGGCCCTGAGAAGTGTTTTTGGCCCCTTGTCAAGTCACACTGTTGCCTGTATCAGTCGGGATTGCTGCCCTACTTTCAGTTCTTTCCCTCCAGCTACTCAGAATGACATATGTGTGTATCTTCTCCCTTATAAGGGTCTCAGAACAGCATCTCTATTATCTTTTCATTGCACCTGTTGAGTATTCAAACTTCAGCTTGTCTTGTCTGCCTACTGCATCTCAGTTTAATGGGAAGGAGTCAATCCTCGTTTCATGACTAACAGTCCAAAAATTCCTCTGGAGCATTTTCACTGCAGGAATGAGAACTGCATCTTTCCTCCTTTTTTGTCCTAAAACATGACCAGATACCAACCTGCATGTGAAAAGGGCTCACCAGACCACATTAAAGGTTGTAATTTAGGGTGAATTGGAGTTTGAGGCTAGCTAACTGCTTATCACACAAAAATATGTGGATTTGCACATGAAATGGGGAATATGGGGAGCCTCAGAAAATCTGACAGTGAGAGCACAGGGAATGCAGCTCTCAGTGAGACCTGAGTGCAACAAAGCAGCTGAATATACTGTTCTTCACCCACCCTTATTTTTAAGGTGCAACATTGCTGTTTGAAGTCAGCTCCTTCCCAGCCTGTGAGCAGCTGGGCTGTAAAGCCATCCCTGCTTTTAGCAGGAAGATCACAGGGCCCTGAGCACGAGGCATGTGAGGAATATGACAGCCGGCCAGTAAAATAACTCCCAGAGCCTGCAGCCCTGTGGAGCAAGGAGGAGATGTGCTGGGAAGGAGTGGAAAGGACTCAGAGAGCCAAGCTGAGAGGGAGACAGTAGCTCTAGTGAGATCAGCCTGTCAGGCTGCAGTAAAGGAGCCCCTGGACAAGGCATGTTGTTTGCTGGAGAGCTACAAGAGAGAAATTTCTGGGAAAAGCCAACTTGTGTGCTGAGCAGGGGCACACTGCCTCTGGCGAGGTGCAGCAGCTCAGGGCTGGTGATGCACAGAGGAGTTCAGCCACCAACCATGCCTGTGTGATGCCTTGGTCATTCCTCTGAGCAGCACAGAAATGAGCCCATTCTGCAGTGCCTGCTGCCTCACTGCAACATGTGAACATGCTCACATTTACAAATACCCCTGCCCTGTTCCCTGTCTGCAGCCTTCCCACCTTACCCTTGAGCAGCTGGGCCCTTTCCATGTTGAAAATCTGCTCTTCTCTCCCTGAGCGTAGGATTTTGGGTCATGTGGGCGAATTCTGAGTGCTGTTATACCAGCTGGGCTGATGCAGTTGTGGTGGCAGCCAGGGTTTGCTGTGTGATGGGATGACCTTGGCTCAGAGGGTGCTCACTGTTCTCCCCTCTTCTCTCTGCAGGACGGCTCATGCCAAAGCCAAGGCTGAAGGGTCTGAGCAGGCAGCTCAGGCAGCCAACAATGAATCAGGCATAGCCAGAATGATGGCCAGGGAGCTCTCCCCAGACTTCTACCAGCCAGGTAGGATCAGATGCATCTTTCAAGAGGGGCCTTGCAATTTCCACAGGGAATCTGTTCAAGTGCTTCACCCACTTAATAACTCCACAAAATGCTCTCCTGTCTATCCTTTTGCTCTACAGCCAGCCCCTTGTCCTGGGTGATTTGCTGTTCTCCTGACACCACTGTTTTACTCACTGTGGTTCCATAGCCTGGAGGAAAACCCCACAGTTTCTGAGCTTCTCATGTTTTTCCATACACTGAAGCCCTCAGAACATCAGGCAGGACAGGCAGCAAGCTCAGGGATATCTGCAGCTCTCCTGTAGATACATCCCTTGTGGCTTTTTCTTGGAACAGTGTTGCACATTGACTCACAAACCCACATCCTGTGGGGCCTCAGAACAATCAGACTCTGCTAATTAGGGGCTGTAATATCCTATAAGAAAGCAGCTAATACAAAATACTATTGTCCTGATTCTCTATTAATTAGTTATTATCACTGCTCATTATTTGGCTGGGTAAACACTTGGGAGGTTCCTTCTGTGAGATCAAGCACTGAGGATTAGTAGATGAGAAGTGTCATATTAGAATCAGCATTGTGAATGCCATTACTCTTCCCTGGTCTGAGTTAGCTAGAGATAAATTCTTCCTGGAAAACTTTTCTTTACAGAGAGGGAAGGTAATAACAGAGCAGAAAATAAAATTCCAAGTGCCTACATTTTCACCCTGTCTTTCTTATTATCTGGATTTATTGCCTGGAGTGAGTGTCCCATGGTTACTGAGGCAAGATCACAAGGGACTATCACAGTGGTAAAACTGGGGGTAGAAGCCAAAGGTTGACTCGTGCTCAGCAAAACCTGACACCTGCCCCTACTCTGATTTTGGGGTCTCTGCATCTCCTGTACCACTCCCAGCACAGGGCACACAGTGGGAAATGGGAACAGCTCAGAGCTGGTGCCTGGCTGGGGACAGTCATGCTGACAGATTTTCCTAAATTCGCCATTCTCTTGCCTTGTCCTGCATCATGAGCTGGGGAAATGCCGTGCTGGAGGGCTGCCTCTTCCTCCCCAGCACCCAGCAAGGCCTGTTGGAGCTGGCTTTGAGTGGGGAATCACCAGAGCACCCGGGCATGGGCATGAGCCAGCCCATGGCACTTCATTGAACAATGGCTAAATGTCACTTGATCCTCACATAAGCCCCCCAGCTGCCACTCACAGCTCTACATTCACCCTTTGCACACTGGGGTATTTATAGAACAGAAACAAAGGAAACTGGAATCCCTATGGGGAGGTTTTGGACATCTAGCTAGATTATTTTTTCCACCCATGGCAATTGAATGAGACAATTGAAACAGTCTCTGTAAAACACTTGGGGCAGCCTGACCTCCATTCCTGGCTCCTCAGGTGCTGGATCCTCTTGCTGCTGTTGTGTAGTGCCTCACTTGGGTCCTGGCCTCTCTCAGTGGCCTTCTAAGCTCCTGATGCATGTTATTCTTCTATGATCCTTTTAAACCCCTAAATTCCCAAAGTGCACAAGGATATATCTCTTCTCACATGGTTGCACCATCCAGGAACAAACAGACAGTAGTCCAGCCTTGGGTTTTGCTAGGACTGAGAGCTGCTGTTCACACAGCCTGGAGAGCCCAGCTGTGTTTGGTAGCTGTATTTCTCCCCACTGTCCTGGCAGATTGACCATGCTGTGTCTGGCACAGGCAATCCTGCTCAGCAAGCCCCATATCCCTAATAACTGTTGAGCCCTGAATTTCAGGGTATCATCCCTGGTAACTTGGAGAAGGATGTAGGCCAAAACCCTTGCTGAAATGTGCTTGGAGATGAAGATGGGGAGCTGAGTGTGTGCCCTCCAGGCAGTTGAGGGTTTTTGTGTTGTAAATTATTCAGGAAGAGAAGAAAGCAGCAGGAGAGAGCAAGGAGCCTGGAGCTGCAGGCAGCCTATTTTGAGGAGTCTGAACAACTGTTGAAATGGCTTCCAAATAACTCAGTTGCAGCCAGAAATAAATGGCCCTGAATGGGTCATCTGCTGATTGACAGGAGTGTGCAGGCAGAGCAGAGCAGCTGAATTCAGTGCCCTCCTTTTCCTCACTGCCCCTCTGAGTGGAGGCATTGCCTGAATGGACAGGAGGTAGCAGTGTGCAAGTCATACCACTGACTTATGAGAGCAAAAGGAGCACCAAGCCAAATTTCCCAACCAGACTCAGGTCTGCATCAGTCCTGGAGATGGAGGAGATGAGAGGAGGGACCTTAAGGCATCCAGAGGCAGTGTGGCTCCAGGATCTGTGTCGTTCAGGAGCACAGAGCAAGCCCTTGTCAACATCTCTGGGGTTCAGCAGAATGAGGCCAGAGCAGGTGCTTTGCTTTCAAAGAAGCTGCTCTGCAACCTCACACTGCACAGGAGGAGCATGATGCTCTTGTTCTCAGTTCTTATGAGTGTCAGGGTGATGTGTGGAGACCCTTCTCCCAGCATATGACAGCACGTGAAGCACTGTGGAGGGTTGTTATTCCACAAGATATTCCCAGTTCTTTAGTGATGCATTTTGGTGGATATCTTCAGTGTCAGGCTCTGTGTGAATTCCCCTGGCCCAGGCTGGGCTGCAATTTGTAATAGGGTTAATAAGAAGTAAAGATTTAATGATAGGTGAAAAATTGAAGTGAGGCAATGTTGCTAGGAACTCACAAGTCAGTGTGTGAGATGAGGCCAAAATGAAATCTGAAGCCCTGAGTCACCTTTCGTGATGGTGCCAGGTAATTTTGCTGCTGTTGTGGAGCTCAGGGCAGACAAGAGGGCTGTAAAATTTCCAACCCTGTTCCATATATAAAAAACATATTTTTCCTATCATGATGGATGGCACATAGATAATCTGGGGACCCTGCCTTTCCCAATGACACTGATCATGCTGTGTACCCTGTGAAGTTACCATGCTATTTGACAACGTGGAAGCCACATGGAAGAGTTTCCCAGCCATTAAATGAAAAAAAAAAAAAAGTTCATTGGGAGCTGTGAGCTTAGCTTATCCCCAGCATGCATCTGGGATGTATCAGCACATATATGGGAGCTGTATCCAGAGCTTAGCCCCAGCATGGCCCCAGCCATCTGTGTGACCACATGAAGCTGGGCTGCAGATTTTCATTGTTTTATTTAACCTTATCTGCAGCACCTGCCTGCTCTTTCAGCTCTTCCCAATGGGACAGCCCACAATAAGGCTTGGAGCCTTCAGCAGTTCCTAGAGGAAGTTCCTTCTGGCAGCAGGATCTGGTTTGGGAGTTCCTCCTCTCCCAGACTCCCGCCTAGACCCTTGCACCATGGTCCCCAAACCCATTGCTGCTGGGGGCACAGCTGCCAAGGCCATGATGGTGCCATGGCACTGGGCCCCTGTTCCATAGTGACTCCTCACACCAGCCCTTCTCTCCACAGGCCCCGAGTACCAGAAGCGGAAGCTGCTGCAGGAGATCATCGAGAACGCCGAGCACGCGGTCAACATGGAGGAGGAGGTGCCACGGCCCGAGGCTGCCCCACCGCCCCCCACGCCGCCCGAGAGCCCCCAGCTCCATGAGCAGGAGGAGCCGCGGCCCCGCACCAGCCCGGCGCCCAGCCCTGCCGCCACCCCTCCCGAGGCCAAGCGGGCCAAGGCGGCCCCCCGGCAGGACGGGGCCCTGCGGCCGGGCAGCTGGGCCGAGGCGGGCGGGCGGGCGGGCGATGGCAGCCCAGCACCCTCCGAGGGCGAGGGCCGGCCGGCCTCCCGGGGCCGCGGCCGTGGCGCCGAGCAGATGGAGATCGGGCCGCTGCAGCGCATGGCGCGCGAGCCCGACGTTGAGCTCTTCAAGGGCTACCACAGCTACGCCGTGCGGACCTCGCCGGTCACCCCCGCCACGGACTATGAGGAGGAGCAGTTCCCCGAGAATGAGCCGCCCTCCCCGGAGCCCCGGGGGGAGCCCCAGCGCCGGGGGGGCACCCCTGGCCCGCCGCAGGGACGTGAGGAGAAGCCATCGGCTGCGGCGGAGGCCAAGCCGGAGCCGCCTCGGCCCAAGGAGCCGCAGCAGCGCCCCAGCCCTGAGCGCAGGGCCCTGGGCCGGGCCGAGCCCGCGGCCGACAGGAAGACTGAGGCGAGGACACCGGGCCGGACGGAGCCCAAGGCAGGGGCCAAGCGCGGCCCAGCCCAGGCGGCGGCAGTGGTGGCAGCACAGAAGGCGGAGGAGTGTGAAGAGGTGATGTGGGGCATCCCTGGGAGCCTCCTGGGAGCCATTTTGCCTTTCCTTTACTGTTCCCCATGAGGTCTGGCAGGATCCAGAGGGATGCAGACCCTCCCGGGCCTGCCTCTTCCTCCCCAGCACCCAGCAAGGCCTGTTAGAGCTGACTATGAGTGGGGAAACACCAGAGTACCCGAGCATGGGTATGAGCCAGCCCATGGCACTTCAGGGCCTGGGGCTGCAGTGGTGCCAAGTGGTGCCTGGAGGCTCTTTTTAGGATCCTAGAGCCCACTGGAGGAGTGTTGGCATCCCCATCTCCTGCCACCTTCCCAGCCTGCCCTGCCTGGATGCTTGCCCTGACATTCATAACCTTCCTGTTTTGACCTCCTCTCTTTACCTGGGCAGATATGCTTTCAGACAAGTCATATTTCAAAATTTGTGCAAAAGCAGGCATCTTCCAAATAATTTTGTCCACTTTTCTCACCTTCTTTTCCCACCCCATTACCAACCAACTTGGATGTGAAAGTTGGGGGAAAAAAACCAGGAAGAGCTCAAGTGTGTTTCTCTTTTACCCATTACTTTTTTACCTCATGAGCTGAACTGTGGTGTTGAATCACCAGCCAATTTCCCAGGTTTAAAATATAGTCACTGAAACTTAATTTTGCTCTTAGCAAATACAGCTGGAAACCCAGACATTTTATTAGCCCTCTGAGTCCCATCTTGCAGTCCTTTGGACATGAATGATTCCGATGTGACTTTAGAAAAGCACAGCTTGGAAATACTTTGGTCTGAAATTACAGCAATCTCACATGGTTTCATTTGTTGGGTTTTGGAAATAGATGATCTTCAAGGTCCCCTTCCAAACCAAAGCATTTTATGATTCTATGATATTAAAAATGACAAGTTTACAAACACAGGCAATGTGGATGCAGAAGGAAGTTGGGAGAAGCAGCCTGACATGGGATCAGGAGTTCATGTTCCTGTGGTCAGGGTCTCCTTTAATTTAGCTGCAGAAGAAGCCTGATTTAACATCCTTCAAATGAATTTGCAGGGAAGAAGTAGGAATAGGAGAGGACAAACATTCCACTAGTTTGAAATTCAAGCTGGTTGTTAAGTGCCAGATTTCAGTGCATTGGGAGGGGGTGATTGTGGCATTTTTGAGCAGCAGAATCAAGCTATGTCTTTCTGGAGCTGTGGTGTGTAATACTCTGTTTTGGTTTTTCTTTCAGGGACCTAATACAATTGTGATCTGCATGGTCATCTTACTGAACATTGGTCTGGCCATCCTATTTGTACATTTTTTGACATGATGAGCCTCTTGAACAAGGTAAGAAGCAGAATGAGACTTTATCCTCAATTTATAGGTGTCACTGGATGTTTTAAGGTTAATTCACTTTTCAGAAATGCCATAAAATTATTGCATGAAATTATTTCATAATTTCATACATTTTCTCAAAATTAAGAACTGTGTGGGTGGGATACAGTCCCATCATATAGTTTTGCCTTCCCAGTACCTTGGGCATGTTTCATGGAGTGAGAATTCCATTGCAAGAGTGTGTGATGTTAAATTTGAAATTTGTTGACTGCAAATGCTTCAAGAAACACTTTAAATTTGCTGTTTCAACATGGCTGCTCCCAGGTAACTTGTGCATTACAGTATTTATTGGCACTCAGACCAGCAAGATGCAAGAACACATAAAAATGTGAAACTGTGAAAACTGCAGCTCTAATTGCACCAGTACTAGTTCTGCAGCAGTTAATTAATTGTTTTACTAAAGATAAATATGAATCAAGATGTCTGTAAGACTGGAGCTTGCTCAGGTCTTGCACTTGAATTGGGATAAGGGTTTACATTTGGATTTGGTGGCAATAAAACCTTGTGAGGTTTCTCATGCCTGTGGTACTCCTACAGACAGGAAAGTGTCTGAGCTTGCACAGGACTTGTCTTGTGCTCAAATATTTCAAACAAAATCTGCCATCAAGGCTGAACCTGGCCCTTGAGCCTCACTGAACATAACACAAGAGACACCTCTAAGCCCTATGGGCTTGTTGTGAGGATATTGGGCTGCTTTCCCTGGACCTCCTGGGGGACAAATCTGCTCTGCTGGGCACTGCTTTCTGTCATGTTTTTGGTCTCACTCAGCCTGCACAGCTGGAAGCCTTGCAGGCAGCTGTAGTCATGTGTTAGTTATGTGTTTTGCTCTCCCTTGACTTTCCCATTTATCTGTGTCCGGGACAGGCGTCGCTGCTGGTGGAGACCTCAGACCTTGGCGGGGATTAAAGCTCAGCCACCTGGAAACACCTAAGAGGAGGACTTGAGATCCCAAGGTTGCACTGCAAACATCAACCTTAAATGAGAGTGTCTGAAGATCAATTCAGTTTCCTGCTCCCAGGCTGTGGCTGGCCTCTGCAATCTACCAAGGAAAAGCCAGGGTTTCTGCACTGTGGTCTCCTCTTCTTTGTATAAAATAGCAGTTGCCTTAAATTATTCTCACCAAAGCCATCAACTGTCCTGCCATGCCAGGGATGAGGGATTTATCTGTAGCTGTAGGAAAATGAGTGACAAGGTCTCATACGTGCACACTGATGTGTTTTGTAACTCCCTTGGTTGACTCAGTGTCAGAGATTTTCCAAAGATTGTCATCCATGGCATGGAGATGAAGCAATCCAGCAAGCAGAATGACTCATGAGAGCCGCACCGTGGCTCGGGGCGGACGGCGCTGCTCTCCGTGCTTGGAAGTCATCCAAAGGGATGAACAAAAAGTCTTTCCTTTCCCCTGTCACCTGGCATCATTTTCCATGTATGGAGGACTGAGAGGGGGAGCAAGTTGAAATTGGGCTTGTTGAAGTGTGACCCGAGTCCTGCCCATGGATGGGGCCGCAGGGTGGGGGGTGAGGGACTGGTGGATCCAAGGCTGTTGGTGCCTGTGGGGGTGCTCTGGGTGGAGATGGGGCCTCTTTGGGGACCAGGCACCATCCAAGCACTCTCATGCCTCCACCAATGCTCTGCACAGAAGCAGCTTGCAGTGGGTGGCTTCCCACTGTAATGGGAAAGGCAGTAGGTGTGCTGAATTTGTCCCTTTACCCCTTTTTTTCTATGAAAATGTTGTGAGTTACAATGAAAAGGAGGGTCTTGCTGAAAATGCCTCTGTACACCTGCAGGTTCCTCCCCTTGGTGTGCCAGGCTGTGGGGGGGTCCTGGCCTCTCATTGCACCCAACAAACAGACTTTCCAGCAGAGGATGCAGGGTGGCTATCGTGGAAGAGGTTACCTTATTCCTGAAAGAAAAGAGGTGCAGAGATATGAGCGACTGAAGTGTAATTGGGTGTTGGGCTCAGGAATATGCAGCAGCCAGGCTGTCAGCAGTGGCAGAGTACAGTGGGGCAGTGTAGCTGTTGCTCGTGTGTGCAAGGCTGAGAGGCCTGGGCGATTTGCACCCATTTTCCCAAAGCTGTGACAGGGAGTGAATGACCTTTGGAAGGAGATTTTTCCACCATGATCTGCTCTGATCCTTAGCAGTGCGAGCTTAGAAAGTCGGCACAGATGAAGTTACAGTTTAGTGTGAGGCTGAGTGCTTGGACATGTTTTTTCCTTCTTTTAAGAGCAATGTGTATTTTCTATCCCTTTTTAAGATAATCAGAGATGTTATTTATAGTTGGTTGTGCACCTCTGTGTATCCTGAAGTCCCACAGCACAGGACTGGGTGGGAAAACTTTGTTGGACTGGAAAGAATGGGGAAATGATAGTTAAGGAAAAAAACAGATGCCCAGTCTGCTTCAAAGGTCAATCTGAAAGGATTTCAGAGACAGAGTGGCAGACACACAGGGGTTTACACTCATTGGAGACATGGGGCAAAACCTACCTAATTTATCTACTCTAGTTATGGCATAAGAGAGTGAGAATAATTCAGTACTTTTCTTTGTGAACCAAGTCGATTTTTTAACCTTATTGAGCTCAGGAACATTGCCACAGTAGCAAATGTGTGGTATTAAGTGTGGGAGAAGTGAATGTGATCCTTTCCTAAAAGCCATGTGGCTGTACCAGTCCTGAGAAAGCTGTGCAGCATCATCTACACTTCCACAGAGCATAGTTTAGTAGCAGTTTGCTTCTTTTCTTTTTTTTTTCTTTCCTTAAATATAAGTGTATTGCAAACCCCAGGCTCTGCTGCCTTTAATGTTTTGTCTCCATTTGCTGGCATTCACTTGCCAACTCTGCAGTTTCAATATCCCAACTGCTTTTATTCACCACCAAGACAATTTCCATTGAGAGACCTGAGGGGCTTTTATTTATCACTAGGCACAAAAATGGATCTTTTTCAACAGTGCTAAGGTAATTCCTTGTCCCCCCCTATTTTTTATGCATGTGATATGCACTCAGTAATGTGCTTCCCTCCTAGTAACCTTCTGAGAAAAGTAGGTAGATTTGCTTTTATGTGACGTATAACTGTATCCATATTGCACTGAGATATGGATATATACACATAGAGAGAGAGCCCCTTAGGGATTTCATTTTCTTAGATGCAAAATACCAGATTTACCTCAAACTGCATGCTTTCAAAACTGACTAGGATTTTGTGTTATACTTTTCAGGTCTTACAAAGATGCAGATACCTTTCACTCTTCACACAAAAATACCTTCATCACAGATTTTGCTAGCTGTTTACTACAATCTGTGTACTACTGTCCAGAGTTTTCTGTCGGTTGTTCTGCTGGATTATGTGCAATAATAAACAGTTATCTGCTCACTCTATCCATGTGGATTTTTGCAGGGGAATCTCCAAGTTTCTTTCCATGGTGACATATTCAGTCTAGTTTTAAAGCAGAGAGCAATGCAGAATTTCACTGGTGGCATCTGGATGCTTTTTAGCTTTTTCTTAATTATCTGTTTCAAAAATTCACATTTTTTAATTGATGGAGGTACTTAGCAAAGAGAATTGTTTTCACTGAATGCTTTTAGGCAGCCTTTAAGGAGCCTGCAACTCTCTGAGCACACTCCATGTGCTCCCATGGTGCTGGCCTCTGGCAGGGCTTGCACAGGGCCAGGAGGGAAGGCAGCTCGCTGGCCCAGAGCCTGCCCAGGCCATGCAGATGGCTGCTGACCGGTCCCTTTGCTGCCTCCCGACCCCAGGGCTGCTGCCAGGCTCATTCTGAGCTGTGCAACACTGGCTGCTCCCCCTGGCTTTGGGGAGGGGTGATTCCCCACTGCCTGTGCCCCAGCCTCTCACTCAGCCTCTGGAGACAGCCCAGGTGAGAGGAAAGCCAGGCACAAGGCAGAGGGAAATGGCAGCTGGGTGATTTATGGGGGAGGATGGATGAGCAGAGCCCAGCACCAGCCCAGGGCAGCAGGGCCCTGGGGCCTGAGGAATCCAGAGTAGCCAAAACCTCCAATCCTTTTTCTATTTCTGGAGCGTCTCACATGAGCAAAGCCAGACTGTGTGGAGAGGCTGGGGGGACACAGGCTCAGCCTTCATGGGTTGGAGTGCTGCTTCTGTGGGTCTGAGGGGTCTCATGGCAGAAGATTTCATGCCCTAATAGAGACTGAAGGAGCTGAGTTTGATGAAATGATGGCTTTACTCTCCTCTGCTCTTGCTTTGCTTCTGGTATGGAAGGAACCAGCTACATCTCATTCATCAGTCAGGGGCAGCAGGGTAACTGGAGCCTTGTGCACCTCATAAATCTCAGGCTGATGAATGGAGCAGGTCCTTGGCTCATGTGTTGCAGAGGGAGTAGGGAGGGAGGTGGGTCTGCTGCTAAAGCAATGACACATTGCTTTAAAAGTGTTAATAAAAGCAGAACAAAAAGTCTGCAGCTTCCCCAGGGTAGGGGGGACAGTGCTGGGCTCTCTGCCTCAATAGCTCCTGGTTTCAGGGATAATGTCCCCACAGAGCCCAGCCAAGTGTCCCCAAGGGCAGGCAGGGAGGTGTCTGATATGTGAGAACCAGGCTAAAGGCACTGGCCTGATCCTGTGTCGAAGGGCAGGAGCCTTACCCTGCACTGGTGGGAGGGAAGGTGCAATCTGAGCCTCAGTGTCCTCTGACAGTGACCTGCCCAGGCATCCTGGGGACAGCCACACTGCACTCCACCATTCTTGTGGGGCATGGGGGCTCTCAGGAGCCACCCTCTCCTTTGGTCTTCATCTTTGCACAAGGGAAGGGTCAGAGCTGGGGTGAAGGTGACCCTGACACTGAGAAGGTGCTGGAATGTGCAGAAGGGTTCCTGTGGCCCTCTCTGGCCCAGGAGCCAGGACTGGGTCTGGCTCCACACCACTGCCTTTGCTTCAGGACCCTTCTGGAGGAAGGAGCTTGAGCCCCAGGAGCACTAATGCATCAGGGAACACACACCACCAGCAAGGGCATCCCATGCCCAGCTTGGGGCTGGCAGCAAGGGGCCTGTGGAACTCTCTCCTCCCCTCTCCTCTCCTGTTGGAAATGCTGGCAGTGCACAGCTGGAAAAAGTTGCTTTAAATTTACTTCCTCTGAGCAACCACCCACACTGTGCCCACAAGGACAGGATCAGCCAGCTTGGGAGCCCAGTGGGCCCTTGCTGAGGACCTCAAAACCATGTTAGTACCAGGACCACCCCAGGGCCTTCTCCTTGAGAGGGTAAAGTTTGTATAGGCTTCACAGCTTGTGTTTTCAGGCATTAATTCCCTATTGGCAGAGCAGCCACTGGTGCACTCGCAGCATCCCCTGTCTCTATAGAAACAGCACACTCAGAGCCCTATTCATAGGGTTGTTATTAAAGAAAATTCATCAGTTATAAAGCACAAATTGTCCTTATTACTTCTGCCCATCACCCATGGCACAGGGACCTGTGGTGTTGCCATCAGGTTCCCTCCCTCAGGCAGTATCTGGGAAAGCACCCCGGATTTGGGGCACAGACAATGCCCTTCCATTGAAGCCTTCATTGAGACCCTGGCAGGACAGAAATGTGTAGGGCTGGCTAACTTCTAAATTGAGGGTGTTTTAGTAAATTAAAGTCAGTCCCACAGGACAGCTTTGATCCACTATGTGGCCCAGGGCAGTTCTGGAACTCAGAACTTGAGTTGAAGAGTCCTGAGGAGCAACCCCCAAGTGAGTGCAAGCCTGGAGGCAGCACTGGCCCAAGAGCTCTCCAGAAGCCTTGGGAAACAGGAATTGCAAAATAAACAAGTAACTGTGAGTGATTACATTAATATTGCTGGAGGACTATCTCCAGGTTTTATTAGCAGCTCTTTAGTTGTGATCTGCTTGAACTAATTAGTTCAAAGAAGCAGCTGGGGCCAGACCACATTGAAAAAGGGCTGCATCCAAATCTTTCCCTAATGTGTGGTCCACCTTTTCTTGTGGCTCTTAAAAATGTAAGCAATTGCTCAGCATCCTTTTTGGTGACCTGAATATTATTCATTTAAAGGTGCCACAATTTTATCTTAGAAACATGGTGGGGTACCACAGAGTGGAAGCCTGTTCTGGTTGCAGGGAGGTGCTGGATGCCCATGGTCTTTACATCTCTTTTTTTAGGGGACTGCTGGTATTTTGTTGGTTGCCCTGTTATTTGGCCCTAGAGCAGGCTGGCTTTCAGAATGCTGGGCAGCATCATAGGTGAGAGGCTCTCCCAAAAAACCACCTGCACAGGCTGGCATAGATGCCCTATTTCCCCAATTTCCTACCACCCAAATCTAGAGACAAAGTAGGAAGACAACCTGATAGGAGCTTGAACAACAGATTTTGGTAAATTACTTAAGCTGGTGTGTTTTGCCAGGGTAAATAACCCTTGCTGGGGTCCCATCCATGCCCTGCATACAGGCAATCACTGTCTGGCCTCCATCACTGGCACCAGCCAAATTCAGGCAAATGTGCTGGATGTGGTGTCTCCTAAACTGAATAAATGCCAGGAGCTGCAGCCAACCTATGGCTCCTCAGGCACAGAAACCTCACTCACCACTCTGCCATCAGCTCTTCCCCAAGCCCCTGTCACCTCCACCCCCCTCTCTGCACTGCTCACAAATTCTTCCCCTCACCCCAGGGTGCTGCAGCACTGCCAGATCCCTCTTCTCCTGCCAGGGACTTATTTGTTTGTAATTGAAGAAACCAGATGGTGTTTTACCAGGTTAACAACCCCTGAAAGGGCAGGGGTTAGAAATAATGAGCTTTAATTAGGAGAGTAACAGGTTAGATCATGTTGAGTTGCACTTCAATGCAATAAATTACTTAGGAGCAATAGATTCTTTATTTGCTGGCATGTTTATAAACTCACAGCCCACACTCATGCTGTTGAGACAAATAAATGCTGAGGGTAAAATACAGCTTGAGGTTTTACAAGCAGTGTCAGAGGTTGCAAGGCACAAGGTAATGCAGGCTGAAGCTTCAAGGGAGCTCTCTGTTTTCTTATAAGGAATTAAGGTTTTTATTCAGACCCTGAATATCCAAAGGAAGTTACTGTGATGAGTTATTTATTTTAATTCCTTTCTGCTAGTGATTCATTTCCCAGCAGAATGCATCTCTCAAGCAGCATCTCTTTAGCAAGATGAGTGGTGACCTTCTGCCTCCACTTCCACCCAAAAGTCTCTCAGCTCCTCCTAAAGTGTCAGAATACATGCAGGGGGAATGACCAGGAATTCATTCCTCATCTAAGAGTTTAATGCTCTGCTGCACTTGTTGGAGATCTCGTGGTTCCAGGAGAATTTATCTGCCAATTACATCTCAGAAAATAATGAAGGGTCATGCAGTACTTGGCAGCTAAGAGCAGAAAAGGGAGCTGAGAACCAGGTTTTAATTGAATCTCAAGTATGCTGAACAAATATTTCAGAACTTTCAATTAGCTGTTGGCCTGAGGCTGAAATTGAATTAAGAAAATAATGCTTTTAGGGAGTCTCCATCTGTGGGGAGATGCAGAAAGGGGGAGAGTGAAGATAGGAAATGTGATGAGGAGGTGGAAAACATCCTGCTGGAGACACTTCAGAATTCAGCTGCTCCTTGTGCTTGCAGAGACCAAGGCTGTCAAAGTGCACAGCCCATGCCTGAGAAGTGCCTTAGGTCAGGATGCAGGTGGGTTTCCAAGCTCTGGCAGTAAATCCTCTTCCCACATCCAGCTCCCTGCACTCACAGCTTCAGGGAGGGACAGGAGGGCTGAAGGACACAGGACAGTCCATCCCCAAGAAGATGCTGCCTGTGCTCAAGGTCCCAAGGAGGCACCAGCAGCCACTCAGGGATCCCCTTCCCCTTGCTCCACCTTACCCTGGTCCTTACTGCTCTGGCTTGTCTGCACATGCTTTTGTCAATGGCTTCTTCTGAGCTGCTAAGGAAAAATCTCTTCTAAGGGGGGGGAATAGTCTGTACTATAAAAAAGATTGTCACAAGCAAATCCTCATGTTAGCAGAAACTCCATTTTCTTCAAGAAGTAAATCCCAAATCTCTGTGCAAAACTTTCTTAACAACAATAAATAGGAACTCTGTTCCTAAATTCACATTATACAATATACACAAAACAGTGCAAAATAGCATGAATCCTTACATTCCAAGTGCACTAGGTTTAAAAAATGGCAAAAAGACAATTATCATTCCCTCATCCTATATCTAAATAGAAAGGGGCAAAATAAATATCTACATTCTAAATCTAATATCTATAGTCTATATCTAAATAAATAGGGGCAACATAGATGGTTTAATAACATGCAATATAATAATCATACATGCAAAACCTCCCTACACACAAAAAAACCCTGGTCCTGGACAGTTCCAACACACTGAGGGGACTTGAGGTCTTGTGCTGACTCACCCAGTGAAGCAATTTCCTGTAGATGTAGAATGGTTAATTAACATCTTGTGCCTTTGAAAATACCATGCACATATTTTCCTGAATGGATGCAAAATTTTAGGCTCTTTTAACACTATAGTTTGGTGAAAGCCAGTGTTGACTAGTGAGGCTGCACTGGCTGTTAAAGTAGTACTTCACAGTTACTTGAGGTTTACTGGTGGCAGACACTTGTTTTATTTGGCAAGAGCCCTAGGGTTTGGCTCATGTGCAATCTTTTTGATTTTACTCATAGTCCAGATAGTCTCTTGCAAGTCTGGGGCAAGTGTCCTTAGATTGGTCTCCTGGATGCTGCAGGGTATGAATATCTACTTTGCTTACAAGACAACAGCAGCAATAAACATTTATGTCACTAATCACAAAACACCTAATGGACTTCACAAGCTCTTCCCAGGAAATAAGAGAATTTCTTCACCTGCCATTGAAATGCACCTGTAGCTGGGGTAGAGAGCAGCACTGCTCTGTGGTAATGACTACACCACACTGGGGCTTACAGGACAACAGTACAGTTTCCAGCTGAAACAACCAGAGGAATTTGGACAGGAAAGGTAAAGTTATCCAAAAGAAACTCAGACCACAGCGTTGGAAGTACTTCTGTTACATTAGGGAACACTCATTATTAGTTTGGTCATTATTAGTTTGGTCATTGTAGCAAATCCATCTGGTCTGGACCTTGGTTTCTGTGCTACCAGCACTGCAGTGTTTCCAGAAACATGACACAAGTCTCATGACACCCAACTTTGGTTATTCCTACTGCAGGAGTCTCCCCCTGAGAGTCCGTTTACAACCAATGGCCTCATACCTTGGAGGCATTTATCTCCTCTGTAGGGAGGTGTATTCCTCACAGGAGAGCTTGAGATGAGAGGAGACACATGAAAGTGCCTAATTGTTCCCATTAACTTCAGAAGGACTCCAGAGGAGCAGCTTCCATGGGGTGTCAGTTTGGGCAGGAGAGACTCACTCTAACAAAGAGGTGTATTTTTTCCTTGAATGCCCTTCTGTTCCTGGGATTCCTTTCAATGCTTTGGCCCAGCTCAGCACTTGCATGTAACACAAAATGGGGTGGCACTGCTATATTTAATAACAGATGCTTTAGAGATGCTAAATATTGACACGTGCCTAACACTTCACCAAACAAGAATAAATCAGCGCTAAGGAAAAGCAAATTAATTTGCTTTTAACAATATGTTTTGTTAAATGCCCTGAAGAAGTCTTGAATGAAGCTTGCTGCAATGCCAAAGCCATTCCTCTTGGCACTCTCCCAGCACAGTGCATACAGCCACACAGCTCCCACTGCCTGCATTGTTTCAGGCTCACAGGATTTGTTTATTCTTCTTTGCAGGTGCAGGGAGCCTGCTCAGATCCTCCTGCTCGGTGCGGTTGTGCTCAGAGCTGTCATGAGAACAATCCTTCACAGCACTGTAGTACACCGGGGTGGAGCATGGGGCAGGCTGCTCAGCACTCTTCTCCTGGCACTTGTAGAACTTCCTAAAGGCAGCCCTGAACTTCTGTGACATGAGGTTGTAGATGATGGGGTTGATGGCGCTGTTCAGGTAGATGCACAGGCGGCAGAAGAGGAGGAACCAGGTGTTGAGGTACGGAGGGTCCACGAAGGAGTTCACCACCACCAGCGTGCGGTAGGGCAGCCACAGCACGGCAAAGAGGGCCACCACCACAGCCAGCATCTTGGTCACCTTGGTGGGGGACATGCAAAAAGACAAACAGCCAGATGGGGCTAAATCTCCAGCGGAACTTTCCCTCCAGCAGCACTTTCCCACCTGGAGCACTGGTGCAGACAGCTAGTTTCTCTCTCTAAGCATTTAAAAGAAACACACAAGCCATCGGCCTATTTCTCACTTTTTTCTCTCCATTTTAATCAGGGAATAATCTTGCATAAAAAAACCCAGAAATGATAGGTTTTCATCTACCATTGAAGAGCCTCTAAATCTCTTCAGAAAAATTATTCACTGTCCTGGAAACAGGCTGGGATAACCATAGGAATGTCTGTACCAGAAAGAAAATTTGAAATTTGTACATAACAGTAAATGAATGGGGAAAATACTTGTCTAAAGGTGGGGACCTTGGTTTTAGGGGTGCCATGGGTACACTTCATCTCCATCCCTAGGGTTTCCTGGTTTCCTACACCACCTATATTGCTCCAGGGAATAGGCTCCTAGTACAGAGCAACCCTGAAAGCAGAGGAGACTGTTAGGAATCTTACATTACTTGTGCTGGTATAGGGCTTAGTTAGCTACTTACCATGGGTTACTTTAATTTTCAGCACACTGGGGGAGTACTACATAATCATATTGGGAACAAAAAGAAACTGAGAACTCAGAAGTGAGCAATAACTGCCCTCAGCTCAGCATAAGCTTGTTTAGGAAATTGGGGTTTTGCACAGAAACACCAGTCATCCTAGTAATTTCAACAGCTGTTTCTGCAACAATCTGCTAAGTGACAATCTTCCTCAAATGAATTACTTACAAAATATACACATTCCCCAAAGAAGAAAATATGACTAAACACTGATGCCATATGCATATCTAGGCAGTGGTGTTTCAAATGTCAGAAGGGAAATTGTGCAATAATCCAGTTCTTAGTATGGACATAAGCACTGGGATCACACTTAGAGTCTCTCAGCTTTTCTTGGAGTGCTTTTTTACTTCATCAAAAGAAACTATGCCTTTCTGTTATGCCGTGAGTAGGACCTGGGAGTTATTGCTTGTGGCAACAAAACTTATCCTGGAAGAAAGGAACTGTTACCAAGCTGTGGCTGAAATAGAAGGGTTTGCTGTGTGTGGTTTAATGGAACTGTGAGGATCTCAGAGTGATACAGTGAGTGCTGAGGCTGTTGCTAAGACTGAGGCTTGTTTGCTGCCACAGTTTGTTGCCTTTTGGGAAAGATATGATAGAAAGTACAACTGCTGTCTCACAAAGCTCTGTTCAGCACCTGCCCCTGTCCTGGAAGCCACAGATGCTTCTCCCCAGCCAGTATCCTCCCTCCTTGCTCCTGCTCCATCATTCTGAGTTGTACATCCTTTTTTTAGGAATCCCACTCCCTCTAGTGGTCCCTCTCCGGGAGGAAAAATACGGACTTGGAGGTGTTCGCTGAAGCGATAAATACAGCAAAGCTCACACCTTGTGTTGTCCTGCTCAGGATTTAGGTGCTTTTGAAGCCCCAGTGAGAGAATAGCAGCATCTTCATACCCCAAAAGCAGTGCAGTTTTAGGGCTGCACTGTGTAGGGGCACAGCCACAAAAAATCTCCCTCAGCCATCCAGGCAGGGGAGAAAATGGGCACCTCTGAGAGAGAGCCCCTTTAGGACCCTTCCCAGGGAACTCTGGGCATGGGGCCTGGAAGAGCCAGTTCCCCTATAAAGAGAGGCCAGGGGAGAAATGCTGATGTGAGTGCCTGTCCTCTGTTCAGAGGCACCTCCAGAGCTACACACACACACCAACTGGAAGCCCTGGAAAACTGCTTTACAGTTTAAAAAACTTAGTGCCATCTTTATTCCTTATGATGGCAGCACTGTGATGTCAGGCCATTCAGGGGAAGTCTTTGCATGCTAGGATATTTTGGGAGGTAATGACAATCTCCAGTAAACTCCTGGTGTAACACTGAAGAGAGCACAAGATGTTTCCAGGAGCTGGAATGCCTCAGCAGCCACTTGTCCCCCTCCATGGCACAGCACTGCAGGGGGAGCAGCACAGCCCCTCCAGCCGCTGCTCTAGGAGAAATCCATCAACCAGTCGAGAGCCCTCGCTGCCAAACACCCTGCCCGAGGCTCCTGCAGCAGCCAGTGGTCATGGGAGAGCAGGCAAATGCTTTTGAAGAAGTCAGCACTTGCTTTAAACCTTTCAGAAAAAAAAAAAGGAAAGAAAATCTGGACTGGAAAGACTTAGATGTTCATGAAGGAACACACACGCTCTCTGAGCTGTTTGCTTCCCCTCTGTGACCCTGATTCATCTCTCCTGGGGAATGGAGCTCCTGGGCAAGGCAGGCAACAAGTTACTGAGCTGGAAACAGGAGAGGTTGAAGTCTACTTTGGGCTATCTGGAAATCACAACAGAGTTAGTGATTTCAAGGACTCAAGCAAAACTCCCAGATTTAACCCTTTCCTTTAAAAGGAAAGCTGAATGGGCCCTGCCTATTCAGAATGGGACTATCCCATGTCTGACCTGTCCAAAAGGATGGGACACAAGGCTGAGATTGTCCATGTGAACAGAGCAGTGAGGACAGAAGGAAGTGGGAGGAGAGGACGTGGGGAGATAGCAGGCAGCTGAGAGACACAGGAATCACTAAAATGCAAACACACCATTGTGACACCAAGGTGTCTCACCTAGCTGGGGGGCTGCAGCCAGGACTCCAAGGGAAGACAGTTCTCCCTTCTCTTTACTCCTTTAAATCTGAGCTCACCTGCACAGGACACTGTGAGAGGTGACCCAGCCCTCTCCTCCTCGGGCAGGCAATCATAATTAATTAGCCAGCAGAAGTGCCTGCACTCCTGCCCCTCCGGCTGAAGCCCTGTCCTGCTCTACCAAGCCCAACCAAACCAGGGCGAGCCCATCTCTGCTGCCAGACCCCAGCTGGGCTTGAGGGGCTCCTTTGCAGCAAACCAACCCTCCCCATTCCCTCCCCCAAGGCAAACAAAGCTCTGTGGCACCTCTCTCCCTGCCAGAACGCCCCTCAAAGCCCTGAGCCCGGCACACCCAGCCAGCGGGAGCCCCTACCTGCCTGCGGGAGCTCAGGGCGCCCCTGGTGCCCCGGCAGGAGAGCCGGAGGGAGCTGCCCTGGGGCACGGAGCCCAGGAACGAACGCTGCTGCTGCTGCTGCTGCGGGGCGCCGGGCAGGGGGCTCACGAACAGGATGCGGGCAATGAGACCGTAGAGGACAGTCGCCAGCCCCAGCGGGATGACATAGAAGACGGCGAAATCCAAGAAGTAAATGGGCATGTAAAGGCTTCTGGAGACCCGGTAGCCGCAGATGACCTGCGCCCCGTCCGAGAAGGTGACCTGGGTGGTGTCCACCAGGAAGAACCACATGAGGCAATAGAGGGAGGTGAAGAGCCACAGCGAGGCGATGATGCGGCGGGCGCGGGACACGGTGCACAGGAGCTGCGCCTTGATGGCGTGGCAGATGGCGATGTACCGCTCCACCGTGAAGGCGGCGATGGACCAGGCGGAGATGTTGATGCCCAGGTACTGCAAGTAGGTGATGCAGAGGCAGCCGGCGTAGCCGTACACCCAAGAAGCCACCACTTCGGAGATGTTGGGCAGCCCGGCCGCCAGCAGCACGATGAGGTCGGCCACGGCCAGGCTCACCAGGTAGCAATTGGTGGGGGTCACCATGTGCTTGGTGCGCAGCACCACCAGCACCACCATGGCGTTGCCCGCGATGCCCACGCCGCAGATGAGCAGCACCAGCAGGATGGTGACCACCTGCAGCTCCAGGGGCTGCCGGGGCATCCTGCCCAGGCTCTGGTTGCCACTGGCCGAGCCGTTCTCCATCGCGCCTGCAGCCACGGCGGAGCCCCGCGCACCCTGCGGCGGCAGCGGGGAGCCGGGGCTGCCCCGAGCCCCCTCCCCGCCTTCCCGCCCACCCCGGCTCCTCCCTCCCCTTTTTTTTCCCACGATTCACCCCAGGTCTTGCAGCCTCCCTGCTCCTCGCATCCCCCTCTCCTGCAAAATGCCCTCCCGGAGGGGCAGGGAGCGGCTCCCCGGCACCCTCCAGCCGGGACTGTCCGGACCCGCCAGGCCCCCGGGGCTCCCCAGCGCTCCCCTCAGCCGCCGGGACCCCCGGGAAGAACCCGCCCTCCCCCAGGACAGCCCGCAGCCCCCCAGGGCTACCTCGGTGCCCGGGACCCCGCATCGCCTCCCGCCCGCATCCCGCGCCCGCCGGGTCCCAGCGCACCCCCGGAGCCGGAGGAGGAGGAGGAGGAGGAGGAAAGGAGCCCGGGCAGGGGATGGGAGCGCAGGTGAGAGAGCCCAGGATGGGGAGGAGCAGAGGCTGAAAGCAGCCCAGCAGTGATTGGGTCCCGGACTGCGAGTGCCTTTGTCCCCCGCCGAGGCTTTGCTGTCCCCCAGTGTTCGCAAGGGTCCCATGACGAGGGAAGAGACAAGAATGTTGACTCCATGTTTCAGAAGGCTTGATTTATTATTTTATGATATATAGTATATTAAAACTATACTAAAAGAATAGAAGAAAGGATTTCATCAGAAGGCTGGCTAAGAATAGAAAAAGAAAGAAACATAACAAAAGCCTGTGTCTCGGTGTCTCGGACAGAGAGTCCGAGCTAGCTGGACTGTGATTGGCCATTAATTAGAAACAATCGCATGAGACCAATCACAGATGCACCTGCTGCATTCCACAGCAGCAGATAACCATTGGTTACGTTTTGTTCTTGAAGCGTCTCAGCTTCTCAGGACAAAAAAACCCTAAGGAAATGATTTTTCAGAAAATGTGTCTTGACACCCCAGGGCAAGTGGAGCTGAGGGTGAGGAATCCTTTATTTCTCATCCTCAGGAGGATGGGGCAGAGATGCCAGTGATATCCACGGCCTTTCCCGTTTGCCTGGAGCTGGGGCAGAGGAATGGCACCCCTGAACATGGGGTAGTGACCTCCTTGTGCTGTCTTTCCTGTAGCCATCCCTGTCCCATGTTACCATGATATTTTCTGAAAAATCCCTTTACTGGGATTTTTCTCCTGAGAAGCTGAGAGGCCTCAGAAATGAAATGTAAACAATGATTATCTGCTGCTGTGGAATGCAACAGGTGCATCTGTGATTGGGCTCATGTGGTTGTTTCTAATTAATGGCCAATCACAGTCCAGCTGTCTTGGACTGTCTAGTCAGTCACAAGATTTTATTATCATTCCATTCTATTCCTTGCTAGCCTTCTGATGAAATCCTTTCTTCTATTCTTTTAGTATAGTTATAATAGATAATTTTCTTTTAATATAAAAAATATCATAAAATAATAAATCAGTCTTCTGAATCATGGAGTCAAGATTCTCATCTCTTCCCTCATCCTGGGACCCCTGCAAACACCACCACAGTCCCAAACAAGAGCAATGTCACCTCTGAGGGAGAAGGCTTAACCAGTCCTGGACTGGGAGATTCCAAATCTTTCCAGCAATGAGGCTGGGATATCTGCTATCTCCCTGCTGGTCAGGCTAGGAGATCCAGTGTCTCCCTCATGGTCAGCAGGAGACACAATTTGCTGCCAGCTGTGTGCTTGCTCCTGACATCTCCACAATCTGTCAGAAAATGCATTTTCAAATTGAAAGAGCAGTTGTGCTAAGGGGCCCCTAAGCGGTGGAGTGGAGGAAAGGACAAGGGGAGAACTCCCTTTTTTATTAAATAATTTCAATTAAAGGCAGAAGTGTGCTGTTAATCCCAGACACTGAGGTGCATATCCCAAGTGTGAAGGATCATTCTGATGCTGAGGGATTCAAGTCCAGCATTTCACAGGCAAATTTCTAAACCTGGGTGGATAAAATGCCTTTTGTCTCAGCCCAAGGAGCAGCACTCTGCCCCCAGACTTTCACTTGCTGTGGCAAATAGCATTTTCCCCTTTGCTTTGGGAAACTTTGTGCTGTTCTTTGGCAGACAACAATCCATGTAGGTTTTCACTACTTCCCACGATATTTCATTCACATTTGGGTCAGTTTTAAAGGACAATTATTCTCTTCCTCTCAAATTGGTTTCCTTAGGGCTCCACTGGCAGCCTGCACCAGGTTCTCTGTGTCCCAGCAGCCTCACACCCCTGACACCCTCTATGGCCCCAGGTTTGGGGGATGGCAGGCCCTGTCCCTCACTGCCCTTCTGTGGGAAGGACTGGCAGTGTGGGCACGAGTGTTTGCTCACACAAGCCAAGGGCTTGTCTATTTTGGTGCTCTGGAGTGACTCAAAACCAGACACAATTGCAGCACTTCATCCCACTGCTGCTGTCTCACGGTATTGTTGCACATCCTCAGGATGTGGACTGTGTCATAGAACTGTGTGTGGAGGAGGAGGAGAAGGGACAAATCTGGCTCAAATGTCCTGAGAGGGGGGTTGGGGTTCATTTTCTTCCTCAAACCCGTTCCAGGAATTGGCTTTGTGGGATCAGGAAACAAAATCAAGACAGACTCCTACAAGTACTGGGAAAAGCTTTGTTTTGGTTCAGACCTGGAACACTGTGCAGGATAATTGCAGGTAATTATTTCCCTGGCTGCTTTGCTCTGTGGCACAGACAATCCAGCAGTTATTAGTGCAGAAAACAACAGCATTTACAAAAAGCCCCCCACTGCAGCAGCTCCTCCTGCCTGTCCCTGAGCTGCTCTGTGTCCATCCCCAGGCTGGGGCTGGGCTGGGGGAATGTGTGTCTGCACTCACTGGGGGGTTCTGTTGTCCAAATTGTGAGGCTTGCTGTGATGACTGGTTAATATTCCCTTTACAGATTCCTTCAGTAACTGTGATGTTCAGGATGTAACTGAGGCTTGTATTTAAGAGGCTACCCAGCTTGACACTAACAAAAATATTTTCTTCCAGCTTGACTTAAATGTAAACGTTTTGATGGCCAAAGACGTTGATTTTTTTTTAACTAAAATTCCATGTTTTGTTCTTTTAGCACACATCAGCATTTCCTTCTCTGCTGGCATCACCTGCCACCAGCATCCTTTATGAATACCTGCCACCACCCATTCTCTGAAACATCAGCAAAGAGAAATCTTCATTTTCCTGAGGTCCCCAAATGGGAATGGCCATGTCACTGGGGCTGTTTTTGGAAAGGGGTGTCTGTGCATCTCCATGGTCAGGTGAGCAGCACCGTGCCCCTGCTGGGTGCTCAGGCAGTTCAGCACTGCCTTCAGGATGTCCATGAAGTCTTCTTGCAGCTCATCCCTCTCACACAGCCTCACTGGCAGCTGCCTTAGTCCTATGAACAGAAAAGAACTCTCAGGCTTGATATATTAAATAAACAAAGCTAAAAGAAAGTGATCCTCCTACTTAAATCTGTGAAAAACTTCTTTCTGTTCCCTGGGCTTCATTGCTACAAATATTAAACCCATAAAACTTTTGCTGCTGGAGCTGGGGCACAAAGGTGGCAGTGTCCATGTGGTGCCAGTGAATGTGGAGAAGTGCAATTACAGAAACCACAAGTGGTTTTGAGACACTGGTGACAGGGTTTAGGGCCCTAGGCAGTGGCCAAATTTTGAGTTGTGAGTGATAGTTGGGAAGTGCTGGACCAGGCAGGAAGGTGCTGGTGGCTCTGCTGAGCAGCCCGAGGGCTGACAAGTGCCAATGGAGATGGGGAATGACAAAAGCAGCAGGGATTGTTCGATCAGAAAGACAAAGGAGAGAGAAGTTCTGTCAAAATCACCTTCACTGTTTCAAAGTCACAGGCAATAAGTAAATTGCCTTGGGGTTTTCTGGGTTATTGCCCTCAGAGATCAAGCAAAAAAGGCAGCTGTCAAGGAATTAAACAGATGCAAAATTGATCTGGGTTTGTACTTCATGAACGCAAAAATGTGAAAAAAAATAAAATAAAATCAAAACCCTGGTGGTTTTCTACTGGTTTCTGTGAACAGCCCTAGAGGGAGCAGCTCACAGACCTGGTGGCATCACAGCAATGTGGAATTGAACAGCTTTATGGAAAAAGCTGAAGACTGAAGGAATGGAAAACAATCGAGAGGGAGGCAGTGGTGTGGATTTCTGTGGGTGAAACCATTCCAGGTTTGAAGATGAGAATATCTTCAGGCTCTGCTCTCAGGTCCCAGCACAGGCAGCATTTCCTGGGGGCAGTGGGTGCCTGATGGACCTGGTGGTGCCAGGAACTCCAACCTCTCATTGTAGCATGGAGCCTGGGGAAGAGCTGTCCCAGGGAAAGGATGGTTCCCCATGCTCACATGAGGCCAGGGGTTCATTACCACAGGCTGCACAGGCAGCCCTGTGGGTCATCCCAGGATCCTCTCTTCCCTGTCTCACTGGCAGAGTTTCCCCCTGGCTTCTGGGTACCTTCCTCTCTAGTTTGGATAATCTCTTTTAAAGATCTGTTGCTATTCAATCTGTGATGCACTGTGTCTTAAAATTGCCTTCAGGACACAAAGGAACTGGTGATTTTTCTTCAGCTAATAACTGTAATTTGAGATTTTAAAGAAAGTCAAGTGAGGCCTTTTCACAAACAGGAAAATTATCCCTTCACCCTTCCCCTGCTCCCTTGCTGTGTTTGCAGCCTGAGACCTCAAGGAAAAAGCCTCTCACTGCCCCAGAGTTATCAAACAGATGAAAACAGATATTGCAAATGAGGGGCTTGGCCAAGGCCAGCCATTCACAAGCCTTTCATTTCTGAGTATAGTTTATTTGTGAGCTGTCCCTACTAACATTTTAATAAGTGCATCCTTCAAACTCTGCTCCAGGTGGCTCCTGGAAGGGCTGAGCAGCCTGAATAGTAAAAAAATTTAAAAAAATTTGATAAGTCAGTGAACCAAACCACAAGTGTGCATGGGACACAGTGTATTTTTTACAAAGCCTGTGAAAACAAACATTGTCATCCCAGGGGATTCCCCACCCTGTGTCACCAGCAGTGCTGCTCTGGGCTGGCTGTGGGAGCCTGGAAGTGCCCAGGAGAATGGGCCCAAAGGGTCCCTTCCCCTCCCACTGAGCCCAACATCCAGGGATGGCATCACCTGCACACCCCATGGCCCTGCAGGACCTGGGCAGCAGCCACAGCATCAGGTCAGGGCTCACAGCATCAGGTCAGGGCTCACAGCATCAGGTCAGGGCTCACAACTCTTGCTGTCACCAATAAACTCTGCCACCTGCTCCAGTGTGCTCAATCCTCCAGGAAATCTGCCTGGATAAGCAAAAAGAGAGAAGCAGGTGAAAGTGTTGGCTTTCAGGGCAGCACAAAGCACTGGGAGCTCCACTCTTTCTGGAGTCTTGATGTCTGTAAGAGGAAACTGTGGTTTGGGCAGCCAAAGCTGAGCCTTTGCCAGAACCAGCAAGGCTTGGAGGTGTGCTGTGAAAATGACACATCCTCTGATGTGCTTTAGGGCACTGTCTGTGACACATCCCACCCCAATCTCCCATCCCAGCGTGCAGGGGAGGATGTGCCTGCAGTCAGGACAGAGATTGGCAGCTCCCAGAACTCTCATCTGGGTGGATGAATGCTGGAGGGGCATCCTGGGGGGATAACAGCCACAATAAAAGCTCTTCATGTGATATTATGAAAGAATAAAAACTCTGGCAGAACAATTAGACTGTAATTATGGGTTATTTCATATTCTGTGACATCTGAATGTCAACACCATAATTCTGTAACAACAAGCACTTGGTACAGCACACTCTGCACACCTGATGAAATCCTTTTTTGCTTTTATTAATGTCCAGGAATATTTCCTTTTCTAAAATTTGGTGCACAGAAGTGTCTCTTCTCCATTGCTATTACAGTGCAAATAACATAGATAGGATAAACAAAATAAAAATGGAATTTGGTTAAAAATCAGAAAACACTTCTGGAGAAAGGTTTTTGTTTGCTTGCCTCTCTGCTGTGGTAGATACAGATTTGTGGCTATGAATGAGATGTTTCCTAGAGTCTGCTGAGCTGGATTATTTACACTTGCACCTCATTATATTAAGGCCATTCATTCTTACCTTACAGCCAGCCATAAAAAGAACTTAACATATATTTTACCTAATATACCTGAGGAAATTGAGTCTGTTCACCTCCATTCCTTCACTAGATACACAACAAAATTCCAAGGGAATCAGGGGCTTCAGAGATTTGAAAACAAAGGCAATGAGAGCCCTGATGAGCAGGAGTGAGGGTGTGAGTGTGGAGGGGCTCTGAGGGATGAAAATCCCCAGCAAATAATGAGACTTGTACATTGGTTCTACTTAATAAAAAAATATGTGAATAAATTAACGTTTCCTGATGGTTAATCTGCTCAGCATTTCTCTCTTGCATCATCAAGCAAACCTTGGCAAGGCAGCTCACCCCTCCAGTGGGCAATGCAGCTTTATAATGGCAATGTTTTCTGTTTTGTCACACCTTTATCTGGCTGAGGAACAATGCCTCTCAGGAGAGCAGAGCAATTTCCAGCAGCTCTGTCTCCTGCCAGTTCCCCTGTCTGGGGAAAACATTAAATACAGCCCAATTCAGCACCAGGGACAATATGGCTGATGTCACAAAGATAAGTCTTCCTGAGGAAAAACTCATTTTCAAGTTGTACTTGTTGGAAGACAACGTGCTGCTGGGATGGTTTGCTGTCTGAAGGCTTCTCTCCTCCCAGCTGTTTGAACCCCAGCTCCAGATAATTTTAGCTATTCAGTGGAAATCTCTTTGCTTTCACCCAAACCATAGAGCACAGGGCATTTTCTACAGAAACACTATGACAAAGCCCCCCAGCTGCTGTAGAGGCACAAAGATGCTTGGATTAATCATCAGAACAACAGGGCATTAAAAACCCTGGGGAGAAGAATTCACCAGGGTTTTGTAAGATAGATGCTTAAAAATATAATCCAAACACACTTGTTTCAAGTACCTCAGAAGATGAGAAAATTCAGTGCATCTGGCAGCAGCTACCACTTCATTTCTGTCATTTAATCTCATTGAGGTGCATTATGTCAAATAATTACCTTAATGAAGACTTTAATGGAAGAAGGGAGGAGAATAATAGATATGCTTCGAAGAACTGAAGCTGTGAAGTTGCTCAGTTTTTAACCTGGCAGGGATTTATCTCCCTCTCTTCTGGCTCCTACAGAGGTGTCCAATCTGCCTCTCTAGCAAAAATAACACATTTCAGATGGTGCCCAAGTGATGCATTTATTAATTTTTATACAATAACATAGTTTCTGAGCTTGAAACAACCCAACATTTAAAACAATGAAATCCAACCAGTAACCCAGCACTGCCAAGGGACCATTAAAACATGTCCCAAATTTCACATCTTTGTGTCATTTAAATCCCTCCAGGGATGGTGACCCTACCACTGCCCTGGGCAGCCTGTGCCAGTGCTTGGTAAACCTTGAAAAACTTTTCCCAATATCAAATATAAACCTCTCCTGGCACAACTTGAGGCTGTTTCCTCTCATCCTACCTCTTCTTACTTGGAAAAAGAGATCGGCAGCCAAATTGACCTTTATTGACTGTACTCATTCCCTTCTGAGGTTCTGCAGCTATTTTATTTATATTTTATTTTGAACAGCCATTTTGAAGAGATTTTTGTAAAGCCCTCATGTGCTGATTTCCACCACCCATGCCCAGGATGAGCCTCTCATGGTCATATTGATCTTGAATTTACTTCAGGAGGTTGAAATTACACTTTTTAGGTGAATAAACTACAAAATTTATCTGGTCTACCCAGGCTTCTTTGCACAAAACCTAAAGAAAAACTCATTGAAAATTAAATGTATCAAGTCAAATGACTTTCCCTTTTTGTTGCTTGAAGGTATAACTTAAGAAAGAAAGGAAGCATGTACTTCTTCCAGCACAGATGTGGTGGAGAAGGTAAATGAGCTCCTCCCTGACCCCAACTCCCATCTATTTCTCAGTTAGCCTTGCCTAGTGCTGCAGATATGCAACAGCTCGCTTCACACCTTCTTATAGATATTAAAATGGAAATGTAGCCCATTTTTCTCAATTTAATGCAAAAATGTGACATTTCAACTTTTTTTTTTTTCTTTTCTAGGGTTGCAATTTTTTTGAGAGTTTGTTGGGGGGTTTTTTTAATATTTTTTCCCAAGCTCCCAACACTTCCCAAACTCTGGGAAACGAAAGGCGTGATGCCGTGGCAGAAGCCTGTGCTGTGATGTCAGCCACACAGCCATCCCCCTGACTTCCCAAGGCAGCCTCGCCAGAGCTTTGCTCCCTGCTGTGCCTCCTGGCCAGTCTCCTGTAGAGGTGGAGCACTCTCTTCTCCTCGCAGCCCTGGAAGAAGGAGGCGGCGATGCCGCGGCACAGGCGGCGCGCGAAGGGCTCCAGGAACACGGAGCCGTAGAGGATGCAGAAGAGCAGCCCCACAACCAGCAGCACAGAGGGGTTGGGGGGCCTGGGGGGGCTGATCCTGCAGCGGGCAGAGCTGAAGATCAGGTGGTGGTGGTAGGTCCTGTTGAAGTCCCTGAGCGGCAGCACCTCAGAAGGACGCCAGAAAAGTTTGTATAGAAAGGGCATGATTCCTATTTCAGCCTGAAAAAGGGAGAGTTAAAATGTAAATCCATTTTGGTATGAAGAAACCATTTGGGGTACAAAGGAACCAAAATCAACTGGTTACTACAAAAACATCTGGGGGGGTGGAATCAGTGTTACAGCACTTAGAGAAGGACACTGAAGGGTGCGATTGTCACCCTGATTTTTTACGTTTTTCCAAGCCTTCTGATGTTTACATTCTTGTAACAAACTTTCTCACACACTTTCTGTGAACAACTTATTGGTTTACATTCTTTTATAGAAGAAAAGAAATTTGATGGACTGTTAGTTTGTCCAGTGTCATTGGAGAGGTGGCACTTTCATCTTCCAATCCTCTGTCACTTTTAGAAATCTATAAATGTTAGAGTCAAAAAATGAACTTCCCTTTTTTCACCTTAAGAACAGCAGTGTGTGTGTGTGTGTGAGATGTTGTTTCATGCCCTATAGTGACATGTGATCACTTCAGGCTGAGTAACAGTGCAATGTGCAGGCACTGACCACTGGGCAGGGTGAGAGCCAGTCCTATCTGTCATCTTCATCCACTGGAACAGACATCATAACATGTGAGATTTATGGTGAAAGACACCATCCAGACCATGGTATTAGTGGCTGAATATCTGAATATTAGAGGCTTTTTCTAAGCCCTGACTGTTTTCCTGTAAATCCATCACAAGCAGGTATCTGCAGTAAAGATCCTGGGCTGCGGAAGGAGGCAGGCTGTGTGGCAGAAGAGGGAAGTAAAAACACCAAGCCAAAGAATATTGAATTAGAAACTGGGGAGGTTTGTGGAAAGGATTGCAGAGGGCAAGGGCAAAGCCAGCAAGCAGGGATTTCTACTGAAGAAACAGCCCGTGCAATAGGATGAGGAGACATTCTCAGTGTTCATCAGCTGCCCCCTTCCTTTTGGACTGGCACCCACTCTGCAGTGGGGGAACAGTGCCCAAGGGACTCCCATTCCTCCACCCAGCTTAGGGAAGGAGTCTGGAGACACAGGGACATCTGACTGCCTGGTCCAGCAGTGCCTTTGCAGCATGAGGCACTATTTGCTCCCCTCCAAGCTCCCAAGGGGCTGTAACTTGGAGAGAGAGTGCCTGCTGCTATTTGACACAATGGGAGGAGCAGCTGAGGTTGTGCCACTGCCTCCTTCCCCAAAGCCTGTTCCTCATCCCGCTGGCTGCTGGGGAGGGAAGTCAGGATTGTGTAAACAAGAGTACAAAGACTGCAATCCCCACCACCACCTCCCTGGAGGGACACGGGGTCCCCACACAGGGCAGGACACCCCAGGGCTCACCTTGTATTTGATGCTGAGAGTGACAGGCACTGCAGAGAACTGAGCTGCCTTCCTCACCGCCGTGTCTGCCACGCTGAAGGCAAAGTGGTCCATGGCCACCAGCACCAGCATCAGCATCAGGGCCACGGTGACCAGCATGGCCTGCACGAGGCACAGCACCACTTCTTCCCTGGACAGCTTCAAGCCTGTTGGTCTGATGAGTTTTTTGGATGAGCCCACCAGGAGATGAGCTGCTCTTCTGTCCATGACTAAACATTCCAGCTTCTTGGTGATGTAAAAATTGTCAAAGCTGAGGTTGGTGAGATAATTTTTCAAATACCAGCTGGACTCAAAGCAGAGATAGAGCACGAAGAATCCAGCAGCCAGTCTGTTGGCTACTCGTACAGAGTCTTTGACCAGTACCTCAACAGACAGGAACTCTCTGCTAATTTTCTCACCAGCAAGGTGCATTTTTTGGTAAATCAAGGAGCTGTTCTGCAACAATGAAAAGCGAAAATGTCCGTTCATAGGCTTATAAATGGAATGAGTGGCTTCTTGGACTGCATCCCCAAACTCCCAAGAAACTTTCTCTAGCAGGGCAGTTGAGTTCAGAAGGCTGTCAGAGGAGCTCTTGCAGATGCACTGAATAACCTGCAGTATGGTTTTAATGTTGCTGATGATGTTGGGTGTTATGTTCACCACTGCAATCATGATGCAGGTGGAGAAGAGAAGCTTCCGGCCCTGCTTGGTGCCTAAGGTGGGCATGATCATGCTGAAGACACAGCGGGCAGGATGCACCAAAAAGAGAGTCAGGAGAAGCAGCAGGCTGAAGGGGATGGCCATGGCAACGGAGAGGTGCCAGGAGTACTCCAGGGAAGCAAACATCCAGTTGTAAAAGAGGCCTCCTATCACTGCTGTAATGCAGGAGCACTGCAGAAACAAGGTCCATAGCTCTCTGCTGTCTGCTGGGACAGGTTTGGAGTAAATCCACCACAGCTCTGCCATAGTTCTGTGCACCTTTGGGAACAGAAAGTCTTCGCAGTAAACACGGGCTCTCATCCTGGAAAAACAAGTACCTGTGTGTTAGCAGAGGAAGTTCATAAACACTGATTAAGGGGCTTTCTTGAGATGATAATTTATGGGGTTTTATACTGTCCTCCTCTGGGTGCCTCTGGTCTTACCCTTCTCTACTTCCCTGCTAACTTCCCAGAGTAGCTGGGGCTGAAATCTCCCCTGGAAGCAGCAGAATAGGGAAGTTCAAGGCGTTTATTGAAAAATAAATACTAATTACAATGCAACTGTTCCTCTATTAGTGCAAGCACAGGAAAATATTGTGTTATTCTATAAAAACCATAATAGACTCATTCTGAGGGGTAATTCTGCAGCGGTTGAGGCTTTAATGCTTATTTAGAGGATGTTGGAGGGAGAAAGAGGAGGCTTCTGGCTTCTGTGGAAATTGTTAGACCAGCTCTGTATTTCAAAGGTTTGACAGGGACAAGAGGCAGTTGAGTGGTGCTCTCCCTGCCTCTGAAGAGGAGGCCAAACACAAGTCTACATGTTTAAAGGTGACAAACAGAGAAAACAGTTTCACACTGAAGCTGCAGTGCCAGAGGAAGTCTCCAAGGACAACAATTTGGCCACTACAGACAGGATGAAAAGTCCCATAAAGCTATTCAAAAGTCTAATGGAAACAAACATTTGGGTAAGAATTTAATTTCTCAGGCCTCACACCTGGAGTGACTCTCCAGAAACCAGAAAACCTGGAGGGGAGAAGAGCCCATCCTGAGGTTACACCCAGCCAGGCAATCCCTGTCTCCCACTGCTGGACAGCAGCCTCAGCTATCCCTTGAGGGACAATTTTAGCTAGGAAAGGGGGTTTTCTGTGAAAAAGCCATACAATAGATATCAAGACAGAGAGAAAGAGAGGGAATAAAGCTGTCTCTACATACCCAGTGGCAGTGAGGTGCTCCAGACTTGCCTGAAAACTCTCCATGTTCCAGTGCCTTACTGCTCTGAGAGAGGATCCCGATGTGGCTGTTGGGAGAGGCAGGGTAGGAAACCAAGGCAGCACCAGGGAACCAGGAGTCAAAATCCAGGATGTTTTAAGGCAATTCAGATCAGCAATCCTGAAGTCTGCAAAACCTGGTGAGTGAAGCCTGGGGAATAACAGCACTACAGAACAGTGCCAGGATGCACAGCACTGCTCGGGCTTCACACTTTTTCTGGTCTTACCCTTATTGCAGAGAAGGCTTATTTTAACGACACATTAAAAAAAAAAAGAAAGAGACAATGACACATGGGCTGGCGAAGATGGAACAAGGATCCTGGAACCTGGGGTGTCATCATTCTATATGGGGAAATCACATGACTACTTCTCACACTGCCCACCAGCAAGCAGCAAGCAGGGCTGGCATCTCTCTCAGGGTGGAAGGGACCTTTTCCTCTTTCAGATATCAGTCATGGCACAAAAGGCACAGCAGGATCCAGCAACCCAGTTGGTAACTGCTCATCTGTTCTGACACACTGCTGCTCCTTGCTGAAACTGTGTGTGGGGTTCACAAACGGCTTCAAGGCTCATCTCACAGTCCTAGCAGAGGAAGTTTTAATCTTGAACCTTTCTGAATTGCAGAGATAACGCAGAGATAACGCAGCCACAGTCAGGATTCCCAAACTGTTGAGAAGCTCCCAGATGTACAGGCCAGGATGTGCAGTCCCCAAGGGACCAACTTGCCTGGCCCCCAGGACGTGCCCAGCAGAGCTCCAGCCACCAAACCTGCTCACCTGGAGATGAGCAACAACCACAGTGTTTGCTCCTCAGTTATGAGCTCAGGGGTTACAGGAGCCTTCCCTGCCCCTTGGCCAGGCTCTCTCATGTTAAGCCACCATTTGTGGGCCAAGGTGACAGAGCTCACCCAGCTGCCCCTGAGCCCATCCCCTATGGGGACTTGTGTCCCAAGCCAAGCCCTCCTGCCAGCTGGGAACCGCCGGGCCCCCGGGATGTTCTCATGCTCCCCTGGGTGGGAAAGGGCAAAGGGCTCAAGGTCAGCCCTGCCCCAGCCACCCCTGGGGACAAAGCACGTGGGGCTCTGCCCTCCAGAGAAAGGTGGGAGAGCAGCACCTTCCCCAGGGGACGTGGCTGGATCCCACGGCAGTGGCAGGAATTGAAGGGCAAGGAACGAGGAGCACAGGAGGCAGAGCAAACCTCTGCCCTTGTGCCCTTGCTGCTCCACTCAACAGCTCCACTTTATAGTTTCATGTTTCCTGTGTGGCTGCTGGAGCAAAGCTTTCCTCCTGGTGCCCTGGAGCACAGGGGCCAGATGAGAAACTCTGCCTGGCTCCAGCCGGGCAGAGGCACCAGCCAGGCGGGCAGGAAAGAAAGTGCTGTTTGTTTGGAGCATCCATAGCAATTGCTTGCTCAGGCCATGAATTAGGTCTTTAATTCAATGTGCACACTAGAAGGGACTAACCCAAAAGACCCATAGCTGGATCCTGCAAGGCTCATCAGCTTCTTCTACAACTCAACTCCTTTCTCGCTCTGCTTCAGAGTGAACTGGTATTAGCATCAGCCCCTGGGGCCCCATCCAGGCTATGCAGGCAGCTTTCTGGGGCAGAAAAGGAAATAAATTTAGCAATAGGCTATAAAGAACAAAAACCTCTCAAGTCCACAACATCGTGATGTTTTCTGAGTTTGCTACACCATCTGGCAAAGGCACCTGAGGTTTGTGGGGACACTGAGCAGTAACTGGCAGCACCAAGAAGTGTTTCTTTTTAAGTAAGGAAATACTTAGATTTTTTTCCTCTGGCTCCACTCAAAATTGTTGTCTGCCAGCTGGACCTACAGCAAGGGCATAAATCTGGGGATACTTTGATTTTATATACCATGAATGACCTGTATATGAGATAGAAACCTAAATGCCTAACCTTGCCCAGAATACAATGAAGAAGCTTGTTTTGCCAAAAAAACCAAAAAAAAACAACAAAAAAAAACAACAAAAAAAAAACAACAAAAAAAACCCACCAAAAAATGCAACAAACAAAACACAGCAGCAAAAAACCCCAAATACCAGAATACCAGTGTGTGTGTTCATAGGGATACCTGGAAGGTGAAGACTGGGAGTGGGAAAGGGGCAGGACTGGGACACGGGAAAGGCAGGACCACACATAGCAGCAAAGCAACTGTGACATCTTGTGGTCACACTCTGCTCAAGGACCCTGAGGTCTGGCTCATTCTGTTTCTGCAAAAAAACACTCCATGGTTGGGACAGTTCTAAGATAAGGAGCATGTGTCCTCCTGGGATGCTCCAAGGTGCCTTTTCCCACCCTGTGTCATTTCCAGATGGTATAAAAGGAATTTGCTTTCTTGACGAGCTCCAGTTTCTATAGAGGCCAAGCTCTAAAATTTTATAACATCACCAATTTTGACTTTTTAGCACTACAGGAGGAACCTGAGCCCCACATGCCTGTGAGCAGCTTGCTGTAACTGTGAGACAGCAGAGGATTCCTTTGGCATCATTTCCAGGAACCAGAGCCTGGCTTTACCTGGATAAAGGATGAGCACTGAGGTTGTACCCACCAGGACAGGGGTTTAAATTCAGTTCTGAGTCCAGACTGCAGTGTTTGAGGTAGGCCTGTGCCAAGATACCTGCAGGTTCAACCTGTGGTGACAGTGTCACCTTGTCACGGTGACAGGGATGGGAGGGGGTGCAATGCTGTACCCCAGGAAGGGGGTGAGGTAAATGAACTATACAGCTGCAGAAGAAGGTGAATGAAGGGCTAAAATAGAAATTTAAGTCTGAAGATAATTCTTCATGGCAGTATCATCAGCACCTGTTGATCACATTATTCTGCCCATTTAAAAAATTGAGGGTGTGGGAAAGGTTAACTAATTAGGAGTGGTTCTTTGTTTGTTAAAATCACTTGAAAATGAACAACTTACAGTAACACAGAGCCAGATCATGTCTTCTTAGGTTACTACTGTAGAGATATAGGAAAATCCTATATTTATAAGGGATAAATGTGATAAGGGCACCAAGGCTGTCTGACCTGTAATAGCTGAATTCCCTATCATGCTGGAATTTCATTTGTTTCACCACTCTTTCCCTGCCCCTCCTGAAATTCCAGCATCGTTGCTGAGTGCAAACAGAGGAGCACAGCTTTGGAATCCCTCCCTGCTGTAAGGACCCACAGAGCAGCTCCTCCATGTGAACAGTTTGTAAAGCAACTCAAATGCTTCTGGGATAAAAGACAGCGATGAAATGCTTTCCTACTACAAATAAACCAAAATTATTTTCTTCCGAGTGTCTCAGGAGAACATATGGATGTTAGTCCGGGACTTGGTGGGGAACATCAAAGGAGTAAAGCAGAGATATTCTGGATGTTGAATTTCAATGAGTGGCATTTCCTGTTAATTAAAATTCACAAGGAGTCTGCTAATGTGAATGGCTTTTGTGATGGTTGTTGGATTTTTACATTCCTAGAGAAATGGTGCATAGGCAAGCAAAGTTCCATTAAAATAACACAGTCAAAGTTATAGAAGGTTACTACAGCACCTGAAATACCCTTTCCTGGGAATTTTCATATCTCTAGACATATCACAGACCCTTCAAGACTAATGGGTTGACTTGCCATTAAAAGCTGCTTTTGGCAAATCTTACTACTAGCAGCAGCAAATGGAATCAGAAATTATTCATGCAGGCCTGTTCACCTTTGAACCCCAGAAATACTAAATCTTAAAATCTCTGCTTAAAAAATTAATTAAAACTCAAGCATGCCAGACTAGTCCTACTCTCACAGAGGCCTGGGCATAAAAGAGCAGAATTAGGTAATGCTGTTGTCCACATGCCTTAAATCAGATCCTCTGGGGAACCCTGGGAAACGCAGGGGCTGCTGACAGAGGTGGCAAACAGGTCTTGGACTAACCAGGTTTAGGATTCAGGTGCTTCTTACACCTTTCCCAGGTGGCCAAGGCCTCGCTGTGCACCTTGGGTAAGTCACTGGTCCCCTCTCTGCCTCAGTTTCTCCTGTTGACACAGAGATCACAACCTGCCCTGGCTGCATTTGTGAAATTCCTCCTGATCCCTGGATAGATAATGCCACAGGCATGCCAGGACACTGAAAGTGATTTTTTGGAGACTACTACACAAACTCTGTGGTCTCAGGTCTGCCTTAAAGCCAAAGAAAACCATCCTGGATTTGATCACCTGGGATGCACCAAGTCAGAGCTGAGACCACAAACAAACCCTGTGATCCCAACACCTGAGAGGGAGCTGGACTGGATGTTACCCTTTGGAACTGGGTGATCCCAAAGCCTTGCTGCTTGTCCTCCAGGCAGCTCTGTGCCCGTGGCTGACAGGATCCCCTGCAGCAGCAGCAGCAGCGGCTCAGGGCAGTGGGACCATGGGGCTCCATCCTGCAGGCACAGCCTGTTCCTGTTCCCTGTTTGTTCCCTGTTCCCTGGCCTGGGACAGCCATCCCGTGCTGTTCATGGACAGCTGGCTGAGAAAGGAAACTGCAGGGAGCAATTTTCCCTCCCCATTCAGCCCATCTTTGCTAAGGCATGACGAGGAGCATCCAAGCAAACGACAGTGCCCAAACCCAGCACAGCCAAGCAGACAGGGATTTAGGGTGTGCTCAAAGACTCTTGAGCAGAGCAGCCCTGAGATGCTGGGCCAGGGGTTTTCCCATTGCTCCAGTGTTTAACAGGTCTGCACTGCCCTCCTGCTCCTCCTGGGGAGCCACTGCCCAAATCAGGGATGAAGCTGGAGCAGGGGGAGGCTCAGGCTTTGTTTTTCTCCCCTCAAACTACAGAGCAAACAGGACCATGTGATGTGCTAACCAATGTGCTTTATTTTAAGTTTTCCACAATCATTAAGGATTTTGTTTGAACATTGAGGATTTTTTTTTTTAAACTTGATTGATCAAAGTTCCACATTCAATTGGTTTTGGCGATTTCAGTTCATCCCCCTCGAGTTCCCACCTGCCACATCACCCCAAGGGGACCCTCATAGGGTAACCCCTGCAGCAGCAGCTGGTGAACACCTCCCTGCCAGCCCTCCTACCTGGCCCTGGGGGTTATCAGCAGCACAGGAGCAGGGGGATGCACTGGATCCCTACCCCGGGCCAGTTCATCTTGTCAGCTCCACCAGTTTACATTGTCAGAGAAACCGGTCCCAGCACAGGGATCCAGTCACTCACCTTCCACAAAACAAGAATCAGATCCTTTATCATTCAATCATCTATTTCAATGACTGTTGATTTAAGTTTAATATTTTATATTCTTACAGAAAATAAAAATAATTGGATAAAATGGTGATTAAAATCACAGTCAATTTGCAATGCTTTCATTGAAAGTACCCAAGCAATCTGATTTAAAAAGACGTTAAGAATCAAATCTATTTTTTAAGAATTGTCAATAATATTCCAATGCAACTTGTCCACTGACCAGTGACTCTGTGGGTCATTTGTGAGTGAGCCAATCTCACAGCCTAAGACTGGCCACAGTTACCAACAGTGAAACACCACTGATGTCCAAAGTTATGCCAGGAATTAATTTGGTCCCAAGCCCCCATCCATGCACTCAGTGCAAAGAACCAGGCAGCAGTCGCTGTCTCAGGTTTTCAAAACATTGAACATGTTTGGAAACAAACTGTGGCCTTCCAGTTTCCAAAGCATGGAGCAATGCACCGAGTCCTACCAACACATCTCCTGAGTCACCCCTTCACACACAAACCTGAGGAAATGCTCTTCCTCCTCCATGAGAGAATTACTCATGAGATGGCAACGAGACCCCAGCCCTACACCCTGCCAGAATCCCCTGGCCACGCCGCCCTCTCCCCGGGCAGACTCTGACACACTCACTCACGTTGGGTTGCACATCAATAATCCAGTTGCCTCCACCCTGTTGCCAGGGCTGCTTTCCAAAAGGAGGTAGGGTATCAGAAGCTGGAGCAGCAAGGCTCATCAGCTCTCATGGGGGGACAGGCATCTACCCAAAGATGCTCCATGCTTACAGGTTGTCCAGTTAACAACCACCTGTGACAGAAGGACTCTGGGAGAGTCGGATTTGTACCTGCAAAAGGTGGGGAAAGATCTCCAGAGAAAATAACGAATGGATGTTGTGACACTGACCAGAATTTCTAGAAATAAAATTAAACCAGAAGGTCCCACACAGTGTGAGCGGCCACGTGGCTTTTCCTCCTGTGCAAGCTCTGACGATTCCAGTGCCCCAGTCCTAAGTGAGTGAGTCCTTCCCCGGGGGTGGCTTTGTTCATATTTTATTTAGTGCACTTAAAGTGACATTTTCTACAGCTGTCAAAAGTGAGGTGGCATTTTCTGCATGGATGTTGGCCCATGCAGGGAAGGTCCCCAGCTGGAAGATGCTCTTGGCCCATGTGTTCATAGCCAGGCTAAGAAGCAGAACTCCCATAAGATTCATGAGCAACCCAGTTCTTGCCTACAAAAGAAATACAAAGACAGCTGTTGAGTTTAGACTGGACATCTACAGCATGTGAAGCACGAAGCTATTTGAATGCAAACATTATAAAAATGGAAGGTTTAATTGCTGTTAATATTAGCAACATTTTAAGCAAGCTTAAAGCCACAAAGGCCATTCTGCAGCTGCTTACCAAGCTTTGATCCATCAAAAACACTAACATCTGTTTAGCCTCAGGAATGTGAGCAGGAACTGGGACTAAGCCTAATTTTACTCATAAGCTTTGTTTCACTGAGCTGGGGAAATTTTCCTGCATCCAGAAACCTATGAATGTTGAGCTGTTGGCACTAGAGAAACAGGACAAGGGGCTGGGGGATGTTGACCACATTCAAGACCACTTTTGTCACCATTTGGAGCCATGGTGGCTCCAAATTTCAACTTCATGCAAGCTCCTTCCATCGTGTGCCTTCAAACACCCTTGAGAACAGCATCAGACTTCTGTCTTCTCATTTTACTACATATTGAGCACGAACAATACAGAAAAAAAAACCTTCTTTAAACACTCAGGCTGATTGTTTTCATTGTTTTATGTATCTAAAGGAACTTACCATATCCTTGACCATCAAATGTCCAGAGGAAAAGGCAATTGAGTTGGGAGGTGTTGAGACTGGCAACATGAATGCATAGGAGCATCCTATAGTTCCTGGTATCATTAAATAGAGGGGATTCACTTTCAGACGAATGGCCTGGAAAAGCAGAAAGGAACAGACATCGGACCTTGGGGATTTGAGCTGCCAGCAGATGAACCAAAGGATGCAAACAGCCAGTGTGCTGTGCACAGCTCCATCCCACACTCTGTCATAAATAATCACATCTCTCACAACAAAGTCTGAAGGATTATTATCCTTCAGTGCCCACGTTATGCTACAGGACTTGTTGCTCCCAAGGGTTTTGAAGAGCCTGAAGCCCAGGAGCAGGAAAATTCCCCAGTGCCTGTCCCAGCACAGACCCAACACAAACCCACCCACCCAGGGGGCAGGGCAAAGAGGGGGCAGAGGAGGAGCTGCTCTTGCCATGGGATGACCTTACCAGCTCTGCCAAGACAGGCAGAAAGATGATAATAGTGGCAGTGTTGCTGGCAAACTCCGTGAACAAGGCGATGACAACCGTGATGAGGATGACAGCCACGGGAGGTGGCACACCCTCCAGGGGATGCAGACGGCCTCCTATCCACACAGACAAGCCAGACTCCTGCAGAAGGGACAGAAAAAACAGGAGCCATCCTCCTGCATCCCTGCAGGGGAACTGGTCCTCTCCTAGAACTTGCCCTCAGGGTGTCTCACAGCAAGCAGCTTGCAAGGAGCTGCAGATATCTGCTGTGTATTGTTGTCACTTGGAGCTGACAAGTATGTCCTTTGAGTGTGATGACTCCATTGATACAAGCTTTCCAAAGCCCAATGGGAACACCAAGTGACCCCTGCTAGGATCCAACCCTGCTGGGCAGGATGATGCCTCACCTCACAGCCCTTGGCCATGGCAAAGCCTCCTCCAAGCAGCAGGATGATGTTCCAGGGCACTGTCTCCTGGGCCTTCCTCCAAGTCAGCAAGGGCTGGGTCTCTGTGTTCGGTGCTGGACAAAGAGGAGAGGCCTGTGTCAAACACCCACCCAAAGAGGAGCATCAGTCATGGCCTGACTGAATGACAGCACGAGTCTGACAGCAGCGCTGAAGCTCACTGACCATGAGTTGCTGATCAAATGCACACATGGAGTGTCTTGAGTTAGCCAGCTAAAGGAACATTTAACTTAGTTTCAGATGTAAAAATAAAACAAAAAACATTCTAGCAATAAAGTTTTCTTTGAGGTTTTCTTGATTTAATATTTAATATGGGGTTAATTTTCTCTCTGTAACAGACATAAACATTGTCTTCAACAGATGGGGGTCCATAGAAGGAGGAAATTTTCTGCCATTTGAATTAAATATGTTATTAATTTTTCATTCAACAGCCAGTGAGTTTAACAGCAGAGAGCTCATCTCCCCTAAAAGCCATTTCTTAATACTTGATAAAGTGAGCTCTGTTGTATGGAAGGATGCACTAATGGGACTGAAATTTTCTGTTGAAAAAGGGCACATATTTTATCCACAGGAGGCCTGATTAAACATCTTCCTGTGTATGGACAACACAACAAATGTGCATAACTCAGAGCAGCTGCTATTTTGTTCCCACAGATCCCAGGCGATTCTCCATCATCCACAAAAGGCCTTCAGCTCTTTCTCCCCATTCAGATCATCTCTTATTCCAAGCAGTTTATGAATTGAAATTTGTATTTCATTGCTCCTCAAGAGGACTGACCCAAGACTTCAGAACCTGCTGGAGAGTTTGAGCTTTAGGAATTCAAATTATTCCAGAAACTGAGGAAGAGCACCTATGTCTGAGAATGGACAGCTAGCCCAGCTCTGCCCTCTCAGAGGTCCATGCTCCCTCGAAGGACAGGAGCCTTTGGGAAGTCAGACACCAAACCTCTGTTCCACCATCAGATCTGCTGTGTAAATGAACATCATGGGTAAATGAACACCCATTTCAGGTCACTTCATCCCACCATGGCATCAGTCCTGACAGCTGCATGAGCAACGGAGCCATTCCTGCCATCAGCAGCAGGGCAGCGACTGCTGAGCCTCTGCTGGTGCTTCAGATTTTTTTTAAAAAGCCTCCCTAGGATCAAATGGCACCTTGAAGCCAGCCTGCTCCACACTGCAGCTCCAAGGGGGCACAGCATTGCTCCTTGCCAGGACACAGGCAAGCACACAGCCCCTGCCTGGAGGGGTCTCCTACTCACCTTTCAAGTCAAACCACCACCTGAAGGAAGGTTTTTGTGAAGGGAAGAAGAACAGTATAATCACAATGGTGATTCCTGTAACTGCATCTGAGATAAACCTGTCCAAAAGCAGCAGAAACACTTGTAAGAAGCACAAGCCTGTAGAATTACAAAGTTTATGAGAACAGGGATTTACCAAAGAAGATTACAAGTTTCCATCAGGTTTGAACAATGCTTGTTTTTCAGAGTTCTTTCCTTTTTTAATTCCCTGTCGAGCTAATTTTCTACCATGGGTTGTGAACCCCCCAGAAAAGCTGCCCTACAAAAGTAAAAACCAAGATCTAATCCCCTCCACACTGATGTTCTGGTTTTCTGATTGCAGAGTTATAAGGACAAGTTTCCTGAGCCTATTGCAGGGAGGAAGAGAGACAGAGCCCAAACCATCTCATTTACATGAGCTCTTTGCAAAATGCTCAAACTGTCAGGGGAAAGGCAGGCTCCATCCAGTAAAAACCTTAAGCATGTGTTAGATTTAAGGAGTTATTAACTGATGAGGAAAAGGTCCATAACTACTTTGCTATATTAAGGAAATACTTACCAAACTAGGATTTTATTTGAAAAAACCCACCAAACTATGAAAATCTCTTATTTTAAGAAATAACAACACCCTCTGAGCTCTAGCATCCCCTAACTGCTGTGTCTATTCAACTTCACAAGGTATGGTTGTCACAGGGGACACAAACTTGGCAAACAGACATGATGGCACTCAGAATCAGCTCCTGCCATCTCTTTTCAGTCTTTAGACCACTGGTGAAACCAGTGAATTGCCTAAAGAACTCAGTATTTCACTGCAAATATACCTATAAACAGCATTCCCAACTTTAAATCCTAGGCATGGCCTCAAACAGACACATCACAACTTCCCACCAGCTTCATGCACCTCCTACCCTAGGAGACAGAAAATGCAAAGTTGGCTCTGCTACTTGATGCTCAGTTAATTTATTCCAGGAAATCTGAGTAATAGTGTTAAGCAACACAATCAGAAACTCAGGAATGTCAGTGAATTGGAAATGTTACTGCAAAATGGCAGAGTGGAAGGAAAATAAAGTCTTACCCTGGTGCAAACAAGCTTGCCCAGCCTGGAATGAATTTGGGATCCCTGGAGAACAGCATGATTGCAAACATGCAGAAGAAGAAGAAAATTGCCTGTTCTGCAAACCTGAAATGAAAAGAAATGAGGTCAAAATGCTGATGTGCTAAAGGGGTGGATCCAAGCTGGGACAAGTATCCAGCTCCTGCTGCAGCATCTTGGCTGGGAAGTGAGGCTGATTTTCTAAAACCAGCTACAGTGACACATTGGGACAGGCTGTAAATCTATTTGCAAATACTGGTGTTTGCCAGCAATAGTCTCTTATTGGAAAACATTAAGGAGAGGCAAGATGGAGATCAGGAATGCCCCAGCAGTGGGATGCAAGGCTGACCCTCTGGGTGTGGAAGGGCCAAGCAGCTCCTCGTGGTCACTCCTCTGACCATGTCCCTCCAGGACAGCAGCCAGGGACGGTGGCACTGCAGCTCAAGCCATACAAAAGGATGACTGAGATTCAAATCATACATGAGACAGCAGGAGCAAATTCCTCCAAGGTCAAAATCTAAGCACTGTCCCTTAGACACATGACAAGCAGCAGGGTAAAAGGCAATAGCATTCACTAAGTATCTAGTGGAGTTAAGGTTTAACCAAGGTTTAAGATGATGCCTCAAAATTCTATTTAAAATCCTGTGAGCACAGGCAAGGGCACACAAGCCCTTGGGAAGAGGCTGCTTGAGCTGATTTTTAGTTATGGGGCTGCTAATCAAATTGGTGGAGCTCAGCTTAATGGACTTTCCCACTCCTAGATCTCAAAGTGGGACTTTGATTCTTTCAGAGACATTTTGCAGGCTGCTCGATAATGTACTGAATGGAACAAATAAACCAATTGCTTTCATTTACAGCACAGGCACAGAGAGCTGCCTTTGAAGAACCACTCCATGTTCCACACAACAGAAATAATTACAATGTCAATAGCATGACACAAACATCACTGGATATTCACAGCACTGCCCTGAGCATGAAAATATTATTTTACAGATGGGGAAAGACAGACCATTTAAGGAAAAACCCTACAGTTCCAACAGTCTTCAGTAGTCTTGGCTGCCCAGAATATCAGTGGAGGGTTGGACATATGCAAGGTTGGATTTCAGCTTTTCCTGCTTCCCCCTTTTTCTTGGCATTTCTCAGAAGTCTAAAACTCATGTTTCTTTCAGCTGGTGCCTTACTCCAAAATATAATCCCCATCATTGCAGTTTGTACCAGCTTTTACTTTCCTCACTTGACTAGCATAGTTGAAGGAATTATTCAGAAGCAATAATTTGTTCCATGGCATGGATCTGACTTCTTTCTGTATACTTTCTCTTAGCTTTAAGATTTCCTAAAGTATATCCACCATCCATATCATTCATATCCATAATTTGATTCATCAGCCTTCTCAGCAAATGCCTCCTGTATGCACAAACCCTTGAAATCCAGCCTGTGTTGTCTAGCACCTATCTCACACAGAACTGGGTTTGTTCCTGGAGTAGAAAAATCATCAAGAGTAATTAAACAACTCAGCATGAATTCCCTCTATACCAGGAATGTTGCTGTTCAGAAGATTTGAGTGCAAGCTGCTATTTGCAATTATTCATGCTAGCAAAGTTGAGGAGGCTGGAGCATGCAAAAAGCAAAGTTCAGCAGGTTACAAACAGACTCAGTAGAAATATAGGTATAATTTTCTTTAAAAGTCTCCATTCCCCACAGCCCTCCACTCTTAAAACAGGATATTTCCAAACCCACTTAATTTCTTTCTCATTTCTATCCCAGCTTTCCAACTCACTTTGTTGGACCCAGTTTCTGGTAGTCCTCCTTTATCACCTCCTTGGCTCGGGCCTCTGCATCCACTCTTATATTTGACTTTTTTGTTTTCCAGCCCCTGCCAAGAAACACAACTATATTTTTACATGCATTTTTACATGCCTCTGACCTAAGTGACACATAGGAAATATTGCATTTTCTATGCAGCAAATGCAGGACTCAGTGTCCTTCTCCAGCACCTGCTCTTCAAGGTTCAAAGAGCTGCACATCTGTGGCAGCTCAGTTTGTGTTATCTTCAGATTATGAGGAGTAACAATGAAAATCTTTGCTGAGATAAAGGTAATGAGGCTTTATTTTATATATCCTTTGTCTCTGCATTCATACAAAGGAGTCCCTGCAGAGGTGAGGAAGTTTCCTCTCATTTATATTCTGAACTGTTTCCTCCAGCATGGGCTGTGATTGCCAAATGAAAGTCCCAACATTGCAGGATTTCCTCGTCTTCCTTCCAAGCAAGTTACCTACTTGTGCAGAACGACTAGGAATAGGGTGACACAGAAAATTAATCTGTCCCTTCATTTTTCAAGTCACTTGTAATTTCCTGGGTGATCCTAGGATGCTGCTGGGGATCAACAAAAAATGTGAGGAATTTCTAAGTGGCCGGGAATGTTAATGTGCTCCTGGCTAAGCCTCTTTGCCTGGCTGCACTGACTGCTCACAGTTTGCTCCTTTGCAGCATGTGTGTACAAATGATATATTCATATCTTGCACTTCATCTCCCATCACAGCCCATGACACTGAACCTGGTTTCTAACACTGTGACCTTGATTAAAACTACAACCCCAAATTCTGTATCAGACACATCTGCCCATCCCCATGGTCCCTTGCCCTTCCTTAATTAATTTGTTGTTTCAAAGGGTGGCTGGATGTTCTATAGAGATGAATGGCTGATCATTCAGAAGCTCCTGCATTTCAAGTTCCTGGCCCTATAATTTCTTGGATGTTGGGAGGTGTTATTAACAGCAGCCTCATCTCAGCCAGCCCACTTCAAAAAGCTCCATTCCCCACAGCCCTCCACTCTTAAAACAGGATATTTCCAAACCCACTGAATTTCTTTCTCATTTCTCTCCCAGCTTTACAACTCCCTTTGTTGGACCCAGTTTCTGGTAGTCCTCCTTTATCACCTCAGCCTTTTAATGCCTTTTGGACTCAAGCAAACCCCAAGTGTCCCCCTGCCCGTGCCCTGCTGCAGACACCCAGGACCTGCCCACAGAGAAATCCAGGCACCATCCCCAGGCAGCCACAGCCCAAGCACGGCTCCTGTGGAGCCTTGGCTGTACTTGAGGAGCTTTGCAGCGTCCCCTCCACCACGGGGGAATTCTGGCATCTGTGCCGGCCCAGCTATCCCAATAGAGCTGAGCCCTGAGCTGGGGCATGAGCCAAAGCAAACACAGAGCATCACGTCCCTGAGCTCCACGGCAGCTCTGCCTTTCCCTGGCTTTGGCCTCTTCTCCACCTGAGGGGCTGGGCACGTGCCATGCCCAGGGACACGGGAATTCAGCTCTGCACAAGCCCTGGCACACGGTGAGAGCAGCACAGCTCTCAGCAGTGAGCTGGCCAAGCATCACACAGCAGCACCCAGAGCCTCCTGAGAAGCCCCAGCAGCAAGTCAAGGACAAGCCTTTGGCATTTTCTAGATTAAAACTTTCCCATTGATCTTTTTTTCCCCTATGTCTGAGACAATGTAAATATTTGGACACCTGTTCTTCTTTTTCCTCTCTCCCAACATTTGCATTTTAAAGTCTAAACAACAATTAAAAGGCTTTTCTAAATATCACAAATTCTGTATGGTCCCTGGAGGAAGCAAGACTCTGACTTTGTTACCATCACTTGTGAGAGTGTGGAGGGGGGAAAAGATCTCCACATGAGCAGCAGAGCAGTGCTGCAATCGCTGAAGGCTGTGCACACTGAGGGGCTGCATGTGTCCAGCAAAGATTTACTGGAAAAACATGTTATTCTCAGTTACAGATTAACACCTTGTTGTAAAATTAAGCCCTGTTGTGAAGTAACCTGTTCCAAACCCAGGTTTTTGCCCCAAGAAGAGTCTCTGTCTCTTTCATGGGGAACTAAGATTTTATCATGGTGTTCAAAGCTAGATCCTGCTTTTCCTTTTGTCATTAAAAGTCTGCCATTTACCCTCCATAGGCCAGGGTCAGGCAGTAAAACAACCTTTAAAAATTGTACATTTAACTGAATGAATATGCATACTCTGTACATGTATTTAATTTGGATAAAATATATGTAACCATGAGATATCTTTAAAACCTTCCTATTCTATATCAGCTTTTTAAAATAGATGACTTGTTATGGGATGGGCCTGCTAGAGTTAGTTGTAAATTCCCCCACTTTCCAGGAGGTGATCCTGGGTGATATCAGTAGATTTAGGATGAGAAGCATGAGGAAAGCATATTATAATGCTAATGTAACCAGACTACATATGTGTATAGTGAATATCAACATACCTCAGGTTAATTCCTCCATACAAGATGGAGATCCATAGCCATCCCATGAGAAGAAAAATCAGCATTAAAGGAAATGCAAACATAAACCAAGAACCAAAGTTCACCACATCACATTCTGGAAAATAACTAAGCAAACGGGAAAAATCAAGTTAATGCAAGATGGGAAAGCAACCCTTCCATCCATGGGTAAACAAGCATCTGAAACCAGCAGTGCAATATCCCACAAACCTGCCCCTGTGCATTTCCCTGTGAGTTATCTGGACATAAGGAAATGTGAGGAGTGTTGTGTTGGGACAGCTCCCAGGACACCCTGCCCCCCCCATCTCACCCAGCCCAGCTGTGAGAGCCCTGGAAATCTCCCTCCAGCTGGACAATGCCTTCATGCAAAGATCCTCCTGAACACCCAGGATTAAATCTGCTACAGGAACTGCTGGAGAGTCTGGACATGAACCTGGCAGGGATGCTGCAGTGCCCAGGACAGGCTGTATGTACTCCTTGTAGAGGTCAGCAAAAGTAAGAAATACCTGTGGGCACCTGGGCTGGCACAAATCTCTGCTCCTATGCACATAGGAGGAATATTTTATGACTAAGAAGTAGTGTGTTCATTATTTTTCTTTCTCCCATACAGCAGTAGCTATAATTGCTCACAAAGCACTGCATAAAACAGTTACCAGGTTAATTGTAGGTGTGGAGTCAAGTCCCATTAAATTCAATGGGATTAAAAGCATCAGTGAGGTGAAGCACACATGCTCCAGTTTGGCTGACAGCCTGCCTGGCTAGGCTGGAAACCTGATTATTAAATCTAAGGCTGGTGCACTCCCTGCTTTCATTCCCCAAACACTCTGGAAGGGCATGGGTTTTCCAAGCCAGCACTCAGCACAGAAAGGAATTTCCTGCAGGGGTGGAGAACATGTCTGTGTCCTGCAGGATTCACAAGGACCCCAGGACAGCCTCCCATACCTCTTCAGCTGTCCCAGAAGGATGAGGTTTGGTGCAGTTCCTGTCAGCGTTGCTGTACCTCCAATGCTGGCTGCATATGGGATTGAGATGAGGAAACCTTTCCAGATGTTTGTTTTGTATTCCTCCTCCTTCTTTAAGTCTGAGAGAGCATCACTGGAAAGCTCCTTCTCCTCCGCCAGATCTTTGCTTTAAAACAGTCCAAAAGAGAATCCGGTGAAAGCCCTGGTTTAAATACAGTGCAACCACTTCAGAGCCTTGACAGAAGGAAAATTCCCAGTTTTTAGAAATGCAAGCTACCAGTGTGGTGCTCAAGGACACCTTAGCACTCAGTGCTGCAGAGGGGTCTGCTTGGTGAAGTGCCACATGGGACTGTCAGCCCTGCAGAGGACAGAGCACCCCCAGACCCATCCATAGGATTGAGGGTGCCTGTGCCTTGCCCAGCCCCTCAGCAGCTTGTGACACTGAGCACAAAGTCCACAGGACTGCCAAAAGGAAAAAGAACTAAAATTTGATAGATTTGAGGGAAGAAATATCTGTTCCTGTGTTCCTGAAAAGATGTTTCCTCCCCATCCTTGTCATCAAAGCAGGACCATCACCAGTGTGCAACTCCTGGGGGTTTTAACTCATTGGCTTCACACATTTGATGCTCCTGAGAAAACCAAGGCACAAATCCCCAGCAGGAGACATCTCTGGCTATGATTTCAGAGTGGCTGAAAAAAACCTCTGTAATGATTTGGACATGCAGAGGGATGCTGGACACACAGAGGAGGGTTTTTATCATCAGTGATCAGGATGTTCAGTATGATCAAAACATTGCAATGATTGAATTTCGAATTCCTAACACTTGGTCTAGCTCAGGGGATAATTCTCTCTCAACTCTCTAATACAAACTTTATAGTTAACTTACTCCTCAGTACTTGCCAGAAACTGCATCTCAGTTGGTACAGTGTAAAGTTTATTCTGCTGTAAAGATGCTGAAAAAGAAAGATGAGGACTTTAAAACAGTTCAAAGCATCTAGAAAATTCTCCTTGAACCAAACAGAGGGACAGAGGAAACAGCTACCATTTTAGAGGAGGGGCTGTGCAAATGAAGGGTGAGCTCACACCATGGGGATGGGGTCAGGAGATCACACCTGGCAGGGATGAAGGAGCCCTCCTCCTTCTGCCACTGCTCCAGCCCCACCACAGCACCCAGCTTCTCCTCCAACACCCAGGCACTTGGTCCCTTTACAGCTTTTGCCACAGGCTGGCCTTTGGGATCTTCTAACACAGCCCAGACTTCGAGGGTATCCCTTACCAAGTCATGAGTTTGGGGTGGGTTTTCTTGGGGGAGGATTAACTTGAATCATTCTTAGGAAGGATCGCTGTTGGGCTTTGCTGTATCTGTAAGGCAGGTTCCCCAAGGCACAGCCAGAGCATTCCCTGTCACTGAGCTTCATTCCCATGGGGTGAGAATTTTACACCCTGCAGACATCTAGTGCAGTCACCATAAGGCTGCAATTCCTTCTTTCAAGACAAGAGTGAGACACATTTGGGGATTAGGTTTTTTACCAGCTCCCCCAAAAGCCACCCTGACAGCAAAGACCATTCCAAGCCCATCATCCTCTCCACAAATGCCAGAGCCTGCAGGCTGAGCAGCCAGTCCCAGTACTCTGGGAGCTGCACAGCCCTTGACCACACCAACCGATGGGAGAACTCAGAAATCAAAAAATAGAAATGCAACACAACCACTCTGTGTTAGCAGACCTGACTTTAAGGCTCACGGCATTTGTGGTTATGGCTTGACCTCCTGAGGCTGGGAGATGTGCTACCAAGCCTCATTTTCCACGTTCCTCACAGGACTGGAGCACTTGTGAGTTTTATCCACCTTCAGCCCACGTGGCCCTTCCCCATCCCTGCTGGCTCTGCTGCCTTTCCTCGTCCTCTCTGTTGGGTTTTGGGTCCAGAGGTTTGTATGCCTGCACTTCCCTGTGCTCTGCAGACAGCCACAAACAGAGAGCCCCATTCCTGCTACTGCCACCCAAACAATCCCCAAATTTCTCTGCACCCTTCTTAGCCCAAAACCCAATCCCCTTCCACCCAGTGTGACCTGGATATCAAAAGCATGGAGAGAAGCCAGTGGTCAAAGTCTCTGGACCCACTCACATGTGCACCAAGACACCGTGCTCGTTCCAGCTCAGTGAACCAAGGACTTTTGCAATGCCATGTTCTACACATGGCTAATTTACTGAATTGGAGTTAATTGGCTTGGACACACACATGCTGAGCTTTCATCCCAACCTTGCCATGATGAAGGGATGTAATTAGAAGGATGAACATTAACCCATGGTTGACTGTTGGTCCCTCAATGGATTTAGCCCAAAGGCTCTTACACTTCTGTCCCACTGAAGCCCAGTCCTGGCTCTGCAAAAACATTTCATTCTACTTCAACATTTTTAAATTTTATTCCCCTGCTAAGCTCAGACTACCAGCCCATCTGAGCAGGACCATCTGTGAGTTATTTTTCAAGGAAGAATTGCAAAGGTAACCATGCAAGGGAAAGCCAGGCATACTGTAGAGATTTTCCTATGAAATTTATAAAAAATGAATTGAAAATTATTACAGGTCCATAAGTCAGAAAAGGCCAAAGGTAACAGAGTTTGGACCCAGCTGTGCACACCTCTCACAGAGCACTATGAGGATTCTGTGGCCATTTCACCAAAATACCTCACATACCTTAGAGGCAGAAATGCTTTTCCTAGATAATTTTTGCTTAATGACATTTTTTACTGTTTCTAAAAGGTTGAAAAGACCTGAAAAGGACTATTTCCACTGACTGAGGGATGCAGGCAGCACTGCTGTGGCCATACCCTGCCAGCACTGCCTGGGATTAGGCAGTCAAACCAGGCAGCACTGTCCAAAAATACACATTTCCCACCTACACCTTTAGAGACATAATTCCCAGGTCTGTGACTCAGTTACACCTCAAGCACTGAATGCAGTTTATCTTGAATTTGCAGAATATTCTCTATGAAGGAATAAAATACTTGAAATACTTTCTTGTGATTTTTGCCTGGAGATATTTAAGGTGCTCAGAGAAATAAAATATTGCCAATGAGGGGTTGGTTAGTGGGCAGAAGCAGAGAGAGGTCAGGGTCACTGGCACAGCAACTTCCAGCTTGTCACACACCTGTTGCTGGAGATGTCAGACAGAACTGCAGGGCTCACCTCCAAAAGGAAAGTTCTAGATGCTGAAAAATGTCTGTTGGTGTTAAATTTATAACCTTGCTTTGATCCATCAAAACCAGCTGAGACTTCAGCCACCCAACCTCACTGCCTGCTCTCCTGCATCAGAAGCCAAGCGTGTGAAAATGAACAAATCATTACACTCAGTTTTAGCTGTCAATGACACAAGAAAATAAATATTTGCTGATCTGTAACATGCTGCCCACATGGTTGAGCATGGACATAAGTGACCAAAATCTTGATATTCTCTCATCAGGAAAAACTGTCACCAGCTGATCAGAGACCACTTAAATTCAGGCTTCATGTGTGCAAGCAAAGTCCTACACAAAACTGGTTTCATACACTTGTTGAATTTTTTGCTGTGAGTCAAATGCTTTGAAATGTCACATATTCTTTATTATATTTTAAATTGTTATTTTTGCCTCATGGACTCTACCACAGTGTTATGAAACCAAGTCAATTGGCAAACTGATCTTATCACATGCCATTGTACAAGTTTTCTTGCACATACAGCTCCTTTCACAAATGAATCTTTTTTGAAGCACAGATCACAATTCAGATAGATCATAAACATTTAATAACCTATGAAATGAGTATATCTTTTTCTCATCTGCACATCTCCACTCCTAAGTGTAATGCGAGATTCATCACTTTTTCAAGGAACTCAGCTTTGCTCATCCATTTAGGAAGATTACAGAAAAGGATGAGTCTGCCTTGGGACACTAAAGTTCAAATAAAAAGTCTACATAAAAATGCAGATTTTTATGCATGAAATGTACATTTTACAGGTGGTTCCTCCTTTGTTCATATAATAAATAAACTTTTGAAAGCCTTTATCTCAAAAAAACCCACAAAAACCCCAAACATAATCACACCATCAAATTATATTTGCAAAGCATCACTTTATTCATTCTTCTACCTGCATGCCCCTCCTTTGCCTTTTCTGGTTTCTCTTACCACTGCAAGTGTGAGTCAAGGATGTTAATTCTGTGCTTAACAGTGTCTAGGACAAGGTGGGGAATCTTCCTTTTATGTGTTCCCAAACTCTTCTGTACTTACAGCCACAACTACACAGTCAATTTCAGAGGCTGGGGACAAAAAGGTTAAAAGCAGACTGACAAGACACAGAACAGGAAATTATAGCAAGGAAATCAGTGAGGTTGATTTTAATAGATGTGAATAGTCAAAAATTCATAAAGCAAACATGGTAAAGCAACCTGGAGTGCAAATATCTCATAATTGCTAAACATCAATGATGAATGATTAACTATATCTTTATTAGATGTGCACATGTTTGAGCCTTCTCCTGGGGACTCCTTTATCTGCCTTAGGACTCAGCAGGAACTAAGAAGCCATTGCTTATAAATCACAGAGGCAGATGAATTACTAATTAGTGCAAGAAGAAGCAGAAGAAGAAGCTGTGAGTACTGCTCCAGCTATCAGCAATAGCTGCAAAGGGGATGTCAGGATGTCATTTCTGGATTGCTGTTTCTCATCACTGTCTGCCAGAAGCCCAAAGTTCTGGTGATTGCCTTGTGAAGAGAGGGCTGGAGAATGGTCTTACCTGGCCACATACCCCTGACCTATCCTCAGCCTGCTCAGGAACAACACCACACAGCAACATGGAGATGGAAAAAATCACAAAGCACTTTAGAGACAGATATTTAACCTGCCAGCCTTCCCTTGAGTCCCCTGCTTTCTCCTCCAGCTCAGGCTCCAGTTCCATGGCTGAACAAACAGGAAAACAAGAGAACACACAGGTCCCAAGTGCACAACAGCTCTGTGTGCCACAGGGAGGGACCCCACTCATCACCTGCCCTATCTACAGCCCTCCCTGGCTCCAGCTATCCCCACAGCATCCCTACAAATCCCACCACCACTGTGCCACAGAGCTGGACTTTAACCTGTGCCAGCAGCAGCTTTATGGAGCAGGTTGGCTGGGCATCACCTCTTTTTGGTTTTCCAGGCCACTCATAAGCATTGCCTCCTGCATGACATGAGAAAAGGGCAGATAAAAGGGAGGTTTCTGCCAATATTCTTCCACCATGGGAATAAAGTGTGCAGTAAAGGGGGACCAGCCCTGAGATTGAGCTGCAAGCTAATGAACATGGTATTTGTGCCAGTAAAGTCAATAAAATGGGGCAGATTTGAGGGCAGCAGGGCAGACCTCAGCTGGCTTATACTACTGCCCTGTCTCAGTTACCTTGGTTTTCTTCATTTTCCCTGTTCATATCCTTAGATGTGTCTTTCTCCCCAAAGAGGCTTTTTAAAATTGCATTTGCAATTGGAAGCATCATAGCAGTGGAGGCAGTATTACTTAACCACATGGACAGGAAAGACGTTGTCAACATCATCCCTAAGATTAGTCTGAAAGAGAGAAAAAAGGAAAAGCTGAATTTCTTCAGTTTGGCAAGTTCTCTGACACATTGGGAGGAAAAGCTCATGTGCAGAGATAACAAAACCAATACAAAAAAGGATTTCTATGACTCTCCTGAAACTGGATGGAGCACAAGTATGGGACTGACCCAAATGATTCTCCCTGTGCTGCACTGCCCCAGGGGCAAACAGCTGAACAAATGGAGGAAAGGGGGTGTGGGCAGCCCCTACTATTGGAGCAGCACAGCAGAGCCTCTTCCCAAGCCCCTGCAGCTCACAGCCCCCAGGGAGAACCCCCATAGTCACCTGGCTGGCTGGACTCCCACCAACATGAGCACCCGGAGGGCAATCCTGCGGTGTAAATTCCACTCCTCAATGGCCGAGGCCATGATTAAACCACTGAGGAACAGGAAATTGGTGTCTAAAAAGTATTGTGGGCAAACTTTGTTAGATGGGAGGATCCCCAGGAAGGGAAAGAGGACGATGGGCAGCAGAGCTGTCACAGCCAAGGGCAGGGCCTCGGTGCACCAGTACAGGGCCATCAGCAGGATCACATAGAGGCATCTTCCTTCCTGCAAAAGGAGGAGAGGAAAAGTGAGATGTGGCATTACAGAGACATCTTGGCACTTGGAGACGCTTAGAGAAGCAAAATGTTCCAGTTACTCCCTTAAGGATACAGTACTGCTCCCAAATCATTTCCATCAAGTGCAACATCCACCCTCCTACATTGTGTAAGGAGTTCAGGACTGATCTGAGACCACAGCAAAACCAAAATCCTCCTTGACTGCCTGATCTTCCCACATGCTTGCAGGCATCAACCAAGGAATCTGCCCCACAATACTGAATTAGGGCTGGCATTGCTGCTGACATGCTCAGGTGTCTGACCCATTTAATGTTTGTGCTTTCCCTACAAGTTCCGCAGACCGTGCTCTGCACAGCTATGCAAAAACAGCCTCGGGAGAGGTATGCCCCCCACATTTGCAATAGGCAGCACTCAGAAAGGTTTCTTTTCTTGGATCAGAGTCTCCCAAGAGATTTATGAGAGCCCATTCCATGGGAAGGGATCCCAGTCCCTACGGAAATCAGTAAATCAAGCACCCTGGTGTCACAGCACTTCCTGTGGGCTGCATCGCTCAGCATCACCCCGGCCTTGGCCAAGGCTGGCAGGAACCCAGGGTCCCCAGGCCACAGTGTGAATTCACCCATCCACCCAGGAGGCACAAACTAGACCAAAGCCATTTGTCACCACAGCCAAAACAATGAGCAATGGGAGGAAGTCGGGAGAGCGGCCCCGAGCCCAGGACGGGAGAGCCCAGGGCAGAGCTGAGCTGGGTCACAGCAGGGCTGAACAGGGACATTGTCAGCAAGCACAGGCAGAGTGCCCACTGCACTATAAATAACTGCTGAGCATCACTTGGAAGGCACAGAACTATTTATTTTATCACTTTTCCAGCTTGTTGTGCAGGTTGAATTGCTACTCAAAGGCATCTCTGTGCCTCTGCTCAGACCTTCCTCCCCTGGGCTTCTGAGGGGGAGACGAAGGCTCTGCTCCCTGCCAAGGCTGGGGACTGTGGGAGCTCCATTTTGGGCATAATGTGGCCTCAGCCCCATCATTTGAGGGTTCAGCCAGGCAGCAGAGCAGGTACAGCATAGCCACCACCTGCCTGTTCACCTACAAACAATTTGCTGCAGGCCTCGGCTGAAGGAGGTCAAAACCAACATGGATTCATGTTCACTGCATCTGCAAGTGAAGGTTTGAAAGGTGGACAAAATGACAGATTTCCTCATTTTGTTTTAGCACCCAGGCTTTGCATTGGCAAGGGGTGCTACTAGCAAGGCCCCAGCACTTCAGTGCACGTGGAAACACGAGCACAGCAGAACTGAGTGTAACTGATTTTTTTTTCATACGTTAATTGTAGCAGTGTCAGTGCCTCATATGAAGTGCCTAGGATCTGGATTTAAAGATGACTTTCAGACCTAATTTTGGATGCCAGTAAAATGACATATGAGTGTGTGTGAAGCAAAACCCTCAGACTCAGCCCAGCCCTGGCAGCTCTCATGAGCTCCCTGTGCTTCATTTCCCCCAAACCAGCAGGACCAGAGCAGCAAACCTGGCAGTGCTAAACTTTACAAAAATAAAGAATCATGGTTTCAAGTGTTTGCCACCAGTTTAGTGATTCAATTCCTGTGCCAACTGATAATTCCTCTTTACTATGGTTCTTTTTAAATGCCAAATAAATAGCTTTGCTCTCATTAAGCTCTCTTCCATTTGATTTCCAAAGGCCATATGGATAATTTTTTTCTCTCACTGGCAAAATATTCTTCAGTTTCCCACAAGGAAAGTTGCACCAAAGTCAACTTCAAAATAAAGACACTTTAGCTCTTACTGGAGTAGAGCAACTGAAAATATTTAACAATGACACAAGAGCATATCAGTGAAGGCTTTAATTGACTTTACAAAATAGATGATGCACAATTTAGAAAACTAATTATAAGTAATGGATATTTATTCTCCAGTGTATGGAAAATGTTCTGGAAAACACTGCAATGAGACACAGCATCAATCTAATAACTCCTCTTCACTGCAAGATCAAAAGCCAAGGGGTAAAAATGAAACAGGGCAGAAAGAACTGCTGTGTGAGAGGCTTCCCTGAATTTTTGAAACCTATATGGATCAACAGGAAACCACTTGAAGAAAGCAGTAGTGCTGTTTATCCAATTTATTCTACCCAAAAAGAGGACATATTGCAGCTATATTGTTTTTGAGATGGGACCACCATTGAACAAAAAAGGAACAAGACCAATCCACAATAACTTCAATTTCAACCAAATATTCCCCAGAATAAAAAAAAAAATCATCAATAAAATTGAACCAAAGTCTATATGAAATTGAAAGCTTTTTGATTTCAAGATATTTTGCAAATGTTCATTAATTGATGTCCCCAGTGTTTGGTATGTTTGGTTAGCACACAAGCAATTAATGCTAACAAATGTCAGGAGAATGGTCCTTTGGGGATTTGGCCAAGGGTGCCCCTGGACAGGCTGGGCTGAACTCGTTGCTCTGTGTGGCACCATCACCTCCACATCTTTGTCCTTCCATCCCTTGGCTGCATCCTTGTCAGGACTCCTACTACTTCTTGTATCTCCCTGCAGCTTTGTATTTACATTTTTCAACAGAATTCTATCAAAGTTCATGGTGGCACATATGAACTTTAAAATGGATCTTGTGATCAGGTTAATTTTATAGCCACTTAATGATTTCCAGGAAAGCACTTGTGGCTCTGGACTGCAGCAGCTCTTCTTCCTGTTGCTCAAGAGCCTTGGGATCGACCTCTGCCCCCCCAGATAGAGATGCTGTCTTTGCTACACTCAGGCACTGGGGATTTTCCATGCTGGGGGACCTGCTGAGCTGTGGCAGAGGAAGCCAAGGCACGAGGTTGTCTCCTGTAGTCTCTGGGAAGGGCAGATGAGGCGCCCCAGGGAAAGGAGCCTCTGGCAGGGAATGTGGGTCAGGTGAGGCGAGCGGGCTCACCCAGACACAGCACTGGGACACAGGGACAGCCTGAAAGGGACACCAGGACCTTCAGCTGGACCTTGTTCCCCATCAGACCCACTGCCCACAGCTTCCCCACCCAGCAGACTCAGTGCTCAAAGCAGCCCTGCCTCGGCACTGCCAAATTCTGGGTTTTCTCCATCAACCCCTGAATGCTGCATGGTCATCACAGCCCCATCAGCCACACAGGCTCCCCACCACCCTCTAACCAGGTAAAAGAGTGGCAGACAGGGCTCCTCCGGGACCTTGATACCAACACCAAGAGAGATTTTGGCTGAACTGGAACTTTTCGAGCCCTTTTATCCCTCTGCTATCACCAAGAAACATCCTACCTGTGATATCCAGAACTGCCTGGAGCAGAAAACAAGCACTGAGTGTTGTCATGGCACAGCTGTGACTGTGCTACCAGCCCCACTGTGCCCACTGCCTGTTCTCCAGCAGGATGGATCTGGGAATCTGATTTCTACTAACCCAGCTCCTGCAAGCATTATGTAATCTGGACTCAGCCCAAGCCCTGTTTACCAGCCTCCCTGCCAGTGCAGTCCTTTTGCTCCTGCTGGCTATTTGCAGAGTGGCTAGAAAGGGGCCAGTAACACAGGGCAACAAAGCTGCAAGAGCTTCAGGGAATCTATTTTCCTCTGCTAAAATGACATAAGGCTTACTAAACACTTTTATTTGAACTCCTTGAGGTATTTTGTAGTTGCCAAAAAAAATCCACCTCTGTTTTAAAACGAGACAGCTGAAGCTCAGATAAAGTGGGCAAATTGAGTGTGTGGCAAAAAGTCACCAACTCAACAAAGAGCAGCCTGGAAGACTCTTCACTGCTCTTGTCAACTTTCACACATCCCATGCACACAAATACCACATTTATCACTTGGCTGTGGGTAGCCAGTCCTGTGGCTGTGTTGAGCTAATTACATATTATGATCTCCCATCTTCTTTTTTTTTTTTAATACTTCCCAAGGGAGGCTACAGATCAGCCTGGCATGTGCTCAGCATCCCTGGTGATCTCCATCTGTACTGGGGCTTGTAGAAACACACCCACTTTACTGGTACACAACAAACTCTTCAGGCTCTTGAAAAGTTATTGTATGGAAGTTATCTGAACTTATAGATTTTAAAGTAGCCAGGGTTAGATGTATGAAATTTTAAATGTCCATTTAATTACTGTCACAGTAAAAATATTTATTATCAGTCAATTTCTTAGACTGTAGGATTGCACTATCAGAATTTTGCTCAGTATAGAACAAAAATGCTGCACTGAATGTGGCTTTTTCTGCACTGTCCATCTGGCAACAGATTACAACATTTGTGTTCATCACCCTCAACACCCTGCCCAGGGATTTCTTCCATTTCTCTTTTCATAGAACCACAGAAACAAGTAGTTTAGAAAAGACCTTTACAATCATAGAGTCAACCATTGCAGACACAGGCAAGAATCAGGCAGACATGTTTTATATGCAGTTGTGTTTTCCAATTAATACTAACTGCTATCAATAAAGATTTCCCTTTCCCCCAACCCAAGAATTGCTGCTATCACACCCTCCCAGTGCCAGCTTGCTCTTTGCCAGGCTGGCCCTCTCTCTGTGACTGAAGCTCACAGAGAATGTGGTAAAATGCAGTCACTGTACCTTCAGTTATCCCCCTCTTTCCTCACTGAAGTTCTTGCTCTCATCTTTTAACTGACCATTGCTTCTAGTTCTGTGGAACTGGCCTTCCCAAATCACCACACACAAACACTGCAGGGATGTACTTTGTATAAGAAATGTAAAACCAGGCTACAATCACTTCTTTCTCCTGCCAGGCTGCTCTCTAGCCTGTTCCCTGCCTGTCCATGCTCCTGCTCTGCTCTCCTGACAGGATCCAGCATGCAGGACAGCCACTCCCATCCCCTTTGTCTGCATTTGCATCCCCCTCTGCCCACAAAGACACCCTTCATGCTCTTTGCTCTCCAGGGCAAGCAGTGTCATTTTTCTTCTGGAAGATCTTAAAGTCTCCTGGTACTAACCAGGAGGACCCATCACCATCATCCAAGCTAATTTTAAATTGTTCCATGGCCACCGAGGAAGTCAAGTCTGTTTTCTGAAGGCACTGGGCCCTATTTGCCTGCTCAGAGCTCCTTTTAGCAGATTTGGCTGCCTCAGCTGTTACCAAGCCAAGAGGCTGTAGACATTGAGTTCATTAGAAGCTGTTGGAACAAGCTCTTTGCACAGCTCATTAAAAGTGCCCCCATGCCCCTTCCAGCAGAACAGTTCCTCCAGCCCCTCCTGCCCTGCCCCAGCTCTTTGCAATCATTCACAGCCCTCCAAGCAGGGGGGTCACAGGCACTCCCACTCACGGGACAAATATTCAGCCATTTCAGCAGCAACCAGAGCAAGAGGTGACACGCAGACCCCTGTGCAGAGAACTGGCTCCACACAGGGCATTTCCTTCTGCTGCCTGATGTGGTGGGCACAAAGCACTGTTCCAGACACAGCTTGGGGAGCACACCCTGAGGTCTCAGCAATGCACCCACAAAGCAGAAATTTCATTCCTCTATTTAGCAGAAAGGAGGCTGCAGACAAAACCATTTACACCAGCCTCCCTCTACACACCCACCACCTACAGAGGCCATCAATTTTAATTGCCCATTAAAACAAGGGCAATTAACAGCAGCAGTGGCAGCCCTGTCACCATCCCTCTGTGCAGGGACTCACATAAGGATCTGGAGAAAAACCACTGCAGAGTGACAGCTGGCAAGAGCTCTAATCACAGCTTGAAGATGTGAACACTGGAGTCCATCACCAGTGAGCAAGAGCAGACCTGATGGATGATTTTTCTCTTTTGTGTTTCCAGGGGGATTTTACTTAAGTGTAGGGAAAACCCACTGCACCCACATCCTAGGGCATCACTCAGAAAGGACATACTAACCCAAGGAGCCACAGCCTGTTGTGTTCTATCACTTGAAGTCATGAGTTCTTGGTCTCCAGGTCCAAGTGAAATGTTGCCCATGAAACGAAAGCTGAGGTGGCTTTTTATGGTAGAAATCCTTTGGGTGATTAAAATTGCAGAGCATCCCAGCAGGGAGTAAATGGTGACATGATGTGAGAACAGATTTTTAACATCAACAGAGAGGAAATTACTGCAGAGGTGCCTGTAAGACACATTCTCACAAGGGAAGGCTCATCCTGAGACCAGCAGAGGCTGAGCCTCACGGCTTCTCCTCTCCTACCAGTTTCTGTTGCACCGTGCCAGGCAGCATTCCAACATCCCAGCAGGAGCACAGGGCTCTCTCTCCAGCTTGTCCAACACCCCCGTGTTCCAGATGCACGAGCACTCGGCAGCATCCCGGCTGTTCCAGTGGCTGCACATCACCAGCACTCCTCCTGCCCCAGCCTGCTGTCCCTGGATGCCCTGCCTGGGACAGGCTCCCAGTGACTCCAGCACAGCCCAGCCAGTTGAGTTCTTGCTGGCCACCTGCAGCAGCTCTCACGAGCTGGCTGCCCAGGAGAGGCCAGGCTGGGCTGCAGTCCCGTGGCAGGACAGACAGACGCCTGACCGGCAGTGCAGCGAGGGCACGCAGCCTTTGCCATCACGTGCCAGGGCGACTTCCACACTCTGCCACCCCTGATCCCCTGCCTGCTGACCCTGTTCCTCCCCCTTGCTGCTCTCACAGTGTGGTTAAAAGCATAACCTGCTCCTTCCCCTCCCACAGCCCCTCGCGGCTCGGGCTGCGGACAGGGGGTCAGGCGAGCTCCAGACGTCAGAACTTAATCCCCTGTTGATGCAACAGCAAGTTTCTTTTCTTGTTGAACAAGTGAGAGAGTTTAGTGTTGAAACCCTGGATGAATCATTGACCCCTGAACATGAACAGATACAATGGTGTACAGGAGTTAGCAGCCACAGGTTCCCCCTACGCCAAACCCTGGGAGAACTTGGGGAAGCTGCAATTTGGACTTGCTTGAAACACTCACTCATGTGAGCATCCAGATTTTGACAGGTACCAGCCAGCGGCACTGCTACCACCTGTGATGCTTTAAAATCCATGGAGAATGAAGAACAGGTGAGCAACAGAGCAGCCAGCTCTGCCAGGGTCTCCTTCCATCACCACAGCTGTACCCCTGCTTTGCCACCCGCTCGGCTGCAAACATTTCCACTTTCCCAACACCATTTTTTCTTCAATAAAACAGCATTGATCAGACCACCCTACCCATGAGGTCCTCCATGGACTGCACCCTAGAGTGGGCTACCAGCTCACTCGGGGAGCTGAGTGGGAGCGAGCAGCACCATTACACCACAGATATATTTTTTAGTTCTGTACACATACAGAAATCCCTTTCCTGAACATCCAAATCCTTGTACAGCCTGTGTAGCACTACACACTTCAACCAGCACACAGAGCCCCAAGATCAAGGCCCTTCCCACAGTGCTGGGTTCATCTGTGATTTCTTCTCATTATGAACCACTGCACAAAAACAGACATGAGCTTGCACTTAGCATACAGTGCATCTCCTCCCTCTCTAATCCTATCTCACAATTTTAACAAGTGCCAAAGCCAAACAGGATGCTATTAAATACACTTGAAGTCATTTGTTCAGCTATTGACAATTAATGCAGAAATGTAACTATTCAGTTATGAAACTGCAAGGGAATTTAGTACCTGTTGTGCAATGTGTTTCCTATTCCTTGAGGGAGACATTCAACACAGTCCTATTCATAACTCAGCCAACAATACAAAACAGAGGAAAAAAGTGACATTAAATCCAAAGAAATGTCTCTTTTAATATATGGTGTCATTAAATAAAGCAATGGTCAATCTATTTTATTTTTTTAATTTAACAGTGTGTTTTGTATCTCAAAGGAGAAGGTTTCACCTGACAAGCACTGAACAGGCAGAACTAAGTGCCAGCTCTGTGTCCTTACAGCTCCTAAACTATTCCATGTTTACTACATACTGATCATTACTTATTTTAAGTCATTCTCAAATGGATCTGAGTCAGAACATGAGGGTGAAATCTGGCTCACGCTGAAGTCAATGGTGCAAAAAAAGTCCACAGGGCAGTGAAGACATCCACAGTGTCTTCACTGCCCTCTGGACTTCCACCCAAGGCTCAGAGGTTCCTGGTGCACAAGAGCCGTGCAAAAAATTCCTCCAGCCCCCAAAGCCTTGCCGCAGATTGCTTTATGTGCAGTTCATCACATGCTAAAGCACAAACCTTCGGAGGAGACCAGTTTCCACCTTTACAAAACAGCACTTATCTTACTCGCAAAGCCTTTTCAGACACAGCATCAAAGTGCCCCGAGAGTCCCCCACAGCGGGGCGGGCACTCTCAGCCCCGCGGCACAAACTGCAGCGCAGCTCCGCAGCTCCCGGTCCCACCGCCACTCCCGTCGCTCATGGATGTGCCAGCGGTGCCAGGTAAACTCCCAGCGCCGGGCACTTACCTTCTACCCCAGCTCTGCAAAGCCCCGCCCTGGGTGATGCTGGTCTTGCCTCAGTTTCCCCAGATGCCATTTGGGCACTACTGATAAAAGTTACAGGGCGCTTGGGTACCAGCAAGAAGCACCGATCATTGCCACTGAGCTCGAGCTGATACGATCCTCCCTCCTCCCAATGTCCATATAAGAGACATTAAACAGAATTCACGTTACCTATCCCTTCTACCCCCTATAAACCCGACATGACCGCAGGACGCCCCATCCATTCGCACTTTAAGTTGCAAAAGGGTGAGGAGCTGTGCAGCGCAGGCTCTGCTCCATGCTCAGGCAGCAGGGTGACGCTCTCGAGAGGCGAACACCGCTGCTGCTGAGGCAAGCGGTGGCATGGAGCCCCCAGGCTGTGTCCCCGATCCTCCCAGGGTGGAACGCCGCTCCACACACTCGGAGCTCCCGGTGCAGCATCCCCGGTGTGCTCTCCCGCTCCTTGTCCCGCAGTTCTGTCTGTGCCCGTGTCCCGCAGTTCTGTCTGTGCCCGTGCCCCGCTCCGTGTCCCGCAGTTCTGTCTGTGCCCGTGTCCCGCAGTTCTGTCTGTGCCCGTGCCCCGCTCCGTGTCCCGCAGTCTGTCTGTGCCCGTGCCCCGTAGTCTGTCTGTGCCCGGGCCCCGCTCCGTGTCCCGCAGTCTGTCTGTGCCCGTGTCCCGCAGTTCTGTCTGTGCCCGTGCCCCGCAGTTCTGTCTGTGCCCGTGCCCCCCGCCCCGCAGCGGGGTCCCAAACCCGCAGTGCCCACCCGGGGTCCCCCGGCGGTACCTTGGGGGGGAGGCTGAGCAGGATGGGCACCAGCGCCAGCGGCGCGCACAGCAGCACCACGAACCTCCGCACGCTCCACGCCTTCTTTACCAGCGCCCCCAGCGCCGCCATCCCGCGCCCATCGCCGCGGCCACCCCGCGCCCCCGCTTTATCCCCCGGGAACGGCCCTCCCGGTGGGCGGCACCCCCCCGGGACCCCCCGCCCTTCTCCGCCCCGCCTCGCCCTCCGGGAGGGGCCCCGCACCGCCCCACGGCGCTGCGCCCCGCTATACCGCCTCCTATCCCCGATACCCGCCCTTTATACGGCCCCTACATCCCCCTCCTTTCCCCCACCTCACCATTTCCCAGCCTTTTTTCTTTTTCTTTGTTTTTTTTTTCTTTTTTCCTTATTAAAAATAAGCAAACACAACCAAACAAAAGGTCAGCGGCGTGGAGCGGGATAAAGCCATGGGAAATAGCGGAAAAGCAGGAGGAGAAGTCTTGGCTGACACAAGTGTGAGCTCCAGCAAGCAAGCGACGAGCCTTGACTGTACCCTCGGTGTCCTGTCGGGCTGGACCTTAAGGATGCTTCACGAGTCAAAAAGAAAACACAAAAGCTGCCCAGTTTGAACTCCGAGGGTGGATTTTCTTGCCAGCTCTGTCCTGTATTGGGGCCATCAGAAAGGAGATGGGGGAGTATGTGGGGCAGGACAGGATCCCCTCTCCTGACTGCAGTGAATCTCAGCAAGTGCTGCAGAAGCTGCTGGTCTCGTCTGAGCACAGTGAGAGGCAAACAGCCCAGGAAACTGAGCTGCTCCACTATCAGGATGAGCAAGAGATCAAAGCCAAGGGAGCTGCTTTTTACACTGCCTGGATTCTTGCAATTGAAGGGGTAAACAAAGCTGAGTGCTGGGGAGAAAAATGGGAAAGCAAAGTAACATCCTCAGTACTTCAGGAGCATACTCTGAGTGCCATATATGACAGAGAAACCTTTCCATTTCACAATTAATCAGCTCTCTGGAGAGTTACTCCTCCTTGACACCATTTCCTAGATCATCAAGGAAGTTGGAGTCAAATGCACTGTTTTAAAAAGCAGATGTGAGAAAACCTCATCCCCCTTATACAACCCATGAATCACTGCCACACAGGGAACAAGAAATCAGAATGTGGTGGTACAATCAGCAATAGAGACAGTACTGTGCTCCTGGTCTGGATCCACCTCCTGTGTTCCCCTCCCTCTCCTTAACAGCCCAAATGTAATTTTGCACAAACAGTAACAAATCAGTTAATGCCCACAGCCATCCCGGGCAGGGGCTAAAGGGTGGCGACATCACCACTGCGGCTCTTTTCAAACAGCAGAACGGACACAAAAGCTTTTGCCGGGCACTGCCGGGGGCCGCTGGCAACGCGAGGATCCGGCATCCGCCTGGCGCCCGGCCCTGCGCTGCCCTGCCCCGCTGGCAAACGCACCTTGTCCCGGGGCCCAGCAGAGAGCACAGGGCTGGCCGAGAGAAATCCAGGAGGATTTTTATCTTGCTTCTCCTGAACTGCTCAACAACATGAATACAAAGTTTTCATGGCCAAAGTAAATGGTGGGAGATTGCTCTGCTGCCTCGATGCTACAGCAGGTCATGGGAGGAGAAGCTGCTCCATTACTTGGGTAGTGGTGCATGATGGAGAGGATGGACAGAGGGATGAGTGAAAGCAAAATTCAGGCCAGTAAAACAATGGAACTGCTTAAAACAGGTTCAGCTTACCCAAAATACCCATCAGGCAGAGACTGGGAGCCCGTGTTCGAGTGTGTGCCACGTGCCGGACCAAAGGAGCTCTACAAAACTCCTCTCAAAATCAACCTTTAAAGTTAAAAAAAGCTTCAAAACAATAACAATGGGCACAGTTTGTTCTTTCTCTTACAAGGATACACATTTCTGGCAGTGTGGAGAGCGAGGGGACGGGCAGCACGGTCCCTGCAGTGGTGCTCAGGCCGGGACAGCCCCAGCCCCTTCCCCAGCCCCACCCGCCCCGCTCGGCTCAGTCTGCAGAGCTCCCCAGCCGAGCCCATTGTGCAGGGGCTGCACGCTGGTTCTCCCGGCCTTCAGAGGGGAATTAACGTTTAATTAGTTCGTTTTCTTGTAAACTCCACCTCTACCACCCCATTTCCAGTGCCAGCTGCAGCTGCAGCTGCCCTGCCTGTGCCTTCTCTCCATCACTGGGCTCAGACCACTCCCGGGGTATTACTTAAAGTATGTTTAGTTTATTGGCAAAAGAAAGGTGCTGTGAAGTACCCAAAGGGACCACAGTGGGACACAGTTTGTGCTTGGGCCAGGGAGGGGCTTTATTTATCTGTAGTGACCCTCAAAGAGTGAACCCTGAGTTGCAAATGAGCTTTTATGCTTTTATTGCACTAACTTTTTCTATCAGCAGTGATAGGAGAAAAGGCTTGCAAAAGGTTATCAGTGTTCTGCATCTTGCAAAACTGGAAAATATCAATTTCCTGCAGACATCAAGGTTTAGACTATAAAAAAGCTCACTGAAAAAAGCTACACCATATATCTTGTATGCATAGTTTTTACATTTACACACAGTAACTGCCATCACAGAGCAGCCACTGTCCAAAATTCATGGCAACAGCATTCCCAGATTATTCAACAGTGTCTCCATCCCTGTTCCTTGCTTGTATGGGGGGTTTTTTTGATGTTTCTTTTTCTTCTTAGTGCTCCTCTAGGTCTCCAACTCATATTTATCTCCAAAAATCCCCTTAGTTCAGTTCTGCCTCCATGGCATCAGTGGGCAAAACAGAACTTGGTCTTATTGCCAACCTAAAGTCAGGCTGGTAACCAAGAGCTCCCCACTCCCACCACAGAAACCACTGATGATGTCAGATACCAAAATAAACAGAAAAGGCAACTCCATCGAAAATCAGCAATTTCCTCAGAAATACTACACTGCACTTTGTGCTGACAAAATGTCTCTATTTCCATTTAATTTGTCTTTCTCTCATTTCTTTCATTCCTCTTTCCACATCTTGTCTGCACCTCCTTGTATTCATGGCATTTTTGAGTGATATCCAGGTGTACAGCAAGGTCAAGGAGGTGCTGGGAAGACTCTGGAAATGAAGCTGTTCCCAGCAGGCCTGGAGTTGACACCCTGAGACAGCAATTCACTTTTAAAAGCAAAAAGATTCAAGCAGTAGAAAGACCCAGAGTGATCAACTGTACATTCAGCACACAGCTGTAAATACATTCTGCTCAAAGGTTTTCCCTGAACATACAGATTTTCCTGCTGCTAGTGATGGTGGCAGAGGGACCCCCAGTGGCTTTGTGCACCACCAGCCACCTTTTGTTACATCCCACAATCTCAGGGTCCCCCAACAGGCAAGCAAGAAGGTTTTGGAGGGGCTGAAGGACAACAAAGCCTTAGGGAGAACAGCCCCTCTGGGTAGGACAGGGCAGGACATCACCACTAACACCAGTGTGGGCTGCAAGGACTTTGTAAAAAGTCAGGCAAAACTCTGGAAGAATATTGGTGGCTCAAAAGTGGATTTGCAGCAGATAAACAGGCAGAAAAAAAAAGAGAAGAGAAGAGAAGAGAAGAGAAAAGAAAAGAAAAGAAAAGAAAAGAAAAGAAAAGAAAAGAAAAGAAAAGAAAAGAAAAGAAAAGAAAAGAAAAGAAAAGAAAAGAAAAGAAAAGAAAAGAAAAGAAAAGAAAAGAAAAGAAAAGAAAAGAAAAGAAAAGAAGTCCTATTTACCTTACAAGAATGGACATGCACTGCACATAAAGCCTGAGTGTTAATAATGCAATGGCAAATTATTTTAATAACAACACTAATAGTAATTGAAATCTCTCTGCTTATGAGTACAGAGATGCACAGAAAGCTAACACAGCAGCATGTCAAGCTATTCCCAGCCAACAAAAACTGGAACCTCCACCTGCCCTGTGAACCAATCAGGGAACCAGTGGTTTTCATCCAAGGAGGTGCTGCTGCAGACACAACTCGTCCCAGCATCACAGAGTGAGTTGGAAGGGAACCCAAGGATCATTGAGTCCAGCTCCTGAGGGGCTGATACAGCTGAGGCTGCAAGAAGATGTGGGGTGGACACTTTGCATGTCCAGAGTGTCCTTTTTGCTGGACATGAACCTGCTGAGATTTTTCCACCTTCAAACAGCAACAGTTCACCATTCTCTACAGCAATCCATCTGACACGCCAGGCTGAGCAAGAGGAAATATCAACAAGCCCTAACACAGATGTGGAGAAAGTAACACTTATATAACAAGGAGGAGTTTATCACGCAGTGAAAAAACAAAACATTTTGCTTTTCATGACCAGTAATGTCCTGCTTTGTTTTGAAGCTCCATCCCGGAGCTGGTTTCAGCAGAGGCCAGTTCAGCAGTCCCTGCTCGAAGGGCAGTCCCACGCACAGCTCCGCGGGGGGACTGGCCTGGCCACAGGCTGCCGACCCAGCTCAGGGCACCGCGGATCGCCCTGAGCACCGCCCGCGGATCGCTTTTGTTTCTGCTCCGCTGTCCCGCAGGGAGAGCCGCATTTCAACAAACACGGCGATAGCTGGAAACACGCTTCTTCAAAGGGCTTTGCAAACAGAACTCAATCCTGGCATCACCGGGAGCGGGGACAGCGCTGTTTGTACAGATGGGGGACGGCGGGCAAGGGGGTCAAGGCTGCTGCCTCCCCTGCGGGGCCGGCACTCAGGGCTCACATCCCTCATTTGGGGACTTGTGAGCTCACATCCACCTGCTCCCACCGTGCCATGAGGCTCCAGCAGCCCGCGGGACACCGGGGAACACCGATCCGAGTGCCCGTGTGAGCTCTGGATGGACCGATCCGATCCGAGCGTGCCCGTGTGTGCTCCAGCTGGGCCGAGGAGCAGAAGGTGCAGCAGCAGCAGGGGCTCCTCCAGCCCCGCTCTCGCGGCACACGGGGCACGCATGCACTGAACAAAACACGGCAGCTGCAGGGAGCCGGGCGCGCGGTACCAAAGCTGTGGCTGGGCGGTGGAACCCGTGCCCCACTCGCCGAGGTCGGGCACTCGCCCAGCGGCTTTTCTGGCAAGAGGTGAAATGCGCGCCGGGCACGGGCAGCCCGCCGCGCCAGGACACTTGCGGGCCGCGGGACGCGAACCGAGCACCTGCGCGACCGGGGGCGGCGGCGCTGCGGCGGCGCCACCGCGCGGAGTGAAGCCGGGGCTGCGGAGGCGCCTGGTGGTTCTCGGCGCCGCCCGTTCCGGTCCCTCTGCTCGGCTGCGCCGCTCCAAGAGGGCAGGGAAAGCCCTGATCCCTCTGTCCTGCCTGGCAGAGCAGCTCCTCACAGCCGCCTCCTCCCCATCCTGATCCGTACGGGACCGGCCCGAGGCTGTGCAGAGGCAAAGGACTCCACTCCCTCTTTTCCACGAGCGGTTTCAGAGAACAAGGGAGTGCACAAAAGCACAGAGGATCTTCCCGATGGATCCAGACTGCCCAGCACAGCAAATTGCTCAACAAGAAGTTCACCGTTTCTTTGCATCACTACCTGCAGACAATGATGCTCCCACATTCACACCCCAACCTGCTCACATCTCCTAACCCACCCACTGTGGGGTGTGCAAGATTTTCCCCTGGCACACCTTCCATTCACACTATTAGATACAGTAAGCCAGAAAAACGAAGTAATATAGAGAAAACATTACAAGAAAAAGACAATTACCACCTACCTCTGCCAACCACCTACCTGAGCAGGCAACAGCAATACCAGCAGTCCCCCCTGTAAAGCTCCAAAACAGGAAATTTACAGCAGGCTTCTTGCTTAAAGTGTCTCAGTAGAAAACTACACTTAACAAATTAACAAATTTTATATTTCTTTCAGACAGTACTATTGACTGAGAGTAAAAAAAGACAATTTACTACCAGAAGAAAATAAAACTGGTTTATGTTTAGTATTATGTTTGGTATTTCAGCATTGCCCATGTTCCAGAATTCAGTTCTGAAAATTTTCAGGATGTGTTGAGTCATTTATAATAGATTTAAACCCTTTGCTGTAAAGTCTTCTGAGAAAAACAACATACTTGTTTTTCTCAGTTACCTTTTGTAGATGCTATTTTGTAGTCTCTGAAATAAGAACCTCCCACAAATTTATGGTCTACAGGCCAAGAAAGATTGCTCTGAATGATTCTAACCACACAAAGATGAGTAGAATGACATTGTAAACTATTTTGTATTAGAAATATTTAACATGTAGGACAGAAGTGACCTCTAATTGTTTCTCCCTTGGCTATGCCCCAATCTCACAATTTGGTTACTTGATGACACTTAAAACTCTTTCAAGTTTATTTATTTGAAGACACAGTTATCAAAATAGTGATCTGTGAAATAAAACCAACTAGAAATATAAATAACCCTCTTTGCAAAACCTACTATTTCTCCATCCCTAACCCCACTCTCTTCTACCCAATCATGGATCTCTTCCTCCCCCTTAGCCGAACCTCATCCAGCTTTTTGATGACAGGACCAGATTTTTTAGACGTGGCTGCGTAGGTCTTTAGCAGAGCTTGGAACATCGCTTCAGTATCTGGATGAGTGCTAATGAAGGCTTTTTCCAGAACATACAAATCAACTCCTTTATCCTCTGGAAGACCTGAAATAAAACTGAGTCCAAAGTCTATCAACACCAGGTCCAGCTTCTCCGTGGGTGGCCGCAGGAGGAGATTGGCAGTTGTGAGATCCCCATGGATGATATCCTCATCGTGCATCCTTGCTAACAGCTCACCCATCTTCTCTGCTAACTTATGGAGGTCGCTGGTATCATTCCCACTCTTTTGTACTGAATAAATATGATCCTGAACAGTAATTGAGTCTACAATATCTTCAAGATAGATGGAGTTGGTGACATAATCCACGAAGTAGACCACTGGCGCTGGAATCCCTATTTAAAAGAACAAATCAAATGTGAGCAGTTAATTTACACAATTCCCAGCTTTATTTTAACAAAACACAACCGATAAAAGCCTTAAGCAGAAATGCCAGTTAAGATCACACCCAGCCACCGGTGATCCACCCCTTGGAGTGGCCTGGCCAACACTCAATCCAAGCCATCTGCACAGCCCCGCAGCCTTACACGGACCTGGCAGCTCAAACCTTTTGACAGCCCAGCCCCTCCAGGGGGAGCCTCCCCGATAAAACACACTCTGGGACACACCGAGGGCAAGACGAGCTTCAGGGGCACTCTGAGAGAGCAGAGCGCGTCGCCCCGGGCTCAGAAGCCCGGCATCCTTCAGGACGGCGCTAAGTGCCTGAAATCTGCCCTGAGCGACCTGAGGAGCCGGGGTGCTGGGGCTCACATTGTCAGTCCGTGTGTCCTGCCCCGGGGTGTGTCTGTCTGTCTGTCCGCCCTGCCAGGCAGCCCCAGCCCGGCCCGGCCCGGCCGCCCCCATGCCCACCTGCCCGCCGGCACCGCAGCAGCGACCGCGCCTCCTGGGCCATGCGCCGCCGGCTGAGGCGCTCCTCCAGCGCGGGGTGTCGGTAGCGCTTCGGGACGCGGAGCTTGGCCACGGCCGCCCGGCCGAGGAAGAGCCCGCGGTACACGTGCGCCTCAGCGCCCTGCTGCACCAGCCGCAGCCCCGGCAGCGCCGGCGGCGCCGGCGGCTCCTCCGCCACCATGGCGTCGCCCGCCCCGCACTCCGCACCGTCCGCGGCGCGGCCCGCGGCTCCCAGCTCGGCCCCCACGTCGGCCATGGCAGCGCCCGGGGCCCCGGCCATGACCGACCGCGCACCGCCCGCCTCCGCCTGGGTCGCCGCCATCGTTGCGACACACAACAGCGCATGCGCGGGGGCGCCTGTTCGGTAGAGCTCGGTAATGTCCGGCCATACTCGGCAGCGCTCGGTGGGCCGTGACGGAAAGGTACGAAGTGCCGAAGCGCCGCCCGGCTGTACCGCTCGGCCGCCCCCGCTATAACGCGCCCTGCCCCGCTCTGCTCCCGGGGCTGCCGGCGCTGCTTCTTCCAAACCCCTCCCTGTGCTTCCCCCCGGGAACCCTGCTGGCCTCTGCTTGCCTCTGGGTAACTGCAGCATGGTGGGACTCGTTCCCGAGCATCCCCGAGCCGGCGCGCCCTCCCGTGGTTTTGCCGGTGCAGGAGCGAGACTTGCAGCTGATCCAAGGCTCGCAAGGAAAGATGTTGGATGTGTTTCTTCCCGAGGTGTCAAGTGGGAGCTTGTAGTTCCCCCGAAGTTCTCCCAGCATCACTGTGGAACCCCCCTCCGGGGTTCCAGGGATGTCCCATCATCCCTGGGACACCGCAGTCACCACTGCAGCATCACCATGGGGGCTCCACCTCTGGGACATCACCACCAGCATGGTCCATCACTGGCTGTGCCGTGTGCCAAAAGCCTCTGCTGGAGCCCGTGCAGACCCACTGCAGCTGCCCAGGTGTGGCTGGGCTTTGCCCCTAAGCTGACAGGGTCAGCAGCCTGCAGCAGGGCTGTGCTGTCACCTCGGGTCCCCACGCTGGGCACCACCAAAGCTCCTGCCCCAGCTCTGCCATGGGCCTCTTATCTGTGAGTCAGGTGATTCCCCCTTCCTCCAGCAGCCAAGTCCCTCATTGCCATCTTATTAAGAGATGGATAAACCTCATTATCCTCATAAATCTCATTGGAGCAGTGTTTGGGTTTTTATGGCACCCTGAAAACCCACTGCCCCACTGGGTGATCTGCACCTACAGCAAATACGTTCCTCAGAAGATACAAGAGAATTCAGCCCAGTCCATGTCAATATGTTTTCAATTGTTGCTTTTGGAGGTGCCTCAAGTCCATTTTGTCTTTGTTTTCTCACGCACAGCATTTGTTTCCTTTTCAGAACATTTATATTTTATTAACACATTCCACACAGCTTACATGTCATTGCACGGTGGGATCATGCCTGGCAAATATTTATCTTGCTTCAGTGACAACTTTTAAACAACCTTCCCAAGGTTTCAATGATACAGATAATCCATCCTGCAATTCTGCCCACCCGTGGCACCCTCCTGCAGCTGTGGCAGGGCTTGCCCAGGGAATTGGGTGAATTCTCTGTGGCTGGAATTTGCAAATGCCTCAAACACTCAAATAGAGCAGGTTTTCCCGTGTTGTGAACAGATTTTATCAGAGCATCTGTGCACAGATACCCCCATAAATGCACATATACAACCTATAAGCAAGTGCTCACACATAGCCTTGGGTTCATTATTCTGGCAAACATGATGGTTTTCTCTCATGCTGGCTAAAACCTCCTCCAGAGCTTTCAAAATATGAAAGAAAATATTTTTGCTTTATTTCCCCCTTTATTTTATTTATTTAAATTTTATCTTCCCTGTGATTTCACTTATTCTTTTCTCTTTTAAAGCAATAAACAGTTGACATAGCCCTTGGAAACTAACTAGAGCCATTTACAATATTTATGGTATCACCCAGTATTTTTATTGGAATATTGGATCACCCCAGAGAACTGCTCTGAAGCCACAGACTGGTAAATGGTTTCATTATGTAACTCTGTGCTCCTGGTGACAAGCATTTACAAACTCTCCTTTTGCAAACAATGTAATTAAGTTAAAAATTGCAGCCCAGCAAACAAAGCTAATGGGAATCAAGACAGGTCTCATGGGCTCCTCCCTGGTGTCCTACAGATCCTTTGGCATCATGTTCAGCCCTGGAAACAGCTCTCCCAGCTTATTTAGAGATAGAGGCTACCATCCTCTGAGCTGGACAGATGGGAAAAGGGATGAGTTTGAGTTGTTGCAGGGTCCCATGCTGGAATCATCCCTAAAATTTACAAGGAAACAGGATTCCTGCTGGGACCAGCACTGCTGACCAGCATTGCCAGGGAACCCCTGGGTTAGGACATCCTAACAGAAAACACCTGCAGCCTGGCACCAGGAGGAGAAACCTCTCTGGGATGTAAATGAATGTGCAATAAATGCAATAAATGAATGTGCAATAAATGCAGCTCTTGCGAGCTGGCTCCATCCAGGCCAGCTGTGAGGCTTCTGCCAGCTCAGGGACCATCACTTCCATCAAGAACTGAATTGACTTTTGTCACTTTGGTCCCCTGAGCCCCTTCCTAAGGGTCAACCATAATAGAAGAAAATACTCTTGAGGGTGTGATGAGGATTCTTGAACATATCTTCCTTTTCCCAGGATGGACTTCTTTCTCCTGTTGTATTTGTATTTCAATTTGTCATTTTACAGCCTCTTTCAGGTGCTCTAGCCCAGAGGTAGAAAGTAACATTTCCAGCAATCACAGGCAGGTGGTGGTGCCAAACACAGGCTGCGGTTCCAAGGCAGAGCTCGGACTCTCAGGAGCACATTCCTGAGGCTCAGCCCTGGCATGGATGTGTCAGCCCTGGGGATGTGTCAGCCCTGGGGATGATGCCTCAGCCCTGGGATGGATGTGTCAGGTCAGCCCTGGGGATGTGTTAGCCCTGGGGATGGATGTTTCAGCCCTGGGGATGGATGTTTCAGCCCTGGGATGGATGTTGCAGCCCGGGGATGGATGTTTCAGCCCTGGGGATGGATGTTTCAGCCCTGGGGATGGATGTTTCAGCCCTGGGGATGGATGTTTCAGCCCTGGGGATGGATGTTTCAGCCCTGGGATGGATGTTGCAGCCCGGGGATGGATGTGTCAGCCCTGGGATGGATATCTCAGCCCCGGGGATGGATGTGTCAGCCCTGGGGAGGAGCTGTCCGCCTGCCAGGCAGGAACGCGCCCCGCAAGCCCGGCAGTCGGGAGCGAGATAAGGATCGAGATAAGGATCGGAGGGGAAAAGGCACTGCCGAGAGACACGGACTGCAGAGGAGGAGGAGGGGGAAGGCATCACGGGAGGAAGCAAGGACAGGAAGGTGCCTGCAGGCACGAAGCATTGGTGGATCCAACCCCCCCAGGGCGTTCTCAGGTGTTTTAAAAAAAGATTGGATGTGGCACTCGGTGCCATGGTTTAGTTGTGTTGGGGAATGGGTTGGACTTGATGATCCTGAGGGTCTCTTTCAACCCAATCATTCTGTGAATTCTGTGAATTCTTTCAGCTGGCCCAGAACACCCACTGGCTTCAGAAGGTGTGATAAGAAAGCTGTACTTTAAGGACCCCAAAGAAAGATTTTTTTTTTCCCTCCAAATTATGCCTGCTGTACATCATAGCAGGTTTTCACCCTTTTCTCCAGAGGGCAATAACCCACAGCCTCCACAGTGTCCATGTGACAGCTGCATTTCTGTACACACTGGTGTCATTTTTTTGTCCTCCTTTGGTAAACACACCATAAAGCTGTGCTCACCTGTGCTCACCTGTGCTCACCAAGACCTCACCTTCTTGTTGTCAGTTAATAATATTTCTTGTCCTGACGGAGACCAAGAAGCCTCCAGAAAATGTTCAGGTGGCAGAAAAATAAATGCTGAGTGACCATAGAGAAAAATGTAATTTATTCCTTCTCACACTGAAATAATTTCAGAAAGAAGGGATTGTTCAGGCAAATTGGAGATCATGTAGCCAAGAGTGAGTTTGCCCTGAGGCTGATGAGGACTCCAGGTTCTCTCTGGCTCTTTGCCTGGCATGATGGGGAATAATGAATGGGAGACATCTCCTCCAGTTCCTAACACAGCTCACCCAAAGTGCCTTGGCTTGAACTCTGGGGGCCAGAGATCATGGGCAAGATCACAGTGCATCCCCTGCATCCCCCTGTGCTCCCCAAATGTGGAACATTAGCCCAGACACAGCCATGTAGTGTTTGCTGTCTGCCATGAACTGGTTCAGCTTCCAAGTGGCCACTCCTTTCTTAGCAGGTTTCTGTGGCTTTCCAGCCGAGCTACCCAAAAACATGAATAAACTGTCAATCTCTTGTGCACTTTCTGAAGGCTTTCTCGTCTAGAGAGAGCTGCACAAGAGCAGCTCTGCTGGCAGTGAGGAGATTTCTCTTCTTGCAGTGAAACTGGGGACAGAGCTGACATTCCAGCCACCAGAGCCACATCCTTGTTTCTGGACTGTGAAAAATGCCTATTTTATGATTGGCTTTTCACAAATATTAAAATGAATATTATATCTGTTGTGTAAGAAAGTAATGCTGTATTAATTCTCTTAAGTAGTTTTAGGTTATAACAAAATGTTAAAATAGAAATTATGCTATGTGGGATACTTTTTTCCTAAAGAAAGGATTCGCACTGAGATAGCAGCCACAGGACACCTAAATCTTTCAGAGAATTTATTGCTCCATTATCAGGAGAAATGAACTTCCCACCTCGCACGGGCAGGATGACGCCGTTAGGGCTAAGAGGAAGAAGCTGACACTGACCAGACAGAATCCTGTGTTTGAATGGAATTTATGCATCATGTGTGAGCTGTATGAATATGCAACAGGCTATTGTTTTAAAGGGTTAATCTTCTGTTAATGGGTGTCCTTTTTCGGGCTTATGCTGCCTAGGAAAAGGTAACTCTTAGTTTCTATTGTCTCATATTGCCCTAATCCAAATTATCCACATTATTATTACTCTAACTGTTTTACTATTTTTAGAACCATTTCATTACTATTAAACTTTTAACATTTTAAAAACAAGTGATTGGCGCTTTTCACACGGACCGAATCACCGCGCACCTCCGTGTCCCGCCGGGCTCCGCCACCCCCGGGGACCCGGCTCCGCTCCCGGCATCGCCCCGGGCCGGCGCAGCGCCCCCGGGCCGGGACCCCCGCCCCCGAGAGGGGCGGGCAGGGCGACTACAAGCCCCAGGCTGCCCGGCCGGGGGCAGGGCACAGCGACGTGGCTCCGGCCGCCGCTCCGGGCCCGCTCCGCCCCGCTGCGCTCCGGGGCTCGGCCCCGCCATGGGTGAGTGCGGGACGGGACGGGACGGGATGGGGGGCACGGGGGCAGCCGGGGAGGAACGGGAACGCACTGCCCCGGGGAGGAATTTCCAAACAAACAAACAAACAAACAAAAAAGTTTGCAACTTTTGCTAAAGGCTTGGGTGCATCCCCCGCCCCTTCCTTTCTTTCTGTGCTGTTTTTAGCGGTCCCGGCAGCGCGTACAGCGAGCAGAGGAGCCAAGGAATTTCCTGTGGTTCGTTCCCGCGGCTGTCCCGGGAGGGGAGCGGGCTCGGGAGCATGGAGGGAGCTGGGTTTGCTGTGCCGTGCGGATTGCTTGGCCTTGCTGCGAGCAGAGCCCGGCTCAGCCCGGTGCCAGCCCCAGCCCGGCCGGACAGAGGGTCACTGCCCTGTCCTGCAGCACGGTGCTCCCACCGGTTTGCTGTAGGGAGAGAATCGCCTGGCACAGCTCCTTGCTCCATCAAACCTTCTGTCCTCATGCGGAGATCTGAAGAGTCCTCAAATTCCCCAGCTACGTCAGAATAGACCATACACAAACTGGATTTCAGTCAAAGTTCATAAGCCACGAGTGCTTATTAAGTTAACGAGAAATGCAGCAAAACCTGATGAAATCAGCCATGGGACTGTCTGTCTAATAGAATTTGTGGCCTGAAGCTAATGGGATGGCCACTTATGCCATATGTTGTCAGCAGATATTTTTTCTAATTATCTGCATAACATGGACAAGGAGTGCTAAAAGCAGCGCAGATGGTCACTCAGAGCATGGTGGGAGGGACTGGGATAGCTGGGATGGCATAAGTAGCACAAATAAGGGTTGCAGAATAAATAAAAATAATTGTATTTATATACAGCCATCACTGAGAAATAGCCTTTATTGATAACGGTAATTAAAAGCCAAGCAGAGACACTTCCCATTAAACACAGCTTGTGACAGGAAAAAAGTCCTTCAGCAGGGTGAGAAAAGTTTCCATGGTCTGGTAGTTGTGCCCACATTTTTTCCATGTACAGCCTACCAAAACTGTGAGTATTTCTAATTAAATAAAAGAACACAGATAGCATTACATGCTGCAAAACAGCACAAACCCCAAAACTAATCCACTTCACCTATGCTTCAAAAGTGTGATTGGAGGTGAGATCAGTGTCACTTCTGTCCTCAGAGGACATCAGCTCTTGCCTCAGTGCAATCCCTGCTGGTGGAACAAACATGGCTCATGGTTCACACATGGTCACCCCTTCATCCCCTCCCCGTGGTGAGAAGCATATGCAGCACCTTGGTTTTGTAGGGTTGTTTGAGGTGTTGTTGGTTTGAGTCGCTTTTGCTGCTGTTTTTGTCTTATTTTAGCTAAATTTGCATACTTAGGAAACTGGCACACTCAGCCCTGTGGGAAGGGCAAGGTCAAAGAGTCACTTCTTGTGTTTGAGGGTGGCAACAGTAAACTTTTCAGCTCACAGTGATGTTTGTCCTATGGGCCTGGACCAACTTGAGGAGTCTGCAATTGATTTGGGGATCCTGGGAGCTGTGGGCTGCAGAAGGAGAAATGAAGAAATCAGGGCCACCCCACAAAGTCATTTTTGAGCAGGGTTTTTAACCATAATATAGGAAGTAAGAATGCAGAACCTGCAGGGAGAGCTGGTTGTTCCACATGCACTGAAATGTGAAAATGATAATGCAGAACCAGAAAGCAGAAGCTGCATTTCCTGCCCAGAATGGATTTTGTAGTTACCATCAAGAGATACAACAGAGGATCCCACTGTACAACTCCAGGCACTGCAAATCACTGTCCTGCACTTAAAACCAAGTCTTAACTCTGTTTAAAAGTCCTGATTTCCAAGTTCTGCACCCTAAATGAGTACCCCTGCAGTTAGTGGAAGTCTGGTGGGTTGTGTGACTGTCTGCAAGTGCCTCTATACATGTGACTTAGTGACCTATGGGGGAATTCCACATCATGACTTTGTTGATGGAAAATTGTGGCTGTCCTGGGAGAGTTCTTCCAGCCTGTGCATGCTGACAGTTTGTTTTATAGCATCAGAAAACTGAACCTAGCACTGCTTGCTTGTTTTCCAGGTCGTGCACTGCTGGTCCTCCTCTTGTCAGGAACAGTGTCTCTCCTGGGCGGGCTGATATTTGGATACGAGCTGGGGATAATCTCTGGAGCACTGCTGCAGCTGCAGGCAGACTTTCAGCTCAGCTGCTTCGAGCAAGAAGTTCTGGTGAGCGCCGTCCTCATCGGAGCCCTCGTCGCCTCCCTGGCTGGGGGCATCCTCATCGACCGCCACGGCCGCAGGAGAGCAATCCTGGTCAGCAACCTGGTGCTGCTGGTGGGCAGCCTCATCCTCACTCTGGCCAGGTCACTCACCATGCTGGCCATTGGGAGAGTGACCGTGGGCTTTGCCATCTCTGTCTCATCCATGGCCTGCTGCATCTACGTCTCAGAAATGGTGGCTGCTCGCCAGCGAGGGCTGCTGGTGTCTCTCTACGAGGCGGGAATCACCGTGGGCCTCCTGCTGTCCTATGCACTGAATTATGTCTTTGCAGACGTGGATGAGGGGTGGAGGTACATGTTTGGACTGGCCATTGCCCCGGCAGCCATGCAGTTCCTCAGCATCCTCTTTCTCCCAGTGAACCCAGTTAAATTAAGCTCGTGGGACTCAGACTGCCAGAAGGGCCTCATCCCATTGCAGGACACAGAGGACAGAGCAGCAGCCAAGCGGGAGCCCTGTCAGGAGAAGCATTACTCGTTTCTTGATCTTTTTAGGACCAGAGACAACATGAGGAGGCGGACTCTGGTGGGCCTGGGGCTGGTGCTGTTCCAGCAGTTCACTGGGCAGCCCAATGTGCTGGGCTATGCCTCCAAAATCTTCCACTCGGTGGGGTTCCAGAGCAACTCCTCGGCCATCCTGGCCTCAGTTGGGCTGGGAGCAATCAAGGTGGTGGCCACGCTGGTGGCCATGGCCTTGGCAGACAGGGCAGGCAGGAGGGTGCTGCTCATGGCTGGCTGTGTGGTGATGGCCATGTCTGTCACCACCCTGGGCCTCACCAGCCGCATGGCTCCGCTGGCCATGGCCAGGGACTGCAGGGCAGCCACAGGCCCCAATGCATCCCAGAGCCTCAGCCAGCACCCCCTGACCCCACCTGTGCTCCGCCAGGCTGCTGTGTCACCTGTCCCACCTGCGTCAGGTGCTGCCAGAAGTCAGGCAGGCCTTGGTTTTGCTGCCACAAGGAGCCTCACGGAAGTTTTTGGCAGCACTCAAAGCAAAGAGGTTGTTCCTAATCCTTCCCTCACTCAGAAAAGGGACTTGGCAGGTCAGTCCAGGAAAGGAGCACTGCAAAGCACCGGCCCCCCTCCCAGTGCTGCTCCCTGGGAACAACACACGGTCTTAAATTGGATTACACTGCTGAGCATGATGGCTTTTGTGAGTGCCTTCTCAATTGGATTTGGGCCAAGTAAGTGTGGTGTTTATCCTTGCATTAACCCAGAGAATAAAACTAGGGCTGATCTGCAAGCTGCCTGCTTGAACCATTCCTTGTGTATCTGCTGTGCTGAGCAGCTCACTGTCTGGGAACTGGAAATATGTCCCCTCCTGGCCCCTGAATCATTTTCTAGCACTGCAGCTCTGTCAGCTACAGCACTGGAATAACTTTCTCTTCCATGCTATTCACTACCCTTGTAAAGCTGTTTTTTTCTCTGAAGTTCAATGGAAAATCAGAGCATCCTACAAACCCTACAAGCACTACATAAACTTCCTGTCACCCTGGTGAGGAGGAAAATACAGGGCTGAGGACAGAGGGACTGAAGGGACTTTGCTGTGTGATTATGAAAGTCAGTGCAGAACTGGAAGTTGAACCTCTTGAAGTTTCTCCATATCAATTGGGGTTCTTTTATTCTATTTATTATTAATTGTTTTTCATCAGATTAGATTAAAGATTAGTTATTGCTTTCTTGTAAATTCTACTGTTTCCTGGCATGTAAAGGCCTTGATGTGAGAAAACAGCATTTAAATCAAGAAAAGAATGTTAGGTGAGCAAGGAGCAAGTCTCATGGTTTTGACAGCCAGCCTGCAAATTATTTCAAGCAAAATAACCCCAGGATGAGAGAGACTTAAAGATATGCATTGCTTTAACTCTGATTTTAGCGCAAATGCAATGTTGTCTCCTTAATTCCACCCTTTTCTCATTTCTTTACAAAGAGCATGACCTGACAGCAGGCCTGTCAGATCTCTTCGTCTCCTGTGAATGGAGTGACCAGCTACTCTGCCTTCTTCTTTACTCCCTGGGCCTGTTTATTGCTATTTCATTCCTGCATGAAGTGTTGAGCACAGGAGGTTTGCAGTGTTCTGCTGTGATCAGCCTCTGAGATCGATGAATGTTTGACACCAGCAGCAGCAGGTGCTGGGTGAAGCCAGAGTTTAAACCCCCTGCTGAAATCTCCCTTGCCCATTTCCCAAACAAATTGCTTAACTCCATGCTGTCTTTGTGATCTCTCTAATCTGTGCAGTGACCTGGCTGGTCCTGAGTGAGATTTACCCTGCTGGGATAAGAGGAAGAGCCTTTGCCTTCTGCAACAGCTTTAACTGGGCTGCTAATTTACTGATCAGCCTCACCTTCCTGGACCTTATTGGTAAGTAGCCCCTTCCCCTCCCTCACCTTCCACAGGGAAGGTGCCCACCATGAGCCATTTAGAGATTAAGTGGCATTTTGAACAGTGAGGACTTGAGGCTGGAGTAGCTGTGACCCTTTGCCCCTGAGAGCAGCAAAGCCAGGCATCAGCAGCTCTGGTTAGAGCCTCGTTTATAAAAATCCCCAGTTGCCCACTGGGCTGCACTGTAGCACCACAGTTTCAGGAAACAGAGTTTCAGCTTCCACAGAGGCAGCTTTACAGCACTGCTCAGCAGGCACTGCTGGCCCTGGGCCTCAGCTGCCCTCTTCCCCCTGCTGTGGCAAAGCCTGGCATGCACCAGCCTTTCCCTTTGCCAATTCTCAGTCCAAGCCTTGCAGATAAGGAGTTTCCCAGCTCTCTTGAAGGCTTCACAAAATAAGGTGCCCCTGTCAGGCACCAGTGGCCACCTCACAGTAAGGAACCAGTTTCATTTGTACCCCACAATGTGACTCCTACACTCACACACCTGAATCTCTGCAGATGCCATTGGATTCTCCTGGATGTTTCTTCTCTATGGGCTGATGGGAGTGATGGCTGTTGTGTTCATTTACCTTTTTGTGCCTGAAACAAAAGGACAGTCCCTGGAGGAGATAGAGCAGCAGCTCTCCAGGAAAAGGTAGGTGTGCTGCTGTCCTAGCAGGAGTGCTGCCTTTGGGGGCTGCCCACTGCCAGCCCCCGGCCTCTGTGGCATTGCTACTGAGAAAATAGAAAATGTCAAGTTTGTGGCAGGGCTGTGGGACAGGGTGGGAAAGCTGCAGTGCCTTCATCAGCAGGTCACTGCCCTGAGCCTTGCAGTTGTGCTGCTGCAGGGCAGTAGTGACACTCAGGAAAAATGGGTTAAAAACCAGGACTCATGGTTGAGGAGAGGAGAGCAGGACCACAACATGGGACAGGAAGGGTAGGACTGGGAGGAGGCAGGAGGGGATGATAGTCCTGTCCTTTAACCTTAGAATAATCCCAGGCTGATCCTTCTCCTCTGAGGCAGAGACATCTCATGGAACATCGGCTCCCACCTGGTAATTTTCACACAAAGCTTGTTATGGACTAGGGAAGATCATAATGTGGTTTTGCCATCCTGGTTGTGATGGAGATGTCAGGGCAGGCGCTGCTGGAGCAGGGGAGATGGTGCTGGTGCCGAGGGGAGGGAGCACACAGCCCTGGGGGCAGGAGGGGTGCCTGCTGTCAGCCCTGCCCGCTCCCTGCTGCTGCCCCTGACCTTATCACTGCCCAGCAGGGTGTGGGAAGCAAATGTGCTCAAGCAGAGACGTGGAAGAGGAGCCAGCTGCACACATGCACTGTACCAGAGAGTGGAGCACTCCAGCAGCTCATGAAACCTGCCCAGAGCATCGAGCCTGAGGAGCTGCACCAGCAGAGGAGCAGGCTGGGCCACCAGGACACTTCTTCTCCGGGCCCTTGAACTGGTGACCTCTGGTCAGTGGCAATTCTCCCTGCAGTGCCCTGGATCTGGGAACACACCAACAGCCTGTCCTTTGGGTCCTTGGAGAATCTCTGTTCCCAGGCAGGGAACACATCCTTCCTTTGATATATTTTAATTTTTAATCATTTGTGTCTCCTAGCATTGAAGAGATTCATGGTTTTATACGCAGGAATTAAAGCACGGCTTTTGCTGGCGATTTCTCCATCCCTGAGGCTGGTTTGTGAGCAGGGTGCGTTGTTTTCCATGTCTCGGGATGGGGCCGGGGAGGGGCCCCGCACGGTGCCGGCCCTGCCGCCAGTGGGCACCGGCACCGCCCGCTCGGGGCTCCGCGGCCCGACCCGCAATGCCCAAAATCAGAGCCCCGCAGCCCCGGAGCCCCTTCCGTGCCTCCCCACACTGTGCCCGGGGCCTGGCGGGGCCGGGCGGGAGGGATACGCCAGCGGGAACTGGGGGTGCCCTGCCTGGGGCTGAGCAGGGGACAAGGCAGAGATGGGGACGCTGGGGTGTCAGGGGGACTCTCGGGGCCTTTCTGGGTCGCTGCCACCCCGAGATTGTTAAAAGTCTCTTTTCCCAGCCCGGGTGCTTGAAGAATGAGTTGGAGCTCTTCAGTTCTCGGTCTCAAGGTTGTTTATTGTGTCTTCTTGTTAAAAATTTTCTCCTGCCCCGCCGAGGTCGGTCCAGCAGGGCAGCTCCAGGCACTCTGCCTGCCCCCAGGGCAGGGTTATGTCTTTATACTGAAAACTACGTGTACAATGTTTACAATTACTTCCCAGTACCTATCACCTATGTTAGACAGTGAGCTTCTAGTCTAGACCAATCTAAAAGTGCCAACATCACAGCAGAAGATGGAGGCCAAGAAGAAGAAGGAGGAAGGCTGGACACACCCAGTTCCCTCCATCTTGCCTCCTGAACCCCCATACCAAAAACCCTAAAATCTACATTTCCACCCTGTGATAACTTCACTATTATTCTACTTAAACTGTTGTGGCTTGCTGGTCTTCATACAAGGTTGGTAATTTGCTCCATGGGTCATAATCAAACCCACAGGTGTTCTGGGCTCTGTGCCAGGGCTTCTGAGCCCCCTGGCAGGGGTCCTGGCTGTCCTGGACAGCCAGAGGGATGTCCTGGGTTCCCACATTGGACCAGGGGCAGGGCAGAGGATGGGGATGCTGGGGTGTCAGGGGGGACCAGGGGCAGCAGGCAGGGCTGGCTTTGCTGGGAGAACACCTGAATTAGCTCTGGGGTCAGCAGACAGGGCTGGGGACAGTGCCAGGTGCTGGGGTGATGGTACAGAAAGCTGTGAGACAGCTCCTGGTAAGGGGCTCAGTGAGCCCAGGGTAAAGGGCTGTCACTCCCACTGATTCTGCCAGCTGGTTCACAGGGCCTGGCTCCTCCATGGCAGCAGAACTGGGCAGGTGGCACTGCAAGATGGAAAAGCTGTAAAGGGGTGTTCAGATGAAAAGCTAAAGGAAGGTCAGTGGGTGCAGAAATTCAGACTGGCATCCTGGTGATGAGGAGGTGGCCCTTATCCAGGGGGAGAGTAGCAGGGAAATAAAGGAAGAAGATGAAGTAAAAAAGGTGAATTTGGCCATGAATGGTGCCAGCAGACTCACAGGAACATTTTTAAGCAGCCAAAACCAGCCAAAAACAAAGCCTAGATGTGCTTCTGTCACTATACCAGAACCTTAAAAAATAAGATAATGCCAGGCTTTCCAATCCTGAATAAAAATTCCAGAACCAGTGCAGATTTCTTGAGATGGGAAATCACAGATTCCAGTTAAAAAAAAAATGTAGAGCCAGTAGTGTGTTACTGAGCCCTGATAAGAATAAAGGTAATGAACTAATGAACAGCAAATATAAAACAAAATTAGAGAAGTTAGTCAGCTCAGTGATCCATCAGGAAGGAATAAAAAGTGGGTTTGGGTACAATAAAGGGTCTCCAGGACCAAGCAATGCTGGGAGTGCAGGGAGGGCTGTGCTCTGGGTTTGGTGGGGAGAGGTGCACAGGACCTGCTTCACAAGGTGTTTGTGGGAGAGCTGGTCTCTGCTAGTGACCACAAAACAACCTTTAATGCTGTAGTGGGAGAGTGCACACCAAATAAATCCAGCCTGGGGCTCTACAATTTCAAGAAAGGGAACTATGAAAAAAGAAGGTGATTAGTCAATAACAACAAACCAAAAAAGGGGCAGGCAGAAAGCAAGGAGCCTGCAAGCAGTCTGGAGGTGATTAAAAAATGCTCTGTTAAAGCCTAAGCAAAACATATGCCACAACTCAAAAAATAACTAAGAGGTCCTAAAAATCACCCTGCCTGACTCACTGCTAAGGTTAAGGAGGTATCACAGGGAGAAGGTCAGTGTTTGAAAAGTGAAAAGGTTTCCCATGTGAAGAAGAAAGGAAAAGCCATAAAACATGGCAAGTAAAGAGCAGACAGAAAAGACAGCTAAAAAAGAGCATGAAGATCTTGAAAAGCTCTTGCAAGTATCTTCTAAAAATCTTTATTTAACTATATCAAAAGGAAGAAACTGGCTGGGGAGCCATTGCTGAATACAAAGGTGCAGCAGGGTGCCAGGGAGGATAAGACAGGATGAGGCAGCTCGGGCACAGCTGAGTGTTGGTCTGCAGTGCTGCAGGTATTTGGAAGAACCTCACAGGCAGTAAATTAGAGGAACTGGATCAGTGTGGCTTTCCAAATGGCTGCAGTACCAGAGGGGTGGCAGCTTGCTAGTGCAGCTCTCAGCCACAAACCAAGTGCTGGAAGGGGACCCTGGGAGCTGCAGGGGTGAGTGTCACCTCTGTCCCTGGGTCTGCACCAGCAGCAAACACATGGGCAGCTGGGACAGAGCCAGCAGACAGGGGTGCCAAAGAGGGAAAGCTTCCCTTGCCAGCATACTGGGACTCTAGGAATATATCAATTATTCACGCAGATAGAGAGTACCCAACAGAGAGAACAGATGAAAGATTTTGTCAAAATTATTTTAAAAAACATTTACATTGCCATGGGAGTGAAACAATGCTTCTTTTATGTATTGAAACCTCTTTAAGGATATTCCTGTCTTGTAGGTAGCAAAGTGCAAGCTTTAACAGGCAGTTTTTGAAGATGAATGAGATTCAGCAACCAGACTACCCAAGAATCTCTGTTGGGTCTGGTTTTATTCAGCACCTTCAGTGTTGGCAAAGGAATGGACAGCAAAATCTCCATGTTTGTGGATGATACTAAACTCTTTTAGGAATGAACACCTTTTTCCATTGACAAAAGTTTCTGTAAAACCCTTAGAAATGGAAATGAGTGGGCAAAAAGGGCAGGTGGTGCCAGAGGCCCCTGAAGGCTGGCTGGGGGCAGCACGGATGGGAGAGTGCTTGCCTGGGTGAGTTGGCTCCCTCCATCATCATCTAACTGGACAAATGGGTCCCCACTCCAAATTTTGACCCATTAACATAGCAACAGGCTGTTTCTCTTCTTCCCTCCCCTGAGGCTGAGACCTCATAAGACCAGAGGATACAGAAATGCTTGAGGCAGTGATAAATCTTCTTTAGTGGGCTTTTATTTCCTTTTCTTTCACAATATTTTCTTTAGTTTCCTAGCCAAATTTTTTCTAAGGAAAGATTTCTGACTTCCTTTGAGCCACAGCTCAACATCTGTCCACATTGGGGGCTGAAGTAATACACTGTTACGGGGTTTTGATGTCAAGCCCGAAACCCCACCAGGGATTTATGCAGCTCTCCCCTTTCCTCCCTCCTCCTCTTCAAACGGCCTTTCATTTGCTCTCACTAATTGTGCTGTCATGCCTTTCTTTGTCCCGCGGTTGTGCAGACAGCCCTGCAGGCAGGCAGGTTTCGCTGAGGGATGCCCGTGAGCTGCGCGAGGGGCGGGCGGTGCCGCAGCGCCGCGGCCGCGCTGAAATGGCCCCGGCGCGCATCCAGCCCGGCTCGGATCGGCCCCTGCCTGCCCCCGAGGTGCTGCTGGATAATCACTGCACTCACAGAGGCCCAGCCCACACACACACACCGCCTGCTCCTCAGAGCGGGCAGGAAAAGATCAGCAGAGCATCCCTTGGAGGGCTGAGGAGGAAAGGGTTGAGGAGGGTTCGGGCTGGGCGCAGGGATGTGTCACTCCTGTGCGGGAATGACACAGGAACAGGCGGGAGGCAGGACTGTAGAAAGAGCAAAGAGGGTTTTTTTCAAGAGAACCCTGCAGTTTTTATAATGACACAGGAACAGGCAGGAGGCAGTATTGTAGAAAGAGCAAAAGAAGGCTTTATTCAAGAAAACCGTGCGGTTTTTATAGTGATACGATAGATTCTATTTGATTGGCTGTGAAAAACGCCAATCACTTGGTTTTAAAATTTTAAAAGTTTAATAGTAATAAAATGGTTATAAAAATAGTAATGCGATTAGAGTAATAATAATTTGGACAATTTGAATTGGGACAATATGAGACAATAGAAACCAAGAGTTACAGATGTCCGGGTACCTTTTTCTTGGCAGCATAAGCCTGAAAAAGGACACGTTAACAAAGGATTAACCCTTAAAAACAACAGCCTGTTGCATATTTATACATGATGCATAAATGATTCAAAAATCATTTATGCATAAATTCCAATCAAACACAGGATTCTGTCTGGTCATATCAACTTCTTCCTCTTAATCCTAACGGCATCACCTGCCCGAGCAAGGTGGGAAGAAGTTCATTTCTCCTGATAATGGAGCAATAAATTCTCTTTCTCTGAAAGATTTAGGTGTCCTGTGGCTGCTATCTCAGTGCGAGTCCTTTCTTTAGAAAAAAAGTATCCTACATAGCATAGTTTTTATTTTAATGTTTTGTTATAACATAAAACTATATTTAACACACTACTTAAGAGAATTAATACAGCATTACTTTCTAACACAACAGATATAATAGTCATTTTAATATTTGTGAAAAGCCAATCAAAAAATATGCATTTTTCACATTGGCTAATTAACAAAAACATCTTTCTCACACACCATCCTTGAGAAGAACAGGAAGATGAAGTAGAAAAACACCACCTGCAGATTGTTTATACTTAACAAGTTATCAAATCCTTACAACTCCCTAAATATTCTCCCAAGCTGCTGTGAGAAACGCTTGCTGTTTCTCTCTCTCTGTCCCATGGCATCCACAGGGATGCTGCAGAGCCTGGTGGCCCAGGGAAGGTGGCTGTCAGGGCAGATCTTTAAAAAGCACCAACAAGCCACCCCCCACTCTTACACATGCCACAATGAAAATCTGAATGATGTGAAAAATAAGCACAAAGTTTGGCTGGCCCAGAGTGGCTTTAGGAATTGTCGCTATAGGACATGGAATAAAATGACACACACGCTGGAACCTCCAAGGTAAAAAGAAGGGAAGTTTATTTTTTGACCCTAACATTTTTAGACTTTCAAAAGTGACAGTGAATTGGAGGATGAAAGTGCCACCTCTCCAATGACACTGGACAGGACAACAGTCCATCAAATTTCTCCTCCTCCAGAGAAGAATGTAAAACAAGATTATTTACATAAAAATGGGTGAGAAAGTTCGTTACAAGAATGTAAACATTAGAAGGCTTAGAAGAACTTAGAAGAACAGGGAGACAAGGAACCATCTTGTAGAGGGGTGATGTGAAGTGTCAGTGGCAGCAGGTACCATCCCTGAGCCCGCAGTGTCCAGCTGGGTAACGTGATCCAGGTGACAGACTGAAAGCAGAGCAAGGTGTGAGTCCCTGCTGCAAATATTCCCACAACTCAGCAGAGAAATGTGGGATGTGAGTCCACATCCCTTTAGAGCATGTGAAGGCAGCAGGCTCCAGGACTGGATCCTGGTTAGTGTCTGCTCGGGGGGATACAGAGCTGGCTGAAAGGAGCCAGAATACGTGAAACACGATCACTGGAAAAAATACAAACCAGAAGATGGGCTGTTTAATGCACTACAGATCCAGCAAAACAACCAGAGCTGAACAAAAAACAGTCCTCATATAGGAACAAAGATACCAGTTCAGCCCAGGTTAAACCTGGAAGGAGATGGGTGTGTTGTGTTTTGTTAGCCTGTGTGTCTCCAGGCACTGCGTGGGTCAGACCAAAGCCTAAAACGTGGCTGGTGCTTCCTCCTTTTATTGCATCTCTCCCCTCTGCAGTGCTGCTGTCAGCACCAGCCCCTCCAAGCTCTCCAGGTTTGGTATCTATGGTCTGTGCCCTTGTTCCTCCTGCTCCATCTGGCCTCCTTCCTGCTGCTCCTGGGCCCAGCTCCCCCAGCCCTGAGATCTCCTAATTCAATAAGCAGAGGGAAGAAGGAGAGTTGCTGTCGCTGTTGATCACAGCAGCAAAGCAGAGACACAAAGATAAGGTCTCCACCCCACTGCTGATGGTTTGCAGAATGAGTTGCTCTGACAGGTCACCCACCCAGAAGAGCCTGCTGTCTGTAGGGAGGGAGACAAGGTATCTTTGGCTGGGCTGGGGTGAGACCATTGCTCTTCCCCTGGACCTTCCCCAGGACAAAATCAGTTTCCAGATGAGCAGGAATCACATCAGTGCCTTTACTGGGAAGTTTTCCAATTTTCTTCAGGTACTTTTCAGCCACTCTCACCACTGGGAATCCTCCTCTTCTTGCCACCATGACAAGAGTTGCAAGGAGCCATTTCTACTTGTAAAGGTCATCTGCAAAGGTCAGGGGGAAATGGTCAGGCTCAGGTGCCACAGTCCCTGAGTGACAATCCTGGCCCCACACCCCTGGCAGTGTCCCAGCTCACTCACAGCTCCTGGGGATCACAGCCATCCTTTTGTTCTCACTCAAACTCACAGCTGAGTGCTGGTGCACGATGTAAACTCCTGCAGCAACACAAATAAAATGTCAGCACCATGACTATTAATAGTGTTTCTATTCCTGCTGCCATTAGGATGGCTTTTGCTACTATTAGTAATAATATTTACATATGCAAAACCACAGATGCAAAACAGATGTTTTGGTTGGGATCTCTGAAAAAAAACTTGTCTCTGCCACATATATTTATGACAAAGATGGAGGGTTAACCACACAGAGTGCCATATAGAGAATAAATAGATGGGGAAAAAGAATGAAATAATTCCTTCCATATTCCTAACAGAGGCCAAAACTTATCCATTCCCTCTCTTTGCTTCTCTCCTTTCCAGCATTTGAGACTTTTCCAACACCAAGCCAGGGATGGTTTCCATATTTGTTCAGACTTGTCTAGTTTTATTTTCCAGTTCAGCTATTTTTTCAGATGCAGCTTTTCCTAATGGATGGAAAATACAAAAGGAATTGCTCATCTGCTCCCTGCAAGCTTTTTCCTGACCACTGGGAAGCTCAGGCACTATTCCAGCCCTGGACTAAACCTTGCCTTGTGGAGAAAACTTGATCCTTGTTTGCTGAGTTCACACGTCTGGGAATAATTTAAGCTAAAGGGAAAAGTAAAAGTGAGAAGGACTAGCACTGTCTCTGAGCCCACCTCATTCCCTCCAGCAGGCAGCCCTGCCTGGGAGCATGGCTGTGGCCCTGGATGAGGAATGATCACATCCCCACAGCTGGCCAATACTGGAAAGCAAGAGAGTGGCAGCTCAGGGCAGGGCAGGAGTTTTGGCACTTTCACCCAAGCTTGTTTCACAGAAACAGAAAAGAACAGAATCTGCCAGCACCAGGGCATCCCCCTCTGCTTTTGGCAGCGGCTGGTGTAGGACTCGGGGACACAGCCAGGAGGATGAGGAAAAGCAGAAGGACAGGGCTGAAACAAGTACCTCTCTTAAAGGCACTGAGGAGTGGCTTTGCACTGGGGTTATGCAGAGCCCACCAGCACAAACAGCTTCCCTGTGAGCCTGCTGTGGCCTCTTATCCATATATTTACAGTTGTGTGAGCACCAGACACTCCCCTGCATCCATGGGTCTCATGTTTATGGCTAGCTAGCTTCAGTCCTTTTCTGCTGACAAACCCCTCCAGGACCCCTTAATATCCCTGAGCAGCCCCAGGCCCAGCTGCTCCTTCCACGAACAGGAGGAGGAAGAGGAGGAGAAGGAAGGCTCCATCTGCTCTGCAGCAACACAGCAATGCTTGAGCAGAGAAAGCCACCAGACAGCAAACAGTGTCCCTGAGCACTCACGAGTAATAAAGTGCCCCACAAACTAAAGAGCCCCCGAGTGCTACTGAGGACTAAGTAGTCCCCGAATACTCACATCTCTCTCAGGTCAAATTCCACTCTTTAAACCAATCCCCATTACGTTTTACACATCGGGCTGTAGGAGGCCTCCGAGGGGCTGTTAGAGTCTATTGTAGGGGAATAAAGAAAGTGTCAAAAAGACTTTTAATGCCCAGTTAAAAGTGGCCAAAATGCAGTCTGCAGTTACCTGATAAGCTGCAAGGTCTCTATTGGGAGAAGTATTTTGGTTTTTCAATTGTCTCAAGCCTTGCATACTTGCAAGAGGCCGGCCTTAGCTCTGAACCAAAGCTTTGTCAAGTACCTTAAAACATTATTAAAAGCCTGGCTTTTGTTCCATAAAGACTTTTAATGCTTGCTGGTTTGGTTTTGGTTTTTTCCTTTATAATGTTTAAGACCAGTAATTATTGAAGATACCAAAGCACTGCAGATTGCTGCAGCCTCTCAGTGCTTTGCAGCAGCAATACCTTTTCCAGCACAGTGGCTGTCCTGCACTGCCATGGCCACTGTGCAGGTGTGGGAATCAAAGTGCTTGGGGGGATTACCAGCTCCAGAGATGAATAACAGGGCAGAGCCAGAGCCAGAGGCACTGAGTCCCGTGTTCATGGGCTCTGCTCATTGCAAGAGAAAATATTCACAGTCCTCTCTTGGTGCAAATTACCCTCTCTAAAGGGAAACCTGGAACATTTCACCTACTTGCTGGTTCAGTTACCCTTTTTCATGAACAGCTACCTATGGCTATGGACTACACCTGGTGTCCATGGCTCTGGTGGTATTTTTTATGGAGATATTTGGACATCAAAAAGTTAGGTATTTGAACAGCTAGAATTTTATTTTTTTTAACAGATCTGTAATTCATTCAAAGGTTCAGTCTCAGAGTGTCAACAGGCAAGAGCTGCCAACCTGCTGAAAGCAGGGTGTTTTTCACCATCCCCTGTTTTCTCCTCTGCACTGTGAGGGCTCTCTGGGGTGGACAAGCCCTGTGGTGCTGTTTTGCTGCTATTGCTGGGCTTTGGGAAGGGTGTTTGCATAGTAGCAAGCAAGGCCAGCACACAAAATTAATGACATTTGAAGTTCAGTGCAAGTCTTGACTGTCAGGAATGCAGCACTGAAAACAAAACTTTAGGCTTCCATATTGCAAAACCTATTAACTGCTTTACCGTTTTTGCAGTCATGCCAGCTCACTCATACTGGAGCTTTTACCAAGGCATGACAGCTCATTTGTTTAGCTTGGGCCAGGCTTAAAGTTCTGATGAAGCCTAATCTTGTGACCTGTATTTATTTTGGCCAGGGATGCTTTTTGCACAGACGACTTCCTATCCTCCCTAATCTTTCCCGCAGGAAAGGAGCTGGGAGTTACGAGGCAGGGGAGGGAGGCAAAGCCAACCAGACATGCAGGGAGAGAGAAACAAGTGCTGCACATGTCAGTGAAGTGGTCCAGGTTCAGGGACCCTGTCTGTTAGGGGAAGGAATTAAAGGGGGAGTCAACACCTCCATGGTCGTCATTTGAGATGTGTCAAATCCATTATGGTTTCTCTGGAATTTTACCCATCTGGAAATATGGCTGTCTGTAACTTGGGCAGCTTCACAACTTAAGGATGGAAATGTCTCTTCTTGGCTTGAACTTATCACACATCCCACTGAATTTTAGGGGTATAAACCCCCAGCAACCCCATGGGATGTGTTACAGGTTCACAGGTTCACAGGTTACTTCACCTTCTGCTTTAACAAGCAGGACAACACCAAAGCATGTGGAAAAGCCTCATCAGGACCCTTCTGGTACCTCTACAGCTTGAGCTGCACCAGAGAATACCCAACCTTCCCCTTGGCCTCACCTTCAGATCCTCTACACAGTAGCTGTTAGATTAAAGACAGGGAGAAAAAGAGAGAAAGCCTCAGCACACCCTTCTGGTTGTTTTCCAGCAGAAAGCCAGAACCCTGCAGTGGCATTTCCCCAGCTCTGAAGGCACAAGTCACCTGGGACATGGCACCATTTTTCCACTGGAAGCCAGATGCTTGAAGTACCAAACTGCTTTTCTAAAAATCTTTTCTCTCAAGTTGTGGAGCAATGTGGTAAGCAGAAACCTGCCTTTCTAATGCAGCAGTGGGACTGTGCACTGTGCTGGCACAAGAACTGCTGGTGACCTTCACAAAACCCCTACTTTATATTCAGAAATAGGGCTCTGAATGCAAAGCCATGGCAGTGGGGCAGAGGGGTTTTTTGAAAGACAAACCACCAGTTAGGTTTGGTTTCTGTTTGATATCTTGAGATTGACCAATTCCCATGAGTTGAAATAAAAAAATTTGAGTAGCTGGAAATATTCCCCAGTTTCATTCCCATGGAAGAAAAGTGCTTAAAAGCATTCTAAGGTTAATCGGAACATAATGAAAGAGATATTTCTGTAGAGCAGCATTTTGAGTATATGCCTCCTTTAAATACATTTTCCAAGCATTAAAGCAGAAAAATTTGGGATAGAGTTCAAATCCCTCTCAAACCTCTGGAAGTTGGGTGGCAAGGAACCAATCTCTGGCACTGCTGCAGGGATGCTCCAGTTCAGGGCTCTGCAGGCTCTGCAGTGGCTGTGCTGAGAGTCAGCACCCACGTGAGCAAATCCCCCACTGAGTGGGAAACAGAGCACCCAAATGTGCTCTGGTAAAAGCCCTGAAGCCCAGCCCAGCCAGGCAAAAGCTGTGTACACTCTGCCTGCAGGGATTTGTCCAGGAATGACATCTTTGCTGCCTGACACTCTTTCCCTCAAGAGGGGAAAGTGTCATCCTAAAGCTTTCCTAATTAAGCAACTGGGGAGCATGTGGGCATTCTGCACACCTAATTCCCATCTGACCACTGTCCAGGAGCTGGGATTTGGGAAGATGGTGAAGTTGGTCAGTAGCAGGGTGACACTTGCCTCCCAGTGCCAAGCAGCCTGTCCCAGAGGTGCTTTACAAACCCAGAGGTGCACAGAAGACATTAATTACTAAATCAGGGATGATTCTCCTTCCCATCTGCTCCAAAGGGGCTGGGATTTGCAGAGGGGGGTCACAGCAGCTGCATGTGCTCATTGTGTGCTTTCCCTGCCTGCCTATGTGCTAGCTGTGACAAAGGTTGGTCATGCAATTACACATATATCATGTTAATCAATTGTGCCACCATTTAAACCAAAGAGAAACATGGGCATAATAAATAGTTTAATAATTAATATTTAATTATTGTATTTTCTTTGTGGTTTACAAATATACTGACATTGGACTAAAGTGGTTGCAAATGTTTTAGTAAGAATGTCAAACCCACAAGCAATGTTAGGAGAGAGCCTGAATAGGCCACTGGCTTTTAAACTACTTGAGAGCTGCTTAATGTGCACTGTGCATTGAGTTTATGTCTACAACAACTTCCTTGCAAGGTTACCCCTCAGCAGAACTGTGACCATTTACAATAAACCTTAAAAAGGCTTCACCATCAATGTACATTTCAAACCCTAGGGATGTGTTTTATGCAGAACAGACACCCACAAATCTCACAGGTGATTTGCTGAATCAGGACAGTAAAGTGGGAACTATTTTCTGCCACTGCCTTATGCTTTTCTAAGGCACTGAATTTTAACTGCCCTGCCAAAGAGGAACACTGACCTCACCACAGACGTGCCCTTGTCCCCTTGCTCGAGTGCCACCATGCCTGGATGTGTTGCAGCCCAGAGGTGAGGGTGAGATCAAATCCATTGCACAGTCCCACATCACAGATGTTAGCAGACAAGCTCCTTGTGACCCCTGACCTTTCTGCCATGGGAAAATGCTGGGAGGTTCATTTCCTCTGAGAGCAAACAGCAGCAGTTCCACATGGCAGGACAACATCCATTGAGGAGCTCCCTTTGCAGTGCAGGTAAACAGTTGTGCAAGCCATGAGCAAAGCTCTCAAGAACTGTCAGGCTGAGGACACAAGTTTTTCATTTCTATTGACTTAGTTTAAGTGCCACAGAAGGTTTTGGGAAGAGGGATGCAAAGAAAGGCTGTGGTGATGGACTGCCCAGCTGAGCCAGTGGGAAGCAGTCAGAGCAGAGCAAAGCAAACACGGGGCTGGCTGTGCCAGCAGGCTGTGCCTCCCATCCTGTTTGTGTTTATGGAACACAGCCCCTGCCACCAGCTGCACTTGCAGTGATGGATGGCTTCTGCAGAGCCCTCTGTACCTGCTGGGCCATGAACAACACCCACTCCACATCCCTGGTCTGTCCCAGGTATGCTGTGCCTGGTGCTCAGAGCCTGCACAGGGGACAGCAGGACAATGTGTGTCCAGACAGGTACACAGCAGCAGCTCCTGCAGCCCCCTCCTCGGGAGAGAGCTGAGATACAGACAGCTGGCAGCCACAAGTAGAAGGCAATGGGTGCTTTAGCCTGTAGCTCACTAACTCTTTGCCCGTGCAGAGCACACGTGTAGAAAGACAAGCCTCATCTTGCAGTTTAGCAGCACTCCCAGCATGTGTTTTTAGGAGGCCACAGTGATGCTCAGGCATTGGCTCACCCCTAAAAGCCACCAGCCGTCACCAGGCCCATGATGTCAGCCCTGGGCAGTGCCGATGCTGGAGCACCAGGGCTGCCCAGACAAGCAGCACCTTGCAGCCCCACTTGCCACATACCTGAGAAGGGATTTAGGAAAGGAAAAGGATTGAGAGTAGCTGTGTTCAGGCATTCATTACCTGAATGGTAATGGTTTATCAGGGGATTAACCTTGTGCTTGTAGAAGAAATGCTTTAGCAGTTCCTCAGCAGTGTGATGCCATTATCTTGTTGACAGTGCTCTGTGTCATTGATGCTGTCTCTGCTGCAGCTTCTGTTCAGTCACAATTTGCTTTCATTAAGCTTTCATCTAAGCTCTCCCTTTTGCAGGACATTTCCCTTCATTTTCCCACAGGTACTAGAGCATCCCTCAGTAACTGTGTAAGCAAAAGTTGCAATGAGGGTGTTTGACATTAATGAACATTAGGAAGAAATGAGGTAACCAACAGCTCACAAGTCTTTGCTGCCTGTGGCATGACACAGCTCATGCAACAAACCATCTTAAGGCAGGGAAGTGAAGAGGCAGTCCACCCCAGCACCCACAGTCCCCTCTGAGACCCTCCAGAGCCCCAGTTTGCCCACTCTGACAAGCAAGCTCTCCACAACCGGTCTCCAGCTGCATCCAGCACGGTCGGCTCTGCAGATCTTTAATTCCTCATCCACGTTGACCTGCATCCCGTCCTGCAGGGAGCACTGAGGTGTGTGCCCCCATCCTTTAGAGAGCACCGAGGTGTGTGCCCCCATCCCGCAGGGATCACCGAGGTGTGTGCCCCCATCCTTTAGGGAGCACTGAGGTGTGTGCCCCCATCCTTTAGAGAGCACCGAGGTGTGTGCCCCCATCCTTTAGGGAGCACAGAGGTGTGTGCCCCCATCCTTTAGGGAGCACCGAGGTGTGTGCCCCCATCCTTTAGAGAGCACCGAGGTGTGTGCCCCCATCCCGCAGGCAGACCGAGGTGTGTGCCCCCATCCTTTAGGGAGCACCGAGGTGTGTGCCCCCATCCTTTAGGGAGCACTGCGGTGTGTGCCCCCATCCCGCAGCCCCGCACTGCGGTCGGTGTGTGCCCCCATCCTTTAGGGAGCACTGCGGTGTGTGCCCCCATCCCGCAGCCCCGGTCTCCCCGCACCGAGCAGCCCCGGCGGAGCCCGCAGCGCTCCAGCTGCCCGCGGCTTTGCAGAGCAGAGCAGAGCAGAGCAGAGCGTGTCATACTTCTAAAGAGTGACAAATTGCCAGGAAGGGCCCCCCCCCGCACCCCGGCTCTGCTATGCACTGCCCAATTCCCCCGTGCCGCATTAACAGCTAATAAAACAATAGAGCTTTTAGTGGGGAACTTCAAAGGGCTCTGAGGCAGATGAATGAATTTCGCATTTCTTCACTTACTGTCAGCACTAAGGGAGAGAAGGGCAGGCTGAGGTCGAAGGCTTCAGCAGGCAGCAGCAAACAAATACAGCCTGGTATTCGGGCTACTGCAGAAAACGGAGTGGGAAATCAGCTAAGCACTTAGCAAGTACCAGGATTTTCTTCCACTCAGCTCATACACTTCTGCTGCCCTGTTTTCTTTTTTGGTTTTCAAAAAAAAGTACCATAAAAAGTAAATAAACCTCCATAGTTACACCTAAACCATAGGCTGAGCCAGCAACAGCTCATTTCAGTGCAGAGAATCTTTAGGCAGCCTGGCCCAAACTCAAGCAAACATAATTATTTTCAGCAACACAATTGTATTTGGTAAATGTGCCTTGAGGTCCCACAGTTAATTCACAACTATGTGCCCATCTACAAAATACATTCTGCAAACCATTAGCTCATTGTCATGTGCAGCCACAATGAGCACCTCCATGAACTAAGCTGTGAACTGAGTGACCAAGAGTGGGTTAACACTGCTAAAAAGATATTTCCGGTTTAGGACATGGAGAAGGAAGTACAATTAAGCAGGAAAAATGGAGAGAATAATATTGTATAGCTCAAATCATAGAATCACAGAATTGTTTGGGGTGGATTGTAAAGCTCATCTCATTCCAAGCCCCTGCCATGGACAGGGACATCTTCCACTATCCCGGGTTGCTCAGACCTCCCTCCAACCTGGCCCTGGGCACTTCCAGGGATGGGGCAGCCACAGCTTCTCTGTACACCCTGTGCCAAGGCCTCACCACCCTCATAGGGAAGAATTTCTTCATTATATCTAACCTAAATCTTCCATCTTCCAGATTCAAACCATTCCTCCTTTGTCCTAGCACTATCTGCCTGTGTAAAAGACATACCTCACTGGCCACGTCAATAAAGATTCTCCTGCAGATCACTCTCACATGGAGCAAGGAAAACCCAGAGCTCAGGACCATAAATTGCATCTACAACAGAGATACTCACTGGTGGAGGAGATTGTCAAGGCCACCAGCAAGACTCTGCCAGCCACACCTTCACTGGGGGTGGAGCCTTGAGGGCAGTTTGGAAGGAAATAGGGATGGAGAAGGTTTTAAACAGGTGAACAGATGAAGCATCATTTCATAAAACTGCCACAAGCAACACAGCCCAGTTTCTTATATTTCTCCTCTCTTTTCCGACCAACTTTACTAAGTCACAGCCTTTACCCCCACATAGTATCTGAGGAAGAAAAGAAAAAGTTGATTGTTCTGTGCATGGCTTTTTTTTTTATTATTATTTTTTTCAATCCTTATGTAGTACATGATACCCAAAACAACAGGAATAAATTATTCTAGTTTTCAGAGCTGGCATGTTTTAGCCCTTTGAATACCATCATCCATATTCTACATCACATCCAAGCACAGCCCAAACGGCTTCTTCTGCAAAACAACTTTAAAGGTTGCAATCATTTATGTCGTGCTCAAATCTGCTGCCAGATTTTCAAAGCATTCTGCACTTGGCTGTCCTGGCAGCCACTCCTGCCTTGGACACTTTGCCAAGGGCTCCCTGTGGCCGTGCAGGGGCAGCGTTCGCAGGCAGGGAGCTCCCGGGGAGCCGCAGCAATGCTCAAAGCTGGCAGGAGGGGAGGCAGGCTGCCTCCTGATAACTGAGCTGACAATTTCTAGGTTCTCTAAAACCAGACCCTTCCAAGAATGCCCTTTGTTCAGCAGTTGCTCCATTCATTCTCTCTCCCTGTTTGCTTGTAATTTATTCCTTCTAAAAGCCTTGCCCTAGGCTAGCGGAAAATGAAAACAAGGAGCCAGATATTCTTTTTTTTTTTTTCCCTCACTTTTGCTCTTTCATCAAGAACAGTGAAAATTTGGCACAGTCAAATATTTTGTTCAGCTCTTTCTTTCAGTCTTTGAAGTCCCCTAAAGCCTTGGTAGGAGTCTAGGCTTCCACTCACATCTGCTTTCCATGAAGCCATTTACCGCACTTTATTTGTGCCATATTAGATTTTTCAGGACAGGGACAGAACTAACAAAGCATTTACATTCTTGGGAAAGTGGCATAGATACAACTACCACATTACTCTGATAGAAACAAACTATAACTGACATATTTCAAGTTCTCAAGCAAGGAGCTGTATCATGCCACAGGCAGCAAAGACTCCGGAGCTGTTGGTTACCTCATTTCTTCCTAATGTTCATTAATATCAAACACCCTCATTGCAACTTTTGCTTACACAGTTACTGAGGGATGCTCTAGTACCTGTGGGAAAATGGAGGGAAATGTCCTGCAAAAGGGAGAGCTTAGATGAAAGCTTAATGAAAGCAAATTGTGACTGAACAGAAGCTGCAGCAGAGACAGCATCAATGACACAGAGCACTGTCAACAAGATAATGGCATCACGCTGCTGAGGAACTGCTAAAGCATTTCTTCTACAAGCACAAGACTGATCCCCTGACAATGCTCCATTCCAGGACCTCTGTTGCTGTTAGAGCAGGGAAAGGGTGTTGACTGAATCTCTATCAGGAGGATCCTGGCAATGCCTAAAGGAATATTGATTATCCTGCTGTTTTCTATTTTGCACTTCTCTCTTCAATAACCAAACCCCTCCCCTAAGAAATATTTGTCCACTTCTCATAGAGAATATCATTGAGAGAGTTCTAAGTGAGAAGTGATTAAGTAGCAACTGAGAAAAATATGCCTTGGAGGAGGCAAGATCAAGAGCCCAGCAAGCTCATCCTCTGAGCATGATCCCCAATGGCCTTCTGAGCTTCACGAGGGGGAGTTTGTCAAAAAGCCAACTGGAACTTGGAAAGTTCATCACAGGATTGCCTATCCAAGCTCAGCACAGCTCCAATCACTGAAGGTCATGGAAGAAACATTTTTTGGAATCCAGCCCTTTGCCAGCCAGGCAAAGGACCAAGTAACAATCAAATGGCAAAGTATGAAATGTGCTTGGATTCGTTCAGGCTCGGGAGGAAAAAGTCACTTACTGGTTGAGCTTGATCACAGGGGCTGTGCATCAGCAGGTGAAATGTTCATCATATTGCTTAAGATTACTTAGGGCAGAAATGGCCAGATCAGGCTCTTACATGTGGCTTTGAGCAGGCAAATGCCAATTTTGTTGTCCATACAGACATGGAAATGACACCCCATGTACAGCTATGAACAGCTGCAAAGAAGGTGATAGCAGAACCTCCTACCTCAGTTTTTGTCTGTGTTTGAAAGTGAGAGAATAGGGTGTCCAGAATGGAAGTCATTTACCACATCCTGACAGTGGGATGTAGGACTGTGGGTACAAGAGGATAGTCCTGGGTTTGATGGAAAGCATGGAGAGGGTGCAAATCCCCAACTTTGTAAAGCCCCATTCAGTTTCCCCCACCTCAGGCTGAACAGTGCTGGTCCCCTCCCCTCTGATCCATCTTCCTTCCTAACACTTTTTGCTTCTTCATTTCTTTTGTGGACAATGTTTTCAAGGATGGAGGGTACTGAAATAACCCACAGATTGCAGTTCCCAGAAGATGACAGCCCTGCAAGAGGTGTCACATTCCTGTAGGACACCCTCACTGCTGCCACGTGTTTTGCTGCTGAATTGCACAACCTTTACAAAAGTATTAAGACATGATTCAGGTGTGCAAAAGCAGCTTAGACCCCAAAGCCTTCCCCAGCCAGGGCAGGGGATCAGGTGCCCCATCAGTGCTCAGGTGTCCCCTGTCCAGAGAGACCCAGCTCTTGCAGTCACTGGAGCAGGGGCTGAGGTGGATGTCAGGAGGTAGGGGCCCAAGAAAGGGATGCTTTCCCCTGCTGCCCTAGCAATTCAAATTATTTCATGATGGCAGAAAATTAGGAGAGGAAAAAACCACAGCACTATGTTGAAAAAAGATAAAAGAAAAACATGATTTTAAAAAATGCTGTGCCAGGTAAAACTCCTCTGCTTTGTTATTATGAGAGTTCCCAGCACTGATAATTTCTCCTAGTTGCTGGTTTGTAAGTTACTTCTGAGTAGAAAATTCAATTACATGGGCCAAGTCAACAATAATGTTTTTCCTGGCAATGGTTCATTTTGCCAGTGGAAACATTTCCCCCCCTCCCTTTTCTGGATTCAGCTCTGCAAAGTTGCTAAATTCTTCCAGATCTCTGGTCTGATGTGATCATAAATATCCTGATTGTATTCGACTGATTGACAGACTGGGGATGGATTAAGTGGGGATTACAGCCTGGAATGATCAAAATGTGCTTTCATGGTCAGTAACTCTGCAATAAGTCATAGTTCCAATGTACATTAACTATATAATCTAATTAACATGGCTGTTTATGTATTTAATATTATTCTTAAAACTTTTTAATAAAAGAGGTTTTAAGGAGAATTAAATGTTGTTTAAAGTATAAGAACCTGTTCCTTGAATGAACAGTGGTTTGGGGTTTGCTCTGTCATTAAGATGACTAATAAAACTCTCTCTTACTATTAAAATGAGATTTGAGCAGTATGAAGGGCCTAATCCTGCCCTAACTAATAGGTGTGTAAACTCGGGTTTTCTCTGTTTTATTTAAAGTTACTTCAGGTGTAGAAATTCAGGGCAGAATTTAGTCCATCATGATTAGAAAACTATTTTCAATCAATATTAAATATTAAATATTAAAAATTAAATATAGGTCCATATGGGTACATAACAAAAAGTATTCCAAGGTGCTCAGCGCTCTCAGATCTCACAGCTGTCATTATTTACTGAGCAGAAGCAGCAGGAATTACCTTTATGGGTACAAATCTTAAATGTTTTACTGCAGAGGTTAACACCCCCCCCATACATATCTAATGATATCAAACTGAATGAAACAATTCATCAAGGCAAAACTCCCCACAACAGCACTGTGTTCAGCAGCTGCACTTGTGAGTATAAAAAGAGCTGGCTACTTGATGGCAAGGGCAGGGAATTACAGTGGAGATGTTATGCAGTTGTCCATAAAAAATGAAATATGAAACGAGTAAATCTTTTGCAGGACATTGGGTTCTCTGCTGCCTCCAATGCTCCAGTCTCAAAGTCAGCTCCTCAGAGCTGTGGATCAAATTGCTCTGCAGCTATAGGGCTCCTCCAACACCCTTTTTAAGTTTTCAGATTTTGCATTTCCACTTGAGAGGTTCCCAAGGCAGTTTACCATGGTGTGTTAGCAGTGCTGGGCCGTGTCCATGGAGATCAAGGGGAGAGGGAGCCCTTCTGCCCTGCTCTCTCACACCCTCCCTCCACTGCATGGCCAGCTTCTCACCTGTGTTCTTACAGCTTTTTCCTGACCTAGAACTTCTAAAAAGGAGCTGAAACTTTTCAGCTTGTCCAGCTGTTTGATTCTGATGTCCCTCCCTGCTGCCCTCCTGGCCGGAGGATGTGATCAGGGACAGCTTGTTCTGGTGTGTGGCCATCTCTGAACCAGGGTCAGGACAGACACCACTGACCCTGGAGATCAGAGAAGGGCTCAGCCCTCTGCACACCCCAAACCCGGGGTCCTGGCACAGATCACAACTGCACTGGCTGTCACCAGAGATCAGGGATGGCTCGCCTTGAGACTGACCTTGCACGAGTCAATCCATCAACACCAGGATGAAACCCACTTCGTGGCACTGCTGATCCTCCAATCCACACAGAAAGCTCTGCCCAAAGCCCCTTAAATGAAGCAGGAATGTTTCAATTTAAAGGAATTAAAAGCATTTTTAAAATGTGATGGTTCCCATCATCCCGAGTCCCTGCACAGTGCACTGCCCGACAAGCCTGATTATTCTCCAGCCAGCCAGGGGCTTAGAAAGTATGTTGAGCACTCAAACCATTTTAGATCCCACTGCACTGCACATACCCAGAATTCGAGCAGAGTTCACATTCGAGGGCTTATAAAAACTTGAACACACTCCAATAACTTAAATCACTCACTGAGGTTTATAGTGATTTAAAGCCATTGGAACTCTCCACGTTTGGTGCACAAGGGCTCCAGCTTGGAAAAGAATCAAGGCATGTTCCAGCATGGCAGCTCCAGGCATATTGAATCAATTTCAGCATGTAAAAATAATTAACAATGATAAAAATACATTAATAATACTGTAATTATAAGGCCAGACCAAAGTTTCAGCCTGAAGAAAAAAAAAAAGAAGAAGAAATTCAGCAAGGTTTGTGAATGTCTTGGACTGGGACTAATGAGGGATTTCTGTGACAGGAAAATGAATGGAGGCAAATCAAGGGTAAGGAGCAAAGGAAGATCACATTTGTCAGTAGTTTAAAAAGTTATTCTGGCCTGAGCTGCAGGACTTGCTAAATTCTGCCCTGGAGGTGTGCCAACACAGCACTGCTAGGCCAAGGGATCAGACACAATCCAAGGTCCAAGTTCTTGCAAGCCATCAGGACAAGGATCAAATGCTATAGATCATGGAGCTGGCTCATAAATCTCCACTTTCTAGTAGCTTTGAGTAGGGAGGCCAAAAGTAGCACCTGTCTGGAAAGGATGCCACGCTGTCTGAAGGATGCTTTTCCAGATCCTGCTCAGCCCCTGCAGGGTGATGTCAATCCCCCAGGGCACAACAGGGCTTTGGCTATTTCTACATGAACTTTCCAGCACCTGGTGCAGTGGCTTCAGCTTGGACCAGCACCAGGAAATGCCTGAGGCTACAGGAATAAACACAGCCAGGGACATTAACCACCAAATGGTTTAATCACATCAAACAACTGATTTCTTTTGGTCAGCAGTCCAGGATGATTCTTATTTCATCAAGGCTGATTCACCCATCCCACTTGTACTGTATTCAGCCGTCATGCAGGTGCTTCCTTGAGCCTTCCAATAACAACTCTGCAGAAAATTTTGTAAAATAAACTAACAGCACACAGTCTGTCCAAAGGCTGTGTCCCTGACTCACACTCAGAAAAAAAAAATAAAAAGTAAAAAAAATGAAAATTTCTAGTACACGTGTTTGAGAGAAAAGGGTTGGGCACAGACAGGTGATGTCACCTTTTTGTAGGGGAAAGACACGCTAATTGGAATTCCCCTGGCAGAAGTATTTTCTCATTGTTCATGTTAAGGTGAGTTTCTGCACACAGAAGATAGTGACTCTGTTCCCAGAGCCACCAGAAAAAAAAAGATCCTTATCATATTTATCATATGCCATTATATCCCCAGTTCTGCTGCAGTTTTGAAATTAGCCTTTTGCTTTGGCACAAATGCTCATCTCATTTTCTGTGAAACACAGCAGAGCTCAGGATAAATTCAACCAGGAGAGATTTCTATGGAGGGGAAAAAAAAAGCCTGTAAATCCTTTACTATCTTTAATCATGAAAATAATTCAGTTGCTGCAAACGTGATATTAATGGCCAGGGCCCAAGGACCTTGCAATTCACAAAAGCACTGAAGGGATCCATAAAGAGTGGCTGGCCATGAGGAATTTACACTTGTTTTTTAAAGGGAGTAAAAATGTGGCTGTAGCAATTTAGAGGAGTTTATATATTCTGGCCTCAGAGAGGTTTAAATCACTCAGTTAAGAAAGATGCATGGTGCATTAGTGAGACTTCAGGCAAAGCAAAGGCCAGAAGAAATTAAATCACAGAAGTGTTTTGGGGCAGAGAGGGCTCTGAAATCTTGCTCTGCCCCTAAGTGGAGTCCCTGACTCACACTCAGAGCATCCTCCCAGCTTCCCCCATGTCCCTTCCACCCCTCCACAGCACCAGTCAGGGCCCCTCACACCCAGCTCAGGTCCCCCAGTGCCCCTCACATCATCCAGTGCCTGGGAGGTCCCTTGGTCCCCTGGGATGGCCAGGAGCCCTTGGCCAACAGAAACATCCAGGGCAGGGAGGCCCAGGAAGAAAAGAGCTTTCAGAGGGCTCAAGATAAGATGTGGTCTTTGGGAGATAATGACACTCCCCAGCCTCACAGCATGCAGGACTAATTGCAAAGCCCATCTCCCTGACCCAGGTTTCCCACCCTAAGCCCTTCTCTGTTTCTCATATTCACTTGCTAATTCTGTTCAAGCATTTTAATCCCACCTACTGCCAGGACAGAAAAATAAGAACTTACTGTTTGGAAACCAAGCTAGTAAAAACACAAGAATGCAGGGCAGGAAGAGCTGCTGCTGTGCAAGGGCAGTGATCTCTGGTTCTGCAGGATCCCAGAGCCCTGACCTGGGTGCCCCACATTGCCCCTGGTACCTGGGGGTGCTGCTGCCCATCTGCAGCCTGGATTCACCACCCCCTGTTCAAGCTGCCTCCAGTGTCACACAGCTCTGACAATAAATGCCATCAGACGCTGCTCCCTCTGACAAAGATTTTCTGGCAGACTGCAGGAATTCAGGGTGTGACATTTCTGCTGCCTGCAGGGGAGGTGACACAGCAGCAGCTACACCAGACCTGGAGATGGAGAAACCCAGGAAAAAACACCTGATGCCAAGACATTTAACACAACACTGACAAAAGCATCTGGCTCTCGAGTGGCACAAGCTTTGCAGCTCAAAGGGCCACAATTTCACCCCTGCATCTCCCAGAGTTCCCATCCCAGGAAAAGCCCAGTTGACTTTGTTGGCTGCTCACAACCCCCAGTCTCAGGAACAAGTATGGGGAAAGGCACTTTTCTTGTTCAGCTTTGGGTGTGTGTTTTATTTGCCTTGCCTTGGTGCCCTCAGGGTGGTTGTTGGCTGTAGTAGATGGGGGGTTTTATTTTCCTGACTGGTTGTACCCCTCTTGAGAGAAGTTGTTACAGTTGTAGTTGTATTTTTCCAGCTTTTCCAAGCTTACCAGCTCCCCAGGGTGCTGTTTGCCTGAGTGGTTTGGTACAGTTTTATTTTTACAATAACTATTACACTTTTAAATTTTATTTTTGTATGTTAATTAAATACTTTTTAATCACAATGCAGACGCAGTTGCCGAGGCCAAGAAAAATACATAAACAAGAAGAGAATCCAAACATATATCTGCCCAGCATGGTACAGAAAAACTTTCCAAACCCAAGTTCAGCCTAGCCCAGTCCTGGATCTCTGCATTAAAAGTTTAACAGCAGAACTCAGCCACCAGTAGTTTGCTCTTCAGTTCACTGCAAAGCTTTTCCTTGCATTATGGAGCAGAAAGGTAAAATGCCCAGAGAGCAGCCACTGGCACATGAAAAACGTGGCACCAAATCTGCCCACCCCGGTGTCAAATCAGAGAAAAATATCCTACAGTTTTCTGAAATAGTGTTTGTCAGATCATGCTGAAGAAATGCTGAAATTGTACAGCAACTGTGAGTTGTTTCTCACCCCTGGAGCTGGGCACCTGTCAGGTTGGCAGCTCAATCTGCTGTGCCATACATTTTCTCCCATTCCAGTGCTTGCCCCAGTTAATTCCACAGGAATCAGCTTGCCCACCTATGCAAATGCAGCAGAAAGGAAGCAAAAGAGTCTGTGGACATCTGGAGAGACATGTCTATGCCTATAGCATGGCCAAAGCCACCTCCTTAGAGTGCAAATGCTGTAAAATTCTTGCCATGCCTGAGAAATAAAATGTGAGGTTTAATTTAAAATGAGAGATATTAGAATGGCGAGCTGCAGGTGATGAGGTGATGGCATTTCCTTGGCTCAGGGCCAGGAGGGTAGGAAAAGAAAACAAGTGAGATGCATTATATCCTCCATTCCTTGGCAGCTCAACAAAGTGACACTCATGGAGGGCTCATGAGCGAGGCAATTAATGACAGGGAAGTGGCAGAAAGAGCACTGTAAGAAATTAGAGCTGAAGTTCAAAAGCACAGGAGAGACAAGACCAATAATAAAAAAAAATCAGCAGCAGTGTGTATGTGAAAAGTCAGTGCAGTAGGTATGCAGTGAAATGGGAAAGGTATTTCTTCTGAGAACCTGTGTGTGATCCTTGCATATCTGTCACCTCCTTTTTATTAATTGTTTGACTAAGTGGTGATTTCTTTAATATCTCCATGTATCTTAATCATGGATGTGGTGAACACAGTGGTGCTGGGTTAACAGCTGGACCCAATGACCTCAGAGGTCTTTTCCAACCTTAATGATTCTGTGAAAGGCTGGGAATGGCACAGGTTGGAACAGCTGAGCATGAGGACCCCTTGTCCTCCAAAACAGGTTTTCTACAACACTCTCAAATTTACCTGATGAAAACCACAGCAATGGTGTTATCTGGACATGTACAAAAGGTAAATAATAATATTTCAGGTGAGCTCACATGCATTTCTATTGCCAGCACAGTGGGTGAACCACCAGGCCACCTCAGTGGGGAGAGAACCCTGCTGGTGACTGTGCTCCCATTTTGGCTTTCCCATTCTGGCATGAGCAGTGGCTCTTGTAGTGGCTGAGCAGGGAATTTTACTGCTCTCTGTGTCTGCTGTGGGCCCAAAGACCCTTGCAATCATTTGGAGAATTTTTGAGGCTGAGTCATATGAGAATGATGATTTCTTCCTATAAATTATTATTATTATTAACACCAAAACTACTTATACTCTTTAGCTTGAAAAACCAATTCTAAAATAATGTTCAATCTCTCAATTTAAAGCTGGGCAGAAAAATCAAAGCAGTATAACTTCATAAAACATGCTTTGACTAAAACAGATTGTTTCATGATATGACAAAGAAGATTTGAAAGGCAACATTTTATTGGAAATATCTATTTTTAGTTATTGCCCACAATTAAGTTTATTCTAAGTTTGTTGTTATTTTCATGGTGGTGAGCTGTGCTCCCCTTCAGCAGAAAGTGCACAGTATGCCTGGCATGTGATGGACTTATCAAATCCGCTGTAAATAATTTTTTAGTTATTTATAGCAAATTGATTAGAGCTTTTCTGAACAGGCAGCATCTCTTCCACTCATAATTTGTCCAAAAAGACAACAGCAAGGCTCAGCTGCTTGGCTGCCAAGCAGAAAGGTCAAATTACTGACCTCCATTTTGGGGTATCAGTTACAGCCACCTCAGCACTCCCCACTGCTGCTGCACTTGTCTTCTAAATATAGCTGCTCTCACTTGCAGGATATTCTCTCCTTGTACACAATGCCAATATGGTTCATCACTCCCCTAGGAAAGCCTATCACAGGATACTGGCAGTCTTTATCATTAAAAGTTACAGGCTTTCTGCTGTCTTATTTATTGAGTGTTGACAGAGACTTTGGTGCTGCTGGTACACCCAAGTAAAGACAACACTGTTTGAACAGTTTAAGCCTAAACTACCAAAGCTGAGCTGGGAAAGTTGGCCCAAATAAAGTCAGATGAGTGGCTCAACAAAATCTCAAGTCATTTTGCATAGAAAAATTAGGTCCATAGATATTTTCTACACTGAAGATTATTTTACATTTCTTTCAAATCACAGGAACACAGGTTGACCTGAAAGTTATGATTCAGATAGACCAGTCAAAGAAATGTAGAACTGGGAAATAAGACCTGGAAATAAAACCTGGACCATGGAAGCAACTCAGCTGCTGGGCATCCTTTCACCTCCAACAGAACAGATGGTGGGGACAAAGCCAACCCCAGAGCTGCATTCTGGCTTGGCCTAATTTTAGACACAAATGTGTTATTCATAAGAAAGTCTCAGGGTGTCTATTGGTTTGGGAAGTCACAACACAACAGTGGGAGACTGATCCATCTTTCTTCAGGGAAAACCCAGTGGTTTTGCCAGCCTGCCACAGCCTGGGGCAACCAGGGACTGAGCAACACATTCCTTCACAGTGGCCTCCCTTCCTCTCCTGCTACAGCAACATAAATATATAAAACTTCTGTCCCTAGAGGATCTTTGACTAATAACTGGAGGGATCCCTTAGTACCAACAGGTACCTACAGAGCTCACCCTGCAAGGATAAACACCAAGTGATTTCACTGCCCATCATCTGGGACCAAAGCTGGACTTCAGGGACAAAGAAAAAAGTCTTTCCAAAAATGCAAGGGATAAGTGAGTAAGTTTGGCTTGTGCAAGGCATTTTTGACATTCCCACATCTCAAATGTCCAGAGCTTAAACACAAACAAAATCAGTGGAGATTTAAAGAACTTTGACCCTATATTCTTCTTGCCTTTCATTTCAAAAGGAGAAGCCAAAAGCCTCTCATGCACGCCTGCAGGCACAGCTGAGCACCCTGGCTCAGGCCATCTTTCCATCTCTTCCAGGGGGATGAAACTCCCCACTGGAGCCTGGCCAGGCTGTCCAGGGCACGTTGTGCTTGTTTTCATATCTGCAGTCTCAGCAGAGCAGTGAATAAGTGCTGTCAGGAGTGTTGAACAAATCCTGTACTTGACTTTTCACTGGGCTCTTATGGGCTCAGAACAAAAGCCTGGATCTGAACCCACAGAAATTTTGGGGCATGTCAAATCTGAATCCAGATCTTAAACCTGAGGTTGGATTTCCACCTCTAGGGTTTCAATTAGATTTCAGTTCATAAACACTTCTGCCATGGCCTTTTTCTACTTTACTCCACCATGAATCAAGAGTTACTGCCATGAAATTAAACTAAACCTGATCACAAGTGGGAATAAAGCAAAGTTTGCTCATATCACCAGCCATACCTTTTTGCACTTTCATTTCTATAATATATCTATCTTCTATATATATAATATAGAATAGAGTCACAGTGGCTCAAATGCACACAGATTGTGAGCACAGCCCTGGGCTAAAGTGTGGTGAAATGATGGTAGGAGGAGGTGAGATTAAACAGAACAAAGGCTCAGCAGAAGAACAAAAAGAATTCACAAGTGGTTATAAAAATTCATCTACCTCCTCTGTCAAATGCCCTGCTCACACTGCAGATCCCCCTGACTGTTCAAGCCTTGCACACATCCACCAACAAAATGTTCTCACTCATGAGCTCCTCACCAAAAATTTGCTCCTGAGCTTTGCTTGCCATTCAGAGCAGGCAGGAGTCACATGTTTGAGACTTCACCAGGCAAAGTGATTCAAAGAAATAATAAACAATTGAACATAAATTAAGAAAAGCTGCCCATGGGCTTGTAACAGTAGAACTCCAAACCTGCACACCCTGTCTCCAAGCATATTTCTGTAAGAACCACTGTAAAGCTTTTCTGCTCCCTGCCCCTGGAGGGGAGAATGTGAACTGAAAGATGCTCCCCAGTCTGTCCCTAAAGCTCTGTGAAATGGGGAGCTCAGAGCACCAACACACTGCCTCATCACACAAGGTGATGCTATCACCCTTCCTTCTCCCCTGAGTTCTGGATGCTGGTGGTCCCATTCCTGCATTGCAAATTCCCCACTCACTGAAGACTCAGTGGCAGAAGGTCTAACAAGGAGTTTTCTTCTTTGTTGGCCATTTTCAAGGCATGATACCTTTTTAAGGCTAAAATCTGTCAGGCAGATCCTTCCCACAGTTGATGTAACCTGCTTGTGCCTTTCCTGTAGGATCCAACAGCTTCTCTGCATGCCCTGCTGCGACTGTTCATTGCCCCCAGTGCACAGTATTATCTTCTATTTGCAGAAGGAAAAAAGAAAATGAGCTGGTTGTGGGGGGAGCAAAGAGATATAAACCATCATCCAGTTCATCAGCAAACTTTGCACTAACCCTTTGCATATTCAGTGCTTCAGGGGTTAATAAAGTCTCTTAGAAAGCAAAAGGTTTCCATCTGTAATTGGATCCTTTGTATGTGCTTTCCGCTGTAGGAATCAACTTAGCATTGACATCCTCGTAAAAATTTCCATTAGATCGAGCCCTGAATGCCCACTAAGGCTCTGTGTGGTTTTGCAATTGATTCACTGAATGAAATCTTATCTAAAATCTTTTTATTTTATGCTATTATGGGCACAAGGGAAAATAGTGATGTAAAAATTTTCACTGCTTAGTTAATGCACAGTGCCTCTTGGAAATGGCCTTCAGGTTAGCTAAAAAGATTGCCATTTCTATTTCCCACTATTTTGTTTCATATTACCAGTAATTGAAAAATGTTTCATTTCTTACTGAGTTACATATTGACACTTCAAATTGAATTCAGAACCTTTATCTTTAATCTTCTCATTAGATCTCTTCAGACAGCAGCTCATGCTTTTGAGGGCAGGAAGGCACAGTTCATCTGTTGCACTTTTTTCAGCAATAGATAATTTTCACAAGACATAAGTAAAGCTGTTCTTGTGCTTTAAACATGTAAAGATCAGCCTGGCCACGTGGAAGCTACAAACCAGACCTTGTATTGCCAGTGTCCCTTCAGTAGGGGTGCTCCCCAGAGAAAGGTGGGTCAAAATATTGTTTACAAAAAATGTCAAATCTTTTATTCTTTAAAATTATATCAAATCCAGAACAGGGAGAACCAAAGGGAAAGAACATTTTGTCTTTAAGATCTACAGGTATATACAGATTATCCGCTACATCTTTTCCTTCTTTACAAGTTTGTGAAGAATAATCACCCAGACCAAATTCAGTAGTTGAAGCCAGAATGAAGGTTGAACTGAGCAATTGTCAGAATTCTTTTCAATGACTTCTTATGTCCTCCCAGCCAAGCAGATTGGACATTCCCATCCACCCACCACAGCCACAAAGAGAACCACACACTCACAGCCTGTACTGAGAGTGCAGCCAGCCCTCAAACACACCCCTAAACCCAGGGCAGAGCCCTCATACAGCCCCTGCACACTCACACCCAGTGCAAACTGCTCAGATGTGCCCAATGCCAGCACTTTGTGCACAAATACTCAGCACAGGCACATGGTCTGCATGTGCACAGTCTGTATCTGAAACTGTCAGGTTTATTTTCCTTTTCTCTTCACTGGTTCTGGCCTGGGAACATCTCATATCCCAACAGCTGTTGCAGCATCCCTTTCTCCAAGCTGGAAGACATTTGGGCCACGGAGTAAAACCATCCCAATTTAAACAGGATCCTCATAGTCTGCTCTTGGGCACCTCACAAAGCAGACAGGAATAACAGCAACAACAATAAAATGTTTGCCTTTGCCTTCCTGCCTCTCATTTCAGTTGCTGGAGGTCTTTGCAGTGCTTAGAAATTAAAATAAAACAATCCCTACTGCTGTAGGGAAGGCAATGGAGCACTGGAGCAGCCAGGAGCAGGGTAAAGCTGTGCCAGCCTGGAAGAAACTTCACATCCCAGAAAAACTTCACAGGGTGCAGAACGTGCCCTGTCCCCTGGACTGGAGGCAGTCGAGGGAGGGGGAGCAGCCTCAGGCCTTGTTCATGATGTCTGAATGATCCCTGCCTGCCCAAGTTTCTCCACAGGAGGAATGTCCACTTTCCATGCTATATGGTTCTCTACACAACATTTAATGATAATTTGAAAATATCCTAGCAATGCTGTGTTGTCAAGTTTCCAAACATCTATTTCAAGCTGAGCTGGCTGGCAATTTTCTAATTTTTTTCCTCTGAGAAAGCTACCTTCCTAATATTTTTCAGATAACCTTAAATTTTTCTTTTAAATCAATCTCAGATTTCAAAATTAAATTGTAGAGCTTTTACTCCAAGTGTTATGAGAGCTCTGCTCTTTCCTCTGCCTTCCCTCACCTCCTGAGTGCAAAAACATGAGAAAGTAGAACAGGACAGCAGGAAAGAAATGATAAAAAACAAACAAAGGTAGAACCAAATCCAAAATTTCAAACTAAATTTTCTTGTTTTCATGAGTTTTCTTCTGAAAATGCCAAACCCAGTTCTTTTTCACAAAACAATTTTTAAAGTAATAATAATGAAAACAGTCATTTTTCCTAACAACTCACATCTGGCCTGAGTAATCCTGAAGGCACCTGACATTAGACGAGCCATGGGACCATTGGCTCAGTGGTGATATTTGTCATTAGTCCAGCAAGAAACCTCAAACTGGCAGAATTTTCATTCTCTGCATACACGAACACACACAGTGTGACCACAGCCTGGAAACTCCCCAAGACGACAAATGAGCTGAATCCCAGATTTCATTTCAAAGCCAACCTCAGAATTTCCATGGTGCTTTGAGCCCTCCAGCCTTCCATCCAGAAATCAATGAGGTGACATTGGCATGGAATAAAAATAATGTAGTGATGAAACAGGGCCCTAAAGTACTTTGCAGTGACATTTTAAAAACTGAATGCCATGTGAAAAAAATGAAGTCAAATGCCCTTTAATCTCCATAACTCTGTAGTGTCACAGTCTAATTAAACCCTCAGACTTCTGCTGACTTAGAGCTACACCCAGTGAAAAAGGATGCCCTGTGATAGACATTATTAGGTGACCTCCTCCACCCCAACATCTGTATAAGTGCCCTTAGCTCTAATGAATGCACGTGCTGGAAGAATGACGGGATTTCCTACAAGCTCAAATTCACCCCATAAACTGCAGAGCATTGCTAATGTTTCTGTCTGTCCTGCTAAAATCCCATCCCTGGATCAGACAGGCAGAAGGAATGAGCTGGACCCCTCAGCTGAAACCCTGTGCAGTTTCCTTTAATATAAATCTAATGCAGGAATAATGGCAATTTATAACCCAGGCAGCCAGAAGGCAGTGAAATGGAGCAAGCAGCCAGTTCACAGCCTCAGCAGTGCTTCTGAGACTGAAATGCAATTTCTGGCCCCAGAGGGTGGTTTTGGGAGAGCGATTCCACCGTGCTCACATTCCTGCTGGACACCATTCCTGCCCCCAGCACACAGACCTGCGCTCCAAGCGGGAAAATCTTTCCTTTGGCTGTGGCCTCTTCCCCATCCACATGAGCAAACCAGGTGCAAGGAGAGAAGCCACAGAGTGGGGTACCACGCTGTTAAAATTCCTGTCCCAGGCAGCAGCTTCATTTGGCCCCTTCTCCCCCATCACTGAGCTCAGCGCTTTGGGGACACACCTTGCACAAGGCTTGACACCCTCTATCTCCATCCAATGCCTTGGTCCATTTCTAGGAGCTGTGGAATACAACATTTTGAAGGAGAGTAATATTAGTGAGATTATGACTAAAGCAACCATCTCTGTCCCAAAGAACCCCTTGCCAGTAGGGAGGAAATGCCCACTGGTTTTAATGGGCATAATACCAGTAGGAAACAGCCCTGCTAGTTTCAGGGAGAAAAGGACAGATTTGTCCTTCTTCTCTCATGTATTTACCAGTGGACATTTCTATTAATCTGCAGTCTCACTTCCCTTCCAGACCACAGATGCCCCACGTTGAGCTAAGGCACCATTCAAATTCCTTGCATAGTAACTTTAGAAAGAGTAAACAATCATAAAATTGTGTTAAAACACAGCCCTGCTTGCAGTAGAGATCCATAATCATAGACCACCCCAAGACAAAGTTTTCACAGCCCAGTTTGAGAGGTTCCCCAGGTTACCCAGCAAATCCAGGATGGACTAGAGAAGATTCACCTCCTTCAAGCCAGGCCTGGTAAACTGCCTGCCCTTCCTGAGGCCAAGCTGCCTTCCCCAGGAGATGAATCCACCCAGCCAGACTATGTTGCTGTCAAAATGTCACTCCTCCTACATCTTTTGGAGGAAGGTCCAGACTGCAACAAGCAAAGCCAGGGGCTACAAGGCAGCAAAGAGGGAGCAGAGGGGAAAGGGGGCTGGAGATACAGATGGGACCATCAATGGGATCATTCACTGATGGGCACACCAAATGCATCCTTATCCTATGACTATTGCCTGCCCCAAATGCATCCTTATCCTATGACTATTGCCTGCCCCAAATTCATCCTTATCCTATGACTATTGCCTGCCCCAAATGCATCCTTATCCTATGACTATTGCAGGGTGCAGATGGATTTTCAAAGCAGTTTCAGAGGCTTGAGCTCCAGGTTTGCTCTTTACAGTGAACCTCCACACCTGGCTTGGCAAAATGAATGTTTCACAGGTAGATGCTCCCAGCCTCCTTCTCTGTGCACCTCCTGGGGACAGCAGGCACTGAGGGGCTGCAGAAGGAAGGAACAGCCCACAGCACCCAGCCAAGTCATTTCTAGGAGAAGGGCCCTGGCACCCTGTGCTGGGGCTGGCAAAGAGGGAACCTGCAGCAAGAAAGCAGCAAAGAGCCAATTTCTGTGCTGGCACCACTTGAGCAAGAAGAGAACATGTATCCACAGGCCACAGTGCTCATGATTTACACTGACACGAGTAAGATCAGAACCAGGCCCTGGTGCTTTGTTACAACAGTAAACACGACAGGGAGCTTTGCCTCTCCTCCTCAGGGTATATCCCTATGCCTTTGTGGTACCAGCACAATAAATAATGCATTCCTGGAAAACGAGATCCAAGGAGCTTTCCATAAACAATTCAGGGTTTCTCCTTTAAAAAGCTCTGAAATATATTCTTAATGCCTGAGCCATGTAAGTCATTAGGTTTCTGTCAGTGTGCTCAATACATATGTATGTGCCAGAGACCAGAATCCTGGTGGAGTCTGTACTGCAGGACATCTATAAAAGAAAATTGCAGTTGAAGTGTCCAAAACAATGATCTGTGGGTGGTCCTCTGGTTAGCAGATGGGTCTCTACAGTGCACATATAGCTACTAGCACCAAACACCTCCTTGTTTTTGTCTCAGTAGCCTCTGCACGTAAAGAAAGGTTGATGCACAGAGGATTCACTGCCTACAGATTAGCAGTTCATGTGTCTTTGTAAGACAGAGTGAGCAATCCTATCTAGGCAAGTCTGAGAGCTCTAATTGCATTCTCACTCAAAATGGAGCTCTTATAGACATTTATCATCATGAAATAACAACATCTGACACACGTGCTCTCACATGACATCACGTCTTCAGGGGAAGGCGAAAAAGGAAATTAAAACCTCTCATCCTTAGACTCATGGAGACACCCATACAGCCAGTGGGATGATCTGCCTGGCTTGACCACAGACCCAGCACGGAGCCTCCTCAGTCTGTTTCTTTCAAACAGATCATCAAGTACCACCTTGAACATCACAGTTTAACCTAAACAGTGCTGCTCTTCTGATTTGGGAAGAACAGTTGCATAAAGAAAATTGAGGTGGAGAAAAGAGTGAGGGATGGGGACAGGGAAAGGGTTGTCAGGAAGGTCAGAAACCTTTAAAGGGAGCCCATGAAGACTCACACATGCCAGGAGCTCACAAGGGAGGGAGAAGGGTTAAACCCATAAATGCTCCCAGTAGACAGCTGACAAGTGGCCACAGCATCCCCCAAATCCTCTGCACCCCTGGGAACAGCCCAGACCTTTCTGGATGTGGTGAGAAGATAGGGCAGGCTCACCACATCCTGTTCTGCATTTCCACATAGAAATGTTGCCTTTTACAGGGCTTTAGAAAATTCAGAAGAATTGACCAACTGGCCTCTTGAAACTTCCTTTCCTACCTCCAGAGGCCTTCGAAGAATAAAAATTACCTGTGTAAAAATGAACTGATTCTAGTTTACAGTTCTGTATGGATAGAGATTACTTTAACCCTCTTGGCTTTAGCCCTTATTTAGTCCACAAGGATCATTGTTGGAATGGGACAGTTTGGCCAAAAAAGCTTTGAAATTATGAATGTTCATAATTTCATAAAATATTCACTCCAAAGTGAATTTGTTCATAAGCACTTCCAGAGCACATGATGTTTCCTACTGCACAGCATGTCTTAAATTTTCCATCTGGGTGTAAATTCTGGAAGAAGATGTCACCAGTCAGTTCTGAGAAGTGAGAGTGTCATTAGCATGTTGCTTTAATTGCATTTTAAATATTATATTAAACAATTTTTTGTACATTTCCTAAGAAGAATCTTCTTTCATGAGGTGCCCCAAGTCTCATGTCAACTTACTATGGCTCAGATGTGTACATCAAATCACATTAGCACATTCCAAACCTCATTTCCACTGAAACACAATCAATTGTAACTTATTTTTGAATCATGCTGCTTTCTCTAATTGTTAGCTCCAGCCTCTGCTGAATAGGTGGTTAAGCAAATTATTCCATCTCACATATGAAAATTGTGCTATTTATGCTGGCAGCTTTCACAGTTACTGATGAGGTTTCTTGAGCTAATGAAATAATGAAAACACAAAACAGATTTAGCTTTCTTAATAAGGAAAAAGATAATGAACTAAAATTAAAATTGAAACTCTTACTATACACAGAGTTACTGTAATATCATTTCTTTTTTAAATTAATGCCCATGCTTTTTTTATTTTATTTTTAACATGCCAGTGACAAAGCCAGTTAAAAATCCACTTCAACCATGGTAATGTAAAGATTCTATTACTTTATTGCATTTTTTGTAATGTAATTATGGGGCATACAGTTTTGTTGACTTTTCTGTGTGATTAGGGTAACACTTTGATTAGACACTGTGCTTGGCTTCATGGAAGGGGAAAGGTGAAGATGGGAGAAAATTACTTTTGGTCACCTTTACATCCTTCTATCTTTGATGGATGGGCACTTAAGGGCTGGCACCTTCCTGGTGCAAATCTGCTGAGATTTGCCTTGCTGGAGCCCTGCAATGCAAGCCAGCTTCATCCCTCACCACTGAGACAGAGATCTGGCTCATGAGGAAGTCTTGCCAAGGAGAAAGCCCAGCCACACTGTGCTTAAAAACTCCATCTTCTCACCCCAGGGCCAAAGCAGGGAGGAAAACTCAATGTGCCCTTGTCACCTGTATGGCAAAGCCTTCTTACTCCCTCTGGTTTGCTCATATTGGGTTTGAAAGGGCCTTGCAATAGGGTTTTCCTCTCTCCCTCCTGGTCCCCACGGGGAGGCCAAGGACTGTGGGGCTCCAGCTGAGGCTGAGCTGGTGCTCCATAGGGTGAGCCAGGAAGGAGCCTGGCCACAGCTGTAACAGGAGATACCCCCTGGCACCACTTCAGAGCTGGAAGCCTACAAGCATGTGGTCCCTCTGGTTTTGAAATATGTACTGCTAGAGCTTAGCACCATTGGTTTTCATTGCAGAGAGATTTTGGCTGGGAATACAAAATTTGAGAAATTTGATACGGGGCAACTGTCAGGATACATTGGTGTTTCTGTCAAATAACCTGCACAGCAGGTCCAGAAGATGCTCCATGTGTCTGTGACATGTCTTTGGAGTTTTTCAGGGTTACCAGCTGGATCCTGAATTCATTCCTCAACCCTATCAGTGAAATTTTCTTGAGGAAGAGTGAGAAAGAGGAGCAAGAGCAGAGCCCCGTGCCAAGAATTCTTGCTGCCTAAGGACCCCAGTGCTGGCACATCACACAGTGCCCCTGCTTTGCTGTATAAGGAAATGGCTGCTAAAGCCCCTCAGGCTCCCATTCCCTCTCTGAACTCTCAGCTCACACATCCTTTATGCTGCAGCACCCAGTTTTGTCCTTCCCCTAAAACAATTAAACATTCCTGTCAATAAATACCATACCAGGAATTGGGTTTGAAAGGGCTTTGCAATAGGGTTTTTAGCGGGCTTGCTGGCTCTGTGCCTGCCAGTGCAGGAGGAAATGGCCTCATAAATATTTGTGCAAGACATCAATAAATTTGAAGTGTTGACTCGAGTACTCAGCTTCCCTATCTGAGACCTGGAGCAGAGCTTCCGGAGTTCACATGTTCCTGCGGCCAGGGGCCGGCGCTGGAGGCCAGAGAAACCCCCAGGATGCTGAAACTGGAGCTGCATCCAGAGAGAAACCCCACGGAAACCCCTCAGCAAAGTCCCTTCATGCTACTGATCCAGGTGGAAAAGGTCCTTGCAATTCAGACAGGGGAGGTTTTGAGAAGGAAGGTGTTCCCTTGCCCGTGGCTGATCCTCAGTTTGGTTTTTTTTTTGGGTTTTTTTTTTGATTTCACAATTTTTACTGTTTATTACTACAGAAAAGCCATTGTTGTAGAGCTTCATGTGGCCAGCGAGCTGGGCAACCCCCTCCAGCACAGCTGCTTCAGGCTGTACACAAGACCCAGAGGAGGATGGGTCACTGTGAGCCTGCTTCATGCTGTACAGCTTCAGAATACGGGGACATCAGTGTTGGGAGCCCCCCGGGTGCTTCTGAGATCAGAATAATTTAATCTGGGTTTAAAACATTATTTTGAGCTGCTCTACTTTCGTAATGCTGAAATGGCATCACTTCAGACTGCGGGCTGTCCTGCTACCATTGGGGTACTGCTCCCCAGCCTGGATATTCAGAAGCATTTTGATGTCACTACCGACTTGCCCAGGTTTGCAAGGTTTTTTTTGGAAGAATTGCTCCTTTTTGCAAAACTCCCACACTTGCATTAGTGCTGGATGCTCTTCTCCAGATAAACAGTTTTCACCCAGAGCAGAAAATGGGACCAAGGCATTGGATGAATTTGTTTTTCTCTCTGCTCTGTGTCCATGGTGTGTGCACACATGGAGTGATCCGAGGAGCATGCCCTCAGGAACAGCTCTCTTCCATCCTCAGGAGATGGTCCAAGTGGTTTACTGAGCCTTTCATTTCTTGTAAAGTAAATATTTGGGAATCTTGTCTAGAAGTGCTCTCTTGCTACTTATGAAAATGTGACTGTTAGAGGAAAAAAAGGCTCTGAGGACATAAGGAGAAAAGGTGAGGGTCAGGAGGTTTCCCCAGCGCTGTGTGGAACTCCTCCCTTCTACCCCAGGAGATGAGCAGCAGCCAACAGCTCCATTTTAATGAAACAGTGTTGATTGGAAAGACAAGTGTGATATTTTGTTCCTACCCAGGCAACAGGCTCTCCTGTATTCTCAGTCTGTGAGGTCTAAGATCATGACAACCAATTAGAAATAGCTGTGCCAAAAGCACATGTGCAGAGCTTGGATTAGAGGGGGGAGCAGATGCACAAGGAAGGTGCTCTCGGCCTCACCTTCTCTGGTGTTCCCAGCTCACTGTCTAGACTCAGCTCTCCTGGGGGCAAAGAAGGCAAGGAGGTTCAAGGAAGAAAAAGAAAAAGTGAAACTCAAGCTAGCAATTGTCAGATCTGTGATAATGCTAAATTCCATCATTATTATCCAGGCTACTCAGGAAACCATTTTACAAGGCTTAGAGGACATCTGGGGCTGAAGTCAGATACATTTATTAAGCCACTCACATCCAGGTTTGCTAAAGCAATTGCTTTATCTCCTTATTTACCACGTGCTAAGATGGTTGATGGGACACAGACCTGGAGAGACTCCCCACAAGCACCCCAGCCCAGCACAGACCAGCAGTGGCACAGCCAGGCATCACCCAAGGCACCACTTCCCAGGGACCAGGCTGGCCAAGCCCGCTCTCCACAGTGTCCCTTGGCTGCTCCAGCAGCTCTCCCTGGTGCTGCTCCCACCAGCAAACGGCCCCTGGGTGGCTGCTGCCAGCACAGAATTCCTGTGTGATGGGTTCCCAGTCCCACACCACCTTGCAGTCACATTCACAGCTTGGTGATCCCAGCCCAGCCTGGCATCCCCAGCTCCCACACCAGAATTTGCCATTTGGCTCCAGCCAGGAGCTTGGCATCGTGATCCTTCTTCCCCACTGGGGCCTGGCTGCAGATTATTCTTTACGTGTTCTTTTCAACACAAAAAAAAGCACTTTTCTTCCTGCCCTGCTGGAGGGAAATCAAGGAGCAGGACAAGAATTCTTCTAAGTTTTGGGAAGTCTTTTTGATTTTTTGCAGGAGGACAAGGGCTGGCATGCAGCAACTGGGCTTTTCCCCCAAGTTCTGCTTCATTAAATGGATGTTTTAGAGAAAAGAAAAAGCACTGCTGGTGAAGTAACCTCAAGAGGCTGTAGAGCTGCTGTTTGGGTAAATATGTGTATATCAGTTGGGTTCACCTCAGCAACCTTACTCTCAGCATTTCCCAAACTTCATCAGCAAGAGGTTCAAGCTGAACCCCACCTGTCAGTCCTCCTGGCTTTAAAACATGAGTCTTTATGTCCATCATCCAGATAAACATTACAACAAATTGGAAATCTACACTGAAATTACTGCTGTGATAAAATCAATTTAATACAACTACTATAACACTGGCTACAGAGAAAGATGGCAAGGGAGTACTCCCAAAAATAATTTCCCTTAAATCTGCAAACAGCCATCAAGCATTAACAAACTATTGAGAGAAGATGGCAAGAAGACAGCATTTGTTTTGTACGCTGCCACATCTGCTTGTCCTGGTTACCATGTACTATCTTCCTTACACTGGTTTTCTTTCTCTTGTTAAACATTTTTATTTTGTTTTCCTAAGAAAAGCAATGCTGCAGAACAGTAACATCAGTAACATGCACGTATGGAGGGAGAATTGCTGACTAAGGGGATTTATGCTGGCAGTGTTCCACACAAAAATTTTCCTCAAAGGGAAAAATATATGCCACACTTTTTTGGCCATCAGAGATCACTGTTCTGACAGAATCTGTTCAGCTGAGCTGGTGGGAAAGACTCTCATGAGCAGCTTGGAGTTACTGGCCCCACACCTGCAGCAGCTTTCTGGAGCTCACCACTTGGAGCCCAGCGCCAGACCACAGAAAAAGGCAGAAAAGGCAAAGAGCAGCCAGATATTTGTGTAGCTATTGTGACTCGCTAGGGCTCCTATTCTCAATTTGCTGTGACCTTTAGAGAAGTGGAGCTGATACAGAGCAGACAATGCAGCTCTCTGCTCCCTGGCAAGCCCCAGCTCGTGCCCTGTGCCTCTCTCGGAGCACAGCCCAGCCACACACAGCACCTGACCCGCCTGCCAGGCGGGGATGACGCACCAAGTCATTTTGATTTGTGGCACCTCCCTGGGTAAGATGGGCGAAATAAAGACAGATGGCAGTGGATAAACTCCAGCAACTGTGAGGCTGCTATTAGCAAGAGCTCCCACACTGTGTGCAGCGCCCTCAACTGAACTTTCCTGCGGCCCCGTGCCCCTGGTAACACACAGAGATACTGCAGCCCATCTCTTAGAAAGAACTTCTGTGCCTTTTACCACTTTACCATCTTGTTTTGCTTTACATTTTTTTCCCAATTTCCTTTTAATCCACCACCTTCCCACAGCTGCTCCTGCAGCCATTGCTGTCCAAGTTAATGGTGGTGCCTTGGCCAAGCAGGCAGGTCTCACCTTCAGGGTCTGTGTAGGAAAGCTCCTTCCAAATCCAGGTTTTCCATGTGTTCCCATCACAAAGCACTAAAATGCTAGTCCCTCCAAATTATTTTCTCCCAGGATTTTTGCAGCATCACCAAGCCATGCAGAACCTCAGCAGGAGGATCCAGGTGAGAATCCAGGCACCTTTCTGCCCTGGGGGCAGTTTGGAGCTTCTCTCTTTATTCTTTGTGCTACTTCCTAGTTCAGATGCCTGAGGTCTGCAGTTTCACATTTCATCCAAAATAAATGCAGGCACATTTGTGTTTTGTGATGCTTTTTTCCATAGATATATCAATAGAATTCCACCACTGATTGTCTTTTCCAGAAATGAAATTAAGAGGCAAAAATAACCAAAAAGCAAAAGCCATTGTGGGGTAGCATTTTTATAAGGAACCTCGGTGGTTTTGGAGCCTACCTGTTATTTTCAATAGTATTTTTTTCCACCATGGATTCAGATCAGTTTTGAAGAAGAGTCCTACCTTGCTCACATGCCTTTGCAATTGTTCCTTTCAGCCTTCAAAGGTCATCTCTCAGGTATTCAACAGGGAGAAAACTGGGATGGTTTCATGTGAATTATAAAATCTGAACCTTTTATGAGAAAAAATATGGAAATGAACGACACAATGAGAACAATAACCTTTGTAGGGTTTAGTCTGACTATTATTGGTGTGGAAGACATGATAAAAGAAATCCCACACATCTCCAATGGAGAACAATCTGGCTCTGCCCAAATCAGCTCCCCAGCCCAGCAGAGGCTCAGTTAAAGCCTCTGGTAGCCTCACCAGCAGATTTCCAAGTCACTGTGGTGAGAGCAAAGAATTTCCTCATATGTGCAAACATACCTGATGATTGGCATAATCCCAATGAACACACATTAGGTAAGTAAAAATATTCCAGTGTATTGATATTAATTCCACAGCTCAGACCCAAGATCAAGTTCTCATTTGTCTGAATAAGAGAGCATTTAAATATTTCATTCAAATATAAAGAAAATTTCAGCTTATATACGGTGGGGGGGGGAGAAATCCAAGGAACAAAAGTTTTCCTTGTAGCATGCACAGTGCTGATTTCCAACCCTTGGCAGCCACAGCACAACACAGCCATGGCAAACGTCTGGCCAAGACAAATCTATAAAATTTGCACTGTACATGCACGCCTTCCATGCATAAAGGTCTAATAAGCCCAGATACTTTCTGCCTCTCCAAACAGTTGAGCTAAAGAGGTTTCCCCATGGATTCTAGCAGGGCCAGGAGCATGGAGGCTTTATTATGTAACAACCCACATTATTTAGTGAAAATCTGGAATGTGCTTTATTAGTTGGGCCTTTGTTTGGTCAGGAAATACCTCCAGACAAATGTGATGACACAGGCATTTTTAATTTGCCACTTCACGTTCACAGCAAATTAGGTGATTTTACGTGTTACTCCCTCCATTAAAAGCGACAGGCTGCAAGGTTTGCAGTTTCCCTCAGAAGCTCTTGATGACATTACAGACACACATAGAAAGCACAAGCCCATCAGAATGAATTAAGATCACCTCTCTTTGCCTGTAATCTGAAAGACTCCATGTGGTCTCTCTTAGCACCAGTTCCAAATGCCAACCCTCTGTAACAGCATGTGCAAGTGGTTGGAGGTAAGGGGAGGAGAGGTCAAATTCTGTGTGCTCCATACGATCAAATTTGTGGTATTAAACCAACAATTACCAGTGAAGTGGTGAGTGAAAAACAAACCTCCTATCTATTACCCAATTTCAAATGCCAGTGAGATGCCTGCAGGACTCTCAGTCCTCTGGTTTTTTTTTTACATACTTGGTAATGTGTCAAGTCTTAATACCTGCTTTCAAATGGAGTTGAGCTTTTCCATTTGTGAGCTTGAAGTCATTTTCATTTCAGAGCAGACTTAAAAAACCAGTTAGACTGCTGCTAGTATAGTTGGTGAAAATATCCATTGAGGATATTTTCCTCAGTGGATTACACTTCTGCTTAGGATAAATAGGAAAAAATGTAGGAGAAATTATGTTAAATGCAAAATGTTTGGTCTTGACTAACCATCACTGAAACTCAATGAAGACCCAAAGGAAACACTGGTAGAGAAAAAGAAAGGGGGGAAAAAAGCAGTCCTCATTTTCTTACAGTGAGGATTAGGAACTGAAGTGCGGCCAGCATAGGAACATACACTTCTGCTGGACTTCAGTCCAGGTAATAAAAGCAAAAATAGAGATTGTGTAGAGCTGGGTAATAAAAGAGGTAGCAGTGGTGAGTCTGCTGCAGCAGGTTTTTTGGCTGGAGCTTTAATGACTGGGGCTTAACTCTGCCAAGCAGTGCTGAGAGGGACTGACACAGTTCCTGGGGCTTGCCTGAAGAGGGGAAGCAGCCATGGAGGTCTGGGAGGGACAGAGGGAGAGAGGGAGAGAGGGAGGTCTGAAGGCTGAGGGAGAGAGGGAGAGAGGGTGGGAGCCTGTGCTGGAGCTGCTGCTCAATCCATCAGCAGGGAGGGACATGCTGACACCTTCCCAAGCTCCAGTGTTTGTGCAGGCTGCAGGACACCCTGAGAGCCTCTCCAGCTGCACTGGGCTCTTTTATGGCCAGGCAATGAGGTATGGCTGGGATTTTGAGGAATAGCAGGTGTGTGCTGCAGAAGCTGATTTCCAGCTTTCCAGGTGGGTGGCTTTTGTGCCTGCTGCTGGCATCCCCAGGAGAGCAGGTGACTCCCCTGAGCTGTCACCTCAGCCAAATGCCACCAACAGCCTTGGGTGGATGTGCAAGGAGCAAGGAAGGAGGAGGAGGAGGAGGAGGAGGAGGAGGAGGAGGAGGAGGAGGAGGAGGAGGAGGAGGAGGAGGAGGAGGCAGGGCTCCACATAGAAGTTGTCTCCCAAAACCAGGAGCTGCAGACTTTAATCTCTTCTCACCTCTTAATGAGGCTCAGAACTTAAGTATGATGTTTTTTCCCCAAACTTCTCTGAAGTTGGGTACCTAAAACTGTCAGAGAAACTCAGGTTTCAGCACAGGAGGAATAATCTGGTTTCTCTCTACACACATATTTTAGAATGACTCCCACAGCCAGGTACATTTCTGCACAGTGGCTTTGTGTGTGTTATTGCAACCACCTCAGTGGGGACTGGGTAGAGGGAGACTTTTTTCCTTCAGGTCAAGTGAATTCAGGCTGTGTTTGTAATGCAGTTTCCAGATGTTGGATGGTCACTGGCCTTGGCAGGCACAATGTCCTTTCAGAATTCTTTCCAATCTCTAAGATAATCCCACCATGAAAACATCCCCTCACTAGCAAGGCACACGTCCTTGGGAGCCACCTCAGCAGGTGAGACAGGGGTGGTTTGCAGGTCCTTGTCTTCAATCTCAGAAGGTGCAGGGTCTGGAGCTCAGCCAGGTGTGAGTGTGGCACTGAGCATCTGCTCCTCTGCCTTCTGCTACTCAAGGCTCAAACGCAGGAAATCCCATTCTTGCTTTTTTCCCCCAGCATCAGATGAATAATCTTTATTTTTAAAGCAAGAAGAAGCACCAGGTCTATCTCCATACCTGCCCTACTGTTGTTTGCCTCACCCTCTTGCCACCACCAGCATACAGTGAGCACTCTCTGTTGACTTTGTCTGCTTTGATGTGTTTTAAGCCCATGTTTAATTGCTGAGAAACCCTCTCTACTGAAGAGTCAGAGGAGAGTCTTTCTTTGTGTTTCTTTTTGCTCAGAAGGGGCTGAAGCAGCAATCTTGACTTAAAGGCTGACTCTGATTGGAAAATAAACAACTATAAAGTACAATAAATCCCATTGAAGAGCCCAGTCAAAACATCCCAATGAACAGCTAATGCTCCACTAACCAACTCCAGATGTCCCAGCCTTGTCTGGCACTAATTGGTTGACTGGAGTCAGTAACTGCGTAACCTGGAGGAAATCTCTACTTCTTGCACTTGAGATGAGTTGCTAAGACAGAAAATGGTTTTGTTTTGTTGTGGTTCCTAATTTCCAAACTGCAGAGGAGTCACAGGTACCTGCTGATACCCGCCCAGTGGCAGGGCACTGCCCAATTTTAAGGCACCTCACAAAAATTTTCTCAAGAGCATGAAGCTGCCTTTGACAGCAGCTCGGATGTTCCTCCATTCCCAAGCTTTTTTGGGTTTATTTGTTTAACCAGAGGACATGCCCTAGCAGATTGCAGATAAATTCTTAGATAAAGGTAGTTGCAAATTCCATCTGGAAATGTCTGAAGCACCAAGAACCAACTAAAAAAAAGCGTCAACCAAAGCCAAACTAAAATCAAACAAACAAAATCCCAAAGAAAGCAATTGCTTCCAATTATAATTAAAAGACATAGAATCAGAAAGATGGGTTTGGAAACTTTTAAACAAGAAGATGAGCCCGGTGCACCCCAATTCCTACAGGCTAAAAATTCCATGTCTGCCTGCATTGGCCAGGGATGTACAAAGTGGCTCACCAGGATTTTCCAATGGGATTTTTTAGGGATATTTGATAGGATCTTATTAGCTATTCTGTGTAATACTACAAAACAATGTGTACCTGCAAGTATCTTCTCTGTTTTACCAGAATACTTCCCAGTGCCATCACTCTGCACACACTTATGTTGTTTATCTTCAAGCAAAGACATCTCACTGGCTTCTGAGACTTCTATGACATTAAGAATTACTATTCATAATTCATTCTTGGGGTTCCTGTCATATCCTGAGCATGTAGAAGGAGGTTGTGTGACTTTCCTAGAAAGTTACTTAATAAGCTTCTGTTTAAAAACTACTATTGATATTCCTTATTAGATTAATCTGTAAAAATAATTTATATTTAATTAAAAATTTTAATGAAATGGCTTACATGAATTTTAATAAACATTTCCCTTAGTGTCACTGACATGTTGTTCATACTTTGTAAGAGCATTTTAGAACTACATAAATTTGCACACCAAAAGCTGATGTAAAGCTTCTGCTTGCTTGCATATAACTGATTTTTTTTTTTTACTGCTTGTAAAAATACCCCAAAAAACAGTATATAACCTGTTTCTCAAGTGTCAAAACCATTTTTTTCTGCAGAGTACTGTGCAATGCAGCATCTGTTTGGACACATCCAGCCATATCTTTCACTCCTGATCTGCAAGGGAATAACACAGGATTTGAAATACAGTAGACACTTGTGCAAAGCATGAACAATGAAAATTACATCCAGCCCTTAATCCAGGGGATTCTGGGCTGAGCTCAGCCTCTGTGGGTATACATATCCATTCTGCATTTAGTTCCACATATTCCAAGACTGGATGTTTCCCTATAAGAGTCACATGGGAGCAAAAGTGGGATTAAGTGGCTTTCTCTCCATGTTTTGCTATTAGCATTACACATGTAATATGCAGCACATGAGCAACTGTGCTGCACCATGGTCAGCGATGAAATTAATTTCTTCCAAGTTGCTAGAAGGTTTCATATTTCAGGTATCATCTTTATTTTGTTCACAGCCTTGGGAGAGAATGGATGGAAGAGAAGCAGGAGGTTAATCATACCCCATACATTGAGAATCAGAAAAACTTTGATAAAGCTTCCTCCTTTGAGCCTGAGTGAAGGACTGGTTCTGTAACTGGGTCCTTCACCAAACTTCTCCTTTTGTGCTTTTAAATCTGCCAGAACCTGGCCTGGTTTTGGCAATGGTGACACAACAGAGGATTCCTCTGGCTGCTCCCTCTGGCTGCTGGGTTTGTATCACAGAAATAATGCCCCCCCTCCTTGCTGGTACAAAGGTTGGGTGCAAGGAGCACCTCATCTATCTGGTCTATTATTTGGCTCAGGCTGGTACCTCTCACCAGCAGGAGTTAGATCTGTAGCCTCAATTATCAACAGAATTTTTTTTTAAAATGCAATGCACAAAAGTAAGAAATTTAAGTAGATGGATATTGAACTGTTTGGGAGAGGAGATTGAATTTTCTGTTCAGTTCTGTTCTGTTCAAAAGTTCCTACAAAGAAATTGTGGGACATTAGGAAGGAAATGCCTATGGAAGTTAAATTTCTGTTTCCGTTGAGCCAAGCAGATAAAAATTCTAAAATAGGTTTTATATACCATTGCAGAGCTTTTTGACATTCAACATTAAATATCTCTGTTTATCACTAACCACTTTAGAACACTAAAGCACATCTTTAAAAACCAGCCTTTGGCTTTGGCAGCAAAGTTGTCTGTTAAAAGAAACTGTTAACATTCAGTTGAGTGGCATTTGGAAGAGAACTGGCAAAGTAAACTCAAGGGTTAATGAAAGTAAATGAGATAATCCTCATTGATCCCCCATAATCCCCATGGTCTGAGTGCAACTGTCAATCACTGGGAGAGACGTTTTCCTAATCTATCCCTCTGTGAATAAGTCATTCCAAACTGAGTATACTTTATACACAGACATGTATTCAAATGTACAAACACACACTCTGAACATATAACAGAAAACTTAGCACAGTCAATTCCAAAATGAAGGGGAGAATAAAGTATAGCTAAAAATATGGTGCATTAATTTTAAAAAGTGAAAGTTTCTTTTACTAGCTAAAACATATTCCAGCTGTCTTTACTAACTCACTGTTTCCCATGTAAGCTGGTAGCAACTAATGAATCTGTTAAATCCCTCCTCTGTAAAGGAGGAAAGACTGTTCCCATAAAATTAAAACTTACTGTTTAACAGATTGACCTAAGCCAAATATGGTCTGGAGCATAAAAGAAATTATTTCAGTACTTTTCAGAGAAACTGCTGACATGAATAATGTATTAAATCAAATTATGCCGTATCTGAGGCTCAGAGGATGTTGCAGGAGGAGCTGGGTGTGGGAGGGAAGGGCACAGAGAGCTGTGCCCATGACTTGTCCTGGCCGCTTTCAGGCCCTTCCTCAGCAGTGCCAACCCCACCAAAGTTGTCTCTTCCTTTGGGAACCACATCACTGCAGGGCCACCCCACACTCCTATGGACACCAATGGTGTCTGCAGAGCCTCAGCTCATCAACTCACTGTTCCCAGGACTGCACTGAGGTCAAAGACAGAGGCACCAGTCTCTTTCCTTAACTCTTCTTTCACTTTGGTCCTTAAACCCTGGAGCAGTTCTGGGCTCCTCCTGCATGGGCACAGCCAGGGAGGGATGCTCATGGACAGGCACCAGGTGTGCTCTCCCAGAGATGGAGAAGGAACTGGCTCAGGGGGCAGTGTGATCAGGGGAGCTGAACACATCTGGACTATGAGGGCATCAGCTCTCCAGTCCAGATTTGCCTCAAAAGCTCAGTTGTAAATTCATGCTTGATTTTGTGAGAAATCCTTCCAAGATGCCCAGTGCACAGGCACTGTTAATTGCAGCATTTACAAGTACCTACTTATTCTGGGAAATCTCCCTCTAATACTTTGCATCTGGAATTCTTGATAATGCAGACATGGCACTTAGGGACATGGTTTAGTGGTGGACTTGGCAGTTTTACATTTACAGTTGGACTCAATATTGAGGGTCTTTTCCAACCTAAATGATTCTGGGTTTCTATACTAGAGTCACTTGCAGAGAAACTCTCTAGCATTTAGAAGAAAGACAATCTTTCTACAGAGTGTTCAGACACACCTGTAATAATGTTACTGCATTCTGCAGAGGAAAAGGAAATTGTCTGTCAAAGGTTTGGGATAGAAATGCTTCACACCGCCCAAAGGTACCTCTTGATAACACAGTGCAACACCCATTTTCCTCCTGTAAACACTCAGAGCCACCACCTCTAACCTGAGGCTGAGTTGGAAATAAATGCCCCACTCTCAGGTTTAAAGAAAAAACAGCTTGGTAGCCATTTGGCCTGCAGCCAGGATTAAAGTGTTAACTCAATGTCTGTCAACCTGTCACTTAAACATTTACAAAACTACTGACCACTTCTATTAAAAGACCATTAAACCAGGATTAAGCTTTTCCAGGGTTAAGCTGATGTAAAAATGCAAGGAATGTCACACCAAGGGCAGCTCATTTTATTTGTATTGTAAACAGGCAGAAGTTGGAGGATAAAATGTTACATGTGTATTAAATATGGGGATATACCCCTGCTTTGCATTTTCCCTTCTTTTCAGCTTCCTCAACACAGATCCCATTACTCTGCAGAGCACAGCAGAGTGAACATGGAAACCTCCAAATGCCTTAAAACCAGCCCTGGATGCTTCAGAACAGGCTGGGGTAGCTTTTCCTGGAGGGAGGATGTGACACAGAGTCTGGCCATAGTGCTGAGAATGGCCATGGATATAACACAGCCCTCATTTAATGTGTCATACTGTAATCAGAGCTCAGTTGTTTAAAAATGAGTCTTACCAAAAGCAGGAGCCCATTTGGAGCATTCCCTGGATTTATTTTGTGAAAGCCACAAAGTCCAGCAAGGGGTACCAAGTGGAACTCCCTGCAAGCTGAGCTGGCCAGGTGCTGGGATGGGACACTGAGATTGCTCTGGTTTCTTACATTTCTTACCCCTTGCCAGCCCTTGGCAGAGACAGGGTGCAAGGCTGGATGTGCTGATGGCCTGATCTTCTCTGTCTGTTTGCATCTGCCACATCATTAGCTGTGAATAAAAGCATGCTGGCGTGAGCATCAGTGCAGAGACTTGACTCACAGAATTATTGGTCTTTATTTATTAACTGCTATCCTGAAAAATTTCAAAATACATGAGCCATTGAGCAAGTTTGTCGACATAAATATTACAGAATTTGCCATCCCCAAAAAGGGAGGTGCACACATTAAATGAGATTTCTCTCCTTCCCCACAGCCCTGCCTCCATCTAGCCTGCTATCTTTATGAAATATAATTTTGCTTTCAGGAAGTATCTATGACACTTCCATCTGAAGCAGTGCTTCCAGTATTTACAGATATCAAAGAACTGGTCTTAATTTCATCTGATACTTTAAAAAGCCTTTTATTCTAAAATAAATTATTGAAATGTGGTATTGGTAAAATGGCTTGCTCCAGTAATGGATTTACTGTGATGGTGCAATCAATTTCAGAGATTGGATTTCAGGATAAAAACTATTCATCACTCTCCATGTCAGGGCAAGGTTTACCTTCACACTGCGGTCACCCACTGCAGCTTGTGGATACCAAGGGCAGAGGAGGATCCATTGGAGGAAAACACCTTCTGCTGCTTTTTTTTCCATTGTTGCTGAGGTGAGAGTTTGGAGTTTTGACAGCTACAGCAGCTCCAGAGCATCCTGGTGCCACTCAGGGGGGCGCAGAGGGACTCACCTGTGGAACAGAAGATGTGCTTGAATATCCTATTTATCTGTTCTGCCATGACTCAGTGCAGGCCTTCCTACAGGAGTTTTCCAACTTCTCTGTTTCATTTCAGGATCAGCAGAGCCTTTTATCAGGTAGAGGCCTTCAGGGGTAAGGAATATAATAGTTTTAATAGGAATGATGGGGAGAGACCAGTGTTGGTACAAATCCTTCCCACCCTGTACCACTGAGCACTCAGCATGAGTGGTGCTAATGAGGGGAAAGAGGAGGGGAGCTGTGACATGAACCATCCCTCCTTACACCCACACTGACCCTCTCTTTCACATCTGAGGTTTTTCACAAGCTGGAAACTTCAACAGCTGCAGGTCCCCCTGCCCTGCCATAGCTGGAAATGGATCTCCTGGACCTCTGCAGCAAAGGAGAGGGCTGAGCACAGAAGCAGTTTAGTCCTGGAGGTCAGTAAAGACAGGATTTTTTTCTCCATTTATTTTTGCTCCATAGAGGCCCATGTGCCTCTATTAGCATAAATACATATTCACAGTCTCATTAGTACCTCCTCTTGCTCTCTGCCTGGTAGAGCCACCTCAAATGAGACCACAACCCAGACTGGCTCTGCAAAGCACCACAAAACTCAGCTTGTCTGGGGTGTCCTGACCTACCACTGGCAGGAGCAATTGGTATATCTAAGCCTTGTGACACAAGATATGACAGCTTTTTTCCCATCCTCATCTCCAATGAATCTTCCTTGCTCTTCACTCCTAGAAAGCAAAGTCAGCTCCATAAATCAAGATGTCTGTGGATTTGGGGTTTTACATTAACACCTTCAATTCATGCTTTGCTGTGACCTCTTGGATGGGAGTGAACTATTCTACTGTGCTGGGAAATGGCAGCTCCAGAGCCAATTTTAGCACCTAGAAAATTTCCCTTGGCTCCCAGATGCCTTAATTTTAAATCTGACCCCCTCCTTAAAGATAAAGTCATGTCTACATTTGATTTCAGGAGTTACATACAATAATTGAAGAAGTTATGTGTGGACCCAGCAAGTCTCTGACTATGGAGGGGTTTGGAAAATATAATTTGGAGACAGAATTTCAGATTTCTTGGCTATGGTCTATCTTGCAACCTCAGCTCTGCATTTAGTCTTTCACCAACTTTTTTAAGCACTACAAATGATGGAGTTTTGCTCAGCTGGAGAATCACCATCAATAAATACAGCTGGATTGGAATAACTAATGAAGGGTGAAAAACTGGCCTTGTTATAGTTATTTATAATGCCTCTTTAGACAGTTAAAAGTAACTGAAAATTCTCTGGTGTTTTAAATCTTTCTTCTCACTCCACTTCACTACTCACACTCCTTCTTTTCCTGTTTTTTCATATGAAATATGGACTATCCTGGAAGTTTATTTAAAAAATCAAAACTCTGAAGAAACTCACACAAGGCACTTTGCAATGGCTAAGACAGAGTGAGCCTTGGCAAGAAAACTGCTGCTGATGTGAAACGTGCAGAGGAAGGGCTCCTGGAAGGGCACAGATGCCAGGGAGAGCCAGCTCTAACTTGGGTCACAGCCATGGGGGTGCTTAATATTCCTCTTCATGATGCATTGAAATGCATCAATCCTGCATTTAAATGCACAAACCCTTCCATCCATCCATGGCTGAGCCTCTGCCTCCCTCACTGTGGGGCCTGCCTGCAGCCTCAGCAGAAAGGTAACTCAGTTCCCACTTTCCCAGGCCTCCTGTCTCTGCTCAGGGCTGTTGATTTTGCTCAGGGATGAGATGAGGCTGCTCTGCCTGGGCCAGGGACTCAGAGTTTTCCACCATGTGGTAACCACACGTGGAACACTGTAATGAACAGGCTCCTGGGGTGCTGCACCCCTGCAATCCAGCACTGACCAGAGCAGATTTACACAGCCCAATGGTCACCAACACCAGTGAATCTCCTTTGGAAGGGTCCAGGAAGAAGCAGCAACACTGAAGGGAGGAAACAATATTGTGAATTAAACTTTTACTCAAAATTCCAAATTTTGAATTTTGCATTTTCAAGCCAGCAGCAACTGCAGTGGTGAATGAAGAATTACTTTATTAATGATCCAGCACTCCTCACTGCTCAAACAAGATGTAAGAAATCCAAATATGCTAAATGAAAAATATAATCTATTCCCAAGTCTAACCATCATGTTATAAAAACCTGTTCCTGCAATTATTTTGCGTTTCCTATCTTAGGAATATTGATGGACTGGAAATAGATTAAACCCAGGAGACTCTTGCAGCCTTCTTAATCCACTGCAAAAAGGGAAAAAAGAGTACAACTGGAAAGCCTGGTTAATGACAGCTGGAGTGCAGGACACCCTGAAGTTATCAGTGCTGTGTTGGACATTTCATAGCAAAGCAGAATCAATCACTCTCCAAGGAAGCTCTGGGAGCCATGGATCTGGAATTATGATCTGACTCGGGTACTCCTTGGGATCTCACAGCCCTTATACCTGGTTCATCCATGAAGGGATGAGCTCTCAGATCCTCCCTGGATGAGCCAGCAGTGCCTCCTGCTGTACTCCAGCCTGCATTTATTCCCAGGCTCCCAACTCTGTCAGGTTTCAGCTACCAGTGAAGCCACTGCTGGCATTTTGAGAGCTGGAATGAGTACAAGGAGATGTGTCTAACCAGCCTCAAGACATCTGGAAACATCAATCTGTGCCACAGGAACACACCCTGCCCAGGCCAGCCTGGGACAACAGGGAGCTGAGCAGTCTGTGAACACCCCAGAGATGTTCTGCTCCTAAACCAGCTTTTAACACATTTCTGAGTGTGTTTGACTATCACAGCACACCAGGGCTAATCTTTGGAACCCAGAGGGTTCCAGCCTGCTCAGCCATGCTCCCTCCTCTTGCTTTTACACATTTCAGCACTAATCTGCAGGAAGTCCTGCTGGAGTTCCACGACCTTCTGCTGAACAGGCTTTCACTTGTGCTGACCCATGGCAATCCATCACAGCTAGGGAATGCTGACTGTATCACAGCCCACGTGAATGCCAAGCCTGCCTTAATCCAAAAACATCAGAAAAAGGAACTTGGGGTCAATCTCACTTAAGGAATGTGCCAAACTTCCTGGAGGTCACAGCAAGAGAACAAGCCCAATGTTTCACCTCTGAAGCAGAGAGACTGAGAGGTTTTAAATCCTTTTGAGTCACCAGCCTGCAAAGCAGGTAACTGGCAAAATAAAAGAGGGGCTTGTCTCTACTCTGGGCTGTAACTGGAAGTCTTTCACTGGAGAGGGTTCTTCCTCCCCCTCGGGGTGGTTTTCTGCATATCAGGTGGAAAATCTCTTTGAAAAACAGCAAGTCAAATCTTTCAAAACAATCATTATGATAACAAAGAAGAATGAGACTACTCTGTTGCCACAGCTACCCAAAAAGTTCCTGAAGGCTTTGCAGAAGCTGTTTATTGAACCTCAGTGGCTCTGGGCAGGAGCATCAGCATCAATCTCCTCCACATCTCACTGCAGTTGGAAGAGCTCTGAGATGGCTCCAGTTGGAGAATGTGGCAGCAGCCCACCACCCTTCCCTCCCCAGGGCTATGCTAATCCTAAAAATGTGCTCCCAGTAACTGACATCAGATGATGGCACTGCCAAACAGGATGTCTGTCTGTCTGTCTGTCTGTCCCACTCTCACACCATTTGAATCAGTCCTGTTTGCTGACTTCCAGACACTGGCACCAGGTAACATCTACAAAGCAGTCCAAGATCTTGGATTCAAGGATACCATGGGTGCAAAGTAATATCTTTTTATTCCCTGGCAAGTTTTACACTACCTCTAATTTTCTATCGAATTATTTCCTATAGAAAATATCGAAAATTTATAATTATCAAAAATTTTCCATAGAAGATTTTTCTAATTTTCACAGCACATCTTTTACACACATTTTCACACTTATACATTTTATATTCAGACAAACCAAGGCAGAAGGTCACATGGTTTCTAAAAATGACCAAATGAAGCTGTGGGAGTACCAGATAACCCTTCAATGATCTGATCCATTACAAAAATCCCTTTAATATTAAATTCCCATTAAGATTTTAGAAATATCCTAATACTCCAATATATGAAAGTAGAGAAGGACATTTTTACCTGAAACAAGTTTAATCAGGGAATGGGGTTACTAAACAACCTTTCTTTATGCAAGTCCCAGTTGACAGGTAGGAGGGACAATGGACCTGGAAGCTGTGACACCTCCCTTGCCAGGACCACAGTGCTCCTGCCAGCCTGGCTCTGGAGGCTTTGCCAAGTCCAGCTTTGCTGCTGTAATCCCCTATCAGCAGCACAGCCAGGAAAAATGTGGTCTGCAAGCTGTGATGCCAACAATGCTGGAAGGCTGAGCCCCAGGCGGGAGTGCCAGGGCAGCTAAAGGCCCCATGAGTAGCAGTGCAAAGCCATGGAAGGCTGGCCTCAGCTGAGGAGAAGGTTCAAAAAGCAAAGATGGGATGGTTTGGAGGCAAGAAGGGGCCTGTGAACACTGATAGAGTTAGTCCAGGCTTATTCTGGGATAAATGAGGGGAAAATCTTGATCTTATGCATGCACAGCCACAAGTGAATGTATGCAAAACCTGAGTAACACAAGGGGGGTATTTCTACTCATTTCTTTCCCCCTATAACCATTTCCCCCATAACCATTTCATACCTCTTTTCTTCTTCCCCATTCCAGAGGAAAAACCTGATCCATCAACAGACAGGCAATCCACTTATGATTTCAGCTTTTCTTGAAACTTGAAAGAAATACTTTTCCTTAGAAAATTATCTGCTCCCTCTGCAGACCAAAGAGAGCATCATCTTCTGAGCATCTGTGCAAGCCAAGCCAAACTTCTAAATTGTTGGCAATTCAAAACTCACAGCTCAAGACACAGCATAAAACTGAGAGATTTCACTTTTCCACAGCTTCTATTGAATTCTTAGAACAAGAACTGCATTTGGGCAGTAATGCAAAAGTATTAATTTGCATTATTAAGACTGTTTTCTTTAGCTTCATTGACTGCTTTCCAAAATTGTCCTTGAGAATGAGGTTAATTAGAACAGTAATCCTTGTGACATTAATGGGAAAGTGAGCATGTGCCAGGATTTCTGAAATGAAATAGCTGATACTCAGTGTCAGCCAGGGGAAGGAAGATGTGACCACAGCATCTCTCTGCACCCTCGTCACAGACATTTTGTGCACAGCAGCAAGAAATGCTCAGAGTGAGATTTTTTTATAAGGGAAGGGGAAGAGGCTTCTTGACTTCACACACTGAGATCTGGAAAAGAATATTTGCAGAAGAGAAATTTAGAATTCCTTTCACAAGTAATGGAAGGAACGAGCTTGCATCAGGCTGCTACAGGACAGTCCAAGAATATAACTTAGAATATGTTAATTGCTGTTAATTTGGGGATCTGCTTTAGCTGTTCCACACTCTTTTTGATTAATTGTTTTTCACTTGATGTTCTGTTGTATTTAAGCATCCCAGCTCCATTTCCACAGGACCAGGTAAAACTGCAGAATATTGCCCAGCCAGCAATTAAATCTGACCAACTTTCTGCTGCCACAAATCTTGTGGGGCCTCCCCATCTTAGCAGAGGAGCAGCTTCTGAGCTAAGCTGAAAAGACAGGCAGCCAGGAACTCATATTTTCTATCATATGTTGCAATTTTTGTGGTTTGTTTTTTTTTTTTTAATGAACTAGCCTGATTTTGTCCTTCTCTGCAGAAACAAGACCTTTTCTAAGTCGTTGTCTTTCATGCATATGCACATCTTTATGCCAGTGAGACTCTAAACCAAAGCTGTCAGTCAGTCTCAGACAGAATAATCTCCTCTCACAGTGCAAATAAGTACTTTTTGGACTGGTTTCCTTTCTCTCAGGCATTTATAGGTGATTATCAAGAGGCAAATGTCATATTCCTCCTTTGTCTGACAGGCTTTTTTCCTTCTTGTCTCTCTATTTTCTGAATAGTAATTTAAAAGTTGGCGTTTCTGGGGGACTTCCCAAATTTCTGATCACATGTGCTATGGGGTTGCATTCCAGTATAAAATCCCAGCCATTTCCTATTTTTCTGTTGCAACTAGTAAACAAGGATCACAAAAGATCAGCACTTATAGGGAGGAGCTGTGGGTAGTCTGCTGGCAAATGACTGCAGTTAAGCACAGTTTTATATTTATGAAGTACCTTCTTCTCATGAAAAAAGACAGAGACAGTTTTCCTACTTACTATACACTTGAGAATGATGTCTGGCTGAGCATTTTATTACAGTTTGATAACCAGAAATATCCTTGGAGGGATTCAATTACCTGGTACAATCCCTATGAAGAGCCTGGCAATTAGAAGCAATTAAGATCCCCCTTAGCTTTTGGTAGCTTCCACCCAGCTGCTTCCTTCAGCCTCCTGAGCATCTTCCTGCTCTCCCTTCCATTTATTTCTGGGGGAGCCCAGGACCAGCCTTTCCCTCCAAGAGGGGTCACAATGCTGTGAGGCAGAGGGGAATCCCCATTTTCTCCAAACTACTGGCTGTGCTTTCATTAAAACACCCCCATGTGCCTTCATCACATCTGCAGTCCTTGTTCTCTCCCGCTCCTTGCTTTCCCTGAGAGGAGATTAATAGATTGTTTCAAACAAAGGTAGTTTTCATGTGTCCTTTACCTTTGCATAGTGCAAAAATAAAAGGAGGTGTTATTGATTTTGCAGTAGCCTCATAGTTTTGGGGAAAATTAAAACTTAATTTTGCTGCTTTGCAGATACACTCTGGGTGTAGGAAAGCCTGAAGGAATTGAAATGGGGCCCAAAATTGAGCAAATGTTAGACAGCTGCATGCACCTTTCTGAAGTAAAACAGATACTGAATGTAACTGTTTGGAAATGAAGATTTTCTGCTTCTGCTATGCTTGTCATCCTGCAAGTTCTTCTTGTTTCATTTATCAGTTTGGATGCACCTGACCTTGTCTGTTCCATCTTGAAAACCTCCTTGTGCAGAAAGAGCAGCTGGGCACCCATCCCACTCACAGCCCTGAGCAAAACAGCCAAATGACCCCAAAAGTCTGTCCATCTGTCTGCTTTGCATATTGTTTAAGCAAAAAAGGAGGGGGGAACTCAGTGAGGTTCACCAGCCCTCCCCAGGAGACATGCAGAAGGAAATCCCTCTGGGCTCCCAGCTCACTGCCTCTGCTGTCCTGTGGCTCCCTCTGACCTGGCCACCCTGTCTCCTTCCTCCCAGCTGTCATTGCCCTGATGGAGAATAAACTCATCTGGGGAGAAGAAACACCCCAGAGAAGCAAGGAAAAAGAAGGAAAAAGTCACTCTTTGTACAAATTTCTGTCCTGTTGATGAAAATGTGAAATGAAAACTTATCTTCTCTTCAGTTATGGGATGGTGTCAAGGACTCAGTCTCTTCTCCCTGCCATGCTCCCTGCAGTGCCTGTGGGGTGATTTGGGGAGCTCTTCCCCAGCCCCGTGGGAACCCAAAGGAGCTGTGGCTGCACACCCCAGCCCTGCCCTGAAGAGCCCTCTCACTGCTGCCAAATGTTCACCAGGCTCCCTTCAGGGACTGGCATGCATCTTCATTCTCTTCAGCTGAGAACAAGAAGAGATCCCGTGGTATCCAAACACCCCCAAGCTGCTGAGGAGTGCTGGCCTGGCTCTTGCCTCCTCTCTTGATCTCTAGGCTGGTGACACCATGAACCTGTGAGTTGTACCAGGAGAGGTCCTGGTCTTGTGCTCTGCCTTCTACATGTACTGGGATGGTGAGATTAAAGAGCTTGGTTTCATCTGAAGGAAAAAGGGTTGGTGCCCTGGGCAAATGCAGAGGTCACTCAAAGGCAGAGGCCTCTGGCCCTGTAAAGATTGATAATTGAGGTTGGACACCCTCCCATGCTGTCCTGTCCCCTGAAGCAGTGTGAGTGATGGACCAGGGTGATCCCAGCCCTGTGCTCTGCAGGAACCACAGCTGATCATCTCCTGTCTACCATACAGCAGGGAAATGAAAATGTGAGCATTGAAGAAGCCAAGGATCTTACTGTGTCTCCTGCACAGTAAACAACTTTCCCATCTTCAGGATGATTTCTTGGCTTCTCTCTCTTTAAATCATCAGTGTCACAGTGGAAAAACCAGAAGGATGCAGTCCCTTAAAGCTCTTTCCTCTTTTTGCCTGTTGTTTAATTAAATTATCCTATAATGAAATCTTTCCCTAATGAGTCAGTGTTTAATAATTTATTAGCCACTGAAGCCCTGCTTGGAGTCTCATCAATTATGTATCACAGCACCAGGCACTTTCAATCTCTCTTTTTTCATTTCTCATTCACTTCATTAAAAGCCCCAGCCTTGCTGCTTCTGGGTTTTGATTCACTTGCTTGGGCATGGAGGTCAGCTCACTGATACCAGTTTTGCCCAGTGCCCACCAACAGATGTGGGTGCATGTGCTGCTGGGCTAAAATGACACCTGGCATCTGGGTACATGTCTCTGCACACCTGGGACAGAGGTGAGTATCTGCCTTTCTGCCTGGGAGCAGCAATGAGCATTTATCTCAGATTTACAGAGATTGTCATCTAGGTGCACATGTAAATAAGTTTGGAGATGTATAAAATCTGTTAGCACTCATGCAGCTGCATCTGTAAGGTCAGATTTGCTCACCTATCTGTGAGGAGCATCAATACTGGCATTCCTACCTAGGTCAGCATGTCAGCACACCCTTCTAATTGCAGGGAATTAATTTGTCTTATTCTGCCATCTTTTTTATTTTTGGTGTACTAAAAAAAATTGCACAGATAACCCATAGGAATCAGTCAGGAAATACACATGAAAGACAAGGAGTTGATATCTACTGGAGAGATTGGGAAGGGATTACCCAGCACACATTGCTGCAGTACTGACTGTCCCCCATGGGGAACTTTGGGGAGAGGAGCTGGCTTTTTAATGAGGTTTCCCATCCCATTCACTATCAGCTTTCTGCACTAATCTTTTATAAGGATCAAGCTCCCCCCGTGACACACAGGTAATTCTGGAGTCACTAAAGCTGTTTAACCTTGGGTGCATTTTTCTGTGAAGGATTGTATAAAATACACTGCCATAAAAAACTAGTCCAGGGGAAGTTTTCCTAAAGTACTGTTGGCCTTGGAAGAGTTATTATAAAACATTCCCCTTTTGCTCCAGCTTGTTTCTTTGTCAGATTTTTTCATTTAGCAGGAAAACATAATTGGTTTAATCTCCATTTTGGGAGTGGAGAGTCGAGCTCAGTTGTGTTAGCTCATGCAGTGTGCTGGGTAACCCTGGTGTGTTGGAGAGCTGGGGCAGGAGAAGCACCTGGCTCCACACACCAGTGCTGGGAGCACAGCTCAGTGGCACTGGCAGTAGAGGAGCAGATCTGGTGTTCAACTTACACTGTCCTGCAGAGGCAGAGAGTTCTTTGGTTTCTTTTCCTGAGCAAAGCCTGGCTTAGCCCTCCCTGGATCTGAGCACATGGAAGCACCACTGATTTATCCTGACGTTTTACATCCCCCTGAAACTCTGGGCTGGGATTATCCAACTGTAGCAGGTCTGAGGTTTGATGCTTTTCAGAATGATGCTTTTCACAGTAGCCAGTTTGAAGAGAAGAGCAGAGGAGCCATGGTGCTGGCTGCCTTTCACTGGGGTCAGATTCTGACTCTGTCCAACTCCCCAGCTATGCCAAGAGAGGAGCAGACCCACAGCACATGCACTGGGTCACCCCATGCTCCCAGTGACCAGGGGGAGCCAAGGGCAGAGGGGATCCCTTCTCCTCTGCACAACCAGCACAGCCTGGCTCTGCTTCACCTGACCTCTGGTAGATCAGGGCTGCTGCTCCTGTCCCTGGTGGCGTGAGGTGGGGTGTAAGTGCTGCTCCCACAGTGCTCCCAAGGATGGGAAAATCACAATCACTCACATGTACATGCATTTGCATTTTGAATACTTAACTAGACAGATGTTCATGGGAAAGATTTTTTTGATCAATTTATACCCTGAAGCACAAAATTTGATTTTCTTCTTAATTATCTTATCAAGCATTTCTAGAAGAGCTGTTTGCTGTAACAATCTCATCAGGCCATTCAAAAAACCTACTGTGATCTTAGAGGATCTTTCTTTACCTCAAATTGCTTCTTTTCAAGTGAACACTTCCCCATGAACATTGCAAGAGAATCTGTAACGAACACCAATAAAAGGCGTTTTACTAATTAAATCTTTAAAAAAAAAAGGGATGCAGCCCTCCAAAACAACCCTGTATTGGTGTCACTGGAACCCTGTGTTGCTCATCAGTAAATATTCTGTGTCAATAGGCCATTAACTATTAATCCCAGTGCTGGCCATTTGAGAACTTTACATCAACACTCTTGTTATTTTACACATTGCTTCTCATCTTATTAAATGCCTCGTGCATATGGACAAGGGCACAGGCTCTCAAATGAGCCCACATCAATAACACACGGGACACCACCTACGATAAGGAACTGAGAGAATCCCAAGAAAATGAATATGTCTGGGGCTATCATGGGTATTTATTTACACTGAGAAGAAAGAGAACCTGTTCTTGAAGAGCTTATTGTATTACCTAAGCTGAACTTCCAACATATGTTCACTCTCAACCACATCCTGGCTTCATTTTTTTTTTTTTTTATCCTTAAAGCAAATTTGGTGTTAGTGAAAGATGCCAGACTGACAGGCAGAGCTCCCTGCTCACCGTGCAGGCTGCTGCCCAAATGTGCTCCTCTCCTGCTCAGCTCCCTGCTGCTGCTACCTGATGCAGAGGGATGATTTCAAGGGTGAGAACTGAGCTTGCTGATCCCATCCTACACTACTACCAAGGACACCTCTGGGAATGTGTGCTCCAGAATAAGAGACAACAAGGGGAGAGTTGAATTGCTTTGATTCTCACCCTTTTCTTCAACAGCATCTTGCAGCTTAAATGCACTAAATGCAAAAAGCAGGAGGAGCATTTTAATAATGAAAAATGGTGCATCAATAAACAGTGTTTTTTCCAATTATTTCAGTATGCTGGACATTGTTCCTCCCAACTGATTTTTTCCAGGCACCTAATTTATGATCTCAAATCAAAGCCTGACCTGCTGATTTTAACCTGACTCTTTTGTAAGTCACCCTAGAAATATTTTGATTCCCCAACTGGCTTCTCACTTCCTTCCAAGTAAGAGTCATGCAAGTCCACAAAGCTACTCCAAGCAATTATTCAACTGGACAAACTAAGAAATACAATATCCTGTATCCAGCTACTAGAGATGTCCCTATAGTATTCCTCAGGCTGTTACAGAAGGTGACTGACAAAAGTTTTGAAAAGTCCTATTAGTGACATATGTAGTGAGACTGAAGGGGAAAAAAATACTCCCTTCTGGTTTTCTCTCTAGCAGAGAAATGGAAGTGAGGGATAAGCGAGGAACAGAGATTTGCAGTAGGTGTCAAGAGCATGTGGCAACGTGGCAGCCAGACAAACATATGCACAGAATTGAATAATATTGACATGGCCATTGCTGCTCTCTGATTGCATGGCTCTAATTCCTGCCTTTTAGCTGGTCAGAACCCAGCAGGAATCGGTGTGTCTTCAACAGAGAGAGATGATGGCATTGCAACAGCTGTGCTCTCCAGTAAAATCTGTAATGATACTCAGGTTTTATGGCTCTCTGGTTTGATTCCCAATAGCAACTCTCCCATTGTCCGTGGTTGACACAGGTTAGCACCTGCTAAAAGCAATTTCCCATAAATTACTCGGTGTCAGCTCGTGCATGGCTGATGCCGGAGCCGAGGCCTGCCCGTCCCGCGGTGCAGATGGCTGTCCCCACACAGCTGGCCTCAACAATCGGGCCCTGTGAGAGCCCTGCCAGGTTCTGCTGGCCCTTGTGGGGACCCACACCGGTGCTGGGCAGATGGTGCTTGTGCCCCTTCCCTCTGGGGCTGCAGAGGAGGAGCTCTGTGGGCATCTAGAGCTGGGCGTCCCAGCAGCCATGGGTAGGAGAGGGACAGAGGGCCTTGCTCACCACGGGAGGCAGAGCCCGCGCTGTGCATGGCGTCCCTGAGCAGCCTGAGGGAATTGTTTGTGTCTGGCACTGGGAAATGGGTCATCTCTCAGGAGTCAGCAGCTCCATGGCTCAGACATGAAGTGGGCCCCAGCCATCCATGGTGGATTCTTGCTGAACATTTCTCGGGTTCTCTAGTTGGTCAGAGTGACCCTGAGAAACATTAGGAAATCTCTTTCCCCTTGAGGAAGGAGTCAGAGCTCTTCAGTTCTCAGTCTCAAGGTTGTTTATTGTATTTTATCTATAATTTTTTTTCTCCTGTCCAGCCAAGGTCCACTCAGCAAGACAGTCGGAGGCACTCTGGACGCCCCCAGGGAGGTGTTATCTTTTTATACTAAAAACTACATGTACATTATTTATAATAACTTCCCAATACCTATCACCTATGTTAGACAGTGAGCTTCTACTCTAAACCAATCTAAAAGTGCCAACATCACAGCAGAAGAGGGAGGCCAAGAAGAAGAAGGAGAAAGGCTGGACATGCCCAGATTCCTCCATCTTGCCTCCTGAACCCCCATTCTAAAAACCTCAAAAATCTATTTTTCACACCATGATAAATTCACCATCATTCTACTTAAACTTTCGTGGGTTGTAATTCTTCATATAAGGTTGGTAATTGTTTTTTCCAAGGGCTAAATCGAAGGCACAGGGGTCTTGGGCTCTGTGCTAAGGTCTCTGAGCCTCTGCCCAGGGGGCTCAGAGACCTCCAGGGCTGCCAGAGGAATTTCCTGGGTTCCGACAAACATTAGTCATTATTTTTACATATTTCCAATCCAACACTTGAAGGTAGATTCTTTACCAAGTTGCTGAGGCCAAACTCAGCCCTAAGTCCATTGTGCTCTGAAGTTTCTCCATGATATTTTTTGAAAAATCCTCTTAGCCCAGGATTTTCTCCTGGGAAGCTGAGAAGCCTCAGAGAGGAATAAAAACCATAATTATCTGATTGCTACTCCCGTGTTTGCTGCTTTGGAATGTAGCTTAGACATTGTTTACCAACAAGTGAATGTTTAATTGGTTCCATGTGAATTGTTTTTAATTAATGACCAGTCATGGTCCACTTGTGCCAAAGCTCTGAGGAGTCACGGGTTTTTCTTTATCATTCTCGTGAAGCCTTCTGATGTATCCTTTCTCTTTCTTTAGAATAGTTTTAGTAAAGTATGCTTAGAATAGAATAGAATAGAATAGAATAGAATAGAATAGAATAGAATAGAATAGAATAGAATAGAATAGAATAATAAATCAGCCTTCTGAGAACATGGAGTCAAATTCTCATCTCTCACCTCATCCTGGGGACTCTCACAAACACCACACTGAAGGCTTAAGAGCAAAATTTGAATCACTCAGCTGTAGGAATGCAGGTCTGCCCCCAGTTCCCTCTGTCCTTTGGCTGATAGAGATCAACATGTGCTTTGTGCTCTCTGCACAGACCCAGACATGTCTATTTGTGCCCACTTCACGTGCAAATCCAGAGATGGCATCATGGAACTTGACCCACAGGCAGCAGCTTTGTGGGCTGAGCTGCCAGTGTTGACCTTGGCGGGGACAGGGCGTTTGCAGGACAGAACAGATGGAACATTTCCTTGACACTGCTATTACACAGAGTCCAGTAGGTCACTGTGAGTGCTTTGGATCAATGAGGCATCTCACAAGAGCCCTTGCAGGCCCCCAGACTGGGGTGAAATCTGATCTCATGGCTCGATGTGTTAGAAAAATTTTTCAACTGCATTGAAAACAAGAGGCTACAGGGAAAGCACTTGTCTCTCTTGAGGAAATAGCAAGGAAAGGATGAGGTTTACATGAGGCACGCTCAGGATCACCAAACAAAAAGTAACAGTTGTGAACAGTGGGAAGCAACAAAACCTGATGCCAGTGAGCTGATCTGGCAGTGGTCAGAGCATGGATGATCAGCCCAGCCTCCAGTCACAGCCATTTCCTTGGCCTGGCATCACGGAGCAGCATTTACTGCAGATGCCACAATTATCCCCTTGCAGACCATGGAGCCTTGTTCCACCTGCCCTGCTGGGCTCCACACCTTCCCTGCCCCTGGCCAAAGTTTCTCTCAGGCAGTGAGCACTGCAGGAAGCTGGCAGAGCCTGCCCAACGGAGGCACAGGGCTACTGGGGTGCACCACCTTTCCCCACATCCATTACCACCCTTATTTTTACTCATTTCATAACTCTAGACTTCCTTTTATGTTTCTGACAGTTTTGTTATCTTTTTTTTTTTTAATTTCTAGGGGATAATTTTATTTTTTCCAGTTTTTCCTGTGTATCTCTTCCTCCTACACAGTGTTTCTTGTTTTTCTTTTCCACTCAGTCCTACCACCACCTCTGTTCTGGAAACTGGACATTTCCACAGCTCCTTCTTTCTCTTTATTTGTGGGCAGCTTTTATTTTTAACTCAGCAATTTCTTTAGCTGTTGGACAATGTACTAAACCCTACCAGAGATTTAGGTTTCTATCCAGAGGGAGGCTGAGCAGACTTTTCACTCTGATGGTAACAGCATGACAGACTTTTCAGGCAGAACATGAACGTAAGCAATTTCAAATTCACATTAGCTAACAACTAAAACTGACTGGCACACCGTCACCCACAGTCATGACTCTTGAGAAGAACATTAAATGTCATTTTAAACAGTGACCACAGAGCAGACCTGTGTCCTGTTTTGATGGTGTGGATACGCACAGGTGCAGAGCCCCAGGCAAACCTCCCTCCCCCAAAACCGAATTTCCAGCACATCCAATTTCTCAACTGTTGAAACACAGCAACAGCAAAAGCCAAAAAGCAGACAGCACATATGCTCCAGAGTTAAATAGTCACAGGGACAGGTGTACCCACCACCCAGTACAGCACTTACCACGTCTCTGAACAGCAAAAAGTTACATGGAAAGTTGGAAAAAGCCAGGAAAGTCAATACAGGAAAGTCACGGTCAGCAGGAGCATAAAGACTTTGGTTTACAGCACCAGACAAGGGAAAAAAAAAAAAAGAAAAAACCCACCAGAGTCAACTTCATCTGTCATAGGCAAGCTGCAATCAATAGACACTTAATGGTCTCTCAGAGTCCCATCTGGGCAATTAGCAATAGCATTAAGCAAGCAAAGACGTATTGTAAGTCTTTTCCTTCAGTGGAAGTGACAGAAAAGAGAAATAAGAAACCAAATTACATCTTTAGATCCAGATTCTTCTCTCATTAATACTGCGTGAAGCCTACTGTCCTGGTCAAAAATGGAACAAAACTCAGAGTTTTGTTTTCTTCCTGCAATTTTCTGGTGCTTTTTTGCCTTTTTTTTTTTTTTTTTTTTGCTTTTTTTTTTCTTTGTTGGTAGTGGAGGTTTGTTTTAAATTCAAAAAATTCAATCTCAGTTTCAAACTGTAATAAAATCTATCAAAGTTGGGAGATAATTATAAATGCCAGTGAAAGAAAGAATGGCCTTTGGAGCCGTATATATCAACAAATAAAAAAATAATTATTTTGAATGCCCTAGATTTCACTGAAATAAAGGAAAATCATTTATATTTTCACTCTTTCAACCCTATAACGCAGCAGACATCCTTCCAGGCCTTCTGAGGATAAAAATCAGCCCCAGCAATAACTGGAAAAAGTAGAGGTTTCTGTACATCTTTTATTTCATTCATGACAAACACTGAAGAATAACTTATTAATCAGGCAGAAGTATTTAGTGTGTTTTCAGTTTTATTAAATATGACACTGATGCACTATAGATGACAACATTATATACTACAAATCATGCAACTAAATTACTGTCTCCACTGTGATCTCAGGACACTTTTCCTGAGAAATGAAGCAGATCCTGTATCCTGCACAAATTTAGTTGATTATCCCACATTTTTCTCTAGCAATTCAGCTGACACACTATTGTGCAAATTTTGACCTGTGATTTCATAGAAAATAAAGACTAGGGTTGTTGTTGGATTGGAATAAAACTTTCTATTGTAAGTTGTGTTCTTTTATTGTCTATCCAGATCTTCCAAAAATAACAGAGAAAGTCAATTATGAGTACAGTAAGTTCCTGTGTGAGGTGTGCCTAATATTGCACAAGCAAAATGGGAATCTGTGCACACAGCCAACAAACTGGGTGCACTCTTGCATTACAAGTAATTACCTGTTTTGTGTGCCATCAGTGAACTTATACAGATGACACAAATTACCATACAGAAGTCAAGTCTACAATGGAAAAAAAAATTTTGAAAGCTTTTTCTCAGATCAACACTTCAGAGAGTCAGTCAGTGTTATACTGGAGTGTTAGACTCCACAAATTTTGGCAAGTTATTAGCACCTTTCTGCATCCAAGTGGGGCTACCAGGATCAAATTTGCAGCAGATGCTTTTAACTTCATCTGTGGAATTCTGCAGACAAAACAGACAAATTACAGAAAGTATGTCAGTTTGCCAATGGAAAGTCATATCCTGTCCATATGTAAGTTCTGGGGAGCAATTAAAAAAGGACTGGTGGGATGTGCATTCCTTATGCCTTTGCTTTGTGGCACAGCTAGGAACTGAAAATGGTAATCTCAAAATGATGGAGCAGGAAAACTCCCCAGCCCTGAGCATGCTGACCCTGTGCTGTGATAACTTTCTGCATCACTTACCAGTGTAACAGGGACTCCTTTGAGCTCTGTGCTGCCCCTCTAAGAATGAAATTACATCTTAAACCTGCAATGCTACTATTTTTCTTATCTTGGGCCCACTGTAGGAAACAACTTTAAATCTGCCCTGAGTGGACCTGTTTTCAACACACTTCTAAACTTTTGCACTGGTGGTGAGCTCTGAAGTCCAGAAGCAGCAACTCACTTGTAAAAGCTTAGTAAATCACTTTATCTGAAATAGTTGCCAGTGAGATAGAGCCTGTGTTTCTTTGCTAAGTCTTATCTAAAAAAGGGTTCTTTATAAATGCTTTATTAAATACTGCAAGAGTGACAGACATAACAACTGAGCCACAACCAGATGCCAAGAGTCTGGCCATGGTAGCAATTATATTTGGCAAGACAGGTTGCTGAAATGCTTCTGGTCATTGAATTTCTTCTTTCAAACCCCTTCCTTTCCTCTGCCATTATGAGTTTTGCAAACATATATAAAAGATGGCACTGAGACAGCTTGTAACATATTGACTGGGTTAATCAGGTCTGCCTAGAAGGGTTTTCAGTAGGAAAGTGATACTGAAAGCAATCCTGAATCCTGGCTGCTCGCTCCTAATTGATTTACATAAATGTTTATGTGACTCTGATTTCATAAACATTACATGCAACATTAAGGGATTTGTAGGACAGATTTCTACAGCTTTCCATTTGGTCTCCATTTATCAGCAAAGACAGAGATCAGATTGAGAAGGGCCAGAAGGAGAGGCAGAGAAGGACCAGGAGATCTGGTGTCAGAGGTACTATACATCAGATTAAGTTCATAATTCAAATGGGCTGTTATTAAATGTTTCTGGACTCCCCAGTACAACAGAGATATGGTTATACTGGAGGGAGTCCAGCAGAGAGAAAGAAAGGTGATTAAGGAGCTGCAGCATCTGACATCTGAAGAGAAGCTTAGAGCCAGAACTGTTCAGCCTGGAGAAGAGAAACACCTTGGGGAGCCTTATTAATGTGTACAAATATCTGATGGGAACTGGATGAGAGGATGGCTCAGTGATCCCAGTGGCAGGACAAGAGGCAATGGGCACAAAAATGCCATTTCAACAGATGAAAAGCTTTTTCTACGGTGAGAATGGTCAGAGTTGCCTGGGGAGGTTGTGCTGATATCCAAAACCTGGCTGGATTTGGCCAGAGAAATCTGCTCTGGCTGACCCTGGCTTGAGCTGGGGGCTGGATGTCCAGGGCTGCCTCCCAGCCTCAGCACCTTTGGCTTCTGCTGTATGGATGGGCCTGAGCAGCAACAGCCACATTACCCTGCCTTACACCATTGGAAAGGTTGGATCTGCAGCAAGACACTGAAGGAAAAAATTATTTTTATTACATTCTTCATCCTGTAGATTAATTTGGTGGCGTGCAAAACATGTTATAATTTATCATTTGTTACTGTCAAACACTGTGGCAGCAGTGTAGATAATTTTTTTTCTCTGAACATACTGTGGGTGTCTGTATGTTAATTACAATATCCTGCACCTGGGTATAATTGTCATTATTAATACTGATGTAAATGAAATGTTAATTCTTGCTAATACATCAAACAATGAAATGCTTTAAGAGCAAAATTGCTGTAATAAAAGCAATTGGGCTGTTTCTTTGTAATTTGATGGCCCACAGAAGTGCAGAAACATGTCTTATGGCTTTACAAATCTGTGATAATTTCCTTCAACTTTTCCTTTTATTGCCTTGTCATTAAATTCTCATTGAGTTCTTAAAACAAAAATGTTTAAAACAGATGTGGCTGTTAAAGTTACAATATGAATTTTACAACCTTAAATTTTATGACACTGAAAGAAATTTCAGCCACCAAAGTGACAAGAATTGAAGCAGAAGGCAAGTCTAAGGGTGACAAAATTCCATAATTGCCAAAAACTTAGATCAGTGTAACACACACATTATAATCTAATTGTGTAAATCAGTATTCAGAATGAAAATTATCCAAACCCCCATGAATTACCAGAATTGAATAACAAAGAAACAATAAAATAATGTTTTTTAAAAAAGTGAGGAAAAAATAAAATAAGGGAAAAAAATGAAAGAAAAAAAATTTTCTTAGTTCTACTTCTGTCCTTTATCAGTTTCCTCTATGGATCTAATTTATCTGACCTAAATAGTTCGCTTCACAGTGATCCACACAGAATTTTTCAAGCAATCCTAGGGCAAAGATTCATTTTTTTAAGAATTAGTAATTTTCATTGTATTTTGGAAAGGAAATTCAACTTCCATTTAATCTATCTATAAAAACCCTGATATCTGATTTCACCAGAAGTCTCACTATGGGTAGACAGACAGACAGAAATGTAGACATGGTCTCTTTATGTCTTAAAATAATTCCCAACAAGTGTAGGAATGACCCCTCGCAGTATATTATCCCACACAATATGTTTTCTGAACTTTTATGTGAATTGCTCCATGCTAATTCCTCATTTCCTGGATTTAAGTCTGCATGCCACAACCCTTCACCAGTGTGTGCATGTTTCCTTTGCTCCCTTTCAGCAAGAAACATCTTCCCATACTGAATATCTTTTCATGTTGAATATTCTCAGCCAGTTCAGCAGGATTACATCATGACTATCCAAGTGAGAAAGGTAAAATCTGATTTCAGACATCTTATTTTTTCTTTCTGTCAATTTTTTTGGCCTTTCCAGTTCTAAGGATGTCTAAAGCTTTGTTCCTCCTAGAAACTGCATTTTTATTCTTTTCCAAGGCAATTAATATTAATGGTCATTCGCTAAAATTAAAGTCTACATATTTTAGATATGGACTGGGTAGTTCTCTTTACAATGAAACATCTATAATTTGGTTTAAAACTTGTCTTCCTTTTGCTGTTTATCAAGTTCTACACACTTCAGCTTTGTAATCAATTAAATAGTTTTAGTGAGGGTTTTAATCTTATGCTCAGGGAAGGTGAAAACTCAGCCCCAAATAATCTTTAGTAAAACTGTATCATCTCCCTGTGTGCTGTGGGAACAACTGGGAAGTTTTCCTGCGAACTTGGGTTTCAGTGGGGTATGTATTTAAATAAAGGCTGGTATCATCTAATTAACCCATGTAATCAAGTTGCTACAAAGACTGGTGTTTATTAATATAGTCCCAAGTTTAATGGCTCAGTTTTGTTCTTTAACCCCTGTCAGCAGCAGTGTCCCTGCACCACACTGCTCCGTATTTCTCCTCTCCAGCTCTCCTGCAATGAGCCCTGCAGACTTTTCCTGTTCCCCAACTCCCTGTTCTTGCTTGTATTTTGCTCAGGATTGGGCAGAGCCTTTCCAGCTTTGTTCTGATCCTTGATTTACTGCTTTTCCTCCCGTACACCTCGCAGTGACTTCCCCGTGCTGGTTATTCCCATAGCATCAAGCACGTTCTAGGAAAGGCAGCTCTGTCACTCAGCCACATGATGACGTACACTTTTGGCTTCAGCAGAGCAAAATCCTTCACCTCTTCTCTTCCAGGCAGTCCCAGCTCCAGCCCCTCTTCCCCAGCAGCCACATTACCTCACGGTTTCGGCAGCCCTGCCTCTGATCTTCCCTTCTCCCGTGACTGATCTCAACGCTGGCCAGGTAACTTTCCATATTAGCAGCTAATCTCTCTGCTCCCTTATGGCTGGGGTCAGTCATCATTTCCATGACTTATTTGTTTCAATATCCGTAAAAAGTGAGGAAGTCCTTGGCATCAAGTAGCTCTAAATGATGTCAGGGGTCAACGGTGCCTTTGTTCCAGTGCTGTGAATGTTCCCCCGTGCCTGTGCTCACCTCTGAGCAGTGCCCTGCAGTGAGCAAAGAGGTAACACAGGTGCCCTCCCATCTCATTTAATTTACTGCAGACATTATTATTTTATATCCATTGTAGCTCAGTTATTAATAATATGGTCCTTTTTCTATCAGCCAAGCATGAGAAACATCTGTTAAGAAGGTAAGTCTGGGGCTTACAGAGAAATCTGATAAAATACTGTCTCCCTTCCAGAACCACCATGTCAGCAAGACTCAAGTCTGTCTCAAAATCTGTATCATCCATGCAAGGTCACAAAGGCAAAAGAGGGCAAAATAGATATACAAAATGATCTTTAAAAAACCCAGAGATCTGAGTTCCCAGAAAAGAGAAGCTCCATTGCTAAGGGAGGATGTAGCTTGGTTTGACAGTCCAATTTGCTCAGCCCTATTAAACTTCACCTGGTTTTAAATGATTTTCTTATGATTTCTTATCCATTGCTGTGTAAGGTCTTTAAGAACTGTACATGCTTTTAAAAATAAAGCATATATATCTGCCAGCATCTTGGCTCCTCAGTCCTCTAGACATGTTCAGAGAGGGATTGAATATCTCTGATTAATGCTAATGCTTGATTAGTGAACTAATGCTCGCGTGGATGGTAGCAAGCCACCATACAGACAAAGTGCTACATGAAACATTTAAGGGACTGGCATGAGAAGATGATCTAATAGGCCTCTTAACATTTTGGTTTATTATTTGTTGTAGCTAATTCATGTGCAACTTGCATGTTATAGTGTTAACATGATTTGAAAAGTTGTAAATCTCTTTGATATTAAGAGACTCATGCACATACATACAGAAATTTTTTAACTACTCTCCAGACATTTAAAACCTGGCTATTGCATGTAGCTTCAGAAAAGGCTTTTTCTTTTTTTCTGGAAGTATCACCATCAGTTCCCATGAACAAATAGTTTGGTCATGATATAATGACAACAGTGCTTCAGCCCAGGCAGCCCCCAGATCTCACAGATGTGGTGTGTAACTGGCTGCCACCCAAGTGGTGATACACTCCTGTCAGAGCAGTGCAAAGAGATTTCACCCAGACAGTCAGGCCAGCTTTTCCCTCAGACTGCAGAGTGCTTGTGCAGTGTTTGTCAGCACTGACCTGCATGTTTTCAGCAGCAGCAAAAACAGATGGGGCATCATCCACAAGTAGTACCAGCTGGGGGATCCTCTGAGACACAAGTGTTTCCTTTTGTCCTTGGGGAAAAAGAAATACACAAAGAAACTATGGGAATAAATTCCATCTGCCATTCAAGGACATGTTCAAGAGCTACTTAAGGCTCTTCTAGTCACAAGCCTGAAGGAATCAAACAGGAGGAGGAGCTGAGGGTCTGTGTAAGGTTTTCATCACATTAGGAAGCTCCAAGTGCTGCTATTCAGATCCTGACATTCTGACCCACCTGGATGATGTCTCTGAAGTTCAGAAACAGTGTAAAAATAACAACCTCACACACATTTCACTGAGTTTTTGCCTGATCTGATCCCATCTTTTCAGCAAGGACTTGACATTTGCTGGTCTGGGAATGTGTGTGGTGCCTGGATGTTTTGCAGTCCCCAGTTGTGACTACAGCTCTGCCTGTGTCTAACTCAGGCAGTTCAGAATTGTTGGTCTGCAAACACTCATCAGAGCCTTGTGGAAGCTGAGTGTCTGTCTCCTCTGCTTAGCTGTAAAAGGGGGGTAATGATAGCATTGGCTATTGCAGCATTGATGCAAAGGTGAAGTAATTGATTTTGAGAAGCATTCAGATAGAATGGTGATACCATGGGAATGTACACAACTACATTCACTTTCATATTCCAGCAGCATTGGAATAATGTGCAGAACAAAACATCTGGGACCATGTATTAAAAGGGGTTAAAAAGTCCTGAATAGCCAGTGAGTATCCAGTGGATGAAGCAGGACAGGATGATGCAGTTATGATTTAACTGAATCAAGCATAGGGGGAAAAAATCTGTGTTACAGTTACAACATTAATTCCTAAATATTTTTGGTTTCGAGTGCTTGAATGAAGAATTTCAGCATATTTTAAGTAAAGTTATATAAAAAATGTTGTGCATACCTTAATGACTTCAGTGGAAGTGCATGTAGGTTTGACTGGGCCGTGTATAACAGCCCTGACACTTTTCTCTTAGTCACACTACAGCTGAGAAAGTAGAGATACATGTGAAATAGATACAAACAGGCAACCATTTCACTTTCCAGCCCTGGCATTTAGAAGTACCTTGGATCTCAGCTCTGCTTCAAGGTTCCTGTGGAGCAGCTTCCCAGCTTTTTGCAGCTTCCCTGAAAAATGCACTCACAGAAAATGCCTGTAAGAAAACTTGATTATTACGTGAAACTAATGTGCTTTCACATTCTGTCAAAGGCTCCAAACCAAGTACCTCCCAGCAGAAAGATTTGTGTACCTGTGACCCACTATTGTGCTGCCATGAAAACTGAGCAAAGACAGGAACAGATGCTTTAGACACACAAATGAGATGATTAGGACAGTTTAAGCTAAGCTTAACCTCTGGATTTGGGCCTCATAGTCTGCAGCTGAGTGATAGCCAGAGTAGACACTCTCTCATACATATAAACTGGGAAGCATTTCTGCAGGGTCCTGGGAAATGAAATACAGAGCTGTAACTGGAGTCTTCTCAGCTCCTTCTCAATATGGAGATAACATCCCCAATGCCAAGCAGTGCATAAACACTGTCAAACCAGGCTTTGGGATGTGTCCCCCCCAAACAGACCCTACAGGATGCTGAAAGAGCCTGGACTTTTGTTATGAGCATGAAAAATGGAGTCACAATTGCAGAGATTTTATTCCCACACATGAAGATGGTCCCTGACCCCTGCACAGCCCCTTCCAGACCAGCAGCTCAGCAGACAGTGAAGATGGTGACCAAAGTGGTCACTCACTGGTGTGTTCATGGCAGCACTGGCCAACAGCCTTCCTGTGATTCCCTCTTGGCTATGGCAGAGAAAGCATCTCCCCAGTGTCTGCTCCTGATTGTCCCTTCTGCTGCCACCCCATGTCAGACCTGGGGACAAACACACCGTGTTCCTGCACAATGGAGCAGCCCAGCCTGGGCCAGGCTGAAAGACTTTGATGAGAAGATGAATTTTTTAGTTAATTTTCACTTCCTGTGGGGTGTGCACATGAGAACCCATCAGTGTGGCAGTGGAGGCAGAATTAGTTTGGTTCTGTTTGGCTCTGAAAACGCCACCATGGAGTATTTAATCCTTCTCACTTTGCTTTCCATATAAAAGCACATGTAATATACAAGTAAATACTGTAATAAGATTTGCATTTTCAAGACTATATTCTGGTCTGTGTGTGTGAGTTCCTTCAGCCCTATACCTTCATCATGCATTACTTTGTTGGTTAAATTAGAATCTCAGCAATATTTATGGTAGCCCACTTCCTTAGTGAGTTTAAACAGGCAAATTCAGTGAACTTGGATTTGGATCATTCAATCTCAGTTTGCTGATTCTCCACTGGTTTTTGTTCTTTCAGGCTAATAAAAGTAAAAATCAGTAAAAACTTATTTTTGGCACTAGAGACAGCGGGTCTGAGTGCATACAGAAAAACAGGAGATTGACTGAAATGGTTCCATTATTACATGGTCATTTTGAATGTTGAACTTTACTTCAAGCCAAAGAACATGCTAAAGAAAATAAAGCTTGAATATATTGTTCCCACATTTGCAAACCACTAACATAGGAATATTTTTGAGCATCCTAAATATTCACCATTTTTGGCTATGACTTTATCTCAGTCACCATCTCCAATGCCAAGTTTATTTTTAAAGATCAGTCTAGTTCCTGCTCCTTCAGGTTTCTGCAGACAGCTGTTTTGTTTTGCTCTTCCCATGCTATGAAAAATCTGTCATTCAGTATTTAATTCTAGCACCTAACTGCCTCTCTTGAGACAACAGAGGAGCCTCCAACAACTATGAACCCATCAAGATTCCCAACTAGGATAAAAAACCCCAAAGTGAAGGTTAAAGCAAAACAGCAGGTCAGGAAGCTCAAAGGCTTGTAGCATTGATTTCTTTGGCACAAAAACCACTGGGTTAGTCCAGTCCATCCTCTGATTTAAAAGGAATTATCCTGAGGTAAAAATAAAGGAATGCAGTGGTGAATTGGGCTCATTGTCTGGGTGTAGCACGAGGCTGAGATGAAGGCACTGGGCTGCGTGTGGTGCAAGGTGAAAATGAACAACACAATGAGCCAGGCCTGATCTGTTCCTTATGGTGTGTGCAAAACTCCTCTCAGGTGCTCCTCTGCACAGCTCCTCAGGCCACACAACACTCATCTGTTTTCTAATAAAAATATTGAGCTGATACAGCAAGACCTTGAAAAACCATTGGAGCCAATGCAATGAGGCTCCATCATTTCTCTGTCAAAATTCGGAATAAGCCATTTTTAATTTGTGAGGGTTTAAGGCTGCAAGCTCATGTTTGTCAATATGTGCTTGGAAGTGGTTTGCTGTCCTTCTACTCCTTCCCTGTGATTGCCCAACAACTGCACTGGAATTTTTCACCCCTTTTGAAGGTTTAGGAGCTGCTTCTGCTGTTGCTGCTTCCCTCCTCCAAAGCAATTGCTGTTTTCTGCCCTGAACAACCTGCAGAAAGCAGGGCTTTGGCTGGCCAGTCCCACAGACTGCAAAGGTTCATGTGGGGAGAGGCTGTGGGGAGAAACCAGGCTGGGTAAGAGCAGAGCTCGTAAAGTCCTTAACATGGCTTTCAACAAATACTGCTCCACTGTGCTTTATATCCCTCAGGAAAGCTGTTGGCAAGTGACACAGCCTGACTCAGGCTGTTCTAAACCCTGCTCTCTGTGTATCAGACATCAGCAAGGGGCTTTTCAGACCTTCTGGGTGTCCTGCAACGGGACAGTTCCGCCCTCATGGTATCAAAGCTTGTCAATTAGACTGGCATTTTGGAGAATTGCCTCACACAATGTTTTAAGAGGGGCACAAGACAGAGATAACCAGAGAAGCACCCACAGAGCTTTTCCCCAAACATTACAGTGTTTTTGGAGCTCTGTTTAAAGCACCAGCCCTAATGGTATGGCTCTGGACAATGAGATGTGACTTCATGTGAAATACATGGAGTGCATCAAACATCATCACAGCCATGAGGACAATCTAAACCCCCAAAAGCTCAAAGAGCACATCACAATTGTTTTAAGCATCAACTGGCCTTTCCTTACACTGGCAAGGGAACCTCCCTGAGCTGCTGGAGCTGTGGGATTAGCAGCACAGTCTGACTTGCAGGGACCATGACCTGGGTGCACCCAAGACTCCCAGGGAGGCAGTGACACTTCTTGAAGCAGCTTCCTGCCTTTACAGAATACCTCTTCCAGATTTTCATATCTCACTATAATCTGGGTGAATTTTAAACAGAAACTTAGGTGAAAAGGGGCTTCTCACTGTGTTGCACAATAGCTGGCACTGGTTGTTCCAACAGTGAGCACAAACGCCCTAAGAAAAACACTAGTTCAGCCATAATTTCCTGTCTTTCTGTTTCTGCTTTTTGGGGTTATGCATACCATTACCCAGGGATTAGCAGTGTTGTGAAAGACACTAACCAAGTGTAATGACTTGGGGAATTCAGCTCACTTTAGAGTTTCCAGAAATCTTTCTCCCCCAAGAAGATTTTTCCAGCTATTTTACAGGCAGCAGAAGGAAAAACAGTTTGCCCAGACAGCAGCAGCGTGAGCTATCTTTGGATCCACGCTGTCAAATGCAGAAGGCATTTGCTGGGCAACTCTCAAAGTGTGCATACCACAAGATTTAATCAAGGAAACTCAAGTTCATGTCCTATTTTGCAAGAGGTATATTCCCCAAAAGGGCTGGGCATGCCTCCAGAGAAAACTCATCACTGCTATGGAGCAAAATAGAGATGGCAAATGCTTTAAGGTTGGAAACACCCATGTGCTGCTCCTGCTCTCCCTGGTGACCCCTGGCTTGCAGAGCTGGGACCACAAACTGTGCCTGGGCTTTTGCAAACTGTGGGGCACTGGCACTGCTCTCAGCATTGTGTTCCTGGCAGCAGCCCATGCAAAGTCCCTTGGTGGATCATCTAAAAACTCAAGAAGGCCATTCAGATTTGTGAAAAGTTGTGACAAGTGCCTTTTCCCTTTGTTAGGCAGATAACTTTGATTTTGAAATGCTTTTTTAACTCAGAGACAGATTAATTTGGGAAGCACATTTTGTCCCACAAAGTACATTGGGGTTATACCAGCCCAACTAGAAAAGCTCTCAAGAACCAAGACAGAGAAGAGCAGACAAGTTCTGTTATCTTTGCTCACCTAAACTAACAATTCTATAAAAATAACCCCACAGAAGTGGACCGTTATTGAACAGGAAAAAGATTAGTATTAAAATAATATTCAAATAGCATGAGAAATCCCTCTTTTAGAATATCAAAAATTAATGTCAAGTGTGATAACGATCAAAACTAATAGGGAGCAAAATAGGCTTCTTTTTTAAAGAGAACACATCTGCTCTGCTTTGTTTTTTCCCTGATCACTGTGAAAATAGTAGGTTTTGCCTCAGGAGGTAGAAAAGGTCTCTCTCCTCTAGCAATGCCTTCATTTTTCCTCTGACCCCTTGGATCATTTAATTGGGCTGCTTTTAAAGCCAGTCTGTAGGTAAACTGCATGCATAATTAGCCAGCTGCGTCCCCTGCCAAGCGTGTGTCATTTGGTATCTCTGAGTGCCAGCAGGGTCAGGCGTGACACATGGTGCAGCTCTGAAAAGCAAACAACCTTCAGGTCCCGTCCATAAAACAGGGAACACGTTCAGGGCTCCACCAGGCTCTTTCAGCAGTTTCTCATGCATGACCAGAGGTGTGGATTTTATGTGCAACTCATAAAGAAAACTCTCCAATTTGCACGCCACAAGCACTAGCAGGTGATGGCTCAGGGTAGCAGAGGAGGTGAAAAAAACTTTGGCAAAGACATTAAACTGTGTCTGCATGTAAAGAATACTCTTTTCCATTTAGTGCAGGCAGCAGTTGCCATGTGATGGCTTAAGCAGCTAAGCAGCAAGTTAGAAATGGCTTTGTGAATCACTTCTTTGTATCCCAGCAGGACTAGCTCAGAACTTTTGGAGGGCGAAATTTTAGGAATCTACCTGTAAGTGCATTTTAATTTTAATTTTAATGAAATGCTCTGGCAGGACCTACCCTTTGCTTTCAGTGCAAGGGTGGTGCTTTGCATGGCTGGCAGAAGGTCAATGGTGCCTTGGCCACATGGTGGCCCACCCTGGGTGGATCTTGGAGAAAGCAGTGTGTAAATTGATTTCCAGGCATCTCTGCAGCTACTTGGAAAGCCCTTGCAGTACCAGAGCTGCATTACACTGTGCTGGGTGTTACCTGTGACTGGGGGGTCTGCAGCAATGAGACACACAGAGATTTACCTGGATCTGATGGACAGAGGAAGAGTTTCCTGAGCACAGTAATCTCAGCATTATTATACCACCACTTCCATCAAGTCACTCTTCCCTGAAGTATCTGCCTTGCCTTCTATTTATTTCCCTCCAAAATCCAAGTGAGCCTCACACAGGTGCTGAAGTGTTACCTGCCTGCACACAGTGTGGAGCCATCAGACACCACCTGTGTCAAGAGGTTCCCATTTTCATTAGTCACCTCTGTTCTTCCCCTGGCTCAGCTGTGACTCTGCCACTCAAGAGTTATCCATTCTTGAGAGTGCATTGTCAAGTCCTTTGTTGCTAAATAAATGCACTTTTTGATGAGGAGACTTTCACACTTCATGCAGGAAACAGAGCATGGAAATCACTCATAAAACCAGTGATTTAGGTATGTAGTGACATTCTTACCCTGCTCAGGATAGACCCAAAGTCAAGATGTGGATCCCAGCAGTTCTTTACATGTTAAACCCTCACATTGTGCCCCTTCCCTGCCTTGCAGCAGCTCAGTAAAACACCCACCCACCACCTGTGTGATTCCAAAGAGCCATAGGTGAGGGATGAGCAGGAATTCCTGAAGTATGCCAGGATCCCAGGATGCCCACACCACCTCTTACCACTGACATTTCATTATTGTGGACACTTGATAGGCCACTGCTTTTATTTTCTGAGGGATGGGCAAACTTGCAGATTCAAAATTTGCCACATCTGCCAAATCAGGAACTGTTACTTCTTGTATTTTACTATCTGAATCTTTCAGTCTCATTTCTGAGCTTTTCTCCACAAGCAGCAACACCAGTAGCTCATCTGTGTGCTTGCTTATGTAAAATACATGGAAATGCTGACAAATTCATTGATTCCAGAAGCTGGAGATTCAAGAAAAACACCCGGTATTGTGAGACTCTCAACAGTCACAAGGCTTTGATGTTTTGAATGATGGAGTTTCCACCACTTCCACTGGAGACTAGTCCAAACCAGGCCCCTGTATGCTCATTTTGCTGTTACTCAGCAGTTTTGTATTTTCACTACAAAACCACTCCTTTCATATCATTCTTGACATCCCATACAGAGGAAATCCAGAGAAGGGAGGTTTCTCAATTCTCCATAACACTTAGGAATATGAGATTAATACATTCATGTAGTCCATTTAAGGTTATCATGATTGTCTTCAGGAAATGAAAGGGGCCAGAGCTTTCACGCAGTTTTTGAGCATATATAAAAATAATTATTGAAAAAAATTCTCTCCAATCTTCCAGTTTAACAAAGAAGATATTGTTTGGAAGATAGAAAATAAATTAATTTTCTACTATGACCTCATTAAGATTGGATTTAAGTTCCAACCCAAAAGAATTTTAGAACAACATTAGTCTCCTGCCCTTAAATCTCCATCTATTGAAGCTGGTCTATTTATTAATTTCCCTGCTGGAGAGCATATTTTGACTGGCCTGCGAGCTGAGCAGACAGTCTCTCCCCAAAAGCTCACACATGAGGGCCATTTCCTTATTCATTTCTTCTCAGTAAAAAGGGTGTTTCCAGCCATATCATTTTTAATCAAAGCACTCTTGACTCAGACGCAATTGTTCACATTGATGGACAGATGGGGATTTGATCCAGACCCAAGAAAACAAAAAAGCAGAAAGGGCAGTGCCTCTCTTATCTTCAATGAATGAACAAGATTAACCATAACCTGTTCTCTTCTCACCATAGAACAAATCCAGTGTGTGCTCCCAGCACAGCCACAGATTCACATCTTGTAATTTTTATACAAGACATATACAGCCTGAGGGAACAAATTACTCTTCTGTATTCAACATGCTTCAGTGCCTTCAGAGGACTGTGCTTGAGAAATACAGTTACTTGGCTTGGCAGTAAAAGCCTTTGAAAACAAAGGAGAGGGCTCTCTGCGATGAAAGTCAAGTTCATCCCAAAAGCAACAAAAGAAAGCAGTTTGGGAAGTTGGACAGGCTCTGGTGGAAAATTGTCCAGACACGAGTTCACTTTCTAAGTGGCACTGTGCAGCAAATTGGTTTTCTGTGCAATCCCAAAGCATGACTGTCTTAAAAAAACCCCAACCAAAACACAAAAACCACAGCTCAAAATGGGCCAGGCTCCATATCCCAGTTTTCCTGTTGGGACCCGGAGCTGAGCTGATGGAATGAGGGAGTCCTGCTCCTCCTTCTCCCTTTGTCTGCCTATCTTAAAATCTCAGCTCCTCAGGAGAGGCACTATGCCCTCATGTGAAAGTGCAGGAAGGCTGGGATCTCAAATGCTACTGAAATAAAAATTCCTAAGGGAGATGAAAAGCGTGTGGGTGTCTATAAATAAGCCCAAGTGGGCTCCTTGTCTGATACCCTTGGCAGCTGTGCCAGCCCTGGGGGCACTAAATCACTGCAGGGCTGCTCCACACTCACACGGGGACACTCACCCCAGAATCATGAGACTTTAAACCCCACCGAGTTGGAGAGATCTCATTTGTTTCATTCAGCATGAGTTGGTTTGAGCTTATGAAAGCCATTAAAACTAGAAACTTACTCCATATCAGAAACAAGCAAAAAATGAAAAAACAAACAAACAAAAATCCCCAAAACAAAAACCAACCAAACAAAAATGAATAAAACCAAACCAAAACCCCCAAAACAAAAACCAAAAAACATACAAACAATAATAATAAAAACCCATGAAACAAACAAAAAACGGAAGGGGAAAAAAAAAACCAAGAAAGGAGATTTGTCTGTAATGGCCTGACTTCAGAAACAAAACCCCACAAACAGTAAATTTATTTTTACTGAGCAAGGAAATGGGAGAGTTTTTTATATTGAATATTTGACCAATCACATCAGATGCTCTTTCGAATTTTTTTCCTCCCAGGCTTTTCCACATGAAAATTTCTATAGGACTGCAAATGTCAAATACAGAAAATGTTTCCATTTCTCTGCCTGCTGTACTCCTCACTAACCCAACTACAATGCTTCTTTTTTGAAAGTGCTCTTCATAAGAATCTTTTTCAAGAAAAATCCAATTACAAAGACTGCAGCTTTTCTGTTTCCAGAACTGTTTTCAAATATGATATAATTCTATTTCCACTCTAAATGGTCCAACTGAAAATATCAAAATATTGCTTCTTTATACTGCATCCATTCAGAACATAATTCTAGGTTTTGGCAACTGAACATTTTTGTTTTCCACCTCTACTGGCAGGGTAGGAGGGTTTCCAATTTCCTAACTTTCTCCCTCTCTACAAAAAAACCCCAACCAAACCAATAGAGCTTTTAAGAGGCATGAAAAGAGAAGTAAAAAGGTTAAATACAAGAAAGAGTGATATTGCTTTGTCTAGGGGATGCAAATTATGTTTATTTACCCCCTTTGTCTCTAACATCTTCATAAGATTTAATTAGAATGCCATTTTCAGACATAGCTTTTTTTATGATTGAATTGAGATTTTCTTATGCATTAAAATCCAACATTCAAGTCCAAACTACAGTCCTATTATCTCTTAAAAATGTAGCTAGTTCTAGATGCCTCTCTTCTTAAACAGTTCCATGGGTTTGGGAACAATGCAGGTTGTATTTTCCAGTTTACAAGTAATAAAGTGTAACTTCCAGGAAGGAAACCCAGGATAAAGTATCCTGTCATCTCTCTGTGCAGTGTCTGGTATATTCATTTGGAGAACAAAGTATGCAAAAATATAAAGAGACCAAATCAAATGTCATTTTAGTGCAGACACAATTGCATAGGGAATGATAATACCTTGCTAGTTTGTGGATGTGCTACTTTTTCTCTAAGTGCAATGTTTGTCAGTCTATTCTGAAAATTTGAATTCACACACACTCAAATTGTATTGGGTATCTTCCTTGCTAATAACTGCCATAACAACAAAGAAAAGAGATATGCAAGAGTTTACATATGCAGTGCCTGTTAACACGAACTTAAAAAAAGAAATCTTGCAAAATTGTATATATGCTCCCTGCCGTGGATTTGATTTTGTCTGGTCTGTAACTAAGGTCCCTTGATACTCCAGTTTTATGAGGGTGTGATGTAGTGGTAAATCAGGGCCATACTGATGATCTAAATCAGAATAACCAGCATGTTTTTCATTTCAGAAGAAAAAAAAAAAAGAGTTTGTGAGAGAAAGTTTGCCAGTTTCAGCACTTCCTGGCCGCCAAGAACATTTACTGAAAATCAATGGTCTGTCCAAAACCTAATGTGAGCAGGAGCTGTAGTGCAGCTGTTCAGAATCTATACGGCTTCCTAGGCAAAGTTTCTAAGCCCTTTCAGTCCTTTAGAATAATAAAAATGATTAATGGTCTCAAACACTGTGAACCAAGTGTTTTGAAGTGTAACCTGCTACTTGTAATGCACTCAATATTTCTGATCTGTATTGTACTGGCATACGGTGCCTCTGGAAGTTAATGTTAAAATGGGCAACATTTGAAATGAATGAAGAGAGGCTCATGAAGCCTGGTGGCAAAATCATTTTCTCCCAAACCAAGATATTATTTCCCATCAGTTCATAAAGGCAAAAAAAAAAAAAGTGATTATAAATATATATAAAATATATAAATGCCCATTATTTTCTATAAATGTGCTCTAAGAGAGCAATGTGGACACCTCACAATGCAGAAGGAAGATGATCCATCTCCTTCAGTGCTCTAAAGAGACATCAACTCGATTTGGAGAAAAACAAGCTGGGTCTTCTCAGAGACTGTGCAGCAGAAGGAGGTTCAAAAACTTCATGGAACAACTTCCTCCATCTGGGCCTTCCCTGTTCGTGCCCAGTTGGGCACAGCCCTTGCCATAAACACAAGCCAGTTTGGTCTAAGCCAGGAGTTGGTAGAGTCACATAAATAAGAGAACCCAGCGAGGCTCAGAGCATCACTGGGGGCCAGAGCCAGCAGTGCCTGCAGGGCAGTGGCACAATGGGCACCTGGGCACTCTGCTGGCACGATCCCCTCTCCAGCTGGCACACAGCTGGCTGCCAGCTCTGCCTGCCCCCAGGCTGCAGTTGCACAAGAAGCTCCCTGGCAAGGGCTGGAGCCAAGCCCGAGCTGTGGTTGGCGCCCTGTTTATCCCGGCCTGTTTGCTCATGCCCTGCACAAACTCCAGCAAACAAACAGATTCATTTGGGCCACAGCTATTGCCAGATATTGGCAGCACCCTGGAGGTATGGAGTCCTTAACTGCTCCTAGCAGCCTCACCTGAGCCTCCACCCACAGCCCCTGCCCATGACCCATGGCTCTGTTTAGGCTCAGCCCCAGGGTACCCAGTCCCTGTCTGGGCTAGGGGCATTTGTGTGTCCAGCCTGGAGTCCTGGTGAGCTTTGCTCCTGTGCTGGGGGTGGTTTATCTCTGGTGTCCTCTTTGCCCCCTCCTGTCCCCACCTGGGTGGGTTCCCTGGGTGGACCCTGGCTCACTGCTCCTCTCCTCTGGGGTTCTAAAGGAGCCCCACTGCTGGCACCCATCACTGCCTGGGCTGCAGCCACACTTGGGTCCTGGGCCCCCTTCCCTTAGGAATCTATTGGCATTTGCTGCTCCCTGAAACACATAACACTGAAGTGAACAGTTGTTAGGGAAAATATCTACCAAACAGGAGAAAGCTTGTCCACTGGATTGCCACTTCATCCTGGCTACCTGTACTGCCCTATCTTCTTGTTGGGTGCAATGGAAGCTTGGGAAAGCATTTTTAGGAACACTCAGTTAATGTTTACAGAGAGGTAATGTGCCAAGCTCTTTTATAAAACTTTCAACTCTAAATTTACAGACCTTATATGCTATATTATTTTGGGGACGGCATATTGTATTCATTAGATATTTAAAATGGCATAAACAAGGCAGTAGAAGTACTCAAATTGCTGCAAGCCAGATGGAGATCTTATCATAATACCTCCCACAATTTGGAATAACTTCTTTTTCAACGTTTCTCTGCTCACAACCTAGCAGAGGAGTGGATCTCCTGGGTCAGCACTGATCTGGGCTGTGTAGGGCAGACAGTTCTTGTCTCCTCTCTGCCAAGGAAGGACATGAAGTGCTGCTCCTCTGCACTAACACATGGGAGCAGAAGGGGCATGCAGCTTAACAAAAATAAAGTAAAAAATCAGATCATGCAAAGTCACATTTTTGGAGCATAAGGGAACATTTTAGTCCAATTATCTTCTTGAGCACAGAAAGAAAAGGAAACATTTTACCAGAGTCAGTTTTTAAAAGAATTATCCTGGGTAAATTGATCTGCAGAGAATTGCCCCCAAAACTATAAATCATATTGAGTTCCTTGCTTTTCACTCCTAAAAGGTGACCAATGAGTTATTGGAAGGATGCATGGAGCTCTTGGCCTCAGAGATTGAGGATGGGGCTTATTCCTGTCTGTAGTATGGAATAGCAAGATGCAAATGATCCCTGTCATAATAAACAGGAAGGGAATTATTGTATGCTCCCAAAAATTGAGAATACACTATTAGTGATTTCCTAGCACTGACTTTCTTGAATTTTGCTGTATTTGCATAGGAGTTAGGAAAGAGCACTTACTCTTTTAATTTAGGGTGGATCTTTACAGTTTGTAATCCCAAGCAATATGAAATGCAGTAAAGTTGCACTCTGGAAGCACATCTCCTTTGGTACATTCCACTTCTTCCAGCATCTGCCCTTTCATTACTTTGTAAAACAAATATAAAAGTCCAATGACTACTAATGATGGGAAACTGGCAAAATGCTCTTAGGCATCTATTGTATTCTCAGATTGTTTCAAAATACCTAACAGCCGTGGTTTGGAGCAAGTTTTTTAATATTGTGTTAAATTTCTAATTAAAGTTTTGTGGCAGCCAGAGTGGCTTATCTGAACAAAAAGATTGGTTTGGCAGAATTGACTCATGGTCATTCTACCTGACAGCATTCCCTTTTGTGGGATTGTAACTCTGACTGTGAAAATGTTGTACTAAGCAAGCCTTAGTTCCGCTCGTAAATCAGTTCGATGAAAGGTTTGAAAGCCTGTTTCTCTGGTGCAGCTAAATTACATTCAAAGTACAACTGAATTTGCCCCTACTTTTCCATCAAGTATAATGTGATTTAAAGAAATGTTCTTTAAAGATAGAGAACAGTTTAGAAAGCCAGATGAGAATTCCTGAATGAAAGTAGATAGAATTTAGGTAAACATTCTCCAAGTTTAAAATAACAGACTGAAGCATTTGTCTTTGATTATCAATTTTAATGTACATAATAATGAGATTCATTCCCACTAGGACAGGCATGCTATAAAAGTTTTGGAGTGCTCGCATTCCAATTCCTAAAATCAAACTCTTCCTTGCAGTCAAAATCAAGAAGAATGGCTTTTGATTCCTGTGTGAGTAAACTTTCAAAATACTTGCAGTTCTACAAGTTAAACTAGATGGAATATTTCTGTGAGACTGCTCAGGCTCTCTGTCCCAGCACTGCTGCTGAGTTGCTGCTGCAGCCCAGCCAGGGCACTTTGATGCTGTTGCATCAAAAGCCAACCAGTGCCTAATTTGGAGCCCACCCAAAATTCAGCTTTTTTTGGCTTACTGAAACATCAGCTGCCTAGAGAGAGATACAACTTTATATGGGTCAGAGGCAACTTCAAATGATGTTTTGCCTCATGCACACTGCTCCAGTTGTAATGAAACAGAGCCAGAAGTTGTAATTCATGAGGAGGTTTGCCAGCCTATGGAATTCATAAGTCTTCCCTGAAGAGGAAGCTGATATCTACAAAATGTTTCACCTGAAGTGTAAAGAAAAAAAATTTTTAAAAGCCAAGGACCCATGAGACAATAACTGCACAAATCCCTTCCATTTTTACTCACAGCCACAGGAGTGGACCATGTGTCTTCCTTTTAGATCACCAATACATATTAGACTCAAAGGGAATGTGCTTTTGTTAAAAGTTAATATAGGTTTTATTAACCTGGCTTTTGATGCACACATTGATTAAAAATGAAAATTGGTCATTTCTCAGCTCTGTTCTAGTGTAAAAAAATCCCCCCAATCCTGCACCTCCTCTCCAAATGGATCAATGTCCAAATTCTTCCTAGTGATTTTTTTTTATTGCTGGTAATTGAAATAACATCAAACCTTAACTTTAAAATATTGCTTTAGCTCAGGGGCAGGTTTTCAAATCTCTCCTGCAGACCATCATTCCTTCCACCAGCAGAGCCATGGCATTTCCCATATTCAGATCTGGGTTTGTAACTGCACGTGGCAAAGTGAGTCAGCAGGAACCATGAATTTGCATATAATGCTCCATGCAGGCAGCACAAGACAAGAATTTTAGTCTCACATTATGTTATTAAAAGAGGTCTTGAAAAAAAGCTCATGAAGAAAAAAACCAAAATGGTCATAATACTTATTTTTCATTTTCATACCTTTCTATGCAAACTAATTGTTTTTCAGCTGTGCTCAAAGATGACATTTGGTTTACTCCTATTGTTAGAGGTGTCTGCAGTAAGAGTGGAGGATCCCAGCCTGAAACAAATCACACATTTTCTGTCAGTGGATGTTTTATTTGTGAAGTTGCATTGTCTGCACAGTCCAAAATATTTTTCCTCTAAAGCATGAGGAAACAGGAAGGATGGAGTAGAGGGATCTACTGTTTCTACAGGAGAAATTCCAAGCAAAATAGTGGGAGAGTATTGAAAAAAAAAAAGGAAAAAATTCTGGTTTTTTTCATTTCAGTCCAGTAGTGGAAATTGATTAATGAAGCCCGTCTGCAGCCGGTACAAAGGGCCAGATCTTCAGCTAATATTAAATAGCAAGCTTCTACTTTTGAAAACCAGAAAGAGGAAGGGGACATAAAACTAAAAAACAAACAGGCATATTTGATCATTTAGTGGTGAATAGATCAGGCACTCCTCAGTTGCAGGGTTTTATTTTTGTGCATTGTGTCAATGATTAGAAACCATATGTTTTAAGACCAGCTTCAATAGTATCAGTAGCTACAGTCCTGCTCTCAGATTACTTTTCACTGCCTGCCTAATTTTGAGCTTTAATAGCTAACATGCACCTTGTTTATCAGTTACAAATGTTCTGAATGTTGATGAAACAGGCTAAACAACACATATTGACTTATCATCAATACCAAAGACTGAGGTAAAATTTGTTAAATGTTGTGGCCTGCGACTTAGCAAACAAGGAGTTCTTAAAAATAAGAAAAATAATCTCAGAATTGATGGCTCTGGTTCTGAGTGTGAGATGTTAGCACGCAGATCCTGACTCAGCTCTTGTTATCCACAGAAGAATCCATTCTACAAGGAGCAGGGGCTTTTGGCACCAAAAATGCAACCAAGTACAGCACAGTAAAGCCCCCTCAGATGGCACAATCCCATATGAAATGCTTTACTGCACTGGGGGCAGTCTGGTGGCATTCAAGTTAAATATATTTAAAGTATTTCCAGAATCAGACTCTTGGTGTCTTGCAGGCCTGAGCACTAATATGTGAAATAGATCATTTTTACATAATTCTGTTTAGCTGTAAAGCAAAGAAAATTAAAATAGTCTCTAGATTATGCTGTTTATCCTTTAATTACTTGAGGACAGAGTACCTCTCCTCTGTTTTTAAATTACTGCATAAATTAACAATGTTCTAACAATAACAGCAGCAGCAGTTCAGAACATTTACCAGAGAGAAAGCAACCATTAGCCTTGAGAATAAAATTTCACTGGAATCCACAAAATATTGTGTTAGGAAATATTATGGTTGCCAACTTTCGCAATTTTGTTGAAAGTCTTCTAAAATGTGAGGGTTGGGGTGTTTGGGGTTTGTTTTTGTTTTTTTTCCCCACAAAGCCTGAGCTCTGGCATCATGTGAAAACATGAAAATGTGAGATTCTCAGTTTTAATTTTAGAAGACAACTAAGTTACTCAGCATTGTGGTTGCAAACAGAAATTGAAAACATGAACCCAAGGACCAGAGAACAATTAGGAAGAGCCCAAAATGCATTATTTTTAAATTCTTACACTCTGTAAAGGGATTTCTGACTCGGGGTGTTTCTATGCTCAGGGTAAACCATATTCAGTACCCCAATAAATTCTCGGCATCCTTTTCAAGGACTTCTCACCTTGGTTTTTGACAGAGGGTGACATCACATCTTAATTGTGAAGGAGGGTGATGAAGTTCAATACTGGCTAATTTCTTGTTTTTAAAAACAGAACCAGTTGTTGGTACTGATGTAGTTCTCTTCATTTTGACAATGAGGTCAACAGCAGACACTGGTAATATTTCCTCAAGGGAAATGCATTTCCACAGTACCTAAAATTTGGGATCTAGCTCTTCACCTTCTCCTCAGAGAGGCTGAGGTGTGGCTCTCCCACACTATGGGATAAACCCTCTGGATCCCAGGTCTGGTAGAAAACAGCTCCCCATGCTCCCTAAGGACAGGGCATTGTCTGCATGCTCAGGTGCCAAAGGAGGACCATAATCTCTGAAATCTGTACAGGACACTGGCACCCAGCCCATGATTAGGGGCACTTCCATTTGGCTCTTTCTGCATCGTTTCCATTTAGTCTTTGAGTTTACAATATGTGGAGTGAGCACAGAGTAACAAGCCAAGCAAACCACCTAAACCTGGCTTGGTTTTTGACTGATAAAAATTCCACTGGTCTGAGAAATCCCTGGCAATCCCTGATGATGCCCCAGCTTGATGAAATTTGAGACTTTTATCAAGCCAGCTACAAGGAGTGGCTCCTTGTCTCTCACCTTGCAGCCTGTACCCCATGCAGCTGTCTGACCCTCCCACAGTCCCACTGATGGGGCAGAAGCCATTCTATTCCCTTGCCTTTCTAAATGGCTTTTAACATCTACAGGTACTTTCCTGGACACTAACAATGATGAAAATACTTAAAATACCTAATTGAAAAAATATCCTTTACCTTCCTCTTTGCCCACCCTTTTCCCACTGTGCCTTTATTACTTTTCTATATATTGCATACAATGCTTTTGGTAAATAAGAAGGGTATTAGAGTAGACAAATAATGTTTACTCACCAGCTCAAGAAAGGTGTTTCTGGCACTGATTCACAAGTTACTCACAACTTACAAAAATTACTTATACTGAAAGGGACAAGGAGTGTCTTTTTGTGTGCAGGTTGCTGAACAAACAATGAGGTCCTGGTCCCTGCCTGGCTTGCTGTGGCATTACCACAAACAATACTAATTCTTAAATACCTGCCTGACTTTAAGCACTTAGGTAAATAATTGTATTGATCGTTGTAGGCCTATTCACATGCATAAAACTAAGCATATATTCAAATATGTTGTGAAATCAGGGGTCGAGAGAATTTTGCAAACAAGGCATTTTTAGGTACGAATTTACTTGTTAAAACCAGCTTCAAAAGGAGCTAATGTGGCAATCAGGCTTTTGGGCACGGCAGGTTGAGGAAGGAAAAGATTTATTTTCAAGATGGATCCAAGGACTTTCTTGTACTTCAGAGACTCCTCAGCAGAACCCCAATTACAGGTGAGAAAGGCAGCAAGGAAGCCCCCCCCCAGCCAGTGATTGCTCAGAGTTTAATGTGAGAGCAGTGTAAACTCAGAACTGCAGATAATCTGTGGGGAAATCAGGGGGTTAGTGCCGAGAACTGATGGGGAATAACAACTGAAAGAGCTTTGGTTTTTCTAGGCTGGCGGGAGGTAGCTCATGCTAGGAAGCCTGCCAGCTCCACACTGATGCTGGGAGCTTTGTCTCCTTTGGATTGTAGGAACACACTTTGCAGTCAAACTGATCTGAGAGATTTTGATAGTAAAAACAGCTGTCTCGTTGCAATGATGTTTTTGTTCCATTGTCAAAATTTTGAGTTAAATCCATGAGTGGGCTGCAGCTTGTTCAAACCCTGAACTCAACACCCTTTGTGCTCCTTTGGCTTTTCCACTGCGGTTCATGGGATATCTCCTTCCTGAGGAAAGGGCTAGGTGTAATAAAAGCCGTCAGGACAAGGAGTTTCAGGTCTCCCCCGATGCCTCCCCAGTGCTGGAGAGACAGAACTGGAGGACTGCAGTCTGTCCCAGACTGGTGAGGAGGGGAAATAAGGAGGAAGAGCAGAGTGTGGAAATGAAATACTCCAATGCTGCTGTGGCCAGGCTGCATCCCCAGCGAGCAGGTATGCCAGTGGAAGGGGGAAACTGTCAGGTACCTGAGCAGGGATGAGGCCAGCAGGGGCAAGGGGAAGCTGTTTGTGGGCTCTACAGCACAAGGGGATTCAGGGGAGGGGTGTGCAATGGGATGTCCCAGCCCCATCTTCCCAGCATAAACATCTGAAGGTGCCTCTTGCCACTCTTTGGATGGGCAAACAAGCAGGCGAGGTGCCTGACTGAGGCGTCCAGCACATCAGGCAGGAACACAAGGCGCAGATGCCAGACTGCCTCTGGTTTTGTGCTGACATGAGAGGTGGGACTGCACCTCTGTACGGCCACAAATCCATTCTGTGTCGCTTGAGGTGATGGGAACTGTGGGCAGGCTTTTGCCCTCTGGGGAGCCAGGAGCCGTGTGATGCTCTGTGAGTGCAGAAGGGTGGCTTGTGGGAGTGGTGCTGTTTCTGCAGGACCCATGGCTCTGTGGCACTATGCGTGTTAAGACAAAATAGGTGTCAACGAAAGCCCTTCCTTTAAAATTGATATTTAAAAATTGTCATTAGAGACCGGTAACACAAGGACTGTAGTGAAAGCGACTTGTTTTCCTAGAAACAGAGGCTACAGACAAGGTGATATTCACATGGTATTCAGGAGTCCAAGTTCTACAGGAAAAAATTCTTTCAAGGACTTGCAGCTCGATGAACGCTGATAGCACCAACATAAAACCATAGCCACGGGCGGGAGCAAGCGCGCCCGGCGCGTACCTGCCGCCGGTGAGAGCGCAGCCCGGCCCGCGCCCGGCAGCGCCGGCTCCGCGCTCCCTGCGGCCCGGGGGGCGCGGGCAGCTCCGCGACAGTACCGGGGGGCTGCCAGGCGGCCCCGGGAGCCGCGGGAGGCTCCTCCTCCGCCCCGGCACCGCGGGCAGCGCGGCGCTGCGGGCGCCGGGACGCGCCGCGGCCCCACGCGTGCGGTAGGTGCGCCCCGACGGCGGCGGCACGGGGGCAGCCCCCGGCGCTGCGAGGGACCGGCGGCCCCGGGCTCGGGCTGCCGCGGGGGGCGGAGGGCCGGCAGTGCCGGGCGAGCAACAGGGCAGGGGAGCCGAGGGGAAACCCCCCGTGCCGTGCCGTGCCGTGCCGTGCCGTGCCGTGCCGTGCCGTGCCGTGCGGTTCCGCGGTGCTGTGGCCGTGGCGCTGCGCTCCGCGCCCCGCGCAGCCCGCGGGCGGCTCCGGCGGGAGGCGCGGCGGGGAGGGGGCGGGTGGGCGCGCCCGGGGCGCAGCGCGGGGCGCGGAGCCGCCGCCCCGCTCCGCTGCGCTCCCTTCCGCGGGCATGCGCGCCTGCCTCGCACATGCTCACTGCGCCCGCGGCGGGCGCGCACACTCCGCAGCGCCGCGGCTCCGCGCTGCACCGCCGGTGAGTGGGGCAGGGGTTTGCGCGCCTCCGCGGGTGCGGGCTGCCCGCCGCGGCTCCGCGGGCCAGAGCGCTCCGCGGGCGCGGGGCGGGGGGCGCGGAGCTCCGGAGCCCGTCGGGGGGCGGCTGCGGCGGAGCGCGGGCGCGGAGCGGCTCCGGGTGCAGAGCCGCGACCCAGAATTAGCACGGGGATTTAATTGCTGCGCTGCGTGCGGTTCGGTTTTACCGTCAAGCGAGCCCTGCTTATTAATGATTTTAATAGCTTTTAAATAAAGTGAGCCGCTGCACTTTCCCGCGGCTGATTCTATGAGGAAAACTTGTATGTGATTTATGCAGTTTGAGTAAACTTTTCTGAGTGTTAAATTGTGCTTGAGCCCAGTGAATGGCCTCTAAAGGAAATTATTCATGGTATACAGCTACTGTTTTTCAGACGTTTCAAATAATGATATATTCTGTTGTATAAAGTTGTGATTGCTAAAATACATGTAGTGAACCAATAAACAGTTTATTGGTCTGTATCAAATATTAGCAGAAATTTTGTTCAGCGCAATATCAAATTCAGGCATCCCTGAGCGCCGTTAAAAGCAGTGGCAGGAATGGTTTATTGTTTTGTCTCTCTTGTGAACTTCATTAATTTACTGAGAATTTCTTCTCTCTGCAATGCCGTCCGTGGAAGGGTCCCTCCCCTTCTTCTCCCCCAGTTTATTGAGAAAGCATGTTTAAATTTCTTCATGCTATCCACATCTGTGGGTATTAGGGCAGGCTGGTCCACAGAAGATGGCATACATTTAAACTAGTAAATCTGCGTCTAAAATAATGCTTCTTAGATAGTTTCATACATTTAGCATTGCATTGTTTTGTTACTTGTTGCTTCAGATGGGATAAATTCTTTCTCGTCATCCTTTTTTACGTGGGGAAACTGTTTCCATTCCTTAATAAAGCTGATTTTTTATTTCTGCATTGAAATTGAAGGCATCGTGTGCCCTTTGATGAAACACAAGCAAGTAGGAAAGACTTGCAGTACAAATGCCTTGAAAATAATCAGTACTCATAGCTTTGGAGACATTCCAGAAACTTTTTTAAGCATGTTTTGGAAATTTACTTGAAATGGTACAGCAGCTGATAACTTAATTGTTCTAACTTAAAACTCTTAATTAAAAAAAAATCTAAATTTATGATGGAAAATTGAATTGTGTAGTTACAGTTACTTAATTGTTCTAACTTAAAACTCTTAATTAAAAAAAAATCTAAATTTATGATGTAAAATTGAATTGTGTAGTTACAGAGTCAAATTGTCCATGTTATTCTTATGCCTCTTCTACTCACCCACCAACAGGTCAAAACATTTGGCTAAATAACAAGTGGTATATGCTTTTGGTTTTACACTCATCGATTTGTTTTGCTTACTTTGCTTAGCCCACTCCCCTCAGCTCATTTTCTTTTAAAATTGTACGTGGAGACTCGATTCCCATGGCTCGCTAATCTTATCACCATTATTTGGTTGAAATTTTTGAAACGGGTTCCTGTTTCGAATACCTCACAACATTGGCAGCCATTGGTTCCATTAGAAAAGCTTCATTAGGGAGAAATAAAAATGTTGTTGATAACTCCCCCTCCAACAATAAGCCCCATATTCAACTCCACGGTGTATGCGGATATGCCTTGAATTATAAGAAGGAATTAAACTCAGGTATTCACACAAAGAACTTGATCTCAGAATATCACTTAAAAAGTCTCGTGTGTTGCTGTGTTGTTATGCATAGCTGGTTAATATGCTTTTCTCTTTTTTTTCCCCCTGAAAATTTAATAATTTAGCTATTAATCCTGCAAACATTATGCATGTTTAACTTTAAGCCTGCGAGGTGTTGGGCTGAATTCTGCATGGCTGTGTTTGTGTGTCAGTGTGTGTGTGTATACACTGCTGACAAAGAAAACAATTAGAGACGTTACTAATTTTCTGCTGTCTTCCCAACTGTTATTTATGATGTGTAGTAGTACAACAGCTATTCTGAAATCAGCTATAATTCTCTTCAGTAAGATTTGTTTCTTCTGTGCCAAATTTTGCAGTAACCAGATGGTCTTAAGGTGTCTTCAGCCGGAGAACAAGCATGAGCAGTGCTGAAGACTAATTATTCCTTGCAGTAAATTCCTTCTGCAATAAATTCACAGGTTGTTAGGCTTAATCTGTGGAAATGATTGTTAAGATTGCTTATGCAGTGAAAAATGCTTTTATAAATCTGTGAAAACTATCAGAAGTTCTTAGAATGCTAAGAAAATATTTTCGAGTTAATTTTGCCTGGCTGGGGTAACTTTTATTCGGGACAAACTGTTAAATTAAGTTGCAGATTCTAATCCTTTTCATAAGCCATGGAACACTGCAGTTTTAAAATTAAGATTTTAAATCTTAATTTAAAGATCCTGTATCCTGTAAGTGGAGGGGTCATTTGGTAGACCATGTAGGGAAGGAAATCTCATACTGCCGTTCCCAGTGTATCATTAGTTTCATTGTACCTGTGTATTTTTCACAGCAGTAGCAATGGATATTTGGGTAGTGCATGGAGGAGCGTCCTGGATTAACAATCATGTTATTTTCATTAAATTTCATGTTGTACTGCACATGACAGGGAAATAGTTAGGAACAAAAAATATATTCAGAGTTATAACCAATGGTATATATAAAAGTAAAGCCATTAAGGGCTTAAATACGTCCTCCTTCTCAGTGGCTTAATTTAGTAAAAAACACAAGATTTTTTTTTTTTTTTTTAGTATATGTCCATTAAAAAATGTAAGTACTCAAACCTCTTACCATTTTCCTCACTTTGATATGAATAGGGAGAACTTGTCAAATCTCTTTCCCTTCCTTTTCTGCTGAAAATCCTGGTAGGGACTGTTCATTAAGAGATCCCACCAGAAAACAATTGTTTCGTGGCAGTCAAATTCTTAAAACAATACTTCATCGTTATTTGCAGATCTTAACTCAAGTAATGATGTTTAACAAACACCTTGTTTTAATCAGGTGAGGATAAGCCCTTCAATTAGGATGCAAATAATTGCTCCTCTTGGTTGGGTCATTTGGGGCCTGGAGGTGCTGCCATTTGCAGGTAGATTTGGTGCTACCCAAGGTTTGACTCAGGAGAGAGGAGAAAGCTGGAATAAGGATTTAAGTCTTGTGCAAAATATTTTTTTATTGTAGCATTCAAAACCCGATCCAGCTCCCTTTTTTTGTCAGGCTGTTCAGTTGATCTTGATTTACTGCTGCAAGAGGTGTGAGAGAAAAATTGGATCCAAAATAATGTTCACTGCAGAGATGGAGTTTCAGTGAGTGTGTCACAGAGTGAATAATTAAAAATAGTCAAACCTCTTTTCACTCAGTCTTTCTGCTTGTGCTTTAATTATGTATTTTAATTATTTCAAAGATGTGTAAAATGAGATGAGAAAGATTACACGGGCGTAATCCTTCCCATTTAAAATTATTTGTCTGCAGCTGCCTAAGTCCTGGCATTAGGAGTCACATACAAACATGTTTATTTAACATCAGCGTTATCTGTTAGATTGTACATGGTTCATTAACATGGAGAGAATACTTTTTGTTTAATAGTGTGTGGGAGCTGCCAGAGGTCAGGAGGGGTTGTTTGCCTGGAGTCGAGATGGCATCTTGGCTTTGCTCTCCTTCTGTTTGTCACCTCTGCTGTGCCCGGAAAACGCTTCCTTAGTGCCGTGCTGAGGTATTTTCCCTGGTGTTGAGAGGCTCTGTGCAAAGCCAGAAGTCTCCTGCAGGGTTGTGGTAAGGTTTATGGGGAATTTCAAGGGAGGTTTGTTGTAAGTTGGGGGGGATTGTTGTAGTTGGGGTTCGGTTAGAAAAAGCAGCTTGGACGGGATGGAGCGGGAGGAGACAGAAGAGCCTGAGATGTTGTGGTGGTGCCCACAGAGTGCATGGCTGTGATGGAAGGATTTTACAGATTTGGGGTGATGGCTTGGGAAATCGAGAGTGTTCTGTGTGCCAGTGAAAATGTTTTGTTGGTGTGGCTGGGTCAGAGCTGGACTCAGGACAGTACCTGGTGATTGTGCTGATCTGCAAGAGGTGGCAGCTCCTCTGCAGGGGCAGCACAGGATGGGACCCTTCTCTCTCCACAGAGCTTGTGGGGGGTTCTCACTCCTTCTACTGCTGGATTAGAAGCATGCTTGGGCGTATGAAACCATATCAGGGACTCCAGAAATTCAGAATTACCCATGGCCTCAAGTTTCAAGAGGTCAATTAAAATGTTTTACTGTGACTTCTGTATATATGGTAATAGCCATGCACTGCACACAGTATTGGGAGAGAGATGTACACACCCATCTCCATGCACAATTTTAATTTCAGCTTCTTGAAAATGTTTCTGAATGTTTTCTAAAAGTCATTGAATTTCTCCATCCTCATTTGGATGATGGGGGCTCTTTGGGCTTTTTGTGCCTTGGAGGGAGAAGATAATTTAAATTTCCATTAGAAAAAGGTAGAAAATTGCCTTCTTTGATTTTTATCAAGCAAGGATCCCTGGTAGATAATAACCAAAAGGCGTTGAACAAAATGAGCATTATTGTAAAATTCAAAGTGCAGTGGAAGATGCAATGTGACTGAACCATGCCGCAAATGTGCAGTTTTTAAAAAGCATAACAGTAAAAATAGAAGGGCTTAAAAAAATAAGCTGAACTACTGTGTTGATTATAAGTTGTAGCTGAATCACTCTTAAGGCCTGGATATTGTTTTTAAAAAGCCAGCAAAACATCTATTTCTAAAAAAATAGCAAGTTCCCTCAGAAGGGAGGGGGGAGAGAGAGAGAGCAAAAGTGTTATCTTGGAGGAGGCAATGTCTGGGCTAGGTTTTTTTTCCTTTGAATTATTTTCAACAAGTACTTACTCTGTTCTGTATTTTTAAGAAATTATGTGGACAGCAATTTTGTTGCTTTACCAAGGCAGTGAAAACACCAAGAATCCTTTTTATAATTTGGAAAGAATGTCAAAAGAATGAAGTAGTTAAACCTAAGTGTATTAGATCATACGCCTTAAATGCATAAATAAGCATAGCTGCAATCACAGAAACCAATGTTAAAACCACCAGGAAAACTCACCCACAAACCGTAATGACTTAGAGGGAATGACCTCAGCCATTGTGAAATTTGTGCCTATTTGTTGACTGACATTTATTTAGTAGAAGCAGGGTGCATGCTTTGTTGGGGTGTGGGATTTTGCTATTTGCAAGACTGCTGGGTTGCTTTTTCTGTTGTTGTTACTGCCAGGTTTGAATACAAAGAGTGAAAATGGGCTCGAGGCTGTGAGAGCCTGGATATGATTTGGGCTGTTGCAATTTGGAAAGCAGGTGAAGGGTTTGTTATTGATGCACAGAGACTGGTGGAACTGAAGTTTGTTGTTCAGATGTTAGGAACTTCCTTGATGATAGCCCACTTCTAACTTATTCCCAGCTGGTTTTCTGTTAAGGAAATGAAGGTTTAAAGTATTTGGTTACAAACCTGAGATTTCTTCACGTCTATGTCTTTGCGTGAGTGCTGCATGAAATGCTGGTGTCATTCATCTCCCCTCTGCTTTTTGGAGAGGAAATTGATGCATGGTGGAACCTTAACTTGCCTTTGCTGCAACACCACTTAATAATTCAGGGAAATGGAAGTCTTGAATTATTTTAACTATAATAGACTTTTTTGGGAATGTTTTTACATAAACCAGCATTACAGACTGCAAGTTCGACCAGAGCCATGTCTGTCTGCAAACAGGATTTCTCTCTGCTGCCTGCTCCTGGCTGTGGGCTCCTACTTTTATGTGTTGCAATAATCAAACAAGTTCCAGTTTTAATTGTCCCTTCTTAGATGTGCAGAGAGGTTTGAGAAAATGGGTAAGTTCGTGCTGTTGGCTTGAACACCTAATTCTATACATTTAGTCTTGTGCAAAAATTCTTGTTTGCCATCCCCGCTTTTGAGAAAGAAAGCAGCCCAGCTAAATAAAAAAAAAAATCCTAAATAAAGAAAATTATATAATAGTAATCAGCTCAGATACTAGCTGGTCAACCCATGGAGAATTGATGCCTCTCTCTATGCTGGAAAGAACAGACTTGACAGAGAAACTCAACCAGAGCAGGACTTCCAAAGACAGGGACGTGGGGAATGTTCCTTAAACTCAGCAAATGCCTTAAAAACTGGACATGCCTCTGGGATTACTCAGGCACCCACAAGAAACAGTGAGGGGAAAGTGGGGCAGGCATCTGAAATGTTTTTGTTTTTTAAATAGGTTGAGTAAGCAGAGCAGTCTGGGGGCCCCAGTTATTTACAGCTCTGTCTGTGCACCACGCAGAGAGCCTCATCAGCTGTCCTAAAGACAAGTTTTCCATCTATTGCAAATCGTGTCTTTTGATGACACATTTGATTTGGCTGTTTGCTGTGTAATTGTCCTACAGCTACTTTGGAAAGAGCTTTGATCAGTTTTGAATATAGATCTGTATCACTAATTTTGATTCCTCTTGCGACTGCTCCTCTGTGCTCAGTTACCATCCATAGAGTTTAATTGCAACTATCTGACAATTCTTTGTTTCTAAGACAAGTCAAAATGTATTTACAAACTACTTTATCCTCCATAAATGCTGACAGTGTGTACTTCATTTTTGTAAGCTATGTAAATTTATTATTTTTCCCTGCTACTGTGGGTGAAACAAGACAAAATCTTGTCTAAAATTGAGCAATACTTTTTATTTGAAAAAGAGAGATTGTTTTTTCCACCCCTTAACAAACTAAAAAGCACCATTTTTTTTCTGAAAGACGACACTTTAAGTAAAACATGTGAATGTTATTTTCACTGTATCCAAATTTTCCTTTTTATTCTTTTTTTGTAGGCTGACTTTATTTTTGAATTTATAAACCCATGTTTTTTGCTAGCTTACATTTGATAAGTGCTGTGTTGATACTACTCCTCCTCACTGAGATAGATTTAGAATTAAGTCAGCCTTAATGCTTGTAGAAAAATACATAAATTTTCTCCTTCCTTGTGTTCAACTGTGCATAAATGTATTAGATCCAGTTGTGCTCTCACTGCAGTTCCCAATCATTTCACTCAAGTAAAGGTTGAACCTTATTGAGTGGGAGCAGTTTTAAGCCTTCTGTACTTGTTGCAAAAGTGCATTTTTTATTTTATTTTTTTAAATCCCATCATAACTGCTGCCAGTGCGAGTCCAGCTGACTTCAGTGCCTGAGCCTTGCAAAACCAGAGTGGGAATTTGAGTGTTTTGCTCAAATGTCTATTTGCAAATCAGCAAAGTTTCCAGCAGCAGTTTAAAAAGATGATAAATCTGAATTGGGTGGAGAGGGGGAGGTACCACAGCCCCTTTGCTACCAGTGGTTGTAACCTCCTGTACCAAAAATTTGCAGAGGTGAGACTTAGTCCGTGGTACCCCATCTCTGACCTGGTACTCCTAAGTGTGTTGGTGGAGTTAGGTGTGCAGCAGGAAAATAAGGCAGACAACATTTTTCTTTTTATTTATTGAAATAAAATTATTCTGTGTAGTCTTGGTGGCCTGTTGAGTAAATAACTACGTTAGAGGAATCTTGTTTTTAATAAAATTCATTTCTCTCTGATAAGAGGCGAGTTTAGGTCTCTGAGCAGAAATACATAATCATTCAGCAATGCTGTAAATGGTGTAACCCTGCACAAGGAATGTAAGATTATGTTCTGTATAGCCACTTTCACAGACCTTTGCTGTCTTTCCCTCTTCAGTGTCTCTTCACCTGAAAACTCTTGAGTTGTGGTTTGAAGGAAGGCGTATTCTGCCTATTATATATGATTTCATATTGTCTGTTTGGCAGCCATCCTTCCTGTTCACTGCAGCAGATGAACATAATTTGGGGAGGAGAACTAGATGGGGAGGGGGCTGAGGAAGCCAAGTGAGTCTGCTGTAAAAATATTTGAGATGCAGCAAAACCTTCTGGGCTAGATTAGTTCTGAAACACCACTGATGCCCCCCTGCAAATTAGGGGTGGGGTGTGGAGACAAATGCTTGGTTTCTAATTGAGTGTAATAAAGGAAGACAAATCTTGGTTTCTAATTGAGTGTAATAAAGGATGCTGCTGCTCAAAGTCAGAGGTGTTGATGCTGGAGCTTGATGCTGTCCCTCTTAAAGCCCAGGGCTTCTCCTTGCCCCAGCCCCCTGCCACAAATCAGGATTATTCAATCCCAGCAGTGGTTTAACCGTGTCTGTGGTGGAGCTGGGTGGTTCCTGAGTGATGCACAGGAGCACTGTGCCCTGGTTTAGGACGGGAAGTGGAAAATGAATATTGTTTTGAACTTGAACTCTGCGAGCAGACAGAAGGTAATTATTGGAGCTGGAACTCCCCCGGGAGAAGCGGGGGAGTGATGCTCTGCACTTGTAAGGAACACTGGGGGATCTTAAATATCTCGTAGCGTTTAACGCTTTGGTTTTACATTTCTGCTTTTTAATTGATCTTCTGCTCTTCTCTTCTCTTGGCAAATACAGGAAGAAACAATTGGATGTAGATTTAATGTGGTGTATTTATTGATAGACACAGTTCTGCCCTCCTTTTGCTGGTGGGGCAGGACTCTTAAATTTCAGTCTTGGTGTTATTTTCTGTTGTAAAATTAACTCCTTTGCTGCTGGCTTACTTAGTGGACCTATTATAATTTGAAAAATTAATTAATTGATGATTAAAAGCACATAAATGTATATGAAGCTATTTAATCAGAAGCTGTAAGCCACTTGTGCAGTATTTAGTTTTGATTATAAATTTTTCTGTCTTATGAAGTAGAAAACCCCACTGTAATGATGCAAAACATGTGGTTGTAAAGTTAACATTTTGAGAATCAACTTTTTAATAATATAGTACTACTAAAATAGTAGTAACCTTCTAGGAAAAAAAATATAAGTAAATCTTTGCCTTCACTGAATATTTTGCTGTATTTCAGTGGCCTGTGACTTCAGTAATCTACCTAAGTGTTTTTTCATTTATTTCCCCTCTCTTTTGGCTGCTATTTTACAAGTTCATCAACAAAGAATAGTGAGTGCAATATTTCTTCTTTTTTTACAGACTGTGTGGGGTCTTCTGGAGATTTTTTTAATACTGTTCCTTATTAGATAATTAAACAAGGGAAAATATTTTTCTGTTAATTTCTACCTATGGTGGTGCATGGGTTTTCTTCTCAGAAAGGAATAATTCCATATTTTAAAAACATCATTTAAAGTATGAAAGTGAAATCACATTAATTTTCAAAGCATAATTAAATACATACTATTTACTATAAAGTCTCCCTGACCAAGTTCAGAAGACTCTTTCAATGGTGATGAAGTTTTAGAGGCAGTAAAATTAAGTCACTTTAAAAGAAAATTGTGTGATGATTTATTGTAGCAGAGCAGGTGAAATTCCTCTCGAGATTTTAATATCTTCCACCTGGTATAGAAATGAAAAGAAAATATTCTCTAGCTGGTGACTAATTTGTCACTAATACCCAGGGGTTCCTTCATTACAATGCAGAGATGTCAGTTCTAAGAGAAACGCACGGTGAAAAAAACAAGCGCAACTTCCCGTTGGAGACAGTTACAAAAAGGAGAAAAAATAAAGGTCTGGAAAGCAGCTGAAGTGGTGTGAAGGAAGGCTCTAAAGCTATCAATCAGGGCAAAGTGCCTGGGGAAGGATTTTACCTGCAGTGGAATTCATGGGGACATGTCTGAGGAGGGAAGTCACTGACAGGGCTCCAAGGAGGAGCTCTGGCACACAGCAGTGCCCAGTTCTGCTCCCAGCTGCACCCTGGTGAATGCTGCAGGAGGAGCTGCATTGCTGAAAACAAACCAGCCACACTCTGCTTACTGATGGCTGTTATTCTATATCATGTTGTTAAATGAATTGAATGCAAGGCTTGGGTGGAAAAGCTGCTAGGGAATATCTGCAGCTCGAGCCTTTCAGCAGAGAGCGCGGTGTTTGTGCCACATCAGTGTTTTGACAAGTCATTTTTCCCCAACAGAAAGTTACTCCAGTGTTCAGAGACTGGTGTGGTGTCCTCACTTTGCCTTTTGCTGCAGTAACAAAATTTTAACTCAGCTCTTGTCCTTCCAGTGCTGCCGTTTCCAACAGCTTGGAGTGAGAGGAGTGTGAGCCAACGCGGTCCTAGGGGAGAGTGAAGTAAAGATTTCAGTCTCTCTCCCCTAAGAAACAAGCTGCTGACCCTGCAGCAGCAGCACTCTTGCTTCTTGAGGGCTTTCTGGTTTAGTCCAGACCAAAAAGTTGTTCAGGAAGAGTGTTTGTGGTAGATGTCTATGGCAGAAGTGGTGATTCAGTGTTAGGACTCCAGTGGTGTTAGAGATTTGGGAAGGAGAAGTGAGTGCTGCACCAAACAACGTGAATGTTGGAAAAAACCTGCCCAACAAACGACATGAATGTTGGAAAAAACCTGCCCAACAAACGACATGAATGTTGGAAAAAACCTGCCCAACAAACGACATGAATGTTGGAAAAAACCTGCCCAACAAACGACATGAATGTTGGAAAAAACCTGCCCAACAAACGACATGAATGTTGGAAAAAACCTGCCCAACACACGACATGAATGTTGGAAAAAACCTGCCCAACAAATGACATGAATGTTGGAAACAACCTGCCCAACAAACGACATGAATGTTGGAAAAAACCTGCCCAACACACGACATGAATGTTGGAAACAACCTGCCCAACAAACGACATGAATGTTGGAAAAAACCTGCCCAACAAACGACATGAATGTTGGAAACAACCTGCCCAACACACGACATGAATGTTGGAAAAAACCTGCCCAACAAACAACATGAATGTTGGAAACAACCTGCCCAAGAGCTTTGTGGTGGAGGTGTTTATGTCACAGGGGGAGCGCTGGCATGTCCTGCAGACTGCAGGCCATGGTAACACAGTTCTGTTTCTCAATGGGAAGATTTAATCTCAGCTGTTCTATGGTTAGTTGAAGAAATGGAGGATTTTATGTTCTGTCAGAAGGAGATTAATGGAAAGGAAATTTATGGGATTTGCTACATTTCTTCCAGTTATAGTGTATTCTTCAGTCAGAGCACTGAGGTAACAAACACCCTTGCATTTGTGCTGGGTTGAGGGTGGCCAGTTGTCCACCCAGCTCCTCACCTGCTCCCCATCCTTAACAGATCAGGGGAGAAAATATGAAAAAAAAGCTCATGGGTCAATATAAGAACAGGGAGATCACTCACTATCTCCCATCACAGGCAAAACAGACTCAGCTTGGGGAACGATTTTGATTGAAAATGTAGTTGTACTTGTACGGTAACGTGCTGGCTGGGAAATGTGTTGTCTTTTACATGAATTCCTGAACTAGTGACACTTTTTTTGCATGTTCAGAATCTTACATTTCCTAGATATGTTTTCTTAAGTGTGTTTTTTGATTTTAAGTTGCCAGAAAATTTGTAACTGCTCTGAAGACTGGAAAGGCTCCTGTAGGGTACTTCTCTTTCCTGCCTCTCTACAGAAGCCAAATCTTCTTTAATGTTTGGGGATTGGCCCATATTCTATTAATATTCATATCGAAAGTGTAGAAACTGTGAGATGGTCTTGCCATCAAATGGTGGCCATCCTCTTGATTTTAATCATGCATCCAAGGCTTAAATAACATAAAAATTTTCTTGATATGTTGGGCTTCAGGGCTTTTCAGCTATCAACCTTAAGCTTGCATGGCAGCAGTTTTTTACCTTGTTTATGCTCCAAAGGAAAGCATGTTCAGTTCGTCATGAGCCAGTTGCCATTCCTGATGGTGATGGCAGCTCTGTGCCTAGGAAGAGCCTGGAGAGTGCAGAGCAGAGGTTTTCTGAGGAGGGTAAACGATCCTGCTGTTCTCAGTGGAATTAGGTTTACTTTGAGAGGGATCTTGCTGAAGATTTGCCTGCAGCTGCTAACAAGGTGATAATGAAAGTGTGCTGCTGGTGTTATCACACATATGAATGTGCCAGAGGCTTTGGCAGACTAACATTTTGTTGTGCTTCTTTTTTCTCCTCAAGATAGCCTTACATTTATGGTCTTGTCCTGGGAAGCAAGTTAGAAGAGTCATTTGAACAGCAGTGAGCTCAGGAGAGAGAGCTGTATGTAAGCATTTTTATGTTTAACCTGACAAGCCAAAGTCTTGGCCCAAAATGTTGTCTGCTGCTCTCCAAAGAAGCTGTCAGCCCTTCATTAATCATTTAGTGGTCCTTCAACTGCACAGTAAACAAAACCCACCAGGCCTGTGTTGTCCTGCTTGCAGCCAATTCTCTTTTGCTCAACACCTCATGGAGAACTTGGTTTGAAACCCAATCTAGCGAGGTGCAGCCTTCCCCAGCAGACTGCTCTTAATGGCCCAGATGTCTCCATAATGAAAGGGTTTTGTTGTGCCAACACCATGCTCTCTGTCTTTCCTCAACTGGATGCTCTCATCCTTGATGCAAATACCATTACCAGAAGAAGCAGAATGGAACCTGCAATGTTGTAGTCTCTGGAACTCAAAATTTTTTAATTACTCTTGGCGTTTACTCATAAAAGTTATTTCATACAGGGAGTTTTCAGCATCACTGAAAAGCAAGCTCCAAATTTTGTCGTGTTTATTTTTGTAGTGCCTGAAGTGGCTGATACACCCTTGTGACTTTTGGGAGTGCAATTTGGATTGTGTTCTGCAAATTAAATGTTAGTAAAGAAGAAATAGCTGGGATGTGATTTGTTGAGGTGTTTTTCACATGGTCCCCTGACAGTGAACAGTCGGGTGCTCAGATGTTGGTGCATTACTTATGCAAAAGGAAGTCAGAGTTTAGTTGCCAAAATCTGATTTCTTTAACTTGTGAGTGGATGGAATATAGGTATGCTTTGCCCTGAAGCTTAGCCTAGAAGTTACACAGCAGTTCCCAGCACGGTAAATTTGAAGATTTCCAGGCTCACTTAAGTGCTGTCAGCCAAGGCTTGTGTTCAGTCTTAAGCATTTTTCGCTTCACTTAGGAGAGCCCAAAATAATCAGTGCTTGGAAAGGAAGCTGTGTTATCCTGACATGAGTTTAAAAGAAATATTACTCCCAGATTGCACATGTCTAAAATACACTTCTCAAATTTCTTCTGCTGAATGTTAACTTACAATGGTGAAGGTAAGTGACTGTGAAGATAATTTTCATGTTTAATTAGTTGTGTGCATGATTCATATGTGTTTTATTCTCATTTCAGTTTCTTGCCAGCCTTGTATTTTTATATTGCTGTAAATCTGTGTGTGTGTATTTGGAGGCAGTACTTGTGGAGTGATGGCCACCAGCTCTCATCTTTTTGAATGTACTAAATGCATTTTTAATCTGAAGATTTTAACCCTCTAAAATACTGACAAGGCAGATTTATTTTTTTCCAATACAAAAGAGATACAATCCAGTTGTCTTTACCACAATGCATGTAATCTCAGAAGAGTAAATCCAATGCTTATCCCTTTAAAAACTCCTCAAAGAAAGAATTGCTTGGAGGAAAGAACCTGCTAAGCTTTCTTTGGCTTAAAAATACTTGCAAGTACCCCGAAGCCAGCCACTGTGTTCACTGATACTAAATGTCAGTGAGCAGCCTCCCACCCATCCCTAAATACACTTTAATTTTCTAGTCCTCTAGTTGAACTTTTTGGCTCTGTTTTTAACTGCAGTAGATGGCTGTCAAGCTGTAAGCATAACAAGAAGTTAACACCCAAAGTGCTGCAAATATCTAAAGTAGATATCAAATAAGAATTGCTTAAAAGGCTGTGTATGAGTATAATTTATGGATTAGGTGGTATGGGCAGAGTCCTCAAAGCCATTAAATTAATCTGTTTGTCAGGTAACATTACAAAAGTGGTGCCAACTTCAGCTGTGTTGGAGTATTTAATTGTAATCCTGTGTTTACAGGGAAGTGCAGGTAGCTGTTACCTGAACAGGGGAGTAATTTGGGTTTGTCTTAGGTGGAGCTACAGTCACCCCATGGGCAGTGGGACCCTCCTGAAGCAATGGTGTTGATAGATCCCATGTATGACAAAAATACATCACAATTCCAGACTGGGTTATCTGGCTGAGAGCTGTGTCCTGCTCAGCCTGGCTCTGTGTTCCTGTCTCCTCCTCAGTGATGGTGCCATTCATGTGCTGCAGGCTGGATCAGCAAATTCATCCAGGAGAAAAACAGTCAAAGATGAGTTTGTTGGTCAGTGCAGGAGGTTGTGGCTGGCCCAGGGACAGGTTGTGTCTTTGGTCAGTAGTAAAGCCTCTCAATGTTTGCAATCAATACTGGTTAATCAAATCTCAGGGTAGATGATGATACAGTTTTGCAATTACTCTCGATAACTGAACTTTCAGGTAACAATTTGGGAAAGAAGCCAATTTGCAAGCAGTCATTGTGGCTGTTGAGGATTGATCAGCTTAATACTTCAGTTTACATGGGATTTTTTATGTTCTCTTTTACTTAATTTATAAAATTTCAACCCTTACCTGGCTTGAACTTCCAACAGCATGTGCCAAGTCCTGTCCTGTTCATTCACCTGTTTCCCAAGGGCAGTTTTAGGGTTGGTATTTTTGAAATGTGCATCTTAAACACATTCCAGAGGAGGTTCAGAGGAAGATGTGAAGTTTACTGCTGCTTTCTTTTGTAGCAACCAGAGGAGCTGGAGGAGAATCATGGTTATGTATTGAATGACAAGAGTGCTTGCTCCAGTCATAGGAAGCCCAGGACAATTTCCTCCAGGTGCAGACTGTGTGAGACATCCTCAGTGTATCATAGTAACACACTGATCCTTATTTAATTCCCATTTGGAATCTTGTCAGAAGTGACTTGCCCAAAATCTGACACTGTATTAGTAGGACAGTGATGAAAACCAGGTATCCCTAATTTCTGAAGTCATTGGTGTATTACCTACTTAAGACCTCTCTCAAATGAGCTGTAGCAATTCCAGTTTCTTGGTTGCAATTTGTAAATGGTATTTTAAAATAGCATTATCTCTTCCTTCAAGGGGGGGTTCATAGGATTGACTGACAAACCATTTTAATTACTGCATATATACAAGGAAAACTTCTCTCTGACAAAAACATATTATATCTTGGCTCTTGGTACTAACCAGCTTAACTTAAATTTCACATCTTGCTGCCAACAGCTGCCTTACTGAGAGACAGTGCTCATAATAAATGAAATTTCATGAAAAAGAAAAATGAAAACTTTGTTCCAGCTGGATTGTAAAGGCAGTTGGACCATTTCTATCATGCATATAAAGCTGCCATCCACATAAACATTGCAAATTAGTTTTTCATTTTTAATAATCAGGATCAGACCTTTTCTTATTATTGAGGCAAATGCAAGCTATTAGAACCATACCATTTCATTCAACGTCCATTAGCTGTTGAATCCTGTCCAGAGTTAAGTGTTGGAGTGTTTGGGGAGAAACTCACCTTTTAGTGAGTTCAGGTTTTCAGGTTTCTGACAGCCTACTGGGATGCAGAGCCTGAAGTGAGCAGGCTGCTGTGGCCCTGCTGGGCAGCACTCAGAGGGGTGTGAGTTACATCATTTGTTCTTGGAGCTGGAGCTGTGCATTGTTGAAAGCCCTGCAGCTGGTGAGTGCTTGCCCAGACTACCAACAGGAATCTCAGCTGAATTATCACACACCCTCTCTGCACATGGAAGAGATTAATTCTTACAGCCACAAACAGAATGAACACTTTGTACTTAGTACCATCATGTTGAAATACAGTGCCAATAACCAACTCTTTAACCAATAAAATCACAGTTCTAATAACCATGTGTCTTTACAGCATCCTCATCCCAAAGGATCAAAGCAGCATTGATTTATTTAGCTTTGGGTCCCATCCCCTGTTGTTCTCACCCCTTCCCCTTGCTCCCCATGAGCTCAGAAGAGCCATATATGAGCTGGAACCCAACTGCTGGTGTGTAGCCCACAGCAGGGAGGGACACTCTGCAAAACCACACCAGAGAACATTTCAGCCAGTAGAAGTGACAGGCAGTGTTGTGGGCAGACAGAACACAAACACCAGAGCCTGCTTTGGCCAGGGGTCAATATCCACACATCCAAACTCTGTAAAATTTCTTATTGACAATAAATGGATTAAAAGTTTTAAAATTCAGCCTCTTAAAAATTACACTGCATGTGACGTACAGCTTTGCCTCTGTATAGAAAAATTTGTTAAAACAGAGCTGACCTCTCCAAAACCTGGCTGAGGATGCCACAAAAATTGTTAGCTCAAGACACTGGAGGGGAGAAATGTTGGTGTGAGTGGCTGAGGCTGCAGGTATACATTGTGCACTTGAGGTGCCAGCAGCAGAATTTTGTCCTTGAGTAAGAAAAGGTGAATAAAGCTGTCAGGGAGCTCTGCCACCCCATGGCTGAGCTGTTGGTAATGTGATCATGCTGCTGTAAGGGCCCCTTGTCCTGGTGCAAGTGTGTGCTGAGCCGTGGTGTAACATCTCTCCTAAGCAGTCCCTGCGGGGCTGTCAGGATTTTTTATCTCAAGGGTTTCCACAGTTGCAGGGCTGGCTGAAGTTCCTCATCAAAAGGCAAACCCAGTACAGGAAGGTTTCTGCAAAGTTAAGTGGACAGAACTATTTAGCATGCAGTGCTGAGTCTGCATTGCAGAGTTTTGTGGGTCAGTGGGTGGTGGTTGTTGATCACAGAAGCAGGTAGGGCTCCAAGACCTGCTGTGATTGTAGATGTAATTAAAATGCTTCTTGCTTCAGAGTATTTCTTTCTTGTGATCAGAGAAAAAACCCATGTGGGCACAAGGTACAAATTGCCATGACCAGGTCACTATTTTGTTGAGAAACAAACCAAATATTTGGTGTTTGCCTCTGAATTATAGATCTTTAGAAAAGCTTAATAATTCCTAATGGCTGAACATTTTACTTCTATGCCAAAAAATTCTGCTTCCAACTAAAAAAATCCCCTTTTTGTAAAAGAACCTGTGGCTGTACAGCTACAACTTTCACTGTTTTAAATGCTTTTCTATCTTAGATGAGTGCATGAAATAGGTTGCATGCTGGCCTGTGGGTCTATCAGAACTGGCAGTTTGTCAGGGAAAAAGAAACTGATACACTGCACAAAAACCCTGTCAGCAACGGGAGAATAATCCTATTCTGGCATAATTCTTACTCCCAGATATTTCTGCTGCTGGGGAATGTTGTCACCTTGAGCTGTGCCTTGTTTGCATGTTTGCTGCTGCCTGGGGTCTGTAAAGCAGAGATTGCAGCCAGTACTTGAAGCAGCATCAATTTTTTGTTACCAACAAGAGTCAGTGTTGTTGGGAGAGAGGGCAGGATTACATGTTTTGTGCTCAAAACTGTGTTTCTTAAATGTTTATGGAAAGAGAAGGTCCAAAAGTGTTTGCTGCAGAAATGTCACTACTTTGTGTCTCTGTAGATGAGAATGGCAGAATTACTTACATGTGTCTGCTTCTAGGGAGAGAATAATTGTTGCAAGTATTTAAAAATGAGAATGATTGAGTATCTAAAACTGTTCCCAACACAAAGTACAAATCTTTTTTTGACATTTGATCTATAGTGTTCATAGATCTTTTATATACACAGAGGGATTTACTGCTTTGTAATCAAGCTGCTGAAGAAAAACGTTGTCCTTTTATTCGCTGGGGATGACTGTAACAAATTAAAATGGTTTCCCATTAGCCTTCCCTACTTAGCTGAACCACTTAAAATTGCTTGGGACTTTGCCCTTTTCCGACCTCCTCACCTTTGCTCAAACATTTCTGCTTCCAGGGGTGCAGCAGTGTTGGTCCCACAGCCTCACCTCTGTGCCTGCAGTAACAATTCACGTTGGGCTGCAAGCAGAGAGCCAAGGCAGAGCCCAGAGTCAAAAGAAATGTTTAGTTTTAAAAGCCTCGTGCACTGCAGGTGATCCCTGACATCAGAGGCTGCTCACGGTGTCAGGAGCTAATTGTAGCTTGATTGCATGTGTATTTTTCAGTCAGACTGTGCATGCAGATGAAGATAGGTTGTTTTGATTTTAGGTTTTTGTTTGTTTGTTTGTTTGTTTTATTGCTTCTGTGAGGTTTTTGTGGCAATAATGGTTTTACCAGCTTGTGGGCAGAACTGTAGAGCTGAAACAACCAAACCTCTGAGGCTTGTCTGAGCACAGAAGTACATTTTAAAAAGTATATGTAAAATTCTCTGGTTTTCACGCTTATTAATTGCAACCAGAGTTACACTGAGTTTGTAACCAGAGTTAAACTGCAGGTTTGAAATGGCTTTTCTGTTAAATATACAAGTTTTGTTTTATAACTGACAGTGCCCTAATGTTAAATGCCCACTCATTAATCAGTTTTTATGATAAAGTAAGAAGAAAGTCACAACAAAATTTGGGTAGTGTACATGCAGTTCAGATTGCTCCAGTTATTATAGGAATGGAAGATCTGTATTTCATAACAAATTCCTAAATCTTGTTTGCTCCTTCCTGTTACTTCTCTTTGTACCCAGATTCTAAATTCAGGTTTTATACCTCTCACTGGCTTGTCATAGTGACTTGGAGGTGATGTGAAGTTGTCTTAGTGCAATGTCATAATCTGGAGAGCCTTAGAGAAGATTCTACACTTGGAACAGGGCAGAGAAATGGCATTACCTACCGAGCTGCTTGTTTGAAATATTTCAGTGACACAAATGTGCACAAGGAATAGCGGCAGGATTGAAAAGTGTTTTACCAAATAAAAATCACTTGTTTATGCATAGAAGCCTGACCAGACTGACTTGTTTGTATGCTGGGAAAGAATGCAGGGCAGGCCTGGAGTGACCCCAAGTTTGTGGTGTGCAAGGTGGTTCAAACATCTGACTTTGGAGGCACCACAAGTGGAAAATCCCCCTGGCTAGCCCTGGGCATGCACACCCCGAGGGATGGCATGCTGATTAATGCCTACAAATCAAATTAATGTCCTCTTTTAGAGACAGCAGAGGTGAATAGAGCTCCAGCTCTGTCTCAGCACAAGTAAATGCAGTGGGGAGAGAGGCAACAGGAAAACAAATGGAACTCAGCAGAGATGTCTCGTGGTAGCCTCCTGTTACAGGAATTAGTAGCTAATGCCAGCCATTAAGATTGAGGAAAAGTTCCAAAAATTGTCCTATCAACCCCAACTGTTCCAGTTTTGAAGTGTTTTTGTTAAGCAAGGGCTAACTTGTCAGAACAAAAAGAGCAGCTGTAGGATTCTTGGCTGGTCATAGTGAAGATCTCATATCTTAAATATTTTCAGCTATCTGTGGTTATTCCACATAGGTAAAAATAACTTACAGTCTGCATAATTGTGGAGAATGAACACAAGGAAACACAAGCTGACTGCAAATGTTGCTTGTAAAAGAAAAGCAGAATCTGTATGTCATTGATCAAAGGAATAAAATCATAGCTGAGGACAGTTGGGTATCACTAGTGTCTTCTGGTCAAGGGTGTGCTGGGATTTGAGTAACTCTTGGGGTATTGTGGGTTTCAGGTGGGTTGTACAGCATAGACAATGTCTGGCAAAGAAATACAAAAAACTACTGAAGTTTCTGAGACTGTGTTTGGATTCCCTGTTCTTGTATCTCGGGCCATGGGGTGCCAAGGACAATATTTTGAGCAGTTGAGAAAAGGAAACGTTGCCTAATTTTGCAGTTGCTGGTGAGTGCTTGCATCCTGGGAGGAGAACAGCCCAAACAGAGTGTTTGCCTAGTGAGGCTTGTCCCTGCTCCAAAGCACACTCTGAGCTTTTTACATATGGAAGTATGCAAGAATTCATAATCTGACCCTCTGTTTTATTTGTGTGAATACATAACCTGCAGTTCATTACAGAAATCCTTGCTGCAGCTCTGCCCCTGCCCTGTCTGGGTGTGATGCAGAGTCAAGAATGGCCTCAGAAAATTGCAAGAGGTTTCATACAAAACCAAGAGCTTATCACTGGTGAGAGAATGATCTCTGGCATTTCATAAATCATCAGCAGGACTAAGGTGCTGTTTAGAGATTTGTCTCCTTAGCAAATTAATCGTGCTCAGGAACTCTTGGGTAGCAATGTTGGATGAGACTCTGCGCCAAATAAACTGCAGGGAGAAGGTCCTGGGAGATGGGAGGTGGAGAGGAGCAGCCAGGCTCAGCTTTCACATTACCTCAGTGTTGTCCTTGATAGCAGTCTTTAAAAATATCAGTCTTTAAAAACTGCTCAGCAAAATGACAGTGAGAAGCTTCTCAGCAGCTTGCCTTGCTGTCGGCAGGATATGGCGTGATTTCTGCTTCTGATACCTTCAGTGTCATCCCTCACCAGAGTTATCCGCGGGAGGTTTTCCAGTTGCCTCCCAAGTCTGTAACATCTCAGCTCTCCTCCAGCCCTGGAGAGCACATGGTCATCAGGAAGAGTGGAGGTGTTAGGAGGTACCACAGGAAAACCTCTTTTTGGAGTGAAGTTCCCCTGGAATTCCACCCACCTGAGTACTCATGTCAAAAACCATAGAGCTTTTCTTGGCAGGAGCCCAAAGTTTTGGTGTAACCAAAGGTAATTTTGCCAGCCTTTCTAGAATTTCATTTACATGCTCAGTTATTAATAGATTCTTGTGGTATTCACACAACTGTTTTTCCCTTGAATTCACCAGACTTGACATTTGAATTCTAACCCAATTAGCAATATTTGCCATACACTGCAGTCTCAAATGCATACTTAGATGTAAGTTTCCATACAGCTAAGGATGCTGTTTGTCCCTCTGCTTCTCTGGTGTTATCTCCTTTTCCCTTTAAAAAATAAATACAAATGTATACCAGGAGCCAAAATAAGTGTTGAGCTATTAAATCATGCCAATTTTTCAGTTGCTGTGTGTAGTCTGAAAATTCATTTCTCTAGCAATGCAGAAGACTAATAAACCCATTCTGTGCACAGGTATTTGACAAACTGACTTGTATATAGCCTTTATTTGGCTTTTTCCTTTGACTCCACTTTTTTATTAACCAGACTGAAATGCTTCCACTAAGAAGCAGAGCAATTAATTTCAGCATCCTGGAGCCAGGACTGTATTTTGGGGGTTGCCATACATTGCATTAATCTAGAGACCACCACTGCTCATTCAGTGTTCTGGTGTAAGTCAGGTAACTACAGTTAATGACTAAACCCTTGGTATAAATCTGCTGTATTTCCAGACAGCTGTTAGATTAGTTCTCTCAATTCTTCTGCTGTGCCAGTGGATGCCAGCAAGTTCCTGATTTAAATGCTTTTTAATGCTTTGTGCAGTACTGGACACATTTTATAGAGCTGAGTAGGAGATATGCTATATTGTGCTTAATAAACTATTCTTTAAAATATCCATGATTCAGCTGCTTGCATGGAAAAATGTATGCTTAGCCTTGAGAAAAATCTTAACTCTTACAGCTTTCACTGTCAGGCTGTTGTTCTTAAAACTTGGACTTTTGCTTAAGGTGTGTGTATGTGCTTTTCATATTATTTGTCTCACATATTTACTGGCAAAGTGGTATGTGGCAGGACAAGGAAAACGTTGCCTTTTTCAATTAGATGTTGTTAACTTCTCTCCAACAAGCCAGAAACTCAAGTTCTTGTGGGCAGTCCACAAGAATTAGAGGGAAATAGATGGAGTGTAATTCTAGCAGAAACTTGTTTTGTTTGTTTAGAAATTGTACTGAAAGTTTTTGTGGGTTTTGTTTGGGTTAGTTTGTTTTATTTATTTTTTTTTTTATCCAGTGCACAGAAAGGTTTCAGAAATGTTGTTTTTCAGTAGTACTCCACAGCATTTCAAAAGGCTTTTCTCAGGCTCACATCCCAGGAGCATTTTTACTTCTGTGCCACACATTCTTCTTATTTTGTGCTATTTTCTTAACAATTTTTCTCTTTCTTAGCTCTCAGCCACTGGTACATGAACACTAAGGAAGCAGTTCCTAGGTGAGTTTAGGAGGTGGAGGTTCTGGCACGTGTTGTCCTCCTCCCCCGTGGGACCTTGCAGTTTGGAATCTTTGCACCCATTTCCTCTGCAATATCTATTGCTGAAAGTGCACCCTGTGAACCTTCAGAAACTGTGTTTGAACTGCAGGATTTTAAGACATCAGGTGATGCCCCAGTGTTAGTTTGTGATTAGAAGCTGAACTAAGCAAGGCTGATTCTCTTCATTGCGGCATTTCAATTCCACGCTTAAATTTGCAGCTGAACCGAATGAAGGCAGTTTCTGGGCTCCTAAAGAACCAAACCCCTGCAAGCAGGCACACAGGCAGCCTTTGTGATGACAGCCTGTAAAACCAGCAGCTGTCCAGGGGTTAGCACATTGGTCATGCCCCATGTGGAGCACGGCAGGACATGTGCGAGCAGGAGATGCACAAACCTGGCACCTCCTGCTCCAGACAGGGCCAGACCAGCTGCAGTGACATGAAGAGTTACACAGCCAAATGTGCATTAAAGGGGGAGTTCAGCCATGCAGAAGTTGGGTGCTGGAATGAGCAGGGATGATATGTGGTCCAGGAGGGAATAGGAATGTGAGACTTGGGCTTCAGTTTGGTGCTGACAACTGCAGGCAGTGCCTGCTCCCTGCAGGGGCAAGAGCAGAGAAGGGTTCTGAAGTGGTGAGCAAAAGTCAGAAATACACTGGTTTCATGGCATTTTTCATGGCATTTTATGAGCAGAGAAAGGTTCTGAAGTGGTAAGCAAAAGTCAGAAATACACTGGTTTCATGGCATTTTTTGTAGGTATAGGGCTGCTTTTCTGTCTTTGGTGTTTATGTTTTTCTTCCTCATATCCTTGTGCTGATTTACCTGAGTGCAGCGCGTAATCTTCATAATTTTGAGCTCAGCATGCTCAGAAGTGGAAAAATGCAGAAACCCCTGTTTTACAGAGGAGGGGAATAGAGGCAAGCAGGTTAAATAGGAGTTGGCTTTGTAAACTACTCTGGTAACAGGAAAACTGTGGCTGGCACAGGGCTGAATCCAAGTCTCCTTATGAGAGCCCTGGCCACTGGATCATGGCATCCAACTTGCCATTTCTGACAATTCCACTCAAGAGAAATAAAGTAAATTGTTTTTCTGATAACAATTCTATTTGTGTTAGTATTTTAAGGTGGCTTTCTAATTAGCAATTGAGGGAAATTAATGTAGAACTGTAATTTGCTTGAGCTCAGATATCTTTGCTCCAATTTTTGTATTACGCCTGTATATGCACTAATTAAAAAAAAAATCAAAACACGATCTGAAATTAGGCATAGTCACCTTTTTCCTTGTTTTTTTCACTAGAGTTATCTGATTTTCTGTGAAGGGGAAAAAGAGGTGAGCTGCTGTATTTCTTTTGGAAGCCAAGCACTGCATTCTTATATTTTGCACTGTTGATTTTATTTTTTAATTTTCTGGAAGCTCCTTGCTGCAAACAGTTGGAGTCAGCAAGAGCATCTTTGCATGCTGCTTGTGAGTGACTTGGACATATCTGTAGTAGCTGGAGGCAAGAAATTACTTTGGTTCTTTTGTCTGTGCTGGAAATTACTCCATAAAAGTGTCAGAGAGGAGCTACACTGAAGGTGATGAGCTGAAGTTAATCCAATGTCAGGAAACACATCCACTGTTGAACCAGTGTTGTCAGGCTGCTCCTCTGGGCTGTGGAAAGGTGAAGGCCTTTGAAGTCCTGTGTGTGTGAGTGAAATTTGCCTTTAAGCTAAGGAAATTGCAGATCAAATCTGAATTTTAATTCTAAGGCAGTCACCTTCTCCATGGCACATGTGAGCTTGCTCTCAAATATCCAAGCAGTGAAAGTCGCCTTTTACTTGCAGCTGGATTTTTTAATCTGTACAGGTGATAAAACTCTTTTCTTAGATTATCTGAACAAACTCCAGGAGCTGCCATTTTCTGTTCCCTGCAAGGAATTATCTGTGAATGGCACAGTTGCCTCTTGCTGGTTTGGATCCCTCTTGTTCCCAGCAGTCCCAAATTGGGCTTGAATGGTTGCTGTTGGCAGGTGGCCTCAGAGGTGAGGAGCTGTGTCACAGAGAGGCTTCTTGAGAGTTCCACTGGGGCTCCCAAGGGTAAGTGGTGTATAATATGATGGAGGGAAGCACTCATTAGAGAAACAAAATGGGCTTTAAGATGCTAGTTTGGTCACTGAAGCTGTGAACATCTGATAAAAGACGCTATGGTTTGTGGCCATTGAAAGTTGCCCTTTGTTTTTGGATTTGACAGGATTTTTTAAGAATTTGAAGCCCTCAGAAAATAAGTTAGGTCATAGTAATCAGACCCTCTTTTTTTCATTTTGTTTTATTTTTGGTATTGAGGGAAAAAGTGCATTTTCACCTTAAAACAAAGCTGCAAAAGGAGCCTGTAACTTGTGTGTGCCTCCCTCTACAAATACCATGCTGGCTATCCCATTAGGAGTGCTTGTTGGTACTGCTGGTGAAAGTTACTGCTTGAAATCTGCCTTGAATGTTCTGACATATTTTAGTGTTAACCAAGTGACAAAAAGCTGTCACAGCACCACACATGCTTCTGACTTTTATCTCACAGGTGAAGGTGGTCCCTTATTTGAGAGTTGGTGCTTCAAGGATTTTTAAATTTAGTGAAATTTGGGATGGAATATGGAGCTCTTCTGCTAGGTAATGAGGTTTCTTAAAAAAATAATGAAGTAGCAACTGAAAGATGCTGCTATTACACGGCTGTCTAGTTGTCTGTGTGAAATAAGCTGGTGGCATCTGTCCAGTTGCAGACAGATGTCCACATCACAAATCATCAGGCTCCTTTTATAGAGCAGAGAAAATCAGCCCACGCTCACTCAGTTCAAGCCAGGAGGGATACAGTGAGGAAACCTTGCATTTCTCCTCTGTTCCATCTGCATTTAAAGAAGAAAAACACACATATGTGTCTCTTTCCAGAGAACTGTTCCAGCATCACTGAATAGGAGCAAATGTCCTCCTGGGAAAGCATAACTGAAAAGTACTGGAAAGAGAAAATTTGTTGAGACAGATGTGCTCTTGTATAGATCAAGTATTTTTCTTTGAATAATCTGGTGGAACTTGCAGTTGTGCATGTTAATTCTCCTGGCTGACAGGTAGCTGGCTGATGGGTTGTGTAGGCTCAATTTGGTGTGATGGACAGATGAAAGGCACTGTTATGGTACACTTTGGTCCCTGCTACTGCTGCTAATTTTGACACGCCATTGTAAAACTCTTTACTTTTCATATATGAGAAGGTGTTAGATTAAGTGCTTGGCTAATGGGCATCTTTGTTCCAGTTACAAACTCACGGTCTCTTTCAGCACTTTTCCATTTACTGCCCTGACTGCTGTTTATGGCAGCAGTGGCAAGAGCAAGGCTGCCAAATTTATTTTAAAGATCATGGTGCATGGTGCCAACCCTAATCTCTCTTGGTGCCAAACTTGGCTCCAGCAGCAGTAGCTCTACATTGTTATTCTTGTGCAACACTTGCATTACATCATGCTGAAAGGAGGAAAAGAGATTTTAAAAATTTCAGTTATTCAAATGCAACATTCACAGTGGGGAAAAACAAGATGGAAAACAAAACTCCTGCAGTTCAAATGTCAGTGTCCCTCTGTACTTTGTTAAGTTATTTGAGGCCTGTTTAATATCATAAAATGGCACTTCCAGGAAGTGTTTTTCATTATCAAATCAGGCTTTACAAAGGAAAACAGGGACATTTGTGTGCATGGCATTGGGTTGGTGCATTTGTTTTATTTGGGGTTTTCACTACTGTGCTCTCGTGCAGAACATCAGTGACTGGATGGCAGGATCTCTGGGACTCCTCTTTGTTAATATCCTCTGGTTATCCCTGCAAAAATTCCTTCCCTCTGCCTTGAAAATAAACCTAACAGCCAACAGCTTTGGGAACTCGGGCCCGGGTTAACTTTCACCTGGGCTTAAAGAAAAAAGCTTCAGCCTATTATCCCACCAAAACTCATAGGAAATCAGACCTTGGCCCACCTGAACATACAAAGTGAATCATGCTGTCCCATTTGTTATTCCTGTGTTATTATTTTAGCCTGACTTTCAAATACCCACAGAAACAAATTATTAATGGAGTTAATATCAAGGAAAACACTGTGAGTATTTGCTCTTAGATTCCTGTTCCCCTTGGCTGTTTCCACACTATTAATTGGTATGAGTAACAAAGTGCAGTTTGCTCAAGCATTGCTTTTGATTATTGTCCTTTTTTCTCCTAACATCTCCAAGATAAGTAGCAATTACATTGTGCTACTTTGCTCACTGCTGTTGTGCTGTAGCTCTTTAAAACAAGAAATCTGCTGTATTTTTATCTATAAACTGCCATTGTCAGCCAACCTCTTGATTCAATTTGTCCCTTTTGAGCCTTTCAGTTCTAGATAGAGGAACAAAAAATTTGACATTTCAGTATTCCTGCTGGTGAGGTAACCAACTTTCACTACAGAAATATTATTCATAATGACAGTTGATTTTTATTTTATTACGAGTCAAAAATGGAGGGAAAAGGTGGCTTTTGTTATATCTATGAAGAAGAGGAGGGAAGGATAACTTCCTGAAGTTCAGCTGAGTGATAGCCTCTCTTCCAGGACTATGCTCTGCTCTTCTCAAAGAGGAAGGACTGTGACTAAGGGAACGTTAGAAGTTCATTAATCTGATTTATGTAACTACATATTTGCTAAATCCAGATTGGAAACCTGACTTACTTGGTATCTAAATGGGGAAGGTGTATCAGAGTACAGTTGGATTTCCTCATCCAGGCCATGCATTTGGGAAGCAGCTTCAGGGTTAAAAGGTATTGAGTGAGCAGCAGCATTTGCAGTGCTGGACCAGCCTTGCCTACAGCGTTTGTGGACAGGAGTGTGTTAAGCAGCATCAAAAGGAGGGGAGCAGCTCTTGTTATAAGGTTTAACTGGTTTGGCTCAGCATGTTTGAAGATGACCCAGCCAGAAATTGACTGCTGATCACAGAATGGTCCAAACTTTGTGAACCTGGTATTTCCATAAATTGTAGCACTGACAGAGCAGTTCTGTTCAAAGTGCCATAGTCATATCACCATCACTGCTCTTCTGTTGGTAAGGAAAACAAGGCAGTCAGAGATTCTTCAACCTTCTACACACACAACAGCTCTGTGCTGTCTTCTCTGCTCCGAGAAAGTCTGACTTGAGGGATTTAACCAAGGAGAGAGTACGTCATTCTCACTCCAGCCTCACCTGTACTGTTATCCTAGACTTTTCCCTCACATCCAAAGTCCTTTTGCTAACTTACATTTCATAGTTCTTTTCCCATAGCTCTTTCTGAATTATTATTCCCCAAGTGCTCCTCCTTTACAGGCTGAGAACGGAGGTGCTGACACAGGCCTGTTATAAAGGGGCAGCCCTACCCTTCTTGGTGGGTTGCTGGAGCCATTGCAGGACTCTGACAGGTTTGAGAAGTAAATCAAAATGGTGAAGAAATTCTCATAGTCTGGGAATGGAGAGGTTTTGGACCAAAAATGAGTGAGAGAACATGCCCTGAAGGCCAGGTCTCGTGCCTCGCCTCCTTCTTGGCTGTCTCATGCTCACGTTGGTCATTATTCATTGCATGGATATCAATACTCCAGCACTGTAACAGGTTCCACCTCAAGATTTCAGAGGACTTTCCAGCCCCTAAAAAGAGCTTAATTGGCAATTTATACTGTAGTTCCCAATTTTACAGAGGCCTTAATGTAGTCCTGAGAAACTTGCCCAGTCTCATAGTGATTGGAAGAACTCAGTAGTGTTACTTCAAGGTAAACTGCAGCTCTAGGGAAAATTACATATATATATATATATATATATATCTTTTGTTACTGCAGTTTATTTAATACTGCAGTGCCTGGAGGTCTCACAGACAGTAGGACAGCATTGCACTGGTGAATGCTGCACGTGCATAAAGAGGAATAATACTTGTCCTGCAGCTTCTGCAGGGAAAGACACAAAGGCCAGGAAGCACAGCAGTGGCACAAAGGACTCGCCCAGGAATGAGCTGAGTTACCTGGGGCAGAGCAGGGAGAAAACCCCAGGATTTGTGAGTCTCACACCAGGGTTTGATCTGCTGTTTCTCTGTGACAAGAATTGATCTCACTGTGTCCTCTGTGAGAGCTGTTCCCGTGTTAGTGAGCGCCACTTTTTCTTGCACACACTTACCTGTGGGTTTTAGTCAGAGTATTCCTTCTGAAGCAACGTGAGCAAGTATTTTCTAATACATTGATTTTTCTGTGGGAACTTCAGGGAGTCATAGAATGGCTTGGGTTGGAAGAGACCTTAAAGATCATCTTGTTCCAGCCCCCCTGCCACTAGACCAAGTTGCTCACACCCTGAGGCTTGTGGCAGCTTCGTGCATCACTGCCTTTTGAATGAGGCGTTTTTTGTTAGGATGTGGGTGGTATAAATGTTCTAAACTTTCTGGAAAATGTTTTCCCTTGGCACTTGTTCCAGCTAATGGCCAACTTTCCCTGCATTAAACTGTGCAGGGATAGAATTCCTGCTGCCCTGCTGCTCCAGCTGTGTGCTGTGTGAGGTGCTTCCCCTCCCAAGCCCTCTGCATCTTGGGATGATTTCTCTTGTCCTGCTGCATTAAATAGAGTTTCAGAGAAGTTATTATTTGCCTCATTGAATAGTTAGTTTTGCAAAAATGATTGCCTGAAAGTAGTTTCTCTCATGCCACTGGAGTCTGGGCAGGTGTGCCCAAGGCTCCACAAATAAGCAAGGAAAGCTCTGTTCTCTGTGATTTTCCACTATTTTTTGAAGCAGATGTTTTTTTTCTGTGATGTTCAGTGCTTTATTGTCTCCACTTCGTTCTGGTATGGTAGAGCTGAAGTAGTTTCTGGATGCTTAATTTTGCTTATGTAATGACTTTATGTTACGGTGTATTGATGATGCAAATATTTTACAAAATGAGGCCCTGCAAACACACACACCTGAAAATGAGTTTTTTTCCTGGTAAGATCAGAGTTTCATGTTCTGCTCTTTACTCACCATGGCATGTGAGGAGAAAGCAGAAAACTGAGGGGAATAAACTCTAATTTTATATATATATATATATAAGGGCTAAAGACACAAATATATATATATATATATATTTGTGTCTTTAGCCCTTGTGATTCTTAAGAGAAGGAGTAAAAAATGTAGTTCTTCAAAGTAGAAAGAGGTGCCTAAATAGTGACAATTGTCATGAGCTGGACTCTGCAGCCCTTGGTTTGGGAAGCCCTGACTCTGGAAACAGTTATTTCACATGAAGGGCCCTAATTCTGCAGCTGGAGCTGCTGGAGTGGTTTTCTGCAGTCACATGCAGCCCTTGCATGCCTGGGGGATCTGAATAGGAAGAGGTGTGATGAAATTAAAAAGCTTGTGAATGTCAAATAGGAATGTGGAAGCTGAAAGGGATTATTTATGTGCTTTTGTATGTATGCATACACATACAATTTTATATTTCAAGTCATTGTAGGCTGTAAGCTCACAGTGTTTCTTTATCAATGTATCCTGTGTGGTACTTGCTTGTTCACAGTAAGAAAGCTGAGTAATTTTATGCTTTGGAAAATAATAACTTTGCAAGGGTTGCTCCACTTAGCAAATAGATCCAACAGACCCAAAAAAGGCATTGTGAAAAATTCTACTTTCTCATTTTGACTTAGAATAAGTGAAATACTGTGGCTGAAATGGATTTTAAAAGCCCAATGACTCCAGCCAGTGTCACGATGTGTTTCTGCTGGGGCTGACAGGTTGAAGCTCTGTGCTGTGAACCCCATCATGAGCTCATTCCAATTTTCAATTTGAATTGAGCCTCTCAGAGTGCTTTCAGAATGAATGGTGAAGGTGCCTTGTCCTGGGTGGTTTTATGGGCACTGAATCCCCTCTCCTGTGGACTGCTCAGCCAGAAAATGCTGCTGCTCCCTCTGCTCTGTCTTCCTTCACTCTCTCCCATTTTAACTGCAGGAAAGGCAGGGGAATCCCAGCCCAGCTCATGCCCCTTTTTCATCTCAGTCTGCTGTGTCTGCAGGGGGAATCAGGAAAACAGCACCTGGAGGAGGCAGTAGTGAAGCCCTGCTGGGAGGAGTAAAAGCATTTATTTATATGAAGACACCCTACTTTTTTTTTTTTTGTAATTAACAGGTCTGAGATAAAAAATAAATACTGCATTTAAAGAAAAAAAAAAGAAATAATATATTTAAAGAAAAATCAATGAAAAGCAGACTGGAATAGCAGGTGATGAAGCCTGGTGAAGCAAGTCAATGCTTCTGGAAATTCAGGACTTCCAGGGAAACAAGGCATGCAATTATTTGTGCCGGTTCCAAGCACTGAAAAATCTTAAGGCTGACTTTCCTTCCAAAAAAGAAAGAAAGAAAAAAAAAAGTTAATGTGGCTCAAAAAATTCATGAGACAGGAATTTTCATCTGTTTTTCACTCTCTGGTCTATGGGTTAGAGCAAGACAGAAAACTTCCAGTGAAAGTAAAATTTTGATAAAAAAGACTGTCTCATTTAAAGAAAAAAAAAAAAGACAAAACACAGAAACCATGTGGGGAAAGATTTTAAAGTTGATGGAATACTTTGGTTATTTTTAAACAATAGTGGTTTCAGAAGTGTGAAAGAATTGGTCTATTTTGTTGGTTTTTCTCAGTTATTTTTCTTAAACTTGTTTAGAATTAACACTTTTTTTTTTCTAAAAAAAAAAGAGGAATTTGAAATTCTCAATGTTAACCCAAGCTGGTTTTTTCTTTACCTACCATGTAATTTTTTCTTGTTCCTCTTGGTTTCATCCTCAGCCTGAGATAACACGTGCTGGAGGCTCTGTTATGTGTGCTACAGCCATGGTGAGGACTCCCCTTTCTTTTGTGTCTGAAGCAGGCTGGGCAATGGTAAATCCAGACAAGTGCTGCTGCCTTTATTGTGCAGTTACACGGGTAAAAAGCTGCTCTCAGGAATACAAACAGCCCAAGGCATCTGCCCTGCAGGTCACCTTAAAAGGACATCTTGTCACCGAGGCTGTGCTGTCAGCCTTGGACATGAGCATCAATGCCAGCCCAGGTTTAGCTTGGTGCCTGTCCAGGCTTTTCCTGCATGCATCTATCAGATGTACTTGTGGGTGAACTAAGACTCATTATAAAAGAAAAAACAGGGTCGTGGCTTTCACCTGCTGAAGCATTTGTGAGTTTTTGAAATGGAACAAAGAAGCTATTATAGATGGAGAGAAGAATGGCCAAACAGTGTGGGGAGGAATGTACTGACAGAGGAAATGAAATTACTTTCCTCTGCTTTTGAAATGTGTGGATAGAAGTAGCCAAAATCTTCAGTGTGGGAAATTCCCTATGATTATACCGTGTGGAAGGTGGCTGCAAGATAATACTGTTTTTTTTTGCTTATGAATGATTCCTTTATTTTTGTACAGGAGCAAAGTAAAATTGGGAGCAGAATTTTGCTACCAAAAGTCTTGGCAACACTGCCTAAGCTACTATGCTTCCCATGGAGTTAAAACAGTAGAAGTTTTAATTCCCAATGAAAATTAATGAGGCATAGCAGGTGCTTTTGAAAATTTTATCCATATGGGGAAAAAAAATTAATCTTGTATTTCCTAGGAATGAATTAAACCCAAACTTTTTAGGACAGGGATGGGTTTTGTTTGTTTTCTCTGAATCAGAGAGTGAGAAAGCCATCTTCAGATTTTTCTGCATGTGATTCACTTCTGAAATAAAGTGGGGCTGTCATCTTTTTAATGATGAATACCACTGGAATCATCAAGTATTTCTTAGCAATCTGCACCATTTTTTAGGAGGGTAGAAAGATGAAAGCAGTTGATCAACTAATTAAAAACAGATAAAGTCACAGCAGCAAGACAAAAATGTGACTCTTGCAATTCTGCTGCAATCTCTGTCTCTACTCCTCCCCTTCCCAGCAGAGCTGAAAGCAGAGGACTTGGCTTGTTCCACTCCTGCCTAGGGCTCTGTGCTGGCATATGCATATGTTTAGGAAGATCTGGTGGTTTAAGCTTGTATTTGGCCTCCATCCAGATACAAGTAAAAATTCTTGAGAAGATCATTGCATGGGATTGTTGCAGGGAGCATAATTTCTGAGAAACTTTGCAATTTCTCACTGCCTTGAAGTACTTGTCCTTTCCACTGTAGGCTCTGGCAGGTTTTTCCCAAGGGGAGGAATTTTGCTTTTTCACCTGCAGGGCTCCCACCTCTTCAGTTCCCTCACTGATGGCAGATGCAGAGCTCACTCTCATTTTTTCCCACACCCATGCCAGCTTTCCCCCCTTAGTGTCTTTTCCTCCTGCATGTCCTTTCTGTTGCTCAGATGCCCTCCTGCGGGCTGCTGTCATTTTGGGGAAATGCCCCTCTCTTCCTTGCACATATTCCCTCTGAAATCTCTCAGTCACTTGGCCACTGAGTTCACCTGGTGTCTTATTTGCTTCACTTATTACTTCACTGCCCAGGTGTCTTATTTGCTGAAAATGCCCTGAAAGCTCTCCTTTGAACTTTTTTTTTACCATTCAGGTACATTTTGAAGCCAGAATTCTGTCTTCTCACCCCGGAACTGGGGTAGAGATGGGTGAGAAGTGCAGATTCCCAGGCAGAAGCCCACTGCCTCCTCAGGGAGGATGGAAGTGCCCTGAGCTGCATTAGTGTCTTGTGGGTTGATGTTAATAACAAGTGGGAGCAGGCTGAGAGAGGATGCAGGTTCTGCCTGAGCAGCAGAGCCCCAAGCTTTGGAAGGAAACTCCTTGACCTGTTGCCGGTGCCTTCTGCCTCGTCACCCGTGCTGGGCAGAGCTGTGGTGAGGTTCCATCTGCCCACAATGCCATTTTTGGTTTCCTCTTCCACCCTCTCAAAATATGATCCAGGGAGTTCTCATCACCTTGCAGGCTCAGTCTGCACACCTGATGCCTTGAGAGGCTACCTAGAGTTAAAGGAATAAAGAAGGGATTTATTAAAAGGCCTTCACAGGATACTCCTTGGGCAGTACAGGAGCCTGGCTACAGCTCCACCCAAGGTGGATGGTGGGTCTCGAGTTTTCACACTTTTTATAAATTTTGGTCCATTTCCTTATTGGGGTCAATTGTCCAATTCCAGCTCAGGTTATGCAGTCCCATCCTCCCAGATTGCTCTCCTCAGTTTGCTGTTGTTTGCACTTTTTGGGCCTGAAGCTGCAATGGTGTCCTTAGTTCTCAGGCTGAAAAAGGATTGTTTTGTGTGACTGAACTGTGAGGAGAACTTGCTAACGCTCTATGTGAAGTTCAGAATCTGTAAAATAAGAAAGCTAAAACTTAAGGCATCACACTGGGTCCCTCCATGGCATTGGACACCCATTTTTGAGTAATTTGCTGGAGAGAGATTGAATCACTCAGGAGTTCTGTCTTCAGCACACATTTGACTGCCTTGACTTGGGGTCTGGAATCACTGCCTTCCAAACATCACTGTAAAAGAATAGGGGATTTGCCAGTTGCCCCAACACCTCAGTCAAAAATCTGAAACCTTAAATTGTTTAATCTGGCATTCCTAGTTTCATAATGACTGAAAAGAAAAAAAAAAACACCCTTATATTTCTATTTTTTCCTTCCTAAACATTAGAAAAAAAGTTTCTGTTTTTGGCAGAGATTTTGCGGGCTAACTTTCAGGGCAAAATACTGGGGTTTGAGTAGGGGATTCTAATGGAAAAGCTGAGCAACAAATTCACACAAGGTTCTTCTTAATTGTAGCAGCCAAAAGCTCTTCCAGATGTCTGTCAGCCCTCCATGCTAGATGCTGCCATCACTGGTTTTAATAAAAGCTCATATTCAGCAAACTTTATTACTGATTTACTGTACACTGCTTAAGCCAGAAAATGTTTTTTCTCTAAAAAGAAAACAAAGACCTGATATTTTCATCAGTTGCACTCCAGCATGTCATTTACTGTTTTAAGTACCAGCCCTGTTCCATTATTTGACTGTTTTCTGTAGCTTGCCATCATTAAAACTGGAATTTCAGAAACTCTTGTCAAGAAGTCCATAGGCAAGAAATACACATGAATAAATCACTAAATGGTGCGTGCAAAACAGGCAAAGCCACTAACAGCACTCAGACGTGACAGGCACAGCCAGCCAGACAGCTCTGTGAAAAGTTACCTGTTTGTACATGCAACTAATGCAGACTCTAAACTAAAGTGAGAGCTGAAAAAACAGGAAAATACAATGTGACTTGGTGAATGCAAAAGTGAACAGAACAAAACCAGTAGAAGAACCATCAGGCAGAGAGTAGCTAATGAAATCTCTGAACAATGATGTAATTAAAGTGCATTAATCACTATAAAAGATCATTTCCCTTTAAACATCTGCTCCTGTTCACTTGGCAACAGCCTGGGCAGTGTCATGAGTGATGGGGGTTTGGATTATGCTGAAGGGTATGGATTATGGGGTTTGGATTATGCTGAAGGGTATGTGCTATCTGAGAAACAAGGTGGAACAGCCCTAGCTTGCCAGGGTCTGGGGCAGCAGTGCTTCCCCTCAGTTCAGGGATAGCACTGAGGAAGGGGAAAAGAAATGAGATGGTGCTCAGAGTGGGAAGGAAAAGCTTGTATAAAATGGAACCCCACCTTCTCAGCCATGCAGACAAAATTTAATTGGGTGCTGGTGGATTTGAATAAACATATTCCTTAAATCCTCTGGGAAAAAGCCCCCGCCCACCCTGCTGTTTTCAGAGAGCATTAGGAGCCGTAGCTCATGCCTTGTTCTGCCCCCCTGAGAAGCACCACAAAATTCTCCCTGAGCCCTTTCTCTGTGGCAGCCTGGCTGTGCCAGCAAGAGAGTGCTGGCTTTTCTGGAGAAGAAGCTCTGGCACAAGTTCAGTGTGCAGAAGAAGGGTTGTGACCATCCCTTACTGCCCTGCAGTGCTTTGGTACAGATGGAGCAGAGCTTCCTGCAGTGCTGAGTGAAGAAGCCTCTTGTGAGCTGTGTTCTGAGTTGAGTGAGGAGTCATGGATTGTTGTTTCAGCTCTGGGCTGGATTTTTTACACCTGGGGATTATTTGTTTGTATCTTTGCACACATCTGCCTCCTTGCTGCATTTCCACACCGTTGGTGGCGTGGGCACTGGCTGTGGGCACACTTGGTGGCTCTGTGCTTCTGCATTTTCAGTTCCTCTGTATCTAAGGCAGGGAGGGGGAGCCAGCTGTGCTCCTCTCACAAGGACACATCTGAAGGTGGAACCCTTTTGAGACCCACCAGCAACAGAGATGCAGCTGCAGAACTGATTTTTATGCTGCTCTGGTTTCCTTGGCAGATCTGAAGCCGGTAGCACTTGGGGACAAAGGGATGACACAAGTGTTGGATCCAGAGCATTTCTACCACACTGGTGGTCACTCATAAGGTCTCCTTCATGGCACATGCTTGGGAAGCCTTTGCCAGCCTCTGGAATTGAGGCTGTGTGGGTGATGAGATGCCCACATGGATTTCCAAGGGAGGCAGATCCCAGATCCCACCTGGGGACAGGGGGATTGGGGTTGTGGGCACTGTACATGTTTATGCCTCTTCATTTCAGCCTATTTTTGGTAGTTCTATGAATTCACAGAGGGTTCATGGGTTTTTTGTTGATTTTTTTTTTCTGTCTGGGCAGCTGTCAGGTGAGAAAATGAAAATGAATTTAGCTTTGGTTTTGCTCTTTAGTTACAGATGAAATGATCTGGTTTGTGCTTGTTCTTAACAATACTTGTCCTTCCTCACAGGCTTTATAAAAGGGATTGGGGAGCTTCAGATAAAAAGTTTGTGGTTTTCTATTTCTCAAAGCTGGTAAAGCCATACAGGGGTATTTAAACAGAAAATCAAAACAAACCCCTTGGCTTCTCCCAGAACACATAGATTGGTATTGCAGAAGCCTGATGATTTCAGCTTTATGTGCTGCCGTCTGTAACTCTGGGATGGTTTAGGTGTGCTGTGGATTGTGAGCAGCCAGGTGCTGCCTGCCCAGTGCAGCTCAGGGAGCAGGGATGTGCCAGCTGCCTTGGCAGCCACACTCAGTGATGAGGGAAGGAGCCTGAGCAAGCTCAGCCAGGATCCACTCACCACCACGTTCCCTCTCCCCCATCAGCTCTTGCTCTGTCCAAGAGCCCAGTTATGCTTTCCCCTAATAGCCCTAATTCCACCCAGTGGCTTCCAGGGAGCTGAGCTGAGGTTGTGCTCTGTGTGGCCACAGAAAGCAAAGAACAGCACAGAATCTTTGCGTTCTCTGTTCATCATCTGTTCTGGGCTTGAGCCAACAGCTGCAAGTTTAGTCTTGGAAAATCCAAATAGGTTTCCATTGCATTGTGTGTATTTAAAAAGAAATTAAGACATTTAATTGAGAAATTTAGCTCCAGGTTTTCTTTGCCCAGTGTGTTCTTCAGTTCTAGACACAGGCATTGGTTGCACAGGGAACAGGGGGAGAACATGATGGGAGTAAAGTTTTCAAGGAAACCTGCCTTGCATAAAAGGAATTGTGCAGGTATAAAATGTACCAGACCTTATTGTACTCACCCCATTGTCTTCACCAAAACACAGGTGTGTAAATCTGTGCTTTTAATGGCATCTTTTGTACCCATGCAAAATATCCAACACTTCCAAGGGAAGCAAGCAGCTGAACAGGTCTGTAGCTGCAGGTAGGCACATGAATTGAAAATGGTGGTGTGTACAGGAATACACCTATTGATTTTATACATAAGGTCTGAAATAAGGATTTAGTCCTTGTTTCTGGACTGTTTCCATAATGCAGAGGTTGTAAGCTGTCATGGTGGTGTAGGTCATGTGCACACCTGAAGAATTGTGTTTTTCTTCAGAGATGCAAGTCCTAGGTGTCACTAATTTGAAGTTGTTGGTTGCATCAGAGAAGGGTGCTCATGTGAAAGGGACTGTCCTTGTATCACTGCCACCTAATGGCCAGGACATTGTAGTGGGGTGCCTGGCTTGGGTGTCCCCTGGAAAACTGATCCTGTCACCAGTCCTGACTTTATTACCTTGTAACACTTGATAATGATCTTAACTGCCCTCAGCTTCATTTTCAGCCTGTTACAGTCTGTTCTGCAGCCTCACTGGACACTGGTGTGTGTATTCTTGCTTAGATGGCATAGGAGAGATCTGGAATTTTGTTTTTGTGTGGCAAAATCCAGGCAGAAAGAGAAATCATTAATCAGATGGGTGTAATCTCCAAGGAAGCAAGTACTGCATTTTAATTCAGCATTTCCCTTTGATGAAAACTTTAGTGAATGTTATTATGTGGAATTTATATGAAGCCTGGGTTTAGGTAATCAGCTTTAATATTTATACTCTTAGGGAAAAAAAAAATTGAATCATTAGTAAGCATGCATAATTAATGAATAAATTGTATTTTTCCTTTGTTTTCCTTCAGGTATAAGGAAATGCTAGATCTAGTGATATCACCCAGCCTGACTGTAAATAGAGAGTGCCCTGACAGACTGAAGCTTAACCTTTCTCACATTTATGCCACGGCTCCAGATGACATAGAAGGTAGGCTGCTCTTCTGCTTGCTGTTTGCTGCTTTAACATAAAATAAATTAATATATGTTACCAAAGGGAGCTGGCCACTGCAAGGCCTCTGCTTCTGGCAATTAGTTCTACAGTATAGTGAGCAACTGAGATTTTTGATGGTTTGTTTTTTGTTTTTTTTTCTATACTCACCAGTTGTGGTTGAATCCTTTAGTTCCACAATGGCTTGAATGCAAATGGAATAGAAATATTTCATATGTAAATCTATATCTGTGTGTAGTTGGTGCCTGCATTTACACACATGCATGTGTAGATTTTTGTTCCACTGGAGGAATTGCAGGTGGAAACTGTATTTTGTGTAGACCTGGTAGTTTTTGCTGGAGCCCCAGTGGTGATGTGAACGTGAGCCCTGGGCTTGGGTGGCTGTGCTGCTGCTGATGTTAATGTGGGGGCTGTGGGGGCTCCCAGGCCCAGAAATGCATTGAGCAGCCTGAAAACCTCCTGCCAAAGCAGCTCTGTGCCCCACTTTGCATGGCCCTGAGACCACTGCTGCCATCCCCTCATGGTTAGCCCTGCTGGCCTCTGCTCTGGAGTTTCACATTTGGCAGGTACCAGGGACAAATTCTTTCAGTGGCTGAGGCTCTGATGGAAATTTATCTGCTCTCCTCCTTCTCCCCCCTGCCCCATCGTACTGCTCAAGTGAAGGAAACAGAAGAATGTTAAATCTGCTAAAAAAATTATTGGCAAGTGATGCAGCTGAACTAGTTCTTGCTAGTACAATCCCAGCTATTGTTTGCTGCGGTCAGGATCTGTCAGCCTTCCTGTTAGAGGGGAGGTAGGAAAAGGCACTGGCTATTATGTTTTAGTAGTATGTTTAACCCTTCATTTAGAGGCTCTTGGAAGGCCAGGAGATGTTTTGTTTGCATGTTTGCTCAGGCATTAGGAATTGCATGGTTAAATCACGCCCATCGTGGCTTCCTATTTACAAAAGCAGCAGATGGAATTAAAGGAAACATCCTTTTAGATGGTCCTGTTTGCAGAAAAGATTAGAGCTAGAAATGATTTTTAGGTACATCATTTTGTAAAAGTCTTGGTGCAGGAACTGTTTTTGTTATGGGGTATAAATAAGAGCCAGCACAGAAGCACCACTTTGCCAGTGACAGCTCACGTTGATTTGTTTCTTATAGAAATATTATAGTGTTTTTTCTACAGAATTATCCCCTGTGCTACCAAGATTGTGCTCTTTCCCTTGAAAATACTTGGGGTTAATTTGAAGAACAGGAAAATACTTGTGTGTTTGACAATTCTCAGACTGACAGAGCTCTTCGTGTAATAAATGCACACAAATTTCTGCTCTGTATTACACATCAAGTATTAAATTTAGCCAGTCTAGTCATAGTACTAACTCATTTAGATGTATGTGTAGTTGTCTGGCCTGTTGTTTTCATGGGTGCTTGTCATGAGATGTGCAGTTATATCAATATAATTTTCAATATAATTGAAAAATTATATATATAAAATATATAATTTGCACATTTTGCCTGTAGGATCAACTTTCCTTTTCTTGTCAGTGACAGTAGCATATTGCATATTCACACACAGTAAATTCCTACTTGGAATTCTTGGCAAACTTATTTACTCTGTACCAAAAGAAAAATTTGATGCTGTGGTGTTTTTCAAAGAGACAAGAAATGAGGTTTGTGCTCAAACTGTTCTGCTGGCTTTTTGAGTAAAAGCCATTAAGAATTAAAGAAATTAATTTTAAAATGTTTATTTCTTCATGGAGATCTGTTTGGTAATGAGGGACAGACAGAAATGGTGTAGTTCTTGTTTTCACAGTCTGAAAATCTAATTTTCTAAACTGTTGTCTTTCAGGTAAGTCAAAGCAAATTTTTCATAGTGAGTTTGAAGGTGACTCAGGTAAGCCCAGTTTTGGTTTTAAACTCAGTCTTTTTTCTGTGGATGTGTAAGTGAATAGATACACGTGTATAACATTATCCTTTGTCAATAATATGTGCATTTTTATAACACTGTCCTTTGTCAGTATTTTAAAGTAAACCTCTCTGCCTGTTGCTTGGGAAATAGGTTGCTGTACCACATTTTATGGGCACAGAAAGCAAGGTAGGGTTGCAGGTGGATTTTACTTTTCTAAGGTGTGGGAGTGTTGCAGGAGTTTGAAGAGTGTTTCTGGTTTTGTTTCTGTGAGTGATTAGGGTGATCCTGTCAGTGATTATGTATGTAGAGGTTTCACCACTAATTACATGAATTAACATTCTAAAAAAAGAATGGTACCTAGTAATTAATATTTTAGTAAGGACTCGTGATGATGCAATTTTTATTGAAGTTTAGTCTAAAAAGTTACCAGATGAAATGTCAGTGTTTTTAAAAATAGTTTGGTGTAATCTCCGTGTTATAGCATAAAATGATCACGCCATGTAAAATGTTGTGAAAAAGGGTTGTGTGTGAAAACCATATTCAAGAGAGATCTAAATCAGGAAGAGCAAACATTTCAGATGTGAGCATGTTGGATCTTTTTGGTCATTCTGTCCATGTTTACAGCACAAATTACCCAAACCCACAGAACTGTTTGCATGCATTTAGACTTTATATGTACTTGCACATTTCATTAAATGAAAAATGGTTTAAATGTTTAATTTGCCAGCTGACCAATGTCTGAACAAAGGAGGTTGTGCTGCTTTGGTCACTGGAGGTGTGTGGAGAAGCCATGTGCAGTGAGTCTGGTGTGTGCATTGATGCAGCCAGCAGACACAGAGGCTGCATCAGTTGTGGCTTGTCATTATTGATGATTGTGAGAGTGTTTTGGCATTTGTAGTGCTGAATTAATGACAGCTCCAGCCAGGAACCGAGGAGCAAAGTTTGGATGGCACTGTGGAGGCAACCTGCAAAATGTACATGGTGGTATTTTGGTATGACATTTTCAGTACAACTTGCAGGTTTTCATTTCGCTTTGTTTGTTTGTTTGTTTTTAGTTTTTAATTTGGTAAATATAAATTTATCTCTGAATAAAGCTGGTAGCACATTTTTCTTTGGTAGTGTTACAGCACACAGTTGTTTGGTCCATTAGAAGGCATCTTGCACATATAACTTGCATGATAGGTTTTTTAATGATGTAATTTTTTGATTGCTGGTAGTTCAATAAGGTATGCTATAGTTAACTCAAAAAATTCAAATTAAGGAGATTTATGATGTTGTATTTTTAATATTTACTATTATTTGATATATTTTAATGGACATTAAAGAAAGTGAGTCATGGTCTAGGAGAGTACCAAAAAAAGCAAAAGATCAAAATGTGCAGTGAGCTTAAATCACTTCAGCAATCATAGTATTGGCTTTTATAGCCTTTAGCATATGAGTCAATGCTTCAAAGCCCAGCTTCATGACTGATATCAGTCCCATGAGAAGAAGAAACTGGTAGTTCAATCAACTGGTATCACCCTCAATTAAAAACTAAATCTATATTTGTTGTGAAGCAGAGAATATCTTTCTTACCTACCTCAGCCTGGGAATATTAACTAAAAAATAAAAAGTCTTTTGATTCCTGTATATTTTTCTCAACCCAGCAGTGGTAAAAACAATTGTATCAGCTTGGCCACAGAACAGAACACAATGAAAATCTAAGACCCTTTAATTTTGTTTTCCAGGCAGCAGCAAAGCAGCACCGCAGTGTCCTCTCCATCTGTACACCACAAAGTGAGTGCTCGTGCCAAGTGCTGTAATTTAAAATCCCTGTTTTGCTGAACAGCCATTTTGTGCAGACTTCTGTCACCTTAAAAAACATCTGCCCTAAGCCCATCCACCTGTTCCCCCACACGTCTCTGGCACAGGGAAGTAGCTGGTTCTTAATCTTCTTGGATATGGAGTGAAATAAGGTTTGAGGTACTGTGAACTGTGTTTTTGTAGCTCTGGGGATCCAAACCTTATCAGTTTGAATATTGTTGTGTTTATGAGTAACCACAGAGGGGATGTGTCGAAATGTCTGAGGTTTCCCATCTCACTCACTTGTTCGGCAAACTCAAAATGAAACATGAAAAATCAGTGTTGATTTTATTTTTTTTAACTTGCATGTATTTTGCACTTTCTTAAAGCCACCATGCATTTAGGTGGCTTAATCTGATAGTTCATAAAACAAACTTCTGCTTCAGTCCTCTCAATTCCCAAAATATTCAGCATCCTGTGTTGAATGTAATTTTAGCAAGATGTCCAGAACTGTTCTGCTTGTGCTCTAGAAGACCATGTGCAGTAACTGTTGCCTTAATCCCTTCTGTTTCCTTGTTCTGAATAGACACTATCCCCACATAGTGACAGTCCCGTCCTTCCCCACGATGGCAGCCTATGGACAGGCTCAGTACAGCACGGGAATCCAGCAGGCTGCTGCCTACACTGCCTATCCCCCACCAGGGCAGCCCTACGGAATCCCCTCCTACAGTGAGTACCCCACAGTCCTGGTGCCTTGAGGGCATCATCCTCCTGCTGCTGGCAAAATAGATTTGGAGTCTTTAAGTTTTACACCGAATTGTCATTTGTGTCTCAGCAACGTTAGGCTTAGAGGAAAGTCTGACTTTAAAAATGTTGGGTTTCCTTTGAATGTTATCAGCTTTAAACCTATCAGCTTGTCATATCATGGGTTATGTTTTTGCAAACCAGGTAAGTTTGGAGCCAGTCAGTAGTAGACTATATGAGAAATTCAGGTTCAGCAGGATGTGCCACTTAGGAGTAACAGCTCGTGAGTGTTCCCATGATCCACTGTCAAGACAAAGTACAGTAAATCTGGTATTTATTAAAACTACACTTTACCATCCTTGATTCTTCCTGAGGTTTCAATAACACAAGCTACTTTGAGAAAAATTTTGTGCGTATTATTACAGAAGAACCAAAGTGCAGAGCAGAATAAGGCATGGGTGAGAGGTTACAGAGTACCTTGGTTTTGGAAGACAGTTTGTGTTTAAATGGACACTTACTGGCTATATGTGCAGTCAGCATTTCTAACCCCAGTCAGCTTTGTTCCCTGCTTTCCTGCACAGCCTTGCCAACAGCTGTGGGGAGACAGTGCTGGGCAGGAGCAGCTGGGGCAGCTAATTAAACCAGCACTCCTGACAGAGGAATGCCTGCTACACCAAGCCTTAAGTGTCCTCAAGTTCTGCATGGGGATACTGAGCTCTTGAGGAAGATGAAATTTCTTTCCACTCCTAAAGACCAAAGAGACGTTGCTCTCGTTTAGGTGCAGCTCTTTAACAGAAAACTTTGGGCTTCCTCCTTCTGGCTGCTCACATGAGGGCTGAGTCTTGCACGATTAAAATGGTTTCATAGTTTTGTTTCCACTACTGTTTTCTCTTGTGCTCCTTAGCACCTTTGTTTACTTGGCAAATACAGGATCTCTTCCCAACAAGAAGTTTTTATACTGACAAAGCTTTTACTGAAGGGAAATTTAGTGCAGTGCTCTGGAAGGCTGGGGAAGCAGCCTTGGCAGAACCAAAGCTCTTCCAGGATGATGAGAGGAATGTTCAGAGACCCTTTCCTGGAGCTGTTTGTGTGTTTGCATCAGCTGGCTGACTTCCAAGGAAAACTCTGAGCAGTTGTCCTCTTAGAGCAGGTGAAAGCAGAGCCATTTGCTACTGCCTGGAGGCTTTAGGGCATACATGTGTCAGGCCCATATGCTGCTTATAAATCCTGTGGGTGACCTCTTAGCATCCTTGAGCAGTGATTTCCCTCCCCCAGCCTGTACACCCTCTCTAAGATACTCAGCACAGCGTATGAAAAACTCCACCTGGCTGACAACCAAGAACAATGAAGCAGTATTGTTTTTAGGCACAAAAAATAAAACTCGGCCAGCTCCTAGACAAAACAGTACATTATGTGGAAATTAATTTGGTGCTAAGGTATTTTGCTGTCTGACAACAATTTTTAGGCTTCCAAAGAGGCCCATTTGCTGAAGATTAATTGTAACTGGGGTGGGCAGGTTGAGCGCTGGCCTGTGGAGTGCTGATGGAATAGAAAAGCACAGGATGTTGGAGAGAGGGGCTTCTCTGCACACTCTTCTCTTCCCCAGCAGTGATGAAGCCCCACACTTGCACCAGAATTTGTCCCTTCACTGTCCAAATAAACTTCCTGCCTTTCACAGTCATCTTGTTATGAGCTTGTGCTCAAACTGCATCGCAGTTCTTCTCACCTAAAGCTATAGTAAGTGATTTTTATTAGAGAAAACATTATGTGGAAGAGCTTACTCCAAACCTGAGCAAGCACAGACTTGCTGTGCTTGCTCAGGTTTGGAGTAAGCTCTCTCTAGCTAACTCCAGGTTTGGAGTAAGCTCTCTCTAGCTAACTTCTAGTTAAGTTCTAACTTCTAGTAAGCTCTCTCTAGCTAACTTCTAGTTAAACTAGAAATGAGCATGTTTCGGGTAAGGCACCTGAATTCAACTTGTCTGCAAGTGCTAAAAGAGGACAACAGCATGGAAAGTGTGTAAATCCAGTGTCCAAACATCAGCAAGGTCTTTTTTTAATCCCAGCACACAGGGGGTGTCCATTGGCCATCTTTTGTTGTGCAAATAGGATGCAAAGGAGGGAAGGATCACACCCAAAGGGTTCATCATGTGTTGCACCTTTGAGCTGTTTATTTTAATAATACAGCTGTACAATCTCAGCAGCATCTCAGAATAAAATATCAACTCCTTTCATTACCAGCAAGGGTTTCATCTTGCAATGTTTAATTCAACTATTGCTGTTCCCCTGTAAATTTTCAGTTTAATTGCCTAGTTTTAGAAATGAAAAGATTTTTGTGGCTTCAGGGCTTACCTGTTGTTCCTGAACTGTATGTTATATCCAACTGAGCAGATGATAACCCTCCTGTAGGACTTGCCAATAAATGTTTTGATGCCAAAGCTGAAAATACAATGCAAGTAAAAAATAACTCCTTTGAGAACAGAAATCTTGAGTTTATTTTGCTGAAGGTCCTGTTCCATTGTCAATCATTGCTTGCATCTGATAACTTTTCAGGAAATTTATGTGTCAGTTTCTTCAATTCTACAAGAGTTTCTTCAATTCTGTAACAAAACTATATCTTCAGAAATTGCTTTTGAGAACAGTATTATTCATGGTTGTTTACCCATCTTTGCAAAAGTGCTTTTGGTTGTGGATACAGGATGTAGCTGACTCAAATAAATTAATAAATCACAAATAAATTTGGGATAAATTTGTTTAGCTGTTAGGAGACCCGTTTGGGTGATACAAATAATTAAACATGCACACACATCTATATCTATATCTATATCTATATCTATATCTATATCTATATCTATATCTATATCTATATCTATATATCTATATCTATATCTATATCTATATATCTATATCTATATCTATATATCTATATCTATATCTATATATCTATATCTATATCTATATCATCTATCTATATCTATATCATCTATCTATATCTATATGTGTGTGTGTGTTTATTATATTAAATACATAATATAACTGATATATATATCACATATACATATTAGATAGATATATCTCTAACATAGATATATAGATATAGATATGTTATATGTTAGACGTACATATGTTATATGTAAATATGTTATAGATATAGATATATCTCTGATATATATATATTTCACATATACATATTAGATAGATAGATATATCTCTAATATGTATATGTGTATGAAAGAAAGTGTAAAAAAAGAGACCTTATTAGGTTAAAATCCAGCTGAAATGTACCTCATCGTACATGCTGAAGACACCTGTGTTGGATGTGGCACCAAAAAAAAAAAAGAGAAGAAAAAAGAAAAAGGAGGCCTGTGGTTTGGGGGTTTTGGTCACCTGCTCTTTGTCCATCTTTGCTTTTTGTCCATGTTTCCATGGCAAGCACTCATGTTTTGCTCTTGGCCCCCCAAGGCATTAAGACAGAGGACAGCCTGAGCCACTCTCCAGGGCAGAGCGGCTTCCTCAGCTACGGCTCCGGCTTCAGCGCGCCCGCGGCGGGGCAGGCGCCCTACACCTACCAGATGCACGGTGAGTGAGCATCACCTGGGCTCCCACAGGGCCACCTGGTGTAAGAGCCAAAATGAGGGGTGCAGGACTCCAGGCAGCTCCTCAAAATGCAGTTTATTGTACCCAAGGTTTCACAGCAGTCCAGGGTGGTGGGTGACAGAGCTGTGCCCACAGCTGTCAGCTCCAGCTGCAGGCAGCCCTGGAGAGCCTTTGGTTTTGGTTACAGTGCATTATAGACTTTTCTTTGCTGAGCATCTTCATACAGTAGAACCAATCTATACCTTAACTATTATCTATAGCCTATCATAACTACTATAATTACCATATTCATGTTACTGTTCTCCAATCCCTAAAAGTCAGTACATTACAGTTTAAGCTAGAAGTTGCTTTTCAGTTTTCTTGCAGTGGAAAATTCTGAGACCTTTTTTCTACTTGCAACATTTGCTGATTTGTTTGCCTGTTCTCTCTTTCTGCTTGGTAAAAACATCTTCTTGTTTGGGGTGGGTTTATCCTTTGCTCTAAGCCATAAAAACCCCTTCTAACTCACACACCTTTTGCCTCCTTGGTTAGCCAGTAAGACTGGCTCAGCAATTCTTTTCTTCTAGATCAAAACTTGCTTCCATCTCTATTTCTTCTTCAGACTCTACATTCAAAAATCTCTCTGCTAAGCTTTCATATCTGTGAGACTTTCTTGTCAAACTTTCATCCTTCCCACAAGCTGGGGCACTCACAGGGCCACCTGGGGCACTCCCAGCCCCATGCTGGACCCATTCTCCTCCTGCAGCTGCTGTGGAAAGCTTCTGGGTGCAGGCAGTTGGCACTGGGAAGGAGGTAAAGTCTCTGCTTGATCTGTTTTGCTCATCAAGGCATTGATTTCTGGCTGAGGGACTGGATTTAACAGTCTAATGTCCTAGCAGAATTTCACCTATGATCAATACAAGCTTTGTCTTTCTGCAGAAACTGTGTTTTCTTTCTCTTAATTAGTTCTGTGACTGCATACCTGGGATTGTTGTGTTGGTGTGAGTTCCTGCATTCTGATGGAAGCAAAACAAAGGTGGTTTTACACTTCATGCAAACAGTCCTGTCAGAATTATGCTTCTCTCTGCCTTATGCTGACCTGAACAAACTGTTCTGTGCTTAAACTGCTGCATATTCTCCCTACTAGTGTTTATTTAACAGCCTGATACTTTGATACTAAGGAAAATGAGAGTGACTCTGCTTGAGGAGAGGCGAATGCACACACAAAGCTCTGCATTGGCTTTGTCCATCCCTCTGAGATTTTGGTTTTCCAACCAAAGAGGAATTGTATGGCTTTCCCAAACTCTTACAGAAGCTGTTGAAGGGGAGAGAGATCACTTTGCCTTCTGATATTGTTGAGGGTTTTATGCACAAGGCCCTTTTGTGACATTATACTTAGCTGTTCCCATTGCAAAACTGTCCTTTAATTCTTCTCAATCCTGAAAGTGAAAGGTAGTGGGCATACACATCCACTTTCATTTTAAGTCTGAGACAAACTAAAATCCTAAACAGTTATGAAAAGAAAGAAAACAGGGTAAAATCCATTTTATTCCAGATATTATTTAAGAAAGCTGAAGACTAAGAGTTGACCCTTGGCTGAGCCTTCACCTGCTAGTTTTGTAAGAGCACATTATCACTAAGGTGGTTTTTGGGGCTTGAAGACCTCATAGTACCTCATAGTGCATGCTGAAGACACCTGTGTTGGATGTGGCACCAAAAAAAAAAAAAAAAAAGAAAACTAAAAAGAAATAGGAAAAAGAAATAGGAAAAAGAAATAGGAGGCCTGTGGGTTTGGGGTTTTTGGTCACCTGGACTTCTATCTGCTTCTGGTCCTACTTCTACATGTGTTCTCTTGAGATGACAGACTCTTGACTTTATTTGGACTGAGGTTTTTAAGATGTCCCTATTGTCAAGAGGCTTAGACAAGCAAATTTTGTGCATCAGCGCTTGAAAATGCAAATGCAAGCAGCAGTGACAGAGCCAAGAGTTGTACCAAGGGTTGTACCAAGACAGGCTGAGGAGAGCCGTGTGTGAGAGCATGAATGTGCCCTAGGGCCATGCTGTGATATTAGGAAAAATCAGTTCTCTTCACATATTTATTCCAGGAAGATCGTTTCAGCCAGCTCAGTGAGCCTTTAACACAAAGTAAACAGTTTCTGCAAGGGGCAGGTGCTTTCTCCAAGGCACAGGGAGCAGGAGTAAATGTGTCTTCCTCTAAACAAATATTTCCACCCTTCCTCTGCTGGCTTGTGAGAGGAGCAGTGTGAAGCTCCGTGGCTGTATGGTTTATTTACCTTGCTGAGTGCCAGTGAAAGGTTTGAGTGAGGAGAAGGAGCCTTCCTGTGCTGAGTGCTGCTGAGGAATGTGTGCTCAGGGCTTTCCCACGCCACAGCACTTGGGGGTGGGAGGCGATCCCTGCCTGTGCCACCCAGCCCCAGGGCCACTGGGCTTTGCTGCTGATGGGCTAAGCCAGCTGAAAAGGAGAAATTTTTATTGATATATTTTTATTAAAAAGTTCAGGGGGGCTTTAAGAGTCAAGTTTCTAACTCCCAGCTCAAGGACAAAATGTTTTTTGCATCATGGGGAAAGAGGGATCATGAAGAGGGTGATGGTCAGGGGCTCAGCAAGAAAAGGTGCCTCCAACTGCTGCTCAGTGTTCTATTATCAAGTGCAAGGGAAAAAAAAAATTAAGCTATTCTCTGCAAGTATTGTAAAGAGTTAATAGCTCAGGTACAGAGGTGAAATAAGTTGGTATTGTTTGCCTCCAGGGAGGACCAGCTCTCAGAGCAACATAATGATCTCATTTGTGGGTGAGGGTGGGTGGTCAGATTGCTCAGCCCTTGTGATTCCTCCTCACTGTCCCCTCAAATATGAGTTACAGCAGCAAATGAGTGCCCAGTGTAGGTGTTACACCACTCACCCAGGAATAGACAACCTCTTGGGTGACAAATTTTTGTCTCACAGGCTCTAGGACAAATGCTGTCCTTTGTTGGTGCTGGTTTGTTCCCTCTGGTGTTTGTTTGGCAGCAGCACTGGCAGGCTGGGGTGCCTGTGAGCAGTAAATGGAACCTCTGAAGGCAGATTCAGCTCTCTGTTCAGGTCTGTTTGTTTGCAGTACAAACACAGGTGATGCAGGTGAAAGGGGCTGCATTCAGCTTTTCATCCTGAGCTCCTGCTGTCAGTTGTATCCTGGCCCTTGAGCAGGAACAGGATCCACTAAAGAGCAAGAATGAAGATATAACTTCCTTTTGCTCAGTGAGTGGTAAAGAAAAAGACCTATTTTACAGCTAGCCAGAAGGGGAAATCTATTTTCATGCTTCCCTAGCATGAAACGAAATTGATTGTGGAAGAGTTTGTTAGCCAAATAGCAAATGCAATGTGTCACACATATATACAAATATACAAGATGAGATTAGCAAGTTCCATAGCTCATAAAAGTGACACAAAACCATATTGCAAAGGTTGTGGATAGAAATAAAGATTTTAATTGCCAAGTAACAGTGGATATCATCTGGCTTCAAGTAACATTCAGACTGAATGTGGTATTCATAGATTTGCTCTGAGGGAGTGACTTTTTTTCCTCTCTTATTTTCCCTTTTAACCTGTGCTGTGTACAGGGTTGTTCCATGTCATTATTACATTTAGAAAATTACTTGTTTCATAATGAAGAGATCTGAAATATGCATGTGGCCAGTCTGGGGATGGCACTCACTTCTAGTCATGAATCTGGAGAGGAGGTAACAGCTTGCATTAGGTTTTTGCCTTTAAAGTGGTAAATTTGTCATGCTGGGAAAGAGATGTTTATTGAAGGTCCATTTCATTTCTTAATCAATCCTCATGTAAGTGTTCAATTACAGCACCAAATCACCAAACACCCTGGACTTGATGTTATAAATATATTTTTTGCTTTTTTTACACACTTTTCTAAGTTTACATTTCCTGACAATTTAGCCATTCAGTGATTTGCTCAGACTTCTAGTAAAATTATTATTCAATGATAGAAATTGAACATGAGACACAAAGATTTTCTTCCACTTCTGCCCCCAAGAACTTACACTCTTAACTGGCAGCTGAGGAAACTGCTTGTTGCTGAGGGTGGGGGAGAAATCTTTGGAATATAAGAAACTTAGCATTTAGTGAGCTATGTAAAATACAAAGAGAAAATTGTGCCAGCACATTAGCTAGCTCAGAAACCCATCAGCTCTGCAGAGAGTGCAGTAACAGCCAGCTTATAGAGCATTTCCTGTGGGTGCAAGAGCATGTGCTACCCCTTGATTGCACATTAGGCCATCTCTTCTCAGCTTGTCATTAATTCCTAGACAATGCCTTGCTCTTCAGTTATAATTGCTGAAATGACAGCTGGCATGAAACTCTGAAGTTGCACAACAGTTGAAACTGTGGCCAAAGACCACTGTGGATGCTGTTGTTGGGCAGGAAAAGATTTGACTGCTTTTTTGGGGTTTTTTAATATCCAAATCTATCTACCCACAAAATACTTTTTACATTACAAAGGAAAAATCAGTTATGTAACTGGGATAACTTTCCTTTGCCAAGGAATTGCAGAGCAGTGTTGAGCTTGGGACAGACATAAATTTGGGACCAAAGACCTATGCAGTGAAATTCTTTGCTACTGCTGAACATTTGTTTTCTTTGCAGAGCCCTTCTGATGAGCTGTGAAGTAGTGAATGAATAGAAATTAGCATTTCTTTTGTGCAACACTGATTTAAAATGGATTAATTATATATATATTGCTTATGTTTGTGGAATGAATTGGTTATGAATTGTTCTCCTGGCCTGAGAACAAGTAAAATCTGAATAATTAATCAATTAAAGTGTTGTCTTATGCTGAAAACATTTTGACCCTTATTGATATCTGGATAATCTAGACAAAGTTTTTTCCAAGAGATGCCAGAATTTCTTACAATTATGTGCCAATTTGTGTGTTAAAAATTCAATACGAGATCATAAATACCAATTTGGTGTGAACAGTTACCTCTGCCTGCATGAATTTTGCAAAGGAAGGCCATGTTTAGTTTTAAACTTGATTCTTGAAGTAGTTGGTGATGAAAATAGTGATGAAATTTCAATCTACACCTGAGGAATGTGGATCACACTTTGGCATCCAGGTTGTGAATCCATGTGAAGCCCCAAAAATGAAGGAAAGTGAGAGCATGTTCTCAGCAGCCTGTCACTCAGCTGGCTTAGATTGATAAAATTAAAACTTCAGTAGAAAAGGAGCAGCCTCTTTCAAAAGCTTCTGCTGGACACCTGGTTTGCATTAATGGCAGTCTCAGAGCGTGGCAGTAAAGTCGTGCTCCACTCCGTGGTGGGTTCAGCAGGGAGAGGCCTCTCTTCAGGAGGGGTCAGACCTCACTTTTTTCAGTGTAAATACAAGGTTCCTCAGAATAACAGCACAGTCTCCCTTTCAAAGATTTTTAAACACCAGGGGCTGACTGTGCTCCATTTACTTTGTTTTAAAAGGAGCTGACTTGTAGGAGAGGGGAAGTCCGTGGGAGAGGCAAAGGTGTTGACAGTGATGCACTGGAGGCTGCAAGGATCTGTGCTACTGCTGCCCAAGGGGAAAGCTCTGCTCTACCTCTTGCCATTTAATGGAAATTAAATATTAACTGGTGCAGTCAAAACAGGAATCTTCTCTGAGGCAGAGCTTTTATTTTGGAGGTGTCTTGTGTCTCCTTGAGAGTTTTGTGTGGCTTTGTCGTCAGGCTTGCAGAGGTGGCACTGGAGAGATGGGAGCAGCTGTGTGACAGAGAGAAGCAGTAAGGTAGGGGCAGTAGTAAAGGGAAGATAAGGAAAATACAGGGAAAAGTTTGTGTGGTGAGAAAGGGGGAATCTACAGAGAAGAAAGAAGTGACATTTCCATCATATGCTGCTTGACTGTCTTGGGAGCATTGGTGAAAGTCAGATAGAAATCTCAAAATGTGGATTAATGTGCAAAATCAACACAGAAAACAGTCACAGAGATGTTTGGATGTTATAGAGACTTCTCTGTGGATTTTATTTTCATTGCTTCTGTAGGATATAAAAAAATCCAAAAACATAGGATGGTAACAGCTTGGGAAATTATGAACTTGGCCTTGATTATTCAGCTTACAGTGCAATTGGCAAAGAATATGCTAAAATGTTATGGAAGCTTCACTGAATAATTGATTCAGTTTACCTAATGATTTTGAAAATGTCTAGAAGGCAATGGAAGAGCTAGTGTAAAATTACATATAAAAATCTGTATCAAGAAACATCATACCTGCAGAGTCAAGCATTTGAAAGTTAGGAAACATCAGATTCATGATGCCGTGCTGTTCTGGTACTGCTTTTGCTGTATCTCATCTCCAAGCACTGTGTGAGGTAATGCTGTGGTGGAAAACACAGAATTCAGCCATTTGATGAGAGACTGGGATGATGTTTGTGGACAAGTTCAGCCTGACCCTGCTTGAGTCAGCACAGGCTGTGCAGCTCAGGAGTTTCTCAATTGCTCTGCTGGCAGTGGATAACTCTCTTGCATGGGCCTTTTTATTTGTAGTTTGGATGCCCCTTCTGTTTATATTGGCAGGGTTTAAACACTGACATTTCTGCACTGCAGCACTGTGACCTCTAGAACTGTGAGACTACCTGCACTGTCTGAAGAGCAGCTCCACTAAGTTATCACGGATAAAAAGAGGAGGATGAAAATTTGACTTAAAAAGTCTGTAACTGGCAGATTTATTGATGCTTACAAGTCATTACCAGGACAAGGATCACTCTGCTTGACAACTCTGTTGTCAAGTTTCTTCCATTTTTCTCTGTTGTGGCTCTTCTCGTGGAGCCTCTACAGTACTGAAGTGCAGGGAGGCTGGAAAAGCCTCAAGAATCAGTTGAGACTTAGAGGGGTGCTAAGTAATGGGTCAGAGTGGAGATGTGCTGACCAGCTCCCTCTTTTCCACTGGTATTTGGAGATTTACTTCGCTCAGGAGGAAGAGAATTGCTAAATAACAGCTGTGCTGACAGGGCAAGTTTTTATCCCCAGTGGCATGACAGTAGATGTGACAAGGCTACTTAGATTTGGATGGTCACCTGGGAACTGGAAGTCCATGGCCACTAACTAGCCTAGGAGGAGGCAAATCCAGATTTCCTTTATCATGTCTTGTTATCCATCAGTGAAGGATTGGGTCCAGGATGAAACTGCAGCTGGGGCAATCTTTATTCTTTGGTGTCCATGGAGTCACCCAAATAAAGTCAGTTTTGCTGGTTGTTTTTTTCAACAAAAAAGAGTCTACATCCTTGCTGTAAGGATGCTCCCTTTTTGGCCCAAAACATTTCCTTGTGAGTTGTTTTTGAAGACAGACCAGTGTGATTTCCTTCTATAGCTGTAGCATTGTTAGAAGTGGTTAAAAACACTTTCTCAGAGTACAGTAAAATCTATCTGCTTTCCCATGGTTCAGATCCTGAGAGTAACTGTAAACCATCCCAGCACTTTCAACACCATTGCTGATCAGGATTGAGCTATACAAATGACCAAGCTCAAAAGGATGGTAAAAGCCAGGCTCTTAAAGCTGCTTTGGTCATCACTTATTAAAGCTCTTTGAGGCTCTGTGGGTTGAGTGCTCCCAGGAGCAGGGGAAGAGCTTTGACTCAGAAAAGCTGAACTGTAAAATGTGCTTTATATCACCATGCAGAGTGCCCTCAAACACCTGGCCAGGCTGACAGGACTGCATGGGATTGTGGTGAGAGAAATATGGACTTATTTAGAATGGGTTTTGTATCTGAAATATCTGCAGGAGGTGTTCAAATGCTTTTGGGAGCAATGTCCTTTACCAGACACTGCTGATGTCAAGTGGTGTAACACTGTAGAATAATACTTTTCATCCAGGTTAATGCAGTGTGCTCTTCCCTGCACTGTCTGAGCCCTTCCAGACGGAAATACAAGACTTTTTGGGGAAGGGTTCATTACACCTAATGGCAAACAGTTGAGCAGTCTGCTGCAAAAGTACATATGGGTTGAGTTTTTGTTCTCCTTTAACAGGTTGGATAGTCTTGAAGTGCCTCCACAGCTGACAACCATGCAAGGTTTTATGAGTCTTCTTGCCCAGTAAATGCAGGCAGATGTTGTAGGATTTGGAACCTTACAAGGCACTAGAGTATAGCTGGTGGGAGGTAATTTTGATGAGTGCTTAACCTCTCGCTAAAAGTGTAGCAGCTTGGAGAAGGCAGTATTTACTGCAGGAAACATTAGCTTGTCACAGAGCTAAAGCACCGCAAAGAACCTCTCTGAATTACCATGGAAGTCTTCAGGCAGATGTTGTTCATAGCCCAGGGTAAAGCACACAGTGCAGGGAGGAGGACTGGGGCTTTGCCTTCATCACCCACAGCCAGCAGTGCTTCCTGCAGGAGAGCAGCCTGATGATGTCAGAGTGCACAGGCCATTGTGTGCAGGCTTGTAAAACACCAGCAATTCAGCTGACCCCTGCAGACATTTATTTTATTAGTCCTAAATGGCCCTAAATCCTTTGAGAGAACTCTCTGTGGAGTCATTGTGTGTTTCATCTAAGAGTTAGAGGAAATACTTAAGTCTGAGCTTCCTCATTCTGTTTTTTGGGAATTAAATCATGACACAAACATACTCAGAAATGCCCATGGTAGCCACCCTCCGTGTTGCATCTTTTCAGTGTTCTTGGGCTCATAGTTGGCTGCCCAGAGAGCCATGATAAACACTGAAGCTGTCCAGCTGTATTGAACCTGGCCATCTCCTCTGACTGTTGGGTATTTCATTGAATGCTGGAAGTGCAAACCATCTGTTCTTCTAAATACAGCAGCTTATTCTCTTTTGAACAGTACAGGAGGCTTGGAGAGCACCTCCCTGTTGGCAGGGCCCCTCTGACCTGTGAAAGACAAGGACACAAGCCTGATTTTCAAAGCTTGCTGTGGTTTTGATCTGAGCTACACCACACGCCTGTCCTGTCTTCATAATCACCACTCCTAGGAGACCAGTATTCCTGTATCATTCATGAGCTGAAAAAAACAATTTTTTTTCTTAACAATGAAAAAATATGGTTTAGTTCTGAATACACTGAAAATAACCATAAATATTCCTTTCTTTTCTTTACTTACTCATACCTGACAAGGAGGGGAAGAAATGTAGCCTATACTGCAGAGACTGAAAGACAGATGTAGAGGGTGAGAAGCTGGTATGAAAGTTTTTGCTGGCCAGATCACGCACCATTGAAATGATCATTGACCATGGCATAGGCTTTTTGGGAATGCTCGAATTAAAACGTGAATGAGGGGAAAACAGCAAATGAAATCCATCTGTTTGAGAGCAGGAATAGAACATTAATCAGCTCACAAAGAGTTTTTCTGTACATGTTGCCCTTGGACGCTCCCATAGAGAAGGGCCGCATCTACTTATGAAGGAAAAATCATGGCACTGGCTCTGCCTGGCATGTGGACTCCTTTCATGCAGTGTCTGTCCATGAGAGTGTGTTTGTGATAGGAATACTTCACAGGAACACTTACAGTGCCACACATCTGAAGAGCTGTTCTGCTTCAGAGTTCAGATTGTTTTATTATGAGCTAAATGTTCTTTAAGCTACCTGTGAATGAGGGCATTGTGACATTTAGCAACTGGCTTGATTGAACACAGATGTGAGCCATATTCCATATGGAGAAGATCCAAAGGGGGAGATCCTAGGCTTGTTTCTGATTTGCAGGGAGTTTGGATGCAATTACTTGGCATTGAGCTACCAAGAGAGATGGAAACAAACTGCTTGCTCCCACCTCTACAGTATTGCAAATGTAAAACCAGCCTCAGTTTGAGAGTGTGTGTTGTCTTCAGAGGTCCATGGAAAATAAAAATATGTGAAAGTAAAAGTCCTGTAGAAATAGGCAGAAATGAGAGGGGGCCAGGCATTCATGTACATTGCTTACCAAGGGGCTTCCTAGAAGTGCTCCTTTCCACACAGCACCACTTTCAAACTTCATTCCAGTCTTCCTCTGAATATTTCAAGAAGTGCTATTACTTGGGAAAGTGTTTGAGGGGAAAAATGGTTACATGGGAAATAGGGCTAATTTGCAATATCTGTTGATAATTTTCCAGTTTCTTGAGTGTAAAGTTTACTGATGCAAAACTGAAATTGCACCTGGCAGAATTCATTTTGTTGTGGAAGTGTTTATTTCCTACCAACAACCTACTGAGGAAAAGCAAACATTTGGGGCTGGTTCTGGTATGTTTTCTGAACTGCTGAACTCTACAAGGCTGCTCACAGAAATTGTGACCTGCAGGCCTCATTCTCTGTTTATGGAGAGAGAGGGTTTATCTCTGTCTCCATTGCCTGTGGCACTTGTGTGTTTTCCTGCCATTTGAGCTGAGGGTGCATCATTGAAAACGTGGTCTCTCGAGCCTGCCCTGTGAAGTGGAACAGGGTCTGAGCTATAATAGTTCCCAAGACAAATATTGCTGAATCTGAATCTTTAAGAACTTTCTTTTCCATGCAGATAATTGATTTTTTTCCTTCTCCCTTCTTTTCATCCTTGTTCAGCTGGGAAGAAATTCCCAGTGTTTACTGACTTTGGTTGTCCCCAGTGTCCTTATCTGTAATTATTCTGCTGTAACACTGAGCTGCCAAGACATCCTGAGCTTAGCAGCTCTCAAGGTGTGCTGTGGGGAGGGTGTTCAGATCTCTGAATGCACTGCTGGAGGGCAAGGAAAAGGATTGTGTTTGATCTCAGTTAGACAAACAAGGCTGAGATGGTAGTCCTCCTTGGTCAGGATACAGTGACAGGAACCAGAAGAAGAGAAAAACCTGAGTTGCCAGGTTGAACTTTGGTTTATAGGGAATAGAAGTCTTCAGCACTTTCACAAATATTTAAGTATGTGGGCAAAAAAATCTGTCCCTCCTTTGGAAAATCCCCTGTGCAGAGGGACCCAGCCTGCAGTGGCCTCCAGGAACACCTGAACTTGGATAGCTCAGCCAAAGTGGCAAAAATGTAATTTACAAAACCCCAGTGTAAAATCCACCCCGTTGGGTCCAGTCACTGTGCACTGTGGGGAGCTGTGGAGCCATTCCCCATCCTCTCATCCCCACATTCCTGCCCTCCTCTCCCTGCTCACTTCCCTGTGTGTGCAGGGGCACACTCGCTCCTCACAGCTGGTACAAAGTTCTGAGTGAGTTCTGAGTAAGTTCTTTAATCCAGCTGTGTGAATCCCTCCTTTCCTCACTCTCTCTGACTGTTTGGAAACCAGGAAGCTGCAGTATCATGTGCAGGTAGCACAGCAATAAACATGTTCTCATCACAATTTACACATAAAGCGTGAGTCCCTCGAGGTAACTCATCCCCCTCCTGACAGCTTTAATAAAGGATGATGGATTGTTTCTAAATGACAGTTTAGGAAAATCAAAAATTCCCCCCTGTATTGTTTCAAGCTCTGGTGTACAAGAGCTGTTTTGTCTTCTGTGGAAGTTGTTTTTGCCTGTAAGCACTGGGGCTCTATTACTCTCCTTCTGAGTGGTGAGAAATGCTGCTGCCACAGGAATATTTTCCTGCTGCTGCATACCTGGGACCTTTGGCAAACCTGTCACGGGTGGGAAGTGGGGAAACGCCAGGAGCTGGATGTGTTGCTGTCTCTGGGCAGATTCCCCATGTGGGTTGTTGGAAGGGATTGGACACTGATGCACCCAGAGCTGCCCCCAAGGCAGGAATGCCAGGAGAAGGATCCCCAATCCCACCTGCACTGGCTCAGCTCCCAGCCAGCACATTCTGGGCCCTGGAGAGACCCAGGCTCCAGGTACCTGGCAGTCACCTGCACTCTGTTTTCGTCCTCTCTGCTATTTTCTTTTTAAAGACCACATGTGGCAACGAATTAGTTCAGGAGGGCAGAGTCCTCTCTCTCGTTTCTTTTTGGCTTGAGATTTATTTCTCAGTGCATGTGCTTTGTAGCTGCACTTGGCAGAGTGGGGTTTGTTCAGCTGTCCATTCCCCAGCTAATCTGGTGTCCTAAAATAAAAACAAGCAAGTGGAACCTCAGAGGATGGTTGCCACATGAAGACGTGCAGAGTGTCATATGGTTAAAACAGCTCTGCCCAAAGTCACTCACATGGTGAGAAGCCAGATGAGGAAAAAAGGCCAAAGGTCTGATGAGGTACAGATTAGGTCAGTCTGATGGTACACTGAGGTGACACAATGAAGCCAAAATGAGCCCAGTGCAGCTAGGCAGCACCAAAATCACACCTCTTTGACACACCATATGAAATGAAAAATGCTGAAATCAAAACCAGCGTAGAGTGAGGTTAAATCAAGGCTAGAACTTGAGAGGAGAGGAGAGCTTATGGCTCTGCTACCTCTGCCTGATGGGAGGCAAAGACAGACCATTTCTTTACTTCTCCAAACAAAGTCTTTGTGGTGGTGCTTCCTGCAGCTGAGGGAGCCTGGCTGAACATCAGCTGCTCTGCCTGGGACAGAACCATGTCCATCCTTCCCTTCCTGATATCCCAGGATGAAGAAATATCTTTGCTGTCCCAGAAATCTCAGCAATATTGCTCTCACATTGGGAATCCCAACACCAGGGAACAGATTCTTCTTCTGAAAACTCCTGGGTACCTGATCAATTAGGACAGATACCCATGCATGAAACAGCACATGTGGGAGGATGTCTGTGTGATCTGAGGGGTTTTCCTACAGGAGGAGAAGATAAAAAATACTATTCCATTACTTATTGTAAAAAGAAGTAACTGAATTTTAAATCTGGGCTGAATCCTTGTGTTCCAGCTGTGTTTCCCAGCCAATAATCAATATTTTAGTGCATGTAATGAATGCCTTTCAGTCAGTAAACCCCAGTAACAGCCCAAAGTTTTTACAGCCTCAGATTTGTGCCATACTTTTTTGCAGTGAGCTGGTATTTTACTTCCTGTTGGAAATTACTTGAATTAACATACCCTGTTACTTTGATTGCTGGTGTGTCTTATGACTGTTACACTCTTTCCCTCAGGCACAACAGGGATTTACCAGGGAGCCAACGGCCTGACAAATTCTGCAGGATTCAGTGCTGTGCATCAGGTATGGTTCAGCACCTGTTGCTGGCAACCCTGTCACTTATTTTAAACCACTTGCAAGGTTTATAGATCAGAGAGATTATTTTAGTGTTCTCATATATTTAAGGAAGGTATTGCTTTGTGTTTTGCTGAACACCATTGTGTTCTACTCCTTGGGCCTGTCTGTTTGCTGGATTTCAGGGTACCCTGGTTAATGTTCAGATGTGTCTCAGTGCACACACACAGAGTGCAGTCCTTGCCAGGAGCAGGGTGCCCTGGCAGTCTCTGACTGAGTTTCCTCATTCTTCTGCCATCTCACAGCTTTCAGCTATGTTGTGCATCCTCTCCAGAGGGGATGGCTCCCAGAGTCCTGTCATCTCTGTGCTGGCACTGTGCAGCAAGTGTGGACAATCTGAGAGAGGCCTTGGCAGCCCCTGCTGGATGTTGAGCCATCTGAGCTGTCTGTGCACTTTCCTCTTTGAGGGCACACCTGTCCATAGCCTCCATGCCTCAGATACCTTGGTGAATGTGTGTGCATAAATAAAACACAAGACAGATGTTTTCCAGTAGCAAATGGCTCTTCTTGTTTGGAGCAAACAAATGAGTACACTGTCCCAGAAAATGTGTTTTGGTTGGCCAGTAATTTCAGTTCCTTGTTTGTAGGGTGATTGTTGACTTGTATTTTTAATGGCAACAGTGGGCAATTTCTTTGTTGCTGCAGTTTGGACTTAAAACATCAGCATTACTGACAGAAGGGCATTTGATTGAAGTATGGAGGTTGCCTAAACAGGGGGAAAAGCTGGGCTTTTTAAATTATTTTGTAATCTTCTGTAGCAGAAAACAATGAAATTATCTCATTTCTTTTCAAGTCTAATTGTTCTTATGACAATTTGAGTCTTTGTTCTTGAGAGCTCCCTGGTGACTGAAAGTTAATGAAATAGCTGTCACAGACAAAGATGTAAGCTGTTAAAGAGGAAAGTGCTTTTAGTCTTTCTAAAGACTATTTATTAATTAATTTTATTTAATACCAGAGGCTAATTATAATTTCTGAGGGAATAAAAGCCTTCTGCTCAAAGACAATGCCCAGAGCTTGAACACAGTTCTCTGTCTGGAAAAGCAAATTTGGTGGACAAGGACAGGAGTTGCAATTAAAACAAAAAGAAACAAATTAAACCTTTTGTGCTTTGATTGTTCAGAGATGCATTTTGTAATGTTTTCTAGTGTCCTGCTTTTCACAATGCACCCACCAAACATTTAAGGATAATGCTATAGGGTTTCTTTGGGTGCCTTAAAATCAAGGCAGAGTTTTGTGATACCTCAGCTCTCCAAGGTCACTTGCACCTCATGTATTTAGTTCATTTTTTCTGTAGGTAGGCAAGATCACTCAGGCATTTATTTATTTATTGCTGAGATAGTTGGGCAGACTGTCGTGAGCATTGCTGCAAAAAAAATTGCTACTTTCTTTTCATATTTTTAGCCTAAGAGCTGATCAGAAGATGTTGCTGAGGATGGGAAAATGCAGCCTGTTTTACTCCTTCCCTCACCCAGTTGTTCATTCTGTTCTTGCAATTTCTTAGGTGTTTTGTTGTTTGCAAAGATTATGTGTCCCATCATGGCCCCTTTCAGAAAGCCGCCCTACTTCACTCTTACATTAAATTGTTAAACTCTGTAATATAAAATGTGTCAGCACTGATAACTAAAATCCTATCAAAAAACCCAGAACTTGCCAGATTTCTGGCCTCTTGCTGGTTAGTCTAGCATAATGAAATAGGAGTATATTTGTGAGAAGCAGAAATGTAATTTCCTAAGTGAATGCAATGCAGTTCTTCAGTGAAATGTCCCCGAGCCGTGACTTGCTGCGTGCACAAGTAACACAGCTTTTGTGGTGGCTTGCTTGTTTGTAAGATAAAACCAGGTCCATGCCAGTTAGCTGTTTCTTTTTCTCCCTCCAAGGAATATTCCTCGTATCCCAGCTTCCCTCAGAGCCAGTACTCTCAGTATTACAGCTCGTCCTACAACTCCCCGTACGTGTCTGCCAACAGCATCAGCCCCTCGGCCATCCCCACCTCCACCTACTCCCTGCAGGAGTCTTCCCACAACATCACCAGCCAGAGCACAGAATCTCTCTCTGGTAGGTGCCTCTCTTGTGCTCCCAGCCTGGCAGCCTCAGCCATCTGGAGATGTAAATGCTGTCCTCTCGTTGTTGGAGTTTTTTAAATGCGTATTTTAAATGTATTTTTTAAATGTTTTTTAAATGCTCGGGTTTTCTAGCACTGAACAGTCCTTATACAGGGGTTAGGGAAGAGATTGGAATGTCCAAGCTCTCTAAAACCATCCTGTGTTGGTTTTGTGAGTATTTGAGGTTTGATCTCCTCTAAGTAGTACAGAATGACAATGACATACCAACCCCAGAGCAGCACCGAGGGCTGCCGTGGATGGCCATGAATTCAAAACAAACAGCCATACTTTGAAAAATTCAGTTTCCTCAGTGTCTGATGACTTTTTAGCCCATATCTTTGTCAAGGATTATATTCACCTCTTACAGCAACACTTAATATCGTGCATTCATAAACAACATCAAGAGAAAGTCCCTCTTCAAAAAATCTGCACAAACTGTGTCTGATATGAAAGTTTGAGATGAATCCCACGCCAAAAAAAAGCTTCAAAATTTGTGTCTCCTCTTTGAATGCCTAATTTTTAAAGTTTCAAAGCTTAAGTAGTTTATGGAATTACTGGTGGATTATGATCCCCCAGTGTCCTGTTCAAGAGCAATCTTCAAATATCACTTCCCTGCTAGTTTTCATTGGTGTGCAATAACATTTATATAAAACACCACACAATTGATGGATGATCACAGTACACACCCACTGAAGGTCTGCTGACTTACAGAACAAATCTGAACATCTGTGGTTGATCTAAAAGAAAAATAAACTAGCATTGTTATTTAAAAAGAAGTGATCACAGACTGCTCTAAAAGCAGTTGGAGGATTTTCCGTTCCTTAGATCTTATCTCAGCCTTTTTGAGAAAGGATAATTTCTAAAAGGCTTCCTAGGCACAATCCCAGCTTCTCTGAAGAAGAGTATGGTTATTCTAGGAAGTTGCAGAGGCCACAACTTAGCAAGGTGTAAAGAAAAATATGTTTGAAAAGGATTTGTAATGTAAGGTGAGTGAAACCCAGACAGATCTGTGAGACTCAAGCCAATCAAAACAGATACTTTATACATGGGAAGTTTGCTTTTAACTGTGTCTTCTCAGTTATTTCTAAAATACCATCCTCTGAGAAATGGGGTAAGGCTCAACAGGTTAGTGCTGTATTTTTTAATAAAAGTTGATGTTGAAGTATATTTTCAATCATTCTCATTCATTAATTTTAAAAAAGAAAACAAAACCAAAATGATTTGAAAAAAAATTTCAGAAGTCTGTAATTGGACTTTCAGAAGTCTGTAAATTTCAGAAGTCAAGTAATCGGTCTTGGGTTCTTTCTAATTTCTGTCTTTGAAAAGAATGGGGGGGAGTAAAATTCCAAAAGTTTTTTCTTTCCAGTGAAAATTTTGGTAAGGTTTTTTGAAGCGACATGTTCTTTTTGAGATGTTATATATGTGGTTTTGGTGATTCTTGAAATGGTTTTAACAAATCTTAGGAATTAAAACTTATTTCTTTTACACTGTTAGCTATTGGTGTGAAAAGAGTAAGATTTTCTCATTGTGTTCTCACAGTGTTTCTGTTGCTTTTCCATTAAAGGTTTCGTGCTCTAATTACAGTGACAAAATTTAGGCTTACAGTGGAATTTCTTTCTCCTAACAGGGGAATATTCAACAACACCAGCAAAAGATGTAGAGACAGACAGACATCACAGAGGGTCAGATGGCAAGGTACGAGCCCGGTCAAAAAGAAGCAACGATCCTTCCCCTACTGCTGACAGTGAGATTGAGGTAATAACTTTAATTTATATTCCTTTGGTACATCCAACAAGGATGAACAGTTGCCTCTGTTAGCAAATCTGAGAGACAGAACAGAATTAGTAATAGAACTGGAACCTGCAGGCACGAGTAGTCAAAACAATTGCTCAATTTCTGTGTTATCAACATCTCAAACTATTCTTCATAAGTACCCTTTTTTTTCCTTTGGGCTTTTTGTAAGTCTGATGTTTTGTTCCCTTGACTTGATAGGCAACAGGGGATTTCTGTGGTTGTTAGGAGAGCAGGCTCTTGGGATGGCAGTTCCAAAATTCCTGATGTTTCATTTTGCCTGCTTTCACAAAACATCCAGTCAGTGCTCCAAATGGCTTGAGATCTTAAAAATCTCTAGTCCAACAGGACATATTTCCTGACTGAACCTGTTCTTGCAGTTGCCTAATATGTAACTATATTTCTTTTTTCCACCCCATCTGTCATCACAGCGTGTGTTTGTATGGGATTTGGATGAGACGATAATTATTTTTCACTCCTTACTCACGGGAACCTTTGCATCCAGATATGGGAAGGTAAAATTTAATTTTTTTAGCATTACTGCTTGTCCAGCCAAATTGTGTTGGGAACTGTGGGGGCAGCTAATGAGCCAGCTATTCAAACAGATGCTGCCTGTTTTATTCAGACATATTTGTATAAACGTGTCTTGTGGTATTTCCTCCGAACATGTGAAAATTTAATTTACCTCCCTTTCATGTTGCAAGTAGCCCCTTGTTTTTCCAAAGCTTGTGTTGTTCAGCTGCCACTTGCTGGGATGTTCTTCCAGTGTCTGTCATCTGCAAGAGAGAGCATCCAGCAGCCAGGCTCCATTAATTCCAGCCTGAATAAGCTGACACTTTTTTTGTTAGACCAGTGTTTTCTTACAAATCTCAGACAATTTTTTAAGAGAGATTTTGTGTTCCTCTGTCTGGGTTGCCGTGAAGAACTGGCTGTGCTTCCCACATTGCTGCTGAAGCTCACGTGTCTAAGGGGGCTTCAGAAACATGTTCAGCTGACCATACTTTAGATACTCTCTTTGAAACAGAGGCAATTCCATTTTTTTAGATAACTGTGGCTGAGCAGCCTGAACTTGGCTGCTGAGGAGAAAACACTGGTTCAGATTTAGTACCATGTGCTTCAATTTCTTCCTAAGGCAGCTTTTTATGATAAACACCTAAGTCACTTTGAATTACAGAATGTCAAGCACTTTTAAATGGGTAGGAAAAAAGACAATATCATTACCTAATTAAAGGTGGATGACATAGTTGGCAGCTGTTTCCACACATGGCTTTGAGCACTCAGCTTCATCAGGAGACTGGAAAATAACCCAGCTTCTCTCAGAAAGCAGAAATATGATTTGACATCATTTCATGGCTTTACCAGCTGTACTTTTTTATGATGGTTATAACAAGCTGAACGTGTAATTAGTAAGATAGATTTATTGTTCACGGTTAGATGTGCACAGTTGTAAAGGATATAAAATGGTGTTTGTGGTGTGGAAGTCTACTGCAGCACTTGGAATGCTGCTAAGACTTCTAGCAGCACCCTCTGAAAACCAAGCATGTGTTTCCAGGCAGGGATTTACCCAGGGCCATGTTGTACAAGGTAATTGAAGTGGTGACTTTTCCCAGAGAACATAATGAACGAGGTGTGCGTGTGTAAGCTCAGACCTGCTGCCTACAAACACCAGAAAGAATTAGGCAGGATCAGGAAACAAACTGAGGGTGTGCAGATCTGCTCTGTGGTCGAGCTCAGCCTTGGGCAGGGGCTGCTGAATTCATGGGGAGAATTCCCTTAATGGGCTGGCTTTGTCTAGCACAGCACCCCTGAAGCAGATGCCTTCACCTGCTGCCTCCTGCACACGTTTAGAGGGTGTAGAGTTGGAATCTGCTGTGTGGGGGCTTCTGTTGGCTGTTTCCTTTATACTAATTTAGAGAATCATGTATTTGGAGAATTATTTTGGAAGAATCAATCACCTTCTCTATTGAGTTATGACAGGTTCCTTGAGCAACTTCTCTAGAAGGACTTTTTGCTTTGCAGTTCTTCATTTGTTTCATCAGTATTAAATTCCTCAGGACTCTCCTGTAAGGGAAATGGTTTATAATACTTATAAAACTATTATAGGCTGGTGGCTTGATCCAAAGACAACCAGAGGCTTTGGTGGGCTTTGGAACAGACTTTAAACCAAGAGGGAAATACAGAACACTCAGACAGGCTGTCCTGGGAACTGTTAAATGGTAGCACAATTCAAAACTATCAAGTACAAGTGAAGCAGCCAGAGGTTAATAGTTCCAGAATCTCTTACTTCAGTAGTGTAGGAAGTGTTAATCTCCAAGTAAATTAAGTATCAAAACCAAAATTCTCCATGAAAGAATTCACATGGCTGTAATTAGACATGCATATGCTTATAATTAAATCTCTCACATGGAGATCTTGGTTCTCTCTGTCCTTCTCCAGAAGAGGTGTGAGTTTATGTGATCCTGACCATCCCCTGGCCAACATTTATCTCCCAGTATCATCCTGTCTGTGGCACTGGTGGAGCTGCAGGTGCTCAAAGAATTAGTCTGTAAAGTTGTTAAAGCTGAAGAATAACACCTCTTTCTGGGGTGATTTTTCTTGAAAGACGGGAGGAGGAGCACCAACCACAGCTTCAGAGATCTGGGGCTAAATTCCTGTGTTCTTATGCTACTTAATCACAAATGGTTGTGTCTGTTGCCCCTTCCTTGGTGATGGCAGCAACAGGCAGCTGTCCAAAAAATGAGAAAAAAAGAGGAGAAAGGACTCACAAAAAGTCATGTTATTAATGGTTAATGCTTCAATGCATATTTTCTGATCTGACTTCATGGGAAAATTCTCTTTGTTTTCTCTGTGGCTCTTAACATACATATGGCCTCCTCAGGGCATTGAGAGTTACTCTGAGGTGTTTAGAAAATACTTTGCCCACAGCACCAATTGCAGTTAAAACCCAAAATGTACTGAAAGTTGAAGCATGAATGAATAGCCCAGCCTAGGCTGCTCCTTTTTGTCCTCTCTTCCCAACCCTTTGCTGTAGCCCATGGATTGCAGAGTCATCAGAAATTCGGTCTTAATTTCTTTGCCATAGGGTGACAAGAAAAGGCAACTCCCCAAAAGTTGCAGGGCCAGGTAACCCTGGGTATTATGTTCAGGAGGGTTTATAAAACCTGTTCTGCAGCTTTCTGATCACTCTATGGCTGCAGAATATTTACCATGCGCCTACAGCCCTCAGCAGATGTCGACCCTTGTGGCTTTTAGTGGTGTCCACGGAGCCTTTTTAACCCTTAGGTGTGTGTGATGGAGCTCCTGCTCCACAGGGAGATGGCTGCAGCCTTGGCCAGGTCAGCAAAGGTTTGTCCCCAGATCATTGACTGAACATAGTGGGGAAAAATGGCTCAAAATCCATAACAGTGCTGCTGGGCTTTCACAGGAGTTGGGTAAAAGTCAAGGGGCTTGTTTGACATAGAAAGACTCTTTTGGTGGTAGTAATTCAGAAACAGTATGAGGAGATTGCATGCAGTCCTGTGCCAAAAATAATCATGACTCTATTCCTCTTTCCCCAACTGGGATATTGGCAAGTTTGTTCCATAACCTGTGCTGTCTAAGCCTTAAAATTTCTCAGACTGAAAGAGTTGCAGAAATTTGTGTTCAAGTATTATACTGCAGTTTCATTCTTATGCTTTTTGAAGGACTGGTATCAAGGAAAAAAGGGAGCAGTGGGGGTGTTGTTTTCCTAATTTGAGGGAGTTCTGTGAAGCCAATACCTTTTCTTAGTATTTTGTATTGTTCCAAGAATGTGTATTCTTGTTCTGTGTTGCATCCCACTTCTTGGTATTGAAGTGTCCAAGTGACTTGTGAGTAAAGTGAAAACTGGAGTTAAAATTCATTTTTATATCCAAGATACTCTAAAATCCTGGAATCAAATGACAAGGATTTTATTTTAACCTGGGCTTAGAGATTTGAACACATAGGACAGTCTAAGTTCTTGAATTGTGTTGGATCTTTATCAGCACTTCGACAGTGCCTGCTGATACCTGGGAGTTCAGATCTATAAAATTCCCTGCAAGAGCCATGTAACTTCTGAGATTGTTCAGCATTCGGAATTACCTCAAACTAAGAAAAGAACACACTGCAAAAATGTGTAAAGCACGTTATGTCCTGGTTTAAAATCGTGCAGAGCCGTGCTCTGGGTGCGGGTTAAGCTTCAGTGCAGCTCCCCTGTGTGACCCTGCCCCGGGAGCTGGGGCTGTGTGCTTGCTTTATGTGCAGCAGCCTCTGTGCACTCCCTGAGGGCTTGCAGTGTGCCTCAGAGGTGCTTGTGTGAAGCAGGGGCTGCTTTTCTGTGACAGCCACATTTTTTTAATGCTTTTGTGTTTCAGAAGTGGCAGCATGAGGTTTACTGAAGCCGTGAGCAGACAGGAGATGCCCTCAGCTTTCCAGCCTGTGCAAACATGGGCTGGGCCTCTCTGATGAGAGACTTGCAGTCACCCAGGAGAGGGTCCACCAATCATAGCAGGACCTTTTGGAGAGAGTAGGAAAAGTTTCTGCTTGGCCCAGTTGAGGACAGGTCATAAATATGATTTTCTAGCATTGGAACAAATGTTATAGCTGCTGTGTGCTGGCTGTGAACTGGACTGTCTTGTTCTCACCAGAAATGATGTTGTGGATCTAAGAAACCTTATTCCTCAAAAGTTTCACTGGCTGTTACGTGTTCTTATGAAAAGTTTTCCTTTGAATGAATTATAATTTCCAATTTAAAAAAAAGTCATTGAAAAGTTCCTCCTTGGCTCTACACGAGATCCTTGTAAAACACAAGGTTTGATTTTTTTAATTTCTTTTTTTTTCCCCTTCCCTGGTTTCACTGAGTGCTTCAAGTAGCTTGTGCTTTTCCCTGCTTTGTTCTCTCACAGGACCCTAAAGGCAGGACCTGATTGAAACACCATGGGGATTTAATCAAATCTGCTGGTGATTCATGCTCCTAATGGCCGAGCCTGTCCTTTACTACTTTACAAACTGAGAAGGAATAAAACCCCATTTTATTGCTCGGCTGTTAAAAACTATTTGTAGAAGTTGCTAAGGTTCAAATCAAAAGGGGCCTCCCTTGAGAACTATTAGTTAATTCTGAGTGCCAGGGCATTGCTTTTTTCCCCTTCTCTCGCTTGAGATGTGGCCTTATATCATGACTGCTGCTCCAACATCTGAGAGTTTTCCATCCCTTTGACAAACATGAGCCAAAGTGCTTAAGGACATCTGTTTATTTTATTTCTTTAATGAGAAAACCTTCCAATTTCTTACTGGCTCAGCTGTGTTTATTTACATTTTGTTAGTCATATGTGTGGGGCACCTTGGGACGTTCAGAACCTGCAGAGGCCTCTGCTGAGGGCTGCTAGCAGGCATCCTGGGCAGAAAGGCAGAATAAGTCCTTCCTAAGGAAAACACAGCCCTTGGAACTCCATAAAATAGATTTTCAAAACAAATAGAGCCTAATTCACTCAGTAGATCATGGATTAAGTCAAGATGAATACAATTTGGAAAGGATTTTCTGAGGAAGTTGGAGATTTTTTTACCCACTGGAGGCTAAACCTTGTGTTTAATGCCTTTTTAAGTTAAATTAAAGAAGCATTCAATCACTGCAGGTAATAAAGAAGTCTGTTACTTTAGACATGCTGCTATATCAATTATTTAGCTCATTATTGGAGAGAAGGGAGTAAATAATTCCAGCCATTTGATTGTTTCAAACGTGTATTTCGGGAGCAGACATCTGTGTTTATCATTGCGATGAGAAGCAGCAGCAGCAGGAGCAGCAAAAGCAGATCCCAGCAGGCTGGAGGTGGGCACAGAGATGCTCTGAGCTCCTGGGGATGTAACCCCTTGTCCTGGAGCTTAGGGGAGCAGGAGGGCTTCTGAGCAAGCTGCACACGTGGCATTTGGGACTATTAAAGGATTATTTTTGACATAAAATAAATAGCAGAAACAATGCCGGGTTATTAAACAAGCTCGAGGAAGGGGAACCTGCTTTGGTTGAATTGGGACTGAAGTTTTAAGGGGAAAAAGTTTGAAAAACCAAGGGGACATGACTTTTTTTAGGAAGCTGCATGTGCAAACTATGTCATTGTGCTGAGGATTACACTCCATGGTGTGTTTCCACCAAGCTTTCCAGAAGTTTTGTGTTTTTCACAGGGCAATCAAGGGCTTTCATATAGAAATACAGTGACTTTCCTGTGCTGAGGGGAAGGAAATTAAGATTGATTTGGTTTAAATTCCACTCCCTTTTCTGAAATGCATGCCACGTACAGTAAAAAGAAATTATTTGTAGGTTTTTGGTCATGAACCGTTTGTGTTACTAAATAAAAATAATTCCTATTTATCCTCAAGCATCAATGCTCAGCCTTTAACCTGTATTTAGGTACATATTCCATATTCTTGTACAGGACTGGAATCCACTTCAGGCTTGATGGGTTCAGACCCTGGATAAATTAGTGTGCTCCTTGCTGCCTGTCCCTAAGCACAGCTCCTTTCCAGAGGGAGGAGAGACTTTTCACCCTCTGTGTGACCCTAAATGTGAGATTTAGTGGCTTGTGTGCCCGTTTGGTTATTGGAATAATTTCCAGCCATATGTGAAGAGACATGACAGTAAAAGGAGTTGTTCAGTAGACAGTAAGAATATTCAGAAGTGCCCCTAAAATCACAGGAAGGGTGAATATGAAAAGGTACCTGAAGAAAAGGGATTCAGTTACATTTGCTCTCCATCGTGGCCTTCCCACAAGGTCACACTGTGCTGTCTTATGACACTAATCATTTAAATTCAGTAAATTGTCCAATAAACCTGGATGTATCAATCTTTTCATAAACAATGTCCTTATTTTAGTGGGAAAAAGTTTGGACCTTGAAAAACTGAGAGGTTCTGTTAGAAAAGGGATGGTCCTTTTCAAAAAAGCCTGAAGTGTACTCCTTTAAGTAAATCACTTCTGAAAATGGCCTTTGGGTCCTCAACTACTTTCCTTACTTTAAACAACTTTTCTCACAAATACTTTCACTGGGAAAGCTCTGTGAGGCTCAGTCTGCTGTAGCCTGTGTTATTAAAGAGATAAAATTGCAAGCTAAGCTACTTAGGTGTAGTTAGTAAAAGAGTGAAATGTGGGTTTTTTCCTGAAAAAGACATGAATTTACTTGAACTAGAACTCATGCACATGGTTAATTTCCCATTATTCTGGGAAAGTCTTGTTCATGTCTCAAATTTTGATCAAGGTATAAAATGTTACAGCGAAAGGATGATTATTCTCACAGACTTTTTTTTGTTCAAACATGTGACCCTGGGATTTCTATCTTTGAATTTTTTTAATTATTATTTTTTTAATGCTACAACCAAGCTGGTCCATTTTCCAGGCGTTTCCAAGTAATTAAACTCAATTAAAACTATTAAATTCTTTCTTTTGGTGACAACTTTGTTATTAACAGGTAACCACAAGGAGGAGATTTAACTTGGAAGGCCCTTGATTGTATCCTAATCCGTCTCTCACCTCTGGCTGACACCTGTGGCAGATAAACCCTATAGAATAGGAGTCTGCTGAACACTCTTAATTAATACTTTCTTCCTTGTAGAAAAGTAATTATTTGCTCACGGCATAAATAGGTATTTGGCAGGGATTTAAAAGGACTGATTAGTTTTAAATGCTGGGGCTTTATTTTGGTGGGGTTTTTAAGGGAGGTGATGGTGTCTGAATCCAGGATCCAGGCTCAGGATGACTTTGTCCTGACAATCCCAATGTCGAGTTAATTGTCACGTTGCTGAAGAGAGCAGAGTCAGACAAGAAGCAGATTTGTTATCTGTGTCAGAGGAGCCAGCTCTGCCCCTTTGCTAATGGCCTGCAAGTCTGAACAGGGAACCTGCAAGGCACAGCCTTGGAGAGGGCTTTGGAGCCAGGGCTGGGGTGACTTGCACTTGAGAGATTGCCAGAGATAAATAAATCTGCTTCCCTCTTCCTTCAGAGCCCCAGTGTGCAGGGAGGGAGAGCTGGCTGCGGATGTGCAGCTTGGATCAGCTGCAGGTGTTCACAAATCCGTGGCCTTTTAGTGCATATTCCAGGGCAAGTAGGAGCAGTGCGTGAAAAATCAATCTCAGTGTTCCAGGAGATCTGGGGGAAGGTGGTTTTAATGCAGAGCCCTTTGGGAGGGTCCTGGGGGTGCAGTCTGTGTAATTCAAGGGTGGTTTTAATGCAGAGCCCTTTGGGAGGGTCCTGGGGGTGCAGTCTGTGTAATTCAAGGGTGGTTTTAATGCAGAGCCCTTGGGAGGGTCCTGGGGGTGCAGTCTGTGTAATTCAAGGGTGGTTTTAATGCAGAGCCCTTGGGAGGGTGCTGGGGGTGCAGTTTGTGTAATTCAAGGGTGGTTTTAATGCAGAGCCCTTGGGAGGGTGCTGGGGGTGCAGTTTTGTATAATTTAATGCCCAAGGGCTGCTGTGGAGGTAGAGCCAGCACCTCTGGCAGTGTGAGGGCTTCTGTGCAGCTCCTGGAGAGGCTCTGGGGAGCAGCACCGTGCACATTGCAACATCCTGGCAGCAATTAAAGCTGATTTGGGTGTGCATGCCCATTCTGCATTCCCTTTGCTCTGATAAATACAGAGTAGTGGGAGTTTTGTGTGGTGTGAGCAGATCTACCTTCCCACTGCTGTCATAGGGAAATATTTGCTTGTTCACCTCCAGTTTTCATGGAAATTGTCTTCAATACAAACTGAAGGCTGTTCAGCAAGGTCCTTTTGGCAATCTTCTGTCGTATTATTACTTGAAACAAAGGTTAAAAATGAAAACTGAAACAGAAATTAATTTTAGGCGAGGTGTTAGTAGCTTGGAGGACATAACTCAAATTGTAATTTTTAAAACATTATTCATTTCAAATGTAGAGAGCTAGTTCAAGGGTTAGAAACAGTGCCAAACTGAGAGCAGCACTGGCAACAATTGTGTGAGCTTGTGCCACTGGGATGTGAAAGAAAATGAGCTCCTTGCTAAATGAGTGCTTTAGTTTTCCTTTACAACGTGTTCCACAGGCTGCTGCTGCCCATGTTTTCCTCAAGCTGTGCTAAACAGGCAGCAGAAGCTCCCCAAAGCAAGTGGATGTGGGGATGGGGCTGGCAGGGCCTCACTTGGGGTGGGAATTGCCTCCCTCACCAGGGGTGGCATTGCCAGCAGTGGCAGCAGCTCACCAGAAACAGCAGGGACGTGTCCCAGGATGCTCTCTAGAGAAAACATTTCTGAGCAAAATGCTGAAAGAGGACTTTACTCTTGGTGTGTTTTGATCCCTTGTTGTTTATGAAGCAGCAATAGGGAGTGGGGGCTTTTTTACCTCTCGGTTCTCTCAAGGTGTGCCCTGAGGAGAAATGGGCAGCTCTGAAAGTGACTGCTGTTCTTCAGAAGTGGGAGTGGAGGGTGTGTTGAGAAGGAATGAACAATTCAGAATGATCCCTTCCCTCCTGATGCTTGTCTCCCCCAGGTTTCCATGGGAGGCAGCTGTTGAGGCTGTGCTGGGGAGGATCAGGAATGCTGGGTCTGAGCACCGGGGGTTTGCACTAAAAGTAATTTGTGGGGCTGTTACATTTTGACCCTGAAGGAAATTCCACCAATGGAGCATGGCAGAGATGAGGCATGTGGGGATACTCTGTGCTGCTGTAAGTTTTATTTACAAAAGGAGTTTATTGCCTGTTTTGCACCCCTGCCTCTCATTGTCCTTGTTTGTGAAAGCATGACTCCTAGATTAGCACAGGGAGGACCTCGCTCTTCTAAAGTTACTAAACAAGCACTGAGAGTTGAGTTTTTAGATTAATCTGTTTTCACTGCAAAAAGTGGTTCCTGGAGGAGATTTGATTTCAGGCTGTCTGTGGTCCTTGGGCTTCACATGCATCAGGAAGCCTTGGCTGGATGTGTTAGTGAGGAACTCATTCCCAGGGCTCCTGGGCACACTTTTCCTACAGAAGGATGTTAGCAGGGAGCACTGGGAACTTCCCATTGCTCTGCTGAACCCACACTGCTCCTACGTGGGCACCACTGGCAGCACAGAGATGTCCTTTGGTCACACAGAGTTTCTGTGCCCAGGAAGAGCACTCCATCAGCATCTTCACACAAATTTCATAATCCTCTTTCTGATTATTTACACACTGTACAGAGAATTTGGATATACCAATCTCATTTTGGTGCAGCCTGATTTTCCTGTTTATTCCTCCTTGAACTGAAGGAAGGAGGACACTGTAGGAGCTGTGTCTTTCCTTGGGGTGGGCACAACCTCTGGGACTGGTGCTTCTGGATGCTACAGCACTGCAAATAAAGAACTGCTGGAGGAACCCTGGCCTCGTGCCTCTAGACACCTCTGTCACACTGGGAGTGCTGGTTGGCCTTAAAACTTTATCAGCCTCTTTAGGACTTGGAGTTGTGCCTTGCTGTGGAGGAAATGTCCACACTGTGGAAGCAGTGGTGCCAAATCATTTCCCCAAACACTTCCCCTCTGGGTGGTAAAGTGCATTTTTCTGTTTTGTTTTCATTCCATCATATTCTGTATCTCAAGAGAAAGATTTTTTTTTCCCCCCACCCCCCCTCTCATCTACAGTTTGGTTTCCATATTGTTTAGTAAAAGAGAAGGTAACTTCATACACTGTGGAAATGTTTCCTACTCCCCATTAGTGATTAATACCAATAATGCTAAAATGAAACTTAGAGGATAAATGACAGATAGCAACCAATGAGATTTCCTGAAAGAGTTTTAAAGGCTAATGATCCTTGAAATGTATAAAAATAAATTGCTTCATTAAAAACCATTTTACAAAATAATTTCTTCCTAGCAGCATATTTTCTTCAAAACAGTTCCCCCGTGTAACTACACCTGGGTAGTAAAATTTGATTCAGTGCTGTTCCTACGGGGCCACAGTGAAATGCCCTGATTATGTCTGTGTCCCTGTGCCTCATCAGGGGAGCAGGTTTGGGGCTGAAAATGAGAGACATGCTCAAGGCAAGTCTGTTGGAGTCTTTGCTTTGTGCCCTTGTTTGTGGGACAGCATCAGGAATGTTTAAACATGAGTGACAGAGCTTCTCTGCAATGGGCACAGGGCTTGTGAGTCACACACGGCTGCAACCACGGCCATTCTGCTCTAATTAAAGAGAACTTCCCCAGGAATGTGCAATAATGAGCTTGGTGTGTCCTACACCATCCATGTCAGCAGCGTCTGCCACAAAGGTTGATTGAAATGTGCTCACCCTCCCTACATTGTGCTCCCTGTTAGAGCTGCTCAGCCAGTTCATTACTGTGCTGTCATGCAGCAACAGGACCCACAGAAATCTGCAGAAAATTAGAGCACAGACTCTGTTTGACTGGGTGGGTTTCCTCTGCTGAAGTCACACACCATGCTAAAGCAAGGCAGATTTATACATCAAAATGAGATGCCTGACCTACTGAAGATGAATTAACAACAAAAAGAAAATTCTGTTGTGGGCATGTGGGCTTTTTCCAAGTTGTCTGCTGTTGTTCAGTTTGAGCAGGCACAATGCTTTTGTGCTGTGACTCTTTATCAAATTAAATACAGATTATTTTTGCTTCTGTTTTTGAGCTGTTTGATGAATGAGAAAATGCACTGCTGGTAACTGTTTGCATCAATGTGTTTCTGTGCTCTTGCTGTGGATTTAGGAACAGGGCTGGTTGTTTGGGGCAGGAGGGGTGGTTGGCTTGCTGGTTTGGTGGGCAGTGAAGTGACAGCCCTTTCACAGGCTCAGTGCTGTCTCAGCTGGGAAAAACATTCATTTTCTAGGATGAATTAACCAAACTCACTTAAGCAGAGCTGCAGGTAGCACCATCATTCTCCACTGAATTCACTGAAGGCTTTGTCACTGATGCTGGCCAGGAGCAGGATCTGGGTGTGAGAAAGTTCACTTGTGCTTATGGAGGTGCAGGAGATATTTTAGAGCTGCCAGCACGTGCATCTTCACATTCAGTGGTTTGAAAAGGCCACAGGCAGGCAGAGCTTCTGCACCAGGTCCTTCCCTTCCAGGAGGCAGTTTGGCACCTCCTGGGAGGGGCTGCATCAGACCCAGGTGTTTGGGAACAGTCAGGGCCACTGGGGGCATTGCCATTCCCAACACCAGCTGCAGTGACAGATGAACCTGTCCTGCATTTGTGCTGTGTCTTGTCTTTTTTTTTTTTTTTTTTTTTTTGGTAAATTTTATGTTATTTGGTTTTTTTAAGCAATGTTGTTATTTGGTGTTGCTGCTGTTGGGGCTGCAGTTGAGGCTCTGCAAGGCTGCAATAGTTGTACTGGAAAAGGATTTTATTGTGTAATAATTGGGTTTACACAGTTTTAACTCTGCTGATGCTGGTAAATTAGTAGGCAGCTTCAATGGAAATGGAATTGTTGGTTTGAGGGACAAGTCAGGAAAGAATGACCCTCTGCATGTTGTGTTGCTGGGTAATACCCCCAAACCAGTCACTGCTGATGCTACTGGAAATCAATTTTTTGTCTAAACTACTGAAGCAATTCCTGCATAGTTTCAGGTGTTTAAAGGAGCTTTGTATCATCTGAAGTGTGTGGGCTGTTAGTGGTCAGGGTGAGTCACAGACATCCTTCAAAGAACAAAATTTTGTTTATCTAGGAGAGCAAAAGAAAGGATGGGAAAATCATGTTAATGTTAAAATACACTTGGGAAGTAAAATTACTTTAATAAATGTGTCTTAAGAAATAGGAATGTGTAGATCCTGGGTTTGGTCTAAGATCTCCCACCCCCCACACCTATCCCCAAAAAAGAAAATCAAAGTGAATGGAAAAAACCTGATTTTCCCCTGACAGGACACCACAACCTCTGTGAGGATAGGTCTCATGATGGAAGAAATGATCTTTAACCTTGCAGATACACATCTGTTCTTCAATGACCTGGAGGTATGTGGCTGCTTATTTTATTTAACATCTTTCTCTGTGATCATTTGCATGTAGTCTACAAACTTGGGGGAGTTTGGCCAAGAAACTTTATTTTTGACCCCAGAGAAGTGGACCTTAGTTGGCTTATTGGAAGCATCCCTTGGACACCTCCATTCTGTTCAGGATTTCTTTTTGTCTAAATAGTCAGTTAACAATGATGGCTTTTTGCAGGTTTACTAAATTATTAAATTTATTAAATTTAATAATTTGCAGGTTTATTAAATTATTCCTAAATGCAATAATGAGGACATTGCTGCTGCTTCTTCTCCTGAAATTTGCTATTTGATAATTTTATTCAACTAAATTGGCATAGATCCTATGGGGGCAGGCAGCAATTAGCTGTGAGCCAAAGCAGAGGTTTTGAAAATGTTGCTCTGTTGTTGAGGAAGGTTTTGCACAGACAGAGCAGGAGGTTCTGCTCAGGATCAGGAATACTGCAGGATGAAACTATGGCAGTTTCAATGTAACAGAACAAGAGGAAGAATTTTTGCTGCTGGTGACATGGTTAGACCTGACTCTCTCTCATACAAAGCAAAAATCCTTTAGAGTGTGTGGTAAACAGCAGGCAAGGTGGTGCTGGCAGGATGCTGAGGAGCAGCTGGGCAGCAGGAGTGGAAATGTGCTGGAATTTGCAGCCAGAGCACTCAGCCTGAATGGATCAGGTACAGGGTGATGAGGTGGGGATTGAGCTCTGGGCACCTTGGAATGAAAACACAGCTTGGAGGCATTTGGAAAAGAAAAACCTGGCATCCCCGGGCAGACTTCTCTGGTCTTTTATTTTTATTTTTTTTCCTTCACTTGAAAAAGGAAGAATTTGTTGCTGTGCCAGATGAAAGGAGAGAAACTTTTTCTGTGCCTGAGGAGTTCAGTGGGAATTTGTGGTTCCTTCAGTGCTGGATTTCAGTGTGGTCCCCTCTGTCAGGGGAGGCACAGCCTTTCCTGCCCCCTGGCTCTGGCAGTCTTGAGGTGTCACTTGCTGGGAATTGTTATTTCCTTTCAAACACAAGCACCTGAACTGACAGATTTTTCTTCTTTCAACTTTTTTTCATAGAGGGAGTTTGTGATGAGGGCATGGAAAGTACAAAGTAAAATCTTTCTCTTAGGAAAAGGAAAACAGAGCTCCTCTTTGGGAGCCCAGGGCATTATTTAAGCAGTGATAATATTTACTACAGAACCATCACCTTTCACCCATCAGATCTCAATATGTGATTCAACAAAGCTCCATGTCCTGCACAGTGACCTTACAAAACCCCTCTGCCTTTTTGATTTTTGCAAGAATTGCCAGTTTTAAAATAAGTTTTCTCCTTTTTCACTTACTGCCCTAAGATTTTAAATGAAGCAGCAAATTGTCTGGCCTTTGTCAAATTGTGCACATTTGTCAGTCAGTAACAGCTCTGGGCACTGGTGGTTTGGTTTGAGCTGAGCTTTTTCAATGAAAAATTGATGGATGATGCAGAATTAAAGAAAAGTAAACGTGCCTTACAGAATTTTACTTTCCAAAAAAGCCATGTCAGTTTGGAGGAATTTGCAGTAACAGAGTCACCCAGAGTTACCCACCCTACTCCTTCATTTAGGATGATAAATAAAAGCCACCTTTGTGTATTCACAGAGTGGTATTTAAGGATCATACATCACTGAGTACTGGGCTTAAAAAATCGCAGGGAATAACATCCTTAAAAATGAAAAAAGGGATTTGTAAAAACCAGCCCGGGAATAGATTCAGCTGTGGCCCCTCATGCATTACCATGTACATTAGCACCATCATGTGGTGCAATGCTGGCCTGTACCACACAAAGTGAGCTGAAACCATCTCTGACCATCTCTTGTGCTGAGAGAGCAGGGGGAGAGTTTCCCACCTGAAACCACAGCAGGAATTCTCTTAAGCACTGAAAATGCTCCCCTGGCACAATTCCAAGTTCAGCCATTCTGGGGGTCCAGCAGACTGGAGTAAGCAGAGCATGGCTGGCCTCAGAACTGACAGTGGAACAAGGGGAAAGAGGGGAGAAAATGTCACCCATCCTCTCCAGAGGGGCAGGTTGGACAAGGAAATCAATTCCCTTGCCTTAGCACAGGGGGCTGGTTTGTTCTGCTGGCTGCAGTTTGCAGTGCTGTGCAGAGCAGAAGGTGCTGCCAGGGTGCAAAGCCCTCCTGAAACACTCCCAGGAAGGGCCTGATGAGGACAAAACATTTGTCCATAGGTACAGCAAGGTTTGCACAGCCCTTGGGAGAATTTGTGTGATCCTCCTTAGTCTGGTGAGGATGTGATGTCACCTGGCAAAAAACTGAGGGAGGAGCCTGAGCTGGAATGCAACCTTTTTGCTGTCCAAAAAAAACCAAAAAAACAAAAGATTCTGAAACTCTGGTTAGCCAGGGCTTTATCTTTTCTTAGGATCTACCCAGAAGGGATTCAGGTAATTGTTTCCTGGATGCATTAGCTGAGAGCATTTTGGCTGGGCAGTTCCATTCAGGTGGAGCTCTTCAGATCCATCCTGCTGCAGCCCATCCTCTCTCAGTGCTGCAGTGCAGTAGGCAGCCAGGTTCCAGCAGATTCACCCCAAAACTCGGGTGGTTGTGTGGGAGGAGGCTGATCACTGGTCCCCAGGGCAGGGGGTACACTGCAGAAGTCTTAGACTCCTACTGAAAACTTCCAGTCTTTTTACAGAAAGGGATTCTCTGTCAGCAAGTGAAGTCCTACAGGCAGATGAAATCCCTACAGTGTGCGAGTGTGAGCCATGCAAGGTGTTTGCACAAAGGGCTCTGATCATGCTGCAGAGTGTATCAGCAAATATTCACCTGACAGCAGATATTCTCCCTCTCTGCTCCCCTTTTTACGAGAATCAGGGAGAAAAGATCTTACCCAGGGTTAAAAATCACAGTGAAGTTAAAATACAATCTCTGGCCTTCCCAGGGTTGTGCTTTTCTTCCCAGATGCCTTTTGTTCACAGCACAATGCTGGCTAAAGAACAGCACCTTCCACCCCCAGCCCCTCTGGAGATATTATTGTCTAGCTGTCTGGAAAACAGGTATTAAGGACAGGAGGACTGGCAAGGGGATGAGGAGCTGACAAACAAGGGGATTAGTGTGTGTTTACAAGTTGCTGCCTTTGGGAGCCATCCCCGGAGGTTTTGTGTTCTGGGGAGTGTTAACCCCTCCTAATGAGGGATGCAGGCTCCACTGATCAGTGAATCCATGAGATGTTTGAAACTCTCTAGCCCAGTCCTGATCCCCAAATAGACTATGTGTGCCTTTGTAAGTTGATTTATACCTGCATGAGACATTCCTTGGGAGTATTCAGAGGGAATGTGAGGGACACCAGAAGCAGCTCTCAGGAGCCCTGTATTTCACAGGGAGGCAGCAGAGGCTTGCTCCAAGCCAGCAGTGCCATTTAAAACAGCTCAGGCTCCTCTAAACGTGGCTGCTCCCACCTGGAGGCAGCTTGTGCAGCACCCAGAGACACCCCAAGAGTAAAACCAGCTCAGTGCCCAGAGCTGCAAGGGCTGGCTGAGGGCTCACACACTTGCCTGAGCTACAGGCTGGGTGTGCTAACACCATCTGTGAGATCCCAGCTGAAAACCAGCAGGGAGGGCTCACACACTTGTGTGGGGTACAGGCTGTGTGTGTCACACACCATCCCCCCTGAGATCCCACCTGAAGAACCAGCAGCAGATGTGAAACCTGGGCCAGGTTTCCTTCCTGCCATTCCAGCAACCTCCTCCTTTCAGCAGCTGAGGTGTCTCAGTGTGTGTGATTCCCCTCTCACTGGGATGTCAGGGAAGCCCTGCAGGATGCAGGAGCAGCCTGTGAGCAGGGGTGGAAGGTGCAGGCTGTGGCTGGGGTAACACGAGAGGTGCAGCTATGAGGTAGCGTCTCAGGCAGTGTCAGGGTGTTTTATTAACCCAGAAATGTGATAGCTACTGTTGTCACACTTCAGTGTACAGAACAATCCATTCACAAACGAGAAAAACAGATCCCTGCACAAATGCCTTTGCCCTGACTTCATGCAGTGGCACAGCTGGAGTGCAGTGGGCTGACCCCAGCGTGGGGCACAGCAGCTCTGGGGCTGGAGGAGAGAGGTGCCAGCAGGGATCTGCTCTTCAGCTGCTTGGCTGCAGTTATATACAGCAATATACACCCCAGTGAGGGGGTGATAAGAGGGCTGATGAGATGAGAGCAAGATGCAGTTGTGTGTCATTTTGAGAATTATCTAAAATGCTGCAGAAAATCTCATTCATATGCACAAGAACCATCTGTCATGTTTTGCCACTGACAAAGAGTTTGGTTACTTGTTTGGGGATTTCTTTTTTCCTTTTTTGAAAGGGGCTAGTTTAAAGTAATTCATCAAACTCATCATTGTGTAAAGAAGGTAAAATAAATTCTGTGATTTACAGAACACTGAAGTGGTGAAGAATTACCTTGGTTATCTGCAGTTGTTCTGACTCCACAGTCCTGTGGTACCAACTGTCACAGCTTTTAAACTCTGTTGAAAAATCAGCCAAAATAAAAGACAGTGTTCATCAGCTTGCAGGCTTTCTGTTCTGCTCTCACCTGTAAGGCTCATGGAGAAAGGAGAGTTAAGGTGCAGGGGGAAACTTCCCAATTTTTCTCTTCCTAATCTTAATGCTGAGACTGGGAAAGAAACCAAAGGAATAACATTTCTCACATTTTTGAGGCAGGGCCTCCCCCATTTGAACAATGAGGGATTTTGGAAGATAAGATCTCAAGCACATACTTCATGCAGGCTGAGCTCCAAGTGTATATTCTGGTTAAATTTCCTGTGCACAGATTTCCTCATTATTGACACACATTATTCCTCAGCTCACTCTGGGGCTGGGGCAGTGAAGGAGTGTTTGTTGCCTTCAGTGCTTCAGCCCAGCTTCCCTGCACATCAAAGGCAGCTCAGCCCCCTCGGAGCAAACTGGGAAAGCACCAGCAGGACAGGCAGGGCAGGCTCTCTGGAAATCTCCCTGGGACAGATCTTCTCCCCTGTAATTATGTGGGCACACACCTCCTGTCCAGAGCAGTATTCTCACAGGGAGAAAGGCTGCCAAGTCTCTGCCTTATCATGCATACAGAGCAGAAAAAAACTCAGCTTTCCTGGCTAAAACACAAGCATCTCCATGTCTGTCTGCATAAGGAGTTCCACTCACTGGGTTATTCAAGAGCTGCTGTGCCCTTAGATAACAGCAGATCTCACACACACTCTCTGTCTGTTCATATTTTGTGCAAGTGCTATGTGATACTTGTTGCTAACAATTAACTGGCTAGACTACAATACTAGCAAATTGTAAGATTTTATCTCCTTGATATTACACTTAAAGTGATTTTGCATTACATTATTTCAATTTTTTTACCCACAACATTTACTCACTATTATATTTTTTTTTCATCTGCCTCCTAGGACTGCGACCAGATCCACATAGATGATGTATCATCAGATGATAATGGTCAGGATCTAAGGTATGGGGTGTCCCAAGCTGGAAGCTGCAGGACAGGCAGTCCCCAGCCATTTGGAAGTAGCAGGGGCCTGGCCAGAGATTCTCAGACCTGCACTGTCTCCCCTCCTGGCTCCATGCTGTCTGCATTTATTGAGCACACACAAGTACAGAGTCCCCTCTCTCACATTGTTGTGTCTGTGCCTTCTCTCAGGCCCTGACTATGCTGAGCTTTGGACCATTCTGGGAAATATGTCCAAATTAGGTTGAGCTCCAGTCAGACCACACCAGGTTCATATATGATTTCACCAGACAATTGTCACAGCTGTTGCCAAAATGCTTCAAAACCAGACTGAAAGGTTTCCCACTCTCCAATCTGTAGTGAATGGGCTAAGTAGAGAGGAGCTGGACTTTGCCATTGCAGATCTTTGTTGAAACTTGTACCCAAAATGCACCAAACATTACCATTACCTGTGTGAGTTGGGTCATCATGTTCATAGAAACTACTTCTGTACAATTCCATCTGCTTTTCCCAAAGTGTTGCCTGCAGAGCAACAAAAGGAAAAGAATGAAATGTGCAGAACTCATATTGAGCTTTGCAATTTGTGGTTTTATGGGGGATTATTGCGAGAAATCGATGCAGGAACAGAACATATTTTTAGATCTGTGCTGCTAATTGTGCTGAAGATGAACTTCAGTTCCGTACAGCGTGTCCTGTGTGTGCCTCTTGTCCCCACATTTCTTTTCAGCCCTTTCCCCTCCCTGCTGGCACTGTGCAGGCTGTAATTACACTGACCTCTCCCGTTGCCTCCTCCCAGCACGTACAACTTCTCTGCAGATGGCTTCCACAGCTCCACTGCCAGTGCAAACCTGTGCCTGGGCTCGGGCGTCCACGGCGGGGTGGACTGGATGAGGAAGTTGGCGTTCCGCTACCGCCGGGTCAAAGAGATGTACAACACCTACAGAAACAATGTGGGGGGTAAGTGCCACTGCCCAGGCCAGCAGCAGGCCTTCCATCCTCCCAAAAACTGCAGAGCCTCTGGGGCCATCGCTGGAGCAGGTGTAGGAGCCTCATGGTGTTCTTCACAGTGAGCTGAGCAAGCGCCCCCGCAGTCACCCTGAAATGTGGTTCTGTACAAGGCTTGTGGGAGTCACACTAAAATACCTGGTTTGTGGTTTGAGAAAGACTCGGGTCCCAGTATGGAGCTTTGTTTTGTAATTTATTTGGCAGGAAAGTAACCTTCTCCAGTTTTCCAGAATGCTTAGCAGGCAAGCAAACAGTTCAAAACTAAATATGTCCTTTTTTTTATACACAGCATGTCTGATTGCTGCCTGAAGGCTTCCTTGTATTATAGCTACTTGCTTTAAGCTCCCCTAAAACAATACCACCAGAAATCAGGATTCCCTGGGTGGCTCCTTCATCTCACCTAGTTCCAGACAGGTCTTCCAAGAGACTCTCAGCTTCCTTTTCAGTACATCAGTGCAGGTTTCCCTCTGACTAGGAAAAGAAAGAAGCAAAACTCAAAGCATCACCACAACTTATTTATTGGTTGGAGGACAAGTCTACCCTGCATGCACTGGAAATGGGGCATGGCTTTTCAGGAGGAACAAAACCATCCTGGCCTCAGGTGTGTCTCTGCCCAGGTCACTGCCCACTTTACACAGCTCTTCCATCTCCTTGCTCCCTTCCCATGCAAGCTTCATGCTCACTCCAAGAAAGGTGTTCCAGGGAGGTCCTGCCATGTGTGCTTGACTGAGCCATTCCAGCAGAGGGGAAGGAAGCTGAGCTGCAGCAGCAGAGGATTGTGCAGGAGCTGAGCCTCATGGCAGTGACAAAGGGAGGCAGTGGCACCAGGGCCAAGAGCGGGGCAGTGGCAGGGTTCAGAGCACAGGCAGGTGCCCTTTGGCATTCCCATGCAATTCCCTTTGTGTGCTTTCCCTGCTTGCAGGTTTAATAGGAGCTCCTAAGAGGGAGACCTGGCTGCAGCTGAGAGCAGAACTGGAGGCTCTGACTGATCTCTGGCTCACCCATGCTCTGAAAGCCCTGAATTTGATACATTCCAGGTAAGAGCAGCTCCAGGAATTGCCTGTGGGTTTAATCCAGGAGCTCCTTTGCTTCCCTTGTTCCCCCCCTCTAAACAAATTGAGACACATTTACAGGGCTTGGCTGGCCAAGCCTGTGGGAGGCCAGTCTGCACATGTTTGCCAGGCTGAATTATGGAGGGTTGGGGTGAGCAAAAGCAAAACAATCCTTGTCCTTGCCTTTCCTTGGCTCCCTCAGCCATGGCTCCATTTTCAGGTTTACAAAAGAGGAGAGGGAAGAGCCCTTCTGTCCCTGAACATGCTCACTCACAGAACCCAGCATGGACATTACTACATTGTGTTTAAATTCCCACCAAAGCAATCCTGGCAAGCTTGCAGTAAGGCTGCATCACTGCTGCTCGTCTGGTTGATGTTTTTTTCATTCTACTGAGCTGATCAAAAGACATTTCTGGTTCTCACATTATCTCCCTCTGGCTGCAAAATCCCCCACTGGCTTGGGAACTTCAGTGGCAGGAACAGTTTGCTTCCTACCACTTTTCAGTCCAGGGTGAAAGAAATAAACCCAGATTTCTAATAACTTCTGTTTCCTAGGCCCAACTGTGTGAATGTGTTGGTCACCACAACTCAGCTTATACCAGCTCTGGCTAAAGTGCTTCTCTATGGGCTGGGCACTGTCTTCCCCATTGAAAACATTTACAGTGCAACAAAAACAGGTAAGAGCAAACTGACTGAGGCCTTACCTAAGGCAGGCTGAAGTTTTGTCCCTAAGTCATGCAATGAGTGAGCTTTATTTTTAGCTCCCTACTTACAGATGTCTAATTCACATCCTGACTCCCACACTTAACCTAGTACAGACTGCAGGGGGAAAAAAAAAGTCTAAAAAACACTTCTCAAGTGTCTCCAAGGGGAAGTGAGCCAGATACATAGAAATGTACCCTATGGAGCACTGTCTGCTCGTGGGATGTCCAGCTGCACCCAGCTGGAAGGAAGGTCTGGTTGGAGCTGTTACAGAAACACTTTTTGGATGCTCTTGCTCTTGCAGAGGGGTCAAGTGTGCTGAATGAGCTTTGTGAAGCTTTGTGAGTGATGAGTACTGGTAGGGTTGGCTTGGGGATTCTTTGTGTTCTGTTCTTTCTGGTGTGTTTGAGGATTGCATTTTCATGTTTTTACTGCAACCAGAATGAACAGAAGAGGGCTCTGGAGACTGAATGCACCAGTGTCACATCGGTCTGCCAGCCGGTAGCCTAAGCAGGGCTCCACAGTCACAAAGCTCACAGGAAACTGGCAGCACTTGCAGGTCCTTGGCTGGCAAACAAGTGCTGGTGACTGTCCTGAGATGGAGAGGATCTGCCTCAGAAGAAGATCCAGTTTAAAAAGAAAGCAAAGAGTGCTGCAGCCAGTTCAGTCAGGGGATAACTGTGCCTCAATGTTAGCTCTGCCTGTGGTGTGTGTCCAGATTAAAAAATGTATCTTCTCTTGTGTTGCCCAGGGAAAGAGAGCTGTTTTGAAAGAATAATGCAGAGGTTTGGAAGGAAAGCCGTATACATTGTAATAGGAGATGGTGTTGAAGAGGAACAGGGAGCAAAAAAGGTAAAGTTTGTGGATGCCATGCTGGATTCTTCCAAGTTTTTATTGCAATGACCCTTTGTTTATTTATTAAATTCAAGAATTTAATGAAGCTCCCTCCATTTGAAGCAGCTTACAATTGGTCTCATTTCTTAATATGTAAAACACTCAACAATCACCTTGTCAGAAATTCCATACTCTAAATCTCCCCCACTTTGGCAGCTGGTACAATATTTCAGGTAATTGCTGTGTCACATGTTCCAGGAATCATTCTTGCTTAATGATGGCTGTAAAGACATGTAAAGGGAAATTCCAGTGTGTGATCTCAGATGAGCAGGCAGAGTGAATTTCTGATCTGTACATGCAGATTTGTAAATTCTAACTTGTTGGAATTTGTTTTGAATTACTTACTATTACTTACACATATCCATACATGTGTTTGTATTTGTGACTCATTGAGATCATGAGTGTAACTTCATTATAGCAAATACCAAAGGGCTCGTACAGAGTTGCTGCCTTCATCAACAGCTTCTGGAACAATGTAATTAATTTCACAAGCAAAATGAAATTAGAAAATTGTACTGAATACAAAGAACAGAAACTGCAAAAGCAGTGTGATCATGAATAATGAGAATTGGAACAGCCAAAGTTTTCATTTCCTAAACTTTAGAACAGAAACATGCCTGGAACTTTAATTTATTTGGCTGTACAGGGCCAGGAATACAATTTGTTAATGGCAAACAATATTTGCAAGATGTCTTTGTGTACCCTGGGTCCTGTGCTCCTGAGGTGACTGGAGAAATGTGATGGAGCTGCCTTTGCTCCAGGAGCATTGCACATGAGTTGAGGTGCAGGAACTGGCTGAATGAGCTCCATCTTCAGCAAACCTTAATTTTTAACAGATACACAAATGCTGTAGCTCAGGTGATGTTGAAATATTATATCACAGGAGCTCAGCTGTACAGCTGAACCTGGTATCTCATTCTCACTGCAAAGACTTTCCAAGCAAATTTAAGTCCTTTGGTTGCACAAGCCCAGTAACAAAGGGATCCCAGAAAATAAGGTGGGGGGCACATGTTCTATCCCCAGAGCTGTATCTCAGGTTATCTTCAAAGCAGCAGAAACACAGTTTTTTATAGTGTATTTTTCCTGCCCAGTGGAAGCAACAATATCTGCACCTTGGAAAACCACCTAAAACAACTGCAGATGGTTTTGTAGCTCAGGAAGGGTTAAGGAGCTGTCAGGAAGAGCCCAAATGCAGGACTGGGGCTGAAGTGACCATGGCCTGCTGCTTGTGGGCTCAGTGCCACACTTCAAAGGCAGGGGCTCAGTGAGCAGGAGTGCATCAAAGGCTGCAGGGGCTTCTGCCTGCCTGGGGAGGGGGGCAGGTTCAGGAATCTCCCCTGCTGGGGCTTCAAGGGCCTCCTGTCCCTGGCCCGAGCAGCTCGGCCATCAGCAGAGCACATTCTTTGCTGGGCTGTTGCCTCCTTTGATTGATGGCAATCGTTAATCAAACCTTCTACACACCTGAGCTTGATACAGAAAAAACAAAGAAGGGAGGGGACAGGCAGAGAGCCTTTTGCTGCTCTGCTGACAGCACTGATAACATCTCCAGTTTTGTGGGTCATTTTTCTTCACCTGTCTGATGAGTGATAAATCTGTAACTGCTGAACAACAGGAACGGCTGGGAGGCCAAGTTTTCTTTTGGTTTAAGAAAGAAAAACATAATTTAATGGAAGGGGTTTAATAGAAACTGGGGGAGGGGAAGGAAATAACTTTTCCGCTTAAAGTGAAATTGCAGAGCAGTGGATTTCAGTCTCTTTAGCTGTCTTGGTTTGCTTTGTTCCTACATTTATAGAAAATGCAGTATGACCTACTGTTCCAGTTAATTGGGAAAGCGAATTGTTAGCAAGCATTTTGATTGTGTGGTATTTTATCCCTTTATTTACATTTTTATACATTTTAATAACTTCCTTTTCCAATAGATTGATTTAATTCACTTGTCTGTGGATCACTGATAACAGCGTCCACTACTGATATTCACTTAAAACTGTTTCTATAACACTGCAATTCTAGAAACATTCCTAATTAATTTGGGGGGGGTAAGGAAATAGGAGCAAAGTTTAGCATCCAGCCCACATCCTCCATCACCTGTGAAGCAGGATACTCCTCAGTTGTGGAGGATGTGTCTTCCTGTGTGCACAGATCAACAGAGACACTTCCACTTTGTCCCTTCCTCCCTCCCTAAGACGAGCCTCCTTCCCTCTGGCACTGTGACAAGTACAAAACTCTGTTCCTGAGGGTACAAGCTAAGGAAGTTGTTTTGATCTCAGTATTATACAAAAACAGGAACAAAACCCTGCACTCTTTTGGTTTCACTCTAGCACAACATGCCCTTCTGGAGAATCTCCTGTCACGCTGACCTGGAAGCTCTTCGGCACGCCTTGGAACTTGAATATTTGTAGCAGATCCCAACATCTGAGCACTGGGAGGGCTTCACTCAGACTCTTACATCGGTTCCAGCTATTCCTCATGGTTTTCTTAGTAAAAAAAAAATCCCACAGCAACTGCAGTTTTTCTTTTTTTTGAAGGGGAACCCTTTCAGTGGAAGCCTTTAAGAACTTGCAGCCAAAGAATATTGTCTCAAGTCCTCCTTCCTTTGGACAGAGGAAAATGCTCCTGATCAGTCCCTGGGATGCTGCAGTTGCTGGCTGAGGTGGAGGCACAGAGCTCTGATGGCCCTTTTGCCATCAGCAAGGCAAATGCTACAAGTCTGGGTCTCCCTGTCAGCATCCTTGGTTTTCAAAGGGGAAGAGGACACAGCAAGGAGTCTCTGCACGATCCATCACATCACACAGGACCTTCTGAAAATAGGAGTGAAACTGTTGATTTTTTTTGTTGTTGTTTTGTTTCCTTTTTTTGTATTTTTTTAATTTATGAACTAATCTCATTACTCTGGTATTAAGCTCTGTACCTGTTTTTCATCTGGCTTTTGGGGGTTGGGAGGGGTGGGGAAAGTCTTACTGTTCTAAATTAATAGTTCATTTCTCCAGAACAAACTCTGGGGAGAATCATATTGTGTACATGAGTAGAAAGGACACAATGGTACTGCTGGTAAGAACTGTGGCTGTGGTTTTGAACCTCACCAAGAGGGTACATGGACTGTGCCTGTGCCTACACGGTGCCTTATGCTGCCTTCTTGGGGCTGAGGATGGGGAAAAGTACCTTGTGATGAGTGAAAGGCATTAAATAAAAACATGTTTACATTTTGGGGGACTGGAGTACCTGCCTTCTCTCCCAGCACTCTTGGGTCTAAAGGTGGAATGTGTGCTCCCCGTTTCAAGGCTGGCCTGGTAATGTTGCTGTCAAAATATTTAAATTCTCTGGGCCTGGGTGGATCTCTTAGTTTGAAAATGGCTGATTGTTCCTTGCTGTGGCAGCAGGTAAGGTGAGAAGGATCAAAGCCTCTCTGGAAGGAGGGCTTAGAGATGCAGCAAATGCTGCAGCCCTCACCTCTCAAAGGCTTACACAAACTTGAGGGATACTCCTAAGCTCTAAAAACATTTAGGGAAAACAGTGCTGGATCTGAGAGGGGATTTTCTGCCAAGCTAAAGCAGAAAATCTGAAATTAATCCAAGGCAGCAGCTGTGACACATCGTGAGCGTGAGCAAACCCAGCCTCTCCGTACACACTGTGGGGGCATTTGCAAGGAGCTGCTCTCTGGCCTCAGCACAACTCCATGCAAAATGTCACTTTTCTAGCACAGGCATTGCAGGTCTCAGGGCTTGCTGAGAAGGATTTTTTCCTCAAGGTTTCCCTGCTGTAAGAATGGTTTCCTTCACTTGTGATATAACTTCCTATTTGTGACAGAGTCAGTGGAGAATTGACTAATGTTTACAGGGTAAGTGCTCTGGTAAATAAACTTCTGAAAGAATAAAAAATGTCAGGGATTGCAGATTCCCAGAGCACAACTTCAGCTTTTAAGACCCCATCCATCAGCTAATTGATCTTCCTTGAAATTCCAAATTTAACACCTGACTTAATCTAGTCAATTGTCTGAGCAGTGATTCTGGGTTTTTTCTTAAAGATTCTTGGAAGATTTTACTTTCAGAATATATTTCAAGGTTTGAAAGCTCTTGGTGTTGTTGCTGACTTTCTTAGCAGAGCTTTGGGTGGGACACACCAAGAGTCAGAACACATCTGTGACACAGGTGTCACCACTTCCTTCCAGTCACCATGGCACATTAATCTCTCAGTCCAGCAAGAGTATCAGGATTTACTGTCCAGGGAATTTATCATGGACAGAAGAGGGGATCTACAGCAGTTTTGTACTTAGGCACATGCAGAAGACCTGGAAACATGCACAGACACGTGTACAGGTCTTGCTCAGTTCCTTCACCTGTAGTTTTTATGTATTTCTACATTTTCTACATACTTTACTAGGATTTGGTCACCTGTTATTTTAAGGAAAGAAAACATTTCTTCTGTAGAAAAAAAACAATGCTCATTAATAAAAAAAAAACCCTCCACAGGCTGGAACAGGTGTCAGAAAGCAGTGGGGTTTCCTACAATTTGTACATCACTTTTTCCTCTAACACAAGGCCTTGTTTCAGCATCCAAGGTCCATGGGGAAGGCCAAACCTCATTTCAGGCTTTCAAGTTTTATGCATTTCTGTAAACAGTAGCACTGGGAACACGAACTGTGGTTGGTTTACAAATGCCCAGAACAAGGTAACTGCAGGAGCAGGAACTTCAGACAATATTCATGGATTTTACAATGCTTAATAAGCTCCCTGTTTCTTTTTACTTATGACACACACAGAGAAGTCTTGTCCAATTCCTGCTCTCTTGAGGGGCTGCAGTTGAACTCAGAGGCCCCATTTCTACTCACAAATACCCTTAACACTGACATGTATCTGTCCAACCCCAATCCAACCACTGAGTAAATGATACACAACATAAATTGGACAGGCTTGGATCCAAAGGTCCCACACTTCTGAGACAGAAGATGCCAACATGGGTGAAATTACCTGTGCTCTGGAGACTGTGCAGAAATGAACCTTCCTCCAGATTGAACCAAAACTGGAAATCCAGGAACACAGAACATTTTTCTAAAACAGTTTAATAAAAAAATTGTGACGTTTCTTGAAAAATTGGGAGAAACCCAAAGCATATTGTGTGTGTCACCTGTCTTAGTCACAAAGAAACACAATTGTCAAAAAAGATATTTAAGTTTAATACAAATTTTATACAAAGAAAATGTGAAAAAATACTTCCATATGCTAAAAGCAATTATGCTTCACAAATAAGGCCAGCTAGGCTAGTTTTGACACAACTGCAATTAATGAATATTCTGTTCTCACTTTTTTTTTTTTTTATTCTAATACTTTTTTCCCTCTAATCTGGGTACTAGCTGGAGACTGTACAAACCGCATTCTTATATAAACAATGGGAGAAATCAACATGACTAAAATGTACAACAGGATGTACTGGAATGATATCATACAGTTAATTTTCTCATATACATACATCACCTTTGCTTTGTTCAATGCTTTCGTTTTACACAACATACAAAATGGGACTACAGCCTCAGTGTAACAGACAGCATCTCCAGGGGGTGCTTCCTCTCATACTGCACTGCTTCATGCTTACAGAAAAACATAAATTCCATCATATAAATAATACATGCTCTGGCCCAGCATCAAAAGTCCTTTGCCCATGTTTCCCAATGCATGTTTTTCTCCACACCTAGTTCTTCTTCCAAGTCCTTTGGGAGGATTTTTAAAAAATAAGAAAACTGTGAAGCATAGCAACAAACTTTCCTCAATCTTTGATATCAGTAATCAGAAATCCTGCTACAACCAGCTGCTATTACACTTTGCAAATTTTCTGATCTTAGACTGAATGAAATTTTAAAATAATTTTAACCTGTAAACATTAAGATTTGTTGTCAGCCTGGTCATTGTGAAAAACAGTTTACATTTTTATGGATTTCAGGTCCATAATTTGCCTAATAGAGTTAGTTGAAAAGATATATCCTTCATCACTTGGTTGTTCAGAAAAATTCCACAAGAGTTTCAAAGTGCAGAAATTTTTTTCACTCCAAATGCAAAAAGTTGTTCAGATTTTCTGTATCAGATTATTTGATGCAGTTTCCCAAGACCAGTTCTCAGCATTAGGTTGTGGTAAGGCTCTTTTAAACCTTCCTTTTCCAACTTCAAACACTCTTTATAAGTTAAAGTCAATACAAATATAAAAAGGAGATGGTACTCTAATGACATCCACAAATTGTACATTATTTACAAAAGAAGCATAGATTTAATATGGATCTTACCTGTCCTTAGCTTTTCTAAGCCAGCACTAATGCTTTACATTAATGTAGTGTAATTAATGCTTTGTACACATACACAAAGCTAAAGTCTGAACCTCTGAGGTTAATCCAAAAAACTGTGTTTATATGTCACATTTCTATTAGATTTTTTTATTCCAACAATTGTATGAACTTCTTGTTAGCAGTTAGACTCTTCGTACTTGGACTGGCATTGTGGTCTGAACATACTGAACTCCAGTTCTCATTGCCACTGTCCCAGCAGAAGGACTTACCACTACAGGAATGGTCTGTGGATTAAAACCAAGAGAAACAGATTGTTATGTTAAAGGTCACATAAACATGACCACAGAAATAGTGATTTGTTTTCCAGGGGAAATCCAGAACAAGTTCCAATTTTGTGCAAGAACTAATAATACCTTTATTACCACAGTATTACCTCATTCCAGGGGAGGAGTAGTGCATTACTTCCCTATAGCCAAGAGTTTCTGTGTTCTCATCACTGCTCTAGAATTACAGGGACAGGAGGTGCTATAGGGGCTGCACACACTGCCTGTGCTTGGAGGGTGAGGGTTTCAGAGTTACATCCAGTTATGTATTTTCTGCAAACTAATACGTGGGAAGAGGAAAAAGGGCTAAGAAAATCCTTTGTCATTTGAAAAAGTTCTGACAAATCAAACTGGAGTACAAAAATACCCTTGTTTATAAGTATATTCTCGTTACACGTTACTTAAATCTTTTTCCCCAAAAGGAACTTTCCCCCATGCATTCAGTCTACACAGAAGAGAACAAAGAACATCCATTTGAACAAAAAAAAGTACTTAAGTTAACTTCTGCACAAATCAATAGCAAAAACATCAGCATTACTGGGAACTGTCTTACACACCCTGTAAAAATATTAATATAGAATAAACTTTACACTTCCATCATACTGATCATGATTTATACATCTCAACAAATGGAGTTTCAGGACATCTCTATAGGTGGTAATTGATTCTACAGATGCAGAGACAAAGGCACAAGAATGTTAAACAATCTGGTCAAGGTCACATCACTCTGGAGATCTGTAAGAGGATTTATTGAACCTAAAGTCTGTATCTTAACCTTCCTCCAAAAACGTGAGAAAGTCTAGAAATGTCTCTACCGTACAAACTGCAAAGTGTTTTCCGACACAATTCCAGTGATGCACAACTGGTGATCAGACAAACGCATCCATTTCAGCTCACAACATCTTGTGGAAGAAACGGGGAGTGAGATTTTGAGGAACCTGAAAGGGATGCACAGATCTTCCCCCAATGGTAGTGTGACATTCCAGAGAGGACATGGAAGAACAAACACAAGTTCACTGAAGCCCAATGTTTCCCCACACTGATTCAAGAAACCACATGAGTGTCTTAATGATATTCCACAAAGACTCTGAGTATCCCTGCTGAGATGGATTACAGCTCCTTTGTGACTGAGTCTGTGCCTTCCAGAAGCCTACTCATTCCATTCCCTGGAATGCAAAGAAGATGGGTTCATATTTTTACATTATTTTAACTGCAGGAAAAATAAAAAACAAACATGGGACCAATTTGCTAAATAAATTCAAAATTACTGCCATTTTGTAATGATTTCAGACGTGTTTACAAGGTTCAGTGGAAATGGTACCCAGAAGATACAATGGAAGTTGTTTCTAGTTGGACACAAAGTGCAAACTGAATTCTAAAGAAGCCATTATGTAAGTCACTGTCAGTACTAGAGGTGGGGAAATTAAGGTTGCCACAGTTGCCTTTTAAATATACACACTTACACACATGGAATTAATTAATTAATTTCAGTTCTTAGCACGATCAGAATATGGAATGTGCGAGACTCCTTAAATGTGTTAAGATCATTCCCTGAGAGGTAAATTTTCCACCTCTGCCAGTTTTACACATATGTACATTTTGCATACATATTAAACATGCACTAAGGTTTAAAATTATTTAAATTGCACGTGCAGTCATTAGAATACAGAGGTGTCTGTAGCTGTGCAAGACTAATGCAAATGTGTACAAAGTTATAAACATGCACAAATAAAGTTGGAAACCTTTCACACCTTCCAATTCTGCTTTACATAACTCAATACACTTTGTGTTACAGAAAACAGATGAGGGTAACTGCCATTTTTCTGATTACACAAAACCACCATAGGATCTTACAACCTCGCAGCTATTCACAAAAGAAGCCTGATGTCTTAGAAGTCTGCTATTGGATTTTAAAACACATACAAAACCTTATTGTTAATGGTAGTTCAGTCCAAGCAACTCAGGGCCAATGCTGCAACGGTGCACAGTGGTCTCAGGTGAGACCAAGTGGAATTGAAATGCTGTGAGGAATGTGGGAAGTCTGCATCCCCACCAAGAGCTGTGTTTGTGTGGAATCTGATGGTTGTAAAGCACTGTTTGTGCATGAGCGTGTATCCACCAACACACACCCAGGTGTGTCCTGCAGCTGGGGTGTGCACAGGGAAAGAGAGACACAGAGGAACGTCTACAGCACATCAGGCCTCACAGTCACAGTGTGGGTAAGCTACACTGGTAAATCAGATGGTTTACAACAGTGTTTTAAGTCAGAAATGAAGTTACCCACACATGGGCTTCCCTGCTGAACCCAGCAGAGGCAGAGCACGTGCCGTGACCAGGGCAGCATCAGCTCAGTAGCTGGCTCTGACATGAGCACTGCAGAGCACCAACAGCTGAAACAATGGGCTAATATGGTGTACAAAATACAAAAATCCAACTCACTTTTGTCCCATCTACTGTGACTGACACTAGGGAATTCGGATGTCCTTGGGTTAAGCCTTTGATGGAAAAAACCCAGGTCTGATTCCAATGCGATTTCTCATTTCATAATGCTAATGTGCAAGACTGCATGGGAGAGACACTGCTGACAAATGCATATTCTTTTTCACAGATACTGAGATGTCACAGGAGTATCAAGCATAGCTCAGAAATAATTAAATCTCTAAATCTCTTTAGGATACCATAGACAAAACGATATTTAAAAGATATTTTAAATGAATTCTATATATTTACATTGATGTTGTGGTCAAGTATATACATGAAACAGACCAGTAATGTGAAATGGCCTCTGCCTGTCCTCAGTGCCTTTGCCAGACTTAAAGATTTCTAAATCTTGCAATCACAAATGGAATGAAAGGGTGGAATGTTGCACAGCAAAATAAAGCATTTTGCACTGCAAGTTGAGACTATACCAGTGAATTCATCTCTTGATACAACAGCAGACGGAGACAACCCCCCAGAGATAGTGAGCAATTTTAATGCCAGGAACAGCATTGCTGCAGACTTTAAATGATGATGCTGTACTTACAATTGTGGGTTGAGTAGTTGGAATATAGGTGGTGGTCTGCGGTACCTGGACCAGTTTTATAGGCTGGGTGCTTGTCACACCTGTTGCTATCTGCAGAGACAGCACAGGCAACCTCAGTAGAAGCCTCAGCTTGTACATAAATTCCACCTAGTTGTTACATTATTATTGTTATGATATGCAATTTATGTTGGATGTTTTCTTTGTGTTAAAATTTGCATCATAATGAATTCACAGGTTACTTCTTTGTTAATAAAACAAAATTCAAATTATGAACATGATCAATGTATACAGCATGATGTTTCAGGTAGAACATCTATATAAAAGCAATTCCATATCTGTGTAACTGGAATATTCCCTGGCAGGTTTTAGGTCTCACATTCCCTACTTCCCCAGTAATACAAAGCTTGTGCTGCCATAACAATGCATACAAACATTAAGTGAGTGAGCCAGAGTTTAACCAACTTCATCAAAACATTTAAGTGAAACAGCACCTCCTTTTCCCCCCTTCAAATCTGTTCCCCAAGTTACTCCCTTAGATGACATTTCAAGCCCAGAGATCTAACACCAGACAGTAGCAAAAGTGTCAAGAAATGAACACAGCTCTCTAAATTACTATGCTTCCCAATTCTACAGGACTATCTCGATGAGACATCATGCTGGAATCACAATACTACAAAATTAGTTTGCTTTTAATATTTTAAAATACAACAAGGCTCCTACTGACGTGGAGGATCATGTGTAAGGGTGTGAAGGATCAGCCCCATCCCCCCCCACTAAAATTTTTCATTTAATAAATCTTGCAAGGGCAGAAAAAAACTGATGCCAAAATTGCTAATAGTCAAGCCCTACCTATAAAGCAGAATTTTCTCTATAAACATTTTCTATATATGCAATGTTAAGTCCCTTTTTTTTAGAGCATTTGCTCATCCTTGCCTACTGAAAACTATCAGAGTAGATGCTATGGAGGATTTCAAAACTGCTCCGTTAACCGTAGATCCAGGTGAAGTGTTGTATCAGTGTTATGGAACATTGTGGTACCCTAATGGCAGTCTGTGGTGAGAAAGTAACTTGGTTTGAATGCAGGTCTTGAGCTTGGCCTCTGAACCCCCAGGCAAGAAGGGCTTGGAAGTGCTGCAGTCAGTATTGCTTATCAGAAGGCAACTTGTATCGAAAGATCCAGACCAGAAGCTACATTGATGGGTCCTGGAGAGAGAGAGAGAAAGAGGTCCAGTCCTCCTTGGCTGGAAGGATCAGTCAAGCCAACACAAGGCTTTTTTTGGGAATTAGTGAAAGGGAAAGGGTGTTCCCAAAGGGCAGAATGAGGTTTTTTTACAAAATGAAGAACAAAACCCACAACTCTCTATCACTCCCCAAAACGTACTCTTTGAAATATACAAATGGTTATAAATTCCTGGCTTATCCAGGGAAGCCTTTAGGGATAGGTTTCAGAGAAATCTTACACATTATTTTTTGATTGAACATTATCATTGTTTGAAGTGATGATACTCACTGTAACATTCTCTTTGCTTTTATCAGCTGAACCTTCCTTTTCCTTAGGAGTGCTGGCTGTTTCTGTGGGTGTAGACTGCACACTTGAACTGGGCTGGGATGATTTATTTAGTGTTTCTGTGCTAATTTCAGTATCTGTTTCTTGCTGTGTCGCAGTAGCTAAAATCAAGGGAAAAAGAGAATGAGGCCACTACTCAAAGGAGCCAGTCCACAGTCCCTCCTCAGAGTCACATCTGCACATGAAGAACTGAGTCACTGTGGATCCATCCACCCACCCAAACCCCCCCAGCTGTGTAAGAGGCACCATTACCTGACTGTGTGCAAGATTTCATATGCTCAGGCCAGTGAGCTTGTTGGCAGGGGTAGTCACAGTAGCTGGTATTCCAACAGCAATAAAAGATGGCCTCTTTCTTGCAGTTGGCACACCATTGCTTCTTCTTGGTCTCATCCACTGCTTGTTGCTTTTCCAGTTCCAGCTGCTTCTTCACCTCAGCAATCAAACGATCCCGTTCCTGTTCCAGGCTCTGACGCATTTCAGCCATTGTCAGTTCTACTCAAAATCCAGAGAAAGGTGGGTTTGCATTTTCCACTCCCCAACAGCAAGGAGCAACACAGTAATATTCATAAGTTTAAAGACAACATGAAATTAAAGCTAGCAGTCAAGGTAGTCCCTGAGTTTGGGCATCTGTTTCATACCTACTCAACAAATGCAAGTTTTCCATCTTTTCTTATTGTGGCACCATGATTTTTAACCACTGCCTTCCATTTGTTTAACACTTTACTTCTAGATGTCCCACAAAGAACCAGAATACAGCATAAGCACAAAAAGAACTTATGCAGCTGCTGCTAATGTGCTTTGTTTTTGCAAGCCCAAACTTTTGTTCTGCTCCAAATTCAGGAAATACAGAGGATTCCATCTCTTCTCTCATTTGTTCATCAGATCTTAGTTTCTTTACAAAGCAAAATGTGTTAGTTCCAAGAGGGACAATGTGATGAAGGTAACACATACTATAAGCATTTCCATTTTCTATGTAGGACAATACCTGACACTGTTTTGGACTGTCATTTTCATACCTAGATTATGTTTCATTTCTGAAAGTTCCTGTTGATGTAACCACTGAAGTTTTTCTATCTCAATCCTCAAACGCCGAATCTAAATATTAAAAATTTAATAGTTAGTAATAACAAACAGGGCATGGTGTGTAATGCATTATGATTACATAAAAAAACATGTCCAAAGCAATGTTTACATCAAGGTTCCTTCATATTAACATGAGGAAAAGACAATATTAAACCCCAAACCAAAGTGTGAAGTATTCAAAATATCTGTCTGCTGGATTTGCTCACCATAAAGAGCACAGGACTCTTTGAAGACAAAAAACTTCTGTTAAACTTACATTAACTTCTGTTAAACTTGATTTCTCTAAAACTGATACATCTCAAATTTCTGACTGGAATCAAGAATGTATTCCTCAGTGCTGTTTGCATTTATTAGCATGACATTTCATGTCTTTTATTTTAACTAGATGAGGCTTAGAAAAGCAAGATTATCAATTCACTGTGGATCAGGAATACAAACATCTTTGCTCAAAACTGACTTCCTTATTTTGGTTAAAGCAGGTAAACAAATTGTCACACTTTGAGCTTTATTTGTTCCCATTTATTCTTAATTTGCACTGCTTAATCTGCTTTTTCAAGATTAAAAAAACCCCTTAGAACATACTAAGTCCTACCCCTTAGGGAATATCAAAAGCAATGTATAGCATTTCATTAAAAATGCAAAGTGTTTCAAAGTATTTCAAAGAAGTATTAAAAACTATGGTTGTAATAAACTTCTGCACTACACAGTTTACAAATAATCTATTTTCAAAAAAAAAACAACTTCATTTCCAATTTTTACAAAGGTAGCAAATTCTTGACAGAAGATTGAAGAACCTGGGTTTGATGCTTAATGCTTATCTTACAGAGCCCACCTGGTATTTTTCCACCATTCTAATCATTACTTCTAAAACAGCACAGAAATTACTTATCTCTTGACAATCTTCATATATGAAACTTTGTAGATACAGTTATGTAGCACATTTAAATATACATAAAAATACTAATTTGCATTTTTCAAACTTAAAATGGAAGGGGTTTTTTAATCTTACACTAACCTCAGCTATTGTACTTCCGGTAGTATTTTTTGAAAGATCATTATATATTTCAGTCATTGTTCCTTTGATGGCATCCATCATCTAAAAGACAAAAAGAAGAGAAAATAATTCCTTGGTATATATTTTTAATAGATTTTCACTTTCATTTTCTTTCAACTTCTCTACTGGGAACCTATATTGCTACCCTTCTCTCTCTCTAAATATATGATATTTACTTGGTTCTACTTATTTAGAAGGTAGAGCACAAGAATTTTGATCAGGACTGATTTTTAAGTGTCCTGAACAGGTGAACTGCTTGACCTTCTACTTTTCTAAGAAACTGCTATTGATATCATTTATAAACAAAAAATATATAACCATGAATTTGGGGAAGAAACTCCATGCAAAAATATATAGTATTCATTGATTTTTTAAAATCTAAGTATCTAAAAGAGTATGGAAAGCTCACATCCCTTCCCTCACTGTCACTATGATGAGACCACCCCTTCTCTTTAACAATTTAGCATCTCTTTAATGTGTGAACACACATTGACCCACCTGATGAAACTACAGGGTGTTTTAAAAGAGAGGTACAACTTGAAAAGAAAGGTACAACTTCATTAAAACCTTCCTCCAGAACTTACTTTGCTGGTGTATTTAGCAATATCTGCAGCCACATCAGCTGAAGCTGTTGCAATTGGCAAGTCTGTGCTGAGTGAAGAAGAAAGTGTGCTTGCAGATCCAGAGCTGGTAACCATGGAAATGGGCTGAGTGCTTGTGACCAGGGTTATAGTGGATGTGGAAGTGCTCTGGGTGATCTCTTTTTGCTGCACAGCTAAGAAAAGAGAACATTGAGGGGATCGATCACACAAGGAATTATGAAAACAACAGGCAAACTTTCTACCTTCAATATCTAACTAAACTGTGTGCATGTAGCCATTTCAAATTTGTATTATTTATACAATGGTGCCATCTAATGATTAATTACACAGTACTCAGCCACTGAACTTGTACATAATTGTAAGGCTTAGAGGTAATGAAGTAAATATAACTTTGAAACTTTAGACTGGCCAGAGCAGAAGTCTCTCTCAGTTCTAATGACTTAGCTGCTGGAGTATTGTTAAAATGGTGGTTTTTTAAGAATAAAACTTTTCAAGCTATTTTTACTGATTCATATTATAAAATATGTCTTCATTGCCAATATCCTCAGTGGTGGAATAACCAAAATAAACAATTTATTCATCTTTATGTGCTATATTTTTCTTTATGCCAAATCAGTATATAAGAAATCTATAGATTTTATAGCTTTCACATGATAGATTTCCAGAGTATAATATTTCAGATGGAACATTGCCATGATGTGCTCAATAGTAAACAATACTGAGGAAACAAACTCATGGGCTGAACACAAAGTTTAGCCCCTACTATTAAAGTATGTATTAAAGTATGATTCTATTTAAAGTTTAGCATTTAACTTCTCCAATTTTCACATTTATTTTTCCTCACTCCATATTTCTGTATCAATTTGTGCAGTCTAAAAGCAGAAAGATGCCACTTCCTCAACACTGCTTAAATGACAGGAACAAAAGCAGTTTGGGCCCAGAGAAATGAGCCTCTGTAAATGTCTGTATGTGAACCATCACCAAACCTCTCTCCTCTACAAGACCACCTGTGTGCCAGTGGTGTCAGTAGAGTGGAGAATGTCTCCTCATCAGGCACAGCAGTAAACATTTCAGTTTATTAACTTGAAATGACAAATGAAGCTGATTTACATAAAGTTGCTGTTAAGTGAAGGGAAGCATCAGCAGCACAGGTTTGTGTTACCCTGTGCCAGCTATTGGTGAAGGCTCCAGCAAAGGGATGGTGAGAAAACAGTTGTGAAAACATTCTGAAATGCCAGGGCTGTTTGCTCAGTAAACTAGCATCAAAGTCTTGTTAAACAACAGGGATTTCAAAGACAAATCCTGGAGCCTGGGTAATTTCACTGTTGTCAAATTATACTCTGAAAAACCCTTCAGATCTGTCACATAAAACTGGAAGTTATTTGTAGATACTGAGGTGACACTGGTAAACATGCAAGTGGAATAGTTAATGGTTTTAGCATATGATCCAGAAAATTATTCCATTCACCCTTCCAAGTCTGTTATGGCTATGTAAAGCAAAAATATTTACACAGACACACAGTTTTTTTGTCATTAAAATAAGAAGACATGACTCTAAATAGACACCAGAAAGAGCAAGTATAGTGAGTAACTTCTATACTAAAGACACTTATCAGAGTAGAAGCACACTTTGAGATTTTGTTTATACAGCAGAACTCTTGGCTGGGCCCTCCTGGAGCACAGGGATCACTACTGGGGAATTATGGGACCACAGGCACATTTGAGTTAGAAAAGTGTGTACCTTTAACTGCTTGTCTTGTCTGGTATCTTGTCCCCTGAGAGGACTGAGGCTGCTGTGACTGAGACTGCTGGCTCTGCTGCTGCTGCTGCCTCTGTACCTTCTGCATGTGCCACTTCTGAGAAGATGTCTGGAATTTGTTTGAAGAATTCCACACCACCCTCTGCACAGCAGGGGCAGTTTCCTTGGGCAGCAGAGGCCTCTGCTTTTTCACAGGGCTCCCTGTGGCAGCAGAGGGAGCACTGACAGTAGAAGCAGCACTGGTGGTTGCTGTCACACCAGCTGGGGGGGTCTGTGATGCAGAGCGGGTGAGCACTGGAGTTTCTGGTAGAGGCTGGGTGCTTGCACTGGAGGAAGGTGGAGTTTTACCTACAACTAAACAAAACAAAATGTTATGCCTGCTTTTCACCAACACATCTGATTTGTAATTTTCCATCTAGTTTTTGGAACTAGTATATATATATACACCTTCCAGTCTGCTTTGAATTGTTTTTCCTCAAAATCAATAATCAATCATAATCAATATTCTACAAGTAAAGTCATTTCAGTCTAGTGGAAACTGGTGGCAATTCAGATGCATCAGTGGCTAAGCAAAATAAGAAGTACAAAACCAAGAAAAACCAGCTTGACCTCATTCAAAAGATATGTGAGAGGTTAGCACTTGTTAGGGTGTTTCTGCCTTACCACTTTCACCTGTCATCCCAATTTCTTTCAGGAGAAAAAACATTCTAAAGGATTAATGTCTGAGCACTAACTGAAGGAACTATAAACTTTCTAAACAACAGTGAACTGACATTGTCAACCAAATTCAGATGACACCACGTTGGGCAGGAGTGCTGATCTGCTCAAGGGCAGGAAGGCTCTACAAAGATCTTGACAGATTGAATCAGTGGGCTGGCACAACTTAATCAGGTTCAGTAAGGCCAAGTGCTGGGTCCTGCCCAGCAAAAATTATGGATATTCATAGTTCCACTCTGCCAAAAGGAAACAGTAAAACTAATTTTGTTTAAACCAGAAACTACAACGGGCACTGAAAACTTTTTCATAGTCACAAAGGATGAACAAACACTCCTAAAAATATCTGTATTAAAACAATTTTTATCTTAATGCAAAAATAAAGGTGGCAATTCTACCTTTGGTAAGAACAGAACAGAGGGTAAACAAAAGGAAATAATTTCATCCTACCATCTTGTTTAGGAGAAGATTCTTTAGATTCTTTCTTGTTTTTCCTTCCTTCACGGGCACAATGATCATCTCCTAGATCGATGACAAGTTCACTCTCAGAATCAGAGTCCAGTCCTAGATGCACAGTTGGAGAGTCTGTTTCATCTTTCCCTTTCAGCTTTTCTTTTGCAGGATGCTGTAAACTCTTTCCCTTTTCAGAAAATTCTTTTTCAGTATCTGAAACAGTCTTTTCCTTGACCTGTTCTTCTGTTTTCTCCACTTCTGGACTTGTGCTTTTAAGTTCCTCCTTGTCTTCATTCTGTGCTGGAGGCTTGGGTTTTTTTTTCAAGCTCAATGATTCTTTGTCACTTCTTGCACCTTCCTTGTCCTCCCCATCCTCTTGATCATTCTTTGATTTCTGATCCTCATCGCTATATTCACTGTCACTGGTATCAGACTTTTCAGAATCTTCAGAGTCACTGTGTTCTACAGCAGTATAAACAGCTTCAGATATTTCATTTATTCCTAATTGTGGGAAGGAAAGTACATTCCATGCTGACATCAGACTGACTGACATTACCAAGAAAATACTCTCTATATACTGGAACAAAGTGTACACATACCATTACCTTAACTATCAGTCCTTTAGCTACAAAGCTTAGTGCCCTATCCCAGCACCATAATGTATAAGAATGAACTTCTACATACTCCAATAAATATTTTTATTTCATTCAATGGCCCTCCTTTCACTGCTTTTTCCCACTACCTGCAAGGTCTATTGTTCAATTCAGGGTCCAATGTAGACAAATACAAAAACGAATTTTTTTTATCCACAAGATAAAAATCCTTAAAAATCAGCAACACTATTCACCTGATTATATTTAGTTACTTACATTCATTATACTTTGTGCAACTGACAGAATTTAGGCAGAATTCTCCAATTTTTCAACATGCAAAGCAGTTAAGACTATAATCCTCTCATACTATCCACATCAGAACGGTACCAAAAGAGGTTAAAAGATGAAAGAAAAATTTGAAGCATCAGGTTTCACTGTGTTTTAAAACAAACTAGTTCAGTGCATTCTACTTACCACAAAGAGTTTGAATATTCTCTGCTCTTGTTTTAAAACATAAAATATTTATGGTTTTACTTTCCAAAAACTTATTTGACCTCCAATTTGAGTGTTCTTTATAGCTGGCTGGTCATAGGCCCAGACAAAGGAGGAAAGATGAGGAGGACTCCAATGATATCAGAAGGCTAATTAATTACTTTATTATACTATATTATTCTATACATCTAAAACTGAACCTGAACACACACTCTCTTGGCCCTGGCAGGCCAAGGAAACAAAACAACATCACTTTGGGGAAACAATCTCCATATTGCATTCTACTTTTGCACAAACACAGGCACAGCAAATGACAAGAATTGTTTTTCCTTCCTCTGCTGTTCAGAGAACGTGAAACCCAGAAATATTCTTGGGAAGAATTGTGCCTTGCTTTTCTCTGTGAGGAGAAATGTGGCTGCAGTTCTTGAGGGACACTCACCCAGCTGTGCCTTACAGCTCTCGATGGTCTTGTCAAGGTTGAGCTGGAACCTGCTGCGAATCTGGCGCTTGGGGGAGATGAGCTGCACGGGGGTGCTCTGCTGCTGCACCGACTCACTCAGCTCCTTCAGATCCATCTCAGCCTTGCTGCGATCTGCAACAACAAACACAGCTCAGAATAGAGATTTTACACAAGGAAAAGATGGCTATCCAGATAAAACACTGTCGGAACCCAGGACATCCCTCTGGCTGCCCTGGATGGCTCAAGCCCCTGCCAGGGGGCTCAGAGACCTTGGCATGAAGCCAAAGACACCTGTGCCTTTGATTTTTAACCCATGGAAAAAATTACCAACTTTATATGAGGATTTACAAGCCACGAGAGTTTAAGCAGAATGATAGTTTGTCACAGGGTGAAAAAGTAAAATTTTGGGTTTTTAGAATGGGGGTTCAGAAGCCAACATGGAGGGATTTGGGCATGCCTTGTCCTTCTTCTTTCTTCTTCTTAGCCTCCATCTTCTCGGTGATGGTGGCACTTTTGGATTGGTTTAGAGTAGAAACACACTGTCTAACATAGGTGATAGGTATTGGAAAATTATTGTAAATAATGTACACGTAGTTTTTAGTATAAAAAGATAACAGCGCCTCTGGGGCGGTCAGTGTGCCACAGACAGACCTCAGCAGGTCAGGAAAAGAATGTTCTAGATAACAGAGAATGAACAACCTTGAAAAACACAGCTGGAGAATCCTGACTCCTTCTTTGATCTCAGGGTAGGGAAAAAGAGACTTTCTAACACCTCGAGGTCATCTCGACCACAGAAACCCCACGAAAACACATTTCACCAAAGAGAAATGCAGACAATCTGCAACATGCTGCACTTTTTTTTTGTAATTGTGGGGTAAACAGTAACTCTAAAATGACTTTACTACAAAAAATGGATTCTTCCTCTATTCAAACACAAAACACATGCTTAAATTTATGGGGACTTTTTCTCCATCAATGTGAATTTATCAAGAAATCCCCATTCAGGTTTGTAAAGCTGTCTGACAGCACTTCTACTTAACTACTGCTGTTATTTACTACTACCTTCACAGAGAAAATTAAATAGAACTAAAATCTTTATAATATTATAAGACACATAAAATCTTTATAGTCATCATTTAAAATACAAAACTTAGGTCATGAGAATACATATAAAAATGTAGATTATTTCACTGGACAAATTAGTAAATTCAAGATAGAATAACACATTTCTCAGTATATGCCAATTAGCAAGTGTGCCAGTAGCAACAGATGGTTCATTTCTGTTATTTTTCCTTCCTTTTTGCTGAACTACAGAGCACAGAATCCTCCTAGCACTCTTCTGAAGATACAAAGTGTCTTTGTTTTCTGGACTCTCACTTTTGTTTTTGCAGAGAGAAACTCTGTTCACATCACGTATGACAATGAGACACAATGAGTTATATTGGAAAATTCTAATATCCACAGAAGAACACATGCCTGGCACAGCTGACACTATTAAATGAAGAAGGGCTGTTCACTCACATTAACAAGAAGAATATTTAATAAAGGAAATTCCCCTAAACTTGAAAAAACCCCAGATATTCTACTCGAGAGCGTACAAGCACTTCTTTTATGTTATTACTCATGGGCCATAATATCAGATTTTCCAATCTATGCTATTTATTCAAAGTGCTCCAGCTGATGTCTCCCATCTGTGGTTCAAACAACTGCAGCACTATGTACTTCTTAATGTTTTTCCAAATGCATTGTCACCTCAGATGAGGTGACAAACAGCTGCAGTGCAGCAGAAGAAATTAATTCTACAACTATGTCCACACATATGACCCACTGAAAAATAGACTTGTATCCAGAATCAGAATACCTGTAAGGCACTAAAGACATGAATTCATTATTTGAACTTAAGCCTTCCTGAAGGACCTGGCTAACACCAAGGGGGCAAAATCCTGGTTCTCTGTGTAAGGTCACGTGAAGGTAAAAAGCAACCAGAACTGAATCAGAACACTCACAGGAACAAAGCATGACTGAGGAAACTGATTTACATGTTTGGCTTGCAGAGCTGTTTTACCAACTTAGTACTTACCTACTCCATCTTTCAAAATTCCACAATCCCAAAATTTACTTCTAGGGAGTTTCAAGACTTCAAGAATTCTGCTAATTCCTTTCATCCATCTATCTCCCTAGAGAGGGATGGTCAGTGAGGAGGTGATGTGAAGGCAGCAAGAGAGAAGCCCTAGTAAATCCTAAATCCTAAAGATCACAAGAAAACCTTGCCAGCAATTCACTTGAGAGAGACTGAATAGTGAAGAGCAGCAATGTTCATGTAATTACAACCTTTAGAAACTTACCTACTGTTTAGACACATTCATGTTTACAGTTCAGCTAAGAAAAAAATTATCCTTTAACCACTTTCTTTCATCAACAAGAAACAAAAAAAACCAAATATTTTTACAAGATAAAAAACCCAGTAAATCTGATAAAACAATAATGACATGTGTGCCTCATTTAAAGACCTTTGCTCATTTAAAGTCACATACAAGCACATTTGTTTGTATTATGCTGCACTGACACCAGCATAGTTTGTTCAGCTGTAAGAATATTAGGTTTTCAAACATCAAAACTAACCAAGGTTAAGATTCAGAATGCTTCCTGGCGTGGAAGTTCTTTCTTGCTTAGCAGAAATTGGCGTTGATGCTTGAGGAGAGAAAGGTTTGGGGCTGCCTGACAAGCTCCCTGATTGACCTGTTCTTGTTGGTGCTGGAGAAGCTGAAAAAGTAGAAAATTAATAAAGACAGATTTAAAACCAGAACACCTACTGATGACAGTTCTAATTTTTTTTGTATTTATTTCCACTCTCCATTCACTTTAATAGTTACAACTCTTTCCTGCTATTTAAATTGAACAGGTTGAATCATTATTCAAGATTATTCATTCTTCTCAAGGTGACAGAAAGAACTGTTCTTTCTTATCTGTGATACTGAAAGTTACGTGCATCCCTTTTTTTAAAATTTCTTCATAAACCAAGTCATAACTCAGCCTATCATTAAAAAGTACATAGAATAAAACTAGCCCATTTCCAAAGTCCTGTACCTCTTTTATTTTTTTTTACCTGTATTTTTCTCAATGAAGTCCATGGATTCTTCACTGGCACTAAAATGACTGGAAGTTGCTTTTTTCTCTGCATCCTGTTCAACATCAGAGCCAGTGTGAACTGAGGAGTTTGTACTCATTGGTGACCGTGGCATATCTGTCAGTGAAATCCTGCGGCCTGTGCTACTGCCCAGCATGGACTTGCTCATCAGAATCTTGGGTGACGCCGTCATATCAAAATTTAGTTTGATTTTCTCTTGTTTGTCTGTCTTTGCAGTTCCAGCAGCTGGGTTTGCAGGGTCTAACAACATTTGGTATTGATTGTTGGGAGTATATGGTGTCCGGAAAGGTGCATAATTAAATACTCCAAATTTTCTACGAATGTTATCAACATAAACCTCCATTTCTTGCATTGCACTATTGAAGATGCTTTTAGTCTTTTTCACAGAAAAAGGAATTTCTTTAGACATGAGGTAGCAATTATTTATTGGAACCCAGGCCCTATATATAAAACAGAAAAAGATAATATAACTACATTTCATACTGTGAATTGACATTGCCAGCTTTTATGCAAATACTAATTTATTTTTGCCTAATCATAAAGATATAAGTAGCTCAGATAATTTTAAAGAACCATCATTACATTCTTTTAATATTTCAGTGCTTAGTTTTGGTAAGTAAGCAAATTGCATGCCTTGGATTATCAGTGGCTTATTTTCCTTTACCCAGTAGCAAGAAAACATGACTTAACACTGGTCAAATGACAAGATATTCCAAATTGGAACAGTCTATGTAACTGTAAGACAGCCATTGCTAAACAGTCTATATGTCATAGCCCAAAAATGTAAAAAGCAGGTAAGGAAAGGAATACTTCACAAGCACCTCCTTAGAAATATTTTACACCCCAGGCCAGGTTGGCCAAATTCCTCAGTGCCAGGAAAAGTTCCATCAGCAAGTACTGGAGAGATTTTATTTATCATGAAATGAAGCAGACCCTGAAACTGCCTGCCAAGACCCTAAGACAGCAGGAACTTTGACTTAATTATTCCATGGCCCTGCATAGTTGGGTTTTTATCATATATTATTATAGATTTATATTTCTAATTCATGGCAAATCAACTTGTATTCATCATGGCTGTGTCCATCTAAGCAGAGGATCCACAAGTACAGAGAACTCCCTTCAGAGCAAAACTGCATTTTCAACACAGGTTATATTTCTGTATTTTTTAAACCTACGGGTGTGTATATATTCCCATAATGTTTAGACAATATAAATGACTTCATTGGTTTCTTCCACCCTTAAGAATTGCAGCTCTCCCCAGCACAACACCAGACACAGGAATTAAGCTGCATATTCACCAGATTATGGATTTATCTTACAATCATGTAAGGAACTAAAACTGTGTTTGCTACAGTATTACACAGCTTTTGTTAGAGTCAAGGTTCTAAAGACAGGATCCAAAAACTTGTAAGCACACAAAATTACAACATAAATTTTTTAAGAACAGCCAAAGACAGCCTTTTTTTCAACTCCCACCTGTCATGTTGGCCAAAGAAACGGGCATCGACTTGCCCATCTTTATCCCTCAGTGCTTTAGCAGGCCAGAATGGAAAGCCTTTGAGTTTAGCCCAGACCAAAGGGTGGGGATTGCTCTAGAGGAAGAGGCAAAATACACAGTAAGAAAATGTAACAGTACTAGCTTCAAATCTGATAACATGATTTTTTTAAAATTGTATGTATCGCTTAGATTCAATAAAAATCCAACATGCACAAGGCATTTGCCATATACAAAATTCCATTTTACTATAAACAAAATAAATCCTAAGAGGACAAAATGATAAAATTATATTAAAAAAACTTGCTAAACATAAAACCTTACACATCTTGATTAAAATGCTTGTAATTGCACTTCTTTAATAATTTATTTTTTATTAGTCCTCTCCAAATATATAGCATAACATAAGTTAGGCTAGACCCAATCTTTGAAATGCTGTAATTTTCACTTAGGCTTGTGTCTTGGCAGATCATAAGACACTAAAAAGTCCTTGACTTAGGGTAAGCACTACTTAGCAACAATCAAAACATCACTGTGTCATCAACATTATTCTCATACTGAATCAAAAATACAGCACTGCTCCAGCTGCTAAGAAGAAAAGGAACTCTTATTCCAGCTGAAACCAGGACAGTCCAAGAAAGAACTTGATGGATTACACACTTCTACTTGAGACTCTTAAGGTGTCTTCCCACATTTGGTTCAGTATTAAACAGGAAACAACTTATCAATAGATTATATTATATCATATGATATCAATGAAAGAAAAAGCAGGTCTCAACTGATGCACATCTGCAGAAAGATGTTCACATTTCAGAAATCCTCCAAGCACTGAGGGTACCACACATAAGCACTGCTGGCACAAGGCAGTTACCTTATATTTGAGGACAGAGAACTTGTGAACTGGTTGCTGACAGCCATTACAATTATTTCTGACTGGATCAATCCTTTTGTGAAAACCTGCAATCTTACAGCTAAGCAATTTGAGACAGTCTGACTCCACAAGGATGGTATCCCAGCACAAGCTGCTTGGTAAACTACAGCAGCTTTCCTTGGCTCAGGAACCACCACAGGTTTAAAACAGAGGGGATAACAGTCAAATGAGAACTGCTAGTTTAATGTAGTAGCTAGACTACCACAATTCTCAACTTACACAAGGCTCACAAAACCAATTCTCGCGTTTTTGGCAAGCAGCTAAATAACATTCCGGACATACTTCAATTTCATTCATCTGGAAAGAAAAAGCAAAGTTATTGGAGACATTAAACAGAGTCCAAAAGATGGTCATTTGCATTTATTTAGAGGAAATTCATATTGTTACAGTAAAAGAACCACAAAAAGTACATCTATGCATCAGCTCCAAATACTCATTAACAAGACAGGTGCCTTTGACCAGAACCCATATATCCACTTTCTCCTCTTCCCTCTCCCTCCCCACAAGGCTTAATTATAAATAGTGCATATCCTAGTGGAAGACATATTGGCAATGCTTTTACCAAATGCCATTCTGTAGGTCATGGATATGCATACCTTAATGTAAGGAAACCTACAAAAATTATAAATCTGCAATACACATCTTGGAAAATATGTATTAAGTCACTCACAAATACATGACATGGAACCCTAAACACACAGAACAATTAATTTAAGTGGGGCACTCATACCTCATGCTCACAGATTTTGATGATGACTTTTGCTGTTTGTGTCAATTTGTGATTTCCTGAGGAAACAATAAAATGCTTTAAACCAAGAAAATTGTTATAGCAGAACTATGATAAAATCAACAGTTTTCAGATATAAAAGTCATCTGTAAAAACAAAAGAGAATATCTAAAAAAACTATGTAAAAACATATGCATGAACTACATGCTTGCAAATGCAGAACATCAGCACTTTTTTCTCAATGTAACATTTAATAATCTTTAAATGCTCCTTTTTGTGGCCTGTTGTATCCTTCCCACCACTGACACACTCTTTCAATGAGGGATTTTGCTGTATGATCTTCTCAATTATGTCTCAATTAAGTGCTGCATGATGCAAAACATTAAAGCAATTTGGGGGTTGGAACTAGATGAGGCAGATTGGATCAGATCATTTAAGACCCAAACCATTCACTGATCCTATAAACCCAAACCATTCCATGATTTTACCTTATTTGAAATCTTTTCTCTAAGGTGGAATGAGTAAGTGACAGCACAGGTTGCATCTGGCCCTATAGTTTTATTTATTCCACTTGCTAAAAAAAAAATTGTTGTTTTTAGGCACTATGGTCATTACATTTCAGTGTAGAAGTCTACAAATTGCTCCATGACTTTAATTATGTCAAGGTTTCATATCTAAGGATGTAAGTACACATTAATACCTACCCCCATTGTAAATAATGCAGTTGTGCAAAATCCATTTGGCATCAGCCAAAAATGCTTCAGTGCAACCGTACATTTTCTTTTTAACATTCTGGAAAGAAGAAATTAAGAATGTATCAGGAAACAGAAATCAGTAAAAAGTGACAGCTTCTTCCAGAATGCTGTGTTCTGTCAGTCATACAATAAATGAAACTGACCCCTGGAGGTGTTCAAGGCCAGGCTGGACAGAGCTCTGAGCAATCTGGTCCTGTGGAAGGTGTCCTTGTCCACAGCAGGGGACTGGAAGGAGATGAGCTTTAAAGGTTCTTCCAACCCAAACCAGTCTGTGATTCCATGATATTTATTAACTGCAAAATTATGATTCTAAATGCTTAAGAATCTCTCAAATTCAAGGTGCCTTTTGACTGCCCTGGAAATGTATGAACTGTCTAAATTAAATCTAAATAGTGAATTATTTAGATCAACATCTCAAACATTTCCAAAAAATCATGTTTCCTAACAGTGTTAGGAACACAATGTTTCTGCAGAAAAGTCTTTGGTTTCTTCTACTGATTTATCATCACTCCACAGTAGTTTTAATTTTTACAAGACATAGAAAAAATACTGGTCACAGTACATTAGACAATATGTTTGATATTAGAGTCTACCTAGTGGGTGAAGCAATTTGATTAAATAAAATTAATTTTGTTACCATTCTTTATACCATAAAGGCATCAGCCTCCTCTGTAAGGACACAGAGAATGAAAAGTTGTCCCTTCACCAGGTCCTGACAGAACAAAGCTCTGCAAGGCTTCACTCTTCATTAAGCAATGGAGAATTTCTTCATTATATGTACTTTCAAATTACTATTGAACTGAGAATGAAAGTTCCATTATCCACCTCTTGACTGTTTTTTTTTTCTTCTACACCTCAGGTGCAGTGGAGATTACAGTGTTTGTTGAATAATCAGTAAAATGAGTCAGGAATGACCCCTGGATATACATCAAATGGTCCCTAATTAATGAACCAATGATCCATAATGATCAAATGAAAATCCTGCTTTAAGAAGTCCCTCCTGGAGATCATTCATGGAATCAGATGAATTTAATAGAAGGAAGTCAGCAGTGTAAGCTTGTCTTTTTCACACTATTTTGTCCCAAGCATCTGATACTGGCTCAGACAGAACAGAGAAGTTCAGTTAACATATGATTGGTTTTAAGCTGCAAATGAACTCATTTTCATAATAACCAAGAAACCACCCCATCCATCAAAATAATTTCAAAAGCCTCTCTCCCCCACTATGAAACATTTTAGAAATGTTACAGATAGCAATCAAACTCAAGGACCTTCCTCAGCTAGCTTCATACAAACCTTCTCTAATGTACAAAGGTCCATTGGATGAAAGATATATTCTGCATAATCTGGGTGTTGATCCAGTGAAACTGGCTTTTGAAATGGCTCTGTCTGTTAGGGGAAAAAATAACCACACTGGTTACTAATACTGAACAGTTTCATCAATGACACAACACTCATTCTCTGTGCTATCTGACAAAATTCTTCAAAGATAATTATAACTTGTGAGGTAATAAATTAATAGGAGAATAACAGGAACTAAAGGGTTTCATTTAGTTGATTTTTCATATGATGGACATGATGAATTGCAAAAATCACAAAAACTGAAGGATTTTTAAAAATGCTGTTGTGATTTACAACACACTATGGCAAATATTTTAGACACACTGAAGGAATTTCCTCAGCATTTTAAAAGTATCTGATACAACCAACTTCTGTGGTAAGAACACTTGCTAATAACAGATAGAAGCTATGTTTTCAACACATATAATCAATAATGCAACAGTGTCAGTGCCTTGGGCTGTCCATATAAATATATTGGGAAGAGATCATGTCTCCACATTCCCCTTTTATGTCTGATACAGCACTGGCCACTTTCAGAGAGTAAGAAACCACCACCTTCCACTGGAAAACCACTGTACTTTCATTACAGCTACTGAAAATACATCCAGGTTACATAAAAAAAAATACAATTTAAATGCACTCCAGAACAGTCTGTACAACTTAAACTCATCTGTCTGTGCTAGACAGGTGGCAGATAGAACAGAAGCTGCCACAAACAATCTGATAAACAAAACATTCATCATCCACTAAAGGAAGCAAACCCCAGATTATGACAAACACATGATCCAAGTATTTAAAGGAGAAAAGAACAGAAATGTCCTTACCCCTGGCTGTTTCATTTTCTGTAGTGCAAACTTCAGTAGATATGATAGCTGTTCGATGGTGAGCATTGTCATTGCTTTACTCTGTGTTTCTATGCATTCTGCAACTGTGATTTTCTAAAAGTTCAGATTAAAGAGACACTTCGTCAGCAAACATTTCCAGATAAATACTTCTCCACTGACACATTCTACCAATCAAATGAAATATAATAGCTGTTCTATGAGAAACAAAACATTTCTGATAATGTAATATAAGTACTTCAGATGCCTGTTTTACCTGGGTTTTGGCCTGTGTATGTTATCAAAAAGAAGAAAAAAGGAAAAAGAGCAGAACATTATCCAGCATCTTCAAGATCACACAAAGTGAATATGTGAATACATAAAATTCCCAAATACAATATGAGTTCAGAGCAATGTGAGAGAGTGAGAAGGTCACCTGGGCTCTAATAAAATAAGTGATCAGAGGAAAACATGTCATAAAACAATTTGCTGTCATTACAGATATTTGGATGCTAAGTATTCTCTCCCCAGAAATCACTGGAGAGCAATGATTAAATTCTTCCACAGTAACCAAATACCCAGTTGTTTATGTAGACCCTATAGTGCATTTTTTTCTGCACTGTTGAAAAGCTGGTAAGCTCACAAGAAGAAGCACAAGTTAAACTAGTGAAAACTTCAGAATGATTTCAGAATTATTGGTGCCTGATGAAGAGATCACTCTTTGAAATGGTGCTTCTCTAGAGCTGGAGACACAAAGGAAGCTGGAGACTCGTGGTAAGAAGGTAAACACAAGGCAGGTAACACACAGAAAAAGTGGTGAAGCACAGCTGTGGATGCCTCCTCTTCTGCACAAATTTTTCTGGTACCTTGACCAAGAGGCAACAGGAATAAACCAGAAACACTTCAGAACACAGAAAAAGCTGCTTAAATCTCAAAACCAAGCAAGAAATCCACTCCTTACATCAAACTAACCTCACATTCTGGGCAAAACCAATCCCCCTCTGGTTCGGCTGTCAGTTTCAGACACTTAGCATGATAAACCCGAGGACAGAGTTCACAGCAGAGGACTTGGCCTTCCCGATGACAAACCCAGCAATAGAAATCATTCCGTCCATCCTGCGGTACAACATCAACAGGGTCTGTGGTGAGTGGCTGCTTCATATAGTAAAACGGACCATGTCTTAGTTCTGACTGAAATGTAGGCAAGAAAAACAGGTTTGGTTTCAAAACAAATTTGCATTTTTTCAAATCACAATAGTCATCATATATAAGCAAACAGCAATTTACAGAGTTTGATTAACATTTATGCAAGCACAGTATCTTAGTCATTGCACAAAATCATTCATAAAGAAGTTTACTGCTTATTCAGATGCTGAATGACAATTTGCACTCAAGACCAGAAATAAATTTTTTGTGGCAAGTGAAGGCATTGAGTGCAAGACATGCAATCCAACAAGAGCCAGCAAACACTTTCAGCTTCAAGAAAGAAGTATTGCCATAGAAGCTATTAGGCCCCCTCAACTCAGAATTTCATGGGGCCGTGCAAGCTAAATACTGAGATATTTAGTGGTGGCTAAACCTGGGAAAACTGAAGAGGTTAGTCCTGCAACAAGAAGTTGAACACCATGCAAATCTGTGCTGGTTTGCAGCAGATTATAGCTTTGTACCACAAAGCAAGCCAATGCTGATTTTGATTAATAAGGCAAACTGTAGAGAAGGATGACAAAGGAGCAAATTCACATCCTGAGCAGCCACCTCCACTAAGGAGAGATTTCATTCACCACCTAAATGCATATCACAATTTGAGACTCACATCTCTACTGGTTTGCCTGCACTAGAAACCAGTATGAACTTTGTAACTTGCATGAACTGGTCTTTGCCTTGAGCCTGAGAGCTCAAAGATGACACAGCTGACGCCAAAACACAAGAAGTGAAGAGCCTGGGATGGCTTCAATGGGTCCAGAGATACCCAAAGTTTGTTACATCATCTCTGAAGAGCTGCTAACATGGAAAACTATTTATTTTCTTTTTATTTTTTAATAAAAAGAAAATAAATTTATTTATTAATGACAAGGGAACTCAATTTATTAATGACAAGGGAACTCAAATTCTCTGTTTGGTATTTATTATAGGGGTGGTTTGCTGAGGAGGGAAGCAGCCTTGAGATTTTAGACAGCTCATTTAAATGTGATTTTTTTGTTTGATGTAAAACCACTTGCTTGTGACTTCACTTGTAATTATCCAAGCACTTGTAGTCTGAAGAACCGTTTTGTTTTATTCTCAGGTCATTTTTCATGTGTCCTACACCATTTACAAATCTGCAACTTCTGAGACTCTTGAGCTGTCACACACCCATGGTGATTCACAGGAGAGGGCAACCAAAAGTGTTCTGTACCTTTGAGGCATCCTGAACAAAAATCAGTCACAAAGGGCATAAATAATGTCCCCAGAAAGCACCAACATGCCACTTTGAACCATGGTATTTCTAGATACCTAAAGTTACAAAGGAGGTGTAATTATCTGCAGGAATAAGGGATCTTCAAGGTAGAAGCCACAACCCACCTGAAGATGTTGTATCTCAAAAAAAAACCCCCAGATTATCTAACACTATACAATATTTTAGGTGAAGAAAGGATGTTATCCATAAACACTTTGCCACCTAAAATTTCACATGATTTTGTGCCAGTTTTTGGTGGTTTTCATTTTCTATTCTACAGATGATAAAGCCCAGAGACACTTTGTTCCCACCACAGAAATGGGGAAAGTGTTACTTCTGTACTTTCTATACACACATTGACAAGAACAACATGACAAGAATTTCAGAAGGATGGTTCTATGAGATCTTGTGGAATAAGTGGGACAGCATAAGGATTTCAGTCCATTTCAAACTAATTATTACAACAAGCATTCAAACAAAGAAACCGGAGTGAGGAAGGGAAAGTTGTAATTTCCAGTGCAGAAACATGTTTTGTTTGCAGCTCAGTGCACCACAACTGTGAGACCATCTCAGTCTTGTACACATGGACAGGCAGCTGTGGGGCACTTCCTCCACTGCAGATAAAGGAAATTACCAGAGGAATTTAATATATATTCTGACTTTGAAGTGGATATAAGTAGTATATCCACACTAACTTTGTAAGATTCAAAGATTCTGCTTTGAGAAAAAAGTTTCTGCTTTTTACAAACATAAAACCTGTGAAATTTCCACAGAAATCATAACATCCAAAGCGAAGAGAAGTCAATTTTTGCTGGTAAATGAGATGAATTTGGTTTCTGTTCAAGGATGCTTTTATCATTTAGACATCTATCATCTTATCTTGCCTAAGACAAGTTTAAGAAACAAAATAAAAAAGGATTTAGAGACTCAATAGAGACCCAAAGAACAAAACTAAAAGACTGAAAATGAATGATTCAACTGCATCAAGGGACCTTTTCACTCGTCCTAGTCAGAGTAATATGTTTTAAGAGTTAAAATTTTAACAGTTATTAAAGTTCAAGCTCAACTAGGTGGTAGCTTGTTTTAAAGGCATTATTGAAGTTATTAAGACCTGTAGAATGACAAAGGAAACTGAAGAAAACAAACAACAGTACTGCAGTGCTGTTTTGGATAGAAAAAGATCACTATTTATATTCAGTTTAAATTAATATTGAAGCTAGTAGTAAAACAAGCTAACAACTTTAATTACGTTATAACTGTCCAATTAAGTGTCAGAAGTTCCTGGGTTTTCACCTTAACTACATTCTACAATTCCTTAATTCTTTGCCTGATATTCAGCACTTTAAATACTTGATAGCACCATTGTGAAGATCTGTGACTGCACCCACAACATGTAGTACAAAGCTTTGTGCAACTGTAATTTTAGTAATGGTATCTTGAAATGTTCAAGCACTATAAAGCACTTTGTAACGTAGAATATTAAGTTAGAGGTTTCCAGGGAGGTTGTCATACCTCAAAACAGATTTATCAGTCAATCAGAACCACAGCTATCAGCTACATCACACTCAAACTCACCCTGAGAGCAAAACTAGAACCTGCATGCTCAGCTCACATCTGCTCAGCAGTAAAAGAACCTTTAAAAGCAGCTCCTGCTACCACAGAGAGCAGAGTTTGAACCTATTTAGACATGACAATCTTCAGGCATGCCCACTTCAAATTTGACATGCAAGACAACATTAAATGAAAAGCAGCTTGTAAAAGCTAAACAGAACTAAACAGATGATATTTTCTTGCTAACTTGTAATAAGCACACCAAAATAAGCAAGTCTGATAGGTTTTCTTCATTAGATACACAACTTTATTCTATCCTGTACAGGTCTGAGATACCTGGAAAACAGAAAAGTATTTACCAAGGGGAATTTATCAAGTTCAACAACTGCAACTACGTTTTCACATATATTTTCAAATGCAGGAAGAAAAAGTGGAAATTAATACCCAAGGATTCAATTCCACTGTTTGCAAAATTATCTCTGCACTGCACAGTTACAAGCTCAGACTTGATAGGGGCAGTATCTGCCCATAAAACGTCCAAGATGTAAAGGAATAAACCCAGGCTGCAGTGAAGCTCAGCAAATGCCAAACTGAGCCCAGTGCACCTCCACATGATACAGTTACATCTCCTGGTTATCCTGAAATAAAATACAATTTATACTGAGTTTTAAGGCCTGATTTATTAACAGCTTTTGTTCCAGGACAGCTGCAGTGAGTAGGAATTTCATTTTCTTTCTTCACCAATGCAATTGTACCAGGATAATGTGGATGCTCTTATGCCAGGAGAAAGCGCTTTGAACACTCAGAACTTAATCCTGTGTTTATATGACACTGGCAAAAAACCCTGTGACACAGAAATGCACTTTGAAAAATACACAGGTGTGTCATTAGTACATCAGGTGTGAAGTAATTTCAGTAAGACTGAAGACTACTTTCATGTAATCTACTCCAAGATGATACAGATGCTTTACAATATTTGCTATTCAATACAATTCATATAATTTTTCCATGTGCATCATACAATGAATCAGAAATTGTCCAAGTCTTGTGGAGTCAAGCTCTAAGAAGGACAACAAATGCTATCAATTCAGCATTCAGAAGACAGTAAAAATAAGGTTATAAGCATAAAGACTGAAAAGTCAGTGTGACTCTGATTTAACTAGTTTGGTAGGAGTGTACACTGCCTGGAAACTTTAAGGAAGGGGAGGAAATATACAGAGTACCAAGGTGGAGCTGACTAACGGGCAGCAGAAAAGGACTGCAAGCAGATGAGGAACTTCACTGACATTATGAGACCTTTCTTAATCTGGGTTATCACACTACTGACCATTTCCTGCTAATGGTGTTAATAAAAAACCAGCTACTGTTGGTTTTGTTATTGTTATTATTTATTGTTGTAATTATTCACAATAATTCTGTTCCAAATTGCATTTATTGGTTATACATGTTATTACCTTTATGAAAGCACTAAACAGGACACAGGTGGTCTTTTTCAACAGATGTAAAACAATAATCAAAGAGCATTCAAATTGAAATTACAATACCAACTTCTACCCCCACTGCATTCAAAAATTAATATCCATTCCTTAAGAGTACAAAAATGGAGCTTCCTTGAAGAAGACTGAGCTCCTGCTCAGCTATCTCTACATCCTCTATTTCATATTCTAGCATAATAAAACCATGGCTTCTCTTACCTGCTCTTTATTATTACTGTTCAATAGACCAGGCTTCTTTTTCTTTTTTATAGGACTTGTTGATGCATCTTGAGGTGAGTGGCCATTGGAGGAATGTGGAGGGCTGGGAAATTTCCGTTTTTGTGCTGCACGTTCAGCAGAGCCAGGATCTGTAACAGATGCAAACAATGTGGGTAAAGACTGCAAACTGATGAAAAATGCTTCAACAATGTTATGGTTTTGGTTTGTCATTCACACTCTTCAAAGATTTTTATTTCATCTTTTTAAAATAAGAGCATTTGCAACTTCATTCGCTCAGAAAAAAATTTCAGTAATCCCTAAAGAATACAAAATGCTCAGCTCTATTAAAAAGAACTTACTGCTATTTTTCAAAAGAAACAAGTACACAATCAGTTGCAAAGGACAGTCATAGAACAGTGACATGATTCTGACAAAATACAAGTGAAACTTCATCAGAGTTAGGTCAACAAGTTCATTTTTCCCTAAGCTTTTAATGCATGCAACAAAACAAAATTATACATAGAACCACAGGGATCAGAATTCAACAATATCATAAGAAAAACAACTGAACCATCCCCCTAATATTTAATTGGACAGAAAAAATTAAAAGCTGCAGTGGTTTTGGCTACTTTCTAAACAAATCTATGGAAAATATAGTGTTATATGATGACTTCTGATTGACCAAAAGTATGGTTAACATGTGTCAAGATAATATTTAGGGAAGCTATAAATAAATATGAAAAACACATGAAAATACAGGTGGAAGGACATATAACTGAAAGAGAGAAAACAAAAGTAGGAGTGTTTGCCCATCCTGTGTTTTACTACCCTACAAGAGCTACACCAGGCTAACAACATCTGGAATTTTAACAATTTCAACAATTCCAGAAGTGTCTGCCACTAATTCTGTAGGCACAGCAGACATATTACTGTCAGCTCCTAGAGAAACTCTTCTGTTGACATAAGCTATAAAATGCTGGCAAAATGTAGTAAACTGGTTTAAATAAACAAACAAAAACCTGTCATGTTTTGAGCTTTGACACTAAAACCTGTGACATTTTTCCCTTCCCACCCACCCTTCTCTTTTACACATACTGGCAGCATTTAGCACCAGTTATCTGCTGACATGCCTTGGCTGAAATCAATCAATACAATGTGCCTGAGACCATTATTGTTACTTGCTGTGTTTGGATTCAAACAAATCTGCCTCCTGCTCCATTTAGCCCCAAATTTAGATTGATTTGACAATACAAAGAGCTGCTATGTCACCTATATGTGTGAAAAATACAATGTCTGTTTCCTCCCCTCCTTAAGCAATTACACAATAAAAATGCCAACACAGTGCAAGTCTGCTGACAGCAAACTCAGAGGCTTTGTCAGTTGAGCTGATTATGCACAGAAGGTGGCAGAAGAACTCCTTGGGCTGGGATATGCTTCACATATCCCAAGAGAGATGTGTTAACCCAGCTATCCTGAAGAAACTGCAGCATCAGTGTCAGCTAAACCAAAGCTCACAACGAAATCAAAATGATCAAACCTGAAACCAAGCAAGCTCTGAATGCTATTTTTTCCATGAAAGTAGAATGGAGCTTTTTCAGCATGGGAGCTGTTTGCATTCAGAGTGACCCACAAAACACAGCATCATACCATGTCTTTTCTCATTTTTCCACCATCACATTAAGGTCTTTGTTTCTTTATTATTATTTAGAAACAATATCCTCAAAGGGGTCTCTAAACCCAAGTTTTTCACCAGCAAATAAAGCCATTGCTAAAGACATTTGGGCTTTTATTTCAAGACTGTACTTTAAACCAGGAGGAGAAATGGACAGTAGAGTTTTCTGCTCTTTGCCTTTATTTCTTACTCCCAGGCACAAAACTGCCACCGGTGGAGCACACCAGTTTCCAGAGTGTGAGGTTTACAAAGGAGCTGTGACACTGCACATTGTCTCATCTCTAAGTATGAAAATCACCAGTAAAGTTCCTGCCTCGTTCATGTGATCCGTTTCACTTTTAAATGTTGATTCTTTCCTTAACTATCTGATTTAGGGTCAGGAAAGTGTTAAACTGTTATTAGCTAAACCAGAACTGAATGTATTTCCAGTCACAGCCAAATCCAAGCTACAATTCAGGAGAAAAGGTGCTGATTCAATAATAATCTTATTAAATGGTCACACAAACATGTATGTTTGGTTAAGTAATTTCAAAAACTACTTAAAGTGATGTAATTTTCCTCCTTGGTTCAAGAAGCCTGAGTATACTGGGGATTTTCAAATCAACTAGTGGTGACTCACAGGCACCATACAAAAACTGACCTGAAATACACTTCCTTTTTTTTTTTTTCAGCTGGCAAGTTATTCAAATGCACAGAGGTTTTCTTGAGGCAATGTAACTGGAAAAATTAAGGAATAGACAGGAAAACAGCAATGCACAGGCACATTTTTTCAGATTTACTTGTGCTAGTGGAATAGGCCAGTGGCTGTAACTACCACAGTATGTTGCCAATTTACCAAACTGAGGGATCTGATAATATGAACAATCTTTTAATTCAGTTCAAGTAATGAAAGAATGGTAGCATCTTCTTAAATTGTTTGAGCTATGGTTTTCAATTCTAATTATGATAAAAAATTGCATTTTGTGTGAATTTCTTTCAGTGGGAATACCCTATTTAGCACAAACTGCTGCTTCTCCCTCCCTGGCTCTCCCAGCTTTGTGAGCAGAGTTCCTGAGTTGTGAGCCAGATCAAGAGACTGATCCCTGTTAAAACAATCTCTAAGGAGGAAAATTAATTTTTAATTTTGAATCATTTCCCTAGTGTAGGGTTACTTGAAAAAAAGCGAAACAAATCTGGGGGAAAGAACAAAAGAGACCAAACTTAAGCTGTGCAATAATTTGGTGACTATATCAGTTGCTTAAGGGGTGGATTCAAGTTTCTGCTCCACAAGGGAACAGCCAGAATTTGTATGATCTCTTCTATGATAAGTAAATATTTTTCAAAAAGTGTTCAACGAGCAAGAATGGTCTCACCTTAGGAAGGATCTCACCATGCCAGCTGGTCACCACTTGGCTTGTGATTGTGCAATTTCCCTCCTCCTACTGAACTCCCTCATACCCTGAGCATGTCACCCTCATCCAAACTTCTCACTGATAAACCAATTGTACTAAAAATATTAATTTTGCCAAGCAACCTTAGTCTGCTTATTTCTTGATTTTTTTTGTGTAATTTTGCTTTCTTAGCACCACTTTAAAAATGTGCTTCCACTCAAGTGAAAAAATAGACACCTGAAATAACTTTTGAAATTCTCATTAAAAGTTCCCTGGTTTTACATCACTAGGTTAGTATTAATTGGTCTGTGATGTTGGCAAGGTTGACAATAAGCACCTCTGAGTGCTCTTACAAATCCTTCACTGGGGAGCAGTGAGCTAACCTGAGCTTCACCTGAAGCTTAAATCTCTGTTTCTGTATGCCATCATGTGACTAAAGGATTAGTAACTACTGCTCCCAGGGGACAGACTAAAGAATACTTAAACCCTAAAGCAATTTCATTTCACACTTTATGACTGCTTTGTAAGTCCAACTTTATGTGATGGCAATGCATTTTGTAAGCAGATAACTACAGTAACAACTTACTATAGTTTAGCTTAAAAAAATTATAAAAACAAACAAAAGTGTATTATTTATGTCAGAGATCTTATCTTGCTGCAGCATATGGAACACAGACCACAACCAAATATTTTTATACTCTGTGTGTTGCAAAGTGCTGCACTGTAAACACTCCATAGCAGGGATCCCTGACAACTGAGAAGTCTCACTTTTCTCAGCAGAAGCAGGTGCCAGCTCAGAAAACCTGTAACAGTAGGATGTTGTTTTCTTTGCTTCTCCTGTGATATTTAAATGTAACTCTTCTTGAAAACAAGCACCATCAAGATGCCTTACTGCAAGAGCACAGCACAAACTGCTCAATACCACAGACTGACAGTGACACTCCCTTATGCCCTTCTTTCCATTCTTCTTTTTTTGTTATTTTTTCAATTTAAAAACTTAAGTTAAATGCAATCAAGGCAATTCCAGACTAAAACAATGGTAAAATCATGTCTACATATGTATTTCTAGACACCCCTTATATTTGGATTATTTTCTCTCCTAATAAAGCCTTAATGAGAGCTGAAACCTACACCTAAGTCATGGTTTCACAGCACCCTTCCACAAATAAAATTTGTTTCCTTTTTTTTTTCTTCAGCACTGTGGTTTGTTCACCCAGGAAGCAAGATGGTACGGAAAACTGATATGGGCTAAATCAACAACAACCCTAAAATTTAATTTCAGTTAAATCAGCAGAAGAACAATTCCCAGAGTTGGAAGTGCCAGTATAAGGGAAAGGGATGGAAATGTGACAGTGAAGGAGGGATGCTGGTGTGGCAGGGCTGGCTTAGACCAGGATATATTGCCTTAGCCTCCCATCCTCAATGCAATGGATAGCAAGGTAAATGAGAAAAGCCTGAGTAAATCAGATTTCCAGTAGACCATGATTTTCAAATTTAACCTCACAAACAAGATAGGCAAAAGCCTTCCCAGAAAGTGTGGAAATTGCAGGATAAAATCTGTTGTTGTGAGTGAAGAACTATCCTTCTCTGAGACTGTGTGGATGGGAAGAAAAGTTTTGCTTTTCAGAGTAAAGTGCAGACAATAAAAAAGAAAATCTTAACTATATCAAGTTTACTTTCATGAAGAGTATTACTTATTCAAATTCTGTACCTAATTTTCTTAAATTGTAGATATAAATCCTGTAAAAATGAGCTTCTTACTGCTTGGAGAAATGACTTCTGTTCTGGAAATTTTCAGAAAGTGAGAAGAGGGAAACTAAGAAACACATTTGCTTAAACAGTAACAACAACAAAAAATAAATTAAAAAATATTTTCAATAAGATTTGTGATAAAGATGGTAAGATTAGCAGTCATTTTAGTTCTCCAGGAGCCAGAAACAGCAATGTGTTTTTTCAGTGAAAGTACTATTTTAGCCTCACAGGAGACATCAGTAAACTAAGACTTAGTTACAACAAGTTTCCTGTGATCTAAGCAGGTTTTTGATATCTCAGTACAAATGGGTCAAATATGCAAAATTCTGAATAACATTTCTAACTAGAAACACAAACAATTGTTCCACATAAGACACTCAACAAAGTGTCACTAAAACTTTAATTCCCAATGCCATGCCATGCCTTTTATTATGGCACAAACAGATCTGCCAACATTTGGTGAACCAAATCAAAGAATTAAATTCAATAAAATGTAAAAAGCCAAAAATTTATTAAAAACACTTGCATGAAGAATTAATTCAATGGATTTAAGAAACAGCTATAAGAAGGCAGTCTGAGACAAGTATAAGAAAAGAAAGGTGACTGAAGATTGCTTAAGCTGTCATTACCCTGCAGAAATGTGCATCTATACCTTTAGAAGGAACAAAAAAAAAATATCACCTAGACTGTCACATCTCTTTACTCCTTCTCAAAATCTCTCAATACCTGTACTTTAAATGGCATGGAGTGTAATCAATGAAGAAATCTGACAGAAAATGTAGCAATACTAACTTGTCCCATTTGATAGAACAGGTTTCAATTAATAATTTAGACAAATTCCAGAACTGTGAAGCACTCCAGTTAAATTTATTATCCTGAATGGTTGTTAAAAGATTTCTGATTCTTCAAATCCATTACCTGTAATACTTTAGCAAATAAATAATCTTATATAAATAAATATAAATATCTTTAAAACTTGATAAAATCATGGATAAATCTGTTAGAACTTACACTCAACTTTGAGGAATTTTAATTTTCTGCCAGAGTTTTGAAACATGATGCAGTTGCAACCAACCACTAAAGCCCTGTTTACATTCCAGAAACTTCAACTGATCTAATTAACCCAGTCCAGTCACTTAATGCAATAAATAACAGAGGTCAGCCGTGGTTGTGTAAATTCTGATGAACTCCTACCACGTTACAGTTTTACACAAGTACAAAAAGACACTGTTAGTTGTTTCTTCACTGTAGGACTTGGGGAGATAAAGAAAAAGAAACACTTCCCAACAACTTGAAAGGTAAGAGCTGGAAGGCAAGGATAAGCTGGAGCCTGGCTGTGGGGGACTTGGTGTCCCAAGGCCCTCCTAAGGTGGGACTGCTGATAGCAAGGGCCCTGCTCTAGAGACAAAAGCCCAGGGCTGCACTTCTGCTCCCTGCAGGAGTCTCAGCTTCACACTGGAGTAAGAATCTCATCTCTGTGTGATTAAATACTTGGTATCACTACAAAGAAAGCTGATAGAGATGTACTATTATGAAACTGTTACAAAATGTGTCATGCATTCTCAGAATTCCATTTAATTAGTCATTTCTGTATTTATATTCACTTTATCTGAATATTTTACCACTGAGAGGAGCTCCTAAGATCAAAGCCTTTAACACAAACCTGAAAAAACCTCCAAACCTATAAATGTCAGAATTCTCCCCATTAAGCAGTAGGGCCCCAGTATATGATTTTATGCCAAGCTAAGACCATCTAATGACCAGCTCAGCTGTCCCTGCTGGGGCAAGGCTGCTCCCAGCAATGTCCAACATCTGCTCAACTCCCCAGTAATCTGGTTCAGGTAGAAAACAACCTCTCCACCCAAGTCCTAAGAGCTAGCAGAGGTGCAAAAGCAATGTAAGAGATGTATGACTGAGGATGGCAAGAAGAGAGTTAAAGAGCTCCTTTTGACTGGGCACTAAACAGGCAATGGCTCCAGTATCAGCTGAAATACATGAAAACCTACATGGAAATCCATCTGCCACCACAGCTTGCTACTGTTAGCAGCGAAGTTAAACTAGCAGAGAGGATTAAAAAAAATTCTTCCATGTAAACAGGAAGAAAACATCCAGTGGAGAGTTTATTCTGTCCAAAGAGAACAAGTACAAGCAGAGACAGAACTTGCACTGAAACCACAACCTGGAAATGCTTAGACATTTATCCAGAGACCTTGCAAGCCCCGTCTTGAAATATTTAATAAACAAGGTTAAAAAGTAGTCCATAAGGCTGGAGCAGAAATATAATAAGATGTATCTGCTGGACATGTTAATATATGATATACAAAGGACAAAATGTAATCATGTAATCCACAGCTCTCTCATTCACTAAAGAGCAATCCTCTGTTAACTCCATTTTCTGGTTTTGGATTTATTGGATTTTGGACTCCTGGTTTTGGATTCATTTCCCACTTCTAGTTCTAAAATGCCTCATGCTTTCTTGTTCTCATCAAGAGAGCAGTGTATTTTAAAACCTTGTTTTTAACAGGACTGCACATGCACAGCTTATAAGCAGATCTAAATTATAACTGCTAGAGTAACTCTACTCCTCTTTCCTGCCTTACCAGCTATCTGTCCCCACAGCTTTTTGGAGACAGGCACTCGTGTGTAACAGGAGGGTTAATCAGTTCATGATTCAGGCAAAATCTGGTACTACAAAAAATGATCAATTTTCTGCTAGATCAGCTGCTTGACACAGCTGACTGTGCAACAGCAGAAGCATTACAGCCAGCAAAGGAGAAGGGTAGAGAAATGCAGCTGAACATGTAGGACTCCATAGCCCTGACCAGCTACAGACTCACTTTAGCCATCACAATATAAAGTAAGAAGTGGCAGTGATGGCTTTCAGCTCTGCTTTCATTCCAGCCTGGCCCTGTCTAAATGCTTGCTAACAAAGCTCCACACTTCCTGCACCCAACTGGTGTATTCCTGGCTTCCCTCTTACACCACTTCTGGCAGCCCACCAAGCTGTTTCAGCACACTGAGCTAGTAGAAAACTGCTCATGTTCTATGGTTCAGTTAGTTTCCTGCCAGCTTAGGTATGGAAGGAAGTGGATAAAACTGCTGCACTGAGCAGTTTGACCAGCTCAGGCTGCTTTGAAACCACCACACTAGCTAGACCAACTCAAAGGCTGTGTTCAGACCCATGCTACAGGTTAGACAATACATGGTTTAGTTTAGCTTCAACTGAATTGCAACTGAATTACAGCAATTAAACTGCTTATACCAAAACAAGAATGTTCATGAGGAGGTCTGCATCAGGCTAATTGGTATTACAGCAATTAAATTTATTTCCCTACAACTTTCTTTAGACACAGCCTCAGATGAGCTGTACAAACCAAGCTGGGCAAGCAGGTTACAGACTTGCAGCACATCTGCTGCTCAAGGTCAAGGCTGAAGTTGTACAGTGCCATGGACTGATCTCCTGCACAGGCTTCTCACACATCAAAAAACCCAAACAAAGCACAAAGAGCTGCGTGCTCCCCACCAGATTCACCTAGATAGGGTCAACTTCCTGATCTATATCCTTTCCAAAACACACAAAGCAAAGCTCTGCACAAGCTAATTGCTGCAAGTGGAGACATTGCTGCCACCATCCCACCAGTTGAGAACTTTGCTGCACTTTTTCTGCCTTGCACAGAGCAGAATAACACTTTTGAAATTCTGGTTTGTGACTTCTCTGCTGCAGAAATACTTCACTGAACTATCAGAGAAGCTTGTTTCAGTCCCAATAACAGGAGTCCAGAAAGATTCATTACACCAGGCCTGCATTGTGGCCAGCTCTTGGAGATGACATTTATGATTCCTTCATTTTCTGTGAGAAACTGTCTTTTCAACTATTATAAAGTTATATCACTAATTTACATATTAGGTTGGGTATACAACAAAGAGAAATAGTTTACAGTTAAGTTTAAAGAGTTCTTTATATCCCACATTCTTCACTGGAAAAAATACAAGCCTGTAAGGGCTTGGAGGTGGGTGGTTGTTATTCCTGTCCTTGGAGTGGTGCTGGCAGGGGTTTTATCAACATACATGTTAAATTTAACAAACCAGCTAAAGCAAATCAGTATCTAGTTAAACAAATATCAGTTCCCTTATTATTAAAGTGATTCAACACTTGCTAAGTTTTATCTCTACTATGGTGATACAGAAATGCCATTTACATCACTCCCACTGCTATTTAAAGGACTAGGAGAAATTCTATGCATGGACCAGTGGCTTCCACACATTACAGCTTGGGTCAACCTAAACCAGCACTGTGGTGAGACATCAGCTGGTTCAGGGAGTCACAACAACAGTAAACAGTATGAAAACCTGAGTCTCTTTCTGCCAGGTGAAATCCCTCTGAACTGACCACTTCTAATTGCTAAGAGCCCACAGTGTAAGGGAAGCTGCAAGATCATGTGTGTGAGAAGGCTGGGACATGACAGACTGAGCTCTTCAATAACCAAGATATTAAAGCAGCTCACTGTCCTAAAAAGCTTCACCTTAACCCTACTAAACAAAAAGCAAAAAGTTTTCTGTGGGCTTAATTGACTGAAACAACATGAGGTCAGGGCAGCACTAGAACTACCATGAGGAAATGGAAACTCTTTGTATGGCCCATACACCTGTTTGTGGCTGATTAAAGCACCAGAACCAAAGTGTAAACATCTACATAAGTATATATCAGATTTTTAAGTGTCTTTTAGACATTAATTAGAGTGACATAAGTAATGGTTTAGCTCAGTTAAGGCACGAGGAACTCTTATTAGTACTAGAAAGTGGGCCAGTGTTTCTAAGGAGAAATAAAGATGAGATTTCATGGGCAGCTAAATGTATCTAACAACCTCCATTGTCTGTTATACCAAGTTCTTATGTTATCAGACTCTTTCACAAACAAACTGGTCACTACAACAGCAGAAAAATGTTTCAGCTTTTAAGTTGGTTAGAAAGTTCAAGTGGCTGGGATGTGACAAGCGCCACAGAGGAAGTAACTGGTGGGGTGCAGAGCTGGGAGCTCACCCCAGCCAGTAGCAATCATTAAAACAACAAAAACATTTACTTTCTGCTGGCTTAGAAAACTGAAATACAAAGAAAAGTAAATATTGAAAGCAGTCCAGTGGTGGAGACTGACATACAAGATCAGAAGGAGAGAAGGGAGAAAAAGCCAGGGAGAAGGGACAAAAGGAGCTCATCTATCTCTTCTGAGGTGTCAGATCTCATGTACTACCTCACCTCACCACACCATGAGAACTGAAACAAGAAATTTACTGTTAGTACAAATAAGACCTGAATCCAATTTTATAACCACGTTATGCAGCCAAGCTTCCTCATTAGAAAACATGCAGATGATCTGTGCCATGCCTTCAAGACAATCCCACCTGCACTTTCAGAGTTAAGCAGACTTGGGAGCCCTGCTGTAGGAATGTGAAGAGTAACTGAGTATGTGCCAGAACTTTAAAAGGATGGTAGTAAATATTGCTGCTGTTTTAGAGAAATGGCTTTCAGGTAAACTCAGCTGCAAGTACAAAAGGAGATGGACAGGAATGAATGTCCATGAAATGCATACTGCTCAGGGGACTCATTTCTGTGGAAACAGAAATGCTACTGTGATTCTTTATTCTTAGAAAAAGAAGAATTCATTACAGTAGGAAATACTGCCTTAATAGTTTTGCTGCTACTACTACTTTCTCCTGTCTTGCCAATCTAGAAGTACTATTTTAAAGGAAGCCATGATAAGTGATTGCTGTTTTTTGGTTATTTAACCTTAGTTATTGATAAACCTGAAATATTTGCGTGTGTAGAGTCAATACATAATGAAAACCAAGAAAAAATTAAAACACTTCCTAACATACACAAGTCATTGTAAAAAATACAGTGAATCTTGAGTCTCCCCTCAAGAGTAGCTTTGTGGTAGATGACACATCTTCACCACCCTGGTTTATAAATAATTGTGTTGTAGAACCTAATTGAAATATTCCTCCTACTCACCTTTGGATCGAGTGGAGATGTCCATCCCCTCCACCACCTCCTGCTCTGCCTTTATTTCCTCTTCAGCCAAGCTGCAGGATTCAAAAAGGTGAATTAGAATACTTTATGGACTGTATTAATCCCATGACTAATTTCTATCCATTAAGTTCAACCCAACACTGTCAAACACAACTACATTAAAATTTCTGATGGAATGAAAGGTTTGCTGTTTGCCAGAACTGCATTTGATACATTGATCAAACCACAGTGAGAAACAATCCAGGTACACACGTATGCTGCAAGTTACCAAGCACAAAAATTACATTTTTGTACCAAAGACAGTCCTGTAATATGTACTGAAGATTATGGCAATGTATGTGTGAACTATGTGCGTGTGACAGACAAACAGGAATTCTGTTCCTTGCAGCTTCTAATCTCAGATAAAGCATGTGGACAGATGCCAGCCAACATTTAAATGCTCATCAGCCTTCGTGGACAGATTAGCTGAAGTAACAGACTTAGCAACACAGAATAACTTGCAAAATTAGAAGGTAAAATGTAATTTTTAAAACAAATAAAAAATTTTGAGTATTTTGAACTAGACTGTATAACAGAAAACTGAATATTTACAATTTATTGACAATACAATTCCACCAATTATTAACTGTAAAGAGTAAACAGTATAGAGTTGTTACCATTCAATCTTACACAGCCACTTTTCATTTGCTCCAGACAGGATGAAACTATTACAAAGTACATCTGACTTGTGATATCCTACTTGTGATATTCTAAGTGATGCCATTCAAGAAAACAACTCAATCAATTTGGCTTGTTAAGTCACTTTGGGGAAGGAAGATGGAAGGGAGAGGAAAAATGAACATAATGAACACAGAGTTACAGAGCAGTTTTGAAGATGTGACTACCCTAGATGAAAGGCAAAAGAAAACACAGGAGGTTGAAGCAAACCCTAATTCAAAATGGAGACAAATGGGGTTCTGGAGCTTCAGGCAGGTATTGCAGTGTCCACCAGAGCACAGCAGCCATGAGGGATGTAGATCCTCTCCTGTACAGGGACAATTTACCCTTCAGTCTGTTCATGGCAGTTGTTGCTGATAACAGTTTGCACTGATATGGCAGATTATGAATTTCTGCTGTTATGGAGTCGGCTGAGGTTCAGCCACCCCAGCTCCAGGGACAGGGCCAAGAGGGCAGCTGGAGACCTTTGGCTCAGCCACTGGGTATAAATCTGCCTGAGATATCTCATCAGAGCTCGGATGCAACAGTGAGGACTTGGTTACATTTACACCAGAGAAACTCTTCAGCCTGACAAACAGTTTATATTAGCAGGAGTTTTGTTACGGGTAGAAGTTAAAAGAGATTCCTTAACAAAGTAAAACTTAACTCCAGAAGGTGTTTTTAGTTTGCTGTTTGACAAAACTACTTTTAATCAACTGTGAGCTACTGGGGAGCTGGGTTGCAATTCCTTTCACAGTTCTAAACAGTACAGTTATGTCAGCAGAAATTTTATATACAAATCAACCAATAGATGGAAAACCCAAAGCTGAGAAGCACCCCAAATGCCAGAAATCATTATTCTTTGTCATAAGCTCTTTAAAGTCACAAAACACTGAAGGGAAGTTCTATTCTACCAGCATCTACCTCCCAGCTCATGGACTACCCTGATCATTTCAGGAGCAAGTCAAGGCACCCATGGGACCAGAATTATGGTAAATGTGTAGCACAGTTGACTGTAACACAATGCTTCTCAGATTTATTTTGCATGGGCAGATTAAATGCACAACACAGCCAACCATACTACAATGCTCACACATTTACTATGCATGGGCAGATCAATTATTCTGCACATTTGTTACACCCTTTCCCAGGAGCCTCAGCATAGAGGAGCTGGCAGTGGCCTGCAGACACCAAAACATTTCATGCACCACTTGCCTTTGCCTGCTCCTCTCCTAAGCAAAGGGAAGGGATGGGCTCATGGGATGGGTGCATTGTTCTCTTCCAATGCTGCATTGGAGGTTTTTCCTTCCCCTTCCTCTTTATAAAATCCTATTTCAACATTGCCAAACTGTAACAAACCCCTTATTTTTAAAACATCATGAATATGTGACCAGTAATGCATACAGGTAAATATATATTCATATCCAGTATTTCTGTAAGACTGGAGTAATCTGGCAGTGCACATTAACTGCTTTAAAATACAGGTCCAGTTCCAGACACAGACTAGGACATACAAGGCTTTACAAGACTCAGGTTGAACACTTATGCTCATTTTACATAGGCTGCTACTAAAAGGAATAGTTTCCCCAATCCTTAACTTCTTGTTCCAGAAATGATGACCATTTTATCCAAATCAGTTCTGGAATGTAACTCACTGTGCAGCTGGACATGCAGAAAATGGGAGAACCACACAGGGAGAAAAGGGCAGCTTTTAGCAGCTCACATCTAAGTTACATTAAAGCAATCATAATATTCCAGACTCATCCAAATCTATCAGGTCATTTTGTTTAAAACAACCTCAGGGGAACATGGTACAACATGAAAGACACAGTAGTTGGCACAAATCATTATTACAATCCAGAGAGTTGTGTGTGAATCCTGGCTGAGAAATGGGAGTGATGGATCCATATGGGGACACCATAGCAGAAACTGCTCCCACCTCCCTGACCAAAGCACCAGGAGATGTTTCAGACTCAGGGAGGATGTTCTGGGCCCCCGGGCCCAAAGCCAGCACTGCAGGGGGTTACAGGGCAGGACTCCGAGCCATTAGTGACAGCACTGCAGGGGGTTTTCAGCTCAGGATGTGTTCAGCTCATGTAACGAGCCTAATTTAGGAAACTGAGTCAGTTTCCTCCATCACCCTTTAAAGTGCTCTCACCCTTTAAAGTGCTCTCGCAATAGTGCCATAAACAAGAAAAAAAATCTTCAGAAACACTTGTAAGGTGAACAATGTATCTTGCAAAACCTTGATACAAAGAATCATGGAATGATACAACGGCTTGCCTTGGACAGGACCTTAAGATGATTTAGCACCAAACCCCTGCCATGGGCAGGGATGCACACATCACATAAAGGATGCCTGAAAACAGCCTTCCCAAAGATTTTAACTATAAATGAGCAGTCAAAACTGCATTCTCCACTTGATAGCAAGGTTCTCCACTTTCCTCAGCAATGGAGGAGCACATTTCCCTATACTCACACAAAATCCTGCAATTACCTACTACACTATGAAACCTGAGCCTCAGAGGAACAGAGCCATCTCCAGATTCTCTGCAATTAATTAATCTTTTAAGGGCACAAACATTTCAGTATATAAGAAAACCACAGAGACTGTTCTGAGAAAAAAAAATCCCAATGTTGGAGAGGAACAGTTAAATAAAAGTTGTTAGACACAGCTATAAAAGACACTGAACATTTACAGCTCTTCAAAAGCATCTCCCATTGCTTTATTTGCTGTAATGTATAATGACTTCCACAGCATGACATTGTTGGAATGTTGTCAGTGATGACTGCAGTGGTCATCTTTGAGATTCAAGTTTATACATACCAGCAATTCATAGCAAGTTTACAGTAACTTTTTTAAAGCTGACATCTTTTCGCCTTTGCATGCTCCACCAATACAAGGAAAATTCTGAAAATGCTTTATAAAGCGCAAACTTCCAAATGCAGATATTAGTAAAAGATTTCCAATTAAATAATTCAATAAAAACAGGTTCTTAATCAGTTACCTTAGTACTACCCACAATAAAATAAAAGGAAAATTAAGACCAGCAGCAAAATAATTAAAGATAAGTATCTTATTCCATGGAAACAATTACTGTGTGGTCAAGTAGACTATTCTAGAGAGTTTTATTTTGAGAATTCAGTTTTGCAAGGCTCAGAGCAGCTATTTCAGCCAGCATGTGTTACTGTCATGCATGTATGAATGGGATGCTCTGAGGCTGCAGATCAGAAATGATACTGGAATATACTCAGTTAAGTACCTAAATGAATACACAAATAGCTTATGTAATTTTGAAAGCTACTCTTATTTCCTCATTAAGATGAATGAACACAGAGAAACACGTTTTAAGAACACAACTGAAATTTAAGCTTTGCCAGTTTCCCTGTCAAATGACCAGAAAACCAATTAATCATTTAAAACTTCCCTACTCATATTGACAAAACTTGCAACAACAACAACAAAAGTTTGTTTTCCAAAATGTTAAGCTAATTAGTTTCAAACAAACTAGCTTAGCATGTCTGAATAAGGGTAGAAGGGGTGGAGGTTATTCCTTTGGAGAGAGTTGGGCACAGAAAGAAAAAAAAAAGATTGCAAACATACAAGATTTATTGTTACTTAGGTAAAAATGGAAAAATAACTCAGCTGCCTATTTTTTAAATATTTTCTCAATCAAACTGAAAAGAGGGTGGGGTTTTTCAATATAAAATTCAGGCTTTCAAATTTCACATCCCTGAATTATATACTGACTTTTCTGTTTAGGAAAATCATTCCTTTACTAATAGTAGTACTTACCTGAGAAAATGTACATATACAAGAATATATAAGCTGCTCTAATCCATAGTAACTACAAAGAGCAATTAAAAGTTGCAGATGAACTACTGCACCTTGACATTTAACCAAGAAAAACTGACAGATATGGAAAACCACTCGAAACAGCTAATGCCCACATACACAATCCAGATCTACATCAGGGAATAACACATGAATTTCAGATCAAGAACTACATATTTCTGGAATTCATTTTTCCTTTTAATTAACAGAAAACAAAACAAATCTGATTAAAGACTATAAGCACTAAAACTGAATTTTATCTTTAAGATTATTCCTGCCTATCATGCATCACATTTGTGAGCAGCAATTCTAAATAATGATTCCAAAAAAAAAAAAACTGCATTCAATAAAAGATTTAAAACCAAAAACCACTATTTGCATGCCATTGCTGAATAAATAGCAGCTTTGTATGAGCACTCACCTATAACAGTCTCTTACTCATCGGTAGCTATGCTATTTATGCAGGGCTCTTAAAATGGCGTCTGCCAGCACTGCACTGCCTCACTCCTGCTCTGGAGCTAAAATGGTAGCACTTTGTTCAATACCAGCAGCTCCTGTTTACACAGCAGGGCAAGATTCAAAGCCAGCATCTAAATATCAGAAATGGTAAAGAAGGACCAAAGGACACCTGACATCCGAATGTTTAACTAAAAAGGCACAAGATAGGGAGATTTGTGAAGTCACAGGTTACTAAGGAAATCACTCAATTTTAGCTTCACCCTCCAGTGTGAGCACCTCATGTTTTGCATTTCCTTTTGCAGAATTCCCTGCAAAGTGCTCCATGAGTATTAAGTAAATAAGACTGTATTAAGTAATTAATTTACACAAAAGGCTCATTCAGATATCTATGTACAGCAATGTTTAAGCTGATTACCTGTGATAACAAGCAAAATAACTATTTTTCATTTAAAGAACATTTCAGTTCTTTTTAAAACCTTACTCTTATTCGGTGTCCATTTAAAATAGCTGCACAAAAGAGAAAAATCAGGGGAGGGAGGGGGATCCTTGGTGCCACACAGTCATCTTTAAGTCTATAAACTATACAGCTGAGGCCCAAGCAAGGCAACCAAATAGCTACAGATTTTAGATGCTACAAATATAATTTGAGAACAATCATGCTTGAAAGTAAAGGTTTATATCAGCTGAATTAAGAATGGTAACAACCTTTTACAGCATGGTTTTAACCTCACAGTGTGAAACAGATGCTCTGACAACAGGCAATAAAGGGTTAACATGAGAATGACAGACAACTACCAAATACATGAAACTCACTTCCTATGTAGCTTTGGCTAAATTAGTCTTTAACCCATGAACACAAGACATGTTTATTAACAAATGTATTGAAATTACTTTCTGAATACAATTTAAAGGGCCAAGCTTGATGGCCTACTGCTGGTTTCCAGTCTGCAGACCCCTCCAAGCCAGTGTGCCACCACAAAGGGGTTTCCAGACAATAACCAAGTAAATCAAACCTAGTCTAACAGACTTAAAGTCACTCTAATGGGATTCATGTGCCCATGGGAAAAATACTGGGGATCCACAAATAACAAAATTTGAAAACTGCTGTCTACTCCATTTCATATCGGCATAGGTTTTGTTCAACTTTCAAGATATTTAGGAAATTCAAATTAATACCTGAATTTCAGACAGAAGAGAGCTTCTACTGAGATTTATCTCCCTTTAACTAATTATGCTGGAGTAGTACCACCACTCTGGAAAACTGACCACCAGCTATCCTTTTCAGCTACTGGATCCACAGTAGCTGGGAAGTGATACAACACAATCCACTGGAAAGCAAGGCAGAACAGGAGAAACAAAGCAACAAAACCAGAAACAAAACAAAACAACAACAAAAACCTCAAGCAAAAGTGATCACAAAATGGAAGACAGCTCAGGAAGATGAGCCGGTTGAAGTTTGTGGACAAGATATGAAGGGCTAAATTTGTAATGTAATCTATCTATTTCTGCTTTTTGAGCATGAAGTTCCTTTCATTACATGCTCCCTTAGTAGCAACGTAGGTTTTCTGCTACATTTCATACTCCTACCTACTGCGAGGGGGGGTGACTGTTACATTTGGAGTGGTTTATACTCTGCATTTTTTTCATTTCCAATATGTTAAGTAGTGTCATTTGTTTAAAGAAATTACTCAGCTTTTCCCTAGCACTATTTAGCTTCCAAGTAAAACAGTTTGCCTGCAAAGAATGAAAAAGGCATGTAGCTTTTAAAAAGCTACTGTTTTCACCATGATTTATAATCCAGATCACTCCTTTGTTTTCCCCCCACTCCATTCTTTGTCCAGTTAATTACAAAAGTAACTGGATGTTGGCACTAAATAATAATGCCTAATCATATTCATCCCGGGCAATTCAAATTACTCTCTAGTAGCCAGAAAACTTACAGTGTAATTATACGATTAACTGCTAGTTATAATCAGAATAATGGCCATTTGCTCCAAGCTGAATAAACCTCAGCTGCATTGCTTCATACATGTCCTGTCTAATTGTGATTGTAACAAGATCCAGGCCAGTAAAATCTTGGGGGGAAAGCATACGTGCTTTTTCCCTGCATCTGTCACTTAAAACAAAAACCCACATTCCATCTGTCCTGAGCAGAAAAAAACCAGCTTATTACGCAACCTAGGGAAGCGAGTGCTAACACTGTACCTTGACAAAGCACCAAAAAATGTATACATCTGAAATCCTTCAGCCTGGCTGAATTTGCTTTGCTTAGATGGAACAAAGATGGCAGAAATTTCCAGAAGGCCTCTCTCAGCCCTGCCACTGCAATTGTCAATCTTTAACCTGCCTGCTGCGGCAATTGGCTCCGGCACTGGCGGAGCAGCGCCATTGGGCTGAGCCGAGGCACAACGCTGCTGTCTCTACCTTGCCTCAGACATCTTGCTGCAATGCAGACATTTGTTTTTTGTGAACTATAAAAGAATTACACTCCAGTGGTTGAAAATAGTGAACTTTTAACAGACTCACGATGCTCCGTTTCATTACATGCACGAGGGCAGCTCACACAAATGCGCTTCACTGTCAGCAGCGTGTCTGGAGGTGCAGATTTGAAACAGATCCTGGTTTAACAAAACCTGTGGGAGCCATTTTAATACAAGCTTTCTGATTGCAGATCACTTACCCCTGCTTCCTCACATTAAACAAATATTATGTTGTTCACCCTTAAAGGCTGAAAGTAAACTGTTCACATGTATAAACTACTACCAGGAAAATTGTGTCCAAATGTAATTTCTATTTTTTAGCAACTGAAGAACAAAAACCAGAATAACTTCTTAGCTATGTCAGCACTTTCATGTATGCTGAAAAATGCATTAAAATTGCATACAGAAATACTATCACATGAAATTCAGTGGTACCCCAGCAGTATTTCAGGTTTCAAATTGAACTAGACATTCTTATAATCAAATCCTAGGGGATTGGGGGGGTGGGGGGGGGGAACATTGATGGGTGAGGGGGGGAAGGAAAGCTTTTAGCCAAAGTGAGATAGTCAAAATAAGATACTCATACTGGTAAACAAATAGCCAGAGGTAAACTGCTATGTTAAAAGAACATTACCAAATATATGGCAAGGGTCTATAAAAGTTTGCATGCCCTGTGCCTCAGCACAGTCATTTATTTGCAAAGCCAGACAAGCTTTCAGTTTTTCCTAAAATAACGAATGTGTATGGACTGTTAAAACAAGTGCAAAAATTACATTAAAAGCACAAAAGAGCATCCTTCCTCTGCTTTTGTAACAGCCCTGCTGATCACTGAAAAACAGCTTGCTCAAACAAGCATGCAGGCGCTACAATTAAAATGTTTATAAAGAGCACAAAATGTTTCTAAATTAGTTATAAACCAAGCAAGCTTATCTGAGGTTATACTTTGTATAGTATCAGAAACATATGCTCATTAAGTGTTATTTACTTTACTTCATAAGGTCACTTCATTGCTGAGCACTAGCACTTTCATCACACCCGAAAAGCCCAAGGAACGGTGAAAACGCACTTTACCCTGCAAACATGGCAATTAATGATCTAGGAACAAATAGCAAGTAGAATATTTTTCACTGGCCTAAGGTAAACAGGAAGTAAAAGCTTCAAAATTTAGAGACAAATTATCAGAAAAACAGTGCATTCAAATAGAGCAGTTTACATGTACAAGTCCCTTAAAATGGACGCTAAGCAAATCTGATCTTTTATATGACTAACCACTAACATCACTTCATCTACTGCACTGACTGACCCAGTAAAAACAAAATGTTTGGAAAAGTATTAAAAATGTTCAGAGAGTAGCATGCTGCTTACTTACCAACTGTTCAAGCACCCATCTCATTTTTCCAGTTAAGGAGATACAACAGGCTGGCAAATTTGGGAATTGATCAAAAAGGAATTTCTTGAAATAATTACGTAGCATTTAACCAAAAGTTAAAAAAATAAAAGGGAAAAAAAACCCCCAAGAACGAACAACATGTACTACTGTCATGAACCACACATGATTTTATATCTTCTGGACTCCACAACACAGAACTGTGGCTGATACAATGTAAAACAAAAAGGCACAGATAAAAGTTGCATTAGTTTATTTGAACTATGCAAAACAAGAAAGCTAACAGTTCAAAAACATTTTCCATAAAGCATCAGATTTGTAAACAGATGCACTGCTGCGTTTTACTGAGCAGCACTCCATTTCCAAAATCTGCAGCATAAAAACTCCCTTTTAAAGGAACAAAATATTAACCATACATTGTCCCTCGGAAAGAGAAAACCGTTGTATTAACTACTCCTGCAAGAAAAAAGGTTCAATAATCATTTTAAGTTAAGATAAGCTGCATAAAAAACATGATGCAACAGCACACCACCACCTAGGCCCAATATCTACAATCTGCCATTAGCACTTTTTGCTGATGCCTAGGTTTTCAAAAATCCCATATTTTCTCAGAGATAACTTATCTTAGCTGTTCCATTCACTGTTTAGAAAGGTAAACTTGCCTGTTCCTCTGTCTGCCATTATCCCTGCTTGACTCCCTGTAGGGCAGTTAAATGCATCTGCTCCCTAGCTTCCATTTTCTCTCCAGCAGGCATGTGACACAACAGACAATAGTGCTGGCAAACTGCTCAGAGACACAAACCTCCTTTGGAATACCAGGATCTTGATAAACTCTAAAAACACCATCCTCCTGTGAAGAAGTAGGCATGCCAAGGCTTTGCCAGACTGTAAAATAAAGCTGTGGCTAATGGCTACTAACCATGTGACCCAAGAAAGCAAATTTAAACAGTTCCAACTTAATATAAGTGCTGTGGTGTGAGTTTTGCACGAGAAATCACAGAGAATCACACTCTCAACCCACAACTCATAGGTCTTAGAGAAAAAGCAATGTAAAAAGCAAGGCTTACCTCTGTGGATGCATTGTTAACACAGTGTTATGTCAATACTTATAAAACATGGAGGACAGGCTCTCAGTACTCGGGCAGGGAGGGCTTGGCACTTGGGCTTGATGATCTGTCTTCCCCATGAAAGCCGCCCCCGGATTGGCTGCCCCGGCAAATCCGCATGTAAAGCGCCGGGGGATTGGCTGAGACACTTCCTGAGCGATTATCTTTGTGCGGCTCCGGGAGCAGGAGCCATCCCGGGCTCGGAGCAGGCCGGCGCGCTAGGCCCGGCTGCGCTCGCCACCGCCGGCCTGGCCCCGGCCCGGCCCCGGCCCCGCGCTGCCCGCCTCGGGTAAGGGCCAGCACACCGCCGGCCCCGGCAAATGGGCCCCAGCGCGCCGTTTGTTGAAGGCAGCTGGGTGTTCTAAACGCGAAGGAGGCACAGTTTGCCCAGGTCGCAGGAGCTGTTCTTTTGTTTGCTCGGAAAGCGAAATTCGCTTGGCTGGGGCTCTGCTGGCCGGGAAAGCGAGGCCACAGGCAGAGAGCAAAACTTACCGAAAGTGCATGTGCACAGGAGGGACTGGAATTAATGACTCAGGATTCAGAGAAGGGTTCTCCTGCTCCAGAATTAAAATATATGAACGTGCAGCAGAGCAACCATGTACCTACAGTGTGATTTCTTTAGATACCACGGTATGCTGAGTCTTAATAGGAAAAATGAGCCTTAAACAGAAACACTCCTGTCTCCTTTCCCCCAAAAGCATTCCAGAATTGAAACCGCTTCATCACAGAGCATTGCTGCCGCTCGGTGCAGGCCCTCCCTGCGTTCAAAATGCTGCAGAGCAAAACTAAAAATATCCATGTCACCCCAGACCCTGAGCTCTCCAGTCCCCCCCGGCCCCCACCTTTCGGCCTGGCCGGGCTGTTACACACACACAAACTGACTGACTGACTTCCTTAGGAGCGGCTGCAACTGCAGCTTCCTGTCCGTTAACCCTCTAGCACTGGGTGCCTTTTGAGATGCAGCACAGGCCCTGGAAACACTGATTTCTCTACGTGGCAATCAGTCTGCCCCCCCATGAAAACATTCACAGAGCCTTTCAGATGGTTTTGCTTTACCTTTTTTTTTTTTTTTTTTTTTTTTTATGTCCTGCGAAAATGCTGCAAATGAGACAATGAGAAGGCAGGGTGTAAGCAGTCGATTTGATCTTGGGCCAATTTCCAAGGTTTTGATTAAAAAATGCGATTCCGTTCTTTTCCCTAATGCAGTGAAAGTGGGAGGATTTATCGTTATGCCAAGAAGGAAGTCTTAACTCCAGATGAAGATCTTAAAGGTTAAAGTTTTAGAAAGCCTTTGTTTATTGTTCAAAATTTTGCATCTGTGTTATATAGCTCTGTATTATCATTCTGTAGCCATGAAGATTGCAATGCAAATTGCAGATGAAAGGGTGATTCTGAACTATATTGAAATATATTGAATATCAAATAAGTATTTATTAAACAAAAGAGAAAAAAAACAAACAAAAAAAAAACAAGGGAAGGTGTAGAGGGAGACACTTAACATTGAAACAATAATTATTAAATAATGAGATAGAATAACCAAAGAAAAATAAGCATTCTTCCAGTACAACATGCAGGATCTCAGATTGTGCAAAACCAACTACAAAAAGCCCTCTTCCATAAATCTACAACAGTTGCAAAGAGAATATGCACGTCACGTTTAGTCGAGTGCTAATAATCCCAGAAACAATCACCACAACAAAACCTAGTGCCCTCCCTTACCTCCATACAGCACCTCTCACGATATAACTACTTTACCACACAAACCTCACTGCCTGAGAGCTGACGTGACTCATAACTGTGCCACTCAGTAAAATTAGTCATCCTGCTCTGCATTGTCCCATTCTGCATTCAGATTATTCCTTGAGATAGCATTGTCACAGGGAGCTGCCACAGCAGCCCATGGCTGTGCTTACACTTCTGTGTCTCTGCATTTCAGGCTGCAACAGCAGATTAACAGCCCAGAGTATAAATTATCGTCTCATAAGGAATTCTGGAGTCCCTGCTGGAAGCATTTTCTCTTTTTGGATTTTGCAATGTTTTTCAGGGCAGGGAGCAGGAAGGCTCGTGGATACACTGACCGTTTGTTCTGTTTTAGGCATGAGCAGAAACTGGGGAGAGTGCTGCTATAAAGGGAATCATACAGCCCACTACAGCAGCAGGAACACACTGGAAATTCATGACATTCAGTGAATACTTGCATCAGTTTCAACAGTGCAAACCATTCAAGATAGATTTCTTTTTAATTGAACACCTAAAGGCCTATGTTGCTCAGAGATATAACCCCCAGCACACAAACATCCAAATTTTGATTCCCCTAAGCAGTAAATGTGAGGATTGTCAGCCATTAACATTTATGCTCATTGTGTGACTGCTCTGCTTGAATATTATTCTCTTAAAAAAAAAAAATCCTAATCCCCATGAAGAACAGCATAAGAACAAAACTGAATACACAGAATTTGTCAATGCTTTGTGCTAACCCAGCCCCGACTCCGGGAATGTTGTAATGCTGATGGTGCCTGGGAACGATGCCAAGCTGACACACTTGGGCCTATCAGACAGAATGAGCACACAGAGAGGCAACAGCAGCCTTAGGAAAGGCCTAAGGCCCCTCTCGATTCAAGGAAGCAAAAATGCAAAAGAAAAATTTATAAACCTGCAGTCATTAGCAGGAACAAAACTGTGGGAAGCACATCAGACACATATAGCATGTATATTCAGCCACTCGGCTACTCTGCTCAAAAAGACAAAAGAATTCTGTCAGGAATCAAAAGGGAAGCTTGAGATATATTTATCTTTATTCTCTTGTCCTCATGCTTATTTTGCAGCAGGAGATACAAGCTTGGTATAACACACAGGTACATCTGGAAAATACAGATTTTTGTCTTAAGTCCCCATGATTGCATGTCCTGCTTCAGCATGACCATTTCTTTTATGTAGGAGTAGTGATTTTTTTTCGTGGGGGGAGGGAAGGAAAGGTAAAGTAAACAAAACAAATTTAAAAAAGAGCATGAGTGGGAAAGCTAAAAGCTTTGTTAAAGCAGAAAAGAGGGCAGAGATCAGATTAGCTTTTATTTGTCCTTTTCAATTCTCTGGAGATATTAAGGGAAAACAGGGCTGTGAGGCAGGGGGGAAAACAGACTAAACAGAGAAACCAAAGGAAAGATGGAAAGCCCATTCAGTCAAAAGGAAATTAAAAGACAGTAATGTTGAAAGTACAACCCATTATACAGGCCTTTGCAAAGACCTCTGCCCACTGTGTATCATCTCCAGGAAGCACACACACCAGGCATCACAGAGTTATAAGGGACTATACTACATAATATATACCAGAGCCTCCAAATTAAACAAATACCAGTAAGGAAAATGTCTGCCTGTATGACAGAAGGAGGGGCTGATATTTATCCCTCCCTACAGTGGCTGCCTCATCACTGACAGTGATGGAACATTAAGTGCTGGACAAAAGATGGAGCATTTTGAACATATACACAAAAGGGGAAGTTTCATATTTTTCAAGTTTATAAATAAAAAAATAAAAACAGGGGAAAGAAAATGCAATAAGAGCATGTAGCTCAATCTGGGATTTCCAAATAATTGGCTGATAATCCTGATTTCTAGAGTAAGAATATAAAACATTGTCATTCAGTGTCTTGGGAAAAAAAACCACTTCAAGTGTTTCCCCTTTATCATGAATCTGACAAAGTAGCTGCTTGAAGACTAGGAGATCAGTCCAGTACAGAATCCAACAATAAATGTCTATAAAAATAGTTCCTCGATTTTTAAAAGTAGACTGGATTCTAAAATTAGTGACCTGTCAAAGAAGGTTGGTAATTTCATAAATTCTTGGAAATTACAGGAGAAGGTATCTATGCACAGCAGGCCATGAGCTTAGAAGGCTTTGCATGCATTGGTCCTTCTGAAGAGCAGCTTTCAGTACTTTGGGCTGACATTACTTGTTCTGGACTGAAATGGTCATTCATTGTCTGCAGATTAAAACCTGGTTCAGTTTGTAACACACAACTGAATATCTGCTGCATTATCTAAGTGTCTCTTGACAGCCATTTTTAGTGTGCTGTGCAATTGGTTCATGTACATTTCTTTCTAAAGGAAATCTCCATTCATGTTCAATCATCTGCCAAAAATACCTGGAGGGAAAAAAAAGGCATCTTTGAGCCCTTTAACAGCTGTAGCTTTTTTAAAGAAGTGCTATGTTTTCTTAAGGCATAAGCCCATTTCATCACTTTCACCCCCACTTTGAACCAGTCTCTCCACAATTAAACAGCTGGGGTGTTGGATATTCTGTATAAAATTGAATTTTCATCATTTAAACTTTATGTTCTATATTGAAGGCCTAACAGACACAATTGCTTTCATATTTTATATGCAGACAAATACTTTTCTAGTTCCCCAGAAAGCAGCTGTGGGACACATGCAGAGGTGGTGCAGGTCAGGCCTGAAGCACACCCATGGTGCAGGTGAACCAGTGGATTATCAGCCCTGCCCTGTGGCCATGGAAATGTAAATACCCTGCATGAGGCCTAAGTACAGAATCTTGAAAGAAGTTTGTACTTCACCAAGTGGTTCTAATGGCCAAGTGTGAGACATCTTGTATATATCACTTACTCTGGCATGGGGCTCTTCTAAAGGGAACAAAAGGAAGTCACTGCTATTAGAGAGGAATTATTCAGGACTACGTAATGCTGAACTCCAATCCTATTACCAGGATTTCTTGCTTGATTTTTTCACATTCAGGAATCAGCTGGTTAGCAATAATCAGATGACGTGACTTCTTTCATGTTTCGGTTTGTATTACTGTTGTTTTAGTTTGGGACTTTTTAATTAAATCTGATCATGTCCCAGAAGTTAAAGCTCATACCAAAGATGTCAAGTGACAGAATTACAAAGATAAAATTATTACATTATTTTTTCCTGCACAACCCACTACAGATTCAGACTATATCACTTTCACTTTTAACCTTCTGCATGCTTCTTCACACACTAAATTCACAATTTGGCTTCAGCTTCGAGGCTCTGCATATTCACACCTTTCTGCTCTCTGTGTGCCATTCCAATTGCTATTTCATCTCAGTTTTGTGGTTTACCTCTCACCAGCAAAAAGTCCTTTCTTTTTCCACCACAAGTTTCTTTTCTTTTTCAGTCAGCCTTACTGGCTTAAGCATCTCACCCTTCCTTCCAGCCACAGCACTCAGCTGCACTTTGAGCAGAACTGTCTGTACTGTGACACTGAGAACAGTGAATCAAAGATTTATTGTGTTGACTTCAGCCAGGAAAGGCTCCAGCTCACACCAGTTCACACTGGAAACTGTTGTCATGGCAGGACTGGGAGCAGGCTTGAGCAGCTGCAGGTGATTGAAACAATCACTACCACCATGAGAAGTTTCTGTGAAACTACATGATCAAGTACTACATCCAGCTCTTCATCACATTTGTGGTATTAACTAGGTTTTCTCCATGTCCTAATGACACTGTAGATCTGACTTTTTGTCTCTTCAAGAATGAAAAAAGCCTTTGAAATAGAACCATGTCCCTGTAAAGAAGCAACACGTTTTCCAGCTGTGTCTTTGCTTTCTCAAGCCAGGTGAAAGCCTTGCCTGTAATTAGCACATGTCACTCACATTAATTAGCATGTACATAAACTGTTGAATTCATTCTGCCACCTTTACAGATTGTTATTTTTCTTGCACTGCTGGACTCACAGCTAGTGTTTACTGAGTTCCCCTCATCAGCTGACAAAAATGAGGACCTGAGATAAAGCCACTGCAAAGTTGTTTTCAACAATTGTTTCATTTTGTTTACTGTAAAGAAATGCACACCCACATGAAAGTAATTCTGAAAGAGCAGAACAAATCATGCTCTATTTAACCTACTTGACTTTAACAATCAAATCCAAGTGTGTGCTAATTATGTATATAAAATAAATCTTAAGTATGTCACTAGTCTGCAAGTTTTGTTATTAAAGGCCACAATATCCTCATATGACATTAGAGTGGAGAGATATCACAGTTGAGAGGAGGCAAAAGTGAACCTGTATGCAACATTTTAACCATACAAAGAGCACAGACACTTGGAGTTATTTGCATGTGCATGCATTTGTTCAAAACTTAGATCTTGATAGATAGCATAGAATGCCACAAGCATTTCAAATAAAACCCAAAAAATTACCTTTTTTCTGATGGCCCAAAACCCAAAAAAGGGACTCTGACAAACAAATGCTGCATGTGTTAAAAACAGAGCAGCATGTCCTAAGGCAGGGCTCTCAGCAGAAACTTCAAACACGGCTGCCTGTATAATTTAACATACCAAAACTGATCCTCTGTAACTCACATATAAAAATTTAAAATTCTCCTTAATATTGCTTCTGTTTGCAAACATTTGCAAAGCAAATGCAATCTCTAAATAGCAATTCTTTGAAAAGTAAGCTCGTCATTCCTGCTTGTTCCAAACTCGTTCTTTTAATTGAAAACTGTTACTTACATCTGTTTTTGTATTTTGTTTTTAATTTTAAAATATTATGAAAGTTTACATATTTGTCAAATATCTAAAGATTCATATTTTGTACAGTTTTTATAAGCACTTGAAAACAATGTGAATTATTTAAAGAAATAACAAGTTCTAGTGCAGAATGACCAACTTTGCTCTGTAACAAATTTCAGACTTACAAATTGTTCTGTGTTTATTCTCAAAGGGCAACTTCTATAATTTGAGCCCTGGACTAAGATCTCTGTAGATTTGTGTATAGTGTATCTTATGTTCTCTACCTACTTCTGCGTGCAATTGATTGAACTGGGATCATGGTCTTGACTTGGATGTTTCTACATGATAAATATTTACAAATAAACCTCTTTATACACATATAAAAAGGACATTTATACCTAATAGGACAGACGATTAGCAAAGAATTAAAAAAAAATCTATTTCTGCTCACTTGAATACTTACCAATAAAATAGCCCTGTTGCATAGAGTGATCAAAAGCTTCTTTTCCCGATTTTTTTGTGTGGAAAGGAATGGCAATAAAGCCACAAATTTGTTATTTTCCCTCCCGCAGCTGCGAATTTGTGTAGGAGTGCAGCGGCCCCTAGAGCTCATTTGTGGGACATTACACGCACGAAAAAAGCCAATTTTTTAGTGAGGTCCCCATAGAACATCAGTCCTAGGATTTGGTGGGAAAGGGGAGCTTCCTAAGTCATGATCTCCCCCTGTCCACATCAAATACCTCCTGCAGTTATTTAATTCTATGAAGACAAGCAAATAAAAAGCATTTGAAATCATTTCAGGTTCTCAGTCTGGATATGATTTTGGCCATATAATTCACAGTGTAATATCAAGTATTGTAGCAAATCTTAGTCAAGGTGGCAGAAAAGACATAGGCTAGAAGCAAATGGGTTCTTGTATGGTGCAGCAGCACACAGAAATTCCTGAATAAACTGGGCCTCCTACTAGAATGCACACACACACACTTAACTCCAATATACACTAAAAAAAGCTCAACAGATTAATGGTGAGAACAGGTGGACATATGGGCCCTCAAAATTCACCTCTAATTTCATTCCAAATGATGAGAAGATATCTTCAAAGTTTTGTCAATACCCAGTGACATTCAGAATGAGTACTCTTGCACAAAGCACATGATAACTTTGAGCTTTTATGTGTCAGATTGAAATGCAGCTCCCTAAAAAGCTCAGTAAAAGAAGGAAGGTCTGTCTGAGCTTTTGGAGATACAGTTCATTTATATTCATTTACGTACAACAGTGAGCTGTTGTAATCAGAATAACATTTTCTGAACTGAATGTATTCCTATATTAGAAAATTGAAAAAGATATTTCTTTCAAGTGATGCAAGAATGGCAGTGTTGGAGTTTTAGAAGTTAATTTCAAATAGAAATAAGATCTTAAGTCAGACTATCTGTGTTTCCTGCAGTAACTCAAAACTGAAAGAGCTAATTTACAATCCTCTTCTCAATTCCCATCTAAACTTTGTGGTTTATCACATTTTTGGGAGTGATAAAGGTCAATGATGGATTCAATTATTTTTAAATGTTTCATCCCATTTCAGGTGACTTACTGCATCAACATTTTGTGACGCTGTGATTCTGTAATTCTGTGATTCAGTGATTCTGTAATTCTGTGATTCAGTGATGCTGTGGTTCTGTTATTCTGTTATTCCGTGATTCTGTTATTCTGTGATTTTGTGATTCTGTGATTCCGTGATTCTGTGGTTCTGTTATTCTGTGATTCTGTGGTTCTGTTTTCCTGTGATTCTGTGATTCTGTTATTCTGTAATTCTGTTATTCTGTTATTCCGTGATTTTGTGATTTTGTTATTCCGTGATTCTGTGGTTCTGCCGGGCCCCGGCCGTGCGTGCACCGGCCCCTGCAGTACCGCGCTCAGGCCGACAGGCGGCAGCAGCGCAGCGCGGGGGAACGGGGCTCCCGGGCGGGGACCCCGAGCTGGGGTTTGGGGTCAGGGACAGCCGCGAGCCGTGGTTGGGGTCAGGGAACAGCCCCGAGCTGGGTTTGGGATCAGGAACAGCCCCGAGCCGGGTTTGGGGTCAGGGACAGCCCCGAGCCGGGGTTTGGGATTAGGAACAGCCCCGAGCCGGGGTTGGGGTCAGGGAACAGCCCCGAGCCGGGGTTGGGGTCAGGGACAGCCCCGAGCCGGGGTTTGGGATCAGGAACAGCCCCGAGCCGGGATTTGGGGTCAGGGACAGCCCCGAGCCGGGGTTTGGGATTAGGAACAGCCCCGAGCCGGGATTTGGGGTCAGGGACAGCCCCGAGCCGGGGTTTGGGGTCAGGGACAGCCCCGAGCCGGGGTTTGGGATCAGGAACAGCCCCGAGCCGGGATTTGGGGTCAGGGAACAGCCCCGAGCTGGGTTTGGGGTCAGGGAACAGCCCCGAGCTGGGTTTGGGGTCAGGGACAGCCCCGAGCCGGGATTTGGGGTCAGGGACAGCCCCGAGCCGGGATTTGGGGTCAGGGACAGCCCCGAGCTGGGTTTGGGCAGCTGTGCCGCCAGGCGGGGGCTTTGGGGCAGGGCTGGATGAGGCTGGGCGCCCATAAAGGGTTTGAGTTATCCCTTAGAGCTCCGAGGGCCTTTGTGCCGGGGTTTGTTCACGTTCTCCTGACGGCTCCTGCCTTGAGATGAGCCTCGGAAGCTCCGCAGACACCAGCCCGGAGTCCTTGGGGGCAGTGCGTGGTCATTCCCTGATGGGGCAGAGCTAATCCCTGAAGAGAGCCTACAAGAAAAATGAAGAGAGACTGTTTATAAGGACATGTAGTGACAGGGCAAGGGAGGGTGGTTTTAAAGTGAAAGAGAATAGGTTTAGATTCGGTATTGGGAAGAAATTCTTTACTGAGAGCATGGTGAGACACTGGCACAGGTGGCCCAGTGAGGCTGTGACTCTTCAAGGCCAAGTTCCAGCTCCATTCCAAGCCTTTCCAGTAATTTTCCTTGCAGTCTGCTGATACTTGCAAAGTTACTGCTGTGAAAATTTAAATCACCTAAATCTGCTTTAAATTGGAGTTGGGGATAAACAATGTTTATTTGACAAAAAGCTTTAATCTTTCTTCTAGCTATCTGTTTTCTCATTTCCCCAGTTACAGTTCCTGGGGTAGCACTAATTGAGCCTTACTGAAATTGATCTCCGAGCTTTATAATTTGGACAGTTCTCCCACTTCCTCTTCCGTAGCCTTGGTCACTTGACAACCATCAACCTGGGATAATAACTTGGTGCCTTGTAGCTTTTAAAGAATAATGGCTCATCACACACAAATACATGTGTATACATCATACTTAGTGTTGGAAGATACAGACTTGGCAGTACATGCTAGTGAGATACTCACTCTCCTAATCAACAAAAGAAATATGGGTTCTCTTGTGTGGAGATGGAGGCAGCTTTCCATCAGATCTATTTGATTTGATGACTTTGATTGTTTGTCTGATGTCTTTGACTCTAGCCATGATAATCTAAAAACCAAGCATGGTATCTTTCTGGTTTAACAAATGCAGGTAAGATTACAAACAGAATCATCTGAAGCAAAGCCAAGATAGACAACAAGTAACAACAGTGGCAGGGTGCAAGTGGGAGACAGAAATAATGAACAATTATCCTCTGTAGTTATCAGAGTTAAGGAGGTTGGAACACTTCCTTGTGTAGGAGATTCACCTGATACAGAGCTCTGTCAATCATGTTCCCAGATATTTTGTCTGTTCTCTTTTAACATTTGCTCTCATTGGCTGCATCCCTGTAACAAACAGATAAGCTCGATGTTTTATTTTAACTGAGGTGCTGTTAAAGTTATGTATGTGCTTTTTTATTTTTTTTTTCTATGTAGCATGGTGGTGGGTTTTTTCCTGTTTTGTTTTGTTTCCCTTAAAGGACAGGTCCTAATACATCACTCACCATCATACACTAGAGCGTTAAAATTTTGGAAAGATTAAATACAGCACCTTTCACTATTAGACAAGTAGGATCATCAGCTTACATTCACCTGCAACATCTTCAATAAAATACTGGTTTTATTCTGTCTCAGTGTTATTCTGCTAGTGGACATTCTCTCTCAAACCCTCATATAAACATGCCTAATCCCCAGCACTCTCAGCCTTTGACTGCCTACAATTTGGATGACATTTAATGAGTTTCCAGGAAGTGCAGGCCATTATTCAACCACAGCCACATCTGTGGCTGGAAGAACAGTGCAGACCCTTTCAAACAAAACTACCAGGACCTGAGCTCAGAAACTCCTCTCACAAAGCCTGTACAGCACTGTTGTTATTATTGGGTAACACTCAGTGCAGAGACAGTACACAAAAAAGCACTAATGTATTTACAGTCATTCCAGAGGCTGCATCTCACTGTCCTCCTTCCAAAAGTGTTCATAGCACTGAGTTTCATGACTAGAAAGCCACCAAGAAACCCCAAGTACCATTCATGCTTTAACAGGTGAGTGAGCTAGTTTACACTGGTGGCTCCATGGGGAATGGGTGCTGCTCTGTCAGAATGACCAGCACAGATCCCTCCAGGTGTCACTTCATTGTGAGAGGTCCAGTCCTCAGCCCAGGGTCCTCTGCAGCTTGTCACCTGTGTGAGACACTACTTCCTTTGTCTAGAAATAAAACTAAAGACAAACTTTTGACAGAGCAGGAGACAGAAGGACAGGCAGACAATCAATGACTCACAGACCTGGGTCTCTGAAGGGTGCAAAAGGCAATTCCAAGTCAGCATGCGGTCACCCAGCAAAAAGAACCCAGGAAACCTGATGACTCCCAAACTGGCCTCCTTTGTCCTCAGTTGCACCACAGGTAATCCTGGCTGGACTAGCCAGACATACACATCCTAATCCTTGTGAAAATGCAGGTGTGAGAAACAAGTGCGAAAGACTGACTGAAGGAAATCTGCAGGAGAATAATGTGACTGACTGAAATCAGTTTTGTTTAAAATAAGATCACCTTCCCCTTCTATACAGGCTCACGTTTAGCTTTGCTGTGTTCATTTTACATCAGTAGCTGCTCACAGCTGATTGTTTAAAAATTTCAAGAAAACATAAAAGTGTGTGCTTACAGGAGAATGTCAAAGGAGAGAGAACTATTTAGGGAAGTGGGGACATGGCAGGCTTGAAATGGTTTTTGTTTTTGAGGCAATACTTTTTTCCCCTTTTGCCCAAAGGAAGGGACTTTGCACATTTACGATTTCTGCTGTTACACCAATAACTTATTTCACCGTTCACAAAGAAGAAATAACTGTTGAAACAAGTTGGTTTCTTAAAACTGGCCCTGAGTATGAAATTACAGGAAATATCCTGAACATTTGTGTACAGTGACACATGCACTGCTGTACTAATATGAGCAACCTGAACAGAGAGAGAGCCGGGAAAATGAGTATTTCTGTTTACCTGCATGTGTGAGGTTCAGAAACCCAATTTCAAATATAGAACAGCAATTGCAAGGCTTAATGCCTTGAAGATTTCAAGGCTTCTCAGAAAGTATTTTACATTGAATGGAAAGAAAAAGGCCAGAATCAATTGCAATAATCAATATTATCATTGTTATTCCCAACAGCAGCAGTTTAAAAATAGTGAGGTATCTGTAGCAATGACTGGTTCTTTCTGTGTGTAGCCACTGGGTCATGCCAATGGTTACACTGCTAAATACAAAGGATAAACTACTGCAGTTTCTTTTACAAAGTTATTTGCTATAAAAATTCCAAAGGAAACATTTTATAGGACAAAAGGTCTGACAGTGATTTAGTGGGATGGAACTAAGACACACTTACAGTGCCAAATCTTGCCAGTTTGCACAGCTGTAAAAAATTAATTCTACTCACTCCAGATGCTAAGTTTTAGGGGGGAAAATGTTTAAAAATAAGTGTTCAAGATAAACTGATAGTGTTATAGATATTCTCACTATGAAATTATGTTTTCAGGGACAGAAAATGGATAGTATCAAAGCCATAACATGTGACTCTTCCACAGTTACAAGTGGCTTCAGACTTTCAAAAGTAAATCCTGTCCAAAATAGTAAATTTCTGCTGTTAACCTGTCTCATGGTTCTAAGAGAGCTGCCACCATTCTCTGACAATGGGAAGCACTCACCTTCCTGTTAGAGGAGTTTCATTTGCCCAAGAGAAACAAACAAGGCAATGAGACTCACTTAACTCTCTAAAATGAAAATACAGGCTGATCTCTTGCCTTGGAAATAATCCTCAGGAACTGCCTTTGTTTGATTGTCATGTTTCCAATCTCTCCCCAGATCTTTTTCACTCTTACTCCAGATTAACAGATTGAGTCCAGTGTGGGACCTAGATGGATTATACTCTAATTTAGCCATAGTCATGCATTCCACTCTGACCAAATGCTTTCTTCCTGGAGGAGCTCAAAGCAAGCACAGGGTGTGCTCATGGCTAAGTAAGATGCCAGGTCACTGGTGGCCAGAAATGTCTTCAGTCTGGTTTGAAACTGAGCAAAGTTGTGTGGCTGTGAGTAAAGATGAGCTGCAGAGGCAGCTCCAATGTACAGTGCTGGGTTCTGCAGAACAGGTTTGGGTAGTTCAGGTTAATTCTATGCCAGTGACTGGGGAGAAAACCTCCCCCAAACCATGACACAAGGTTCATAGCCCAGTAGACTGTGGGCAAGACCTGTTTCTTGGCACTCATATATTGCAAAGAATTCTCATTCAGAGTCAGCATTAGGCACAATTATCCACTATGGAACTACACTTTGACCTCCTAACTATCCTGTTACATCCCTTCTAAACCTGTAAGTGCCTGTCTGGTTGCCCCTGCTGCAAGAAAACAGAACAAGGAGAGGGATGCACAAGGAGATGCACAATAGAGCTGCAGGAATTGTCCAGGGGAAAAGGGACCACAGGTGTGACAGAGCTGTGGATGGTGATCCTGCTTCTGGGAGAGGTGTTCCCTGTGCCACAGTAGCTGCCCTCCTGGCAGGGTGTGCCCTGCTTGGCAGCAGGAACAACCTTTGGTATTTTCCAACGCTCTGACGCAAAAAACCCCTGATGGCATCTTGCTGACTCCCCAGCAGCCTCTGTCCTTGGCAGCTTCCTGCTTTGCACACTGTCAGAGTCTCAGCAGTCCACTGCCAAGGGAGCTGGAGAATTGTGGAATTTTAGTTTCTGAAAACTTCCTAGTTGTGCTCAGGCACAGCACGTGGTGCTACCTGATTTCCTGCTGAAAGAGAGGATGCCTAGCCTTGACTCAAAGGCTCTGTTGACAGAGATGCAAGCACTTGGTCCCACGTGAAGTCTTGCTTTAAATTCTCAGCACAGATTCAGCGTTGCCAAAATTCCACAGCTACTCTAGCAGTGCTGTTGCTCTGTCCAAGGTCACACAACAAACAAGATCTGAAGGATGGAACTGTGTTTATTACACCAGCAGACACAACTGAAAAGATGGAAAAGCTGTGGGCATGTTGTTAATTCTTACACAAGGTTTCTAACTATTTTAGAGAGCAGCTTGAATTTCAGTGAAGTCATTGAAGTACAGTATTTATATATATGCTGATACTCACTATCCCCTCCCTTTTCTTCCTTGATTTGGTCCTTGATTCTCTTAAAGCTTCCCTTCCTTCTATGCCAGATCCTTTCTCATATACCGCCCCACCACCCCCAGGCTAGGCATTCCCCCAATACCTCCATCTAATGACATTTCCTCTGACTTCATTCTCCTCTTCCTCCGTTTTTCTCTTCTTCCACTCCAATAAATACCAAACCATCTAGTTCAGTTTTCTCCATCTGTAAGTCACCTTTCATTTCCTTCATTATTTTCATTTTCTCCTCTTGTAGGGGAATTTTTCTTCCATGAGTAAGATACCAGAATGTCTGAATTTCTGCTTCCCTATAGCCTAACTTTCTATCTTTAATTTCTCTATTTCTCTTTCATCTCAAATGCATCGGCTTTTCATCTTCCTCTCCACTTCTGGCTGTGCTCCATCCCAATTCCTGATCTCCTTAATTCTGTTCCTTAGTCTTTCACAATTGTTTGGCTTCTTTCTAATGACAATATTTTCTTCCATTTCAAACAATTGTTTCCTTGGCCTTTCCAGCTATTGCAGCATTTTTCTTGTGGTTACCAGCTCCCTGAGCACCCTATTTGCAAATCCTGTGCCAGTTCATTTGATACACTCCAATTCTCTCCTTTAACATCATGGAATTCACACATCAGCTTGTTGTGCAGCCTCTCTTCACACAATTTCCAATACACCCATTTTACCCTTCCACACAGCTAAATATCTTGTCCAGGCTTGTTATTTTATATCTTCTTATGACATAATTCCTCTGTACAGGATGAACAAACACTGTGGGCTAAGCTGAGCAAGTGCTGAACTAACAAACAAAAATGGCATTAATAGAAAATAGATCAGGAAATAATAAAAATCATTGTCACCAATTGACTTATAGTGTATTTCTCCTACAGGATGATGTTTCAATTCTTTTACATTTATATTACAAAAGCATACAGAAGAAACTGAATGAGTTTCAGAAATGCACAACATATTCAAACTATGGTATCAGCATGAAAAGAGACTGGGAAGTCTGATATTATGTAATTTGGAGGAATATAATATCATAAGACATGATATTATAGAGAAATACAAAGCACTGAACAATAAAGTGAAGCAAAGCCTTGGGTACCTTTTAATCCTGACAATATAAAAACCAGTGGATCTTAAATGAAGAAAGGGAATGTTTAGAACATTATTTACACAACTCATAATTAGCATGTGAAACACATTGCTCTAAGGTATGAAAAACCAATGAACTCTAATGGATTCTAAAAAGGAGGTAGCTTTTCTCTGCACACAAAAGAAAAAAAAAAGACAGCTATTTTCAGGTCAGTTCAGTACTTCCCTCTTTGGGAACAAGGGACCAAATGACTGAAGGTGGGACAGACTTTTCCTTCAGAAGATAATGGAGAAAGAATTATCTCGTGAAGAATTATCTATTGCATTTCTGTGGGGCTTGTGAGCTGGCTTGAACTGGCAGATGCAGCACTGGACAGACACAATGCTAACCTCTCTCTTTCTATAAAATGTTTTATCACTCCTTTGAACTGAGCAGTTCTTGAGACGAATGTGACGCAGAGTCTGCAGGCTCGTGTGTCACAGGAGTTGGGAAATGGGTGACCCTTCACCAGAGCACACAAGGTGAAGGGCATTCACTGTGGGCAAGAGCCACAGCAGAGAGCAGGAGCAGGGCAGAGGGGGCTGCAGCAGCCCTGGGTGCAGCCCTGGGTGCTGCCCTGCCCTGCTGAGGTGCTCCCTGCCCCTTGCAGCTCAGCAGCAGCCCTGGGTGCAGCCCTGGGTGCTGCCCTGCCCTGCTGAGGTGCTCCCTGCCCCTTGCAGCTCAGCATCAGCTGCCTGCAATGAGCAGTGGGGGGGAAAGTGTCACTGTCACAGCTTAGGCATCAAAACCAATGCCCCAAGGGCAGCTCAGCCGCACACGTGTGTTACCCCTGACAAATATGCATTCAGGCTCTTCTTAATCTCCATGGGGGAAAAAAAATAACGTTTTGACAACCTACCCAGAGGGTCTAGCAAGCACTCTTCTTCACTGCCAACATTTTTATGTTTCACTTCAGTGTCTTCAGTCAAAGACTGAACTTTTTAAGACTATTACTCCTCAGCTGGCCTCCTCTTTCTATAACCACTTTTCATCTTTATCAAAAATCATAATATCTCTGCTGTTCTCTCTGTTTTACACTGATTCATCTTGATCCTTCTATTTTTTTAAGCTCTTCATTCTCTGTAGTCTTGACATTATGGAGCTGAGATTAGCCCTGGGCTAGCATAATGCTTCAGCTGAACAACATTAACAGAAAAGAGCATATTTAAAATGTCAATGCTCCAAGGCAGCTTTTAATGGCACTTCAGCCACTGTGCCCTTCCAGTTTGATGGTGATCCACTGAAGCAATGCAGCATTTGTTTTTTTAACAACAAGTTATGCAGTTAACTAATAGAAATCTTGTGTAATCAGTGTTTCCAAAGTGTACTTATGAAAATACCCTGTGGGATTTTGTTGCAAATCCAAGTCAGCATGTGGTGATAGATGACACTTCTTTCTTCTCCTCTGATGGGCTCAGCTGACTTCTTGGCATGTCTTAGCTGGCTGTTATTCATCTAGATGCTAAGTTCATCTCTTTCAGTGTTTTCCAGGAATTTGAATCAAATTAGTTGATGTCAACTGTAATTTCTCAGCTCTTTTTCATGCCTCTTGTCCCATTTTATACATAGATACTGTGCTTGCCCCTTTCTGATCTTATGAAATTTCCACTCTTCAAGTTCTTCAAGGTAAGCACTAACATTCCTGAGATTGCTTCAGTCTCTTCTCGTCATTGTAGATAAGTGAGATGAAGTAATAATGAAGAGACAAAATACCTTGTTCAAGTCTGTGTAAGTGTAAGGAAACAGAAGTTCCTGTGTGTGCAGGGCAGAAGAGAGAAAGAGACATCTGCGATCAATTTGCTAGCACTGATATGGAAAATGAAGGATTAGCCTGAAACAAAAAGAAATGTTATGAGGCCATTCTGACAAATCCATTTTCTTTGTACCTACAGAATTTCCTGTATGTGCCAATGAAGATATTTTAACATTTACTGTTCTCTCTCTAGAGTCAGAAACTAGATGAGTAACCACCATCGAAACACAAATTGAAGTCATAATTTGTACTTGCTCCAAAATGAGTGTTTTATTTTATGGGGATGAAGTTTCTCTCCATGCAGGGAGAGTTACTGCTCAGGATCCACTCATCAAAGCTCTTCCATGCTTCCATGCTCAGTGGTTTGTCAAGTTACTACTGGCTTACGCTACATTTACAGCATTCATACCATTAGTATAATTCACAGAGACTCTAAGGAGGGGCTGACACAAAAGCATTACTGTGGTGATCCCCAAAAAGGGACCAATGAGGCAAATGAAAAGTTCTAGGGTTTTTTTCCAGACTTATGAGTACACTCATAGGGAGGGGACCAAATGAATTTGATTATGAATGTATACTTTTATTGCATGAATACTCAACTTTGGATCATACTGGGAAGAGATATTAATTCATACTGACTCAAAAAACATCCCTTGCCGAGTCATGCATCATTGCATGTGAAATTCTGGATTCCAGGTATGCAATTAAATGCTCTGCTTTTCTAAGCATCTCATCAAGCTTCTGGATAAATGGCCTGAATTGCACAAGTCCAATGTCTTATAACCCATGAGCTAATATAGGGTTACTAGGAAGTTTACATGACCACTGGTATGACTTACCTGCCTCACTCACCTAATGTGAATTATAATTGGTTTGAACATAAGGACAGGCCTAAAGTTTTCCCTATAAATGCTGCAACACAGCCAGAGCTTGAAGTCTTATCATATAGGTCTGCAGCTGCTCACAGCAATACAAAGTCCAAGGCAAAGAGGAGCAAAGGAGCATGGCTGGTAAGTTTAAAAAAAAAAGTCTCTTTGTTCATATGGAATGGGAAAGTGAATAATGTACCATGTGTTAGCTTTCTCTGTGGGGCTGTTTTGTAAAGGGCTCTGAACTTTTGAAGTACAAAACATTTTGAGAATTTTGCATATGATGTTTCAGTGTTTTTCTTTCCTGAATTTTACAAAAGACACAAACAAGCACAAGAAGATAATCCATCCATTGCTATACTGAAGTTAAATATTAAAAATATTATAAAATTACAAGTAGAGCAGAAGAAGTTATGGCAAACTGCAAACTTTATTTTAGCATGAAATTATCTTGTGTTAATGGAAATTCTTATGCAAAGGATACACTACAGACTAAATTTCTTCCTGCACACCCAGAGCCAGTAATGGCATTTTAACTATTTTTTAAAATTAGTGTGAAAGGCAAAGGCACTTTAAAATGCAAACAAAAATGCATTTAAAATGCAAGCAGAAGTCCAGCAGTGAAGTCTTAGGGAGAAGGAAATTAAATCAACACCTTTCAGTAACACTGGCCATGTACTCACTTAGGCCTGACTTGCTGGCACCTGTATAGAAATGTATGGAACCACAGAATAGTGTGAGTTGGAAGGGATGTTTAAATGCCATCTGCTCCAGCTCCCCTGCCATGAGCAGAGACATCTGCAACCAGATCAGGCTGCTCAGAGCCCCATCCACCCTGACCTTGCATTTTTCCAGGAATGGGGCATCTACCAACTCCTTTGGCAACCTGTGCCAGTGCCTTGCCACCCTCTGTGGTAAAAGCTTTAATCTAAACTGAGTCCTTCCATTTAAAACCATGAGCCCATGTCCTATTGCAACAGGACCTGCTAAAAGTTTGTTCCCAACTTTCTTCTAGGTCCCCTTCATAAATACATAAAATGAGTCCTGAGTTTAAGATGATGCTCCTTTACCAATCCTAGGCAGAGCACATGCTGTGCTGACTTTATGTTTATTTTATGTTATGTTTTAGGCTTGAAAAGCTCAGGAAATTAATAAAAAACAGCCATCTACAGATCAGGGGCTCAAGTGCAGAAATTACATGCATTGTTTTCCCCTCATGCAGTTTAAGAGAGGCACAGTTACCCCATTCTCACAGTTCTAGAAGAAGTGATTGCACAAACTCTTAGAACACAAGTGTTTGTCCATATATCTATTATTTGAAATAATTCCTGTTATTGTTTTGACCTTTTGCCAGCATCCCTCACAGCATCTGCTGTTTGCCTGGCCTCATGGTGGTTAATTAATGACTATCTCAGTGCAGCTGCTAAGTGTGATACCATCTATATGTTTACTTGTTTAAGAGCAGAACTGAGGCTAGGAGGGAATTGGGTCCATGCAATCAGCATAGGGCTGTAGATTCCTTTATAAATCTCCTCTGAGCAGAGCTTAAATAACTGGCAAAGTACAATTTAATAGGTGAAGCTGAAATATTGGGCTGAGTAGAAAAATCCTTCTTTTTAACAAAAGAACTATACAGTAAGGTGGACAGTTAAAACCTTCAGCAATATGGGAAAAACCCAGAAACCAATTGTTTCTGCATTGTAACACTTCCTTTTAAGCAATGATTTGCCAATGACTTAGAACATTTATCAGGGCTCTCTCTCAAAACTTCCTCTTGAAATTTCAGACAGCAGTCTGTCCTCAACGACAATTTTCTTATTGCATGAAACTCAAGCATTTAATGCAGCATTTAACAAACAAACAGGTATTTGCTGATCATGATCAGCACTTGCTTGAGAAATACCCAGGATCCAAGACAGACCCAAGCCCAGGTTCAGCTGGAGATGTCAGAACTGCACAAAGATGCTCCTCATGGTATCATTTTTCACATGGCACAATTTTTAATGTAAAAAACAGAGGGTTTGTGTGCTGGTGTGTGTGCACCGAGCTGTTTTCACTCCTTCTCTTCCTCTCTCCCTACTCCTCCCATCCCCTGCCACACATCCTGCAGACAGACACACCTTTTTTCCCAGAAAATATGCATTTGTGGGCCAGTCTCTAATGGACCAGAAGGTATTGCATAAAGAAAAGGGGAAAACACCTAAAAGGTTCCTATAAACTTGCTTGATTTTTAAAGGGTTTTGATAGTCTGCAGCACCACTATTGCTACTAAGGATTTAACAACTTGTTTCGTAGTCTCTCACTGAAAATAATTATCTCAGCTTCTTTCTGTCACTTTTAAGCTTCAGTGTCATTACAATTAAGGCGTGAGTTACACCTGCAAGCATCCTGTTTGTGCATTGGCACTGGGAGCGCCTGCCTGCAGAAGGGGCAGCTCGCTGCGTCCTCAGAGAGGAGCAGAGCAGGGCAGGGATGGGAGCCTGCACTGGGCTGCTCTTGGATGATGAGTGTGCAGCACGATTGGAACTTAAAACTGCCAAATAATGCCTTATTCCCTTCCAGTGGAAGATATACGTGCAGAAGTGGGTGAGGTAGGGAAATATATGTAAATATCATAGGCTGTACATAATAGGTGGTGTGTGATGGTGTGGGAGCTGTCAGGAGAGTCCAGCAGAGGTTCACCCCAGTCTGTGCACTGCCAATTTGGTTTATTCCTGTGCCCTGGTCCCATGGGAGTTTTTGAAGGTCACACATCAGTGCATGTCACTATTATGTCACTGTCAGCCTCTCTTCTGAACAAGCCATCTCACCTGGAATGAGCTGAGATCTCAAGAGGAGATCTGAGCCCAGCTAACAGGACACCCTTCTTACACAGACAGCATGGACGGGGATTGTGCCAACTTCTGCTGTCTTCAAAGGGAAGAAAGGCTGTTGGCAAACTTCAGGAACAGTCAGGAACTTCAAGAAGGCTTCAGGCTTCCATTCCAAATGGCCCTGCTATTAAGGCATGTGAGTGGAAGACAGAGACAGAAAATGGGAAGTGTCTTGGACAATATGTAAGATTCAGAAGAGATCTTGGCCAAATATTTTTCCATATGGGCCTGACCATTCTGTCAGGTGGTTCTAGTCCTGAAATGTGCTGATGTGAGTCAGTCCACACCAGAGTCCCAGGTCTCTCCCTAGAGTGGGTCACAAATAAAGCACAGCTGTAGAAAGCCACTTGAATTCCTGTATCTAGGATAGCAGGAGTGGGGGTTGCTGATGGGATTTCTTGCTTAATTATTCAAAACCAGTGTGTGATAAGAGATAGGATAGCCCAGACTTCTCAGGATACTGAATCACAGAATCAGAATAATTTAGGTTGAGAAAGACCTGTAAGATCATTGAGTCCACTGAGGCGGTCCCAGTGAGTCATGGCCATGTGGTTGCAGCATGGTGCTTTAGGGATATGTTAAAAAAGAGCTGTGCTCAAAGAGAAGATAGGAGCAGATAGACAATTATAGGTACTGATTTCCCATCCTGAACAAAAGGACAATTAATAATAGGTGACATTTCATAAAATTCAAGTATCACTGAGGATTCACATAGAGTTGGTGTGAAAGAAAACATTGGAAAGAAGAGAAAGGAGTTTACTGAGGGGAATTTGCCTGTTAACAAATATGTCTTTCGCTGTTCAGTGCTGAAACTCTTAGTCCTATATATTCAATGCTTTAACAGTTACTGAGGTGGGGGAAAAGACCTGGGTATTGCTGGAAAAGGATGTTATGAATTATATGACTGGGGCAGTCTGCAAAAGATGACTCTGATACACCTCTTTCTGGGTACATGAAACAATATACTAACGTGGCTCATAGCTTCAGTTTTCTGAGGTCCAAGAGTCTTCTCTTGCTGTCCACAGAGTTTCAAGCTCCTGCCTCTGCAGTCTCTACATTTACAGCCACCATCCAAGCTCTGCAAACGCTGCTTGGTGAAGAAGCTGCCTGGGTCAGATGCATTGTGCTTGACTGCATGTTCTGACTAGTGTTAATATTTCTCATTAATTTAGCCCTCATTCTCAACCTTTGTCCAGAATCTTTAATCCAAAGGTCCAGTATGTATCATTCATCTGTTTTACAAACAAAGCATACCACAGGCCCGCAAGGCAACTTAGGCAGAGCTGGGGATAAACACCAGAAGCTGACACAACAGCCACAACTTGTTCTTCCTGACATACTGTCTGCCAGCACAAATGGACTGCTGCTCTTTGTCTTTCAACAGTAACTAACCTTCCTGTCAAAGAAAAATGGTTTGCTGTGTATCCAAGGATAGGCTGAAAACTTAAATTTATTCTGAGTATTGTTTGTGTGACATTTAACAGTATTTTAAAGTATGGATAGGAGAGTATGTCTTAACATCAAAAAACTCTAATCAAATTCTAAAACATTTTAAATTTAAGGATTAGTCTTATCACTTTAAAATCACAGTTGGGCTTTGCAAATTATAAAACTATGGTCCCTGTTAAGATTAATACAATTAATGAGCAGAGAGGCAAGGTAGCAGTCTGAATTATAGCCAGTTAAAAACTGTTTCTTCTAACAGCACCATTTATAAGAAACATGAATAAAACATGTCTGTATATGAAATGGTTTGAGCAAGTTCCAATTCTAGATGTTACAAACATGATCCAAACCAGAAAACAAAACAATTTGGCTCCTGAATACTGAGCCCAGCCAACTAAAATGATGAATTTGGGAACGTGTACAGCTGTGCCAGTCCAGCATATGGGTGTCACTGAGATGCATCTGTGAAATGTGCATTGAGTTCATCAAATTTTACAGGTTGTTTCATAAAAGTATCAGAATTAGTCTATCTCTTTCCTAACACAAAGTGGAGCCACCTGCAAAGCATAAGCAAAATTCACTCTCCTTGAAGTTAAGTGGAAGATTTTTGGGCAGAAATCTCATGGTCAGAGATGTCTTATGAAAAAATAGTAGAGCACCAACTCAAAGGGAATATTTTATCACAAGTCACAAATATACTTATCTGGTGTCACTGTAGTGTGTCATGCACTGGAGTGCTTGTCTGTTGAACAGGGTTAAACAGAAATTATGTGATAAACAAGAAATTGTTCTTTAAATTTGGCCCTGATTGGACCTGGGGCAGAGACAGTAGCTTGGTCATTGTTTTGCAATTACTACAATGCAGGGAGGGGGGAAAAAAACAGCTCCAAAACAGATTTAGGGGATTAATATAAAGTCCCTGTAAATATTGCTCTTGGAGTATTTAAAATCAAAAATAGTGTTTTGTAAGAAGGAGTTATGCCGTTCCTAGAACTTTAGCAACAAGACAGAAAGAAAAGCAGCTAAATGCTGAAGTTCTTATAATTTATAATATGTTAAGAAACTCTTAACAAGTGCCCAAGCTGTTAGGAAAAAATATTGTCCAAGCTTCAGATGTTAGGTTGCAAGGAAATGAGATGAGGACGTGAGAACTGAGAGAGGAAAGAAAATGAATGAACAATGAATCCTCAAGGCCCACTGGTCAGATCAAGGCTGCGGGCAAAGACAGCTCCACCCCCAGAGGAAATATTGCAAACAGAGTTTAAAGAAGTGAAAGGCACCAAAGGAACTCATTCCTTGAGCCAGCAGAATTACAGGAGGCCTTCCAGAGGAAGCTCCAGAGGACACATTGATCAGATATGGGCCAAGGTGAGCAAGGGGAAAGCCCATCCTGTGATGCTCTTTGGTACCTTCTTACATCCAAACTTGATGTTCAGCTCTGTCATGGACAGTGAGAGGTCACTACTTCTCTAAGGAGTTTTGATACAAGAAAAAAAAAAAATAGGAGTAAATTCTTCCATTGAAAGTCAGGTGAAGGATTTTCAGAGGAATTGCATTTTTTCATTTATTGTGTGCATGGGAAAAGCAAGCTTTCAGAATGAGATTTGGCAGCACAGGTATTTAACTGACATAAAAATGTTATATTTTGCAAATAGGAATGGAAAATCTACAGCTATTTGGAGTTTTCAGAAAAGGGCAAATGACAGACTGACAGACTTGACATAGGAGAAAGAAGCAAAGCAGAACTTTGGGAATGTATCACTGCAAAGGCTGAGGAAGGCTACACTGAGCAAAGGCTGAAACCTGAATCTAAGGCAGAGAGGATACAAAAACTGGGGGGTTTGGGAGGGTTTTTGGCCGTTTCTTTGTTGCTGTTGTGGGTTTTTTGCTCACGTGCTAATATTTATAGATATGCGAACAGACCAGTTTAATAATGATTATAAAGTGTTTCATGTTGCCTTTCCAACTCCTGCCTTTCTAAAGGCAAAACTCCCTGAGCCCTCAGCTCATTCTACAATAGATGTGCTTCACTGCTAAGTTTCTGAGGATCTTATTTAATAGTAGATATGTTTTTCAAGAATCACCCATACTTCTCACCTCAATACTGTAAAAAACCCACGTTCCTCTACATTTGGACAGTGACTGCATTGCTAAAACTACCACTGTAGTTATTTCAAGGCTTGTCTGAACTTGATAAATTTAAGATCACACTGTAAAAAAATCTTTACATTAAGAAGTCTGTTTGAACATAGGATGTTTTTTTTTTACTCAATAATGGCACAGGGTAGCAATTCTCCACTCCTAAGCACCACACTCTTACTCTTTCCTATCTCCCTCTTCACAGGGGAAGAAAAAATCTTTTTCATCTATCCTTCTGCACTTCAGTTAAACCATCAAGCCATCTCCTACTAGAAATCCTTCCATAGTCTCTGATGATGGCAGATCCAAGCCAATCTTGGATCTTCATTCTCTGGCCTCTGACTGAAGGCACAGTTCTCATGCAAGAGCATTCCAAAGTATATTGTAGGAGTGCTCTCTCTCCAATTCTGCCGTCTCTCCCACCGCCAAACCACATCCCAGTGTCCATCATGTTCCTGTCAGGTGCTTCCAGCAGTGGCAGCTGTGTGACACATAATGGGGCTAGAGACCATATCATGGCTGAAAATTCACGGGGTTTCTCAGCTCAGTCATGTTTCTTTATTTCTCATTCAGAGGCAGCAAGGCTGTGCCTCTCTTAGGGTGACACCATCTCAGAATGGGAGAATTAATAGAGTTCAGACAGATTTTTATCTAAGTAACTCATAAATATTCAATTTTCTCAGGTTTCTCTCCTCTTACATGCCTTTCTGATTTTAATTTAGTACAGGGTATATCTTTAGTACCCTGTATACAACTGCTTCTATATTTAATTAAACAGATAAGCTCTAACAGCCTATGCAAGATGGAGCCTCTTAAAAAAAAAGCTCACATAAAAATTATTTCTAATTTTGGCTGAAGCCTCACATGGGTACCAGTTACCTGTAGAAAGTAATAAGCAATTCTTCAGAGTGTATTTGTGCTCCTTCCTCTTTGGATGTACTCTCAAGCTTTTTTGCTCATCTCATTTTTTCATAGCTGCAACGCAGCCAAGTACCGACTGGCATCTGAAAGAAAATGCAAGAGAACACCACACAAGTAAATTTTCTAGTGAAGAACTGATTGTGAGGAGAGGACAGGCCTTCACTATTACCTTCAATGGAGCAGAACGGCCTGAGCAAAACTTAATATTCATTGCAGAAACAGGTATGGCCCCCAGCTTCTTCCACAGGGACAGCAATGCTGCCTCAGGACATTCTTCTGGCCCAATCTGCACTACAGAGCAGCAAGGGAAAACCTCAAAGCCAATGAGCTCCTTCCCACAGCCATGGAACTGTGTGAGGTGTTTGTTGTATTGCTGCTACCCCAGCCAGCAGCCACAGCTTCCTTCAGTTGCCAATATTTGGCACAAATTCACCTGAGGGGAGGGTTGGGAGGGTTACATCCCTGCTGAGTTCGCTGATGACTAAATCTCTATTTCAGCATGGCATGGGAAAAAAAAAAATGTTATTTGTTTCTCTTGAAAGGTCCAAAACCCTCAAAGGCAACCAAGACCCTGGCCACGTTTGATATCTCCAGCACAGTGAGCAAGGAGGGCTGGAGTGCAGTTGTGCAGTCCAGCAGCTCCAGCTCTGTGAGCATCTCCATTTCCAGCCCACACAATGCTGTCATTGGACGTTACAGGCTGAGTGTTCAAAGTGGCAGCTCCTCTCCACAAAGTCTTGGCACTTTTGTTTTGCTTTTTAACCCTTGGTCTTCAGGTATGAATATGTTGAATTTCCTCTAAAGACCTATGTTGCTTTTAACTTCATTAATATTTGAAGCTTCTCCATTTGATCTATACTTTAATATAGCAGCTGAAAATTGATGACATGAGGGATCAGTGACCAAAAAAAGGTGTCTAACAGTTTCTTAGGACCTTCTGGTACATAGAATCAGCTCTGTAGCATGGACATACTGGAGAGGTCATTGTCCTAAAAGAAAAGGTTCTGCTTTTGACAAAGCTTCCCTATTTCTGCACAAGTTTAGAAGAGAGTGTCTGGCCTCTGTAGAACCAAGAAAAGAGTCATGTTTACCATTTTCTCAGAGATTTGGCAGTGTCACACCTCCATCTTCACTCAGACACCTCCCACCCCTTTCTCTAATTGTAGATCCTGAGTTTCACAATCTGTTTATAGCACCAAGAACAGCAAAGGGTGGATATCTGCAAGCACCCTTATAGACCAAGAGAGCTCTTGCCTTATAGAGCAAGACTCCTGAGGTTTTGTTTTATTTTGCCTGTCGCATTTGTACATCTCTCTGTTTTGGTTTTTCAGGTGATGATGTGTTCATGCCTAACACAGCTGAGTGTGAGGAATATGTGCTAGAAGAGTTTGGCATCATTTTTGCAGGCAATAAAAATCATATCAGCAGCTTTGGATGGAACTTCGGCCAGGTAAATGTAGCACTGAAACACCAGACATTGTTTTTGCATGAACTGGGTCATTTGCTTTTTCCAGTTCATTGCATACATCTCTGAAGAGCAGGACTCTGCTGTTGCAATCAGCACTTGTGCCAAGCCCTGTTTCAGTGATCAATATAAGGATTTGTAATTTACTATTCCCTGTTCTGCCTTGGAAGAGCAGCCACACAAACATTAATATCTTTACTAAGACTACATAGCCTTAACTTAGTAAAGTACTGTAGCAATGCTGAGAGGCCTCAAGTCCACAGATTCCAAGTTTTTGAAAGCCCTGTGAGTTCTGATTTTCAGAGTTTGTTGTGGCCACATTTTTACATGGTAAAGCCTGGCTGAGCTCTGCAGCACTTCAATCAGTGATTTAAAAACCCCATTCAACACTAATATGGCTGTCTGCATCCTCATTTTTAGTAATCTGTGTTTTCAAAACACTGATTCCTCTCTGTACCACAGTTCCAAGGAGACATCCTCAATATTTGCCTGGCCATAATGGATCGAAGCCTGTACTACCGTCAGGATCCCATCACTGATGTGTCTCACAGACATGACCCCAGGTACCTGGGCCGAGTTCTCAGTGCCATGGTAAGCAACAGCTTCGCAAAGTGCAAACTCAACTACTAGGTGTCCTTTAAAAGTAGTCAGGGAAAGTAAATATGAAGCCACTTCATAGAGAATTTTAGGCCACTGGCTGTATGGTGAAGTATGGCCTGCATGGTCATCTGCTCTGAGCCTGCCAGGTTTATCTCCTCTGGGTAGTTCTGATACTTGTCACTTCAATATCCAGTAGTCACACTGAAAATATAAGATTGGGGTGGCTGAGGGAACAGCTCCTTAGAGGTTTTTAGTCCAGCCCCCCATCTGAAGTGGAGCTACTGGGTACTAGATCAGCTCAGCCATGGACTTACCAGGCTGGTTTGAAACTCTCCAAGGAAGGAGGGTTTGTGGCCTCTGTGGGTGACCAGTCCAGAGCTGCCCTGCCCTCCTAATGAGGAATTTGTCTTTTATGTCAAATATGATTTTCCCAAGCTACAGCTTTCTGCTGTTGCCTCTTGGCATATAAAAGAGAAAGGTTAGTTAGAACACACATTCAAATGGTTGTAAGCTGGTTTTACATTCCCCCCACCCTCCTTAACCAGACAGACCGAGGACAGTACCCTCAGCTGCTCCCTGCAGTTTGTGTGCTGCAGGACCCCTGACCATCCTGCAGCCCTCCCTCCTGGCTCCTCTTCAGTGTCTTAACATCCCCTTGAACTGAGAGACCCAAAACTCGAGACAGGACTCCTGGCAGAGCCTTGCTAGGGATAATTGAAGGGGGTTAACAACCTCCCTCAACCTCCTGGTCACACTTTCCCCAGTGTAGCCTACAGTGAGCTTTCCCTTTCTGATGAGAGAGCACTACTGGCTCAAATCCAATATGGCATTTGCTATAACTCCCAGACTCCTTTCAGACAGGTTGTAAACTCTTAATTTTCCTTATCATAAATTTAGTGAATATCTTCTCAGGTCAACGCCAATGATGACCAAGGGGTGGTGCTAGGAAACTGGAGTGGAAAGTATGAGGGTGGTAAAAATCCCACCAGCTGGACAGGAAGTGGTGAAATCCTGCAAAGCTGGAAGAAATCAGGATTCAAACCTGTTAAATATGGACAATGTTGGGTTTTTGCAGCAGTACTGACTACAGGTATGTTTTATGTCCCGCACATGACTGACATTGCACAGATTCTATTAAAAGAAGCACCAATATTACTTCCTATATGGAAGCCTTTGAAGACATTACCATGCTAAATGAAACCTGCAGAAATATTGCTTTCTGACTGCGGCTTTCTCTTCACTCTTTAGTGCTTAGATGTCTGGGGATTCCCACTCGTACCATTACAAACTTCAGCTCTGCCCATGATGCAGATGGAAATCTGCGTGTGGATGAGTTTTATGATGCAGATGGAAATCATTTGGAGAGGGGAGCTGACAGCGTGTGGTAAGCCTCAATATTTAATACTAGAGCTTATTAATGTTTACAGAGCATAGAATCTAATGACAAATGCTGTATCTTATTAAGAATTGCCTTAAAAACTGCTACACACACACACACGGAGGATCAATAAAAATACTACAGGATAATACTACAAGACTTGGTGTTTTCACTCTTTCTCAGTTAAACAAAGAATTGTGACACTACTTACAACAGCTAATTGAAGCCAGGGCAGGCAAAATTATAGTTATGATGCCACAGATGGCTGAAAATTTGCAATATTGCACTGGACGTATCAAACAGTGGCAACTTAACCTAGTTTGAAACTATTCTTCAAAACCAGTTCACATTAAACTGTCAAAGTTCAACAGAACCAGCTTTCTTGCAGAGGCATCATTTGCAGTGAAAGTAATTTAACTACTGCCTCTATTAGGCATCAAATGCAGCTCAAACAAGCTTGCATTCAGCAAAGAGCAGCAGTAGTCCCTCGGTTTCTGTCTTGTTTACTCCCCTTGTTGTTCTGGACCCTTTTTAACTGCATGTGACATGTAGAACTGTAGCATTGTGCCAGAAGGATACCTAAAGCTAAAACTAAGGAAGTGTATGGACATTTTGGTGAAGAATAGGCTCAAGGCATTTTTTATAACTTCACAAATTTGGTTTCTACCCTTGAACATTTATATTTTTTCCACAATGCAATTTTCAGCACCTTTCTAGTTTATTTATGAGGGTCAGGGTAGAAGTGGCGTGTCTCAGATAAGAACTGTGCAAATAACGGCATTTAATCCATGTAACTAAGATGGCTGATCAAAGGAGGTGGACAGGAATCCATAAACACATACTAGTAGCTTACTTAGTTCATTCTTGCACCCAGGAATTTCCATGTCTGGAATGAAAGCTGGTTTATACGCAACGACTTGGGCCCCTCATACAGTGGATGGCAAGTTCTGGATGCAACTCCCCAGGAAGAAAGTGGAGGTACACAAATTTTATTTCAGGATTAATGTTGAAAATTTATAAAATCAGTCACTTTTAGAGAGGAGGAAAAAGAGAAAACATTGTAAAAGCAATTTGTCAATCTGCTCAGAAATAGTTGCAGAAGAAAATACTTCATTGGTTGCATTAGAAAAGCTCCAGATCATCTGTGGATGCCAAGAAAGAAACTAGAATTCCAGGAGCAGTTTTTACAGCAATTCCTATACTTCCAATGTAGGTATCAAGTGCTACTGAAAATTAAGGGATAATATAAAATAAATCAAGTGAACTTTCAGAATAAAGACAAGATACATTGATGAGTGACCTTGTATGAGGGTTTATGTGGATGAGAGGGCTTGAATGGGACAGCAGCACAGGGTAATTCAGGAGTCAGTGATAAATATCTAATAATCTGCTTGCTGTCAAAGATTATGCCTAAATTCCTTTTCTGTGATGCTGTAGGAATTTATCAGTGTGGTCCTGCCTCACGGCACGCCATCAAAGAAGGAGAAGTGGAGCTGGACTACGACGGCCCATTTGTGTTTGCAGAAGTGAATGCAGACTGTATGTACTGGAATTATGACTCTGCAACTGGAAAGAAAACTTTGATATTCTCTAAGTCGACAGAAATTGGTGCCTCCATCAGTACAAAGGCAGTTGGTAGAGATGCTCGTGTAGATGTCACCAGGGATTATAAATATGAGGAAGGTAAGGAAAACCTCTGGTTCTTCTGATCACAGCTGCTTCATTCCCAAAAGGATATAAATTTTCAGTTAGGAGTCTCTTAGTGAATTTATAAAATAGGAGCAGAATTTATACTTGATTTATTCAATTCCTACACAAAAGGGGAGAAAAGGTACTGAGAAAAAGAAAAAACAACTGCCTTCCCTTTCTGATATGGAGTTGCTTTCGGGGGCTTAAATAAGTCAAGTCCAAGTATCTCCAAATAAAATGTTCACTGTTGCATCTGCCTATTGCTGACATGCACTGTCTGCCTCTGCTTAGTGAGAATGATGCTACAGCCCAGATTTTGTAGGATAAAAGGTGTGTTGCAGAAACCTGAGCTAAATCAGCACTGAGGCCGAGAAAAGCAACTCTTTCAAAGGATGCAAGAGCACAGCACCTTCTCAGCACCTTCAGATCTGATCATCCCCATGTTATATTTATCTTTTTCCTTTGCTCATCAGCAGCTTCTGCTTCTGTGAAATCCTGGTTACCTCAATCCACAAGCCTTTTCCCCTCCTATGGAAAAGAGGAGTGAGGGGCTGGGTGGATGCTTGGCTGCCAGCCAGACTCAACCCACCACACAGTGCCATCAGCCTTCCCCAACATTTGGGCCTTTCTCTGTGCTAGCAAATAAGAATTTACATTTCTAAATGTTATAGCCATAAAAAGGGATAGAAATGGGGAAAGAGGAACTTTAGACTTAAAGACTTTATGTTTAAAAAAATGTTATTAGAAGGACAGTGACATTACTGACTGCAGATGCAGAAATTGAGGTATGGCTGTGGAAAACAGAGGACTTGTTTATCTCTTAGCACAGACACTATGTCCTGGCTAGCTTCTCTCTAGCAGCCATGTAAAATAAGAGAAGCATTTTAGCTGTTGAGGATAATTTTCATGGTTTCCCTGACAGGCTCTGCAAAAGAAAGAGAGATTTTTAAAAAAGCCCGTAAGAAGCTAGGACTTGAGGATAAGTTTGATCCTACAGCACCAAAACAGGAGGAAGTTGAACAGAAGCCTGACATCTCAGGAAAATTCAAGGTGGCTGGCTCTTTAGAAGTTGGCAAAGATCTCAACCTACTTCTGGTTCTTGAAAATTTGCAGTCTGATGCTAAGACTGTAAATGTAAATATGACTGCATGGAGTACTCTGTATACTAGAAGACGAGTTAATCAGATCTGGAAGGACTCCCTGTCTGTCACTCTGGCCCCAAAGGAAGGTAATTTTTCAAATATCTTTTAATCATAATAGTTTTATATGGAAAAGGGCATTGGAGGCTGCTCAGCTTGGGGGAAAAAGCTCTTAACAAACTGTTATCCTAAATCCCTGGGTAGAAGAGGCTGAGAAAAATATTGCATTACACGTACATTAACAAGGCATGCTTCACACTATCATGTCCCCAAGTGCTTTTCACATTTTGGAAAATGCTACCAGTAGGAGCCTGGGATAAGAGATGTGTCAGCATCTCCAACGTGAGGTGAAAGATCATTGCATCACAACTGATACTGTCTTGTATTAATCTTAGGCTTCAAAGTCATTAGTGAGAAGCAGAAATAATAATTCATTTCTTTAATTTGTAATTTAACTTCTGAAGAGGCATAAACCAGCAAACTCCTTAAACTCCAGCTGTTGCATCTTTCAGAGCAATAGGGGGCAAAACAAGCCAGGCAATGCAGTAGTAGTGAATGGAGAAGGGATAACATTAAAGAAATCACTATCTATCTAAAGCAAACTGATAGATTTGCATTAATTAATTTTGGCAGTGATGGCTGAAGCTGTCCTAGTCACAGCATAAAAGCAAAATACTAATGTTAGATATGAAGCTCTTTGGGCTTATAAAAGCATGTACCAATTCCTTTCTTAATTTTTCCTTCTAGAAAAACAATTCCCCGTTAAGATAAAGTATCCTGAATACCAGCAGCAGTTAACTACAGACAAAACAATCCAGGTCACAGCTTTATGTCATGTAAAAGATGGGATTCAAGTGCTTGTGAAAAGAAACATCACCCTGGACAATCCTGCCATTGACATACAGGTAAATTCCCTTTGTTGTTACTGCAGTGGCAGAGAAAAGGGAAAGGGAGTTCTTTGAGAGCACTTTATTCCCTGAAAGAAATGCTCTGCTCACATTCTGCCATGGTTCATCACAGCCTCTCATTAAATCTCCTCTTCTGACTCCTGAAAAGGCTCAGCTAGAAAACAACACTGAGAACCTGGCCTCACAAGCATTTTCTTTGCACAGGTACTTGGTGAAGCAAAAGTGAATAAAGAGGTGGTTGTGGAGGTGGCATTCACCAATCCCATCAATGAGGAGGTGAAGGACTGTGTGCTGCAGGTGGAGGGCAGTGACCTGCTCCAAGGGATCCTGGAGCTACGGTGGGTACCAGAAACATCTCCTGCTATCACACATGCAGGAATGTGGGCATGGATGAGCTGGAACTGAACTGTGGGATGACATCATCTTCTTCTAGCTGTCAGCTGGGAGGCACAGGTTATGAGCACACAGTGATGAACCAGCTCTTCATCTAGGCTGGGCTTTGGCTCCATGGTTTGGGAGGTCAAATAATTGCTGTCATAATTGGACAGAACTTGTTTTCCTGCCTATCTAGCAGGACCACACACTTCCAGAGAAAAAAATTCATGCTTACCAAGCTGTTAATGTTGCTGAGGCTGTCTATCCTGCTATAGGCCAGACAGGTTGCACCTTCTTGTTGTGATCAAAGGCCAACAATAGGATACGCAGCTATTTCTGTCCATACTTACCCAAATTACAACATACCAGGATATTTTTTTCACTTTATTAAATGGACCGCAGGTGCCAATCTGGGTGCACATCATTGTAAACAAAATGTATTTATATCCAACAGATAGAAATACATGTAAAAAGCAGATACAGCAGTGTCTTAGCTTTGGGAACAAAAATTATTACTGCTTAGACACAGGTTGTGATCTCAAAGGGTGGGACCTCTGAAAAGCACAAAGCCAGGTCTGCTCCATGCTCAGCTTTTTCAGACACAGCAGATCACAGTTTGAGGAAATTAGTTTTTGCAGAACAGACTAAACCATGACAAGCAGCTTTTTCAAAAGTGAAAGCTCTAGGCACACTAATTTTCAAGCTCTGCTTTCAGAACTCCACAAAATAATTATCTTAGGAGATTAATAAACAGAGTCAAGAAACTATTTGATGATGTTGAGATTGAGAAGACTGGAATAAAATACCTTTTCTTTTTCTGTAGATCCCAGTTGCCTATTATCTGCTTTGGTGATTTTATAACTTTTTCTGCTTTTTTCCCTTCAGTATTTCATAATTGAAACAGAAAGATTAAGTTTTCAGACTATCCCTCATTTTGTACAGACGAGAAATTGCATAAAAATTTCAATGTATACTCTCAAATGCAGTTATTTCTGGAAAATACCTGGGATATAGGAACATGCTCTTTAGCTGAATACACAGACAAACACAAACAAACAAACACAGCAACTTAACATTGCCATTTGCACTTGAGCAATTAGGAATGGTTCATCCCATCATTTATAAGCTCTCCTGAGGGAATTTACCAACCTCCTGTTGTCTATCCCACACAATTTTATCCTCAGGTAAGACAAGACAATATGTCAAGGTAAGAGAAAAACATTAACAAGTTTCCAGGAGTTACAAAACACTTGGTGTACAACATTTTCATTTCCATTCAGAATTTCCTGCTCTGTAAACACTGAGGTTTCCTTGGTGCTATACCCCTTTCTAATTCTAGAGTTGATATTAACATTCTGCAAGGTCTCTGGTTATTCTTTTGCAATGATTCAGTGATGTGTTTTACACCCTCTGTTCTGCATGAAATCTTATCTCACGTATTATTATGTCCCCCTTTGTGGGCTTATCTGGGTTACTGCATAATGAATTTGTGAGAGCCTTTAATGTAGGGATTTGAGTCTTTAAATACTTATCAGATAGTGAAGCCATGTGTGATCTTTTCACAGCCATCTTACTTTAAAGTGATAAGAGTTCTTACTCCAGGTGGAAGATTAGTGAAGAAACTGAAGCATGTTGCATAAGCCTGTTTTTGACTTATATTTTCCTTCTGTTTCCTTTTTTTTTAGCATACCACCACTGAAAGCCAGTGAGAAATCCAGTACCAAGTTTAAACTTATCCCTTCTGAGGCGGGTCCCAAACATCTACTTGTTAATTTCTTCTGTGATAAATTTGCAGATATCAAGACCTTTAAGATGGTAAATGTGATTAACTAACATGAAGATGTACAAGGAGTGGTCTGTGTGTGTATAAACTGAACAAAATGTGATAAGAAATATTGTATAGAAAACAATGAGATAATCAGCAAAACAAATCTTCACTTCCTCTGATAAAGGGCCACCAACACCATATCATTGCAATTTTACACTGTAATTTTAAATAAACTGAGGAATGGTTGATTGTTCATTTACTGTTGCGAATATCCATATTAAAAAGAATATTTTACCTTCTACTTAGAGAGTCTTTGATTTATGTCTGGCTTTGTTTGGAATTAATTCCTCCTGGCTCCAGATGCCTCTGCACACACATTCATAAACTCATTATTACTCATTGAAAGCCTTATCCAGTGGACTTCCAAACACTTCCAAAGTGTTTCTCCTTACTGAAACTGTGATACTTCAACATAGTGAGGATGACTTGCACAATTTATGTCATCTAGCTTTGTCTTCTTTGCTACAAACTGTCCTGACAGTTTCCTTTTTTTTTTTTTTTTGGTAAATCACAGTGACCAAATGAGGCATAGGATATGTTCATCAGGAATTTGGGTGGTGTCCAATTTGAGAGGCATTCAACAAACACATGGGGGTAATTGCCCAGCTCAGCGTACATATTTTGTACATAGTTTAGAATGTTGATATTTTGCATTTCTGAAAGTCTTCTTTGGGAATAAAAGGCAGGGCAATCTTAAGTCTGAGGGTATTTTTACTTGAGAAGAGTTAGGAATTCTTCACTATAGATTATGTGTCAGGAAGTCATCTCTTAGATTTGAGTTTAGTAAAGCAAACTTCAACCCTTTATGGGAGACTGGTACAGGCTAAATGATGGGTTCCAGTGAAGTAGGTGTAGCCCAGTGAGTGGCTTGGTTTATGGGCAATAACTGTGTAACAGTAACTCAAGCTCTGACTAAAAATGACTGTGTAGGTAAAGTGGATGGAAAGACAAGCTGCTGCTCTGGCACTGTTGGGCCAGGAAGAAATCAAACCTTAATTCTGTGCCCCAGCCTCCACCACACAGATCACGGTACTGTGACCTGTCACAAGGGCTTCTCACTGTTCAGGAGCACAAGAGCACACTGGTTATGAAATACTTTTGTCCTTGTAGCCAGCAAAATTGCTGTAGCAGGGCACCTGCAGCCCCCCTGTTTCGTGCTGCCATCGCAGGATGTCAGTGTGAGACCACATGGACACCAAACGGGGTGAGCTACAGAGGCTGTGCAAGGAGCCCACAGTGGTTCCTCCTCTTTTCTCCTGGTGTTCCTCAAGGCTTGCCAAGAGCTCTCATTGTGAAAATCACAGATTCACAGAACTGCTTGGGTTGGAAGGGACCCCAAAATAATCTGGTTCCAATCCCCCTGTTGTGGGCAGGGACACTTTTCGCCAGACCAGGTTTCTCAGAGTCATTTTCAAGCTGGCTTTGAACGATTCCAGAGATGAGGCAGCCACAGCTTTTCTGGGCAACCTGTGCCAAGGCCTCAGCACCCTCACAGAGAAGATTTTTTTTCCTAATATCCAATCTAAACCTAGTCTGTGTCAGTTTGAAGCCATTCCCCCTTGTCCTGTCACTCCACACCCTTGTAACAAGTCTCTCTCCACCTTCCTGGTAGGCTCCCTTCAGATACAGGCAGGCTAATAAAGCCTCTTATTTGGCCTTATCATAATGCAGAGCACTAGGGCTCAGGAGCTCAGTCCCTGGGTAGGGACTGGGTGCCCGAAGCTAGCTCGCTCATGCCAAGGCCGCAGGGCTACCATCTAGCAAGCATGGTGATTATCAGCTCTATAGTGATTGCAAGCTCTCAGGATTTCAGCTCTGCTTGCTAGGTAGTGGTGCCCTGGGCTGGAGGCTGCAGCAGACGGAGAGAGAGGAGAAGGAGAAGGCGCAGGCTGTTCCACGAAGATGGCTTTATTTGGGGAGGTCCGTGAAGGGTCTCTGCTCTTCTTCTTTCTCCACTAATGGGGTACAGTATGCTTCTTTTATAGGGTTGGAAAGGATCCAAGCTTGACCAATGGGTAAGGGGTTAACATGACATTGCCTTATAGGGTTACAGAGGTAGGTTAAGGGGTGAGGACAAGAAAACAGGAATTTTCTTTTGCTGTTTCAGCATTCCTATTGTTCATATCCTCCATGGTGCTTTTCCTAAATCTATGGGGTTTACTACAACTCCACTTTCTGTTTTTACAAAAAAGGCATTCACTATAGTTCTTTTGAAACAGTGAACAAGGCACGAGAACAGAGCTAACACAATAACAACTACAAGGAGAATCAACAACATTCCCTTAATCAAGGATGCAGCCCATCCTGTTAATCCCCATTGCCCAAAAAGTTCATTGACCCAGTCTGGGATTCTTTCTACTTTCAAGTCCTTCACGAGATCTTTCAGTTTCTGGATGTTCGCATGGATGGATTCCGAGCGTGAAGAGAGGTTGAAGCAGCACATCCCTTCGAAGTCTTCACAGCCGTGCCCATGGGCAAGCAGCAGGAAGTCGATTGCTGCTCGATTTTGGAGCGAAGCCTGTCTTGTGGTTTCTTCTTCCTTTAAGAGATCACTCAAGGCTGCAGATGTAGCGTTAGCTTGTTTACTGAGCCAGCACCCAAGGTGATTGATTTCACCAAGGGCTTTAGCTGCAGCTACCCAGGGTAAGAACAGGGAGACAGCAATCTTTTTTGGTTTGTTCCAATCGTATAATTTAGGATCACAATTTTCATCAAATTCAGTATAGGACCTTTTTTGTCGTTTTGATTCGCTTTCTTTTTTCCAATTATGTAACAGGGTGATGTTTGGTGTAAGGGTAGAAAGTTTTCCAAGGGTACAGGGACCTCCCTGGAGTCGGGAGGGGATCCCAGCCCATACTCTGTCACCACAGATGAGAAACATTCCCTTGGGTAATACTTTGGGATGGAGAGAGGACACAGAAATCACACGAGCCGTGTAATTGCACCAATCGTGAGAGTTATAGGCTTTGTTAATTGGTGATATCTCTTTTCGATATGTGTTTTTGTTCTGGTCAATTTCTGGCCAATTGTTTTTTGGACGTCTAAAGTAAAATTTGACGCAGTATGTGGCCTTGGAGGACCCCAACAGATCTAATTCTTGGGGTTCCTCTCGAGCATCTGGCAGAATTTTTGTCCACTCGTCCCAAGTATCAACCACATTGGGTCTCTTACCTGTGGTGCGGAGAATCTCTGAGTTATAGACAGGCCAGTCATCTGCTACAAAGGGAATTCCTACTAGACATGTGGAAAGTGGGTTATCAATGCTTCCCATGGACAAGCACATGTTGTCCTGTTTTAATGTTTTTGCTAAGGTTACCCAAACATTATGGCTAGGCTGTGGGCTAATCCAGCCGAAGGCATGCGGTACGGTGAAGAACATCCAGGCAGCAATGAGGACAGCAGCAACGGAGATATTTTTCATCTTTGGGCAGGAATAGGGCTTCTGATAGGGAATATAAGCAGAATTTGTTATCTTTATGATGAGAGGGTTTTCTGCCTTGTTCTTTTCTTGTTCCCCTCCTCCCCCCCTTTTTCTTTTAATTTCTAAGCTACACTATGGGAGGAGGAGTGGGTAGAGGGTTAAGGGGTTTTAAAAGATTAGGGAGGGGGAATAACGGTGTTTCCTTTTTTTTTTTTTTCTTTTTTCTTTCTTTATATACAAAAAAAACCCAGTGTAACAACATATAGTTCAGAGAACACTTTTGTGTTAAGGCTATCTATGGTCTGATGCAGCAGACTGTTGTTTAGCTTTTCAGTTTTGTCTGCTGTCTTGTAATGGGGTGGTCTGTTCTTGTGTTTGTGGGTATTCGGCGACGTCTTCGTCTCCAGGCAGAGCTGGTTTGGTTTTGAGGTGGTCTTGTGTTTGCCTCAGGAGCGTTCTTGTCCCCGTTTGCAGGAGTAGTGTTCTCAGTGCCTAGGTATGGCTTTATGTTTTTTCCGGGGTACCACCTCGGACCGGATGGTAGTAGCACGCACGCATATCCTCTACCCCAGGTAATCAACTGGTGAGGCCCAGAAATTTGGTGTGTTTCAGGGTCCTTCACGAGCACAGGTGGTTTCTCAGTGAGCTTTGCTTGGGTGGTATTTGCAAAGTGGCGAAGTATTGGTGGCTCAGGCTCTGATGCTGTACAGTTCAGGAAGTTGATGACGTAGAGAGCCTTGCAAAGTCTTTCCACTGGAGATGTGATTCTCATGTCTCTGTTCTGTTGATCAAGGACTCTTTTGAGGGTTTGATGTGTCCTTTCCACGATGGATTGTCCTGTGGGGTTTACAGGTATGCCGGTCTTGTGTGCTATTCCCCATTCACTGAAGAACTCCTTTAACTTGCGGGAAGTGTAGGCTGGTCCATTATCTGTTTTAATCTCTTTTGGTACACCCAGGGCGGCAAAAGCGAGGAGAAAGTGTTTTATTGTGTGCATGGTATTTTCTCCTGCATGTGATGATGCAAATACTGCTCCTGAAAACGTGTCGACCGATACATGCACGTATTTTGATCTTCCAAAAGGTGCGAAGTGAGTTACATCTGTCTGCCACAGCTGGCAGCTATTCAGACCTCGGGGATTGACTCCCATCCCCATGGATGGTATCTGATAGTTCTGACAGTTCGGACACGTAGCCACGATAGCCTTTGCCTGATCCTTTGAGAGCTTAAACATTCTCATAAGGGCAGGTATATTTTGATGAAAAAACGCATGTGACAACTTTGCCTGGGCAAAGATGTTAGGAACATTAGCAGTTTCTGCTGCCATTGCTAATGCATCCGCTTTTCTGTTGCCTTCTGCAACAAAACCTGGGAGGTCTGTGTGTGACCTCACATGCATTATATGGTAAGGTTGCTTTCTGTGGGAGATTAGGTATATTAATTTAGAGAGCAGTTGGTACAACTTTGGATTAGAGACCTCTTTGAGAAGAGCATGTTCTGCTCTCATCGCTATCCCAGCGACATAAGCTGAATCTGTAACCAGATTGAAAGGCTCGTTTTCAAACTTTTCAAAGGCTCTGACAACGGCTGCTAATTCTGCGATCTGTGGAGATCCCTCCACTATTTGTATGTCAGAGTGCCAATCTTGTGTTTGGGGGTCTCTCCATGTAACCACCGACTTGTGGGAAGACCCTGAGCCATCTGTAAAGAGTGTTAGAGCCTTGAGAGGTTTTCTACTTTGGATTTGTTTTGGAATCAAATGGAAGGTTACATCAGGGTTAAAGAGTTTGTGTTTTGGGATCTTAACTGAAATTTGGCCCGTGTAGCTATCCAGGGCAAACTGGAGGCTTTCATTGGTCTGGATCAAATCCTCAAAGTCTGTAAGAGTTATTGGTAAGTATATGCATTCGAACTCACAACCTGAAAGAGATCGAAGGCGAGTCCTTGCCTTTTTTATTAAATGTGCTATGACCTCCTGGTAGGTGGTAAGTGTCTTTGTGGGCTGGCTATTTGTAAAGATCCATTCCAGTATCAACAAAGGGTCTCGAAGCTGTGAGTCCCATTGGAATATCAGTCCATGGAATCGAGGTGCTTTTCCCAGGATGATGAACTTGAAAGGCAGACTGGGCTCGAAGCGATGGGCTTTGCATGAAGACAGGGCTTCCTGGACTTTAGTGATGGCACCTCTGGCTTCTTCTGTGAGAGTGCAGGGAGAGTCCAGGTCCTTAGGTCCGCGAAGAAGGTTGAACAAGGGAGCAAGGTCCTCTGTTGTAATTCCTAGCAGTGGACGTACCCAGTTGATGGATCCACACAGGCTGTGTAAGTCCCTGAGGGTTTTTGGGTCGTCATTTATGGTGAGCTGCTGAGGTACGATGGTCCTTTCCCGGATCTGGACTCCAAGGTAAGTCCATGGCTTGGTGTACTGGATTTTATCCTCACGAATCTCCATTCCTGCCTTTTCTATGGTTTCAATAGTCTTTTTAACTGTATTGTCCAAGTAAGCTTTGTCTGAAGCACACACCAGGATGTCATCCATGTAGTGATGGATGATAGCATCGGGGAATGATTTCCGAATGGGAGACAGGATGTGAGCCACGTACCACTGGCAAATAGTGGGGCTGTTTTTTAGTCCTTGAGGAAGATAACGCCAATGATATCTTTTGAGCGGGGCCTCCTTGTTAAGAGAGGGAACGGAAAAAGCAAATCGTGGAGCATCCTCAGGGTGCAGAGGAATGCTGAAGAAACAGTCCTTAATGTCTATGATAGCAAGTGTCCAGTCTCTAGGCAGCATCGATGGGGAGGGCAGGCCAGGCTGGAGGGGGCCCATGTCCTCGATGACCTCGTTGATTCTGCGAAGGTCGTGGAGAAGCCTCCACCTGTTTGTCCCAGGCTTTGGTAGAATGAAGACTGGAGAGTTCCAAGGGCTGTTGGACTCCACTATGTGGCCTTTTGCGAGCTGTTCTTCCACGAGGGTGTTTAGGGCGCGCAGTTTGGCTTTATTAAGGGGCCACTGTTCAATCCAGAGTGGCTTGTGACTTTTCCAGGTGAGACGAGGTGTTTCTGGCAGCGCGCTTACTTCAGTGACCCCAATTAGAAATCCTGAGTGGGAATATGTAGGGAAGCTCCCCACTGGGATAGAACGTCTCTGCCCCAAAGGGTGATGGGGGCCCTTACCACAAATGGACGAATGGTTGCCAGCTTGCCTTCAGGCCCTTCCACAAGGATGTTGTTCTTGCTTCTCATGGACACTGTGGCTCCACCAATCCCTGAAATCATGCCTGCAACAGGTTGTAGATCCCAGTGTGCTGGCCATTCTGAGCGGGCGATGATGGTCACATCAGCACCGGTGTCCAGCATCCCTGGTAGGTGTGTCTTCTCGCCTTTGCAGGTGAGGCCGCACTCGATGGTAGGCTTGGATGGTCCCATGACTTGTGCCCACATAGCTGTAGGGTTGAGAGGAATCTGTTCCCTGTGATCCTTTGGGAGTAAAAAGGCTTGTGCTATTGGGGTTCCCTTTGAAAGAAAAAATGGTGAGTCTATGCAGCATACCTGGACGAGAATCTCTTGTCCTGGCTGCACTGTCAGCACTTCTGGAACAACGAAGATCTCCTTTGGGCTATTAAGAGAGTCACCTGTGATTAAAATGTGCGAAGGACCACCTTTTGGCCCATATTTGCGTGTGGGAACACGGTGAACATTCTCATTATTAAAGTCAATGGACAAAGCAGTTACCAGTTGACGGCGGGTTCCCATCTGGGTTGCCCCGTGGGTTGGATCCTCTTCTTGTGGTCCGGAACATCCTGGGCTGGTGCGGGGTTGGGTCTGGGTGGCCTTTGATTTGTTGTCAGCGCCCGGGGCTCGACCGGGCGGCGCAAGAAGTTTCCCGAATGCTGCTGGTAGCGCTGCTGATTCTGGGGTCTTTGGTAATTGTTACGGTGGTATCGGGGGTGTGATCTCTCTGGGCAGTCCTTTATGTAATGTCCAAGATCCCCACAGTGATAGCATTTAGCTTGGTCTTTAGAAGCTATTACTGCATATGCACCAGAAACTCCTTCAGCAATACCTTTAGCAACTGCTTGGGCCACTGTATTTTCCGTGGACGTGTGACGTGTACAGCATTCCAGCATTTGCTCTATGGTGGGGTCTGTATCCATGGGTAGAGACCTCAAAATGGCTTTGCATTTTTCATTAGAGTTACACAAGGCAAGTTTACATAAGAGTTCCTTCTTTGCCTCTGTGCTCTCGATCTGTTTCTCCAAAGCATCTCTAAGTCTGTCCACAAATTTGATAAAACTTTCATCTGTCCCTTGTTTAATAGCAGAAAAATGCATTGTTGGCATTGACTCATCATGCACGAGAAGTAAAGAGGTTTTTGCTGCAAGAGCGATGTCCTGCAGTGCCTCTTTATTCAAGGTTTCCAATTGGTCTGCTGGTTTCTGTAAGTCACCTTCACCAGCTAGTTGGGCTACTGTAAAATTCGTCTTATTAGCATCCGCAGAATATGAATCTGATAACGTTTTTAAATGTCTTTTCCAATGCCTGTCCCATAACAAATATTCTGCTGGGGACAGGAGGCAGTGTGAAATATTTTTTACATCGTGGGGAAGTAAGACATGTGCTGAGAACATGGCTTCTAAGAAATTTCTAAAAATATGTGAGCTTCGTCCATGTTCTTTGGCTATATTTCTTAATTGCACTAGTTCCTTATTGGAGTTAGCTTTCCACGTCTTTATAGCGGACTCGCCACCATTCCGTCCTTGCTTATATTCTACTGGGAAAGCATTAATCTTCTGTGCCAGCTCCCAGTCTCCAGCCTTTGTCGCTTCTACTTTAATACGAGCCCATGGATCCGTGTGGATCGTATCAGAATCAGATTCACTGCAAGAGCTCTGGTCCTCTGAGGAGGACTGAGGGGGGGTTGCTATCCGTGACTTGCGCTTTTTTCGTTTAGAAGCGTTTTTCAAAGGTTTCAATGGCTGGGGGGGGAGACATGGCATGACCTGGCTGGGGGGAGGTGCCACTGGAGCTGGGATGGCAGCACAGCACGCACAGGACCGGGTGGGGGGGGTAGCACTTTGGGGGGTGTCTGGGACTGTGCTTGTGTGAGGTGTCCCTGCTGTGGCGGGCAGGGAGCAGAGGGAGGCGGTGGAGATGGACACGGGCTCGGGAGCGGCGGGGCTGTGGCTCGGGGAGCCCTTGGGAGGGGCCGGGCCGGTCGGAGCCGGGGCGGGGGGAGCGGGGGCGGCGGGCGCGGCGGCGGGAGGGACGGTGGGGGACATCAGCGCAGGGGTGGGGGGATACGCAGCAGCGGGGGGAAGAGCCGACGCAGGGGTGGAGGGGGCGGCAGAGGCAGGAAAAGGGACCCCCGGGACCGGAAGCAAGGAGGAAGCCGAGCCAGGGGTAGGGGGGATGTGTGGAGTTACAGATAAGAGAGGATTCGCGGAGTTGGGCAGCGCAGGTCCTGCAGGAGTGGAGGATGGTGGGGGGGGAACTGGGGTGGGCAGCGTAACCTCTGCTTTAGGAGTAACGGAGGCGAGAGGGACTTTAGGAACGAAGGGGTGGTGTGAGATATGCAAGTGACATTCCTCTGAGTCCTTATCGATCTTGTTACTATTTGAAGAGGAAGTATCTGTTAAGCCCTGCAAGATTTTTTCTCTGTTAAATCTTTCAACGGTTTTAGTTATTATATGGAATAAAGGCAAATAGTTAGTTGCAGAGAAATCCTGGTTTGTTTGGGAGATATATATTGTGTTCCCGATCATATCCCAAAACGAATTTTCAATGACTGCTTTCTTATCAGTATCAGGGTATTGCGAAATAATCCAAGTTACAAATTTTTTAAGATTAGTTTTTGAGAGCTTGCCTTTAGAAAAGGAGAAGTTGTTAGCAGATAAGATTTCTAAAATAGTTGAATATATCTCTCTCTCGGTTTTACTTAGTTTTAAAGTACTAAAAATTTTACCCATGTTAATGGTTAGCCCTTCCAGCAGAAAAAACATGAAAAAAAAAGAAAAAAAACCCGAAAAAAAAGTTTTAGAGCCCCAAAGTTATGCGCGCAATATTAGCTAATACTTACAATTCCTGGGGTCCAAGATCTGTGGAAGGGGTCTGCTGCGTCAGTTCTCCTCGGAACTTTCTGTCGTTCAGATGTAAGTTTTGAGTGTCGAACTGACCCTCCTGGGGAAAGGATTTTCTAAAACGAAAAGTCCCTTCACAGAAGGAGCGGCTTCCCAAACAGGCAATCACAGAAAACCCCAGGGGGGCTTCGTTGCTCAACCGACGGATATCGCCTCTGGGGGGGTCCGAATCCGAAGTAGTTGGGACGCCACTTTAATAAAGCCTCTTATTTGGCCTTATCATAATGCAGAGCACTAGGGCTCAGGAGCTCAGTCCCTGGGTAGGGACTGGGTGCCCGAAGCTAGCTCGCTCATGCCAAGGCCGCAGGGCTACCATCCAGCAAGCATGGTGATTATCAGCTCTATAGTGATTGCAAGCTCTCAGGATTTCAGCTCTGCTTGCTTGGTAGTGGTGCCCTGGGCTTGAGGCTGCAGCAGACGGAGAGAGAGGAGAAGGAGAAGGCGCAGGCTGTTCCACGGAGATGGCTTTACTTGGGGAGGTCTGTGAAGGGTCTCTGCTCTTCTTCTTTCTCCACTAATGGGGTACAGTATGCTTCTTTTATAGGGTTGGAAAGGATCCAAGCTTGACCAATGGGTAAGGGGTTAACATGACATTGCCTTATAGGGTTACAGAGGTAGGTTAAGGGGTGGAGGACAAGAAAACAGGAATTTTCTTTTGCTGTTTCAGCATTCCTATTGTTCATGTCCTCCATGGTGCTTTTCCTAAATCTATGGGGTTTACTACAGCAGGCCACAATTAGATCACCCAAATTATCTTTTCCAGGCTGAAGAAACCCAGTTCCCTCAGATTTCCTCACAGGAGAGGAGCTCCATCCCTCTGACCATCTTGGTGGCCTCCTCTGGGCTACAGTAAACCACAGCAGAAGTTCAAACTCAAGCACAGCCTCGAGTTTAGAATGCAGATATACACTAAATGACATATTTTTACATCTCTTGTGTGTGTGAAACACCCAGATTGTGCTAAAGTCAAGTGAATTGCACAAGCAGAAATGAGAGAAATTTTTAAATCTGACCTTCCCCAGCAACACTCCCTGCACATGAAGTTAATGAGTGTGAGTAAAAGACAACTTCAATACAGACTTATGGAGGACATTCTTCAATGGGGTATTTTTTTGTGGAATTTAAATTGCTTTCCTCTTTGTAGCAAAAAGTAGTAACAAGACAATTGTAAGGTGGATTTAGTTACTCTGAGGATATGAACAGTAGACAAAATTATAAAGGAGATAAATAAAATCTACAAGTTTTTCTCCGAAAGTTAGCAAACTGAACTGCAATTCCAAGACTCTGATACAAGGGGAAAAGAGGAACGAAGTATTTTGTACCATTTTGGATGGCGGGTGGGTGGAATTGAGCTAGGAAAAACACCTGTGACAACGTTCAGTCATTAGTCACTTAGGAACCATGACTGCTGCATTCCAAAGGGATTGCAACAGCAGCTGCTGCTGCTTTGCTGTGGTGAAGGTGAGACTGGCAGGTGCCAGTTTGGGATGTAGGCCAGGCTTGGAGAGGTTCTGGTGGCTCGGTGAGCACCACTGTGGGCGTGCCTCGCAGAGGCAAAGGAGGTGGTTACAGCCAAGACAGAAAAAGTGTTCTGAGACTTAATTACGTGTGTGTGAGCAGCAAGGAAGAAGAAAGGAAACAGTCAAATGCCAGTGGGAGCAATGTGTAACATATGAGGCAATCACTGTAAGTACCCAGCACCTGAACTTAAGAACTGGTCGATGCGGTTTGTCACTAGGGCCCTGTGTGAAGACCGGGCAACATCAGAGGCTTGTGGCTCTTATGGTTTCCAAGGAATATGAATTAAGGAAAAGAGAAAAAGACCAACTGAAGTAGCTCTGGACAGCAATCAAACCCCATTTGAGGTGATTCCCGGAAGAAGCTTTGACAGCCTGAACATCCTGGAAACTTCCAAGGGAAGGAGGAACCGCTGAATTTTAATGTAAGTGGAGATGTGCTGTGCCAGGTGTGCTGCTGCCCGGTGGGAAAGGCTTTGGGATAGGGCTGGCATGACTGTCAGATTAGTAAATATTCTTGGGCTTTGTAATAGGAAAGCAACACTTTTCAAAAAGGTACAAAGCCTGTCTTGTAAAATCAACCTTAGAAACAGCTGTAGGAGCTTAACTTTTGCTATTTCAGTTAGTTTTTCTTTCTCTGTAACTTAAAATTCAGACTAATTTATTTTTAAATAAATGACTGAGTGCTAAAACATGATCAGTGGGGCTGCAGAATCTTAAGCAAGCAATCCTCTTCAAAACTACATAATTTTATTACTTGTACTATTTTACAAAGTGATGGTACAACATCAAAAATAAATGTATTCATAAACCCAAAAAGTCATGGTTGTTAAAATAGACAGGCTTAAAGTTTTTGCTGACAAAAAGTACTCAAGGTTATTAGTATGTGAGTTCTTTTTGAAATAAAACTTTTGGGAAATACTAATATATGGAGCTAACTTAACAGGTAAACAGATATTGTTTCTAGTGGGAGCTTATAATTTTATTTGTCAGAGGGCATTAGAAATAATATTAGACCAAAAAAAAACCCTCTGAAACCAATCCACAGCTATTGGATAAACCCAGAAGTGACATTAACCAAATTGGAAGTTAAGTCATCAGGAAATGCTCCTTTTTCCTTCAGACAGCTTTTACGTCCCACCACGCTCCCCGTTTCCTCATCCTTAAAGATAACTTATTCATGGCACACCTATTATCTTTGTAGGAAGTTCTTCTTCTCTTGGGATTCAAGAGCATGCATTTCCTCTGAGTAAATAATTTTGGTATCTCCTCCCATAATTACACCCACGTTGAGTAGGAACTCTGGCATTAGGCAGACACATATTATAGGAACCAGTTAATTCGTTTGACAACTTTACAGGTATTAATAACAACTGCTAAGTACCTCTCCCTTCTCTCAAATTTCAGCTGACAGCCCGAAAAGATTGCTGGGTTTTTCCTTTTTATGATTGATGTGACTTGGACATCCTTGAAGAGCAAAGTAGAAGTTGCATGCAATTCTAATAAGCTGAGGGAATGGCAGGTGAGTTCTGCAAGTCATTTGCTTCCCTTCAGCAGATATTTACTCAGGGCTGTTTCCTCAGGATTCATGCCCTGTAGGTATCTGCTCAGATTTCTTATCTGAAGGTAATTTTATATTGTAATTTGTTCTTGCACTTCATTTTCAAAGTTTTAATGTTGTTGTTATTATTAAGACTTGTTTGTGAATAATTTTTGAGTTAAACAGAGGATATTGGGACATGGAGGAGAAAAGAAATTTTCATTACTTGAAAAGGTTATCATTTTTTAAATGCTTTGTCAGAGATGTGTTATGCTTGGTATTAACAAAATTTGTGTAATCCATTCTAATGAAGCTGTGAGCATGGAACCTATAGATGGGAATTCAAAAATACATTAAAATCCTACCAAAGGAAAATAGCAATTGAGAGCATCTCTGCTTTTTCAAGTTTAAAATGAAGATGATTATTGAGCTGGGGAATTGGATAGGAGGGTTCTTTCTCATTTCATGCTGAAAAAACCATTTACAAATCAGCTTTGCAGGGCAAGCAGCAGGTAACTGAAGTTTGCTGTTGTCCCATACATTCATGCTAAAAATTCTCCTTTTCAGCCCATCAATACTTTCTCACATTACCTCTTTATGGTCCTAAACTACAAAAAAAAATCTTCCTTAAATTTAATTATAACACTTTTTGCAAAATTAGTTTTACTCTTACTTCTTCTTCAAGGATTAGATGTAAATTCTGGTTTTATATGCAGATATATTGTTTCAGATCTGACTTAGTATTTCACTGATAAACTCTGTGGTATAGACCTAGAAGCTTGTTTGAAGATCCCTACAATAATATTGCATAGGCATTAATCCATCCTTTCCATCCTATTCTTTTTGTTGTTATTATTGTTTTCCTTTGATTTCCCTTTAAAATGGTGGTGGTCATGTGTCCCCATCCTGTCCCCATTCCCCCCACCCTCAGCCTCATTGCACTTATGACATTTTAATAAAAATGACTTGGAAGAGCCTTCACCAAGGTACTTGCCCTGAGCATTTGTCAAAACTTGGAACACAATGCTCCAGGTGTATTTTGTAGAGTCTCCCAGGGCAGATATAAACACAGAAGGTGCTTCTCAGCATTCCCAAAGACAGCATAACTGCTCAGGTTTGAGCCTGGCAAGAAAACAGGGAAGGGAAAACAATCTTGCAAGGAATATCATATTCATATTTGCTCGCCAACAAGGCAGTTTAGCATTTGAGGTGTCAGGAACCACTTTATGGGTTTTAAATCACAGACCATAATAACAGCATGTGGGCAGGAGGACACAATATCAGAGAACTTCAAGCACACTGCAAGAATTCTTCTATAATATGAAATTACTGCCTACTAGAACAGGAACTCCAGTGGTCCAGCTGGAGTTTGAGCAGAGCTAAATTCAGACAGATGGAATTATTTGTCAAAAGCTTCAGCATGTCCTCAAATACCTCTTGTTCATCCATATAAGACAGATGATCTCTCACTATGCATTTTTCCTTGCATCTAAGCCAAATGGCATCAGGATCTAAGCAGGAAAAGATGTCCTAATTGCCATTCCTGTGACCCTAAAAATATGTATGTTGAAAACATAGAGGGTCTACAGGACACTTTCTTTGGTGCTGATTATGAAATGACACCAATCTGCTCCTGTAAATTTCTTTTTAAGTCCAGTGGTAAAAGAGCATCCAACCCTGTATAGGAAGTACATAAGTGCTCTGTATGAGGGCTCTTTAACAAAACCCAAGGAAATAGTTCCATTATTGACCAATAGACTTAATTTAATGGGGCATCGGCTTTTTAGTTGTACTTCCTCCCACAAAAGGTAATTGCTCTTAGTAACCTCACCCTGCCACTAAACAGCAAATGACCTCATGCCAGTTGCTTCTTCGTGACTTTTCTTGTGTTTTATAGACCTGACTTGCTTCTTCATGACTTTTCTTGTGTTTTACAGACCTGACTTGCTTCTTCATGACTTTTCTTGTGTTTTACAGACCTGACCCCAACACACATCAGCTGGCAGCCATCAGTGAATGCAGCCAACCACCACACTGACAGATATGCCAACACTGAGCTGACCGTGAGGCGAGGACAGCCCTTCAATATCACCCTGTACTTCAACAGGCCAAGGCAGAATGGGGAGAGCCTGGGCTTTGTCACTGAAATAGGTAACACTCCCATAGCTGATCCATGTTCTCAGAGAGCTGTGATCTTTACTCCTTGTAGTTCTGTCCTTATTTTATTTAGACATACGATTTTTCTGCCTGTATTTTTAGTGCTTCCTGGACCCCAATGTGCTCAATTTCAAGTGTGAGGTTAATGTTTGTCACAGACATATTTTATGAAAAATCCTTTTGTTAGTATATTTTCTCCTGAGAAGCTGGGAAGCTTCAGCTTCTTCATGTTTTGCTGCTTTGGAATTGTTTACCCAACAAGTGAAATTGTTTTTACTTGATGACCAATGACAGCCACCTGTGTTGAGGCTGTGAGCAGTCACAAGATTTTACTATTATTCCATTCTTTGCTAGCCTACTGATGAAATCCTTTCTTCTATTCTTTTAGTATAGTTTTAATATAAATTTTTCTTTTAATATAATATATATCATAAAATAATAAATCAGCCTTCTGAAACATGGAGTCAAGATTCTCATCTCTTCCCTCATCCCGGCACCCCTGCGAACACCACCACAAATGTTGAAACCACGCTCTGGGATGCAAACCAGTGACTCCTTCTCTCTGGCAGGGCCGTCCCCCTCGGAGTCCCATCGCACCAGGGCAGCATTCAGCCTCTCTGAGGCGGGGGCCAGTGGCTGGAGCGCTGCCCAGGGACCCAGTGACTCTGCAGCCATGAACTTCACCATTTCCAGCCCGGCCAACGCCGTCATCGGGCGCTACAACCTCACCCTCCGCGTCACCGCAGGCAACAAGATCTTCTCCAGATACCTGGGCCAGTTTGTGCTACTCTTCAACCCCTGGTGCCCAGGTAGGTGCCAATGCCTTCCCTCTTGGACAGAGCTGGCTGTGTTGCTTTCCTGCCTGCACAGAGCTGCTCCCTCAGGCTGTCTCTCTTTGGGTCACCAGAGGCTGCAATCGCAGCTCTGTGCTCAGAGGTCTGGTTTCACTGCATTAAAAATCTGCTGCCACCCCCTTGGTACCCTAACACAATGTGCTATATGGAGTTGTATCACAGGCTCTTCAGAACTGAGCAGATCACTTTTTCTGGAGACAAGGCCTTCTCTGGGCAAATTCTTCCAGTGCATCACTGCCCTCTGGTAAAGAATTTCTTCCTAACAGCTAATCTGAATTTCTCCCTTTTTCGGTTATAACAGCTCCCCCTTGTCCTATCACTCTCAGTCCATGTAAAGCATTGCTCTCCCTCCTTTTTATAAGCCCTTAAGGCACTGGAAGGCCACAATGAGCTCTTCCTGGAGCCTTCCCTTCCCCAGGATGAACACCCCCAGCTCTCCCAGCCCCGCTCCAGAGCAGAGGGCTCCAGACCTCAGAGCAGCTCTGTGGCCTCCTCTGGAGGCTCTAACAGCTCCACATCTCCCCTGTGCTGAGAAGCCCAGAACTGGATGCAGTGTTCCAGGTGGTGTCTCACAAAGGCAGAGTCAAGGGGGAGAATCCGCTCCCTCAGCCTGCTGCCCACCCCTGTTGGTGCAGCCCAGGATGTGGTTGGCATTGTGGGTGACAAGCACACACTGCTGCCTCCTGTCCAATTCCCATGCTCTTCTTTTGGGTTGAAAATGGACATCTCTTGTTTCTCCAGCTTTTCTTTTCTGCATTTCTCCTGCAACATGCTGAGGCTGCAAATTTCTCACCTCATATTTTGCAACTATGCAATACTCTAGAAACCTGGATTAGCCTGAAAATGTGACAACCTGGTGCTAAGAGAACTCCTAGCCCTCCCAGTGAGTAAACAGCTCATAAGAGAAAAGTAGCCACAATCATCCACTATTTTTTTCCATGACCATATGTTAGTCAAGAGCCACTAAGAAATGCGTCAATAGCCAAGATGAAAAAAGCTGCTAATTAGCTCAGCAAGTCCTGGAAGACAGAAATAATTACACAAATATGTTCAGGAAACTCAGACCATCTCTGCACAGTCCTGAGGGGAAAAAACCTCCCCAGAAACCTCTGAAAAATAATTTGTGTGTGAGTTGTAATTAATGGAAACCACACTGCAGGGACAGCAATATGTGACAGCTCCTGAGCTGGAACACCAGCGTGGCTGTGGTGCACAAGAGACCAAAATCTTCTCAGATGAAAACAGACAAATTAAGCTGTGCCCATTGCAATTTTAAACTAATGATTTTGTGGAAGAGTCCTCCAGATTTACCAGATGATGCATGGGCTACTGACAGATAAAAGGGAGTATCCTTAATGCTGAATGAAGGATGCTGCTGAATAAGTTCTGCAGAGTGTGATAGCTCCCTGATCCTGAAAAACAGGAACAGGTTCAGTTTGAGGGTATGTTACCACTATTGTAAGTGCCATAGCAGAAGGGAAATGGGAAATTTATTTTCTTGGCAAAGGATAAATGGCAAATCTGGTCTCTAGATAATGTTCCAGGTGGGAGATTAGTCCTTAAGCTGAGGAATACAGAAATTAATTCATTAACTGTAATATCAATAAAAAACTACTTATAAGAAAACAGTCAGGACTAGAGATGAAAGAAAAAATATTGGATTGGAGCAAAGCTACTAGAGAATGGATCCTTAAGTGTCATCTGAAAAAACACACAGATGAAATAATTCATCACTGACTTTGGCACAGTGACATTAAAGAGCATTGCCCATGACCAGATGGGCTGGGGCAACACACAGAAATAACTGGCTGACCTTAGAGAGTGGAGAAGGTGAGAAGAAATAAGATATTATAATAGGAAATAAAAGACCACACCTCTAGGGAGAAATAACAATGATTTCAGTGACAGACTTATCACCTGGAAATCATGAAGAATGTGAAAGCCCTTGTTAATCAAAGAACAAAAAGTGAACACAGTGAACACATTTCAACAAAGTGAAATGGCCCTGAAAAAGGAAATGCAATCTTAAGCTGTATAAGAGAAAATAGTTGTACAGATTTAAATGTTAATGGCATTGGATGAGATGACAAGAATTAAACCATGTTCAGTGAAGGGTTACTAGGATAAATTAATACATGAAAAATCTTCTGGACAAAAAAAAATCTAGTTTAGTAAGCTATAAAGGTTTATTGAGAGCACATAAACTTTAGGAAAAAAAATGTTCTTCAAGTGATTATACAAGGACATTTAGATTGCTCAGAATAATTAAATCACAGAGGTAGAAGGATCTTAGAAAGTCATCTAGTCCCCCACCAGGTCTCTAAGAGAGGCTCAGTTCAGCACTTAGGTCATTCCTGAGAGGTCTTGAATTCCTTCTCAATGACCAGACATTAGGGAACCTCCAGCACCTCCCCTGGCAATTCCCTCCAATAAAGCACAAGCCTTTCTATTAGATCTTTATCCTATTAACTAACCAAATCTTTCTTGCTTTGACTTCAGTATATAATTTCTCATCCTACGTATGATAGACACCAAGAATAGATTTTATTTCCCCCTGCCCCATCCTCTTCACAAGAATTTCTGGAATTAATTACAATGTTTGCCCCATTCCTTGCCCCCATTTATATCCTACCTTAAATAATTCTGAGTTAATTCATACTTCAGATTTTCAGGAATGCTGAGCATTCTTAGTGCTCCTCCCACTTTTTCCAACTGGTCCACACCTGGAAGTGCAGCACCTGAAACTGCACACAGGTCTCCATGTCCATGCTACCCCAAAACTTCAGGAATCAACAGTGATGATATAACTTTTAAAAAGTGTGGACAACAACCACAAAAATAGATTTCTATCACATGATACAATTTTTAAAATAAACTGCAATTTTTTTATTTGCAGGAAGGGAAGGATGGGAGTTCCTATAGGAAGGTAAAGAAGTTGATTCAATAAAATAGAAAAGCTGATCTCTTTGTATGTATTTCCTGCAATCCTGAACCTTTCAGAAAATATCTTTAGACATTATGGAATTAAAAGCAGAGCTAAGCAGATATTGCTACCTAAAGAGTAACCAAAACAAACTAAACCTCTGTGGGAACCAATGCTGTCATAGCAGCTAAATACTGTGCCATAAACTTGGAAAAACAATGAGGAACAATGAAGTCAAAATGAATGGCTGAGCAGGTTATCCTAACAACATTCATGACAGGACTTTGGATCAGGCAAGCAAAGGTCTTCATTTAAGAATCTTAAAACAAGAAAAATGCGTCTGGAAAAAAGAGAAAAATATCATTTGTGTGGTTCTTTTCAAATCTTTTTCAATCTGTTCCATTTCTAACTACCTTCAGAAGACAGAAAAATGTGGTGAGCTAGCATGGACTTTTGTCTATCTTCCTCACAAAAACACAATGTGCAGACAGGGGACATTTAGGTAATATACAAGGCTACACTAAAAGTAAGGGAAAAAAGTTAAGTAATATAATATGGATCCTTCTTTCACCTCCCACACCTTCCCTGACCATATATAATAACAGACATTACCACTGAATTGCACCTCTTTATGGAGCTGTAACAATTCTATTTTGCAAATAGAGGTTTTCTCCCTGCTAAATCAGGACAGAAATGTTTCTGAAAGGTTGCTGGTATTCTCAGCTTTAAGCCTGCCCAACTTGGTTTTCAGGTGATGATGTCTACATGTCCAATGAAAACGAGAGACAAGAATATGTTCTAAATGAAAATGGAATAATCTTTGTGGGCAATGCAAGGTACATTGAAGCAAGAGGGTGGTATTATGGACAGGTAAGTCACAAGGAATTTGTTTGAACTCTCATTCTGTCTCCAACAGCATTTATCTTATCATTATTTGCTGTTTATATAATAATAACTGCACCAACTGGGTAGCCTTACTTGTGGTTTGCTCACAGTGTGCCACACTGTCCCTATCACCTTTGGGCTGGGATATCTCAGAAGGGAGGAACTGCAATAAAATCTCCTTTCATTCTGCTTGTGAAACCTTCCATTTTCTTAAAAATGCATCTTATCTGATCACAGTTTCAAGACCTCCTAAACATCTGTCTCACCATGCTTGATCTGAGCCTGTACTACCGTCAGGACCCAGCCATGGATGTGTCCCGAAGAGGAGATCCCAAATACTTGGGCAGAGTCATCAGTTCCATGGTAAGGAATGGAAAATTAACCCCAACCCCACAGGAGTGAGCAGAAAGCACCACTGAGGCTCAGCCATGCGCAGTAAATGAGCTAGATACAGTGCAGTGCAGACAATTCACTTTGTGCATTCTGCCCACTGTTAGATCAATGGAAATGATAATGACAATGGAGTTCTCCTGGGGAAGTGGCAAGGGAGTTTCCACTCGCATGAGAACCCGTCCAGGTGGGATGGCAGCGTGGTGATCCTCAAGAAATGGCGCCAGGACAATTACAGACCTGTGCAGTACGGCCAGTGCTGGGTCTTTGCAGGTGTCATGTGCACAGGTAAGCTGTCAGGATAGAGGGCTGGCCTGAAATGTTGGGACCTCTGGTTTTATCAAAACTACAAAGCAATAATTTCTACAAAAGGAGCAACACTGTGAAGACCATGAATGCTGAAGAATCACAAATGATTTAGATACTTCGTTTCTCAGATATTTGTAATCATTGAAGTTTGTAATTTGTAATCACAAAGCTGTGTGGGTTCTGTTGCATTTCTTGCTCGTTTGTTTTTTTTATAAAATGTATTTCAGTTTTGAGGTGCTTGGGGATTCCAACTCGCTTGGTTTCAAATTTTAACTCTGCCCATGACGTGGATAGAAACCTGAGTATCGATAAGTACTATGACAGCTCTGGAAGGAATCTTAATATCAGCAAGGATTCCACATGGTAAATATAATTTCTTCCATCTCATCAACAACAATAGAGAGAATCTAGGAAAACTAAAAACACTAGTAGTACAAAAGCAACTGAGTGAGCAAAATGTAATATAACCATCTACATTAATACTGCAGACATCCATTTGGAAAACAAACAAACAACAGACTTTATTATTTTCTCCCTCCCTGCCCTGAGGTCTATACCTCAAAAGCAGGCAGTAAATCTGTCCTTTGAAAGAGGTACTGTAACTTGACACTTTGTGCCTCAGTTCAGAGTTTAGAATTTTTTAAAAAGAATTCACTACTCATCTCCAATTGGAAGTTTGCATGACTACTCTATATTACTGTTCTTTTTAGACATTGTTCTTTGTCTCCAGGGATTATCATGTCTGGAATGAAAGCTGGTTCATTCGCCCAGACCTGGGAAGGGCATACAATGGGTGGCAGGTTTTAGACGCAACTCCACAAGAACAAAGCAGAGGTAACAGCCTAAGCTCCCAACCTGACTTAAGAGTCCTTCTCCAAACTGAGCACAACTAATAGAGTTTAACCTAATTTTTTTTTTTTTTTTTACATTTTAGGAATTTTTCAGTGTGGCCCCGCATCTGTGTTAGCCATCAAAGAGGGTGAAGTCAACCTGGATTACGACACCTTGTTTGTGTACTCAGAGGTGAACGCCGACTGCAACAGATGGATTGTGTACAATGATGGAAGCAAGAAAAGAGTTTATTGTGATACTGAAATCATTGGCAGGTCCATCAGCACCAAAGCTGTGGGCAGCAATGGCCGTGTGGATGTCACTGCTAACTACAAATATCCAGAAGGTAGAGGAATTAGCACAAATTATCTCCTTTTATTGCCTTCTGAATCCTTGGTGCTGGGAAGCTGCCATAGATAAATAACCTGCTTGCTTTAAACATCTCTCCCCTGCCATCAGAAAATATTTCTGCCAGTGTGCTCAGATTACTTTCTTAATACAATGGGTGTTATATTTCTGGGTTTGTGCATTCAGTAGCTTCCTTATTATGGGACAATACAAAATATACTTAAGTCCCTGCCACAGAAGTGAAAAATTTAGTGCATACACAAAACAGGGCTATAAAATACCTTTTACTACCCAAGGCAAACAAACCCTCAGGGTTTCACTCCTCAGCGTTTTAATGCAACCATATTAATACAGAGGCTGGCTGCCGTCAGATCAGCAGAGTATCCCTTACCACATTACTGCATGTTCTGACCAGAGAAAAAAAAATCTCACTTCTAAATAAATACAAATGCATCATATTTCATTTTAGTGATTTATTCACCTTGTCATGGTATATCCCCTGTGAAAAACCTGAATGGAGGCTTAATGAAGATACAGGGAGCTTCTAGGTATTGCATATTTCTGAGTGATGCTGATACCCTGTATTGGTCTGAAAACCTTTACAGAGAGGAAGTGCATTTGCAACAAAAGTAGAATTTTACTTTGCTCTCTGCTTCCACCAGGTTCTTCTGAGGAAAGACGAGTCTATCGAAAGGCCTTGAGTAAGATATTGGGAATAAGTGTCACAGAAGGACACACAGACTCTCCGGGGGGAAGATCTTCAGAGACAATGAGAAACCCTGGCATTGCTGGGAAATTCAAGCTGGCTGAACCTCCAGTTTTTGGCAAGGACATTAACCTGGTCCTGGTCCTCAACAACCTCTCCTCCGACCGCAAGAGCATCAGGGTGGACATGAGCGCCTCCACCATCCTGTACACAAGGAGAGCAGTGGCAGAGATCCTGAAGGCAGCCACTGCTGTGGAGCTTGGTCCTAAACAAGGTAACTTTTCATGTCCCTAAAGAGCCAGTATCGCTCTGCTTCCAGCCACAGGAAGGCAACTAGAAGGAAGAAGCATCCTTACCATACCAGTATCAGCTTTTAGTGCAGCTACTCATTGTTTATGAGTACTTTTTACATTATTTTTTTTCCTCTGAAAATTTTCACTACTTCAAGCATTAAGTGGATGTCTCGTGAAATGTTACATAGGAGGCTACACTTATGTTATAGCTCCAGAAGCAGCACTATGTGTGTGTGTCATGGTTTCTGTATGTATATATACGTGCATGTGTGTGTGTGCTGATTATTACATAGGAATACATCTTACTCTTAACCAGTAAAAAAAGCCTGATGTGTGCCTTCTGGCACCCAACAGGCAACACATGAAAAGAGATCAACTAGGAAAGAGATTAAAAGTTACAGTGAAACTCTGTCTCTCCTTTGAAGAGTAAAGACTATTGGAATTATTATAGAGATCTTTTTCATCCCCAGGAGCTACAAAGATAAACATTTTTCCCATACACAGCAGAAAAGTTGTAGGACTACAGTGAGCAGCTGACCAGGTCACTTGAAAAGGATCTCTGTGAAACTTGACCCAAACTTTCTTCTTGACTGAGGTAAAATAAAAAGGATTTAAGGAGGGAATAGATTAAAATAGTTATACCTCTAATCATAAGCAATACAAAGGGTCAGGAATCCAGTGAAATGCAGATAAGAAGACTCCCTCAGTTTCAGGCCAATATCCTCTATTCAAAAGTGTAAGGGTCAAATGAGTTAAAGTAGGCAAGGATCACCAGAAGAGGGAAATACACAATCAGTCTCACAAGAAGGAAATATAAACAAACTCCACTGCCATATTTTTTCTCTTCAGTAATTAAGAAAACCCCTCACTATCTCTTTTCTCTTTAGCTTGCTTTGAAAATGTAATGGTTCCTAAATATATGTCTGAATTCTAGGGAAGCATATCCGGGTAAAGATCCCTTATACTCATTATGGAAAATATCTGACCACTGACAAAAGGATCCAAGTGACTGCTTTGTGTGAAGTCCTGCGCTCGCAAGGGCTGAAGCTGCTAGTGGAGAAGACAATCATTTTGGAGGACACAAACATCATCATTAAGGTGAACAATTTTCTCCCTGATGTTCTGAACAGATGCTAAAAGGTCTTTCTGGAGCTCAGATCTTAAGATGAGAATCTGGGGATAAATGTATTGCATTTAGGCTGCCATTTCAAATGTTGTTCCAAAATTCTGCCTGCTTGAATTGAGAATGCAAGGATGTGAGAGGCCAGTTCTGAACCTTGGCCAGAATCTGCCTTGTTTTTCAGAACAGTTCTGTTACCTTCTTTTTTCCCAGTCACAAGCCACTGCCTTATGTTCCACAGTCCTTGTCTTCATTCCATGTATTGGCAAGTGCTTGTATTGTCCTTGAAGAACATTGCCAAAATTCAGATTTAAACCCTAAGTTCTAACCAGTGCTAGAGCCAGTTCATTTTGTTTTAGCACTTTAATCCTAATCAATTATGAGCCAAAAAAGAAAAAAAGCCATTCAGCAACCAAAATATCAGACAGGTTTCATGGGACACGTCTGTGTAGAGCCAGGGCTCTATTTCACTGAAATGATGAACAAAATATTGCAGACAGCTGGACAGCCCTGTTGAGCTGAGCCACATCCAGCTTCAAACGTGAGGAAAGATAATGTTTGTCACATCCAGCTTCAAACATGAGGAAAGATAATGTTTGTCACATCCAGCTTCAAACGTGAGGAAAGATAATGTTTGTCACATCCAGCTTCAAACGTGAGGAAAGATAATGTTTGTCACCTAAGTGCCACTTGCAGCTCCCCTGAACCCTGACTCCAGGCAGCAGAAACATAACCCAGGGAGTGACCAGAAAGGTGTTCTGTGCTTCAGGTGCCCCGCAGGGTTGTGGTGAACAGAGCTGTGTCCCTGGAGATCTCCTACGCCAACCCCCTCCCGGAGCCCGTCAGCCGCTGCGTGCTGCTCGTCACCCTGATGAACCAGCAGGTCAAGATCAAGTAAGTGCAACCTGCAGCAATCCCTCACTGCCCCCAGCATCACCCACAGCACATCTGACTTCTCAAACAGAAGGGAAAAAAACACACTTGATTTGTCTTTTTTATATTTTCTATTTCTGAAAACAAAAGTGACACCATATAATTTCTTGATCATGTGATGTTTTTCCCACATAGAGCTTCCTTAACAACTCAAACCTGCTAACATTATTTTTTCCTGGAAAAGCAAATGCACATGTCAAATTCTTTTGTCTCTCTGCAGCTTATTCTACAGTTTGGCATTCTGTTTTTATTTTCATATACAATACCCTGATACTACAAAGATAATTAGGCTAAAGCAAACAAGTCAGATGCTCCCCTTGGTACAGCCCAAACAAAAAGTAGCTCTGGTCTCCTTTAAAGCAAGAAAAAACTTGCCTTTTCAAAACATAAAAGCAATTGGTGCTTGTTTTTTATTTTCTTTTCCTCTGGACTCTGCTGCTTTATGGATCAGCTCAGTGTTGAGTAATAGTTTGTATTTCTCAAAGCTTCTTCTATTGTAAAACAGCCTGACTTGCTTTGGCTGTGGAACTATTTGGACTTAATAATCCATTAAAAAAAGGAAAACATTGTTCCAGTAAAAGACTAAGCCAATTTAGGCCAAAAGGAGATACAAACCAAAGCACAGTGGCCATTAGAAAAATCATTATTGCCAAAATGGATATGAACCAAGCAGGCATTGAACAGAGCACTGACCTTTGACATCAAAGTTTTTCTATTCTGAGTTTGTGCTGACTATCCAAATTTGCATCCAGCCCTAAGATGAAGCTGTGACATTGCACCTCTCTCTTCCATAATTCCATTTGATAGTAAGATAGTACCATCCTTTCTCATTTCTTAGTCTACACAAAGCCTCAAACCCTAAGTAATTCTCAAAATCCAAGGCTGATTGCAGAACTGCAGTTCTGTTTCTTGGAAATCTCATAAAAGACAATGCAAGCCTGAACTAATTTCTTTTTTCTTTTTCTGTTCTTTTTTTGTTTTGTTTTTTTCAGTTTGGCACGACTGGCACCGAGGGAGAGATCAAAAATTTATTTTGAGTTCACACCTCGGAGGGCTGGGCCCTTACAGCTGCAAGTAGACTTCTCTTGTGACAAATTTTCACACGTTAAGGGATTTGTAACAATTGCAGTAGCCCCTGCATAATGTGATGGAATCAACCTTCCATTTCAGCATTAACACAGCAAGACACTCTCCTCCGTATAGGTACAGTGGTGACAGAAAAGAACTTTGCACAAAAATTGATGACCTCTTACATTGCAATAGAATCAAGTCTGCTTTCATGGTGCTTAACTATTTAGTCTCCAATTGTATTTCTCTTCCCTCCCACCCCTTGAAAAAAGAAAAAAATTCAGCCCCTTCTTTATAGAAATAGTTTCACTATTTTCAAATCTCATTCTGTTAAGCTCCCAGTTTTGACTCTTCCCTCAAATAATTAATACAATCTCTTTTTGACTACATTCTAATTGTCAGCAATAAATAAAAATCATTCTCAACTGTATTGTTTTGTAATGATTTATACATTCTATGGGGGCATTAAAAGAAATCACAAGACTGAGGAAAAGGAATTTTTTTTTCATTTCACAAGCCACTAACCTAGAATAATGGAACATTTTCTCCATTGTTCACCTAATATCTAACATGTATTTTTGACACCTATAGCTCCATGAATGGGGAGGAAAAAAGCCTGGGAAGGATGGGAAAAGTGATGCTTGGCAGTATTTGTGTAGCCTGTGGGCACGGGCCCGTCACAGAGTGGAGAACTCATGTACATATTCATATTCATATACAGTAACTCAATTCTTATGCAGCCTGACAGAGTCCCAGGCTCCACAGAGCACGGGGAGGGTTTGCAATAGTGTGGCAGCCCAGCAGAACCAGGTGAATAACCCCTCCTGCCCACCAGTGTAAGGTCACTGAGGACAAGGAACACATCTGGCTTCAAACCTTCCCTGACCCCACACTTGCCAGTGTCTGCAGACAGAAGCCTCTTTTGTGGGCCCCCAATCCCAGCATCTCCAGGTACCAGGTCTGCCCTGAAAGCCCCCCTTAAGTGGCTGTAAGGATTCCCTGCTCCTGCAGCCTCTCCAGGTAATGACTGAGCAGGTTCAGGAGCTGCCAGGTCACCCTGAGAGCAGGATGTGAGGCAATGGTGGTGTGCAAACAGCTCTGCCAAGCCTGAAGAGTTATATTTGCTGTGTGACTTACAAAAAGTTTAAATCAGAATTAATAAACTGGAAGAGAGCTGTTGGGAGTTATGGGCATGGGCATTTTTGTCTGACAGTTCAGAGTTTGAGGTTTCAGAGTCTGAAGGATCCAGATACAATCACAGATTTTTACAGAAAAAAACCAAAACACACAAGAAACCATAAAAAAAACCCCTTAGATTTCCTTTCTTAAAAATGTGTTTTAACTGCAGGCAATTACTTCACCATTTTTGGTTCCTGGCAATTTGATATGAAAGTGGAAACAAAAGAGAAAGCAGAACTGAAGAAAAGACACAAGGCAGGATGCAGAGGTGAGGAAAACAAGAGCTCACCCCTGCTCCTGACACCCCTTACTCCTCATTACAGTTCACTGGAAGTCCAGAGCAGTCTGCAGCCTACTCTTGGGACAAATTGTCAGGGCATGTGTTCAGATAAGCTGTTCCACAGGAGGAGGGAGGAGAGGGCAGGAGGGAGCTGCAGGAGCAGAGTGCTGTAATTACAGAGGGCAGGGCTCACACCAGAAGAGCAGCTCTGCAGCTTCCTCCAGGGCCCAACCAACCTTGCCATGCCAAACAGCTACAGAGAAACTATGTGCGTGTGTGATGAGCACCAAATTACAAAGAAAAATTATTAGAAGCAGAGGCAGCCATTAAAGACTTCTCTTTACTTAACCAAGTCCCCAGTCCCAGCTGACTGCACAACAATGCCCCCTCCCTGGGAAGTGTTTCTCCTTACAGAAGAAATGCAGATTATATTATGCAGATTATAATCGTGTCAGAAACAGGTAATGAGAAGGAAGCATTATTACAATAATGTGGCAAAGACAGAATGAATTATATGCAGTAATATGGAAGATTTTCAGATTCATGTCTTTTTAAAAAAAAGTGGGGGAAGAAAAGCCATTGGCAGTAACACTAATTATTATAAATCTACTGGATCACTCCATGTCCCACACAGCTGTGCTGTACCATAGGTGTATTAGTCTACACTTGCCCTCTGTACATGCAGTCTCCAAAACCCTAAAATTACACAAAACAAACCATTTAAAATTAAGTTGCTTCTGTCTACTTAAGATAGCATTTCCTTCATTATACCCAATTTTGGATGCTTTCCTCTCTAAAATGCCAGAATACTGATTCTCATCTTTCCTCAGTCCTTCACCAGTTTTACATAAGGATAATTGGATTCAAGATTGTGCAATTAAAGCAGTCATCAGTGGATGCTCACGTAGGATATCACAAAAAAAACAATAGCTACCAACCACAGGTCACACCCAGCTTGTATAAACTCCAGCCTAGGTAGCCAAGTCCAGTCCTGAGCCTTTCATTACTGGTGCTGCTGGAAGAGGATTTAGCATGTTCTTGCACACTGTTGTAACTGTACCCTGAGCTACGCACGAGGCTGGAAAGGAAGAAGGAATCCTTATGGCAGGTAAGTTCATCCAGCCTGATGGCTCCAGACATCCTCTTCCAATCCAGATGAGCAATATTTGCTGAGGAAACAAGATCAATTACATCTTGCTGCTCTCTCAGAAACTTTGCTTTTTTAGGTTAAGTGTATTGGTTTTTCTACTAGAACTGATTTTCTTTTTTCTTTTATTATCATGAGTCTTGAACCTTTTTTTTTCCCAGTAACACAGAAAAGTAGAGTAAGAAAATATTTTTCTATCATATCAATTAACTGCTCTACTCAGTGCTTTTGCAGCCACCTAATTAACTATTGGCTAGTGATTGGGGCATCAAACTGCTACATGGAAGTCCCAGGCTCTAAGATCAAATGGAGTCTGGCCTCAGCCAGGTCCCTTGGGGGTCTCTGGGCTCCCAAGAGGGGCTCTGCCAGCTGAGTGCTGTTTGTCTGTCTGCGATTGCACTCTCTGTGCTCACTCTCATGCTGACTGTAAAGATCTCGAGTCAGACACGTGCACCATGGAATACTCACACACAGACTCCACAGTTTAGCCTAAACATGTTTTCCTGTTAGAGCTTCAGCTTCCAGTCAAAGAGAACCCTGTGTGCACCATGGTCAGCAGCTTCAGCAGTGACCACCAGGCTTTTCCTCCTGAGCACGCTCCCAGTGTCTGTCCATTACAGCATGGACACTCAAACACATTTTTGGCCAATTGTACACTGACAGAATTACAGAAAATAAGTTTTCCTCACAGGCACTGAAAGAAGAAAAAGAAATTATAAGATTGAAATTGACACTGTGAAGATCAAAACAAGGATAAATTTGAGATTCACGTAGAGAAAAGACTGGCATCAAGCTTTACTGTGCTCTTGCCACATATATGGAACTCTTCTTTCTGATCTCTTGCACAAATTGTCTGGAAATGCCTGTGTAGCCATGAACTTCACAAGGCAAATCAAACTATTGATGTAGCAACTTGTTAAAGCCAACCAATGCTAGCCACTGCCGCTTTTATCTTTCCTGCTTCTGTTCACTTCCCCTCTTCCTCTGATGGACATCTTGTCCTTGCCTGTGACATTCCATTGTGACAGTCTTTAGCAGCACTGTTAGGTCCTTTAACATCAGAGCCTCACTAATATCATGGGTTGCCATTAAATCTTCTATGCATGACATTTTTATTTACAAATGTGCAAAATGCTCTGTTTCCTGCATCCCTGCCCAGCCCAACCCGTGGTGCTCCCTGCCCTGCAGAGCCTGGGCACTCAGGACACAAATGGACAAAGTGCAGCAAGGCAAACTGACCCCTTTTCAAACCCTGACTCCAAGTGCCCTTCAGAAACACCTTCTAAGTCACCCTTAAATTAGAGGACTTGATATTAGGAATGATGCTTTCCATAGGTCCCATTCAATTAAACACATTTAAGGCAGGAAAATGAAGTGATGATGCAAGCAACATGCTTTCCAGGCATTTCACACCATGTGACTCAAACATCAGACTCCTGCCAATGGAATTTTTGTCTCCAGGTGATAGATCTGAAGCAAGACCCTTAACTGAAAACAGTCACACACGCTTATGCACACAGACTACAGGAAAGTCACTTGCTCCAGGCCTTTACTGCCTGGAGAATGCCTCAGAAATGCACATTTCTTACAAACAGCAGAAAAATGAGCACAATTGCGCCTTTATCAAGCCTTCACAGAATATAACTCCGTGCTGCAAACACTGGAGAAAACTGAAATCTCACCCTATTATTATAGTAGAAGCCTACAGATTCTCTCAGACATGAGCCCCTTTCTTGGTTGAGTGAAATGATGGAAATGCTCACAGCAGCATTCTTCTGCACAGGGTTAACAGGCTCTACTCAGAGCAGGAGGTTTTCTTCACCTGAAACTCCTCTGGAATATCATACTGGGAAAGGGCACTTTCCAAACACCTATTTTCATAGGGAAATCTGCATTCTTCTGCTTTGTTCTGGTTTGTTGTTGTGGGAATTTTTTAATTTATCGAGGAAAGGGAAAGCTTGAAGCTTTTGTACTCTGAGCTTCAGTGCCCCATTTTCAACATTGGGCAACCTATCATGATACAATAGAGCAACCCATAGCACTGCCTCGAGATATGCCACTCCTCTGCTTGTAATCTTTCTCCAACAGAGTGTGAAATAACACCCAGCTTCAAGCTACAAGACTGTAAATTAATTTAGATACAAGATACGTGAGAAGATAAGAAGCAAGTTCCACACTGAAGATACCAACCTCCTAGCCATCATTGTCAGGCAGTGTTTCAGAACCAGCCTTGCATTTCCTGATGAGAGTTTTAATACTTCTTTCTGTAAATCTGTAAAACATTATGGGAACTAGCTATCACCACAGATAAAGGACAGGAGCATGAGGAATAGAACAGTCTCTTCAGACTTTAACAAAGTCTTATCAAAACACGAAAGATTTTGAGTCTTTATTTAAATCAAAGATGAATTCTCTGAATTTTGGATTTTGGAATGTTTTTTATCTTTCTGAAAGAACCCTACAGAAAAGGGTTCATTTTTTAGCTGTTTGGCTGACTCCCTGGTATTTTTTCAATTTTTAATAACAATGGATTTTTCTTTGTTCCTATAGCACATAATGCCAGCTATATATAAATATAATAAAATTAGTACATTAGACACAATGAAAAAGTGTGCAAGTCTGAAGGAAAATGTTTTTAATTAACATGTCTTGTGTCTTTCCAGCCCTAAAAATAGGAAAAGTCAACTGGCAATCCAAACTAAATAAAGCTGCACACCACACCTCTGATTACAGCAGCACAGAACTCATCTTGAGGAGAGGGCAGCCCTTCAACATCTCTCTGAACCTCAAAACAACAGCACAATCTTGGGACAATTTCACCTTTATTGCAAGCACAGGTAATCTCCCCATGGCAGTCATCTCATATCCAGGTTATTCCAGCTCCAAAATACTTGTGCCTTACAGGTCTACACGGCCCATTCTTGAAACATTAAGGTTTGCTGTTCCACTCAGGATTCTTTGCCCTTTTAGGCTCAGGAGTTCCCATTTTAAAGTTTGACCTACTCCTTAAGGCAAGAGACAGTTAATAATTCAAAGGAAGGCAGGAGCCATCCTCATTTCCACACCAAGGCTGTATCTCTGCTCCTAAGGACATGCCTGCAGCACTGCATGTTATCTTCATAACATAATTCACCTCTACCTCCCACAAACCACCATTCCCTCTGGCAGGACCATCTCCAGAAGAATCCCAGCGGACCAAGGCCATATTTAGCCTTTCTGAGGAGGGTGCCAGCGGCTGGAGTGCAACCCAAGAGTCCAGTGAGCCTCGCTGCCTGAACCTCACCCTCCTCAGCCCAGCCGACGCCGTCATCGGGCGATACAAGCTCCAGCTCCAGGTCCTTGCTGGGAACAAGCTCTCCTCCAAAGTCCTGGGCCAGTTTGTGCTACTCTTCAATCCCTGGTGCCCAGGTATGCTCTGAACCTTCAAATAACTCATTGTCCCAGCCAGGAAACCTGGGTGTCACAGTAAAGTCTGTGCCTGGCAGTCACAGCTACAGAAAGTTGGTTTTTTGCTTAACATCAAGGATTGAGTTTTTGTCCCTTCTTCAGTGTTGAAAGGCATCAAAGACACAGACTCTTGCTTGTAGCATAAGAAATCAAAGGGAGTAAATATTCCAAATATTCATTCTAGAATTTTTTTCCTCCGTTTCTTGCATTCGTTTGTAAAACAAGTAACAAGCACCAGTAAGATACATACTGTGCTTACTGCAGGGACAGGAACACAGTCAGTTAAAGTAATTTTATGCTTATTTTACTCTCTAAATGGTTACAGAGGTGTAGGAGAGAGTCCTAAGCCTGAATGCATGGGCAGTCTCACCTGATCCCTAGAACTGCCCTCTATCTGAGATTTTCAGTTAGAGCAAAGCAATTTCCTTCCAGCCACCATGTCTCATTCTGCTTGCAGATGATGATGTCTACATGGCTAATGAAAAGGAGAGGCAGGAGTATGTCCTGAATGACAGTGGGATCATATTTCAGGGAGTGGAGAAAGATATTCAAGAAGAAGCTTGGAACTATGGACAGGTAAATAGCATCACCTCTTTCAGAACTGTCAAAATAAGAGTAGTGGGTAAATAGGGTCTTGAGGAGAAAAAAATCATTCTCTCATAGTATAAGAGTTCAATATTCCTCACTCACTTATCATTTCCCCTGTGTGGCATGTGCTCATACACAAATAAAAGAAACAAAGCATAATTTTAGTTTTCTTTTGCCTGTTACACAAAGTGGTAAAACTGTACTTGGTTTTTTTGACCCTTGTAGAGAGAAAAAAAAGCCACTGGGTATTGCAAAGCCAGTGCATGTAACTATTTATGCAATGTGTTCAGTAACGGGCAGATACAGCAGAGGTGGCCTTTGAGTCCTAGCAAAATGCATGTATTGTATTTGAATATCTGTACAGAGGCTTTGCTCCAGAGGCCCCGGTTGCCCTTGATGGGCTGCAGCTGCCATGTCCTTAATTGGGCTGCAGCTGTGACCAATGAAGCTAACTGGGATAAAAGGGGGTGGGTTAGCCACTCAGGGAGAGCCTTGGAGGAGCCCTGAACTGGGAGAGAACCGCATGCAGAAGAAGGAGTCTGTGCTGGGAAGATCTGCAGCCATGAGAATGCACCAAGGAGGTATGGACATTAGAAATCTGATAACAACAGTAGTATAGGACTCTAGAAAAGTAGAACAATAGGCAGAAGACCCTAAAAGACACCCCAAACGTACTCAACTGAAACTCATGTTGGAGTTTTTGAAAAGCAGTTTGGCCCTCCAAGTGTAACCACTGCAAACACAGTCAGAACTACAGCCCATCTCCAGTGCTGCAGCCGTCCTGCCACTGCCCAGGCCAGCCAGGACCATCCCTGGCCACTTCATGCCCTCCAACTGCACCAGCATGTGCAGACTGCATTTCTATTGATCCTCCTGACCCCATGGCTGCTTTTGCACTGATAAATGAAACAAGGCTAGAGTTCCTTTCTGTCTCAGAGGCCAAGGGCCATCCTTGCCTGGCCACATCCATCCAGCCAAGCACTGGGGCATTCTCTGGGCCCAAGCAGTGTCTTGGTGGCCCTAATCCACAATAATTATTTTTGTGGGTTTCTTTCAGATCAGATCACCTGATATGAGGTGGAGGCAGCCCCTGAGAGTAAAGCTTTCATAACAGGCAGGTGCCTGGAGGGGCAGGGCAGGATGTGGGAGGGTGTGACCCCTGCTGAGCCCAACCTGCAGTGATCTTGTCTGTGCCACCAGGTACACAATGTCCTTGTGAATGCCAGTGGCCATGGACCCACACTGTGCTCAGACATCTTTAAAATACTATGGGGAGTTGGCAGCTTCATGGTTATGTTTTCTTCTTGCCCCAATTTTCTTTAACAGTACAGAAAACTCTGCTATTCCCATCTTCCTCCCATGCTTGGAGAAGGAAACTAAGTGGGGAGTTTATCCTTGGATTTTCTCATGAAATCAGCCTCAATATATTGCTTGTTTTGATTCCAGTTTGAAGAGGACATCCTGGATATCTCTCTGGCTGTTCTGGACCGGAGCCTGAACCACCGTGAGGACCCAGCTCTGGATGTGTCCAAGAGGAACAGCCCTGTCTACGTGAGCAGGGTCATCAGTGCCACGGTAAAGTCATCCAGCACTTACAGCTACCAACAAAACCCCAACCCACACCGTTCAGCATGAATTCCTCAATGTTTTATAGGTGTAGCCAAGCAAAAAATAGCTACAAAATAGGTAAAATGGAGATTTATTCTTCTGCCCAAAAGTTTGCTCTCAACTGAAGGAATATTTCCAAGAACTTCTGAGGAACATCAAACGCCACATGTATTTTCCTGACAGATTTTCAGCCATTAGATCTTTTGACTAATTTGGAAAGAATTTGTCTATTCTAAAATCACTTGCTAAGTTTTTCAAACACCAAGAGAAGCTCAAAATATTTTGGAAAACAAGTGCTGGTTCGGCTGCATTTAATGCCTGAATTTAGCATTCTTTACTTAAGAGATATTGTTCAGTGAGGTTTTTAACATTTCTTGCAACAAATACTTACAACTCCTCCTCACAAACACATAAATGCACAGCTAGGCAGCTGAAAAGTTTTCTATTTTATAAACAATACCTGCCTCACCACCTCTCTTAGCAAATTCCTCCTTTATAACTGATATTTTTCAGCCTTGTGTACAGCACTCACTTTAGGCATTCTCAGTTTCAACATAAAGTAAAGAACTCTACTCAGATGTACAAAATTACTATAACTACAAATAATTAAGGAAAAAATATTAAAAATAACTTGCTGCATCCTGTACCACCACACTTGATACTTAAACAAGGCTCTACAATGGAAGTGTACAAATATATGCAACCACATCTAACAAGTCTGGGCAAGCTGTAAGTACTATCTGCACATTTGCAACAAATGCACATTCAGAGAAAAGATGGATTTCTCAAGGCTTCCATAAATCACTTGAGAATGTGAAGCAGCATGAATGCACAGTCTAGCAGAGTAATGACATACAAGGAGGTGAGACCAATAGATGAAACAGAGAAAATGTAAACAGGTGACAGTCAGTACATTTGGGACCACTTGTGTTGAAAACAAGGCAGTTTTGAATCACCAGATTCTACAATCTGGTCTGGGTTTGGTCCAGTGGTGGCCTTTGAGCAGACAAAATTCTATCTAAAATTCAAATACTCTGTCCCACCACCCAGTCAACAAGAGCAGTGCTACCCACACAGGGTCACCTCTAACTATTTCCCTCTTTCTTTTCCTGTAAATACTTGAATTCTCTCACGAGGAGGACTCTTTCAGGTTAACAGCAACGATGAGAAGGGAGTGGTGGAAGGGAAGTGGAGCGGGAGGTTCCGCTCAGGGACGAACCCCCTGCGCTGGAGCGGCAGCGTGAGCATCCTGCGCCGCTGGCACCGCGCCCGCTACCGCCCCGTCCGCTACGGCCAGTGCTGGGTCTTTGCAGGAGTCACCTGCACAGGTACGCTGGCACAGCTGGGAGTGACGCCACAGAGGCGGCTGCTCGGGTTTTCTGTGCTTGAAACGGCTCCCGAGGTATTAAAAAGGTTTTTTTTCCCAGCCCCGCAACCGAAGAAGTTGAGATTCCTCGGCTCTGCTTTTCAAGGTTGTTCGTTTTCTCTTATCTATTACATTCTTTCTCTGACCTGCTGAGGTCTGTTGGCAGGTTGGTTTGTGGCACACTGACCGCCCTTGGGGTGGTGTTGGTTTTTTATACTAAGAACTATGTGTACTTTATTTACAAGAATTTTCCAATACCTATCACCTACATTAGACAGTTTGTCTCTACTCTAAACCAATCCAGAAGTGCCACCATCACAGCAGAAGATGGAGGACAAGAAGAAGAAGGAGGACAGGACATGCCCAGATTTCTCCTTGCCTCTTGAACCCCCATTCTAAATCCCCAAAATTCTACTTTTTCACCCTGTGACAAATTAACTATCATTCTACTCAAACTCTTGTGGTTTGTAAATCCTCACACAAAGATGGTATATTTTTTCCATGGGCTAAAACCAAAGGCACAGGTGTTTTTGACTCTGTGCCAAGGTCTCTGAGCCCCTTGCCAGGGTCTTCAGTCATCCAGGGCAGCGTGAGGAATGTCCTGGGTTCCAACAGCAGCTCGCTACGAGTTCTGCAGGCTGAACTTTGTGACAATTCTGTTCAAGCTGTTTCAGCTCTGGCAGGGAGAGTGAGGAAACTCTGCTCTCCATGTGTGAAGAGTTAATCCTTCAGTTTACAGGCTGTAATAATGCATGCCAGCTTTGTGGGTAAACACAAAACTTTGTGAGTAAGCAAAAACCAAAAGGGTTTTCCAGGCTGGGCTGGTGAAAAGAGCAAGGTTTCCTGTTTCAAAGCTAGGATTCAAAGAAAACCAGTACTCTTTTAAGTCCATTTTCTCACACTACCAGTTTTCTACTGCTGTATCTTACCTGCTGGTGACAGAAGAGCAAGTCACAATTCTGAGGACCTGTAAAGGGAGCTGCAAGTCAGGAAAATCATTTCATCCTAGCAGTGTCCAGTCAGAGCTGCTCTGAGACACAAGAATCTCTCTGGGGAAAATACAAAGGAAAATTGAGAGGTGTATCTCCAAAAGTGGAAAAAGAAACAAGGAACAAATGGAGGGAAAATGGGAGAGAGAACAGGATAAAGAATCAAAGATTAAAATAAATGGGTGAACCAAACTCTTATTAAAAAGGACATGACAGCTAAGAATGTCATGTCAGTCAAAGTGTCTTTTAAGCAATTTTGCACAATGAGTGTGGCTTGCATCATAGCTGGAGGGAAATTTTTGAGGGCTTGTTTCACCACTGAAAACATACACTAAACTGTGTGACCAAGAAAAAAAACTTTCTATATGTCTGCAAAATAGGCTTACAGAGCTTTTATGGTATTCTATATTGCAGTACTGAGATGCTTGGGAATACCTACTCGTGTTATTACAAACTTCAACTCTGCCCATGACAAGAACCTAAATCTGAGTATTGATAAGTACATTGATGTGTCTGGAAACAACCTGCACTTGAGTGAAGACAGTGTGTGGTAAATATACATATTTCTTTAATATTTCTTCCATTCTATTCCCCACTAATTAAAATACCTAGAATCATGCTCCTAGTGATATAAAACTCCACTCCAGACCTTTGGCTTTTTGTTCGGGAATGTCCAATATTGAATTATTGACTCTGAAATGAAGTATTTTCCTTTTAATATTTCTTTTTCATAACATCCCAACATTTCTCAGAGGTATAACACAAAAAGCTGGCAAAAAGGGCAAGGAGGTACTAATGTAAGGAGTACAGCAGCTGCTCTCTCCACAAAGTCTTCATTCACTCAATTAGTATTATTTCTTGCATTGTACAAATCTGATATTCTGCATTCTACCTCCCTTGCAGGAATTTCCATGTCTGGAATGAAAGCTGGTTTGTTAGAAGAGACCTCGGCTCTTTTTATGACGGATGGCAGGTTCTGGATGCAACACCCCAGGAAAGAAGCAAAGGTAACACTGTTGTAAATATAAAAACCTGTAGATAATGTTACTCCTAAAGATTACCAGGAGTAAAAAATTGAAATTTGAAATTACCAAAAGGTTCAGGACAATTCTCTTCTATATATTCCCTGTAGATGGAGCATTAATTTGGGTGCACAAGAAAAGCAATACCCACATTAATCTCCAGTAAGGAGCTTTTCTGTCAGCCTCTGGATTGCTGACCAGCATAACAATTTTCTTTTTCATTTCAATTCTCTGCCTCCACAAAAGCCAGCACATCTTAAGTTCACTTATCTCACCCTGGCTTGTCTTAGCTGCTCACATCACACAATCCCATTCCTCACTACCAGGTTTAACAAATTCAGTTTCCTGCCTCTTCTCAATGCACACCCAGCACTATTGATTCCCATCTCTTAAGTCTGACTGTACTTCTGACTCCTCTCCTTTCACCCGACAGCTTTGCATGCAGCCTTTGGTGGGTGAGACCATTTCTCATGGCACCCATCACCAGAAGCTGCAGCTCTCCCCACCAGCCTCCTCTGCAGCCCCACCTTTTGATACAAAGTGCACCTGGAATCTCTGGGGACGCTGTTACCACATCACACAGACATTAAAACAGTGTACTTGACCCAAATGTGTCTTTGGAGTGGCTGCCTCTCCCTCCTGCTGTCAGCATGAGGATTCAGGTTGTTTTACTTCTCCCAAATGTGTCTTTGGAGTGGCTGCCTCTCCCTCCTGCTGTCAGCACGAGGATTTATGTTGTTCAACTTCTCCCTCTGTAATACAGGCATCTATCAATGTGGTCCTGCCTCCACCAGAGCCATTAAGGAAGGGGATGTGGACCTGGATTATGACAGCCCATTTGTGTTTGCAGCAGTGAATGCTGACTGTGTTACTTGGATTCGCTACAGCAAGAAAAGAAAAGAGAGAATTTATTCTGATACCAGGAAGATTGGGAAATTTATCAGCACCAAAGCAGTGGGCACTAATGCCCGTGTGGATGTCACTGCTAATTACAAATATCCAGAAGGTAAATTCTTTATTACAGTAGTTTTGCCACTGATGATCAGATGTGAAAAGAATTAAGGCCTTTGTTGGACTGAGTACTGACTACATTTCTTTACTTCTAGAGCCAAGGAATTGTGAATTTTCAAGGTCTTAGGGCTCCTTACCTGCTAATATTGATTCAATTGAAACAATAGCCATTCTGGAGAGCTGTTTGGGGAGAATTTCTGCAAAAGGGTTTTTTCATCCTTCTCAGTTTCAGAGGAGGTGGCAACTGCTCCACCTTATGCAGAACTGAGCTCTCCCAGAATTACCTTTCTACTGCCCACAGCTTCTAAGGCGTGCCCATGAACAGCCACCTGCAGCTGGTGGGCAGGTTTTACTTTCCAGCCTTCATGGCCACGTACATTCATTTGTTTTTGTGCCAAAATTCACATTAGGGTCAGACCTCACTTTCTCCTCTTGAGTGTCTTTGCCCTTCTCAGCTTCCCTAAAAGTCTGAGATCAGCCATGGCAAAATTACACCACACCCTGTACATGCACGAGATCTCTGACCATCGTACCTTTCAATGCAGGATCCTTGAAAGAAAGGCAGGTGTACAAGAAAGCACTGAAGCTGCTGGGTGTGAAAAGACCTGGCAAAAGAAGCAAAATTCCAAGGTCCAGAAGAGGATTTTCAAGGGCACAGCCTGAACAAACCCCCAGCATCTCAGGGAAGCTGCTCCTTGATGCATCTCCTGTGGTTGGCCAGGACATCCTCCTTACCTTGACACTCAAAAACTTGATCTCAGATTTTAAGACCATAAAGGTTAAACTGAAGGCTTCAGCCATCCTCTACACCAGAAAACCCAAGGCAGAGATTTTGCAGCTGCATAGGTCTGTTAAACTTGGATCTGAAGAAGGTAATTTTGATTTTATTACAGCTTTTATTACTGGACAAGATACAGTTTTGGGTTATGGTCAGATCACATGAAAATAAAGAATGGCTTATGAAGTGTATGACCTGCAAACAGTTGTAGGTCAAGGCTATTCAGGGGAAAAGAAAGACACATATTTTCCCTGTCTTAAGCATTTGCTTCCAGGCACTGACATAAAGGAGACTGAGCAGGGTGACCTTTTCTCTGACCCAGCACAGCCACTGTTGGTGCTACATGATGACCTTTTTTGCTAAGAGAGAACAATTAAGAGACATAGACTGGAGAATAGTGAGATGCTGGCTCCCCCAAGCAAAGCAAAAAGACAGATTAAAGGGGGGAAAACAAGCCTACAACTTTCACAGCATCACAACAGAAAGCACCAACTGCAGGAAGAGCTGTGCCACTTGCAGAGAGGGGTCTCTGCCCTGCTTTTAGAGGGACAGTGCTGAAAAATGAGAGGCAGCACAGATGGACAGAGCTACCCTCTCAAGCTAATACATAACACGTTAGAACTCATTCCAGAGTTCCAACAGGATTCTTTTTCTCACTATACTGAGTTCCATTGCCTTCCTCACTGGCACAGCAACTCTGACTGAGCAAGGCAGAGGCTGAACTGCTGCATCTGCAAGGGCACTTCAACCAAGCCACCTTCTGACCTCTGCCCTCTTTGCAAGGAAGGAGCAATAAACCCCAGCTTCAGAGTAATGAAAAAAACACCAGCAGGTATTGCCACATCCATCCATCCTCAGATCTGCCCAGGTACCAAACTGTACCTGATCATTTAGTGCTTTATGTAAATGTAAGTAGAAGTCACCCATGAGCATCATTCCTGTCTCTTGGTGTCAACACTCACAAATGTGCAGCCCCAGGGTGATAAGAGAATTACTCCTTAAAACACAGGTATCTTACAGATAGCTGATACTCAGAAAAAGAAAAGAGGGAAATTTTGTTTCTGTTTCCATTACAGTGAAAGAGATTTCTTTCAAGATCTCCTACTCCCAGTACAAAAACTCTCTGAGGGATGACAGGAAGATCCTGGTGACTGCTGTGTGCCAGATGAAAGGGGGAGCCTCACTTCTAGTTGAAAAGGATATTGTGCTCCAGGATCCTTTTCTCACCATCAAGGTAAAATCTAATCCCCTCTGTGACCCTTGAGAGAGGTTCTGAGAAGCAGCAACTGGAATTCTTACTCCATCTATTCCTCATGGGAAGGAGTATGGGAAGTGAAATCATGCCTGATCTTGGATCTTGTTGCTGTAGTAATAGGCCATATGATACAAATGAAAGTAAATACACTAAAAAAAAGAAAAATATTTCCATGGCATAGCTGTGCTGGGATATTCTTGCCAGTGTTTTTTAATGTGGCACTGATGAAGTTCTCAGTGTTACAACAGTTACAAGGTAAGTCTACCTAAGGATGGACAGGCAGAATGCAGAGAAAGAAATCTCATCCATATTTAGACCTCCCCTTCTGTTAGAAAAGTCTGATCAGTATCTTCCAGTTTATTTAGGAAGATTTTTTACCAAAGACACCTTCACTGACCAGCTGATAACACCTGGGGCTGTGAGTCTCTCTATTACCAATATTCAAAGAAAGTTCTTTAACTGTATCATGGTAAATGTCACTTTTCACCTTCTGCAACACTTCCCAAGTGATTAATTAGAACTGGAGGCTTTCTCTTTTTTCCACTTTTAACTGACTTTTGACAAATGCAGTACAATGAATAAAAAGCAGTTCTTAGCCTACAGGAAAGATCCTGCACTGTGTTTGCCCAGGGACAGTCCTGCCTTTGCAAGGCCCATCACATCCACATAAACGAGCTGAACTGGTTTTGGACAGCAGCTTTAAATGCTGCATAACTCATGGGATCAAATGTTATCTGCTCATCTTACTGTAAATAATACAGAGGGAATATGGTAATGTGCAGAGCCCTTCAGGGCCTCCAGACTGGATTAGTTGTCCCAAGCCACTGTCAGTAGCATACAAGAAAAGCAAGGTCACACACAGGAGTAAAAAGTGTGGTTTTTTTGCAGGTCTGGCAATATCTAAATACCAAGTTCTAGTGAGACTTTGTAAAAAGTCTCTGTGCTGTGTCATGCAAATAACAAAGCAAATTTATGTAGGGCAGGCACCTGGATTAAATTACTTCAATTCAGTGATTAAGTGTTAGGAAGCATTTATGTTTCTGTTGATTGAAACTTCCCTATAAACTTGCCTATAAAGTAATAAAGAAATGCAATTGGTACCTCTCAGTGATGTTACCTAATATTACATTATTTACAAATATATACCAATTCCACATTATCTCAGCCAAAATAAGGTAATGAATATGCTTACTTGCTAATTTCTTTTTTGCATTCTTTTCCCTGAGACACCACAATTCACCTCTGTCTCACACCTCTCATGTTCTCCAATCCCAAACCTTTCATTTAGCCTAGTTAAAGCTAATTTAAGGTGCCTCCAGTAGTTAACCATGTATGCTAATACTTGTATTCTCACTCTGATGAGTATCATGTTATACATGAAACCATGCACTGACCTAGTTAAAAAAGGGACTAAATGGTAGATTCTACAGCAGTTTGCTGATGCTCAGCCACACTCACTCAAGGCTGAAATCTGTTGCCCAAAACTATGCACATGAGCTAATGCCTGGCTCCTTCCTGCCCAGGTGATCCTGAGGAGAAGTGGTTTGCAAAGGGAATGAAAGGAGAAAAGCATTAGGAAGATAAGAGACTGGTGCAGAATGTTTTCTCTCTGTAGGTCCTTGGTCCAGCTATGGTGCACAGGCCTGTCAGTGTGGAGGTCACATTTACCAACCCTCTGTCTGAGGAGGTGACAGACTGTGTCCTGAGAGCTGAGGGCAGTGGCCTGCTCAAAGAGCAGCTCCGAATCTGGTACGTAAACGCTTCTGGATGGTCATTGTTCACTCTGGTGGGAAATCTGGAGAAAATCTGGGAAATCTGGAGTACCAGTGGGGTTTTTAAAAAGATTCTGTCAACCTCATGACTCATTTGCACCAGCCTTGGACAAACTGCCACCATGTCAGTACTCTCCATACAGCAGATGGAGTTTTTGCACCGCTTTTGCCGATATTTGAATTACAGAATGCTCAGGGAGTGGAGAGATGGCATACAGCCTTATATTTGGGTGCTCAGAAGAATACATAGCAAGAAATTTTCAGCTGCTTTAACTTACAAAGGCATTCTCTCGTTTAGTGTGGAAAGAATGGCCCCCATGGAGACTTCAACAGTGGAATTTGAAATCATTCCCTACAGGAGCGGCACCAGGCAGCTTCAGGTGGACTTGGTTTGCACCCACTTTTCAGACATTAAGGGATTTATGATGCTTCACGTGGCTCCTACTCAGTGATATAACCTGCACAGCAGTTCAGTTTTGCCTGTTTATGAGGCTGGTGCAGTGTTCATGCATTCTTATGACTGGAAGCACAGAAATGCAGATTACTCAGCCAAAATAAAGTGATGCAATGTGAACGGAAACGAATAAAAAGGTACCAGGGACTATACTGTAAAGACAGTGTCACCTTTCTCATTCTCTAGCCTGTTTTATGGGCCTTCACACATACAATTACTAGTGGGAACCATTATATAATTAAACTTGAAGGAGAAGATCAAGTGTGATGGTTTGCAGCATTACAGCCTGTAGCAATAATAGCAGCTGGATTTCCAAGGAACATCATTTAAAATCACTGGTTTTATAAGCTTCATAGAATGCAATTTAATTATCACAGAATAATAAAATGGTCTGAGTTGGAAGGAGTCTTAGAGCTCATCTTGTTCCAGCTGCCTGCCATTGGCAGGGACACCTTCCACTATCCCAGACTGCTCAGAGCCCATAGAACCTGGCCTTGGACACTTCCAGGGATGGAGCAGCCACAGCTTCTCTGGGCACCCTGTGCCAGGGCCTCAGCACCCTCTCAGGGAAGGATTTCTTCCTAATATCCAATCTAAACCTGCCCTTCTCCAGCTTAAGGCCAGTCCCTTGTGTCCAATCTCCCTACACCCTTGTGAAGTCCCTCTCCAGCCTCCTTGTGAGTCCCTTTTAGGCACTGGAAGGAACTACAAGGTGTCCCTGAAACCTTCACTTCTCCAGGCTTACATCCACTAAATATACTTTATTCAGTACTAGCCAAAGTACTATCCAAGCAGCTGACATAATTAAATTCTAGAATTAAATTTATCATTTAATCTTATTGCGAGAAGGAAAATACAGCAATAAGATATGGCAGTGATACAACAGAACTCTCTTCTTATGGCTGGAAAAATGAGAAAATAGAAAAGTAGAAAAAGAAGGACATCAGAAAGGTGTACAAAAATTCACAATTAACAGTCACTCTTCCTCATCCCACAAAGCTGCTTAAAGCAGATCATCATTCATGAGGGAGGCATTGTGCCACCCATCCCTAATGTGTCCATTCACTCCTTGCAAAGTTAACAAACCAATCTAGCAAAGCTCTGAATGTTCCTAAGAGACAATTTGACTTTTTCCTCCTGTCAGTCAGTACTGCCCAGCAATGAAGGACCAGCCTCCCCCATGCACACAAACTGACCCTGGGACACAGATTAAACTGAGAACTCATTTAAATATTTCTTTAATTTAAAGCCAACAAAATCTTCAAAACATGCAAAGTCCTATTTTATTACGTCAATTACAATATTTTGTCACCCACACATAAACTTACAGTGGATGTGGAAGCTTGGTAAAACTAGTCAGCCCAGAGAGACTGGAATGAAGGTTGAAAAGGACACACACACATACACACAGGAATTCAGATTTCTCCAGGCCAGGGAGAGGGGAATTGGTAGCTTTGCACCTATCAATTAAGTCTTGCAGGATCTTGGAGAGTCAGGGTAGACAATCCTCCACTAGCCTCAGAAAAGCCCTTGAGGTAGTGATGGTATTTCAGAAAATCTCATTAAATCTTACAAGAATGCAGACTGATATTATATTTTACGCACAGTACAGCCAAAACATTCAAATTCCTTCAGTATTCCTTCTTAAACACAATCCAGGCAATTATTTCAGACCGTGTTTGTCACAGGAGCTTGGGATGACCTCATCCTAATTAACCACCTGTAAAGGAAGGCTGCAGTTCAAAGGGAAGCCAGGCTGCAGAGCCTGAGCCAAGTTCCAGGCTTCGCAACACTCGCTGGGTTTGCACAGTGTCAGCATTTTCGTCTGCCCTCAGCAACCACACCCAGCTCAGTTTGGGTGTGAAAATGCAGATCCGGCCAGTGCCATGCAGGAGAAACACATTCCTCCTGCATGAGACATCAGACAACTGGTCAATTATGCTAATGATTATTACAGAGAAAAACATGTAAGTGCCCGAGGAAGGATTTAAATTGCTTTTGTTAAACCTGCAATCTTTACACAGCCCTTGGTCAGAAGTCAGTGGGAGTCGGGGGAGTGCAATGGCTAATTGTCAGTATTTTTCTTTATAAATATGCAGTTTAAATAAGAGCATGCCCAAGAGGCTGACCCCAGCCAGCCCTCATTCCAGTCCGACCACTCCAAAAAAAATCCAAGGAGCACTCACCGATATGACACCTTCATAACCATGAATTGGTCTTGAAGCACACTGAAATCAGCCTCCAGGGTAGTGAATGTTTCTCCCCATCATTCTGTTCTTCTAAGTTTCTAGATTCAAATTAAAAAATAAAAAATCAGCCAGAAATAGCTGAAGTTTCTGGTTTGAAATCACATTGTTCTGCCACCAAAGCCTCACTGCTTTACCTCTTGGTCTGTCCCTCTCCTGTACTACATGTGGAGGGCACTGAAAAAGATAAAACCAAAGGCACAGTGTAACTGTTTCTGGTTGCTCTAAAGCAACAAAAAATTCCCCTCAAAATAAAAATTCCTATCTAATTCATGGATATGCCACATCAAAGCTGGAAATGTAGACACAATAAAAGGGTGTATATAATTGTTGATCACTATATTCAGAGAGAGATCCAATTATTAAAGATGCTCACTCAGGAAAGAGTTTAAGCTTCTATTTTTAAAGGTAATAAAGTTTTTATGGATTTATGTTTGGACCTGTAAAACAAGTATTCCTACACACCATAAGATAATAAAGTAATACCCAGGCAGGATGGACACTTTCAAGGATCTTTTGGATTACTTTTCCTCGAGATTTCTAGGAGCACGTCAGGGATGCAGTGGATAGAGAAGTGACAAAACCAACTGAGTTAACAAAGGCAAGTGCTGGATTCTGCACCTGGGATGGGGCAGCCCTGGATGTAGGGACAGCCTGGGGACAGGGGTCATTCTCACCAGATGGAATGCCAGTACAAACACTTCAGTACTACGTGCAGAAGTCTCTTTTGGGTGTTAACCTTCTCCGTGGGCTTTTTTTGCCCATTTTAGTGTCAAGAAAGACACGAAGGGATGATAAGTAGGTCTCTTTTCAGAGTTGAAGTGCAGGAAATGCTACTTGCAGTTGCCAATTTGACCAAGAGATGGTACTGTGTGTATGCACAGTCATTACAAGCCAGTGATGATGGGATAAATACCTCCCTGTATCTAAACCACTGATTTAGAGGTTCAAAACTCATACATTTACTGTAAAGGTGCATTTAAGAACACTGAGCATGCAAAGAAAGTCAGAACTTTGAGCACAGTCGGTTTACAATTTGCATAGACTGAAAGAGCACAAATCAGCCATTGCACACTGTGTTTAGCTCCTTATGTAAGAAACAAGTTCAGGACCTACACAAAAATCATATATAATTGACATTGAGCAGTATAAGCTGACAATAAATAAAGACTTTTCCGGAAGATTTTCCCAATATTCTTCTTAGTGTTCCCAACTTCTGCAAATCTGGTGAGCTCCAGGCTTTGTAATGAAAGTCAGAGCAGTCAAAGCTCACATGAGGCAGGAGCATTCCCTTGTTACAAAGAAGGGAACAATCTCCTGGGCTGCCTCAGGTAAAGAATTGCCAGCAGGTCCAGGGAGCTGATTCCGGCCTTAGGCAGCGCTGCTGAGGCCACACCTGCAGTGCAGTGCCCAGAGCTGGGCTCATCACTGCAAGAGGGGAGCAGCAGCCCTTGGTGACCCTGCTGGAGCAGGAGCTGGGACAAGATGACCTCTGAGGTCCCCTCCAGCCTCAACCACTCTGCAGTTATCCTGTGAATCTATACAGATAAGGCCATGCTGTAAAAAACTAAAACTCAAGAGAGTTTGTTTCTAGCTTAAATGACACATGTAAGCAAACAATTGTAAAATTTAATAAAGGAATACTAGAAAACCACCAAACTCACTGGACTATATTATTGTAATCAACTTCTCAATTTATTTTTGAGTTTGTTGGAGATGATAGGTTTCTGCAAAACTATTGATGACTCACTCCAGAGTGAAAGCTTTTCATTTCTGATATCTTATTTCTTGTCCTTTGACCAATTATTATCAATCCAGTGACATTCTTTTTATATTACAGCAACTTTAGGAACCTATTTAGTCCAAGTCTCCTGCTCAATATTTTTAAATAATCTCCATTAAGCTACACAAATTCAGTTGTTTCTTGTAACATATTTTCTCATTTTAAGTGGTTTCACTTTTCTGAATTAGGCACAAGAGCAATGGATGCACTGAGTGTATTTTTTAACTCCTTGAAGGGTTTAGGATCTAAGTAGCTTGGGGTCAATGTTGGACAGCAGTTGTCCAAAACTGCCATTGGAAGTGCATCTGTGCATTGTTCAGAGCCATATTAAGACCTGCATTTCCTACTCTGGGCTCCTCAGTGCACAGCTCCTTGAAGGAATTGTCACTGGCTGTCTCTAAATGCTTCACAGCCTGCTGTGGAACTTCACCTCATCTGTAGCCTGTCTTCAGTGTGGTCTGAGAGATAAAAGAGTCCTCAACATCTGCACACCAGATAAGCTGGAAAGGTGGCAACACCACGTCCCACCCTGTGCAAAGAAATCAAGCAAACAGCTTTGCAAGAGGACAGTTTTTAACACAGCTGGAGGAAGGAGCCACTGCCCACCAGAGCAAGGAGAAGCTGAATATTTTCATGGTTCCCAGAACCAGCCATGGGACAAGGTAAGCAAAAATCATTTTTGTTAGCTCCAAGCATTTGCCAGCTGTGTGTCAGGAAGAACAACAGTTCGAGCTCCAAGACAGAGTTCATGAGGCTTGGGGAAGGGCTGAGCTTGCAGGGCAGGAGCCAAGTGCTCTAAAGGCTTAGGGAGCTCAGTCTGCATGGCAGACTGCACAAAAAGGCTCAGCAATCAAAAGCCTCTCCTCCTGAGAGGAGGCTGAGGAGCAGTAAGAAGCAGCTAAGGCAGACAGGTGAGGGTTTGGAAGCAAAGGTGATGAATCCTCAGCACAGGGAATGAGGGGGTGGGAGGAATTAAGGAGACAACACGACTGAAACAGAGAGATGCCCAAGTGTTTGAGCCTCTGGAGCAGGGAAACAAGGCTCCAGACAACCTTGAAGAAAGTGACACTAAGATCCATGAAAAGCCGTATGAGGGAGAGGGAGCCAGACTCCACTCACTGATCTACAAGACAGACAGAACAGACATCTTCATCACAGAGAAGAAAACAGATGAGGTCAGAGCTGGCTCCATAAGGCCTGAACTGGTGCAGGGCTCTGGACTGGGACAGCCATGAGGGGATTTGAAAGCCAGACCAGAATCTTTCACTGAAAACATCACATGGGAAAAAAAATTATGTGGGGAAAAGAGAAACAGAGCACACAATCCAGTAAGAGTCCCCAACAAACACAGAAGGGACAACCACAATGGGGGAAGGTATCAATGCAGAGGACGAGACAGGACAAGACATCAGGAGAAAGCAGAGCAGTGAAATCTGCAGAGAGCAGTTATGGCTTCAGCACAGGAGCAATCAGTTTAGACAGCAGAGAAATTATTTATGGACTTAAAAGTTTTTAGCTGCAAGAGAGAGACGAGCATGTGTCACATAAGGGGCAGCAGTTACAACCCACAGGGCCAAGGATCTTAGTGATGGGCTACAAGCCAAAGAGGTAAATAAGGTCAGGATGATCCCAAAGCTGAGACAAAACAGGGAGTAACTGGGTGCTTGAAATTGTGACAATTTTTTTTCTGTCTTCTGGCGCTGGACAGGAGCACATATGATGTGTATAAAGCTTGTGTAGGAGACAGGAGGAGGATCTTTCCTGTCTCCTGCATGGCATTGTCAGCTGATGTGGTACAAAGTAGGAAAACTGGTGTTTGATCCAGGTGTGCATTTGAACCAGCAGTGAAGGTTGCACTTAATGATGTCAGGTGTAAGCAAAGGCAGCTCAACAGTCGCTCAACCCCAGACCAGCCAAGCTCAGAGTGAAGTCCCCACCATTACTGGATAGAAAGTCTCAAAGGCAGGGGGAGAATGGGTGTTTCTCCACTCAATCAGCTGTTTGTCATCCCCAGAATGTGGCTCAGGGCCTGACTACAGCCAGCTCACAGCCCCAAACTCATTCTGTACCTTCTCACACTACAGGTCTGAGCATCCAAAAATGTGATTTCATGATCCCAGAGAATAACAAAAGCCACCACACAGAAGAAATCAGCACTAAAAGGCTCATAGTGAGGCGGGGACAGCCATTCACCATCACTGTGAGCTTCTCAGCTCCAGTACACAACTACCTGAAGCAGATGAAGAGGACCTTCCTCATCGTACAGACAGGTAATGCCAGTACAAACCTACCAGAGCTCTGCTCCTCCGCCCACCTGAGGAACAGAGCTGGGGGCAAAAGCCATCTCCAGAGCTGGGCAGGGGTGCCAAATTTAGATGTGGGGCCAGTGAACTGTTTATGTGAGGCAAAGCAGAGTCTCCTGCAGGATCACAACCAGATCCCTTCCAGAAGAGACACTGCACACAACAACCAACACAGCTTCACTATTCCATGGTTACAAAATGCTCATGGGATCTCTTCTGGCTTTTGGGGTTAGGAATGTTCAAACCTAGCTGGCCTGTCACAGGTTTTTCTGTTAGAGTGTTTTCTAGTGAGAGCCCTGAGAAGGGCAGCAGCTTTCAGCCCCAGCTTGTTTCACCATATTGTGAGCACTGGGCTCTGACTTCTGTTACAAGACACCAAATTCCACAGGAACAGCAGGGCTGCACCATTCTGGCCATTCCTGGTTGCTACAAATCTAGGGAAAGCACATCTTACTGTCAAGCAGGGAGGCCTGAGTGCATTCCTGACCTTAGCAAGGTTCAGTGGGCATTGAGCTGCTAAAGGGTCACGGCCCTCTCACAAGGAGAGCTGTGGCTCCAGAGATAGACAAGGTCCCTGCAGGCTGCACACGTGAGGAATAAACAATGTTTGGAATAAACACAACCAGATTTCTTTGTCTGCAGGACCACATTCTTCCAAAGCAGATGAAATCCAGGCTGAATTTCCCATCTCCAGCCTGGGAGACCAGAAGCAGTGGAGTGCAGCAGTGGAAGAACAGGACCCAAACTTCTGGACCCTGCGTGTGAACACACCTGCCAATGCCCCCATTGGCCAGTACACTCTGCTTTTCCGTGCCTCCAAATCCCCTCAGCTCCTGGGCAACTTCACCCTCCTCTTTAATCCCTGGTGCAGAGGTAGGTGGTCAGAAACAGAAAGGCAGGCTGGGATCAGCCACTTCACAAAAAACACTTTGGAGCTGTGGCACTGCCTCCATGGAGGGAGGCTGGGGCTGACTCACCCAGTGCTCCTTCCACTCCTGCCCTGCTCCCCACAGCACCTCAGGAGAGAGGTAGGGGTTCATAGAGCCCAAATTTTCCTGCCTCAGCACTTCTGCCTCTTCCTGGAGTACTGCACTGCAAGAGCCCTGTCCTTCTGCTAAGGGAAAAAATGTGTTTCCTATAATAGAGATTTTAGGATGAGTCAAGATTATAATTGGTTTGGTTAAGGCCACTGTATCCTTCTTAGTATTAGACCTCATCAGCCAGGAGAGTAGAAGAGCCAGCCAGTGCAACAGCCTGGGTCCAGAGGAGCTTTTTGGACAAGGCAATGGAGATGACAATGAAATTCTTCTTTCCTGTCTGATTTACAGTCTGAGGTATTTTTCAGGGCAGAATGCCAGGGACTGCCAAACCACAGTGGAATCTGCTGATGCATGAGAGATGCTAGTGCATCTGAGACCAGCAATGCTTTCTTCCTGATGCTTTTTTCCTCTAATCCAGATGATGAGGTGTTCCTGGCTAATGAGGCACAGCGGCAGGAGTACATCTTAAACCAAGATGGCATCATCTACCAGGGGACTGAAAATGCAATCCTAGCCCAACCCTGGGACTTCAGTCAGGTAAGCAAGAGGTCCAATATGTCTGTGCTCTCTTCCAATCACCAGCAGAGAAAAGGTGCATAAACCTGGTGTGTACAGGAAACTCTGATGAAAGAGCTCTATTCATCTCCATGTTCTCTGCACCCACTTCCTCCTGTGCAGGAGAACAAGGACCTGTCTATGAAGTCCTATAACCCAGCACATGAAATTTTAGCTTCCCTCTCAGGCTATCCTCTATAAAGGAATGCATTGCTCTGTATCTGAGCTTTGTGTGCCTTCCTTTCATCAACAGGTATAAAAGCATTTAACAGAGCTCAATAATACTGTCTCTATCTTACAGGTAAAGTGAGGACAAGAAGATCTTTCTGTTTGTCTGAGGCCATCTGACATAGCCAGTGATTATTTCACTTTTGTGCCAGCAGATCATAAAAGTGTCTCTGTGCCAGAAAAGTGTTGTCACCTTATCACAGGGGTTCCATACTGTTATCTCCTTATCACAAAAGTTTCATACCTGCTTGGTGTTTCTCATGGGCAGCTCCTCAGAGCACTGACTCTTTCTCCTTCACAAAGCAGCCAACTGACTCCAGTTCCCTTCTCAACCAGCCACCCCCACTCTTTTATAGCATCTTCTTCTCATTGGTCACAGCTGTGGCCTGTTAAAGTCAGGCCTGTTCCTAATCTTTGATAATTGACCCAGCTGCAACTCCTTAGGGGTGAGATTACTTTCTACACCATCTTTATTTTCTTATATTCTATCCCCTTACAGAAAAGCATCAATTTCCCTCAATCAGGGAACACAGTTTCATGCTGATGCATTCCCCACCTTCAATAAAGTTGGAGGTCTGTCCTCAGCTCCCCCTGCAGATCTCTGCCCTCCTTCACAGCCCACTTACCTAAAACCATCAGCAGAAAGGGAGAAACAATCTGCACAGTCACAAACCCTCGTAGGGACTCAAGAGAACAAAAGTTCACGGAGAATTTCCTGCAGTGATGTGCTCTTGTTTCAGTTTGAGGAGGATATGCTTGACATCTGCTTCATCCTGCTGGCTCTGGGGGAGCACTCCCAAAGAGAAAAGGATCCTGCCCAGCGCAGAAGCCCTGTCCATGTCTGCAGAGCAGCTGCTGCCATGGTAAGGAGGGCACAGAGCAGCCCTGACCCGAGCTGGGGGCACCTTCTTACCCCCAAACCATTGACCAAAGAGGAAGCCTGTTCCAAACAACACCTCCTGCCCATCTCCAGCCTGTCCTGATACTCCCTCAGCAGACACGTAGTGCTGCAGGAGGTTCTTAGCAGTGAAAATGCACTTACTGAATAAATCTCAGAGGAGACTGCTGCCCCTGTTCTGCTCAACTATGACACACAAAAAAGTCCTTCTGGTTTCATCTGCTTTGGGAGCAGCTTCCACAAACAGGATCAGGTGGACCTACCAAAGAGAGGCAATTCCTTCCTATATCTTTCTCTCCTCCTTCTCTGCAGCTGAACTGCAGTGAGTTTAGAAGCCTGACAGAATATGAGCCTGGGCAACACCATAATGGGACACCCCCTTCCAAGTGGCTGGGAAGCAGCCCCATCCTCCAGCAGTGGATTGCATCCCAATTCCAGCCCGTGCGCTCCGGGAGGTGCTGGGTGTTTGCTGCAGTCCTGTGCTCAGGTACAGGGGTGCTGGGTGTTTGCTGCAGTCCTGTGCTCAGGTACAGGGGTGCTGGGTGTTTGCTGCAGTCCTGTGCTCAGGTACAGGGGTGCTGGGTGTTTGCTGCAGTCCTGTGCTCAGGTACAGGGGTGCTGGGTGTTTGCTGCAGTCCTGTGCTCAGGTACAGGGGTGCTGGGTGTTTGCTGCAGTCCTGTGCTCAGGTACAGGGGTGCTGGGTGTTTGCTGCAGCCCTGTGCTCAGGTACAGGGGTGCTGGGTGTTTGCTGCAGTCCTGTGCTCAGGTACAGGGGTGCTGGGTGTTTGCTGCAGCCCTGTGCTCAGGTACAGGGGTGCTGGGTGTTTGCTGCAGTCCTGTGCTCAGGTACAGGTGTGTTTGCTGCAGCCCTGTGCTCAGGCCTTTCATCCTCGGGGCTGCTGCAGCCTTTCATCCTCGGGGGAGAGGCACATCTTTAGTGTCCACCACACCCAGCATCACTGCCTTTGAGATGAGAGGATCAGTACATCCATTCACTGAATGCACATGTGAATTTTATTTCCTGAGGGAGGGATGCCTTTTGCAAAGTCCAAACAGCAATCCTGGTGCCATTCCTAACAGGCCTAGCACCAGAAGAGGCTCTACATCTATCAGCAGAGGCACCCTTGGGGCAGGGTGCACAACTGATTCACAGCTCTCTCTTCTGCACAGTTTTGAGGTGCCTGGGAATTCCCACCAGGGTGGTCACTGGCTTTACCTGGGCTCACAACACCAAGAGCAGCCTGAGTGTGGATGAGTACTATGATGAGGATGGGACACTGCTGACACAGGACAAGAGTGCTCGTGTCTGGTAAGAACACATGGCAGGGCCCCAGCAAGAATTTGAGCCAATACTTGGACGTGGGAAATGAAACCCAGGGGAAAGGAAAGAGGTAAAACAGCTGCAAGGAGGTGACAGGAGACAGCTCAGCTGAAATCCTGTCTACAAGACTTGTTCTTGATAAACTGCTGCAACCCAAACTCAAGAGTGCCTTGTTTCTAGAGCCCACAAAGGAAGAATGATAGCCCAGTCCTGCTGCAGAAACTCCACTTGTTTCTCCACACACAACTCTTGCTCTTCTCAATATGAACTGAACTCCTTCAAGGGAGCACTAACAAGCTGTGGTTTGGCAAAAGCTTTACTGTACCTCAGGGCTCAGTCCCTGGATATAAGCTCATGCTGTTGGCTCTTGCAGGACCTTCCACGTTTGGAATGAATGCTGGATGGATCGTTCAGACTTGCTACCAGAGTACAGTGGGTGGCAGGCGCTGGATGCCACCTGCCAGGAAAAAAGCAAGGGTAAGATATCAGAGCAAGGGTAAGATATCAGAGCAAGGGTGGGGGGAAGTGAAGCAGGGGCAAATAAAGCTGTTCAATATTCCTCCTTTCCCATCTTCCAGGGGAAAGATGCAAAAAGACAGGAACTTACCCTGTTGACTTAGGCACAAAACTATCATTTATCTGTTTGGTTTGTGCAGCTCATGTGGTTCTAAGAGCTCTATCACTGCTTCCTAATGGCCTCCTAAACTAGATATTTCACCAGTATAGGTGTAAACTAAGGATGGGTTTAGTTGGGAAGTACATCCATTGGATGTACTTAGTTGGGAAAGCATCTGAATTCTTAACTGGACCACATTTTCTCTTCAGGTCTATCCTTCTGTGGGCCAGCCCCTGTTCATGCCATCAAGGAAGGGGACACACAGGTTGATTATGATGTCTGCTACTTCTTTGCTGCCATCAATGCCAAGTGTCACGTGTGGATACACAAAGCAGATGACACCCTCAAGCCAGCTTTTGGTGGCACAAAATACACTGGTAACAACATCAGCACCAAGAGTGTGGGCAGTGAGCGCTGTGAGGACATCACACAAAACTACAAATATCCTGAAGGTATGGGCAGGCACAGGCTGAGCACATTCCCTGTCACTATCACAAATCAGGAGTAAAAGACCAGAGCAGAGCCAAACCAGAGCACCAGGGTCATCCACTTCTCACTACCTCCCCTTCTTCAGTGGCACTAGAACACCTCATTCTCTCTGTCTACAGAGCCAAAGGAGAGGTCATCACCCAAACTTCACCCTGCTTAATGGCATTAAGGTCTGTGGAACACCAGGTGTTTGTTCACCAAGCACTTTCATGTCTGGAATACCTTTCTGATTTCTGTTATCTCTACACTCTGTACATCCACCTCCCATCACCTCTGTAATATAAATATGGATAGATGTATTTCAGACTCCAGCTTTCTGAAAAGGACTGTTGTGCTCTCAGATACTGCCTAAATCTCTCCCCCAACAAGCAGCTCCCCCCTTCAGAATCTGAGTGCTGTTTCCCTGGCTCAACCATTACACCCCATCTTGACCTGTGGCTTGTCTCCATGGCTCCAGGAGACAACTGCACCTTCTCCACACATGAGAGCAGGAACTGTGCCTTAGCTACAGCAACAAAAAATCAGCTGCTTCCTCTACTCTGAAATGTTTTTTAAAACCAAGGTGTTTTTAAAACTATGACAACTATTGCCAAGTAGAATCTGTCAGGCACATCCATTGAATATCCTGACAGCTGAAGCTGTCCAACTCATCCAACCAGAAGCACAAAAGGCTATCTCTCTATGTTCTTAGAAACAGTTACCTTCAGTACTACCAGGAGAAATCAATGCCATTCTCCTGCTGCTTCTCACTAGTAAACAGGAAACAGAACCAAAGTATGGGCTTCCTTTTTTTTTGTGACAGGTTCTCTCCAGGAAAAAAAAGTACTTGACAAAGCCTGCAGAAACATGAAGGAACTTGAGACAACCACCAGCAGCACACAGTTTATATTCATTCCTACTGCTCTGGAAGAGCCAGTCAACCTTTTCATCCACTTCCAGTCAAGTTCTTTGCAACTGGGACAAGATATGACACTTTCCATTGAAGTGTTTAACCACACTGATAGAGAAAAGGCTACTCATCTGGTAGTTGGGATCCAGGCTCTGCATTATAATGGTGTGCCCATTGCCCAGCTTTGGAAGGAGGAGTTTCATTTTAACCTCCACGGCAATTCAGGTAAGGACTCTCCTGGGTGCATGGCTAGAAAAGTCCTCTAGTGCTCTCATTTCAGAAAAGTTCTCCTAGCCCTAGGTTTACAAAAGGTTGGCTGAATAGTTGATTCTAGGTGATTTCCCAGAGAGATTGTGAAGTCTCCCTAATGGGAGATATTCCAGAATCGACTGGACACAATCCTGTGCCCCGGGGTGATCCTGCTTGGGCAGGGAGGTTGGACCAGATAATCCACTATTGTCCATTCCAACCTCACCCATTCTGTGAAGTAAAACACTTTGGCAACATCACCTTAGAGATTTTCAATCTGCAAATCCACTTGAGGTCACTTTAGCATTTAAATGCTGCAGCTTTTAGTTCAATGTTGGGCACTGAACACCCCTAGGTGTCATGCAGGGAAAGACCAGGCTGCATTCATCACTTCTTGCTTCACCACTCTGTTCCAGTCAATAACTTGAAGGTCTCTGTGCCTTACACATGGTTTGGAAAAGAGCTGGGAGAGAACCAACTGCTCAGGCTGACTGCTGTGCTCAGAGACGAGGACTCCTCCTTCATGTACCTGGCACAGGAAGAAATCAGCATTGGTGATTCCCCTCTCACCATTGAGGTAAGATTGGGCTGCCATTCTGCCACCGCAGTGGGGAGAAAACAGCTTTTACAGTCATAAGCAGCAAAACAATTCTGCTGAGTTCTGGGACTCTCTGAGAAAGCAGAGCAGAAGAAATTAAGCTGGACTTTGCCTCTTCTGGCAAATGGTACCTCAGGCACGGAAAAATCATACAGCTCCCTTTAATCATAGAAGAATATATTTTCTTCTCTCAGTTTCAGCCCATTTGCTTCTTTCAACAGTTCCCAGAAAACATGGTCCAGTATGAGCCCAGCACAGCAAAGATCAGCCTCCAAAACCCCCTCATGGAGCCCCTGGAGCAGTGTGTGATAGCAGTCACAGGGCGAGGGCTCATTTACAGACAAAGGAATTACAGGTAAGGGCAAAGTGATGATCCAAGAACAGCAAATGGAAAAAGAGACACAATACAAGCAAGAGAAACCCTCGCACAGGAAAGGCTGTCCCCAAAAATAACCAGGCAACAACATGGCAGGAAGATATCACTATGGCGTAAAGCCCCGAGCATCCCATCCTTTATTTACAGATAATACAGATGATTTTCATGCTGAAAAGGAGAAAACCCAGCTAAGAGAACTTTCAACAGATGTGCAATACCCAAGTTGAAGCCAATACAGCATCTGTAAAAGCTTCAACATCAAAGACATAGACAGCAAAAGGAAAACCTCCTGCCAACAAAAAGGATAACCAAAGAAATGCCACAAGACTTAGTCAGAAACACACATGAAATAAGACAAAGTTAGAGGGCACTGAAATGAGCTATGAAATTTTGAAATTATTTGCTCTTGAGAAATCAATTACTTTCCAGTGAGCAAGTTGAACATCCTTAAGTGGAGTAAAACTGTACTGTTTATGGCATCTTTCCATCCATTACCCACTGTAAAAAATAAAGACAGTGGTATCTTCCTCTTCTCTGCTGAAGAACCAGGCAAATGTGACTTAGCCAAGAGCCACCAAAGGGGCTGGTACCTTTTTTTCCTTTTGCTGTCTATGCTCCCCTTCACATGACAAACACCCCACATTTGTCTCAAGAAGCTGCATTAGGAGAAAGTCCCCTTAGATATCTCCATGGAGGGCTTCAACTCTCCTGTCCTATCTCCCTCCCAAACTACTGTTAGATGACGATTTCACTGTGGTAGTTCAAGATTTCTTCTATTTCTTTTCATTCCTTTCCTTCTTTTTGGCACCACATTCCTGTCTAGCTAATGCATATCCCAGACACAGGAAACTAAGAACACAAAGAGGGTCATTCCTGTATGATCCTTTCTCTCCTTTCAGGTTGGGCTCTGTGCAAGCTAAAAGCACTCAAGAGCTGGAAATCCCATTCACCCCCACCCGAGCAGGGCCCAGCAGACTCACTGCATGTCTTACCTGCCTCCAGCTCCACAACCTGAAGAGCTACAGAACAACCAACATTGCAGCTGCCTGAGGCCAGCTCAGAACAGGTCCTTACCAAAGAGTGGCTGTGATCTGTGCCCTGATCATGGGCAAACACAGATGTTAACAGTTTAATAAAAGTTATATTTAAAACCATATCTGATTTTGATTATTTGCACAAACTCGACTCTCTCCCATCTGCCACTATGTCCGCTCTGCAGTTTTAGAAGCTGAGCCTCACTGTGACAAACATGGGCTGAATGCTGAAGCAGACAGGGCAGTTCTCACCACACCTGTGCTGAGTCCACCAGTGCTTAAGTCTTCTGCCCTACCTGTGATAAAGTAAAGGGTATCCTGGAATTTTAAAGTGATGATAGACATAGCATGTCTCAAGGGATATATATTTTTATATATATATATATAGGGGGTATCTCCCCCTGTAGATCCTTGACATTGGTAAGGTAGTAAACAATATTTTCTGCTGCTTTCTGAGAAAATAAGAGAAAGCTCATTCACTGGTCTCTAAGACAGTGAACAGGAAATAGAGAGGAAATAGTAGCAGTGCAGAACATTTTATAATTATTCACTGGGCTGCTTGCAAAAGAAGCAAGACCCTTTCATTCTGTATATATCCTTTGCCCTCTGAAGACAGATAAAGCAACTAATGTAAATCTAGCAATGTTTTATTTTTCTCTGAACTCCACAGTAGCTGTAATGTCCAAAGAATGGGGCACGTTCAGAAGCAGAACTGCATCATCCCAAGAATCCAAGCAAAATGACACCTTTGCCATGGCAAAGGGCAACTTCCTGGAGAAGTTCTTCCAAGTAGCAGTGAATTTCTCTCCTCCACTGTTCTCATCATTTTCCAAACAGCCAAAGAACAGCAAAGTTCACTGGAAGTGCAGATGCCAGAGCCAGTGGCAGCAACACGCGGAGGCACAGAAGAGTTAAAGCTGACCCTGTGTGAAGTTCTTGACTTTGTTCATGTTGTGATCTACTGCACCAGTTAGAAACTGCACCCAGCCTTCCTCTGATGGTGGACATACATGGCTTGTCCTGCAAAAGGGGAGGAAATTCATTAGAGAAGCCTCCTGGTGTGTTATGCATCCAAACACGGGGGTATTGTGAAGTTCTGAATAACCACAGCAGTAAAACAGGGCTGCTCTAGCCCCAGAGGGCTTTGAGCAAGAACCCACACTCATGTCTGCAGTCCCAAACCCAAAATAAGGAACCACCATCATCCCTAGCATCTTTTTCCCATCCCTTTGTGACCAGATAACATCATCATTGCTCTGAAATGCCAGCATCTGCTGTCTAGAAATGAGTCATCTTTGACATGAGGCAGAAAGGAATCAACCTTCATAGCAGGGAACACACACTTACAAAACTGTAGCTCATACTCACTTGGCAATCTCTAAGACTTTCGTTAATACTGAGGCCAATTTAGCAGCCTAGAAAGAAACAAAAGGGAAATAAGGTAAGCCAAATGAGAGGAAAAGGAGGGTCTGAACAGTACTGGAAAATAAAAGAGGACTATAGGGATGCACAAAAGCCTAGAATGAATAAAACTGCCATGGATCCTGATGCAGAATGAAGTTATCCATCACTGCCATGCTGGAAGGGCCTCCCAACCTACTCCTGACTGTGACAGGTAAAAAAAAACACCTGTTTTTTAAAGCATACATTATTTTTTTTTTAATAAGCCTATTAGAAATTAGTAACTGATATTAAAGTACAAAGTTGCAAGTGATTGATTTTAATGCAATTTGATATTAAAAATGTTTTTAAATTTCTTTTTTATTAAAAAAAAAAATCAAGCCACTGGCCAAAGGCATGAAACACGATTAAGAATAAAAGAAATCCCAGATACAAGGAGATTTGTACTTGATTTATGATGCTAGGGATGTTTCAAAGTTCAGTCAGGTTGCCAGAGGGTTGCCTAGTCAAGTTTTCAGTGTTGCCAAAGATGCAGACTCCATTGCTTCTCAAACAGCTTGTTTCAGTGCTTAAATACACTCACTGTAAGAGTTTTTCATTTAATGGATAGCTTTATTTGAGCAAGACTGCACTACCCAAGAAAGGAAGTACATCTGCAGTACCTAGGCAGCCTTAGACATCACTTTCCTGAGGCTCTATCACTGCAAATCTCGGTGGATTATAGTTCAGAGCTGAAGCTTTAAGTACCTTGAAGAGGTACAGATGCAGAATGTGTGTCCACCTGAAGGAAGTTAAGTGTGCAAGAATAAATGGCACTCTTCATCCCTAAGAAATTATTACTGGGGCAGTCACTAGTACCCATCTCTCCCTGAAGTCACAGAACCCCTCCAATCTGATTTCTTCCCATTCCCTAGAGCCAGGCCACTGTCCCAGGTGCAGGTGCTCAGACACTGAGCTATCAGGACTGCAGACACTCAGACACTGAGCTATCAGGACTGCAGACACGCAGACACTGAGCTATCAGGACTGCAGATACTCACATTAAGTCGCACAGCCAATGGGTTCACAGGTGGGTACATGCTCAGTGCCAGCTCATCAACACTGGAACACAAAAGAGGGGAGCAAGGAAGGAATGTTCTGATAGCACAACTCACACACCCTGGTCAAAGCCTGCCCCAATCCTGAATTGGTCAGGAACAACAGAGAGATGTCAGCTGTACCTATGGGATGCTTCCCACTGCCTTCTCAGTCATCTGTGTGTCCCTCTCACCATGGAGTGAGACGTGGTCACAGCTCCATCCCCTATGCTTCTCTCCTGACCTACACAACCCTCAACAGCTTAACAGCCTTCCCACCACATCTGTGTCCACCACCTCCTCACAGCTCCAGTATCATAAAGCTTGTTCCTAACTCCTCACTCAAGACCTCAAAGAAAGACGAGGACTGCTCTAGAGGGAAAAGCAGCAAGGGGAGAACCCTGCTTACCTTGGGCTGATCTCATTAGCAATGTCTGCCAGGTCATCCAGCTGTGCAATGTGCTCTGGAGAATCAGCTTTGCCATGGGCCTTCACTGCAGCCAAGACCTTCTTCAGGCAGGCTTTAGAAGCTTTCATCAGTCCCATGCAGGAGCTGAGCAGCTGCCTGTCAGCCTCTGACCAGTACGTGTCCCTGTTGCCCCGAAAGCCCAGCTCTTCATCTTCCATGATGTCCCCATAGGGATCCTGCCCTTCCACCAGTGCCTGAGAACACAGAGGCACTGAAAATCCAGAGCCTAGCATCAATTCCAGTAACACCCAGGAGCAAAGGGAAAGCATAAGCTAGACATTATAAAAACAATTAATGGAGAAATCTCAGTTGGTTAATGCTAAAATGACTGGATTAAGAAAAACCATCAGTCTAACAGTGCAAACAGCAAGAACCTGGTGAACTCTTACATGATTCTAAATTGCCTCCCTCATTCCCAATTCAGGACATGGCTTTATGAAAATCTTATACAACGTAAACCAGGCTTGAGAATAAAAACTCATTAAAATCCATGCATAAAACAATAATCTATGTCATGTCAGAGCAAATTGATATTAAAGCCTGTAAATAAAATAATTGCTGTGTTCCATCACTGAACCACCCTAGAGGGTGGCTGGGCACTGGAACAGGCTCCCCAGAGAAGTGGTCACAGCCCCAAACCTCCCAGAGTTCAAGGAGCATTTGGACAACTCTCAGGCACACGGTGGGATTGTTTGGGTGGTCCTGTGCAGGACCAAGAGCTGGACTTGATGATCCTCGTGTATCCCTTCCAATTCAGAATATTCTGAGTCTATGAACCCACCACTGCATGTCCCTCTAAGGCTTAGGGGCTTCCTTACATGTTCCATCTCCTCCACAGCATCCTTGACCACACCTAGAGATGCAGCCAGAGCCGACACAACTGCTGCCTGGTTATCTGCAAAAGCAAAAGGATGAAAACTGTGGCACCCCACTGTTTCAAATCAGTTTGCAACAACCTCCATCCAGGCTTGCAATCACTGTAGGATCAAACTTCCTGCAGAGCTCAGAGCTGCACTGTTGTCAGACAAAGAATCTGACCTGGTTTCCAAGCTTATACATTTCAAAACCAGTCAAGTTTTTGAGTTATTCTCTATTCAGCTTTTATTGTACCAGCTGGAATGCCCTTGCAAAAGCTGTTGATATTCCAAGACAATGCATCCTGGAGCTGTTGCTCTGCATTTACACCACTCACCTCGTGGCAGGTTAGACACTTGCTCACAGGCCTCCCACACACCTCCAGTTGATATCAGCTGTTCCTGAGACAAGCTGAAACAAAACAAAACCCTCAAGGTCAGAGTCAATAACAGCACTGTGCTAGACTGTGGTTTGTTTCATTTTCTGCAACAACAAAGATGATAAACACCAGCAAAAGTTCTGCTGCAAAGATGTCACCAACCAGCTTGTCACTAGGATGCCAAGTCTGTGTAAAGCCCTCACTGCCTCCTGACAAGTATACTTGTAACATTTTCTTGCCTTTTTTCCCAAAAATTATCACAAAAATCACAGAACTGTGCAATTGAAAATGACAACCTCTCCACTGGGGCATTGAGAATTGTGTCTGTGAGCTGGATCATCCCTTCCACTACTTCAGTGGTAGCATCTCGAACCATCTTCCGAAGGGTAGTACCTGGGTGAGACAGAGAAAGAGCAAGAAAGTTGGCACAAAGACAGCACTGACAGAAAGCAAGTGCCAAAGATGAACACACAGACTGCTCTGTTTGTGTGGATACACTGTATAAATGAAGCTACATGTATTCTGAAGAAAGGAAAACCCTTCCCAGTTCCAAAAGAACTCTGGACAAGGATTTCAACACTTCATAAATTTCAATGCTCAATCAACTACGCAACTTCCTACATCATCACTCTCCCACAGATGGAAACCTGCAGCAGCAGACAGACAAGTATCTCACTCATAAACACGTTCAAAGTCTACAGAACAGCTGATAATGGGATACCATGCTAATAAAAACTTGCTGATACCAGACCTCACTAGGCTCTGAAACACTGGGTTTCTCTATATAGTGGTGGTGAAAGAACCCTCATCCTATACAGTGGTGACTGCCTTGCTTCACTAGCTCACCTTGGCCCTTGGGTAGCCAGTAGTACACTGTGGCAACTGCAAGAATGGCATTTTGGACATCCTCACTCAGCTTCCGGCAGTTCTGAAAACAGAGAGGCAAAAGGATCACCCATGAGTAACACACAGCTGCACCACAGTTAGAAATCCTCCCAAGCAATCACTGGCTTTCAGACTGCTCTGAGTAAACAAATACAGCACAAGAAGAAGTCACCGTAAGCAAGCTGTATGCATCTTAGCCTGCCTCATGATTTAGTAACAAAACACTCCCTGGTGTGGTGGTCATGCATCAGAAAAGAAAAAGTAACTTAGATCATTATTCTGAAATGAAGGTCTTTTTTTTTCCTCTCCTCTGAACACCTGTATGATAAACTTCTCCCAACTGATAGCAAAAATATTGCATATTCTTTGTTAAACCTAAGGTCTGTATTCTCCAAAAATCTGTCTATTAGCAACAAGTTGTAGCTGTAAAAGAATATAAGAACATTTTTATTTAGTATATCTCCCTACCTTAGAGAAATTTGTTCTCTGGGCAGTTTTTGGATTATATTAATACACTCTACAGTACACAGCCCATTTAGTCAAATGACCTGAATCTTGCAAACACACTGCAATTTCATGGTCTGTCAAGGCTTTCTCTCACCTCTGCAGAAGGTAGTGGAGGCCTTGAGAATGCCAGACTCAGCTTTGTAGCTTCCTGTGATGTTACTTGGAATGTCTGACCTAAAAAATAATCCAACAGGAGCAAAAGAAGAGAAAGTAACTCAGGTAAAAGATAAAAGAACAGAGGAGCAGCTCTGATTCTACTGCTTGTTTACCATTTCACCCAAGCCATACAAACATATACACTAAACCCCACTACAAAGAAAAACTCCCTGCTGCATTTGTGCCATGCATTGCTTCTGTCTGCTTTTTCTCACTTGGCTGGTAGTGTACCCCAGTCTGCATCCTGGTTCATGACCTGTTCACCAGGATGTGCCAGGAGGCTTTAACAGGGACCTTTATAAACCTTGTGTGAACGGTTCTATATCGGCCTTTGCTTTGCCACACCTTGGAGCGTTTGGTGACCAGTTAGGGTGGTCAGGCACAGGAACGGGCGGTGGAGGAGCCACTAACCCTGGGGATGTTCAGGAGGCTGGATCTGGCACTGACGTGCTTTATGGTTTACAGCTGAGCAAACGATTAGCGGCTGAACTTGATGATCTTCAAGATCTCTCTCTTCCAAGCTTGCCCATTCCGTGACTCCGTGAGTCCCTCAGCCGGAGACCCGCGGGGATGGCAGCCCTGCCCCGGACAGGCCCTGGCACCCCCGAATCCCGGCCCGGCCCGGCCGCTCCCCGCCCGTACCTAGCGCGTCCCAGAAGCGCGGCAGCTCGAACGGCTCTCGGCCCTCGCTCGGCTCTCCCTCTGCAACGGCACAGACACAGCTCAGCCCGCGGGGAGCCGGCCCGGCTCGGCCCGACCCCCGCCCGGCCCCGGCCCCGGCCCCGGTCCGCACCTCGCAGCCGCGCCAGCACCGCCCGCAGCGCCCCGCGCACGTCCCGCAGCGGCTCCCGCGCCTCCATCGCTGCGGGGCGGCCCCGGAGCGCCTCAGAGGCGCGTCACGTCCGCTCCGAGAGCGGCCCCGCCCCATGGACACGGCCCCGTAAAGACAGCCCCACCCCATAGAGACAGCCCCATAGAGACAGCCCCGCCCCATAGAGACAGCCCCGCCCCATAGAGACAGCCCCGCCCGGTTGGAAGCAATACACACTTTATTAGTATAGAGTAAGCAAAGGGGGAAATCAGTGGGGCTGTGCCCCTGCGTGCGTGCCTGTGGGAAGGAGCGAGGTTCACACACCCTACATCAGCCGGCGCAGCTCCTCGAAGTTGAGCATGTTGTTGGCCACGTCGGACCAGGCCGCGTGGGTTGCTCCGTCCATCTCCGGGGCCAGGCGGTTGCTGCTCTCCAGGGTGTGGTTGGTGCCGCCGATGACTTCGTGGCACTCAGGGCATGTACTCTTCTCCATTGCCCCCCCACACTCCCCAATTACGTAGATGTGCCCATTTTTGCACTTGAACCAGTGGCCACGGGGACAGCCAATGGCACTGACAATCTGCACCCGCTCAGCTTCAGAAATCCCCAGCCCTGACGTGGGCAAGCTAGCATTGATCTTCTTCAGGTGAGCCTTCACTGCAGCCTCATCCTCCTCTGTGAATTTCTTTGTCCCTTCCAGGATCTCACGTGCACTGTTAATCTCTGCTGCGATGTCTGCGGGCATCACCCTACTTGTTGCTTTGCACCTTGCCAAGAGGCTCAGCAAGTAAGTCAGCCTCTGGATCTCAGACTGCAGGTCAGTGAGCTCCTGTTCTGTAAAACTGATGCGTGGCTTATCCAACCACTGCTGCACTTCATCCAGCCTCTTCATCAGCCCCTTCTTTTCTTTCTCATCAATTTTGTTCACAGAATTATTTAGGTCTGCTATACGTTTGTAGAAATTAAGCAGGTTCTCAATTAGTCCGATACTCTTTGTGGAGAGAGGAGAAGCTTCTAGTTTCCTTTCCAGCATGGCATACTTAGAGGATAGATCATGCCTCAGAAAAAGATTCCGTGCCAGTACAGCCTGCAGTCTCTTTCTGTTAGACTCAATTTCCTCTGCCGGGCCTTGGATTTTCTGTTTCACCTGTTCTATCTCCTCCACCTGCCTTTTCACACTGCTGCCATATCTCAGGTTCTTTCTGATGGGTGTCTGACACAGAGGGCACACCTTCAGCTTGACAACATCATCATCTTCATCCATATAGTGGTCAAGGCCTTGTGACTCAAAGACATGGCCACAGTCTTCAAGCTGTACAAATCGAGCATCTGGGTCATCCTCAAAGCCAAAGAAGATCTGAGTAAGTTCCTCATGGTCACAAACAAGGCACTTCTTTGGGCAGGGCTCTCCACACAATCCAATACAGGGATGACCACAGGGCAGCATCTTAGCACAGGGAACATTGCAGCGAGGCCTGTTGCACGGCTCAGAGCAAAGCTTGGTACACTGGTAGTGCTGGCACTGCCACTCACATGGCTCAGCACAAGGAACACAGCTTTCCCAACATTTCTTTTTGCACTTACTGTGAATACAGTAGTTCTGACATTCCTTCTGACATGGAGGACATTCTGTAGTACAAGGCTCTTGACACTTGTGGGAACAGATCAAGACACGCTTGCATGGGCTGCCACATGCCTTATGAAATCTTCCTCCAAAGCAAGTATGACAGGAACCTGAACACACATGACCACATGCCAGTGTGACAGAACACTTACTCTCACATCTCACAGCCTCCTCATGTCCCACCCTAGTCATCCAGCAAGAAACTTTCTGCTCGTGGCCACATTTCAGTGTGGCTGTAACCCGTTGAGGACACTTCATTGTGCACTGCTCCCCACAGGAACGCATGCATGTGTGTCCACAGTTTAACTTCTTCTGGCAAGGTTCTAGGCACTGAAATTTACATTCTGGAATATGGCATGGCACCATCTGTATGTGGCCACACTTAGAAATAGTTTTCTTTACCTTCACCATACAGTTTCCACAGGGCTCATAACATGACTTTTGGCAGTGGTGCCCATCTTCACAAAGTACCTTTTGACAAGGCTTCAGGCACTGGTACTCTTTGTGCTCAGGGTCATACGGGTGACATGCCCTTGCGCAAGCATGTCCACAACTCAACCTAAACTCACAGGGACGAGTACAGCCTCCCTCCGGGACACTGTTGAAGTCTTCACCTGCAGATACCTTCGTCTTGGTTCCAGGGTGATTTTGACAGCAAAGCTCTAATGACTGGCCAATGTGACCATTTTTCCCAAGGGTTTCAATGATCTTGTTCCAGAGAGGAACCTTGCCAAGCATTCTCATGTTTCCAATACAATAGAGGCCTTTCTTAGCTCTGGATAATGCCACACATATCCGATTAGGGATCTGCAAGAACCCAGGTCTCCCCTCTTTGTTGCTCCTCACCAATGACAGCAGAATAATATCATTCTCCTCTCCCTGGTACTTATCCACCACATGAACCTTCACACCTTCAAAGATCTTTGCCGGCATGAGCCTACGCAGACAGAAGAGCTGTCCAGTGTAAGTAGTGAGAATGGTGATCTGAGAAGGTTCATAGCCCTGACACAAGAAATATTTGCACAGTTCCACTACAAAGTGGGCCTCGTGTGGGTTCTGGTGGCTTTTCCCTTCCTGGATCTCTTGTTCAGGAACCTCATGTTCCACAAAGAAGACATTAGTTGAGACACCCTGAAACAAGAGGAAGGATGTCAGAGAGATAATTCTAGTTTCTGTCACCCCACAGTGTTTCCATGCTCCTGATTATCCACTGACAGGAGGACTTTTAAGGAGTTGACTACAGTATGCAGTTACTGTGTACTTCGGTGATTTTGTCTTAGATTTCCATAGGTTATTAATCAAATTCCCATTTCAGCTTATTGGTAATATTTTAGTACCCTAACATGAAATCAGTTTCTGATTTTATTCCCTATCTTTGCAGAAATGTTTTTACTGTACATTTCCAGGTTATACAAAAGAAAACATGAAGTGTTAGTAACTTCTCAAAGCATACTCATGGTGTGAACAATGTCTTGTTTTGGCCCTGTAGAAGAAAGATACTAAGTTACCAGTGCACAGGGTTGAGCACTTGCCTAAAACACACTTCCTCTGTTGCTGCAAAAAAACAAAGCAGCAAGGAAAATTTCTTCTTCAACAGAAAAAACTAGGAATGCTAGGACTCCAGTAGTCACTCACCATCTCATGGTGTGCAGAGTTGACTGCTCACCTGTTCAAAAACTCTATTGGCCTTGAGTTAGCAGGGGCTTTTAATTTTTTAACTATTAACTGGAATTATTCTACCCATAAGAAATTATTGCTCTGCCTGCCAAAATCCAGAGACTGATTTTAACAGGAAAGAACAGCTTTTGTAGGTCAAACACAGATCTCTGGTTGTCCAAGGTAAGATTACAGAGAGATGACTGTTAATAGTTCAAAGATGCAAGAAAAGCACCAACCTAGAGATACATGAAGCCCTGGTTCAGGCTTCCTCATTTGTATTTCCTCATTTCATTGAGGAAATTTAAATCAGAAAAGAGGGAGTGAGTGTTAAGATGGAACCTCTCAGTACCATTAAGGAAGAAGCAAAGACTGACACTTCTGACTGATACCCAAGGCAAGCATTCTAATCACTTACTAAATTCTGGCTGTTTATTGAGCGTGTTAGATAAAAAAATGATGATTTTATACTTGTAAGCTGCATAGATCTTCCTTGCAATGTTGTGCATTGGTAGAATGCCCAAACGGAGAGACTAAGGAAAGAGTTCCAGTAATCCTGTCACCTATTTTATGTTGGAGTTTCAATATTATGCTTTAAGTCTTTCATTTAAGATTTCTTCCTAGCTTTCAAACTCCTACAATTCATTTGTTCCCCCTCCTATTTTTTACTGTTCTTTTAAAGTCATTGGTATTGGATCTATTTCCACTGTCCACCATCACTAATGCCAGAACTACAAATTACTTATGTAATTCTATATTGCACAATTCCTTGATTCAAGTATAAATTTCAATAAGTGAATTTGACCTAAGAATTTGAAATCCTTGAACACTGTAGTTTACAGAAACTCATTTAGCCAGTAACAGGGCACAAAAGCAACCACTTGGACTGCTGAAAACTCACTTTTATATTCTCGTATTCCAGGACAGAGGGATGGTTCTCCAGCTTCTGGTATATATGAGGACTGATAAGCTGGGCAATTTCAGGGCGCATGCGGTGCTGAAACACAAAACAGTTTTATCAGTCTTGAGAAAGGAGCATCATATTTCCTGTCAATATTCTTTGCTCCACTGTACAGACAGTGGCTGAATACAAGACAAGGATGACTTTTCAATAAGAGACAAGAAGGAAGCACTTCCCAATCCCTGCTCTCCCTCACCCCATTGCTGACACCAGCAACAACTGCAGGAGTGAGAGTAGCAGAGCATCTTCAAGAAAATCTCTTGATAAGGTTGTTGCACAATAGTGCTGGTTTCGGTGCAAATTTAAGCACACTTATAGATAACAAAAGCCAGCACCTCACCCTAACTACTAAATGAGCTCTTTCAGGTACCTTTAACACAGGACTGCTGGTGGTAGAATTAACTTCCCCAGGACCCAAGATAGATGATTATAGCAATTTAGCAGGAAGCATCCTGAGAAGAATTGTGCTATCTCACTCTGCAAAGTTGTGGAAGTTTCAGTTGCCACAATAAACCGTGTTCTTCACAAAAAAACATGAGAACCACAGTGCTGTGGACAATATCACTAAAACTGAAAATATTTTGGAACTCCATATCAGTTTGACAGCTCCTACCATCCTACCACTCTTTTCAGAAGCTAGATAGAACATTCTTTTCTTCTAGGCTGCTCTTACAGTAGAAATATAAACTTAAGTGTATTACAAACTTAACCTAAATACAAATGCCATGAAGTTTTTTATAGCTCTTTCTTACTTGGTACTTCAGACAGACAAAGGGGAAATCCACTTTGATCAGACGTTCAAAGAGAGAGACTTCGAGGTTGAAGTTTTTGGCCAGGTCATATACATTTGCACTAGGCTGCAACTGAAAGAGAAGGGATAGGAGGTCCATGTTTTGGCACTTTTCCTATGTCTAAGTAGGATTTTTCACTCTCATTTTTTTGTGACTGGTCTCCCACTGAAAGGCCAGAGACTGGATTCTTGCAGAAGTGCTTAACATCAAAGCTAGATATAGTCACAATCAAAGCACATCTAAAATTGTATCAGTCAACTAAAACACCAGTCCCACAGGAGCTCTAAAACTACAGGACAGAGGACCTGTGGTGTCGCAGACACCTTTTTGTGAAAATCTTTTCTTTAGGATTTTCCTCCTGAAGCTGAGAACTTTCAGCAACAAATGTAAACAATTATTATCTGCTGCTGCGGAATGCAACAGGTCCACCTGTGATTGGCCCCTCTTGGATGTTTATAATTAATGGCCAATCAAGACAGAGCTATCTCGGACAGAGTCTGAGAGAGCTGCCTTTGTTATCATTCCTTTCTTTTCTATTCTTAGCTTAGCCTTCTGAGGAAACCTTTTCCTTTCTTTTCTTTTTAGTATAGTTATAGTGTAATATATATATATATATATCACAAAATAATAAATCAAGCCTTCTGATCATGGAGTCAACATTCTCGTCTCTTCCCTCATCCAAGAACCCCTGTGAACTCGGTCACACTGTGGTATCTGTAGAAGGTGGGGAGCAACAAGCCTTGGCAATTTTCCCACACAGTGCTGTGTTAGACAGTTCTTGTTCATTAACCCAGCAGATAGAGCTGTTAGCCATGAAAGTTACCTGCTGGTGATCTCCAATGAGGATGAGGTGCTGGCATTCTTTACTCAGAGTAGTAATGGTGTGAGCCTCAAGCACCTCTGCTGCCTCTTCTACAATGACAATTCGTGGCTCTATGTACTGCAAGATCCGTCGGTATTTTGCAGCACCTGAACAAGGACAGAAGATAAACCTTAGGATATAACTGCATTCAAGCAGTAAGGCAAGACTTTTCACAGAGGGGAGTAGGCTCTGTCTCAGAAAAAACTGAGGTTCTTCTCAAGATTCCCCATTTCAACACTTGGCTTTTTGAATTTTAAAACAGTACCATATCAGGGGCGGCTTCTATATGATGAGTTAAGGAAGACAGGTGGAGATTAGTCCTATGCCTGCCTTGGTCCTTTTTTCAATGCTCTCTTCAGACAGAAGAAACACTCAATACATTGGTCTACATGCATAAATAAGCCTAAATTATCTCTCCAAAGGGACATACTACAACAACCTTGACACTACCATCTCCAGAAGGTGCTGTGGGAATAGCAACACAGGTATTAGCTGGGCCTTACTAAGGCACAAGTGGTGCAGTTCCATTAGAAGAATGCTACTCAAGAGAGGGGGAGTGCAAAACAACAGAAGCTGCTCATGCCATTAATTAACAACACTCACAACAGCCCCATTTGCAAAGGGAGTCAAAGATTAAAAAGGCAGAATCTGACCCAGGCTGTGAAGCAATACATGATACTAATCTTTCAGCAAAAAGGTTCTTTAAACATGATTGTAAGCAATACAATCTGGTTTGTTTCCCAACTGCTCTGCACCTGTAGTTGTCATCCCCACAACTCTGGCTGTACTGAGAATGCAGAGATCTTGCTCCAGCTTCAGTTCTTTCAGTTTTCTGGCTGCTTCCTGATACTGCTCTTCATGGTCCCGAATGTTCTCTCGAATAGAACCCTGGTAAGTCTGCAGCCAAAACCTGGGAAGAAAGCACCATTATCACTCACTGCAAGGAAAACAGGATGGTGATCCACAGGTTCTGAGTGGATTCAGCTCAAAACTGCCATGCCTTTTGGGAAACAGATTATTACCATCTGTACTTAGTCCTGAACATGTACAAATGCAGGGCATGACATTGCTTCCCATGCGGTACAAGGAAGGTAAGAACAAGCATGTTCAAACAAGGAACTGAACATGTACAAACAGAAACATCATGGCTTGACACAGTTTGCACACTGGAATGATCTTAGGAAACACCTGCCTGACAAGCCCTGCAAAATAGCTTTGTCACCTGTAAAGCCTCCAGCGGGAGTCCAGGTCAAGTTGCCACACATCCTGAACAGCATTGGCCTCTAACTCTGTCATTGTGTTCACTTTACGGAGCTCAACCTTCATCTTCCGCATAAGTTTTCTCCTCTGGCCACGAGTTATCTGCAAAAAGAAAAAAAAAAGCACCCCAATAAGCAGTTACAGCACAGAGATTCTTTTGTGTTAGCATCCCCATGTTATTCTTTACACAGTCATGGTAATGCATGCAGTTACCTCCCACTGCATGTTCTCCTGCTGTGGTTGAGCTGTTCCTTCTTCCTGGTCCAGCTTCATAGCCAACATGGAACGGGCTATTTCATGAACACTGTCATCTTCCTTCTCCCTCCTCCAATAGTCTGCTATCTTTTCATCCTCAATCACTCTCTCATCTTCAATCAGGTCAGCCATCTCTGGGATCGCCAAAAGCTCCTCTTCTGCTTCATCTTCGCTCTCCTCCTCTCCCTCCTGCTGTCCATCTGTGAGAGTCACCAGTCACATGAAGTAAGCCACAGCCACTCTAGCAATGCAGCAGTCAGATCACTACATTGAAATGAGGGTTAATCTTCTTAATGCCCTCACAGTATCACACATCATTCAGTGCCTGTTAAGTAGTAGTGTCTCTTTTTTGGCACACATACACTGCTTAGGTATACACACTTGTAGAAAATGTGTGTGGAGTGGGTGTCTTTCTGGTGTCTGTTTTTTTTCTGTTTTGTTTGTTTTACCTGGATTTTCAGCCCATGTATTCTCTGCAGCATTCTGGGTGAAGGCAGATGCAGCAAGTCCCAGCCACTCCAGAATCAGTGAGCGTTGTGAAGAAATGTAGTAAAACTCAGTGTCCTCCTAATATAGAGAAAGTCAAATCAGCCAGGCCTATTGCACTTCAGAGTCTTAGCATGATGCCAAAGCAGCACCTTACAGCAGTGGCAACTAGGACAAGTCCCCCCCAAGACACCCTCCAGAACTAGAAAGTCCAAGCAGCCCTAGATCTTCAGAAAGGGTACCCCTCCTCCCTTCAGTTTAAGAGGCTTTCCTTTAGGTACTTGCATTTTTATGCTGTTAAAGATCACTTAGGATCTCTGCAGTTGAAAGGAGGAAAATTCAGAGCCCCTGCTTGCCTTGCCTGTCTAAACTACTGTCATTTGGCACAGCTTGCTGTTCACTCCTTTACTTTCTCAGTAACCAAATGATGCTAAAAAGATGTATGCTGGTGGAACCTCAGGCCCATTAGCAGAAAGGATGGTAAGCATGCACTGGGACTGCTTGACTCGGAAGAAAGGGACCTACCTCTATTACCAGAGCCTTTCTCAGGCTGGCCCAGTGCTGGGGTGCCATGTGTGGTTTCAAGTAGCGCTCGTGCAGAACTCCGTAGGCCGTGCACTCCAACCGCTTCGCTCCTTCAAGGAGACCCTCCTCAGCCCTCTTCATCTCCCTCGTTATCTACTCATAACAAAGACAAGGGAGGCAGTGTCACACTCAGAGAAACAAAGTTCACTAACAGCAGGACAAAAAACTGACAGAAGAATTAAGAGACCAAATTCAGCGTAAAACAAGGTGAAAGGCCAGGTGTGGGGGAGGTTTATTATCTCCTCCAATGCACAGGCAACCCAGTCCCAGCATCTCCCAGGAGGTCTGTACATACATGTTCAGAGTCTCTGAAGTGGTCCTCTGGGAAATCAAATCTGTTGGTCTGCTTCCTCAGCTCCTTCAAGGTGAATCTGTGCAGGGCTGCACTGCTACTCCTGCCCCCAATACGCACTATCCCATCCAATTCAAATGAGTATATTCCTGTGAATAAAAAAGAAATATTAGAACTAAAGGGCCAAGCTCAGTTTTCAGCAATAGGACAAGAGGATTTGACTGCAAATCCTACAGTGGTTTGCTCTGAGTGAAGTTTTTTTAATCTATGTCAATGGGGCTAGAGTCACTAAAAAGAATCAAACCAAAATGCAGGTTATCATGCCATACAATGAGCAGAGTAAGGGTTATAGTATAGTTTCTAATTACAGGTTCTAACAACAGGTTGACCAGAGAACTGGATGCACTATCACTTGAAGTGTTCAAGGCAGGCTGGACAGAGCTTGGAACAACCTGGTCTGGTGGAAGGTATCCCAGTCCATGGCAGGTGGGCTGGAACTAGATGATCTTTAAGGTCTTTCCAACCCAAACCATTCTATGATGCTATGATTATACCACCATCCTGTTTGCAGGTACTCTTACCTTCTAAGAACTGATCCAGTGCATGGTTGGTGTAGCAGACTATAAGGATGGGACGCCTCCAGTAAGGGTTTTGCCACACCTTATCATTAGTCAAGAGAGCCTGAACAATCTTCAAACCCACATAAGTCTTTCCTGCAAGACAAACTCAGAATCAGAAAAGGGTAATCCACTGTCTATGAGTGACTTGAAACATAGAAATCATCAAAAACAGATATAAGATTTCTTTTCAGGCTGCCAATCTGGTCTGTACCGAGAGAACTGACCCTAGGGGTAACTAACTTACAAAATGTAGACAAAGTAGAGTGACACTGACATTCCAGCCTGTAGCTGAGCAAGGCCACAGTCTGCAAGAATGTTATTTTTTAGATCATAGACCTGGACACAGGGTTTTCTCTCTCACTGCATCCTCCAGCCCACTCTGATACTGGCATCACAGATGACATTTGGCTGCACATGAAACATCCACATACTATTGAAATACAAGCACTGGTGCTTGTTAAATTCAGGTACCATTTAAAACAATTACAGTCCATCTTGTAATACTTTATTCACACAATGGTTCATGGCTGAAGTTCCCAAAGCCCTAACATGCTGTGAAGACAAGTAGGAGAGTGCTGCACAGCAAGAAGGACCAAGTTCTCAAAGGCCACTGTAAACTTCTTCACCCCAATATACAAGCACAGTCAACAGTGCAGTTGGTATCTATTTGCATGTAGGTGGGCAAAGATCAGATGTGGCTATTTGAGAATATTAACTGTCTCCACAGCTCACACTAAATGGGTGACTCAAGCATCAATTATGCACAGGACTAAAGCTTTGGAGACAGTACAGCTGGCTTTCTCTGAAGTTAATCTCCCTAGATGGGGAAGTCAACAAGAACTTCTTAAATTACAGAACTTTTAAGCAAATATGTCTCACCAGTGCCAGGAGGTCCTTGGATGATAGCCAGCTCCTTGGTGAGTGCAAGATTCAATGCCTGCATCTGAGACTCATCTAATTTCAAAGCTTCCATTGAAAGCCATTGACTGGGATCTAGAATGTTTACACTTTTCAAGCTATCAGGGCACTTCTCTTTACGTGAAGTCTTCACCAAGGGTGCCAGGTTGTAGGCAGTATCCCGTGTCAGGTATGCTGGCTCCTTCACCTGTGCATCACATTCCACAATGTACTTCTGGAATGGGATATCTTCATTCCGCATTTTCTGCAACCCTTCTAGCACATGCCTATAGGCCTCAAAGTAGGCAGTTGTCTCTACCATGAGGAAAGAGTCTGAGGGTTCAAACTCTCCCACCAGTGGCTGGCTGTCTGCATCAAAAGACAGCTCCACAATCCCATTGGCAAGTTCTGCAGCATTACGATTAGAAACGGTGGCAAAAAGGAATGTTTCAAAGTGATCTTGGGACATGCAGACTAGTGATCCATACAGCAATCGTTTAGAATTTTGCCATTGTACAAACCTCAGTGGTTTTGTGTCAAACTGGACCTTGTAAGCAATGCCAGTTGGGGTACAAGATGGGGCAATAATCCGTGCATCAAAGTAGATCCTGATGTCATCAAATTTTCTCTTTCTTAAATTTCTGTCCTGGAGGTTCTGCAAAACCTCCATGATACCTTCCCTTAAAGGCCTAACAAAGTCCTCTCTCAAAAGTCGGAAGTGGGTGTCAAGATAAATACTGGTGCTTTCATATTTTCCAGAAACAAAATTGGGCCGTAGAAAAGGTTTCTCATTACCATGTATCTCCTCATATGTCGGATAAATGCTTATGAAACGATAGTTTTCTGCTTGCCCATCTTGAGGCTGCATAAATGTACAATTATCAGCCCTCAGGGTGCCTTCACGTCTCTTCTCCTGCAGATGCTGCATGAGCATCTGGACTTGATTGAGATTCTTCTCTGCCTGTTCTGTGATGTCCACACCAAAACCTCTCAGGGCATCGATGGATGCTGTCAAGACTGTCAAGAGAATGGAGACTTTCTGCACAGAGCTGGCTGGGAAAGTACTTATCAGGTGCTGAAGAAGTAAAATGATGTTGCTGATATGCTCAGGGTACTCGTGGCGTACAGCAGGAACTACTTCTGTTACCATGTCAGACACATACTGTGGCAGACAGACCTTGAGAAAGTTGGACTCCTTCACAACCCCAAGAACGTGTTGGACACTCTGTCTATCCATTTGGGAACTGCACGCCTTCTGAAGCACCTGGCAAATGAGCTGAACAAAATTGCGGTTCATGGTTGTTTGGGAAAGAAGTTCCTTCAACCCTGAACTGGAAGCAAGTGTGTTGACAACTTCTGAGGGGTCTTTGTTGAGGAGACTTTCAAGGAATTTATAGCCAATCCTTCTGGCTTGCCGAGGCTGCTCACTGTGGTGGGCACCACCTGGGGTAGCATTCTGGTAGAAATGAGGATTCTCCCGAGGTTGCATCCTCCATGTGCTACCTTCATTTTCCCACCTACTCCTCAGCCCTCTCCCTCTAGCTCCTCCCTGAGCTTGTCCACCTTGATACCTCCTTCCCCTGCCTCCATTTTCTTGCTCATTCCAGGGTCCTCTGGTCCTCTCACGGGCTTGTCCAAGCGGACACCTTCCTCCTCTAAATGCATTTTCTTGCTCATTCCAGGGTCCTCTGCCCCTCTCATGTGTTTGTCCACCTTGATACCTCATTCTCCTTCCCTCATTCTCCTGTTTTGTCCAGAATCCTGTGGCTTCACTGTTGGGCTGTTCACCTTGGATTCTTGGATTTCTACTTGATTGAGGAACCTTTGAAATCCAGCCACCAAACCCCTCTTCTCTTTGCCCATGTGGAAGGGTATAATTACTGTCTTGGATCTTTTCCTCTAACTTAGGGGCTTGGCCTGGTACATTATTTGTTCTGTGTCTGCCTCTTCCTGTAAAGCCAGTGTCCAAACGAAGCACACGTCCTTTAAAAAGGCAGGAAAAATGACACTCCTTAATTATAAACCAACCAAATTAACATGCCTCCCAACAAAGACAAATGAGTATATTGACCTGACAGTCAGCATTGAACATTTGACATCAAATTAAAAAATTATTACATTTGCACATAGATTTTCAAATTAGTGTCTCATTTGTACCCTTCTATCCAACTGCTAAAGAGAGTGCTGTACTTAGAGTTCACTTGAGCTACGAAGACACCAAAAAAGAAAACCTCTTCCCACAGAACTGAAAGCAGAAGTAAGAAGGTGAAAGTTTAAGTTTTCTGCACAGGACAGCATTTCCTCGGGAGTTAATCATCAGTGAAATAATGATAGAGGGCGGCACAGCTGACTTGAACCGTACATAGCATGCACAAAACATGGAGTGTTTGCCTTTCGGAGTAGGAGGAAGCGCAGCCCACGGGGCCTTTGTCAGACTCCCCACAGCATGTTTAGCGAAAAATTGACTACTAGCAGGAACAAATAGCAAGAGGCTGCTGCAACACATCGCCGCATCATGGCCCCAAACAGACTCCAAGGGCAAATAACGAAGTGTTGAAACTCAGCCTTGAGAGAAAATTTCGCTGTACATAGGTGGGGGAGTAGCGGATCCCCCTGTACCAGCACCACACCCAGCCCTCCTGCCCTGCATTCCCCAGGGGACCCTCACCTCTCGCTCCACCTCGGGATGGTCGGGCGTGAGGCTCCTGCCCAGGACTCTCCATCGCCCGGCCGGGACTGCTCCGGCTCTGTTCCAGCTCTCCGGGCCGAGGGCAGCGCTGGGCGCTGGGGACCGTGGCTCTCCTGCGGCCGAACACGGGCGATGCTGCGCCGCGTCTGCCCCGAGACCCAGCAGCGCTTCCCTTTCCAATTCCCCCCAAAGTTTCACTTTCCAGTTCCCCGCAAGTCCCGCCCGGTGAGCAGAGCCCCCGCCCCTGTCAGCGGCAGGCAGCGCTCCCGAAACGGAGCTTCTCCTTCTCTCCCCGGCTCCCGCGGCAAGGGGAAGCGAAGAGAAGGAGAGGCGAAGCAGAGGGGAAGCTCAAAGGATGAGAAAACACCGCACGGCCACCTATCCGGCTACGGCACGGCCGCTTTCGGTTTCCTTTCCCGGCACTGCGGGGCGGAGGCAGCCGCGGCTCTGCCCACCCGGCCCGGCCCGGCCCCCGGCCCGGCCCCCGGCCCGGCCCAGCGCACGCGTGTCCCGCGGGGTTCCGGCTCACAGCCATGGCCACGCTGGAGAGCCTGGGCCTTGTGGGCACCATCGCCGAGGGGGACGTGGTGCCCGTGGACTCCGAATCCGGCGACTCCGAGGATGAGGAGGTGGGGCCGGGCGGGCGGGGGGGCGCGGGCCGGGCCGGTGCGGCGGGGCCCGGCCGCGGTCCGTGCTCACGGCTGTTTCCGCAGGAGCTGCCCCGGGCCCCGGGCCCCAGGCGGCGGGGACCCTCCCGCGGAGACTTCAGCGCCGACTTCGTGTTCGGGGAGGCGGAGGCCGGCGGGGACGATGCCTGGACGGCGGCGCTGCGGCAGCTCCGCGGCAAGGTGAGGCCTGAGGCCGGGATGGAGCTGCGGTGCCAGAGGCCACAGCGCCCACTGCTCCCCTGGGCTCCTCTTACAGCTCTCCTGTTGTGATTTTCTGTCTAGAAAGCAGCTACGACGCTGGATGAGAAGATTGAGAAAGTGAGACAGAAAAGGAAGCTCCAGGTCAGGATCTTTCTAATTGCTGAAAAGACTGGTATGTGTTTGGCCATTCCCTCAGCCACGGTGCTCTGGCTGCAGCTCATCACTTCAGCTCCCTTTGCTGCCACATGTGATGTGCTGCTGAATGGGTGAGGTTGCAGAATTATTAGTGTTTAAAGTTATGCAAAACCGTGGATTTGTGAATGAGCTCATAATAACAAACCTATACTCACAAAGGATTGAAGTTTCTTTTTCATCCTTTCTTTTTAAAACATTTTCTTTTTTTTTTTCTTTTTTTAGGAAAGGGAAGCTAAACAAGCCAAAGTGAAAGATGAGGATGCAGAGGCTGAAGATGATCAAATCAAAAAGGAGCATGAGGATTGCAGTAGGGATGAAGAAGATGTGGAGTCTGAGTATTCAGTGGATGATGAAAGTATCTTCACAAAAGCAGGTATCAGCAGTACACAATGAAATGGCCAAGAATCTGACACACAGTTGGCTCACTGGAGAAAAGTCTGAAGTGAAGCCTTGCTGGGAGTGGGCAAGGAGCACCTTTTATATTTTGTTTGCCTTCTGCAACATTCCTTCTGATTTTAATCAAGTTTATTTTGAATGGTAGCCATAATTGAACTCATCCCTGAACAAGGATGTTTACTGGGCAATTTTATTCCATTACATGCCTCTACTGGTTTCTGAGGTCTCTCACTCAACATCTGAATTGAGAGCAAAAAGTATGAGGTTACAAGGTGAAGATAGTTCATCTTGTTATAGGTTTAGCTGTGCTTCCTAATTCCAGTCACATTTCTCCTTCTCTGCAGATAAGGTCAAAGTGAAGGAAAAGAAGAGATCAAAAAAGGGAGAAGTGGTAAGTGTTAAAAACTAGTCAAATTCCTCCAGTATTTCTTATTGAGGAATTTGCTTTGGTTAGAAACCAGCCCAGAGCCCTTTGATAGCATGTTGTGTTGCTGCATGTGTTGTTCCAGTTTTGTTGTTCCTGTTTCTAGGAAGCAGAGAGCTTTTTTGAAGATGCCTCTCAATATGATGATAACTTGTCATTCCAGGACATGAATCTTTCACGACCTTTGCTGAAGGTATTTACCTAGCTGATTTATTACATGTTACTCTGAAGAATGTTGTACAGACTCCCTGCCACCAATTAGAACTGTCAAATTTCTCATTACTTTGCAACCTCTCTGACAAGGAAAACATTTGGGAGATAGTGTGATAGTCCTTTAGAAGCTGTTATTATACATTAATGGAAACTGTTCTTTGATTGTGTCAATCAAAGATTGAATGTGTTAACACCATCTTGAGCAAGACTTGTCACAGTATGGTTGGAAAGGACTTTGGAGGTCATTTTGTCCAACCCCTGCTCAAGAAGGACTACCTAGAGTTCCTGCCTAGGAATGTGTCCAGATGGCTTTGAATATCTCCAGGGCTGGAAACTGCAACCTCTGTGGGCCCCTTGTGCTGCTGCTTGGTCACCTTTGAGGTGACAAAGTGGTTCTTGGTGTTTAGAGGGAACTAAACACATACATCACTATGTTTCAGTCTGTGCCCATTGCCTCTGTCTCTGGGCACCACTGAAAAGAGCCTGGCTCCATCCACTTTCCACCCTTCCATCAGGTATTTATTGACATTGCCTTCTCCAGGCTCAGCAGTCCCAGTTCTGTCAGCCTTTCCCCAGACGTGAGGGCCTCCCAAGCCCTTCATAATCTTCGCAGTCCACTGCTTGTCCCTCTGCAGTATGTCTGTGTGTCTTGTAGTGATGAGCCCAGCTCTGGGCACTCCAGGTGTGGCCATACCAGAGACAGAGTTTAATTGCTCTCCCTCCTTTCTAGGCAATCACAGCTCTTGGCTTCAAGCAACCAACCCCAATTCAGAAAGCTTGTATCCCAGTGGGTCTTCTGGGAAAGGATATTTGTGCTTGTGCTGCCACTGGGACAGGTAGGAGGTTGAGCAGGGCACTAGAAACAGAGAATCAGCTATTCACAATAATTGGTAACCCTTCTTAATATTTTTTTTTTCAGGTAAAACAGCTGCCTTCATCTTGCCTGTCCTTGAGCGCCTGATTTACAAACCTCGTCAGGCTCCAATAACTCGTGTACTGGTTCTGGTGCCCACACGAGAGCTGGGTATTCAGGTGCACTCTGTCACAAAACAGCTGGCACAGTTCAGCAGTGTCACAACTTGCCTGGCAGTAGGTGAGTGTTCAGTCATTTATGTGAACTGTGCAGCTCATTGTAAATCACTATACAGAACTGGGAATTCTGTGTTGTAAAACTGGAGGCTGTGTGGTTATTATGCTTCTAGTAGATACATTGCGGTTTAAAATCTTGCTTTCCAAGGTCATGCTGTACTTGTTTACCTGTTCCTTAGAAAGAAAATATGGGATCATTTCTGTTTTTGAATGTGGTTTTATCTGAGCTGCTTCTTCTCAGGCAGTTTGCATCCTTGTACTGTGCTGCAGTGTGCTCTGGGGGTCAGCAGTCTGTATTCCCTCTCTTTCAGGTGGCCTGGATGTGAAGACTCAGGAAGCTGCTCTGCGCTCAGGGCCAGACATTCTTATTGCCACTCCTGGGCGACTGATAGATCATCTCCACAACTGCCCTTCTTTCCACCTGAGCAGCGTTGAGGTGCTGATTTTGGATGAAGCAGACAGGTAGGGTAAGCAGGACAGCAATGAAAAGCATGGCAGTTTTCTGCTTTCCTTTCTCCAGGCTATCAGGCTGTCCTTGTTGTCCTGCCTTATGTAATGTTTCTTGGCCAGACCCAAGTGAAGCTGCCATACCTTGTTCTTTTTCTCCTGTGTAGGATGCTGGATGAATACTTTGAGGAACAGATGAAGGAAATAATCAGGTTGTGTTCCCACCATCGTCAGACAATGCTTTTCTCTGCCACAATGACTGAGGAGGTGAGACAAGCTGCTGAGAAACATACCCAGGCAGGAAGTTGAATGAGAATTTGTCAGGTCTTTTACCAGAAATCATGTGGACTTTTTTTTTCTTAACCTGTTTCTGTAGGTGAAAGATTTGGCTTCCGTTTCCCTGAAAAATCCCGTCCGAATTTTCGTGAACAGCAACACAGATGTTGCGCCTTTCCTGCGGCAGGAATTTATCCGGATCAGACCCAACCGGGAGGGGGACCGGGAGGCCATTGTAACAGGTTAGTGATGAGCCAAGGCAGGCTGCAATCAGTGAGTGACTGTGGAGCAGCCTTCTGAGAGGACTTTCTTTTAGCTCTGCTGACACGGACGTTCCAGGACCACGTGATGCTTTTCACCCAGACCAAGAAGCAAGCTCACCGCATGCACATCCTGCTGGGACTGATGGGCCTGCGGGTTGGGGAGCTTCACGGGAACCTCTCTCAGACACAGCGGCTGGAATCACTCAGGTATTAGCAGGCTTAGTTAGCAAGCATAGGCTAAAAAGAAGTTCCAAGTTGGAAGTTTTAGGGTGGAAGTAGATGGATACATTCATTGCCAATGCATTTGCTTTCTCTGCTCAGGCGCTTTAAGGATGAGCAGATTGATATCCTGGTAGCTACAGATGTGGCTGCACGTGGACTCGATATTGAAGGAGTTAAAACAGTGAGTATTTGAAATGCTGAGCTTTTTAATGAGGCATTTAACGTTGATTTCCTACTAACACTGTTTCTGTTACAGGTAATCAATTTCACCATGCCCAACACCATCAAACACTACGTGCACCGTGTGGGTCGGACAGCCAGGGCAGGCAAGGCTGGTCGTTCAGTTTCACTGGTGGGTGAGGAAGAGCGCAAGATGCTGAAGGAGATTGTCAAGACTGCTAAAACACCAGTGAAAGCCAGAATCCTCCCCCAAGGTATGTGGTACTTTTACTGAGGTAAAAAGCTGGGGAGAGTACACAGGGAATATCGTGGTACAGAGGGACACTGAAGGAGGTGCTGAAAAACAAGATGGACTTCACATGAGCTGCCTCTGGTGTTCATATGGTATTGTTTTCAGATGTCATACTGAAATTTCGGGAGAAGATTGAGAATCTAGAGAAAGATATCTATGCAGTTCTCTGCTTGGAACGTGAGGAACGGGAGATGCAGCAGTCAGAGGCCCAGGTAAGCAATTTTTTAGTATCTGGTGTGATATAGTCCATTATATGAGGTTACCCTAAGTATACTTAACCTGCCTATTTTAGAAAGGGAAGAGAGGAATAATTTTTAGCTACCATGAGCTCACATCTTGCCTGAATTATCACAGATCAACAAGGCAAAGAAGCAGCTGGAGACAGGAAAAAAAGAAACTGGAAGTGAGAGTTTGGAGCGGAGCTGGTTCCAGACCCGTGAGGAGAGGAAGAAAGAGAAATGTGAGTCATGACACTGTGGCCATGTTAAATTCTATAGCCACAGCTGGACTCTGCTCTGTGCTTTAATAGGTTCTTTATTCTGTTTTTCTTTCTCTTTCCAGTGGCTAAAGCCCTGCAGGAATTTGACCTAGCATTACGAGGGAAAAAGAAAAGGAAGAAATTTGTACAGGACACACAGAAAAAAGGCCAAATGACAGTGAGTTTATTTGTTGACAAGTGGGAATCGGGCCAGACTATCAGTTTTCCCTTAGCAAAGCTTCACTTCACCAAAACTTGTGTTTTAACACCTTTCAGCCAGAGGAAAGGTCACAGTTTGAGATCTTGAAATCTCAAATGTATGCTGAGCGGCTGGCAAAGAGGAATCGCCGAGCAAAGAGAGCCAGAGCCTTGCCAGAAGAGGAACCAGCAGCAGCACCAGCAGGTAGACTTTTGTGTTACAGCTAACTTCCTCTTTATGTCACTTACTTTTCTAGAAATAGGTAAATTAATCTAGTTTGTATAGAGAAAGGCACTGATCTTTGAAGGAATGGCCACAAGTGCTGGCCCGTGGTCCATGTTCACAGGCATTTGCCTCGTGCTTAGGCTAATTGTTGTGTTCAAGAGTACTGTAATGATGCTGTGGCCTTCTGTTTACAACCACTGTTCTTATTATTTGTTAGGTCCCAAGAAGAAGAAAAAAGTGTCTGTGTTTGATGAAGAGCTGACCAACACAAGCAGGAAGGCTCTGAAGCAGTACCGTGCCGGGTAAGGGCTTAGCAGGTCTACATTAGCGCAGACTGCAATAGATGAGAATTTGTTTGCACCTCTGTACTTCCTCAGGGATACTTTGATATTGGGAGAAGAGGTTCTGAAATTGGGGCAGGGTTCTTTTGAGAAGTACATGTCCTGCTGATATAGTTCTGTGACATGGCTGACCTCTCCTCCCTCCCCTCTCTCTCTAAAGTCCATCATTTGAAGATCGAAAACGCTTGGGTATTGCCCAGCGCAGGAAAGGAGGGAACTTCAAATCCAAGTCCAGGTATAGTTCCCTTTACTTTCTTGTTCAATTCTGGGGGCTTTTTCCTTGTTTTCTTCTTCTTCTTCTTGTCATTGTTTAAAGGCCCTTGCTAAAAGTTGTGTTGGTTCTTCAGTACCCTCTTATTGCAGGTCTGATGCTGGGGGTAATCAAGGATAGTGCCTTTAATAACACATTCCTAGGCTTCTCCTTGGGAGACCATTTTGCTGCAAAAATGCTCAGTGGTGCTTCTCATCTGTCATTGAGAGTTGGGCTGATGGAGTAATATCATTTCTATTATCTTCTCTTGCAGGTATAAGAGAAAGTAAAGTAAGAACTGTTACAAAATTCAGACACACTGTACAGGCCCTCGATTTTGTAGTACTGCAAGGAGACAACCTCAGTAAAATTGAAGTTTTTCTTCAAGTTGTGGAATAGCTCTGGGATGGTTGTCAATTACCTAGTTGAAGACTGTGAAAACATCTGTAGCAACCCATGAAATAAAGGATTATTTTTCTTGTAAGATGTTGACTCTGTTCTATGGATGGCTAGAACAACTGAGAGCTGGAATACATTACATCTTTCTAGTTCATGTATGTAATAACTTTAAGGCAAAAACTGAACGAAGTTTTGCTCAAGTATTTCTGTGATCTCAAATAATTAAGAGCTGAAAAAATATTCTTGTCGTTTAGAACCCATTTCTATAATAGAAGTTTTTTAAACTACCTGTCAGAAAGATGGTTTCTTTATTTTTTTACCATCTCCACTCTCCTAATCTGTTCCTTTTCCATCAGCCTTGTTAAATTTCATTGCTATGCTATGCTTTAATTCCTATAAGGAACACATAACAACTGGTAATTTCTGTCAATACAAATTAAGCTTTTTTTCTTCAAGCTTGCTCTTCTGGGATGACCAACGTGGAGCAGTAAAAAGTAATGGCTGCACTCTTGACACAAACAGACCAGCACAACAGTGACTCCTAGTACTAGGTTTTCCATCTTTATTAAAAAGGTCAAACATCACCAGCAGTAGATATAAAATATACATAGCAGAGGTCTGACAGGTGGTACTGCTCAGTGTATCCCCTTCTTGGTCTTCTCCCATTTCAGAGGTACAACACAGAACTCTCACGGCCTTGGGGGGCGCATGCCAGGTGGAGGGGGTCCTGGGAATACAGGAAAGAGTTGAAGAGAAAAGAAGCAGCAACACTAAACCAAAAAAAAACCATTTCCCCATGCTCACAGTAGCCTAGGACCCCTTTTGGCACCAAAGCACTTTGACAACTAGCAGAGCTAGGGAGACACTGGAATGCATCACCCTTCAAACATTTTGTTACAGCTTCTCAGAGCCCCACGGCAGTTGGGATATCCTGTGCTCACCTCTCATCCCTGGGGGTGGTGGTCTCATGCCTGGGGGGGGCATTCCCATGGGAGCCCCTCGGCCAGGTGGCATTCCCATGGGGGGGCCCATTGGTGGTCTCATGCCTGGAGGAGGCCCCATCATTCCTTAAGCCAGAAAAAAAACAAGCATGTCAATCCAGTTGAATAGTCAAGGCATTGGCTGGGTATCAGGATACCTCCCACAATACCAGATCTTCATCAGAAAAATCTTATCACCAATTTTGCAACAAAACGTGAGCTCTACAGAGTAATTCCTACCTGGAGGAGGGGCTCCTCTGCTCATGGGTGGGGGAGGACCCCCACGCCCTGGGGTGTACTGAGTTGGGGCTCCTGCTATGCTGGCAGTGGCTGCTGCAGCAGCAGCTGCAACTGTTCCACGACCCTGGGGTGTCATCACCTGTACAGAAAACAAACAGACTCAGAAAAAATAGCACCTACTTTATCATAATAACTAAAAAGTAACATTGAAATTCCCCTTCAGAAATTACACCACTCTTCTCTTAACTTACTAAAGAACAATACAACCTGTAATACAATTCAATGGATACTACTTGAATTATGTGTGAAAAGCTACACTTTTCAACCCTCTTTTGTCATACAGGACAATACCTAGGGAGATAAAGTACCAAAAAAAAAGCCTCTCTAGGCTCAAACTTTGTGGTAACAGAAACTAAGGTTACAGTTCTTCCACTACACCAATTGCTTGCATCACACTGGTACCAAAAAATAAAAGCCACATGGGTCATAGTATCTCACCTGTTGGGATGGTCCTCCCACTCCTCTGACAGGGCCAGCTAATCCTGCTGGAGCTTGTGGCATGGGAGTACCAGCTGGAACTCCCCTCCCTGCTGCTCTCCCAACACCAGGTCCTCCAGCAGCTCCAGCGAGGGGCACCCGGGCAATTCCAGTCTGAAAACACAGCCCCAAAAACAAAAGATTTATCAGAAATCCTCAGAGCCTACAGATGCCCACAGCCTTCCTTTGTCCAATGAAATGTCCCAGCCCACAAAGGAATTAGAGCTTCCTGCAGAGAAGTTTGATGGACCTAGTCACAACAGCATCTGTAAGTCTACAATAATACAATAGCAGCATTCCCCTGCAAAGAAGCAAATTCATCAGATTTCCCTTCTTTTTTCTTTAGCTCTCTACTCATTCTTACATCTTTTGGAGGTGGTCCTTCAACTGTCATGGACACCAGGTTTTCCCCTCGCAGCAACACAAGACCAAGGACTCGTTTCTCTTCCCGCTCTGGCTGTTTTGAATTTTTAGGTCTGGGAAGGAAAAAAAATTGCAAAACAGAAGAAAAAACAGAATGAATGAATGCTGCTCTTTGAGCTTGCAACAGAATATATGACTAGGCTGCTTCTCCAGAGATGAGCACATTTTTATCTGCCACAAACCAAGTACAAAGAGAAATCTAAACTGCTACAAATGGCATCACATATATTGCTTATTTGAAACGAACCGAAACAAAGGATCCCATAAACTTTGGCAGTTTGGGGATTTGACAAAAGAGACTGAACCCGTGAGTGTTTTTGCAGGAGCCGGCAGCACACGCTGCCCCAGCGCTGTCCTGGCTCTCGCCCCGAGGCCCCCCGCGATGAGGAGCCGGGCTGGGGGCGCCCCCACCGCTCACTTGATCTTGCGGAACTCGTCGCAGTCGCAGAGGATGAGGTTCATGTGCTTATCGAAGGCCTTGAACGTGCCGATGAAGACGCGCCCGTCCTGCAGGATGCACCGCATGCGGTAGTCGATGTGCTGCAGCATCTTGCTGCTCTTCCCCACCGTCTGCAAGAGAGCGCCGCGTTACCCGCGGCCCGGCCCGGCCCGGAGCTCCCTGCACCGGCGGCTCGCTGCACCGGCGGATCCCCGCCCCGCGGGCCCGCCCGGCTCACCATGGTTGCGGCTTTCCGTGTTCCCCCTGCTGCCGCCGCTGCTGCTCCTGCCGGTCCCGCCGCGCTCCCTCGCTCCGCGCTCCCCGCCCGCCCCGGCGGAAGCTCCTACGCGCGGCCGCCGCGACTTCCGCCCGCGCTGCGCGGGCCCCGCCCGTTCCGGCGCGCCGTGGCCGCGCTTCCCGGGGCGGGGCGCGCCCGGGGGCGGGGGCTGCGCAGAGCTCCGCGGCCCCGCGCTCGCTGCCGGGGCGGAGGGAGCCGAGCGCGGCCGCCGCAGAGCCCCGCGCCAGCCCGAGCGGCTGCCCTGCATGAGCTCCCGCACGCCCGGCCCCTGGCGCTCGCAGCCGCTCCCGGAGGCGGGGCACCGTGGGCACGGGGAACTGACGTGAGCCCCGCCGCGGCGGCCCCGGAGGCGAGGAGGGGCGCGGGGACGAGGGACGCTCGGTTAGCGGCATTGACTCGGCTGCGCAGGGGGTGCGCTGGGGCGGCGGGGCCGGCGGGTCGGGTCGGGTCAGGTCGGGTCGGGTTGGGTCTCCATGGTCCCCGCGGTCTCCATGGCAGCGCGGCGGGCGCATGACGCGCCCAGGGGCGGTGCCAGCGCCGGCAGCGCCTTGGCGGGGCCGCGGGAACGCGGGGCGGCCGCGGTGGGGCCGGGGGAGCGCGGGCGGGCGAGAGCGTGGGTAGGGACAGGGACAGGGACAGGGATAGGGACAGGGACAGGGAGCGCAGCCGTCGGCGGAGCGCCTCGGGTCTGCCGCCTCCTCGGGCGCGCTGCGGCGCCGCGCCCACCGTGCCCGCGGCCCTGACTCCGGCCTGGCTCCTCCGCCCGCCCCCGGCCCGGCCCGGCCCGGCCCGGCCGCCGCAGCAGCTCCCGTAGCTCCCGTTGTGCCCGGCGCGCCGCCCCCGCTGCTCCCGGATACACCGAGAGGGGCGAGGCCGGTGCTCCCTCGGGAGCCGAGGCACAGCGCGGACAGGGCTTAGCTGAAAAATTCTTGTTTAATTCCTTTAGCTGGGTTTTGGGCCAAGCTTCAGCGGTTGGCGCCTAGCTGGCGGCTTTGAAGTCACTTGACTGATTGAAAATAATAAAGCAGTTCTCTTTTTGCTCCTTGCTATCAGTTTCTGTCTTTGCCAAGAGACGGTCTCTGCTGTGCTGTGTTGAAATGTGCACTTCCAGGGCCCATAGGCGTAAGCTTTACCACCAAAGTGCAGCCATGGAAGGCCTTTGGAGCAATGTAGGATTCCAGAGGCAGGGAATCTGAGCCATTTGCTTCTCTGGTTTATCTAGACAGGGATGTTTCTCGTTGCTTGGTGTGTGAGGTAGCATAGAAAACTGCATAGCCTTCAGGCTGGGCTCTGCTATTTCCTACCCTTTCATGCTGCTTGGCCAAGGAATGTCTTCTCTGCCCACCTGTCCCATTAGTCCTGTGCCAATGTCACTTCCAACTTTAGCTTGGCCAGTTGGTACCATCTGGGGACTTGCTGAGGACTGCCGAGGGTGTTTTGTTGCATCTACAGGTTTCAGAAGCTGCAGCTATTTGCTTGTTGACTGGGGGATTCTACCAGGCAGCTTTTCTTTTTCAGAGAATGTTCTTTCATCCTCCTCATTTTCATTCTGTGTGCAGCACACTTTGTTCTCTATCTGTAATGAAAAGAAGATTGAGTTTCTGAATAGGGAAATTCTGCTTAAAATACTGTAGTTGTTTTAGCTTGCAGCTTCTCAGAAGTCTTTTGAATAGTGTGTTTTTAGTGGCTCTGCTGATTTTTCCTTGCCCTGCAGCTACCCCTGCACCACTGCTTTACATGACAGATCTCACTCTGCAGAAGCAGACTGAATTAATTTTTGATGGATTTTAGCTTGGCTTCTGTCTCTCTGTACAAACTGTGAGGAATTGTTTACATGCTGTTGAGAAGAATGTGCTGTGAGAGCATGCACATAAGTGACTGACTGGTAAACACAATGATGCAACATCATGGTCTGCACTTCTTCACAAGAGCTTCTCAACAATTTTATCAGCTCTATCATTGTTGCACTGCAAAATATCCATTGTATAAGCAAACATCTTGACACCCCTCTTGTCTGCAGATGCACAGTGAAATCTTTTCAAAGCATGCTTTTGGCACACAACCTCACATTAAGAGGCTGACCTGAAGTACTCTTTGTATTCCATGGTCCAGTCATCCTCTTCTGGAAAGCTGCTTCTGCTGAACTATCGGTCTGTGTTGTCCTTCAAAGCATTGTTTGACCAAGACTGTTCTAAAAAGTTTCCTACTTTTTTAATTTTTAATTCCTGCTTCTCTGGGTTCTCCTTAGCCAAGTCACTTTGGTGTTCAAATCTCTGCCTTGGTAGAGATACCTGTGGTGTCTGCTCTGTGGTGCTGCTGTGCAAAAAAAAAAACAAACCTTGAAGATATTTTTCAGAGTCTTGAAGCTCTGTTTCTTTCACTCTGTATTTGCTGTGCCTTGAATACTGATTGGAAAGGGAGCATGGTTGCCCGTCAAGAGTGGGTGCTCATTTATGGAAGACATTTGGGGCAGAAATGAGTGTTAAATATCATGGTGAGTTACTTTGAATTTGTATGAAGCTGAGAACTTTTTTTTGGAGATACCAAGGGAGTGCAATACAACTTGGTTGGTCCCTGGTCCAACCAGGGGAGCTGCAGGTAGAGTGCATAACCTCTGGGTGCTGTGTACCTCTGCAGTACTTTTTTTGGGGAGGAAACAGGACATTTATATGGTTATTAAGGACATTATTTAGTAGTGGACTTGGCAGGGTTATGTTTATGGTTGGACTTCATGACCTAAAGGGTATTTTCCAACCTAAACGTTCTATAATTTCTCAGGATTTCCCCTCATATCAGCATTTCTGTTTTAATGGGCACTTCCCTATCTGAATGAGGCATGTTCTTTGAGTGGGAAAAGACAAGTTAGAGATTTGTAAAGGCTTCTACCTCTAATAATTTGGACATCTTTGTTTTGGCATATAAATTGCTGTATTTCCTTGTACTTTTCAGTAGCAACTTGTCACTTGCAATACAAATAAAAGACTATGACTGTACTGCAAGAGGCTGAAGGGAAAAGTGGTAATTAGATGCTAATTACTCATGCATAATTACTCATGGGTAAATTAGTTTAAAAAGTTGCAAATTCAGTTCTTAATACTCAGGGACTAATCTTTGAGCCCTGTCTCTACACTGTGTATTTGTTGTGTCTTGAACATTGAATAGATTTAGATGTTTTCTGGTTGTGACCTGCTTGCTCATGGGAGAGGTAATTACCTGTTCAGTTATTACAGGCTGGGTACTGGGATGTTGAGTGTGTGATTTCTGTACAGGACTGATGTTTCTCAGGCTTTCAGTTTAGGCCATCATAGCCTTTAATTGCTGGAGAACAGTGAGTGGAAATCACACAGCATTTGGGAACTGCCTGTCTGTTCCTAGATTTAATACATGGAAACCCTACAGGTCTAGGGGTGTCATACAAATTGGGCTTTTTGGGGAGTACTGGTTGGATACTGATAATTGCCCTGATTTGCTGCCCTGAGTCTGCTGCTTTTCCAAGGTCAGCTAATGTTTGCTGCTTATCTGGAAGGTTGGAGGTGTTATTTTGAACCTAACTTGACTGGCACTTTTCTGAATGAGATGTGTTTACTCTTACAGTTATTTAATGAGTTTTAAGAAAATAGAAGCCACTCTTGGGACTGGTGCTCAAACAGAAAGAGAAGGCCAGGAGTACTGACTTGTAGCCATCTCTGTGAATTGGGGTTGGCTTTCCAGAATATAATGAAATTCTGAATCTGGCTTGCCAGATACGTTCCAGGTGATGGGGGGTGGTAGAGTGGAGCAAGTCTGGCTGTCATAGGAGTTCAGGAGGTCACATAGTCCAATTTTTTGGGCACAAACCACTGTCTGACAACTGACTGGGACCAAACCCTGAACACAAGCTTATGCTCTGAAAGGCATATTAAAGAAGTGAAAGGTACACTTCCAGAGCAGATGCTGAGTTACCTAATTTTCTGTGATGGATGCTCATGTCTTGGATTTATGATATCACAGGAAGGGAATAGGATAAAGCTAGCTTTGCCTAAGAGCCTGTTTGGGTACCTGAGTAGATCAAGTTGTCTAAGAAATTTGAATGGGGCATGAGTAAACATGAGCCCATGGGAGGGAGGCTACCTGGACAGTCTGTTCCTGCTCTCACCTACAGCTGAGCCTAGGGAGCTGCTGCTTTAGTAGTCCTGCAGCCTGAGCTGCCAGTACAGACAGTGGGTGGCAGATGGGGCTTTGCTGGTCAATGCCCCCTCTTGTGAGTGCCCCAACAAGCCCTCAGTATTTCTCAAGTGATGAAGCTGGGCATGCAATTTCACAATATGCTGTTTATGTGAATCCTTGATCTCTGCTAATACTGGGTGCTTTGTCCCTGTCAGGCCCAGAAAACCGTAAGGCTGAGCTTAGGTGTTTCAAAGCTTGGTGTTAGATCCAGTGTAGCAAGTGAAATAGCTTTCAGAGAAGATGCTCACTATCCTTTCTCTTAACAGGTGTGGAGGTATATGCTGTTGTAAGGGCACCTGGAGGAGTCTGGAGCAATGCCACCACCTTCAGACATTGTGAAAGTGGCTGTTGAGTGGCCAGGTGCCAATGCCCAGCTGCTGGAAATAGATCAGGTGAGACCTGGTAACCAGGTGGGGGAGGAAAGGCACCCCAGCGTTGATACTGGAATGTGGGAAGCATAGAAATGGGCAGTATTCCTTTCTGGTTGAGAGGAACACGGCTACTGAGGACTCTCTTTCTGTTCTAGAAAAGGCCTCTTGCATCCATCATCAAGGAGGTCTGTGATGGGTGAGTAGTTCTCTGGGAATCCTTGTGGAGAAAGTCTGTCCTGCTGACAAATCTTGCTGGGTTACTGTGGAAGTCTGCTGCTTGTTCATGTGCTGCTAGCACAGTCCATGCTGCCTGCTGCTGGTTTTGGCCATGGAATGGGCTGGGGTTTAAATTGTGAAGAAAAGGATCTCCTGGAAAATGGGGGCCTTCCATTTTTATTCCAATTCTAAGTGTGTGCATTTGTATGATTTAGGGTCAGTTTCTCTGAGGATTGGCCCATCCTGCTGTTCTTGAAGTGTAGGCCTGTTCAGATGTTCCACAGAGTTGATTTAGAATAGGCTTAAGTCCCACATTGTCCTCAAGAGGAGTTTTCTCTCCTCTTTGGGAGACCTAATTTCCCCTGCTAAAGCTTTGCTTGGAAGTTCTTTTGCAACTTCCTGGGATCAAGCTCCATTTCCTAATGGACAGCTAGAAGAGGACAAAGATGCTTAATGTATCCTTCTTCTTCCTCTGCCAGGTGGTCGTTGCCAAACCCTGAGTACTACACGCTGCGTTATGCTGATGGTCCTCAGCTGTACATCACAGAGCAGGTCAGTGTGAGAGGCAGCAGTTTGTGATAACCCTGGGGGAGAGTCCAGAATGTCTTGGACTACAGTCATGAAACAATACTGCACTAATCCTTGAGGAGCAGCATCTCTGCTCTCAGAGAGATTCAGACTCAAGTGGTGCCATTCAGCAGAGGAGCTCTGCACTATTCCCTTTGCATGCCTGGCTGTGGGGACTCAGGCACTCAAATTCAGTGCCCTCAGTGGGGTTGTGTGGCATAGGAGCCCCTTTACTGTGCATACAGATGTGCACTGTAGATCCAGCTGGGTTATTTCCCCCCCACACACTTTTCCACAGTTAAAGTTTGGGTTTTCTTTCCAGACTCGCTGTGACATCAAGAATGGCACCATCCTCCAGCTGGCAGTGTCCCCGGTAAATGCTTCCTCCCTCTTTCTCAGTAACTCTCCATGGGTGGCAGGCTGTTTCTTACCTCTTGGCTTTTCTTTCTCCTTCTCCCCCAGATTGCAGGGGGTAATTGCAAATGACCTTTGTTGTGGGCCCTTCCACGCAGTGAGGCACACACTCTTTGTTTTCCCTCCTGGCTGTGGTGTGTGTCTTTCCTTTGGATGCTCTGCCCTTTTATAGGACTTCCTGTCAATAAATCCAGTCTACAGTTTTAGTGCCTCTCCTAGATTAGGATGCTGTGAAACACCTGACAAATGAATTTTCAATGTGAGTGCACTTAGCCTGGTTAGTTAGAAAGCAACAGTTCCAGTGACTGAATGCAAAAAATTTAAATGGAGACAAATTTGATGAAGAGGAGGTTGTTCTTGCTGAATTATTGCTATTGTGCCCTCAAAAATCACCTTTTTCAGCTTTCTTTTTATTTAACTTCTTAAACCTTTTTTTGTGCAAATTCTTGGCATAGAGCTGAAGGTGAGTAGGATTGGAAGAAGGTACTTGGGCAAAAGGGAGTTAAGAGGATATAATACTCTGTGTCTAAGAAATCTTACAGAATGTCTTGTGAATACACAAAATGAGATCATGCTTCTCTTTGAATCTGTGAGACTTTTTATCAATATTGTATTTCTTTAATGGTGTTGCTCCATATTTCTCACTCACCTCAGCGAGGAGAAAAACAGGCATTTGCTCTAACATGCAAACCAGCATTTTACTCACCTCCTGCTTGGCTGCAACTGTTGCTGAGAGAAGCCTTTTTTTAGTGTGTCTTAGACTTGCTGACTGCAGCTGATAGCAGCACTTGCTGAATGTGACTTTGCTGCTATCTCTAGCCTGGCTCTGCTCTCCCTGCCCACCCATGGGCTTCTGACAGAATGCTGATGCTGGCAGGACTCAGCCTGCAGGTGCCTGCTCTGTAACTGGCACCATCCCTCTTTCCTGCCAGTCCAGGGCAGCTCGCCAGCTGATGGAGAGGATCCAGTCCCACAGCATGGAGGCCAGGCTGGATGCCATGAAGGAATTGGCCAAACTTTCAGCAGACGTCACTTTTGCCACAGAGTTCATCAACATGGAAGGGATTACAGTGCTGACACGGCTTGTGGAGAGTGGGACCAAGCTTCTATCCCAGTAAGTTTCCTTTATTCCAGGACTCTGGGAGGAGGCCTTGAATAAGGGGCTCATTTTGCTTGCTGAAGTGGCATTAAGCAATTTCACAACCTTAGAGCAAATGCTGATCTGTGGAGACAAAATCTTTCCAGTCATTTGCTAAATCTCACGAAGCAGAAGAGGAGACAGTCATGATTTGCTCTGGAAGTTTCCTCAAGCACAGTCTCAGTGAACTATGGTACAAAGAATTCAGTTGGATTTTCTGTTGCAGTTGTTATATTTCATTGAAAGTACTTTTAAAGTCTTGATAACTTACTGTAATAACATTTATAGCTCTTCTTATATATTAGCAACTAATACATTTTTGGCATTTTTTGCAATCTTCCCTTCAGTCTCTTTTATCTTTCTGTCTTGTGGTTATGTATTAAATTTTCTACAATTCATGCTGTGCCTTCATTTTATTTCAAGTCAGGTCCCAATATTTAGAGGACAATTAACTTCCCTTTTTTTTTTCTGACGTGGAAATGTGTTTGCTCCTTTGAGTAGCCAAGTACTGATCCTGGTGATTGTGAGTCTCTGGTAGCAGGACTAGGGACTTACTGCTGCTCATTTTAATTTGTGCTTGTAACCAGGAAAAGTAAAATATCTTTTTAGAAAACAGTAAAATTATCTGCATGAATGCATACACCTTATTGCTTCCCCAGGTGCCACACTGTGTTATTAGGAGAACATGGTGACGTTTTTCTCTTATCCAGCTTGAGTGGACTATTTTTCTTGCCAGCAGATCTCTTGTAACTGAATTCTTCAATTTCTCAGTTATAGTGAGATGCTGGCTTTCACCCTGACTGCCTTCTTGGAGCTCATGGACCACGGTATTGTCTCCTGGGACATGGTCTCAATAACCTTCATCAAACAGGTGAGTTTGGGCAGAGGGGGTGAGTGGATATTATTTCTTTTCATGCTTTAAAGCCTCTCCCAGGAAGAGCTCAAGACTCTGAGAAGCTGACTACTGTCTGAGAGCACAGTGCACCCCCTTTGTGAGCTCTCACTCCCCACAAGGTGTCCTGGCTGGCAGCAGCTGACTTGGTGTGTGCTCAGATTGCAGGGTACGTGAGCCAGCCCATGGTGGATGTGTCCATCCTGCAGCGCTCCCTGGCCATCCTGGAGAGCATGGTGCTCAACAGCCAGACTCTGTACCAGAAAATTGCAGAGGAGATCACTGTGGGGCAGCTCATTTCCCACCTGCAAGTGTGAGTGTCCACCCAGCAATGGGGGGATTTATGCCAATTTTATGACTACTTGTTTATTTAAAAATACATCCTCTTACATTTGCAGCACTTAAATATTATATTTTTTAAGCATTACCAATATGACAATTACTTGAACTTCAGGATTTCTAATGGATTTTTTTGAAAAGTGAGATCCTAGAAAAATATGTTCTTTGTTCTGGAAGAACTTAGGCACATGAGTGTTGAACAAAGATATTTCGCTTTAAATAACTGCCCAAGTGTGTTCAGTGCTAGGACCAAACCTGCATTTCACTACAACAACTTCCCAAAGGTTTTGCATCCAGCTGTCTGTCACTTTTACCCCTCTTTAAATTGTCTCCACTAGAATCTAAGAGCTCATCATCTTCTGGGTTTTGTCCTGCATACTAAGGAAGAAAACAATTGCTTTTCTTGCTTGAAGGGATTAAAAATTCCCTTCATTTTCTTCCTCCCTTTCCAAACAAACTGGCAAATTAATTTCTGTCTCTTAGGGCTGTTTGTCTAGGTCAGTTCTACTCTTCATTATAAAAAAGCTGCATGTAGTTGTTAGAGCTTTGAACAGGTTGGGTTTTTTCTCAAGCCTTTTAATTCTGACTGTATGGAAAAGCACTATTTGTGAATGTGATTGATGCTCTTTAATCAGGGATCAGTAGTTTAACCAAATTATAGTGCAAACAAAGTGTTGCATCAATGTCACTACGTGCTTGGAATGTTTATACATTTGAATTTGGTTAATAGAAAAGCTAAACAAGTTCTCCTGAACACCTCAGCAGCTTTGTTCTGCAAAGAGTATATGTTCTTTCAGCTTTATGATTTCTGGTTTACTCAAACACAGATTTGGTCCTTACATTGAACACACTTGTGCAGGTTTTTGAAGCAAATTATCTTTGTTCAAGACATAAACTTGTGTGCTTAAGTGCTTCCAGAACACAAATGGTCACTTAAGAAAGCATCCGTGCAGGGAATATTTTGGAAGGGGAGGGGGAGGGTGAGTCAGGATTTTCTGGTGGTTTTCTTGGCAAGGCCATCAGGAGGGAACAGTTCATAACAGAGGATATGTTCTGGAAGAACATGACCATGGAAACAAGTCCAAAGGAGATGAGTTAGAAGAGGAGAAACTAACCTAAAAATTGTTCTGCTTTTTCAAAAAGCAAGCAGTGTGGTGAAAAGAGCAACAAACCCTGAAAAGGAGAGCAAAAGTGAATGACAGACTTCAGAGACCTGTGCAGCTTGGAGGCCCAAGGAGAACCTAGGATGGTGCATGGAGATTTGCATGTTGGAAGTACAGCAGATTGACCAAAATGAAAAAGATTTGGAAGGGAGCAATAGAAGAAAGAATATGGTTGTTATCCAGAGATATGTCAAAGTGAGGAACATAGGTATTTAAGCTAAAAGAAGTATTGGCTTTAGATCTTTTATAAAAAGATCTTTTATGTCTACATGTATAGTTAAATAAATAAAAAATATATTTTTAAAGATAAGTATATTCATGCACACCTACCCATTTAGGAGGTACACTGGACTTCTTCTTCATCAGAAGAGCTTGATGCAGGAGTGCTCTGGGTCGGGCTGAGGGATAGAGTGACTTGACAGCCAAGGTCTGCCCCCAGGAAGAGTCAGAGTATTACAGGAAACAAACCCGCATTTGACAGAATATCAGGAGGAGGACAGAAGAATAACATTGGCATTTAGAAGCTTAGTTTTGTGCAGTTTTGAATGTGACAAGTATAAGCACATGCTCTGTGTCACCTAGGAAGGGGCTAAGCGCCTGAAGAAGTTCTGCAGTGAAGCATTCTTTCCCCTTAGTTCCATTTGATTTTGGTGGCTTCCGCTGGCATAGGGAAGAAAAATAACTTGCTCCATGCAAGTTCCAAGCTGTGTCCATGTAGCAGACTGTACCATAACCAGGTTTTACAGAGATAGTTTCAGCACTGGAAACAAACTGTGGTGGTGCTGGGCTGCAGTTTGCTGGGCCTCCTGGATAATGGACCTGTCAGTCAGAAATCTCTGTCAGGTTTTTGCAAGCCTTTTGAAGAGTTGGACATCATAAGCATGGGTTAGATGAGTCCTGCATGTCTGTTGAAAATGCACAACTGCTGTAGTCAGTGTTCTCATGGTGCAGGTAAAGCAGCAAGCTGTAATGTTCTGTACTGCCTGTTGCCTTACAAGCCTCCCTTTTTTGTTTCTGCAGCTCAAACCAAGAGATTCAGACATATGCCATTGCCTTGATCAATGCCCTCTTCCTGAAGGCACCTGAGGACAAGAGACAGGTTTGTTCTTGCCTTTTGACTTTAAACCTGAGTGATGGTTGCTGCCTGGCTTTTTATGCCTCAGAAATCATATTGTCTGGGCGAGGTAGACCTCAGACCTTGCCAAGAACTTAAGTGCCTGTTTCAGTATGGCAACAGAGGAGAAAAACCATCCCATTAATATTGTGTCCTGGAGCACACATCTATATTTAGGACATGCTCAGAAAGGATTCTGAAAGACCTTCAGAGACAGAAAGTAATCCTGCAGACAGCATGGGAAGTTTTTTAAAGTTAATTGTGTATGGAAGAGGTAGGCTGAGTAAACTACTTGGGGCTGTATGTACTTAATAAAGAAACACTCACCTCCCTCTCCCCCAAAAAGGGACCTTTCTTAAGTCATAGAGGGATATTCCTGCTGACAAACATGAGAAATGAAACACTGCCCTGCTCTGAGGAAGCTCCCAAGATCTCAGCTACCTGCAAGACGTGCATATGTGTGTATTGTGTAGCTTTGCTGTGTTAAGCCTTTCTTCTCTAGTGCCCTGTTTGTGCCTTATTCCTGGACTCCAAGCTAAATCCTGTCTGCTTCTCTTTGTGCCTTTTTTTGCTTTCTGCCAGCAGGACAAGCTGCTTAACCCACTAGACCTGCCCATCACTGTAAGTAACTCAAGCCTGGGGGCTGGTCATGTAGGGGACTGTAGGCATGTTAGCTCTTCTCTAGCTGTGCCTCCTTGTATCCCAGGGATGATGCCCACAGCCTCAGAGAGTGGATGAACCTAGGGAGAAGGGTGGGAGGACTCCTGGGGATGCACTCAGATTGTGGAGGGGAGAAGAATCAGTAGCAGGAGAATCCCTGAATGGCTTTCTGTGCACACAAGGTCATACAGATGGTCATAAAAGGAAACTGATTCTGCAAGACTGACCAGGTGAACCAATTGTAAAACTGGAAACAAGTCCTTTAGCAATCTGAATCTCCTTAAACTTACTGCAGCATGAGTTTATAGCCCAAATCTCACTTGTGCTAATGACAGTTTCATATCCAGCTGCATCCTTCTAAAGATAGAGCTGTTTGTCTGTGAAGAGCAGTCACGAAATTTGATGCTGACTGGGGACTAGACCATAAATTCTGCCTACTTTGTGACTTCTCCCTTATGGTAATTGTAGTTCAAGAATGTTTTTTGGCCTCTGCTCACTCCAGGGAAATCACCATTTTTGTTAATTGGTTGATTTGGAACCTTCTCTATTGAGATACTGGTAGGTTTTTTGCTTTTCTGCATGGCACAGAGAATGTTCCACTTTTTTCAAGGATGCAGCACCTTCAGAGAGTGGAAATTGCCATCTCAATAAATGTTACATAATTTCTAAAATTAATGGATATGCTTAATACATGAAAATAAGAAAAATCATACTCCTGTATTGGTAATTCAGCAGAGATAGTAGACTTCATAGCAAACAAAATTCCAAGGGATTTTTCACTACTTTCCTCCTCCCTTGAATACAATTCAAATGACCACAAAGAGCCATGGAGTTGTCTAAGGGACTTGGAGTATCTTCATATGAATAGAGCCTAAGAGATTTAGGATTGCTCAGCCTTAAGAAGAGAAGACTCAGGGAGATGTTATGTGTTTAAATATCTGATGGAAGGGAATAAAAAAGAGGGAGCCTGACTCCTCTCAGTTGTGGCTACTGACAGCGCAAGAGGCAGTGGGCACTGCTTAAAACCCAGGAAATTCCACATGAAATGTGCACACCCACACAACATAAATATGATAGGGGTCAAACACTGGAACAGGTTACCCAGAGAGATTATGGAGTCTCCATCAGTGGAGATATTAAAAGCCTGACTGGACACAGTCCTGGGCAACCGAATCTGTTTGATGTTGCTTGAAACAGCAGAGTTGGACTAGGTGATCTCAAGGCATCCCTTTCAGCATAAATCATTCTGTGTTTCTGTGACCATCAAGCAGCAAAGTGGGCCTTACTGAGCTCAGCAGAGCATAGATCCCTTAGCAGTGGTTAGACTGTATGTGTGTTGATGCTTCTTTCTATGCTGTTTAGAATTGTTTAATTGTCTTTGTCCTTCCCACTTTTTATCTGCTTCAGTCACCTGTTAGCTCCATCCCACATACAAACCAGTTCCTTCAGAGAAAGGATTCTTTGTGTGGCATGCATGAGCAAATCCTAACAACAGACCCTTGTCCTATTCTCAGTACTACATCTCACAAATAGTAGTAGAAAATAATGACTCAGAGGGCAGTGTGCTCTCTCTGAAAGCACCTCCTACTTCATCTAGATGCTCCTTAGATACTTTCTACTCAAGCACTGACTCACTTTGGTTGTAAGATGAGCCCTGCTGAACTTGCAGCCATTACAGCTTGGCTGTCAGTCACTGTCTTGGTTCAGGAGCTTTCTGTCTGGATCAAAAGTGGTAATGGGAATTCTGAGCAAGGTTAATGCATACATTTTAGCAGACTTCTTGCTCTGTCAAGAGTGATGTTAATAGGAGCAGTTGGAAAGTCTTGGATTGCTCAGAATGTACAGCTGATTGAGTGCAATTGTCTGAGACTCCACATCTGCTCCTAATTCTCAATCTGCACTGCACAGGAATGTGAAGAGAGATCTCAGACTGTCATTTCTTTTGGACTTCTTCCAGATGATAAAATGCCCAACAGATTTTTCTTACCCAAAAGATTTTGCTTGTAGCAGCAAACTCATTATATTCACCTTGACATTAGCACTTGTGCCATTCTCCTAGCAGGGGTGATGAGGTCACTGATATGTTAGAAAGTGCATCTTCACAATTTCCAAGGAAAGCACAGATGAGGTTTTTTGCAGATGAATGTGTAACTGTAACTGTTGCTGGAACTAAAGGCATCTTGCATCTGCCGGGACTGTTTGTCATCATGACTTGATGTTTGGGAAACCCTCCTCATCTAGAGAAAGGAGCCATGCAGTCAAGAGGGAAACTGGAAGCTTTCTTCTAAGCATGAAAATTACTAGCCTGTATTTTTGTAAATTCAAATGCTTCTGTAAAGTGTCCTCAAGCTGACTTCTGATCATCTCTTTAGAAACTAGACAAAGGAAATAAATTTCAGAGGGAGAGTTTTTGAAAGGGAGGAGACCTGAAACCTGCATCCCATAGCTCTTGTTATCTTGGGTGTTTACCTTGGGGTAAGAAGCTGTGAAATGCTAATTGGAGGAAGCTCTTGGAGATTTTTCCTGGGCGATGCACAGTGTGCTCCCTGCTGCCATATCTCCTAACAGTGAAGTACCATTTGATGTCCAGCATTAAGCTAAATTTGCTTCTGTGCTTTGACTCTGCTAGTGACTTTCTCCACACTAGTGATGTTCTGTAGGGGAGCCATCCATGAGTTGTGGTGAGATGCTAAATTGACAGTCTGTAGAAAAGCACTTTGTTGTGTGCCAATGCTATCTCCAATTCATAGGCTTCTTCCATTTTCTCCTCTCTGTACAGTGTGGGCTTTTTGTTTCTATTTCACTCATGTTATTTCATCTTTAAATTCCACAACAGGAAATGGCTAATGCATTTGCCCAGAAGCACCTGAGGTCTATAATCCTAAATGTAAGTATGTCTGGAATGACAGTGCTTCCTAATGTCCTCTCAGTGGAGGTTTCACTAGTGTATAGTGTAAATTCTACTGCCCTCAGGGCACTTGCAGAAAAGTGACTCTTTCAAAGTAAAAGCTTATTCAAAAGGGAGTTACCAGGATGCTGCTCTCTGCTCTTACAGAGCATTTTAATTATGCTTCTGGTGGGATATGGAGGTTCAACAACTGAATGTTTATATAGAGAGATGCACATGCAGCCTGGCATATGCCTAGGGTTAATACTTCAGCTTTTATTTGCATTCTCTTAATTTCTACCCTCTCCTTTGTTTTGCAGCATGTGATCAGAGGAAACCGCCCCATTAAAACAGAAATGGCACATCAGCTCTACGTCCTGCAGGTCCTGACCTTTAATCTCCTGGAAGAGAGAATGATGACCAAGATGGATCCCAATGATCAGGTCACTATTAGAGCTGAGTAAGATCTGATATAATAGGATGTGCAAAGGGCCTTATTCCTGGGCTCCCTAGTGCTATGGAATTTGCAGTGCATGGTACATAAAGTTTCAAACTCGCCCTTCATATTGTCAACCTTGAGATTAGGGTATGCTCATGACCATCCTGCTACATTCTGTGGGACTTTGAGATGTAAGTGGGCACTGAAAGTCATATACTCCTTTCTTGACCAGCTGTCAAACTGGTTATCTTACCTCTATGGCAGGCACATCATTTTATCTATTTGCTTGCAGTATAGGAGGAAAACTGGGCATTTTTCAGGTGTCTGTTACTCAGCTCTATTACAGTTTTTAAGGAGAAATGCCATAGCATTACCTAAATGCCTAGAAATTGCCTGTAACTTAACTTGCAGTTAGAGAAAAGTGCAAACAAATATTTTGCATTACCCACTGTACTGAAACTTGCCATTTTGAAATGGATTGCCTCTTTGTGCAAAGTGCTCATGACCCTTGGCATCTCTCTGTGTTCATTGTGTGAGCTCTGAGGAGAGATGCAGGAGTGCGCAATATGTGAAAATACTGCTGTAGTGATTGATCACGTCACCATTTCCCTGCCTTCTGTCCTTCAGGCACAGAGAGACATCATATTTGAGTTGAGAAGAATTGCATTTGATGCAGAGTCTGACAGCAACACCGTCCCTGGCAGCGGAACAGAGAAACGCAAAGCCATGTACACCAAGGACTACAAGATGCTGGGATTCACTGTATGCATCTAGACTGTCAAGGCAATCTGAGCAATCTCCACAGGAGTTGTGGGGAAATAAGGAACAGAAATAGCTGTTTCCTTTACCTTACTTTGGTATCTGAGTTTAGAGATTCAGTTTCACTCACGCTCCTGGGGAAGATCGTTATGAATTTGCTGATGGGTTAAATGCAGGGGTTCATTAGGCACTCTCTGGAGGTATTTCCTTACCAAATGCACCAGTGCTATGAAGAATTTGGAACCAGCCTCTCCTCTAGAAAGTTCAGATAGCATTGTCAGCAGGTATTCAGATGTGAGAGAGTGCTTGATGGACAGGTGGTTTAAAATTCATTCAGAAAAGGTTCTCACACAATTCCTTTGAGCTAATTTGTTTGGATTCTTTCTACACACTCTTTTCACAGAATCACATCAATCCAGCCATGGATTTTACACAGACTCCCCCTGGGATGCTGGCATTGGACAACATGCTTTACTTGGCCAAATTTCATCAGGACACCTATATCAGGGTACGTGAAGCTGCTGATTTTTACAGATGCCAACACCTCAGCAGAAGCCCTTCTTAGTGTGTGTGGCATCCTGTTCTTGTAGATTGTTCTGGAGAACAGCAGCCGAGAAGATAAACATGAGTGTCCCTTTGGACGCAGTGCCATTGAGCTCACCAGGATGCTTTGTGAGATCCTGCAAGTTGGGGAACTCCGTAAGTACCATTTACTACCCAGCTTCACAGGCTGCTGAGCTGATGCTTCTAGAACCTAATATTCACAAGCATTTGTACCTTGATCTCATTTCTGCCATGTAAGGAAAGGACAAGCTTGGAGTTAGCACAGTTAATGTCTGAGTGATAACATCATTATCAAAATAAAGTAAGAAATTTTGGTGTGTGCACTCTGGTTCTCCTGACAAACTGATACAAGCAGAAAGCTTCGACTTCCCAGAGCTTCAGAAGGGTGCTCTATTAAAAAAAATAATCTTGAAACCACCATGAACTTGGGAAAAGTTTGTTAGCTCTGACAGTTGGAAAACAGCATTCTGAGAAAATTAACCACTGTAAGAAATTCCACCAGAGGAAGGTGGGAAACACTGCAAGCAGTTATTTTGGGGGACCAGGATGAAAAGGGCATGAGTCACAGAGGTTTGCATGGTGAAGTGTGGGGAGAATTGCTGTTATCAATAAACTATCTATGGGGTGACAAAGTATTGAAATGTCTTAATCTCTTGGAGTAAATACTATTGCACACCATCAGTTGTCTGTCACTGTAGTGGACTTTAGTTACTCCTAGTACCTTGTGTCCAATATGCTCACATGGCTGTGGTTTGTTTCTTTCTGAAGCCAATGAAGGCAGGAATGACTATCACCCCATGTTTTTCACCCATGACCGTGCATTTGAGGAACTGTTTGCCATCTGTATCCAGCTGTTGAACAAGACCTGGAAAGAAATGAGGGCGACAGCAGAAGATTTTAATAAGGTCAGGGTGGAGAAGAGATATTTTTGTAAAATCTTTGGCAGATCAGCACATGTTCACTCAGTCTGTATATTTGGTTAAGGAGTAGGGCACAGATTATGTGACAGGGCATTGGTATGGGCTGTAAAAGAGGATGACTCAACTTTTATTTGAATGCCCTGAGGTCCTTCTTGGTTCTTGTGGATCTTCAAAGTCACAAGTATCCCGATACTCCTGGCCCTGGTTATCCCATGTCAGATCCTTGCTGCCACTGAGCTGTGCACTGATACTCTGCTGCCAACAAGAACGTGACTTGCTTTTCTTCCTGTCCCACCTCTTTAGGTTATGCAGGTTGTTAGGGAACAGATCACAAGGGCTCTGCCCTCTAAACCAAACTCCTTGGACCAGTTCAAGAGTAAACTGCGCAGCCTGAGCTATTCTGAGATTCTGCGGCTACGCCAGTCTGAGAGAATGAGCCAAGATGACTTCCAGTCCCCACCTATTGTGTACGTGCCTAACAAAAACAGTTGCCTTCTATCCCTGCCATTATCTCCATTTTCTGCTTACTCTTCCATATTTGATTGCCAGGGAGCTGAGAGAGAAAATCCAACCCGAGATCTTGGAGCTGATAAAGCAGCAGCGCCTGAACAGGCTTTGTGAGGGAAGTAGCTTTAGGAAGATTGGAAATCGCAGAAGACAAGGTAAGGGGACAGTGTCTACTGTATTTTTTCATGTGAAGAACTGTAGCAAAAAAGATCTAATTAATTAATCTGTCAGCAGGCATGTTGCCAGAAAGAAAAGCTGGTTACTTGGCTGTCCATATCAGCCAGTAGTTTGGATGGCACAAATGTGCATTTCTAAGAATACAGCCATCCCCTCATGAATAAGAAGCTGTGCTGAGGAGCTGGGCGAGCAGATGGATTGGGTGGAGAGGCTCATAGTGGCTGTGAGACCTTGTGTGAATGATCTTGCTCAGCTTACCCTTGGTGTGTGTTCCAGAAAGATTCTGGTATTGTCGCCTGGCTCTGAATCACAAGGTGCTACACTATGGAGACCTGGAAGATAATGCCCAGGGGGAAGTGACCTTTGAATCTTTACAGGAAAAAAGTAAGTCCTGATTACAGGCTGTGCACTCTTCTGTGCTCTGCTGTCTAGAGGCTGAATGTAATCCTAGCTAAAGATGAAAGGCACCAGGCTGAAGCCCTGACTAAGGAGATACCAACTTTTGGTCCTTGCCCAAATTCTTAAAATCTTGGAATTACTTGATAGTTCTTTTTTAAAAGCCAGCTGCAGGGATGTCTTCCTGGTAATGTGTTTTGGAAAACTGCACTAATGAGCTAAAAAACAAACAGTGTCCAGTTGCAAAGACAAAACAAAGTTCTGTATTTTCCTGGATAGGATTGCTTGTTTGGGAGTTTTACTTTTTCACTGTTAGTTCCAGTTGCAGACATCAAAGCCATTGTCACAGGGAAGGATTGTCCACACATGAAGGAGAAAAGTGCACTGAAACAGAATAAGGCAAGTGCTCCCTTTTCACTCTCATTAACATCTGATGCTGTTGTGTTTGAGATTGAAAGCAAGCAAGAGGAGTGAATGATCTCCCCCACTGCAGGTGTGCTGTGTACAAACCCCAACTCTTGTCTGAGCCCTTTCCTAGTGTTCCTTTGTGACTGCGAGGGGCTGTAAGCATGATTGTGCTGTAGTCTCTTCAGAATTGCTCACAATACCAGTGTGAGAAAGTGTACTGAGCTGCAGCAAGGCAGCTCTCTCGAGGTGGCAGGCAGAAGGTGCTATAATGTTCTGTTCAGCTGGTGAGTGAAGGATTCTTTTCCATTTAGGAAGTGTTAGAATTGGCCTTCTCCATATTATACGATCCCGATGAGACCTTGAACTTCATTGCACCTAATAAATATGAGGTAAGAAATGTAGTGGTTAAATAGTAGAATATATAGCAATTAATTTCAGAGATTAAGAAGGATCAGTTGCTTCTCATTAGAGACTCGAGCAGGCTGTCTCTCACCAGGTTCATTCCTAGAATATGTTGCTGATGCTTTATATGAACCATCTTTTTTCCCCTTAGTTATCTTTTCATTTAAAAAGAAAAAAAAATCCACACTAATTTCCCCTAGCCTGCACTGCTTGTTTTTCCCCCTATGAGGCCTAGAATAGGTTTACTTTTTTCATTTGTTGTGCCACAGTAGAAACTCTTGTCTTTCTAGTACAACCATGGGCTCAGACTTTGCTCTAGGCTTTTAATTTCCATTGGAAATGGAAGTGGGCACTGTTTTAGAGCTGGCGGTGGGATTTTTTCCCTACATATTAACTCACTCCAGTATTTCCTGTCCTAAAGTTCTCTAATTTTTGCATGGACAGAAAGAATCGACACAAGGTGTCATTTATACCTGGAGTCGTGAATGACCCCTTCTTTTCCACAGTACTGTATCTGGATTGATGGGCTTAACGCCCTCTTGGGGAAGGACATGTCCAGTGAGCTGACCAAGAGCGACCTGGACACGCTGCTGAGCATGGAAATGAAGCTGAGGCTCCTGGACTTGGAGAACATCCAGATCCCCGAAGCGCCGCCGCCGATCCCCAAGGAGCCGAGCAGCTACGACTTCGTGTACCACTACGGCTGAGGGCCCCGGGCCCGCCGGGCCGTGCGGCCGGGGCCGCCGCTCGCTGCCGTGCCGCGGGCTCGGCCCGGGGGTCCCGGCGCCGCCCGCCTTTTGTATCGGTTCCAATAATAACCAGTAGCGCTCCTGGCCGCCGCCGCCTCCGCCTCTTTCCGCCCTGCGCGGAGCGTCACCGCTGCGCGCCCGCCCCGCTCCGCCAGCGCCGCTCGTTCCCCCGCCCCGCCGGCCAACGTCACCGCCGGCCCCGCTTCCCCCGCCGCCACGGCCCGCTCAGCATCGCGGCCCCCGTGCCCTGCCCTGTCCTGTCCTGCCGCGGCCCCGTCACCGCGTCCCCCGTGCCCACCCCCGGTCCCTCCTGGCTCCCCAGGCGCTGCCGGGCGCATGGCGGCGGGGGCGGGCGGCGCGGCCCTGGGGCGGGCGGCGCTGGCGGCGCCGCTGGTGCTGCTCTACTACGGCTTCTCCATCGGCATCACCTTCTACAACAAGTGGCTGATGAAGGTGCGGGGTGGCGGGGCGGTGCGGGGCGGCGGCGGCGGGAGGGCGGCGGCGGTGACAGCGGCTGTCGGTCCCGCAGAGCTTCCCGTTCCCGCTGCTGGTCACGCTGCTGCACCTGCTGCTCATCTTCGCTCTCGCGGCGCTCGCCCGCGCCCTGGAGCGCTGCCGCTCCGGGCGGCCGCGGGCAGCGCTGTCCTGGGCCGACTGCCTCCGCCGGGCCGCCCCCGCAGGTACGGCCGGGCACGGGAGAGGGGCGGCGGAGCGGGAGCGGGACACAGGACTGGGGCACGACAATATATGAAAGATGTTGGAGAGCATCCAGAGGAGAGCCACGAGGATGATGATGGAGTGGAGGGGAAGCCTTGTGAGGAGCGGCTGAGGTCACTTAGGTGTGTTCGGTATGGAGAAGTGGAGACTTAGGGGAAACCTTATTGTGGTCTTCAGCATCCTCACGAGAGGAAGCAGAGGGGCAGGCACTGATCTCCTCTTCATTCTCATAACCAGTGACAGGATACAAGAAAACATAAAGGTGAATCAGGGGAGGTTTAGGTTGGATATTAGGGAAAGGTTTTCACCCAGAAGGTGGTTGAGCACTAGAACAGGCTCCCCCACAGGGGAGTGGTCACGGCACCAAGACTGACTGAGTCCGAGACTTATTTGGACTACACTCTCAGGCACAGGGTGGGATTCTTGGGGTGTCCTGTGCAGGGCCAGGAGTTGGACTCAATAATCCTGGTGGGTCCCTTCCAACTCAGCATATTCAGTGACTCTGTGAGAATGCTCAGAGGTGCCTGTGGCACTCTGGCTGCTTCCAGAGCCCTTTGCCCTTTGCCTAGGGTGGTTGGGGCCAATCCCCTGGGACAGGGTGAGTTGTGGGCTCCAGCCATTGCTCCGGCCCCTGTGTTTCCCTACCAGGTGTAGGGCAGGTGTAGATGCTACCTGAAGGTTCAGCCTGAGACATGCCACCTTCACTGCTCATCACAGAGATGTATAAGGATAGGGAGAGGCCACACAGAATGGATCTTTCTGAAGGAGTCACCCGCACAGAACCTTCTGCAGTGCCTTGATGAGTTGTGTCTGCAAGTAACATTTTCTCTTCAACGCTGGTATCAAGCCGTGTGTTGCATCTTTCTCAGGGTGGAGCTTGGTAGAGAATTCATCATTCATGGCACACAGAACTATCTGAGACCAAGAAGTGAAGCTCCTGCTTGGAGCACAGAACTGTAACTACTTCTGCAGTTCTTTGGCTGTGTTATATTGGCTCCCACAGAACAGCATCTGGTCTATGATCTCTGGCAAGGTTTGCAGTACCTTACATAATGTGCCCCATGGTTTCTTGAAAAAAGCTTTCTCCACATCTGCAGCAATTTGACCTTTCAGCATGGCCTGCCCTTGGATCAGTAACACTGTTTCCTGTGGTAGGAAACGTAGACAGAAGGGAGAATAGACTGTACCAAAAGCTGCACCAGGGTTAAAGTTGTGTGCAGATAATTGTTGCTTTTTCAGGTTTCTTGCAGTGGCCATCAGACTTACAAGTTATCATGTTCTGACACAGTCAAGAAAGACTTTATGCAAATCTGCAATCACTTTCAGTCACAGGGAGGGCAAAAGTTATTTCTGGCTTTTTTGTAATGCATGTTGAGCGAGTGCAATGCTGAGCCCAACGTGAGTCACAGGGAACAGGACAGAAACATGAAGAGCTGAGAATATCTGAGTTATGTTGGTTCTGAAGAACCAACTTGAGGAAAGCTTATTTTTTCCCCTGGGTCTGCTCTGCTGTCTGTGGCCATGAAGCAGGGTTTTGTGGTGGGTTTGTTTCATGTCACAGGGTTTGGTTAATTTCAGGACTTTTTCATTGATTCTTTAGCTCTGTCAACTTCCTTGGATATTGGGCTGAGTAACTGGAGCTTCCTGTATGTCACTGTCTCCCTGTGAGTACAAACACCTCGTTCCCAGGGAGCCTCTGGTGGGGTTTGGAGAGTGCTTTGCCAGGGTCTGTTCCTTGGACAGGTGTTTGGTTAGTGGGGTCAGCATGCAGGGTCTGTGATAGCTTGCTGGTGGCAGTGTAGGAATGGGTGATGGTTCCTAATAGTGCTTTGATGGGAAGAGCTACATTGAAGGAGTCTGACAGTGTATTTTGGTCCTTACAGCTACACGATGACCAAATCCTCTGCCATTCTCTTCATCCTGCTTTTTTCACTGCTCTTCAAGCTGGAGGAAATGGTAAGAGTCCCACACAATGCTTTAGGGAGGGAGGTCAGACCCAGGGAAACAGGCAGTGCATGCACAAGAAACATGTGAGCAGAGGAATGATGCACTTATGTGGGTGAATCTGGAAGGAAGGGAGGTGCCTGTCCCTGTTGTGTTTGCTCTCCTGCAGAGGGTGACGTTGCTGCTGGTGGTTCTGCTCATTGCTGGGGGACTCTTCATGTTCACCTACAAGTCCACACAGTTCAATGCACAGGGGTTTGTGCTGGTGCTCTGTGCCTCTTTCCTGGGGGGCATTCGCTGGACTCTCACACAGATCCTGATGCAGAAGGCTGAACTGGGTATGTGGGGTGCCAGAAGGGGGTGGTGGTGCTGGTGACAGGGAGGGGAATAAGGGGAATAAGAATTGCTGCAGAAACAAAACATCTCATGGGAGGTGTTTGAAACCTTGGGCACAGAATATCTGTAGGTGGGTAATGAAGGTGGCTGGGTGTCTTCAGCAGCACAGGTGTGGGCATCACGAATAAGGTGTATGTCTAGGAATGGTGCTAATAAAAGCTCTGGGACCTTTGTTATTCCCTGGCATGTTGCTGCCTGCTCTATTATTGATTCTCCTCTTTCAGGTCTCCAGAATCCCATTGATATCATGTTTCACCTGCAGCCGCTCATGTTCCTGGGGCTCCTCCCACTGTTTGCGGTGTTTGAGGGTGCGTGAGTTCATTAGAGAAAGCAGGGAGAGCTTTGTAAAGTGGTTGGGAGATTGCTTAGCAGTTTGTTGTTGGAGATAATTCACTTAGATAACAACTCTGCAAAGTAGTTAGAGACCTGGATTTACCTTATGTTGGCAGAACGTTAAAGAGTGCATAGGAGTAGTAGCCTGCCACACTTGTGGAAGTAAGGGCTGGGAAGAACTGGCTCCACATCCTCCTCATACTGGAATGTGAGCAGCCCACCCCATCAGTCTTATTAAGAGGAATCCTGGGAGCTGGGAATGGTATTCTGCTACTCATTGTCTTCTTCCTAGGCCTTCCTTTGTCCATATCAGAGAAGCTCTTCCATTTCCATGAAGCAGGAATGCTGTTCTCTCTAGTAGGGAAGCTGTTCTTGGGTGGAATTCTTGCCTTTGGTCTAGGCTTTTCTGAGTTCCTCTTGGTTTCCAGAACATCTAGCCTCACCCTTTCCATTGCTGGCATTTTTAAGGTAAGGCATGATTCCTGTGAATAAGGTGAAGGCCAAGTACTGAGTCATCCCTGTTGGGCTTTATGTGCTGGGAGCTTGCTTAGATACTTAGAAATTTTTGCTTGTTATTTTTTTTCTCCTTGCACAGGAGCTTGATTCTTTACCTTGCAGTGAAGTCTCTTGGTCCCTGACAGCAAAGGGCCAGAGATTAGTGGCTGTTCTATAAAAAATACCATTAATGATCAGAGTTTATTGGAATGTGGGCTAGACTTAAACCCAGTGCCCTTGTGAAAAGCAGATGGTGTGGAAGAGAGGAGGGCAAGCTCTTGCATCAGACCTGCATATGACCAAACCACTGGCTTGAGCTATCTCTGTAGCCTAGTTTGGCACATCCTCCCCAGAGGAGTGCAGCACACATACTTTTGAGCTGAACTGTGATATATGAAATCTCTCTGATCCAGAAGTTGAAGAATTCCTCTGTAACTGAGCCGTGCAGTCAGATGACTTAAAATCCCACATCCTGGTTTGACAGGTTGTTTGTTTCTAGAAACTGTTTTTAGAACTCTGCGCGCATGAAAGAATGTGCTGATAGAAATTTAGCAGCCTGACATCTTGATCTAGGCTTCAGCTGAAAAATGTATCATGCATATCTCCTCAGGTCCTGCCCTGCCACTTGTCATGTTTTTTTATTTCCACAGGAAATCTGCATTTTATTCCTGGCCACACATTTACTGGGAGACCGCCTCAGTCTCTTGAACTGGCTGGGCTTTGCTGTCTGCCTGTTGGGAATCTCCCTCCACATTGTTCTCAAAGCCATGAATTCCAAAGGTGATTGTTTTAAATCCCTTTCTCTTTCTCTGTAAGCTTTCTCATTGCTTCACTAGGAGCTGTGTCTGGTTCCAGCACCTTGGCAGCACCAGGTTTGGTGGGAATCCAGCAGGTTTGTCACTAAATGGGCTGTGTGCATGCAGGTGACAAAGCACTGGAGCCACACAAAGAGGCCAGCTCTGACCCTGACCTGCAGCTGCTGCTGCGCCACCCCGAGCAGGCTGAGGAAGAGGAGGAGGTTGTTGAAACCCCACAGCAGCACTGACTGAACATGAAGCACAAAGCCACCTGCTCTGTTCTTACCTAACCTGCCTGACAGCTATCCAGGAGGAAGGTCCAGAAGTCTCTGTGACCTCCCAAAGCAGAGCCAGGGCCCCGTGAGAGAATTCTGCTGCTTTGCTACAGTGTGGATCTGTAGATGCTGCACAAGAAAAGGCAACATCCCTTCCACAGGAGCTTGGAAGACAAGCCCTGGTTCAGTGGGTGTAGAATGGCCAGGTGAGACAGGGAAAAGCTGTAAAAAGTCCATCAGGGGATCCTGAAGGCTGTTTACTGAGAATGTAGACCATGAGCTGTAGAATGAACATGGAAATGTCTGGACTGCAGGCTGAGTGGTTCAGGGATGATTTTACTGCTGTTTAGGTTTTGACTTCAAAGGGAGAAGGTAGATACACCTTCCCCTTTTTTTTTATGTTTCTGCAAGTTTGGAACTCCCATCCTGGTGGGATCACATGACTGAATAAATCCCTGGAGTTGTCCCAGCGAGGACCTTTTGTGCCTGGGGACCTCCATGTTCTGTGTGCATAGTAAGGAGAGAATTAAATGCTGGTATTTGGGACCAGTTGAAAATTATGAACATTTCCAGATGATGTAGGTTGGAGTGAAGACAGGGATGCAAGAGTACTTCTGGTGCTACAGGCCAAGAGGAGAATGAGCAGTGTCACAGCAGATCTAACTTGAGCAATAAGCTTATGAGCAAGTATGTGTGGTTTTGAGGGGGGGATTTTTTGTTTTTTAAATAAACTCTTTTTCTGATTTGCTTTTGTCTGTACATTCTGTACCTATGCTTCATCAAGCAGAGGTCATTTGTCTTCTCAGCTCCTTTCCTTTTAGTCCTCCACTGACCTTGCTACTGCATATCCATAAGGCCTGGCACACAAAACACTTGCCCAGCTATCACCGATCTCTAGAATTAGGGAGATGTTCTGCAGCCTCTCATATTTATGCCAGCCAAGAGAACTTACTGACTGCTCTGCCTTAATGCACCATATCCTAAGAGAACTTCTAGCAGTGTGGCTTTTTGTAAGAATCTTATCTCTTTGCCCAATTTGATTGGATAAAGTAGTGCTGCAGTCCAGGAAGGGGGAATAGCAGGATTTAAGATGTCATTTTCCTTGCTGCTAAGCCTCAAGTGGTGTTGGGCAGGTGGCTGGTTTTTTGCATGGCAGAATTTCCACATCTTTCAAAGTTTTGTTCAGTGCTAGCTTTTGTAGTTTTTAGAGTAGAAATACCTTGACAGAGTTTCCCAAAGGGATAACAGTACAGTCTTTCTCCTGGCAGGAGCTGGGTATTAAAGTGAACTTCTCATATTCTGTTTGAGAGCCTGAGCCATTTTGACTAAACAGTTCTTTTGTTATCTTGCTTCTTAGTTTTCAGATATGAAGTCTTTCTTGATGACTTTAATCAAGAGCATGTCCTGTAAAAAACTGGTTCTGAAGAAAGTTTTAGTTATTAGTGATCATCTTTGATCACGTTCTGGTAACTGGCTTCACAGCAGACAGCAGGTGGTGCAGCTTCCTCATGTAAAGCTGCTGAACCAGCACGTCCACACAGCCTGGCAGACCAAGGGATTCTGTGCATCAAGGAGAATGTCTGGAGCTGAGAATGACTTGCTCTGGCCCTAGCTGTACTTCCCAATAACTGGGGATGCTTCCAGCAGGATTCACCCTGTTTGCCCTGCCAATAGCTATGAGCTCCAAGCCCCAAATACTCTGTGCTTGATGTGGGGCAGTGGCACTTCCTGCCCATGAACTTGGTTCAACAGTGTCACAGCTGCTCCTTCATTTCACTTTCCACTCTCCTACAACTGAACCTTGGGAATTCTTCTGCTATGTAACTCCCAGACTGAGATTTCATGTCCCTGTAAATCCAAGGTAAAGGCAATTTCATTCTCAGGCCAGGATTTGCACCAGATATGGTGCTTGAAGATGAAATCCAGTTGTGCTTGGTTGTGAACCATGTAGTCTGTTGCTTCCAGCCTTGTTTCCTTTTAAAGTCAGAGGTGATGCCCCTCAACTCCAGCTCTATCTTGGAGCTCCTGGAACATGGCAGAGTTGTGGGCAAGCTTGGGAGGGGTGGGGTGGGACTGTGCTGGTGTAGGGCAGTGCAGCAGAGTGTTAAAGCAGCACCACAGCTCTGCTGAACACTGTCCATCGTGCTTGAATGGGCACTAATATTTAATGAAAGGAGAAAGAACCTTTGCCCACCCTCTCATATAAGAAAAAACCCTACTGTGCATTGAAAATGCTGGAAATGGAAAAAGGCACAAAGATGAAGGACTTGGAGGAGGGAGCCAGGAGTGCTGCAGCAATGGCACAAAATAAATGAGAATGCACAATCCTGTAGTGAGTGTTGAAGTACAGACTGTAGGCATGGAGAAGACGAGTCTATTGAGGAGGCAGGATGGAGGCATGGACAGGATGGTATTGGAAGCTGGGAGTGCCAGTAAATCCTGTTTGCCTCTGGAAATAGCCCTGTGTGGCTTTGCAGTGCCTTGGCCAGAGGTAGCCAAGGCCTCTTGGTGCTGCTGAAGCTGTTTGAGGCTTGGATTGAGGCAGTGGGCTTGGGGTGGGAAACCTGGGAGCCCCCAGCCGTGTGTGCAGGCACAGAGCTTTGTCTCCTGCCTTTAGGAGGTCTCTTGGTGCCACAGTGTGGTCCCTGTGGCTGTCTGACAGGAGTGGTGCAGCTCACTGCTTGTGCAGACCATTTTCTGACAAGCCCCAAGCCAGGGGCCACTTTAGGGGACAGGGGAAGCAGCTTTCAGCACAGACAAACATTGTGTGGCACAGTTTGGCTCTGCCCCCTTCCTCAGAGGAAGTGTGTGAAGGCTGAATGTCCTGCAAGAGCTCTGGAGCAGGGCAGTGCCAGGGCCACGTGTGCTGCAGCAGCACAGGAGGATGAGCCCTGCTGTGGGGAGGGCTCAGGGCTGTGTTTGTGCTGCCCAGGCTGCCCTGCCTGTGCCAGCCCCTCACCACCACAGCCACCCTGGCAAGGGAGGGCTGCCACTGAATATTGATGGTGTTTGAACTCATTAAGCAGCGGAAGCAAAGCTGAATGAGTCTCAGAAGTGCTGCACTCCTTCCTCAAACTCTGTTCCTGCCTGTAAGACCAGGTGTTTACATGTGTGATGATTCTGCCTCCCCACACATCCCCCTGGGAGACCTCTTTATTTGAAGAACAGATGCTTGGCTTCCTGCTAAAATTTCAGTACCGTAAACATCCTGAGGGCAAGGAGAAAGTGTCCCTGCAGACCCCCCTGCACTCCTCTGGTCCTGTGCCCAGCAAACAAGGTCTCTAACACCAGTGGGCTTGCTGTGGGGAGGCAAGCCTGTCTCCAAAACACGCAGGAGTGGCAAGGCAGAGCAGCAACGTGGGGCCTGGTGCCAGCAGTAGGGATGCCTCAGGATGTGCTTCGTTTCTCATTGCAGCTGAATATCTCTGTAGGATTAATTACATGGTTTGTGGTTGGTGCCTTGTGAGGTGGGGAAGGGGGAGCTCAGGGTGTAGATGGGAGGAATGCTGGTTACTGCCAGCCTGGGGCTTTAAAGGGCTCACATTCTTCTGCAGTCTCTGCAGTGGTAAATAACTGCCTCTGACTCTGGTACCCCTGCTGCTGCACTGAGGCTCTCTTGGTTTTTCTCCTTGCTGGGGTATGCAGATTTTGATGTTCACAGCCATGGATCTCCACAGGATTTTTCAGGGAATTCCACTTTCCTTTGTCCTCTTGCCATCATTGGCACAGTACATCTGCATCAGCCTCCTTCCTCACAGCCACATCACCCCCAGGAAGGCAAAGAAGAGCAGAGAGGTGGGGGAAAGGCAACTGGGCAAGAGAAGTGTAGAGATGGCAAAGAATATGAATGGTTGGAGATCACCATCACAGCACAGTTCAGGTTGGAAAGGACATTGGGGGTCGTCTTGCCCGAGCTCTTGCTCAAGCAGAGCCAGCCAGAGCTGCTGCCCAGGAGTGTGTCCTGATGGCTTTGAGTATCTCCAAAGATGGACACTCCACAACCTTTCTGAGCACCCTGTGCCAGTGTTCATCCACCCTCAGGGAAAAAAGTGGCTCCTGGTGTTCAGGGGGAACCTCCTGTTTCAGTCTGTGCCCATTGCCTCTGTCTCTGGGCACCACTGAACAGAGCCTGGCTCCATTCATTTTCCACCCTTCCATCAGGTATTTATTAACATTGACAGATTTTCCCCCAAGCCTTCTCCAGGCTCAGCAGTCCCAGTTCTGTCAGCCTTTCCCCAGATGTGAGGGGCTCCCAAGCCCTTCATAATCTTTGTAGCCCTTTGCTTGTCTCTGCAGTGTGTCTGTGTGTCTTGTAGTGATGAGCCCAGCTCTGGGCACAGCACTCCAGGTGTGGCCTCAGCAGTGCTGGCTAAAGGCAGGAATCGGCTCCCTTGATCTGCTGGCAATTCTTTCCTAACCTGGCCCAGAATATTGTTCCCTTCTTTGTGGCAAGGGCAGGCTCTTCACTCGGGTGAAGATGCAGGTGTGCAAGAACCTGCCCAGTCTAACACTGCAAGAGGTTTGCTGGGGCAGAGGGCTGTCCTACAACACCTACAGTGGCATAAGAAACCCCTTTCATCTCATTTTGTGCTCTCCAGCCTTGCAGAGCTGTGTAATTGCTGTATCTATCAGTGCTCCTTGCTTTAACAGGCAGTAATTGGCACCTGTGTTAAAGAGCCTGGTTTCAATTACTGCTGAATGCAGCTCAAACTCCAGAGCTGGGAGATTACAGGGGGGAGGAGCTGTCCTGCTCACGTTTACACTCTGTTTTTCCACCAGGTGCTCCTCTTTCCCCAGGGATGGAGCTTTTTTCCGTTTCTTGCTGGTGCCTTGAATCTGCAAAGCTGCCAGCAAAGGCAGCCTGGGCAGAGCGAGGCTGTGCCTCCTCAGGAGCACAGAGCCCAGCTCTGTTCTTCCTCATGTGGATGTTTCTTGCAGAAGCCTCTGCTGCACATCCTGCCCTGAATGGTGGGGAGGAAATCAAATCAGTGTTTTAGGTGGTGGCGTTCCCCCAGCCCCATGCAGCAGCAATCCTGGGGCTTTCCCATTCCCTGGCCTCTGCTACACCTCTCTCTGTCTGCTTTCCAGTGCATCAGCACTCCCCCGTGTGCTGGCCCTGCCCCCTCCTGCTGCCATTCATCATTTCTGATCCAATAAATTACAGCGCCGTAAAAACGCACAGGGAATTGTTTTCTGTGTTATAGAGCCATGAGCCCTTAAATTTCCATTTGTGCAGTGCTTGATGAATGGACAGCTGTGGCTGGTGCTGGAGCCATGGGGAGTGATGGGAGAGCGCTGACTACAGTCAGGGCTCCTCCTGCAGCCTCAGCACAGAGACCTCATGGGTCATGAGGCAATACCTGTCTGGGTATTCCAGCAAAACTGCTCAGCTCATAGCTGGGGTCAAAGGAGGGCTTTGGAGAGGCTAAGTCAGAACATTCAGGCTTTGTTCCCACCCTGTGGTGGGAGTTTTATCATGGCTGGGAGGGAGCTGCTGGGTGGGATGCCAGGGTAAAAAGCTGTGCTGTAGAAGCAGGACTGGGAGCCTGGGGCCCATCAGCTCCCTGAAGGACACATCAGAGAGTGGGTAGGAGCCTGAACTCAGGAAATGGGGATAAATGGAGAAACCTGGCACAGTGTGTGGGCAGTGGGACAAGGAGGAGGACTGGGATAGCTGGTACAGATGCAGATCTGGCTACAGGCACATGGGGAAAGGCTGTGCTGGCATCCTAGGAATGCTGTGGATTAGTGGCTCCCCAGTGACAGAAGAAGTTCTGCTTGATGCTGGAAGTCAGCATCTGTGCTGCTGTTGTCTTTCTACTCTCCAGTAACCTGGAGCCTGCACCTGGACCACAATGCTGAAACTGTGAAAATGGCATGTGAGGGACATGGCCACCACTGCATAGTTTGCTTCCCTTTTTCTCTAAGTGGCCATTCTCCTCCAAATGTGCTTTTAAGTCAGTCTTGCAGCACTTTGGACCTGTCTAATGGTTTTGACACTGGATGTAAACTTAGCTGCATGACTCGTGCCTCAGTTGAGTCTGAGTCCTGCCTTAAGCAATAATAAATTCCTGATCTGAGCTGCTCTGCCTGCACTGCTGATGCATGTCATGTTCTTCTCCTCTTCCCTGTCTCCTCAGACTGCAGGCCTCTGGGAAGAGCCTGGAGAGGCCTCCAGCTCTGTGCAACTGCTCCAGGGCCACAGCACAGCAGCCATTCCACTGCCCTGTGATCCAGCACTTGCATAAGTGGCAGGAGAAGGCAAAGAAGGAGTTAATCAGTGTTGGAAAAATTGGTATTTAATCCATTGCTGTCCCTTCTAGCAAACCTAGATGTGAAAATGCCTCCCTGTTGGAAACAGCGCCTCTCAAAAATGGAAATGCAGGATGGCTGGGGATTAGGGTGCCTATCACTGGAAATGGGTTTCTTATCATCTCTCTGAGCTGAATTGGTGGGACAGCCTCTGCAAATTGAATTGCCTTCCCTGTTTTGGTCTGTGCCATTGCATCCCTCCTGTGCTCCAGCTTTGCACCCACCTTCCCAGCCTCTGGCCTGCCTTGTCCCCATGCCCAGCAGAGCAGGGGCTGCCCCTGAGGGGCTCTGTGGCTGTGGAGAGGGATGCCCCAGCTGCAAGGTGGGCAGGACTGGCAAGAGTCACCCTTTGGATTCTCAGGGCCAGGAGGATGTAGTCCCTCTTTCCAAGCTTCCCTCTGACCATGCAAGGGCAGGGGTGGCCTGGCTGAGCCTGGTTTGGGTCAGCCTGGGAAGGCTGCGAAATGATCAGAGGACATCAGGCTCTGCTGGAAATAAGAGCTGGTGCTGAGGAGCTGGGTCCAGGATGGATGAGAGGCAGAGAAGATGAGGGAACTATAAGAAATCCTGGAGGGATCATGTTGAACACATCAGAGCAGGAATGAGTGTGATTTTAAGACTGTGGGCAGCCTGAGCCCTGGTCTGTGCCATGCCAGGAGGAGGCATCTCTCCCACCAGCACTCAGGCTCTGTTCTGGGATGGCCAAGGAGGCTCTTCCAGCTCCTCCTCACAGTCTCTGCACACCACAGCCACCAGCCAGCCTGTCCCCAGCTCTGTCCCCACAAAACCTTGGGGGCTCAGTGCTCCTCTGGCCCACGATGGGTGAGACTGAAAGCTGATCAAACCTTTTCTCATGGGGCAAACTGCAGGCCCCAGCCCAGGGTGCCAGTGGTGATGTCCAGGCACAGTGCAGGGACTCCTTAAAAGGTTTTTTCCACTGTTTGGTTTGGGAATAATTATCTCTTGCTGAGCTGTATTTTACCATGGGTTGCCAGTGCCTAATTTCATCCTTGTCTCTGTCATAATATGTTGGGTTTTTTTGAGGAATTTCCCATCCTCTGTAAGAATTAAATGTGAGCCATAGGCACAAGAGCTGCTGAGTGTCCACCTGTCTATGGCTTTTCAATTCACCAAGCTGCAATCATGTTGCTCCAACACACAGTTGGTGCCCTTGATTCTTTGTCTGCCAGAACACATTGAGTTTGAAAGTAAAAATTATTTAGAACTAATTGGGGATTTTTTTTTGTACTCTAACACAGCTACCATCCACAGTTAATGGAATCTGCAGCAGATCTCTGTCTCAGAACAGCCCCTCTGCACTGAGCTGGAACACACAAAGCAGTGCTTTTCTCAGGGCAAAGCACTCACCACAGGCCTGGCTCCTTTTGGAAGAAAAGGTTGTGCTCAGGTTGCAGAGTCTTGCTATCTGCCCTGAGAAAGAGGAGAAGTCCTCTCTTCTTGCTAAGGTGCTGTTCTCACCCTCTGCTGAAGGACTCACTCAAACTGCTGACAAATAATGGAGAAAAGGTTGCCTTTAATCATACAAGTGCCTCCTTTGTGCTGAGGGATGTAGCCCCACATTTCTCTTCACGGAGAAAAGCAAGGCACAATTCTTCCCAAGAATATTCTTATCTCATTTGCTGTGCCTGTGTTTATGCCAAAGCAGAATGCAACATGGAGATTGTTTACCCACAGTGATGGTGATTTGTTTCCTTGGCCTGTCAGGGCCAGGTGTGTGTGTGAGTGTCAGGACTGTTGGGTGACAGTCGCAGATTCTGGGCAGTTGTGTGCAGGGTTAAGTGCTTGGCAGGTTCACTTTAGATGTAGAGAATAATACAGTATAATAAAGTCATTAATTAGCCTTCTGATATCAATGGAGTCCTCCTCATCATTCCTCCTTCATCAGGGCCTTCTCAGCACAGCCACAGAGGCACAGCTGGGGTCAGGTCCAGCATCAGGAGAGGGGTGGGAGCCTTTATCCCTGCAGCAGGGAAATCATGGCCAAAGGCTTTAAGCAGTTGGAGGGCCCTGTTCCAGAGCCCATTCCTGGAGGGGAATGCAGCTCTGCTTGTTGGTCCCTAGCTGCAGCCACCCCTGTGTGGGAGAACACACTGGTCTGTTAGTGTGACACAGGCCCAGCCTGCAGTGGTGGCCTGCAAAGGAGGGACAGGGATGGGGACAGACCAGGATGGGACAGCCACAGGACAGCCCTTAATGCAATTTTGCAAAGTTTCCTTGCTGCCAGCCCCATGTGCACTGGAAGGGGCTGCCCAGGGAAGTGATGGAGTCTCCATCCCTGGAAGCACTCAGGCAGTGACTCAATGTGGGTATGGTTTAGTTGATGTGGTGGTTTTTGGCCAAAGGTTGGACTTGATGGTGTTGGAGGTTTTTTCCAACCTTGTTGATTTTATGATTCTGTACTTCTTCACAGCCTCAGCCCTGCCCCAGGGCCTGTCCCTGGGCAATGGACCCATGGAGTCATCCCAGGTGTATTCTGCAAGGGGGTTGTTTCCCCAGCTCTTGGTCCAGGTCCACTCAGTGGGGGCCAGCACAGAGCTCCCCCTGTGTCACCTGCCCATGTGAAGGCTCTCCAGATGGGCACAGGTGCCCTGTGGGGCCACCACAGACTCCTGGCCACGTGTCATGAGTGGTCATGTGTGACCATGTTTTTAACAGTTTGTCCAAAGCAACTTACTATTTCATTTTGGGTTAAAACTGATAAATCAAGGTGACTTTGGGGAGAGAAATAATTCCTTTTGCAGGATTTGCATAATCCTGGCTGGTGATATGATAATGGTGTTTGTTAAAGACAGAACACAATGAATTAATACTGTTAAGTTGCTGCTGCAAAATGCAAAGCAGGTAATTTACAGTGGGTGCAAGCAGGAGTGTGAGCACAGCAGTGGAAGCATCAAGCCCAGAGGGCTCCTTGCCTCAGGTACTGCAGGGCCTGGCACAGAGTCAGCAACAGGTACCCCCTGCACGCTGCTTGGCCCTGGCTAAAGGCTGTGCTTGGCTTCCCCAGGGAAGGATTTGCTCTTTCAGTCCCTTTTCCCACTGTCTCTGTGGGACTGGGACCTGCTTTGCCCCCTGGATCATTCTGGAGAGCCAGGCATGCAGGGCCACTCTCTGCTGGAGCACTGCCAGCTCTGGCCTGAGCCCTCAGCTCCCACCTTGCTCAGGTGCTGCAGGCTGAGGGAGGCTGAGGAGCTGCTGTGAGGCACAGGAGGAGGGAGGTGTTTGGGAAGGGTGCAGGGGTCTCTCACTGGTGCTGCACTTCCAGAGCCATCCTTGCTGCCAGACCCCACTGGAATCCTAATGCACTGTTTATCTCTGCAGCTCCACAGCTCTGAGAGAGGGAGGGAGATGCTGTGCAGGAGCCAGAGCAGGATTTCAGGCTAATTGGATTCTGTGTCTCCATGCCTTCCCAGGTAGGCAGGACTGGGATTAGTGCAGTGTTTCTGAGGGATGGAGGGGAGCAAGGATGACCTGTATGGAGATTTCCTCCTGCACAGCTTCTGCTGCTACCTGCAGCAAAGGTTTTGAACAGGCCATTCAAAACCTGGGTGGAAGGGCCCAAAGCAGCGTGTCCCCATCATCCAAATCACTTCTGCTCTTCCTAAACCTTTGAGCAAGGTGACAGTTCCCTTCCCCGAGAAGGAAACAGCACAAATACCCCCTGAGCCTGAGCCAGCCCAACATGGGATTGGTCTTTCCTGCTGACTCCTTGTCAGAAATGGAAATCAAAGCACCAGTGGCTGCTTTGCCCCACCAGCACCTGCCTGGCTTAGCTTCCCTTTCCCTGCCCACCTCCATCCCCAGGCCTGGCTGCTGCCTGGGGCAGAGCACACTTGAACCTTCTCCCGTGTTGCTTGCTGTGTTTCAGAGGCTGTCAGGGCAGGATGCACTCATTAGCACAGATTTATTCCTGTATAAACATTTCATTCCTTTAATTGCACGGCAGTGACGCCACTGGCAGCAGCGGGAGCAGCCCCGATTGCGCCAGGTGTGAGCCCAAAGTCAGGACAGGTGTGAGTGACACTGTTACCCTGGGACACTGCCACCCCTGGGACACTGCCACCCCGGGGACATTGTCACCTCTGGGACACTGCCACCCCGGGGACATTGTCACCCCTGGGACACTGCCACCCCAGGGACATTGTCACCCCTGGGACACTGTTACCCTGGGACACTGCCACCCCTGGGACACTGCCACCCCGGGGACATTGTCACCCCAGGGACACTGCCACCCCTGGGACATTGTCACCCCAGGGACACTGCCACCCCTGGGACACTGCCACCCCTGGGACATTGTCACCCCGGGGACACTGCCATCCTGGGGACATTGTCACCCCTGGGACACTGCAATCCCTGGCACATTGCCACCCCTGGGACATTGTCACCCTTGGGACACTGCCACCCCAGGGACATTGTCACCCCTGGGACACTGCCACCCCGAGGACACTGCCACCCCTGGGACACTGCCACCCCGGGGACACTGCCACCCCTGGGACATTGTCACCCCTGGGACACTGCCACCCCTGGGACACTGCCACCCCGGGGACACTGCCACCCCTGGGACATTGCCACCCCTGGGACACTGCCACCCCAGGGACATTGTCACCCCTGGGACACTGCCACCCCGGGGACACTGCCACCCCTGGGACATTGTCACCCCTGGGACACTGCCACCCCTGGGACACTGCCACCCCGGGGACACTGCCACCCTGGGGACATTGTCACCCCTGGGACACTGTTACCCTGGGACACTGCCACCCCTGGGACACTGTCACCCCTGGGACACTGTTACCCTGGGACACTGCCACCCCTGGGACACTGTCACCCCTGGGACACTGTTACCCTGGGACACTGCCACCCTGGGGACATTGTCACCCCTGGGACACTGTTACCCGGGGACACTGCCACCCCTGGGACACTGCCACCCCTGGGACACACACCAAGGTGCCCCGGGCAGGAATCTGAGCTGTGCAATGTGGGATGGGCCAGTCTGGGTGAGTGTGTGGCCCCAAGTCTTGTATTTGCAGGGTTCCCAGACAAAGGGAGGAATGATGAATCTGACTCCATGTTCTTAGAAGGCTAATTTATTATTTTGTGATACTGTATTATATTAAACTATACTAAGGGATACAGACAGGATACAGACAGAAGGCTAGAAAGATACTAATCAAAACTCCTGACTCCTTCCAGAGTCCTGACACAGCTTGGCCCTGATTTGTCATTAAGTCAAAACAATTCACATGTAACCAATTGAAGAATCACCTGTTGGATAAACAATCTCCAAACACATTCCAAAGCAGCAAAACACAGGAGAAGCAAATGAGATAATATTGTTTTCCTTTTCCTCTGAGGCTTCTCAGCTTCCCAGGAGAAGTATCCCGGGCAAGGGGATTTTTCCAGAAAATATGACTGCCCCATCCAAGCACTGTCTTATGGGATGATAGCAGGTCTATGGGGTCATAGAATCACAGAATCCTAAAATGGCTTGGGTTGGAAGGGATCTTAAAGATGATCTTGTTCCAGCACCCTGTCATGGGCAGGGACACCTTCCACTGTCCCAGGTTTCTCCAAGCCCTGTCCACCCTGGCTTTGAGCACTCCCAGGGAGGGGCAGTCACAGCTTCTCTAAACAGCCTGTCCCAGAGCCTCACCTCCCTCACAGGGAAAAATTTCTTCCTAATATCCCATCCAACCCTGCTCTCTGTCACTGGGAAGCCATTACCCTTTATTCCATCACTTCATTCCCTTATACAAAGTTATTTTCATCTCTCTTAGAGCCCCTTTAGGCACTGGAAGGGGCTCTAAGGCTTCCTCAGAAGCTTCTCTTGTCCAGGCTGAACAACCTCAACTCTCAGTCTGTTTCCTGAGCAGAGGTGCTCCAGCTTCTCCCTGGCCACAGTTCTGTGACAGGACTGGAGTATTTTCCTTGCTGTGCAGAGGAAGGGCAGGAAGAGGTGCCCAGCCCCTGGCTCTACAGACAGTGTAGCAGAAATATTGAATGAGCCCCTGTGTCAGCAGCTGTGCACCCCAAAAGCTGCTGGGATGCTGGGTGTCTGTGTCTGCTGTGCCAAGGGACACCTGGGCAGTGGGATGGAGCCTTGGCAGGGTGCCTGTCCCCACACTGAGCCATGGAAGCTGAGGGGGGAGAGAGGGCCTGAGCCTCTGTGAGTGCCAGGAAGGGGTTCCCCAAGGAGATCCAGGATGGGGCTGGTTCCTGCCCTTTGCCACTTACTCCCCATGGCACTATCAACATGCTGCCATCTCCAAAAGCTTCCTGGCAATCCCTTTCTGGCAATGGGGCCCCTCTGGGGCAGGAGGGTGCAGTCAGCAGTGCCTGCTGGGCTCTGAATGCAGGGGTGGCAGGGACTTGCAGACCTGATGCTGCAGCTCATGGTCTCTTCTCCCACATCCTCATTCAAATGTTAATTTTATGGATGCTTTTATAAATCTTGTGGCTTTCCCCTATCCACAGGCTATATAGATTTCATCTTGTTGAGAGGTGACACTTCTGGCCTTTGGTACCAGGCGATCAATTTAATATTCTGAGAGTAGTAAAAAACATGGGACCATATTAACTCACCATTACTCTGCTGCTCCTTCCTGTAACTCTTCCTGTGCCATCCAAAATGCCAGCATGATGGATAGGTGCCTCAGCTGCTGGCAGAGCCACAGGCATGGGGCAGCACCAGCCAGAGCCAACCTCCTAGCTGGAACAGCTGCATGATGTCCAAATTGTGAGCTGCTCTTCTTCTGCTTGGCAAGAGGACAGAGGCTTGTGCCATCCCTTTGTTAGACGTGGCAGGGTGGAGAAATGCTTGTACCTTACCTTTGAGGCCCTTCCATGTGTTCTGAGCAGGGGACACCTGCAAGTCTGCCAGGCACCCAGCACACTGATTTGCCAGGCTGAAAGGAAAATCATCCCTCTGCTCACTGTGAGGCAGCCTCACTGCTGGCCAGCCTGGAAAAACATGTTTGGGTCATTCCATCTATGTAAAGGTTAAATGTTTAACTGCAGCTATTGAAAACAAAGCAACAGCAGCAACAACAACAGCAGCAGAGGAACTGGTTGCCTTATCAATGTCTGGAATTAAGATCTGCATCCCAGCACCTACCAGGTACAGTGCACTGAGGTCCTGCCCTGTGTTTAGAGTGCTGCCTCTCAGCACTTTGCAGAGCTGCCCATAGGTGACAACAACCCCCATTTACCCCAGCTGACAGCTTTGCAAAATGGATTTTTAGACTCTTATTTTTGCCTGGGAATTTTGAAGGAGCACCTGATGTGCTCTCTCTGCTGATAAAGAGGGCTTCTTTATATTGTATCCTTATTTTCAGCCACTCAACCTCTGCGAGTTTGCCAGTGAGAGTTACTTGAATACAGGTCCTTTGTTAAGTAAATATGGACCTGGAGGTGTCATTGTCTTCCTACCCTGCACATCTCCTATTTCAGTAAATCAGTTCATTTCTCATATATAAAGCTCTTGCTGTTTTACAAAAAAACACTTTATATTTTAGCATCGTAGAGCAGGTTGTCATTTGGAAAACGTGGCTCACAGCTTTCATGGCTCCGTTACAAGTTGCAATGTGCATATTAGTGAAAGAAAAACTAAAACCTCATCATGACACAATATATCCAAGAGTCCCACAATCCCAAATTCCCTCTTCCTGTCACACTTGTGGGCATGTCCCAGCAACTGTCCTGCTGCCAGGCTGTTGTCCCTGGAGCCTGGGCTCACCCTTTGCAGTCTCTCCTGCAAGAGAGCAGGAGACACAGGCAGAGGTCCTGCTCCATGTGTACTCCTCCCCGTGCTCCCTCTCTCTCTGTGCCTGTTCCTGTCACCCTGTGTCCCCGGGATTGATGTTCCTCCAAGCTCCTGCTGCCACAGTCACCCTGTGATGGGTCCCTTTGGGCTTGAGCTGTGACCCACTGCAATCCACCACCAGCTGGCCCTGCTGACCAGCAGCCTGATCCTCTGGGGGATCCAAAGGCTGTGTGGGAGCAGCTCTGTGGCTCTGCTGGCTCCTGAGCAGGGCTCTGGTGGGATGCCCTGGCCCCACATGCTGCTGGGCATCAGCCCAGCCACAGCCAAATGAGGCAGTTCTGGGGTGCAGGGGCCCAGTGAGCACCCAGATCTTTGCTGGTCTGTCACCTGAGGAACAGCAGCAGATGGATGTGGAAAGCCTTTAAATTCAGCACATGATCAATACTAAACTGATCTTCTGGAGTCTCTTATAAGATTACCCCAGCCTCATGCATCCAATTGCAAAAAAATCACTCAGCACACTAGGGAGATGTGAGAAACGCTGCAGCCCCCATTTAGAATGCATAGAGCCAGAGTAAGTGACTTCACAATTGTTTATTGCAGTAAATAATTCATCCACTTTACATTTGGTTTTGTTGCTACCCCCATGCCCCTGCCTCAGCTCCTTTCTCTTAATCCTAAAATTCCCTTGCTGGGTCGTTTCTGTGGTCGTGATTCCCAAACACACACAAACACAAATCTGTCTCAGTCCAACTTTTCCTGACTGCCATACCAGGGAGAGCAGAGCTGAGGGAGGGACAATCCTGGTTCACTGCTCAGCTCAGCCCCTGCCCAGGCCTGGCTTTGCTGCCTTGGTCTCTGCCCCAGTTCTGCTTTCACACGGTGCCAATGCACAGAACTGTTTGGAATACATTAACATTGCTAATAGTGTTTTTATACTAATTAATAATGACATTTGAACAAACTAACACAAATTATCAGCTGGCTGGGTGTGCAGTGAAGGTTGTAGCTGAGACAGAGCAGTGGTGAAGGGGTGGGTGCTGCTCTGCAGTGAGACCTGGCTGGGGCAGGTGCACCTCACCTGGCACCTGACTGGAAGGCTGGGCTGGGGTGCCTGCAGGGCTCTGCCCATCCTGATCTCACACCCTTGCCAGGGTAGACTCTGGTGGGCTTGCTGAACCTGACAGCTCCTCTGTCAGAGCAGGTTGTTTCAGCAGCTAAAACCAGATTGATGAGAGTCTCTGCCACGGGATGAAGCTTTTGGAGTCCTGTCAGCTGAGACAAGACTGTTATATCCATCTCTGAAGGCCTTGGCAGCATGCTAGCTTCTGCTTCTGGATAGTTTTGTCAAAAAGACCCAGTACAAATTGGCACGTGTCTCTTTGAATTGAAAACTGCCTGGAAGGGTGTTAGGGAGAGCATCACACTGGTGTGCTCCAGGCAGCTGCTCCTGGCCACTCTGGAGACACCACGCAGCCTGGAGAACTCCTGGGGCAGATTTTGCTCCTCCCAGTGGAAACCATCTTGGGTGTCTGTGCCTTGGAGCCTGCAGACACTGACCTGGGAGTGCTCTCATTGGCACAGGTGGGTGCCGAGGCTCTGGTCCCACCTCTGGTTCTGTCCAGCCCTGATCACTGTGAAGGGTTGGAGAGTTGAGATCGTGGTGACAATGCTCTGACCTGAACCGCATCTTCAGGGATGGATCCTCCTTTACAGGCATTGCCAGCCATCTCCACTGGCTCTTTTAACACTTCATCCAGCAAGGCAGCAGGTGACCTTTTGGAGCAAAATGATCCCAGCATCCATATGGTATTTTGCATGCTGTCCCCTTGGGATCTGCAGGTGGAGGCCAAATCAGTGTTATTCTCATCCATTGCTTTCAGAGGAGCCAGTGAGATTTCACCATCTGGGATACAGTCACTGCTCTGGGGGAATTTTTTCTCCAGGACAGAATCTCTGAAACACCTCAGGGTCATTACTTGATTTGGTTTTTGGAGCCTTTCCTGGGCCCTGGTTTTTGGGGGGCTGGAGCACCTCAGGCATGAGCTGTTTTTCCAGTTTGTGATTCCTGCTGCTCCTTGCACCAGAATCTGGCTGCAAAGGGCTTTTACCCCTCCTCAAGGTGTCAGACCAAGGCCCCCAGAGCCTTGGGCATGCAGAGCATTACATTCCCAGCAGCTCAGGTAGGCACCTGCACATGGTGGGTGATGTCCTTGGGAGTGAGCTCTGAGCTGTGCAAAGGGTTCTCCACCTGACCTTGGAGGCCTGGCTGTCCACTATGTCCCATCAGGAGAGCCTGATCCTGGAACTGTAGCCAGGGTGGGGTGTGTAAGGAGGTGTGTGCACAGCCCTGCCAGACCCTCAGCTCCTGCAGGCTGCCAGCAAGTGGAGGGGCTGGAGGAGCACAAGGTGAGTGCCCAGCATCTCTGCTGTCCCTGGAGCACAGCACTCTGGACACTCCTGCAGATGGCAGCTGCTGGCACTCAGCACCTCTGGAGCCATTCTTAAGGCTCTGAGCTTGTTTCCATTAAAGGTGTGTGCCTTGGCTGAAGGCCAGGGGCTCCCCATGGGTTTTGGCAGGCTGTGCCCATGGGGCTGGCTGTGAGAACCCTCTGTGCCAGCAGACAGCAGCTGGGCCTGGGGCTGCACTGGGCCACGTCAGCCTGAGCTGACAGGCCTGGTGTGAAACAAGATGAATGAGCTGAAGTTGGTGAAAATTATTCTAATTTATAATCTGCTGCTTTGTGGAGCTCCCCAATTAATTCTTTCTAGATACATAAGTAGGCCACATGTTTGCTTTGTTTCAAATGTAATAAACATTACACTCTGTCCCCTGCTTTTGGTGCTGGTTCCTGTCAGAGCATTAGCCCCTGTAGCTAATTCCTCACACCTGTCTCTGAGGCTCCTGGGACCTGGGCTGAGCGCGGGGCGGAAACGCCAGGCTCCAGGAAACTTGTGGCACGGAGAGATAAATTGCTGATCAAAGGGCTGGAGCACAGTGCATGTGAATGTTTAGTTGTAGGCAAGGCAGCCCAGCCTGCTCAGGAGAGGGCTTTGTTCCTGGCACCAGGGCAGGATTGGGGTGCTGGGGTCTGTGCAGCCCCAGGCACAGAGGGCTGGGGAGGAGCGGGGTGCAGTGTCTGTGGGGAGCTGCTCTGCACAGCTCTGCTGGGCTCTGCGTGTCAGCACCGGCCCTGGGCAGCAGCATCAGCAGAGGTGACCCTGCACCCGCCCCTGGGGAAGGGCACTGACGTTCTGCTCTCCTCGGTGCTGCAGAGCAGGAGCTGAGCACAGCCGTGGCTGTGGGGTCAGACCAGGAGCTGCAGGCTTGTGCCCAGAAATCCTGGAAAAGCCAGGAAGAGCTGGGGAGGATCCAGCAAGTAAAAACCAGTAGCTCCAGAATGTCCCTGGGATATTCACAGCCCTAAAGCGCCAGGATGCCCAAGGAAAGGCCCCTGCTGCCTCTGCAGCCAAGGAGAGTAAAAACCAAAGGTTTGGGCACTGCTGGCCCAGGCAGGGCTGGTCCTGCTGTCAGGGGGAAACAGAGGTGATGGGCAGTCCTTGTTCCTTCTGTGCATGTAAAAATAGAACCAATTTTACAATGCCTTGCTGATCCCTGTCACCTTCCCCACGTGCAGGGGATGGAGGCTGATTCTGGATTTGCTGATTACAAGGGTGCAGGAGCAGAAGCCAAGTGCTGGGTGTTGGGCTTTATTTTCTGTTTTGATTGTCACATGACTGATGACAGACATCACTCTCTGCCTGGATTTCTGCCCTCTCTCCTGGCACCATCATTGTGATCTCTTCACCTGCCTAAGTCAAGCCCACCTCACAGGCCCTGAGCGTGAAAATGGGTTGAAAAGCCCAGGTTTTATCATTGCCATCACATCCATCCTCCACCTAAATTCCAAGCATTTCCAGCACTGAGGCAGCAAGCTGTGATGCAGAAGCATACACTGAGCTTCTAGTTTTGCTGAACTAGAAGTGACCCTGATGTTTTCCCTGTTGCCAGTGGTTTCCACGGTCCCAGGGAATGTGGAGACTTTTCTCAAACCTTCCTCTCCCTTCCACCCACAGAGAACTCCTCCATCCTTGCCCACTTTCCCCCAGGCTGTTCAGCACCCTGGCCTTGCTCTGGGGCTGTGCTCTTTTCACAGCTGAAGCAGGGTAGAGCTGCTTGGCCTGCTGAGATGCCTTTGGTGCAGGGTGAATGAGCTGGGGCTGGTGCCTGCTGGTGAAGGTGCCCACCTCCCTCCACCTCTTGGATACAGTGATGTCTTCTTGCTTGCTGTGCAGAAAAGTGGGGGCAGATTACTTGGCACTTTGTTTGCACCATCTGCAGAGGAAAGAGAATTTTAAAAATAAATTTAAAGCGTAGAATAATAGTGGATTTCAGCACTCTTGCCACAAGCACTGCCTTGTTCTTTTCTGTTTCCTGGCCTACCCCTCACATGCCAGCTTCTCTGCTGGCATCCAAGTGCAAGAAAGCAGCTGCCTGGCCTTTAGCTCCTGTCCTGCCCAGAGCCAGCAGCTCCATGTCCTTCAGTGAGTTTTGGGACAGGGATTAATTCCTTGAGCCCTGCTAGGGAAGAGGTGCTGGTTTTGCACCCTGCACCTTGTCCTGTGGAGCCTGGCTCAGCATCTGCCAAGTGTCTGAGCCCACCCAGGGGATGCACCTGCCCTTCACCATGGGGTGAGCATTCACTCTGCACTCCCTGGGGGTGTTCCAGCAGGAGAAGCTGTGCTGGGGGCTCTAAAGGGCAGAGATGCCAGCCTGGCCCCTCTGTTCCTGCAGGGCCAGACAGAGGCACTTGTGTGCCCTGTGCAGGCCTGCCAGGGAGGGAAGCCAAGCAGCCACGTTATCAGACTCACACAGACCTTTCCCATCTGGCTGCTTTTCTGAGGAGGGATCCAGAGTCCCTGCAGGTGCTGGCAGCCATGCCAGGAGGTGCAGCTGATCTGCTTGCAGGGTCTCAAGCTGCCTCCCCCAGCCCAGGCTGGTGCAGCCCCTGCAGCACCTGCAGCCCCTTTCCTCACCTCAGTTACAAAGGTGGAGCTGACAGGCAGTGCTGAGATTTGGGTTGGCTCAGGCAGCTTGAGCTGTGTTGCAAAAGGCTGGAGACACAAAGCTCAGCCTGGGTCTGGATCTGAGTCCTGGTCTGAGCCCAGAGCACAGAGGATGGAGAGCTGGTGTGCAGTGACAGAAGGATGCACAAGATCCTTGATGCTCTAAAACCACCAGTTCTCTCAACTGCTGTGAGGGCCAGTCCTCTCTGAGTCCTCCCCCCAGCCCTGCTGAGCTCTGCCAGGGATGTCCTGGCAGACATGGGCTGTGCCAGCGCTGATGCTCTTTGTCCTCCCCACAGCCATTGTCCGTGTGCCCCTGGCAGCACAGGGAGGTGAAGGGGGAGCTGCCCACCAGCCTGGGTGGAGCTCAGAGTGAGCCCCTTCCCGTGGTGGGGTCAAGCTCTGTCTGCAGAGCCACTGAGGCTGGGCCAGCACATTCTCACATCCCCTGTGTCTCCCAGTCTCAGGATCTTTTCTGGTCGCTGTGACCCCAAGAAATGTTAAAAGTCTCTTTTCCCAGCCTGAGTGCTTGAAGAATGAGTCGGAGCTCTTCAGTTCTCGGTCTCAAGGTTGTTTATTGTTTCTTATCTATAACAAATTTTTTCCTGCCCTGATGAGGTCCATCCAGCAGGGCAGCTCCAGGTACTCTGCCTGCCCCCAGGGCAGGGTTATGTCTTTATACGAAAAATTACCTGTACAATGTTTACAATTGCTTTCCAATGCCTATCACCTGTGTTAGACAGTGAGCTTCTACTCTAAACCAATCTGTAAGTGCCACCATCACAGCAGAAGATGGAGGCCAAGAAGAAGAAGCAGAAAGGCTGGACACACCCAGTTCCCTCCATCTTGCTCCCTGAACCCCCATACCAAAAACCCCAAAATCTACTTTTCCACCCCATGATAACTTCACTATTATTCTACCTAAACTGTTGTAGCTTGCTGATCTTCATCTAAGGTTGGTAATTTGCTCCACGGGTCATAATCAAACCCACAGGTGTTCTGGCCTCTGTGCCAGGGCTTCTGAGCCCCCTGGCAGGGTCCTGGCAATCCAGGACAGCCAGAGGGATGTCCTGGGTTCCCACATCCCAGAGCTCTCCCCCTCCAGCTTCTGGGAAGGGCTGAGCTAAGTGGGTGCCCCCCCCCCCCCCATTGTCAGCCCCTCTTGCAGAGCTGTGGGGCTGGGCCTGGCTGTGCTGGGAGGTTGGGCTGGGCTGCAGCCCTGCCCCTGCCTGCAGATGCTCCTGCAGGGCTCAGGAAAGCAGCAGTCCCTGAGTGCCTGCAGCTTGCTTAGTCCCTGGCACATGGGGAGGGGTGCTGGCTCCTGGAGAGCTGTTCCAGGACACATTTCCAGGCCTGGGAGATGGGAGTGTTCCTCCCTGATGGATGCAGTTTGTTTCAGAGGTGATGGAGCTCTTGCTGCAGGAGCAGACCAAAGCTGGTGGGCAAAGGGGCAGCCAGGCTGGTGAAGCAGAACATTTGGAATGTTTTTCATTCCAGCTCTCTGCAGCCCCTGCCTTGCCAGGGGCTGCTCTCTGTTTTCAGTTAGCATGGTAACTGCATCAGGACAAGTAAACAAGCTTTCCAAGGATTCTGCAGGAGCCAAGGCAGCTCTGGCCATCGTGGTCGTGTCCCTGGGGACAGTGGTGCTGGGGGATGCTGATGCTGTGACACAGCTGCTCCCACACCTTGACCTTGGGGATCCTCAACACCTTCTCTCAGGAGACTGAGCCAGGGGCTGGCTGTGGAGAGGGAGAGAGCAGCCCCCAAAGGCATCCTTGGAGAGCAGGACTCTGCTCTCAGTCTGGGCTGGACACTCCAGCAGGGTTCTGCATGGATTTCCTGCTCTTTTCTCCTTCCATCTTCACCACAGACGCAGGACAAAGCATCATGAGGAGTTAGAGGAGGAAACAGAGCAGAGCACTCAGAACCACCAAGCCCTGTCTTTCATGGCACCCCACTACTCAGAGAGCTGTGAGTGCCAGACCCTCTGCTTCCCTATCCTGGCCTGGCTCCTGTCCTGAATATATTTTTACATTTTGTGGCTCTCAGAGGTTTTTAAATTTAATGGGTTCCTCTTTTTTCTTTCCTCCTTCTTATCACCTGAGCTGGATCCTCTCTGAGCTGCTGCCAGCTCCAGGGATTACAAGTGAATAATTTACGTCTGATGGCACATTTGAAGTTTAAGAAAAGGAAATGGCAAGTGGAGCCTGCTCCTCATGCCTGCCCCAGAGCCACGGTGCAGGCTGCTGCTGTTCCTCCAAAGGCAATTCCAAGGATTCCCTAAGGAGCCATGTTCTGCACATGACATGGCCCTGCTTGGGCACGGCCATCCAGCTCCTGGCAGCCTGGAGCTGAGGAGCAAAGGGCCCAATTTCACCCAGCTGCCCTTCCAGGCTCCTGCCCTGCCAGGAGGCAGCTCCCAGCACCAGCTCGAGGATCCCCATGGGTGCCAGGGCTGACCCAGCCCGGGCCAGGAGGGTTCCCTGCCAAACCAGGCTGTGCCCTGGCAGCCCTGGCAGGAAGGGAAGGGGCAATGTGCCCTGCTGGAGCTGCTGGGGGTGCCTCGAGGGCCAGCAGCCTCTTGTCTCTGCTGTCTCCAGTGCAGGGGCAGGGAGGAGGGATGGCTCCCTCACACAGCACACACCTCTGCCTGACCCACACAGGGGCTGGGCAGAGAATCCCTCCCACAGCCAGGGGTGTGCTGCCACCGATGGGCTCTGGGCTGGGCTTTCAGAATGCCAGGCTCGTTGCTCATTCTCAGAGCTGGGGCCACAGGAAGATGCTCCAGGAAATTATTTTTAACTCCCTGCGATTCGCTCTTCAGAGCTAAGTCACTTTTATCAGCGCTGGTTCAGCCCCAATGAAGGCAATCTTTCCTCATACATACACTTCTCTCTGCAAGGTGGCTCTGACAAAATTTAAATATGAACTTTAGTGGTTTCCAGGAGCTCTTGGAAGAACTAACAAGCGTATCACAGGGTCCAGCATTAAATCCTTCCCTGCTGGGATGCAGTAGAGAACGGAAACTGTCAGGCAGTTTGAGATCCACTTAGCAATTAGTGCAGATGAAAGAAGCACTAACGTGAAAGCCCTGGTCTCTGTGCTGCTGGTGGGAGGAGGAAAGGAACGTGTAAGAGAAACATAACAAAATGCGACTGTGTATCCCACCAAACAATGAATCATTTTAACATTTCCAATCCTTTTCGAGCAAGCAGAAACAGTCGATCAATATGTGACAGAATTAAAGACCTGCAGTAAAACCTTGGAGCTGAGGATCTGGGAGAATTCTGAGCACAGACTGATCTGTGAAATTCTGCATATGGCAATAGCACACCAGGAAAGACCAGCATATGTACAAGAGCCAGGAGCTGCAACAGAACAAGTCTGCTGGGCAAGGAGGCTTCTCTGCCCACCCAGAGGAACATCCACTGCAGAGGAAAAATCATCACTGGCAATGGATATGCAGCAGCTACAGAAAGCAGGAGTATTTCCCAGAAAACTCAAAGTTACAACAAACATGGCCCTAAGCCATATCCTTGTAAAAGCCTGCGAAAATGTGATTCAGAATGTGTATTCATAAAAGCTGCAGCCATAGCCTTGGCTCTGGAGGATTTTGGACCAGTAAGAGCATCTCATAGCCTTTACATCCTGAAGTGGTGAAAGCAGCCAAGAGGTGCCATTCCATGAGTGTGCCATAGCTAACTTCAGGAAAATGACAATTCCAAGGTGGGTTAGGAGGACAGTATGCCTGGGAAAAGGAAAGGCAGGCGTACAACAGCTAAACTGGTGACTACTTAATTATGTGCTCAAGGGACATGATGGACTGTGTTTGAGTCTATTCTAAAAATATCTATACTGGACTGTTTGAAATGCAGTAGGGAAGACACAAGTACACAGTTTGGAAATACAAATATTTTTAGAAAGTTAGGATCATTCTTTGGATCCTGGTAATTGAGTGAGCATAGGAGCCCCACATGATGCACTTACAGCATATCTTTGGCAGGTTCAGATTCCTGCAGCTGCACTTTGGAAAAGCTGTAGAACCCTGTCAGATACTCACAGAAACCTGCTAGTCACAACAGCAGGACAATAAATGGCACAAGGAAAATGCAACTTTAAATTCAGTGCAGTGGGACTGCCATGGGATGAAGGAAGCCAGGGCTGCATATTCACATATATTGCCAGCTAATTTAACAGTGGTGGAGGCTGAGCAGGATTTGAGTCAGAGGGAACAGGGCATGATGAAAGATAAGCAGAGCTGGGGCTGACGCTGCACCTCCTAGATGTAGGCACTGAACCAATGCCCTTGGCTACAGGAGGGCTTTGCTGGTCCTTCCCAGCCACATCATGGTGATCTTCCCATCCCAGCCTGCCAATCCTTCCCAGGGCTGCACTCAGCCCTGGTGTGCTCCAGCAGTGCTCACATCACTCTTCCTTTCTGGGATGTGAGTCCAAAGACCATCCTAGTAACAGAAATAAACAACTGCTTTCCAGCTTACAGCCTCTCCACTGCTTTCTGCAGCCAGACTTGACTTTCACTGCACCACAGTTCTGTAATTATCACAGGAAGATTACAATTGCTTTGAACCTCATTTTTCTCTGCCTTTGGCTGACCTCAGGGCTACAGAAGAGTGAGTGAGAGAGAGAGTGTTTGTGTGCCTGCCTGTGTGTGGACTGGGGAGAGAAGAACAAAGGGAGGCTGTATCATGGTCCTCCTGCCAGTTAGCCCTGGTCCTAAGCTTTCCATCTAGCTGGTATTCTTGGAGGCAACCTGGACTTGATGGCCCCAACCTCTGCCTTTCCTCATTTTCTTTGCCCTGTCTTTTTTATATTGCATATCTAGGGCATAGCTTCAGTTATCTCTGCATCTAGATGTAAATCTTGGGAGCAAACAATTTGGAATAAGTCCCTGTGCCACTGAAGGGAGGGCACTTTGTGAACACATCCCACAGCAGGGGCAATTCATCTGCCTGCCCATTAGCAGAGCCAAGTACTTGTCAATGGGCTTTCTTCAGTCTGGGCCTGGACCAGCAAAGCAAATGTTGAATGACTGCTACAAATAACTGCCCCAACCTCCAATTTTTATAGGCAGAGTGGCAGCATTTCACGCTGGGCACAACAAGCAGTGGAGATGACAGCTCAAAGCCAAATAGACATCACAGAGCCAGTACAGATGTGATTTATTAAAGAAATGTCTGGATTGCAGAGGAAGCAGAAAGGTGTACCTTGAAAGGAACCTTTAACGCCTATGAGTGAAAAGGAACAAGGGCTGGGAAGGAAGGGAAGCTGCCAGGGGCAAAAGCTAATGGGCCTGGTCCTGGGGTGTGCTGTCAGCAGGGGACGCGTGGCTGCCAGCCTAAGGGTAAGCTGTGCTGCTTCATCTGGAGGCATAAAAGCAAGAGCTGAGTAAAAGGGCTGCCCAAGCTGAGATGAGAGGCAAGAGAGTGCTGCTGGGGAAGGGAATAACCCCAGGCTGCCACAGGGGACTGACATTCTTCACTGGTTAGTGTGGAGAAACCAGTAACCACACACCCGTGTCAGCAGGGCACGCTGCATTCTGCACCTTCCCAGGTGGGACTCCAGCTCCCACCTGGTTGTCCAGACCCAGTTCCTGAGTTGCCAAGTTCTGACCAGATCCCCCATCCATCCCTTCTTTCCCAGTGTGCCAGCACAGCTGCTCCAGGCTGGTTCCATGCCTTGGTTCCCCCATCACTGCAAACAGGCCTGCCCTGTGCAAGGACACGTGTCCAGGTCCCAGCAGCTGACCAGGCCCTTCCAGCTGGACATGCTCAGGCCAGGCTGAGGAACTTCTGGGGGGAGCCTTAGGCCTTCCCTTTCCCATGCTGTAGTCCCCACTGCCCAGCCTGTCCTCCTGTGCCAGCGCCCTGCAGGGACAGTGCCAGCACATGCTGTCCCCAGCCCTGGAGCCACTCTGAACTGCAGAATCTGCTGCATTAGGTCGATTTCAAGAGCCCCTCCAGGTCAGTTAGCAATTACCTGCACCAGATACACGCTTGGAAAGGAGCTTCTGATCTCTTCAATGCACTCGTTTTCCTCTTTCAATTTCAAATTCGCCTCACTGGAAATAGGCACTTCAGCCTCTTTTACAGACCATGGTAAATTAGGATTTCGTCCAGTTCTGTTGGTTCTGCTGATACAGATGTTTTCCTGTGCAGAGGCAATGCCATGGCCAATCTGAGGTGTGTCCAGACCCTTCCTGTTCAGCCTCTTCCAGCTGAGCCTGTGGGTGATGTCTGGTACTGAGTGCTCCTGCACAGACCACAGGCCCTTGCATGTGCTGAGATGGACACCCAAAGCTCCTGTTGTCAATTCAGACTGGTGCTCCGTGCTGTTGAGACACGGTCAGTGAGGAATACCTTCCTTTGAAGAGTCAGCTGAAATGAAAATTTCCAACTGCACACTCCAGTCTTGTCCTGGAAGGGAAAGGGCTGGAAAGAAGAAAATCCAGGGTTTTTGCATGTGTCCTTATCATTGTGCTGAAACCTGACTGCCATCCACTTGTCACAGAGACATTTTCCACAGTGACATCCTTCATGCTGAGCTCTGCCAGCACTGCACAGGTCACACTGTGGGACTGCTGCAGCTGGCTCATTCTGCTGCTCAGCTGAGAGAGACACATCCCCTGCCTGTGCCCCAGCACATGCTCCCAAGGGAAGGGAGGCTCACCCATCCTGCAGCTGCTGCATCTGCAGCACTCTCTGGGGCCACCCCCTGTGGTCCCCTGGCAGGCTCAGCTGGCTGCAAGCAGGCACAGGCTGCTGGGAGGGGGCCTGGCAGTGTTCTGCTGGCCTCGTCACAGGGCACCCAGAGCCTGATGGGGTCATGCAGAGCCCTCTCCCAAAACTGGGGTTCAGTGCTCAGAGGCAGAAGCAATTTTACATAAAGTTCAATTAAATATTTGCTTTATAATTGCGCAACAAATTATTCATAAAGGCATTGGAATCTAATCACAAGGCTGACACCGTGGAGTCTGCAAATGACACAGTACTCAGAGAGAATAAAGATGGGGGGAGCTGCCAGGCTGTGGTGACAGGCAATGCCTGAATCTGTGGGGCAGTGGGAATGTTCCCAGAAAAGGATCCACAGCAGCACAGAAGAACCTCAGCAAGGCAGGGTGGTTTGGCTGACTGAGTAGGGTGACGTGAGAAATGGCTCTGGGCAAGAGTTTGGGGCATTTGGCTCAGGTGTGCCCAGCAAACAGGGCAGTGCTGGGGCTGTGTCCCTCCCAATCATGTTTTGTCACCTCAAACTTCATGTGGACACGCTCTGTGTCGTGTTACTGTGTCCCCAGGTCTGCAGGACTTGTGTGAGCACAGGACTGCTGCCTTCAGCTCATGCCCCTATTTCCAGCAGGAATCATGGTACTGCACCTTTTAAGGGGTGCAGAACCTCTCCCAAACCATGGGCTATGAAGAAAGCCATGTGGTACAACCTGCCTGTGGAGTCCATCCTAAACCATCCTAAACCAGAACAGCAACCAAGTAAAGGCAGGAGGCAATCAGGGCAGGTAACAGGGCATCCCACAGTGCAGCCCTCCAGAGACAGGCAGTGTCTCTGAGACAAAGATGAGCAGCTGACCAGAGGTAGCTGAAAACCTCAATGGAGCAAATGTGACCTCCCAGGGACCCTTTGCAGGGAGTGTGTCAGGGGGACTTGCTCCCAAGCATCTGCCATGGCACCCTGAGCTGCAGCTCTGTGAGCAAAGCCCTCTCTGCCAGTCCTGACATGCAGTGTTCAGCTCCTTCCACAGTGAATTTTGTAGGGCAGCAGACTGAATCCTGCCCCCAGGAAGAGCGAGGCTGCTGGCACTGAGCTGTGTGCATCTCTGTTGTTCTGCTGAGAGGAGCTGGGGTGTGCTGAGGGAGTGAACACAGCTCTGCAGGACAGCTGCTGAGCCCAGCAGCCACTGCAGCCAGGGGTCTCTTTGCCTAACAAGTGCACACCCTGCCCAAATTCTGTCCCCTGCTGTCATTCTGGGCAGTGGGCTGCAGGCTGCCCTTGTCCTGCCAGGGAGAAACCCTGCAGGGCACCCAGTGTTAGGAAAGCTCTGACTGACAGGGGAGCTGGATCCTGGACAGAGCTGGACTGGAGATGGATTGCCTGCCTGCCAAATGTGGACATTAGACAGGGAGTTAGATTAATGGGAGATGGCTCTGCCAACAGAGAGGTGAGTCACAAAGCTTGTCCTGTGCTGAATCTGTTTCTCCAATAGGGAAGGAGTAGGAGGATTTAGCAAGATTAATCTCTCACAGAGTTGTGAGAATAGCCAAGATTCATGGGCTTCTCAGCAACAAATTTCCAAGTAAGCAGACAGCACTTGGGCTTGCTCCATGTGACACAGCACAGATCTGCGCTGGTAACTCTGGAGTTTCCTGGTCACAGGTAAGATCGACCAAACTCCTGTGCTCACACATAGTCCTGCACAGCACAGGCTGCACAGGAGCACCAAGCAAAGCAGCTTGAAAGCATCAATTCCCTCAATTTCCCTGAAGTGGTCTGCAGCTGCTCTACCCAAAACAAACAATGCTGGACCTTGCACAGAACACAAGAAGGAGCTGAGAAGGAACTCCTTTTGGCAGCTGAGAGGAGCTGGTGACACATCAGCTGGAAGAGTTTGCCAGGTCTCTGCCAGGCCTGCATGAAGGCAGAGCAGGAGCAGGGTTGGACAAGAGCCAGAGCACCTTTCCTGGTGTGACCAGCACTTCCCTGTGGATAGCAGCTTGTGATACAGCACTGACACACCTGGCAGGACCTGTTAGAGATGGGGAACGGAGAATAGGTTGGTCACAGCTATTTTTTGGCAGATGATGGGGAGCTCTCAGGCACCCCTGTATCTACCCCCTGCAGAACTCCAGGAAGTCTCCAGGAAGGAGAATGAAGCCAGGAAAATGAGATCTTGGTAAATGGGTTTTATATTGTGGTAAATGGATTTTATGTTGTGTTTTAAGGAGCTGTGGAGAGAAAAATCTCAGCGCTAGTGAAACAGAGATTTTTTTGGAAAAGGAAGATTTCCATTCCATGTTGGGAGTCCTGTTTCTTTCTGATATTTCTTCAGTTGTTCATGTCATGGCTCTTCAGTCTGAGCAGTTTTACAAATGTGTTGTGGAGATGAAAGCACCAGGGAAAGCTGCTCAGGATCAAGTTGGAAAAGCTTTTAACTTTCAACTCCTTACAGACAAAAGCACAGAGAGGAAGGGGGGAAGTGCAAAGACTGGGAAAAGGAAGAGGAAGAAGCAAAAAGAGATAAGGAGAATAGAAGAGTGAAAGGGACAGAGCAGAGAAGACAAATCACAACAAGAAAAGGAACAAGGCACCAGCAGAAAGAAAGGGAGAGATAGGGAGAGAACAAAGCAAGGGGCCTGGAGCTCAATGAGATGGGGAGAGTATAACAGAGTAAGGGAACAGTGCTGCAGGTAGAGGAAAGCTAAAAAATACAAAAGAGCTATTTAAACACTGGGGTAAAGCAATGATGAGAATAAGAGAAAAAGAGAAGTCAGATGAGGACTAAATTCTCATGGAGATAAAGGGGATGGCAGCAAAGTCAAAGGATAACCTGTCCATCCTTCTGTCACTGCACATACAAGACATGACATGAAAGTGACATGTCAGCTTCTCAGAGGGGCGGAGGCACAGCTGTGGAGGCTGCATTCAGTGGTCATGGGGAGCCACAGCAGTGACCATGTCACGGGTGGTCCTTAGTTCTCCTGCTCTGCCTCCTCCATCTCTCCTTCCCCGTGGTGGCTCCTGGCCGTGTGACCTGGCATGCTCTGAAGCACCACTGATTTTGGGTGTCATGGAAGGTCATAAAGTGTCATAAAGTGCCTCATTGTGGTGCTCTCCAGGGCTCCTCTGGGAGCTGGCTGGGACAGGCTGCCTGGCCTTACCAGCACCTGCATGGCAGCAGCAAGAGGGCATGGAATCATGGAGTCACAGGATGGTTTGGGTTGGAAGGCACCTTTAAAGGTCAGCTAGTTCAACCCATGTGTGATAAGCAGGGACTTCTTCAACGAGATCAGGAATGGAGCTGCTGTGCCACAGGGGTGGGGGCAGTGGGAGGAGAGACAAATCATCTTTGTCTTCAGAACAAGAGGGTCTTAGCAAAAACAGGCTGGAAAAGGGCACCATGACTACAGACAAGTACTGGGACCATCTCCTCCCAGTGTCACACCAGTTTATTGGATGCTTCCAGCCAGGTGGGCTCAGCTCCACCTGCACTGTGCGAGGTGACCTCTTGGCTGTCCCAGGGAAAGGATCTGGGTGTCCCCAGTGCCAGTGTCCTAGCTGGCACAAGAGCCTTGCAGGTGTCCCAGGGCCAGATTGGCACTGAGCACACGGTCTCTGTTTGCAGACTGTGTTGGCAGTGCAGCAGCTGTGCTCCAGGCTTTGCTCCTTTCCCTACAAGAGCATCAGGCTCAAGTGGGATCCACTTTGGCAGCAGTGCTTGCAGCTGGCAGGTCTCTCAGTCTCACACTGGGATTGAGGACATTTCTAGATGCTTCTTGTCTGAAGGGGCTGATGTGGAGCATTTCCTGGGATGTCTTGAGGGTCCCCTTGGCCTTTGAGGATGGGAGTCATGCAGCAGTAGGATGGTGGGAAGCCTTGTGCCAGCCAGTGCAAAGGTGGGAAATAAAGCTGCCAGAGCTGCTGCTGGATCTGGATCCTGCTCATCTTTTGGTCCTGGAAAGGAAGAGCCACTCCTCCTGGATCCATGCTGTGCTTATAAGCCTCTCTTTTGCTTTCCCCTCACCTCTCTCTCACCTTCAGGGCACCTGAACAGGAAGCACCAGATCCTGTTTGTGGATAACCTGCTACTGGGTTATACTGTTTCTTGACCAAATTGGCCAAACAGAGGATTTTTTTGTCTTGTACACAAGGTGCTGTACAAATGGAGCAACACAGCATTCCTTCCTCTGGTGTTCCCTTGTGTTCCTTTCAGGGCCAAACTCCAAATAACAGAGAATGCTGTGGACATAGGAGAGCATTTTCTCCTGGTAAGATGTGAGTGTCTGGGCAGTGGAGACTGGGAAATGTCCCACTGGAGTCTGTTTGCCTGAGCTGTGACTAAAACCTGACTTGCAAGAGCAGATTTATCCATCCTCAAATACAGTGCTGCAGCCTCACCAGCCTTGAGCTTCCTCCTGCTTCCATCTTCCACTGGCCCAGAGTGGTCTGCACACCCAGCATCCTGCTGCTGGTGTGTGACTCTACTGCAGGCAACAACTGTGCTGCCACTTCTGCCCCTGCACCCTCAAATGCTGCTGGGCCAGGACAGTGCCCACCATGCTTTGAGCAAGACTCTGGAGAGGCACCAAAGAGCTGAGGTGAATGTGAGGATGCCAACAGCCACGGTGCACAGAGTGGGAGGGGGTCTGACAGCCCCAGGCTCAGCCCCAGAGATGCCCAGAGCCCCTGACAGAGCTCCTGCCACGATGCCACTGGGCCATCAATGTCTGGCACCGCTCGAAGGCAGCAGAAGAGTGGGCTGGGGTCTCTCTGATGCCTGGCACCCCGGCTCAGTCTCGTGCTCCACGCACTGAGTCACATCTCAGCACCGGGCACAGGAGGGTTGGCCCTGACCTGGGGGTGGCCAGCTCTGCCCCTGCCCCTGTCCGCGCCCCGCTCCCGCCCCCGGGGCGGCCGGCAAGGCACCGGGGCGGCGGAGGCGATGCGGGCACCGGGGCGGGGGCAGCGCGGGGTGCGGAGCGGAGCCGAGCCGCGGGCAGAGCCGGGCCGAGCCGAGCCGGGCCGAGCCGAGCCGCCCCCCGGGGGCCGCGGAGCCCGCGAGGTCGCGGGGCCGCATCCCGGGACCGGGCGGGTCCCCAGGGCGGGTCCCTGGGGGAGGCCCCGGGGCCAGCCCGGGGCGCGGACCCGGCGCTGCATTCTCAGAGTCTCCAGCAGAGGCTGGGCTGGGCTGGGCCGGGCCGGGCAGGGCTGGGCAGGGCTGGGCTGGCGGGGAAGGAGGGGAGGCAGGCAAGGAGCGAGGGGGAGGAAGGCGGCTCTCGCCGCACATGCAGCCCCCGCCGCGCTCCCGCCGCCCGCGCCCCGCCTGCGCCCTGCCCGCCCGGTGCCAGCACCGGCTCCGCTCGCCGCCGCCGCCGCTCGGGGCTCCGCGCTGCTGCCGGGGCTGCGATCCGCTCCGTGCCGGGGCGCAGGAGCTGCGCTCCGCTCCGTGCCCGGCTGCCCGGGCTGCCATCCGCTCCGTGCCCGGCTGCCGAGGCTGAGATCCGCCCCGTGCGCCGCTGCCGGGGCTCCGCTCCGCTCCGTGCCCGGCTGCCGAGGCTGCGCTCCGCTCGGTGCCCGGCTGCGGGGGCTGCCGGGGCTCCGCTCCGCGCCGGGGCCGCGCCGGCGGGGGCCGTGCACGATGCCGCGGGAGGCCGAGCGCCCGGCGCGGGGGAGCCGCCGCGGCCGCCGCCCCAGGTAAGAGCCGGCGCGGGCGGGGGCTCGGGGGGCGGCGGGGGAGCCCAACTTCTCCGTCCCTCGCCGCGCCGCAAACTTTGCCGCCGCTCGGCGGGGCTGCGGCGGGCGCTCCTCGCGGGTGAGCGCGGGCTCGGCCCGGCCCCGGGGTCGCCGCCGCCTCGGGCCGGGCGGTCCCGGGGTGCCCCGGAGTGCCCCGGTCTCCTTGGTGCCGGCGGGTGAAGCCAGAGGTTTGGTGCCTCCGGCGCGGCCGTGCCAGCCGCGGGTCCGAGCACACCCTCCAATTAAAACAGTCTGGTGCTTGAAGAGCTGCAGCTCCTTTTTAAACCGGTGGTATCTTAAAACATCCTCTTCGGGCTCCTTCCTACCCAAGATCCATCTCCCCATTTCTCTCGCTGAGACCGGAGCTCTCGTACCCATTCCGTGCCCATTCCGCACGGAATTTGCTTTGGGCGCGTGTGGATGCGTGCCTGCTATGCCCGAGGAACCCAGCGGGAGCCCTTCGAGCCGGCCGGGTAACATCTCCCTTCACAGAGCCACATTTTTTTCTAACAACAAACTAAAAATAACTGTTCTAAAACTAGCACTTTCCTCATTTAAAATGTGGTTCCCAACTGGCTGTGCACAGGCCTTCTGGGAGCGGGATCTGCAGCCGCATCCGCTCCCTGCGTGCCCTGGCCCAGCGCTGCCGCGCCAGGTGCCGCTCACCCGCCCTGGGCTCCCGCGGGCACTGCCGTGGGTCTGGGAGTGCAGCGATGCACTCGATGCCTCTTCGTTTTATTTTGGTTTCTGACAGTTCTAACATCCTGCACAGTCTGGGGACATCTGCCCTGTGTTCTCCTCTTACCTGGTTTTATGCATGAGCAAGACCAGTTGCAGGGGTGATGGTGTAGGCAGCGGCGAGGAGGGGCAGGCTCGGGAGTTCAGACTTAACTTCATGAGACAGTGCAGTGCACCCCAGGGAAGCCTTTGGACCTGAGAGGGCTACGGAGAATGGGTGGGTGGGTGGCTCCGCAGAGCTCTAGTTCTCCAGAGCTTGTTTGCATGGCCTGAGGAAATAAATGGGGGAATGTGCCTCTCTGTTCCTGCTCCTGGGCTGGTCCTTGCGCTGTTAAAATGCTGTGTGTTGCAACACAGGCTTGCCTACCACTGAGGAAATCTCAGCTCATGACTGTTTCTTTGGGACCTGTTTCTGTCTCTTCAGGGTACCCAATGCACAGAGCATGGCTGAAGCCTGCAGTCTCTGTACTCACAGATTGCTCAGAACCTGGGCTTTGCCATGTTTTCCCTATGAGGCTGATGAATGCTCTCCACTTCTTTCAAGAGCTCTGGGTAATGAGTATTTGCAGCAAACAATTATCAGGGTTGGAGATCATTGTCCTGGTACATCAGTTTTTAAATGCTGAAAATAAATTGTTTCTCTGGCTTTAAGTCTGAGACGGTTCCTCTGTGCTGGTGCTGTGTTTGTTTGTGTTCAAGGCCAAAAGGTGGTTGTGCTGCTCATTGATGAATTCCCTGAAATGTTGACAGTACCCTGAGAGCAGCACAGGGTAGAGCCCGCTGAAATCTAAATAAGGTGGCCCAGATTCTGTGCTGACTTCTGTCTCACGTACGTCTCTGCTCCAGTGAGGTGAGGGTCAGATCAAGTGAGGTTTGGTCTCTGTATGAAATGCCGGCTGCCGAATAATACAGTGCTGAAATTGGTGGGCTCATGAAAGAAAAAGTATGTGCTGTTTCATAGGTAAAAAAGCCAGTTTTGTTCCTTCTGGGAAAAAAAAAAAAAAGCCCTTTGCTTTTTGGTGCATTGACACTCTATAATATGATATGGTGATTTCATACCTGTGACAGACAAGTGGCTACTGGAACAAGGTCAGTTTTAAAACTCTTTTTCAAAAGAAGCTAGCAGGCCTCCAGAAAAAGAAAAAAAGGAAAGAAAAGGTTGTCTTTGGGTTAAGAATAACAGTTAAAATCCTATTCTTCCTAGCTCCATCCCAAAAAATACTATATTTTCATGATTTAAATGTCATGTTTGAACAAGTCATAGTTCTTTCTTGTGTTAAAGGATTATGAGAAAAGGGTCACAATTTACTGTTTGTTGTTTATATTGTCTGGTCAGCTTTTGGGCTTTTTTTTTTTTTTGCACATTAAAATTAATACTGAGCTAGCAAGGCTTTTTTTGTAGCAAATTTTACTTTTGTACTCATAATCACTATCCCATAGCAGTAAAATTTGGCTGGAAATGTTGCAGAGGGAATGTTTGTTTATTTGAAGTCCCTTTTTCAACCCACAGACTTTATTTCATTAGAAGGATTAGATTGTTCATGAAAGCTTTGAAACAAAACTGGACTTCAGGTGAGATTTAATCTGCTGTTATTCCTTTAAAGTACAATTACGTATTTTTTCAAATAATTAGTTTTTATATTTTAAAAGCCCACATTTTAAAAGCAAAGGAAAGCAGTTTGAAAAAGAAATGGTGTGGTGACACTTGGGTTCTTCTGACATCATGTCGCTGAGGAGTATTCGTGCATAAGGATACAGCCATGTATGAATTTGTGCTGTTATCTTTTAACCATGTGGTTATGCAACTGTGTTTGGGTTTACAAGCAGTGACACTTCTCTGCAGATAAGTCCATGCATATCCCGAGGCACAGGCCATTTTGAGTGATCTGCTTTCTTGAAAAATTACATGTAAAGATGAGGTGGGTGTGAATCCCAAGCAGATTGCTTGCCCGAGGTTGTAGGTGGACACGGTGTACAGCTCCTTGCTGTTCTCAGGATCTCTTTTGTCTCTGCCACCGGTCTATCCCATGGTGTTTCTTTGTGGAAGGGGTGCCCAATGGGGAGGGATCAGGCCAGCTTAGCCTCAGGCTGTTTGTTGCTCTGGGAATGCCCTCAGCAGCCCGTGCTCTTGGCTCTGCAGGGAGCAGGGTCCCTCCCCTGTGTCACCTTGCTCCCAGGTGTGTGGCAGTCCTGGGCTGCAGGTGAGGGCACAGAGCTCTGTCCTTTGGCTTGGCTGCTGCAGCATTCTCAGGGCTCATGCCTGCATGTCCCTGTGAGCTGTGCCACTTGGGAAGTCCCTGCTCTGCTCCAGCAGAAAAGCCAACTCTTTGGGGCTGGATTTTGACTGCAAATTGCTGCAGACTTGGAGTGTGGGGTTGGACTTGGACTCAGCCGTTTCACCCAACACGAGCTGGGTGTCCACTGCCTCTCAGCTCTGTGGGACATCTGTCTCTGCAGTTGTGTCCAGCTTGTGGGTTAGTTTCTGCTCTGGAGAGCTGGGGAGGGCTCAGGCATGGGGCTCTGCTCCTGCTGGCAGCCACTGCAGAGACCAATCCTCCCAGTTAGTTCACAGTTTCCTTTTCATTTAGTCATCACTTTCTATTATTTGCGAAGTCCATAAAAGGAATATAGCACATTACAGTAATTTTCAATTTTATCCTTTGCTACAACTCTGCTTTCAGAGTCTAGTCCAAACCTTACTTTAGCCTGGCTCTGTATCTCTTGCATTTCTCTTTCTTTTTACTGTCTTTAGTGCTGTGGCAGGAAGAAGGGAGTTCTGTTTTATCCTGTTGGGGAATGCTTGTTGGATGGCATTTTTGTGCTGGCTCTGGGTACCAAAAGTGGATCTTTCTCCAGCAGTGTCTGTCTTTAGTTACCCCACAGGGCTGGCTGGGATGCCTGCAGAGGGTCTAGGTCTAGCTGTGGGTCTTCTTGGTGATGCTGTTCCTCAGATCCTCTTGCAGTATGGTTGGAATTCTTCTTGCAAATGGATGTCTCAGCTCTTTGCCAGTGTTACAGCACCTTCTTCTGAGGGCCTGTGGGACACTGTGGGTGGGCCTGAGCAAGTGGTTGTGGGGCCCACAGCAGCCCCAGAGCTCCCTTAGCTGTTGATGATTCCTGGTGCCTGTGCAGCAAAGGGAGGTGCAGGACTGTGCTGGGAGGTGGGAGCACAAGGAGAGACTGTTCACAGCATGGGGGCTGTCTGGGGTGCCTGTGCCTCGGAGGCTGGGCATGGCTTTTGTGTTCAAACAGGTTCCCAGGTGCTGTCTCAGCTGCTTCCACACTGCTGACCCAGCCTCGGTGGTGGTGAGGGCACACACCAGAGTCAGCTGGGGTAGCTATCCCCAGACCTCCTAGAAGGCATCTTTGCCAAAAAGGTGGGGGATAGACCCTGCTAAGCTGAGGCCCCTGCATTTTTCTTCTTGAAAGCAGGTGTAGTTGTGCCCTGGGGCATAGGAGAGGCAGCCAGCCCAGAGCTGGTCCATCTGTGCTCCAGCCCAGAGCTGGTCCATCTGCTCCAGCCCAAGGGCCAGGTTTGACTGGATCATTCATTGCTGCTACACCTACAAACTGGAAATCAAGGTGCTTTTCAGAAAGTGTCTCCTTTCTGCTGGGTGCCCCATCTCAGGATAGCTCACTGAACGCAAGGCAAGGTTGCAATAATACTCATTGCAGGAAGGGCAGCACTTCTGTGTTCACAGTCCTGCCCTCCTGCTCTTGTCTGGGAAATCTGCACTTGCCTCCTCTCTGCCTGCTGTGCCCTGTTCTGCTGTCCTGCCTTGCTCTGGCAGTGCCATCCACGAGCCTGGAGAAAATCAACCCAACAGAACTCATTCAGTTTTGACTCTGCTCAGTGCTGCACTTCCTGATTTCAGATCTCTTGTGGGAGAGCCATGCCTTAGCTCACACTCCTTAGCCCACTGCTCTGGGCTAAGTGCCTGTTAGCACTGCTGTCACACTGTTGTGGGCAGGGGCTGCTCCCCAGACAGAGCCACCTTGCTTGTCTCACACTGTCACTGCTGTCACGCGTGCTGAATTTGGCCCTGCCTGGCTCATGATGGAAGCTGTGGCTGTAATGGAGGTGAAGCACCCATGGATTTGTGGCTGCTCTGCAGGAGCAGAGCTGGGAGCATCCTGACTCTGGATAGGGCACTGGTGTGCCAGGGCTGGTCAGTGCATGGGCTGAAGTGGTCCTGTGCTTTGCTTATGGCACTTCTGTGAGCTTTGCTGATTGGGAAACCATTCAGGAAATCATGCAAGCAGAATTGTTTGTCCAATACCCTTTTGCAGACACCCCCTGCCCCTCTCTGTTGCTCTTCTCTGCTACAGTACTCAAGAGAACACCAAGGGGAAGGGGAATGGGCTCATTCCTCTTTGACACTGCTGTGCTCACCATTGCCTCTTCACATGAGGCTTTGTTAATCTCTTCCCAATTGGCTGTAGCCAGTGGCATTAACAACTGCAGGTGACTTGGAGCTTGAGGCCCTCAACTCACCTGAAGCTGCTGATGGCCAGAAGCTTTCCACAGCCAATGATGGGATGTGAAGGTAGTCGCCATAGAAACATCTTGGGCAATAAAAGGAGCCTTGAAAGCTCTGAATGCCTTTTGGCAGGAGCCCAAGTGTGAATGTGGGTACAGGTAGTGGTGTTCACCCTGCAGACCAAGACTGTGAGTGAGATATTTGGAAACAGCAGCTGTGGGACCAAGCACAGAGCTGAGCACTGCTTTGGTAAGCTGGCACTTCCCTGAGGTTTTGATGGCAAAAGGGTGAGATGTGGTCACAATACTGGCCCAGCAGGAGGGAGCTCATTCCCACAGCTGAGCTGTCCAGGTCTGTGCAGCAATCAGCCCCTCCTGGGTGCTGCAGCCACAGGCTTGGGGCAGCTTCGTCCCCAGTGCTGTGCATGGCAGCCCCTGGGACCCAGCACAGCCTCTGCAGGTGACATCCATCTGTCTCTGGACTCCTCCTTGGGCACTGCTGCCCTTCCCTGTGCTCTGGTGAGCTGTGTGCAGGCAGACACCAGTCCAGGAAGGGCCCCATGCCCACCTGAGAGGTGCTGGAGCTGGGTGCCCTGGGCTGTGTCCCCTTGGCCCTGGCCTGGGTCTGCCCCCTTGGTGCCCCTCTGCTGCCTTTGGGGCAGAGCCTGGGAGCCCCTGGCTGGCTGTTTGCTCACAGGCTGGCCAGGGAGCCTGATCCTCTGCCCTGTGGGGCAGATAGAGCCTCTGGCCCCACTGTTGGCCAGAGTCAGCGAGGACAGATAAAGGCTTGGCTGGTCCAGAGGAACCATACCTGTCTGGCCGTGCCAGGAGAGAAGAGAGCTGGAAGCTGTGGGCCAGACCCTTGTTCTGGCAGCCTCCTGCTCTGGAATGGATGTTCTCTTGAGCCAGACAGTAACTCCTGTGTGTGCCTGGGGGTGCTGCACTCCCTTCTCCAGTGCTGCTTCCTTGCGTCTCTGTCTGTCACACTGGGATTATCTCCCTCTGCTCCTACTGCAGCTTCTTCCCGGAATCCCAAATCCCCAAAATGCTGTTTCTCCAATAATCCTTGTCATTAAAAGTGGCTCCTAAGCTCTGAGCACCTCCTCCTGTCCTCATCACCCTCTCTAGAGAGAATCAGTTTGAGTTGTGCACATACTAACAGTGAGAAAATCATCTTGTTAACCTGGGCCAGGACACTGTTTTCTTCCACCCCCACCGCTACCAAACTGCAGAGTTACCCTTGGATCTTTCTGTATTTTCACTATTCAGTGTTTTTGGCTGTGTGAAAATGTGCTTTATTTGCTATTGTTATGGCCCCAGCTAGGCATGTGGCTGTTGACATGTGACAGCAGTTGTGCCTGTGTGGACAGGGAATTGTTTCCCCTGCCACTGGAGTCTGGAAGGTCGAGGACAGACAGGTGAGGAGGGAGGGATTGCTTTGAGAGCTGGACTTCACCAGCTTTCTGAGCTTGGCTGCCTTCCCACTTATGAAATACAGCTAAACCTTTTGATGGCAGGTAGGAATAGCTGAGCATCAGCAGAGTCCTTAAGAAATTACATCCCTGCTTAAACTTTTCAAAAGTCAGCTGAACACCCGTTTGCTACAGCCCTCCCGGGCTGTTTCCCAGTGGCACAGTGTTTTTTCCAAAATAATTCTTGCTGCAGCAATACTGTCCCAAGGCAGGGCACCCATTCCCTGGGCACCCTGAATTCTTACTGTGGCAGCTCTGGGGGGTTGTGGTGGTGTGTAAGGCGAGCCCCCAAAGTGTAGTAAAAAAAAGGGCAAGGAGACCTGCTCCTTTTTTAATGCCTTTATTTGTGAAATCAGCTCTGTGTGCTGCTGCTCCCTTCGGCGACGTGGAGGAGGAGGTGAAAAAGCTTTGCTGTGTAGCAGAGCTGGGGCTTCCATCCTCACGAGCATGCCTAGGAAAACTGCAAAGTTCATTGTCCGAAATCCTCATCCTGGTCCTGTTCTGGTGAGGTTATGGTGACAACCCGAAATCACACCCATGGAATACGGCAAGAGTTCCCGAGTAGGACATGTCACTCAGTCCCTTACACCACAAGCTGGCTCCTCTTTTTAGGGTGTTCTTCTCTCGAATTGCACATTGTGTCTCAATTTACATGTTACTCACATGTCACCTTCTCTATGGCTAAAGCCATTTCGGGATGAAATGCACAGGCAAGGGGCCGCTGGGTAGGGTGCCCAACAACACTGACAGTCAACAGAATCAACACATTCAACGCGGTAATTAACATTTAACAACCAACAAACAGGGCAAACATCGATTTACTGAGTTATCCTATAAACTTGTTCATTACAGCGGGGCCAGGTCAGCGGGGCCGGGCCGGGCTCCGGCTGCTCCCGGTACCGGGAGGGGGACACGGGCGGGGGCTCCCGGTACCGGACGCGGGCGGGGGGATCCCGGTCGGGCCGGTGCCGGCAGAGGGAGCCAGCCTTCCTCCGTTCCTGTGCGCAGCCCGCCGTGCCAATTAACCAATTAATGTGAAAGAGAGGTGAGCTGTGAACAGGGTCCTCCACTGGGCAGTGGCTCTGTGGTCTCGCTGAGGCTGAGAAGTGACTGTGTCTTTCCCAAATCCCTCTTTTGTGCTTTGTTGCCCAGATTCACCTCTCAGGTGAGCCCTTGGGTGGGTTTGGTGTGGCCCAGCTTTGTGCAGGACAGGGGCAGCCTCGGTGGCAGGTGTGGCAGGGCTGATGGCAGCGCCTCGGCCGGCTGGGTGTGTGGGCAGGGGACAAGCCCCAGGTGTGCAAAGGGCTGGGGCTGCCACTCTGAGTCCCCAGAGTGACCAGGGGCTGGGGCTGACCCTGCAGATGGAGAATGGCCTTGCCCAGGAGCTGGGTTAGTGGAGGCAGAGGAGGGTTTTTGATCTGGAGCTCTGCAGTCCTGCCTGGAGGACTGTTGTGCTGACAGATGATGCTGCTCCTGTTCTTGGTATCACAAAGCAATGGACATAAGGAGTGAATGCAGGCACTGAACCCTCCCCAGATGGAGTAGCCACCACAGGTGAGCATTTTTGGATTTTTCTCTTAAAAAGCAGTTTTGTGTAATGGGAGACTTGTGTCTGCTGGGAATGATGCTGGAGCCCTCAGCTGAGGCTTTTAATTGGTTTTGCACCTCGGGTGCTAATGTATTTCAGTGGAGAGATGGGATGTGGGGTGGTGCTTGGCTGCTCCAGAACTGGAGATGTGAGCTCTCGTCACAGGACTGAGAGGCTCAAGGCACTGTGCAAGGAGAATGGCAGCTTCTCATTCTGCCACTCTGCTGCTTTCTGGTTAATGCCTTTGGAAGGGTGCAGTCTGATTTCCTCTGCTCTGGCTGTGAACGTGGCCTGTACTGGTGCAGCCAAGTGTTTTGAGCCTGTTGTGGGATAGCCTTGGTAAGCAGCTAAGCCCCACACAGCCAATTATTCACTCCCTCATTCCCAAGTGGGTCATGGGAAAAGGAAAGGAAGAGTAAAAGCAAGAAAATGTGTGGGTTGAGATAAAAATGGTTTAATAAGTGAAAGTGGAAGAAGAGAGAAAGAAAACAAGGGATGTAAAGGCAAACACTCACTGCCTTCTCTGCATGGACTGATGTCCAGGAGTTTCTGAGCTAAGGGTGGCAAACCCCCCAAGATCCCTCCTCTCCCTTTTTGTTGCTGACAGGGACAGGGTAGCTTTGTGGTTGATCTGAGTAATCCACTCCCAAACTCTTGTGCACCCCCAGTCTGTTTACTGGGGACATGGTGAGAAGCAGAGAATGCTTTAACACTGCAAACACCATTTGGCAGGAGCTAAAATATCAGCGTGTTACCAGTTTTGTTTTGGTCACAAACCTAAAACTCAGCAGCAAGTAAAGCTAATTAACTTCCTCCCAGCCACACCCAGTACAGTTAAACACCTTTTAGTGCTCATACTGAGGGAGATGCCTTGGAAAAGAATCCTTGTCAGACCTGGGCAGCAGGAGAGGGAGCCTCTGTCCTGTGGATCTGCTGGACAAGGCACACTCAGGCTGACCAGAGGTGTGGGGTGCTGCCAGGCATGGTGTGTGTTGGGAGAAGCTGGAGAAACAGCAGAGTGCTGGAAAGCAAGCCTTTGTAAGCAGGACTGTGTGTCAGTGGTGAGCTGGTGTAGGTGATCCTCATGCTTCAGAGGGCTGGAGCTGGCAGGACAGGCTCTGACCTGGGGCTGCTCAGGGCTGCTGCTCAGCATCTCCCTTCAGCTCCTGGCCACAGGCTCCAGTCAAGTTTGTTGCTTCTAAGGAGGCATTTTCCAAACCTTAGTCTGTCCCAGAAGGAGAAAATCCTGCAGCTGAGCTTGTATTGCTTATAGTAAGCACTGTCAGGGTTGTGAAAAGCTGCTGTGAAATAGAAACGATAGGGAGGGACTGTGAAGCACCAGGCTGGAAGCCTTTTCTTTAAACTGCAGCTGAGCTGGACTTAGGCAGAGGTAGGACACAATGTCTAGTCCTGGTTTCCAGAAGGCAGCACATGCATTTCCCTTGTGAGAGATCAAAGGCTGGGACTGAGACTCATCTGTATCTTTTTTATATCTAGTCCATCACTGTGCTATCTGGTGCTTCCCAAGTATATATAGAAATGGCTTCTTTTTTTTTCTTTGTCCTCTTCTAGACAATGCCTGGAATCTTTGATAACTTTTTTATGTTTTATATGTTTTTGTGTGTGAGGTCTGTCTGTACCTCTGTGTACCAAGATGTGGAAGCTGTTTGATGAGTGAATGCTCTTGGTGTCCTCCGCCATGGGGGCCCAAGGAGTGCCCAGATGCAGTGCTTGTGTCTGGCTTGGTCCTGAACCTCTCAGAGGTTTGTAACCAGCCCTGCTCAGGGCAGCTGTGTCTTGTTTTTCTGTTTTGGAATCACCATGACTGTGTGTTCAAGGTGTGAGTTTGGTGTCACACCCTTGTGAGGGGTGAGGGGCAAGACATGTACAGCAACTCAGAGGCCCAGGGGAGCTAGAATGGCTTCTTGGCTGGACACTGCTTGGCTCTGGATGCCCAAACTCTGCCTGAGGTTGCTGCCAGCCCAGCAGCCTGAGTTAGGTGGTGGTTGGAGAGGAACACGTTTAGTCTGTGCTGCAGTCCTGGCTGACACAGTCCAGTGTCCAGCTGGAGCAGTGGGGGCCTGGAGATCGGAGTGGCAGCACACAGGGGGTGATGTGCAGTTTGGATTTCAGCACTTGTGCAAGTGACAGCATGGATTGGTGGGCTCTGGACTGGGGATTTGGGGCTGTGTGAATGGGTTCTGATGTGACTGTCATCAAGGGAGCTGGGAAGGAGTGTGCAGGGAGAAGTGAAGCAGCCCAGAGGACAAAGGGAGTGCAAGCAAGGGTGTGCAGAGCAGTGACAGAGCAGGATGCAAAGGGTTAATGTGTGTGAGGGTGACAAAGCTGGAGGAAAACCACACAGGAGGGTGGCTGTGGCTGTACATGTGTCCTGCCACCTCTGCCTCCTCCAGGCACAGAACTGCTTTGGGGGGAGTGGGGGTGCCCAGAGCCAGGGTCTGTCTGTCTGTCTGTCAGTCTGTCTGTCTGTCTGTCTTTGGTTGTGGGGATCTTTGTCAGAGTGGCTGCTGTACTGACTGGAGAGGGTTGGGTCAGGGGAGTCCTGTGTGTGCCCTGGGTGTTCTCAGGGAGATCCCTTGCTGAAGCAGTGCCAGGCTGGCAGCCTGGGCTGGGGCAGGAGGACTGGGAGCTGCAAATGGCTGCTGCACCTGCCTGTGTGAGTGTCTGTGCCCCCTCCTGCACACCCACACTCCCACATGTTCCAGCACAATCCTCCTTGCTCACGTGTATGTATATCCCCTTTGCTCTATTCTTTCCCATGCACTTTGTCCATCTGCTTTTCTGTCCTCCCTGTTGCTACTGTAATCTCTCTTTTTCTTCCTCCCTTTGTTGCCTGGGCTGCTTTGCTGCCTCTGACTTCACCGTGTCCCTCTTTATTCCTTTTGATAATAATAACATTAGAACCTACATACAAGGCCCCAAGGTCCCAGCTTTGTGCAGATACATGAGGAAAGACCCTTCAAAGCCTGGTGCTGGCTTGAGAAGATTCTCACAGCCTCACTATTTCCAGGAGTGTCAGAGGCAAAGGGCTGGATTGTGAAATAAGCCCCGTGCAAAACCTCATGCTGCGTCCTCTGTCCATCCAGGAATGTCAGAAGTGAAGATGCCAGTCTTGTTTGATGGAGTTTTACACCAAAGCCCTGAACCCCTGTACCTGATGGAGGAACTGAATGATTAATTCCCCTTTATCAGTTGTGCTGAGCAGAGTGGTTGTTCCCAGGGCTCCCAGTCTGTCCCTTCCTCTTTGTGCTGTTGGTTTGGTAGTGACATTAAAGTGAAGCTACTTGCAGATTCTGTTCCAGTCTGCTGTGTTCACGTGCTTCAAGCTTTCAGAAATGTTCTCCCTTTCAACTGCAATTTGCACATTTGGCCTCTGCTGAGAGGTGATGCTTCAATGGGATGCTGAAGTCTGGTGGTTGGGAAGCAGTGTTTCTGTGATGCACTGAGCTTTGCATGTGTGATACCCACTGTATTTCCTGTGCTTGAAGGCCCTGTGTGGCTGCTGGATGCTGGTTCACAGTCTGCAAATACAGCACTGGGGGAGTGGTGGAGGAGGAATCAAATCTTTTTCTTCACTCAGCAAAGTGGTCAGAGTTCCTTGCAGAGGGAATACTGGTGCTGTATTCTTGCAGAATCATATCCAGAGACCCACAGATTTGTCATAAGGATGTACCTCTGCTGTGCTAGCCCATCACAATTCAGAGCTAGCGAAGGGCTCTGAAATCAGGAGACACATCTAACACTTTTTGTCCCTCTTAAAGCCCTCCAAGGAATGTACTTCCAGTGTGTAGTGGTCTCTTTCAGCCTTGTTCAGCCGCACTCCAGTTTTCTGATGCTTCCACTTCAGCTTTCTCATAGGTGAACCTTCTGTTATTTATGCCTGTGTCCCAAATCTCCTTGCTGAGAGCTGGATTTGGGAAAAGAGCAAGCAGTAAAATCAAAAGCCATCACCTGTTCCTATGGTTTGCTGCTCTTTGCAGCCCTTTGAGTTTATGTACAGCAAATGTCTGTTGCAAAGTCTGTCCCTGCAAACAGCAACAGGTTGTTTTGGGGTATTTGCTTCCCCTGTGATTTCTCTTTGAGCAGCATGACTCAAGAACAGTAGAAGGAGATGGGGGTGGCTGCAGCAGCAGGACCCTCTGGTTTTGTCTCTGCAGTGAAAGGGCTGTAACACCTGTGCCAGCCTTTTCCTGGGCACTTTGGAGCCTTTTTGCCAGCATTTACATCAGTCACTTTGTTGGAGCTGGCTGTCAGCAGGGGCCAGGGGCTCCCAGAGCAGGTGGCCAAGGTCTTTCTTGCTGAGATGTCTGGTCCTGCCCCAGGCTCACCACCCTGGGAAAGGGAAGTGGGTGGTGTTAGCTGTTGCTGCCCCTTGATGCTCTGCACCTTCCTGCAGCACTCAGGAGAGTCCCTGATAGCTGAAAGTGGAGGAATGTCGCTGTCGAGGCGGTCACGACATAAAGCAGAGACTACAAGCAGTCTCAGTTGGCAACACTTTATTATTGCACATGCCTGATTTTTATACACTTTCCAATTGTTTATGCTTCTTCTATCTTTACTATTGGCCACAATAAATCAACATAATACTATTGGTGAGAAGTTATAGTGACTTAACTAACTTTCTAAAAATGCTTCATCCAGCTGCAAAGTTCTTCTGTCTTTCTTCTCTCGGTCTCTTTGGTTACAGCCTTGGAGAGAGCTCCTTATCAGTTTCTTCTTACTTCTCAGCTTCTTCTCGCTCCTTTAGCTAACAGGCCTGCTGTTAGCCCCTTCCACAGAGGAGGAGAGTGATTTCTCCCTGGGGAAGTCACGTTGGAGAAAAATGAACTGGATCTGGCCAGGTGAGATGTTTGAACAGTGCCTGTAAGTTCTGTTGGGGCTGCTCTGTGGTGGCTGCTTCTCCAAGGGTGTGTATTGCTTTGGACTTATCCTGAAGCTGTTTGGAATGTGGAGAGTTGTCACTATAGGACATGAAAGAACACAAGGGCACACCACTGTTCTCAAGGTGAAGAAAAAGGGAAATTTATTTTCTGACTCCAACATTTATAGTTTTCCAAGAGTGACAGTGGGTTGTAGGGTGACAGTGCCACCTCTCCAATGACACTGGACAAACCAACAGTCCATCAACTTTCTTCTCCTCCATAAAGGAATGCAAAGCAATGAGTTATTTGCAGAAAGTGTGTGAGTAAGTTTGCTACAAGAATGTCAACATCAGAAGGCTTAGAAAATCTTAAAAAACCAGGGTGACAGAGAGTGGCATCATTTTGCTTACCAGGGGGCTTGTGAGAGGTGTAATATTGCTGGCAGAGCAGAGAAAATTGGTGTCTGTCCAGTACAAGGCACTTCAGACAGGACAGAAATTGAACAGGACCTCGTCACCTGTTGTAACATTTGCTGGTGTGTATTGGAAGATTTGCCCTTCCTCGAGGGAAGGAGGAAGGACCAGCCCTGGCAAAGGCAGTGGGGCTGGTGTGTCTCTCTCTGAAGTGTCCCATCACTGCTGGTGTGCAGCCTCTCCTCCTCTTGCTGGTTAATATTAGCATTCTGTTTGAGGAGCGGGCGATGTAATTAACACAGAGGTGCAGTCATTCATCCTGGCTGCAGGACCCGGGGGATCCGATGTGCTGGGGATAGGAAGCAGAGGCTTTCTGCTGGGAAAGAATGTCACAGCACAGCGGCCACAGAAATGAAAAGCTATTAATAATGATCCCGGAACTTCACTTCCATCAGCTGTTTATTTAAAGGTGCTCCATATTCAAAGCCTCCTGATTTATGTGGGCAATAACACTCACAGTCCTGGGATCACTTTTTTAAGCAAGGCTAATGGGGTGAAACCATCATACTGCGACAGTAGAGATCAAGCTGGGAAAATGATACTGGGGAGAAAAATAAACTATTGCCTAGATAATCCCTGAGCTACGCTGGGCTGGGAGCTGGTGGGAGCTCCCCGCTCTTCCAGCATTTATTAAGGCTTTTGCTTTCTTTTTTTTTCTTGGTCTTTGTGAACAGAATTTAGTGGGCATGGAAGGATATCGAAATTTGATTTCTACCAAACTGGATGCTAAAATGCTTGTTCATTTGCATGTGAGTGTCCTGGTCTCTCTGTCCCTGTCTCCAGAGCTCCCACCTGGACTTTGTCCATTCCCAAAGGACTGGTTCCTCTGGGGAAAGGTGTCTGTGCCCTCTGCTGTGTGGGCTTTGCCTGCAAAGTGGCACAGGAGTGCTTGGGGGGGACACAAATTGGATATTCTGGGCTGTGGCACTGAGGGGACAAAGGGCTGCTCTGCTCTGGGGGTGTCTGTTTTCCATGTGGGTTCTCTTTATGGGGCTGTTTGCCCTTCAGGGAGGTCTTCTTTGTGGGGCCCAAGTTGGGCCATTGATAACTGAAGAAATTCATAGTGGTTACCTTGTTGTGCAGTTAAACCACAACTGGAGGCCGAGCTCAAAGTGCAAGGTGGGCTCAGGGCAGAGCATGAGTGTAGTGCTGGTTTCTCCTGACTGCAGGTGAGCCCTTGGTGGTCAGGAGCTGCTTTCAGCAGTTCCCTCTGGACCTGGGGCAGTGTGAGCAGTGCCAGATGCTGCCCATCAGAGGATATGTGGTGTCTGCAGGGCAGTGAGCAGCTTTTGGCAAAGGCTGGATGTTTTCCTGGGGAGGTGAAATAGCCCTGAGGCCACTGAGCTTGGTTTGAGTGGCTCCTGGGACATGACTGTGAGCACTGCTCGTTGTCGGGAGCTGGTAGTGCTGATGTGATTAGTGGAATGAAGCAAATGATTCCAAATAAATAATGCATCAATCATTAATGGTTGAATGCAAAATTTAGCCTGTTGCTGTTGTCTGCAAGTTGCTTACAAGGAGGTCAGTCCTTTGTTTTGCAGGAGCTGTTATCTGCAGCTCGTGGGCAGGTGCCGTGCTCTGGGTATTCCTGGCACATCTGCTCCCATGTGTAGGTCCCTGGCCCTGCAAGAGGCTCTGGTCTCTCCTGTTTGTTCTTTCTGAGGGGGAGATGGGCTTTGTTTTCAGTGGGTGTCTACCAGGGTGGCTCCAGAGGCTCCTGTGGGGCTGAGGTGCTCTGGGGCTTGTTCTCAAGAGCGCTGCTCGCCGCTGGCCTGTTTGTGCTCAATGTGCAGCCTCAGGGACCCAGGAAGGGATTGGGAGAGCTCTGATCACCTGGGCAGCCCCTCTCCTTGCTGGGCTCCTCTTGGAGACCTTGGCTTTCAAACAGACTTGGCCAAAATGTGCTACCTGTGTTGGAGGCTCAGCTGCCAGGGATTCCTGCCAGCTGTGCTGCAGTGTTCTGCACAGTGCTGAGTCTTAGCAAAGCAGGTTTGCCTCCTCTCTGGGGCATGAGGGAAACATGCTTCACCATTCTGCTTCAGGTTCCTAAATTCCTGGGGCGCCCAGATTCCTTCTTTTCTTCCTGGTGCTTAGGAGCTCCTGGGGAGCAGGAAGGTTTGGAGCATCTTCTTCCCAACCAGAAAAGCTTGTCTGTAGGCAGGGCAGTGTTGGATTTTAGCAGGATGTTGCAGAAACAATTTTCTTACCCATTATGCTATCTTGTTTCTAATTTTTATTTAATGAGCTCCTCTGAAAAAAAGAAAATCGTTGTAACAGTTTTCTTAAGTGTGAGAGATCAGGCTGAAATTGGCATTAAGGAGACTAATTACACTCATTCTTCCTCCTTGCTAACAGCTGTTTATTGCTGCAGGCTTGTCCTGAGGTGCTGAGGAAGCCACTTAGCTTGGACCAAAGGCACCCAAAGAGGCATCTGCAGTGGAAAGTTGGTACAGGCTTCTAATCTGGGCTGTGCTCAACCAGATGATCTCGTTCCACTGCAGAGAAGGGCTGTGAGAGCTGCAGGTGCAGCCCCCCAGGTCTTGTCCTGGCTTTTTGCTGCTCTCCTGTCCTCCCTCACAACCTCTCAGCTGCATTGTGGAGGATCCTGTGGGGGCCTGGTCTGAGTCTCAAAATGGCAATGTGCTGTCAGGGCAAGGGACTTCCTCATGCCTTCTGTAAAGAGGGCTTGCAGATCTCCTGTCATGAAGACTGAGGGATTTCCAAGGACAAAATTGCTAAGAGGATTAAGATGTATAGGGAAGAAGAGTGAGCAGCAGCAAGAGACCTTCCTGAAAGCGATGTGTGCCTGCCATAGTATTTATTTCACCAGAGGACTGAGTCTAAACGTGACCTTGAACCTTGAGAAGCAAATTGGAGGAGGTTTCTTTGAACCTTTCTGACTCACTATAATACCCATTTGTTATTCTGTGTAGGAATTTGAGGAGTCTTTCACAAGAGGTAGAAAGTTGCAGACAGAGCTATGAACATCTTCAATTTTCCATTTAATCACACAATATTGAATGATAAATAATTCATGCATCTGCCAAACATTGGCTTAAAAGAAGCCAATTCCCTCCACATTTGTCAAAGTGGAAGAATTCCATTTTGTGCTTTTTTATTTTACTTTGTCCTCTAATTCCTATCCAAATGGCCCCTTTGTCTGGGCCATCAGCTTTGATTCCACCTGTCCTGTTCTGGGCTCATGCCCTTCCTTTCCTGTCACTTTTGCTGGTGTTCAGGGCCAGAAGAAGTGGCAGCAGGAGGCAAGGAGGGGGTGATGGTTGTCCCTGTGTGTCCCAGGGCTGGCCACGGGTGCAGCTCTGGCAGGGGAGGCTGGGGAGGGTTCTGTGCCCAAGAGCACTTCAGGCTCCTCAGGAGCTGCTGGGACATAAAAGAGGCAGCTCTCTCAGGAATGCAGCTTCTGGCTTTATACAGGGTGTTTGTAAGGGAGTGCTTTCAGACACAGCTCTCTGTCCAGATCCTGAAATGAAAGGCTTGGGCTGAGCTCTAGAGCTCTCTCACCACAGCAGGAGGAGCTCTGTCCATCTCAGAAGTTGTGACAGAGGTGCTGTGATGGCTGCTTCCACCTCCTCTCAGAGACTGTTTTTAAAGACAAATTAAAAGTATTGTATTCACGTAGACAAGGCATGAAAATTCCATATTTGGAAAAGAATTGCTGCAGAGCGAGACCGTTATGGCTGTAAAAACCTCTTCCCTAGGGCAAATGTTGAGATTTTCTTTGCAATTAAAATTTCTTTGAAACTTGGACTAGAGAAGATTTGGAGGAAAAAAAAAACCCTCCTAAACTTTGAAAATACTTCTTTCCAAACAATGCTTGTGTGAGAGCTTTAACAAATACTGTTCCTCACAGTGTGTCTGATAGCAGAAAGTGACTGAACATGAGAAGCCAAAAGGTTGTGAATAGCTCCTGCTCTGGCAGTTCCTCATTTTTCTATTATAATTTCTCAAGGCAGCATCAAAGGGGACAATAATTAAACTTAAAGCAATTTAAAAAGAAGGGAGAAAGAGGCATGTTTAGTCATACAGACCTGAGCATTGTGTGGGTACACATTCCTCTGCCAAAACAACTTTTCTCAACCCTGTGCAAGTTGATCTGAGAAGAAAGACAGATGAAGGAGTTCCTTGCTGAGAGAACAGTTCCAAGGAAGCAGAAAGAGGAAATCCAGAGATTTACTTCAAAAATAAGCATGACTAAACTTTTACTACGGATAATGGGTTTTCTGCCCTGTTGTTAAAGCTGAGGCTATGGTAACATCAGAGGGAGAGCTTGATTTTATCATTGTCTGTCTGTCTTCTGTGCTCTCTATCAAGGCTGAAGACTTGCTGAAAGGCAGATTGCTACCAAATGTTGCCTTGCACAGTCTGGACCTGCATTTGGGAAATGCTTATCCAGTGACTGGTTACGTGACCCTTTCACTGTGTAAGACAAAAGTAATTTAAATATCTTAATTCAAAAGCCTCTACAGTTTTGAATCCTTTTGCCACTGATCTCCAGCTTTTTTACACAGTGCTATCCAGGTCAATATCTCTTGCCATCTCTTGCTTGATTGGCAAAATTTGGTGATATTCTGGAAAGGACACTGAGTTAGAGTCTGCCTTCTGCAGGATCCATTTCAGCAGAGGGTGCAATGGGCCAAACCCCATTTTCAGAAGAGCTTGCAGTGGCAAAAACCTGTCTAGCTTTCAGATGCTCCCACCAGATGTGGCACCAGTATTCTGGTGCTTTGTCCAGCTTTATGTGAGTATTGAGACTTAAATGGCACTGATGGGATCTGCTGGAACGGGAGCTTGCAGTGCAGTTATCATCATCTGTCTTGATGTGAGTGGGCAGCCCACACCTTTTCTCTCAGCAGTGCTGCCTTCCCTTACAGAATTAGTGATGTGTGTTCATGTTTTCCAGTCAAGGACACTGGTTTGTGGGGGCTGCAGCCAGGTTGTGCTGTTGGTCCTTGGTGTTCTAAAGCTGCAGAGTATTCCAGAGGGCTCAGTGCATTCCATTGTCCAGCCCAAAGGGGGAATCCTGAGGTGCCTCTTGAATGCTGGAGAGAAGCTGGAGGAGGTTGTGGGGATGTGGGTGGGTGCTTGGCCAAGGTGCTTGGTGTGGTATTGACATCTCCTGTCAAGAGACAGCGTGTGGGATGTTGGAAGCTTGACTGTGATACCCCTGCCTGGCCTGGAGCTGACAGTGTTTTATGTCTGCTGAGATTGCCTCATCTCTAGTCTCTATATTTCAAGGAGAAGTTTATAAAAAGAAAAAAAAAAATAACCAAAAACCTGTATTTGCCTCATCTTGTCTTACAATATCCAGTAGAGAAAGTGAGCTCCAGAGAGCCTGAGTTCATGTCTTAGCCTTAGGCCTGGAGATTATGAACCATCTTAAAGCTTTGCAGCAGCCTTGCCATGCCTGTATTACCTCCACACAACAGATCTGGGGAGTGTGCTCGAGCCAGCCTGCTCCTTTGCCCAGGAAGGGGAGCTTTAAGCGGATTTGAATCCTGTTTAACAGGAGGAGACGTGGTCACAGCCCGTGCTGCACTGTAGGCAGTGCTGGAAAAGAATTGCTCTTGCAGCAATTGCTGCTTTTTCCTGCCCCATGGCCCAGCAAGGGCTGTCTGAGCCTGGCTGCTGTGCTGCCCACGCTCTCAGATGCGAGGCAGGTGGGCTCCCTCTGGGGTGCAGGCTGAGCTGGCACTGATTTGACCCCCAGAGCTGCTCTTGTGCTTGCACGTGGCTTCAGCTGTTCCCTTGGGGTGACACAGCTGACGTGTGGATGGTGCTGGAGCCAGTGCACACCCTCTGAGCTCTCAGGCAGAGGCACAGTGGGGTCAGAAGGAGCTGGGCAGGGAATGGAGGGGGCTGGTTGGTGTTGGAGGTCAGCCCCACTCTTTAGAAAGGGTCTCCAGATGGGTTTGCATGTTCTGGGAACAAGAACTTGTGTGAAACTTGTGCTCTTCTTGCTGCTCTGACAGTGGGGCACTTATGGCTGCTTGCTGGGAGTCAAAGTAGGAGCTTTTGTCCATCTGGCTTTCTGTCCTGAGTTGTCTCCAAAGGTGCTGTAGTGCTGCCTGTTGGAAGCAGAGCTGCAAACCATTGACAGAGCTGTGACTGTGCTCTGTCTGCATCTCCAGCCTGCCTCTTGTATCTCCCCATGCTCTCCTCTGCAGCCTCCCTGTGAGGTGGCTGTGCTCAGTGCCAAAGCTGGCAGAACCCGTGTGGCTTCCTCTGACTGCTCAGAGATACCTGCTGCAGACCCTGGGGATGCAGGCACACCCCAGCTCTTCTCGTGCCCCCTTTGTCCCTGCAGGATCTGCCCTTGGGAGAGCACACTGTAAGGAGCATGGGAGCCCACAAGCTCCCAGTTTTCAGCCACAGGGTTGGGATTCTGCTTGCAGGTGCTGTCCCCAGCCCGAGGACTGTCCCTGCTGTGCTGCTGTCTGCTCCTTCCTTGGCTTTGCTGGGTAGCAGGGCTGGAGCTGTGAGAGGGGTGCTCCCCTGAGCTCATTCTGCAGGCAGCTAATCCAGCAGCAGGAGGACTGTGGGTGTCAGGACTGAGGAATTGTCTCTGTCCAGCAACCCTCCTACTGCAGCCTTCATTTCCTTGTGTCCTCTGGGCTGTGGTAAAGCAGAAGAAAGAAAGCCCAAGCTTTAAGGAGCTCCTCTCTTGTGCTTGGTATTCATGCTGTGGCTCTGCATTCTAGAGGGTGGCACAAGCAGTGCCTTGCTCCTCAGCAGCCTTTGTAGCATCCTCATGGCTGTTCTGAGCAGCTGGAGCAGTCCTGATGCTGGTGCCACTCTGCTGGGAGGAGTGGGGAGCCAGAGCAGGACATCCAAGCTCATGTTTGCTGAGGCTGCACGCTGGGGTTGAGGAGAGCAGGCTCTCCTTCCCTGCCTTTGCATCCTCTGGTACCTGGTGGGCAATTCTGTGTTTGTTACCAATTATTGGGGTTTGTCAGAGGGGCAGTACTGGTGTGCCAGCCCTTCCAGCAGAGCTACATGCATGGGAGCACTGCATGAGGTCCTGGGGATGCTCCCTGGCCTCTGGGAGGGACAGCCCTCCCTGGGCTGCTGGCAGCAATGCAGGGCTGTGCTGGGCACTGCTGTCCTGGTGTGCTATTGCCTGCCCATGTCTCCCCCCTCCCCCTGCCTGCTTTCTCCTGCATCAGCCTGCATTTGTAAAATGAAATAAATATTGACATGGACGGGATGCTATTCAATTTGTCCTGATCACTGGGCTGCAGTGAGTTCTGACAGAGCACAGTGTAAAACATAAGCTCAGGATGTAATTTCTACTGTCAACATGATGTACAGTAGAGCTGTGCCAAATGCACACCAACAAACTGCACGAGCTCTGCTGGGCAGGGGGGAGTTGTGCTGATAATTGGAAGTGGGGATGGCAGAGCAGCAGGACAGGGGACATCACCCTGGGCCTGGGGCAGTGTCAGGGTCTGGTGCTTCACACTCTGCATGGAAACCTGCTTGGTGTGGTGTGCTGGGCACGCTGCCACGTGGGAACATGTGTGCTGCTGTGGGCTGGGCTGGCTGCAGCAGCAGCTCCCAGGGTTATTTACAGCCTCACTGCTCAGGTGTGGCAGAGGGAAGGGGCACTTCCAGCTGTTGGTGAAAGGTTTTCAGTAACACAGGGAAATAAACACTGTGCTAGTCCTGGTTCCTGTGCAGGGGACCTCCTGGGGTGTCTTCATTCCTGCTGCTGCAAGGGCATGAGTAGGACTTGGAGCTTTTGGCTTTGCAGCTTCTGGAAGAGGTGTGTGATGTGACAGCTGGAAAGATTCTGCACCCTGAGGAGAGACATGACCCTGAAGCTGTCACAGAAGAGACACGGGCTGAGAATTTGTCACTGGAGAAGAAGGATCTGGTTTGTGGCAATGAGCCTGGCTCCAGATGTGTCTCTGGGCCTGCATTTTGTGGTGCAGGGGACTGGAGTTCAGCACAAGTTCTGCAGTTGGGCTTTCATGTCTGGGACCTGGATGAGGCACCTGAGTCCTGCATTGCTGCCCACGGGAAGAGCAGGCAGACAGCTCAGCTGAGAGGAGCTGAACTTTGGGCACGTGACACAGTCACCAGCAAACTGCATCAGCTCAGATGAGAAATCTGAAATACAAACCCAGCACAATAGCTGAGACTGTACATAAGGTTGTGTTTCCCACAGCAACGCAGCCCAGCCCCATGGGTGCTCAGCAGGACTCTCTCTCCATGGCAGAATCTGCTCTGTGGAGTGCTCAGATGCAACAGGACTGAACAAGTTGCCTTGGGAACTGTGGGCCAGCTTGTCTGGCAGCCAGGGAGCAGCTCTGCTCGAGGGGAGCTTGCCCACTGCAGCATCTTCTGCCCTTTCTCTTTCCTGCCTTGCCTTAGTGTGTGCATTTAAGCTGTTCTTGTTCCTGGTTTATTGATGCTGTTTGGGACTGTGCTGCTTCCACTGGTGTGCTGTAGCTCTGGTCAGGCTGACAGAGAAGGACAGAGTCCGTTTCTGAGCAGGGAGCAGTGCCATTTCTGTGTGCACAGGGCTGCCTGCAGTGTGTGCCTGGGGTACCTGTGTCCTGGAGGAAATCAGAGGCCACTGAGGTGTGAGAGGTGTGATGAGGGGAATCCAGGTGGCTCCTACTGTGCCACAGAGCCAGTGTTGGTGCTTTCTGCCAGCTGTGTGCCCCCAGTGCTGGGTCCTGGAGGCAGTGGGAATGTGCTGCCTTCGTGTGCCAGCTCGGTTGGACACCCTGGATGCTGATGTTAGTTGTGGTGCCAGGATTTGCTCCATTGGGCTGGCTTTCCTGCAGCCTCCCCATGTGTTCAGAAGGCCTTCAGTGTTGCAGAACTGCACCCTGGCACTGGCACTGCTGCCTTGTCAGGCTTCTGGCAGGGTTTTATAAATCAGTGTGGCTGGATCTGCTCCTAGATGGCAAGGACAGGATGCTGGGTGGGCAGAATGGGAGAGTTCAGCAGGTGGTGGCTGCTTCTCCCCAAGGCTCTGGCTGACATAGCTGTCCTGGGAACACATGCAGATGGATTCCTTTTTAAATTCTCTTTCTGGCAGTTGAGTTTACCCGCTACAGCTCCTTGTACTCAGATTTTGGATACAACTGGAGGTGTTGCCTGCAAAAGTGCTGCAGAGTGGCAGGCAGTGATGCTGGGCAGGGTGTTCTTCCCCCACTTACTGTTTGCCCTTGCTGCTGACCTGAAACTCTTGCTCTGGCACAGCTTTTGCTGCTCAGTTTATTGACATGTGTCACTGTCTGGGTAACCTACTCCAAAATAACCAGAGCTCTCCTAGGTGTGAGAGTTGGGAGAGGTGCTGTTTGTGACAGCAGTGCACTATGTCTTGCTGTATTTATCTTCTGTATACCCAGGTAAGTGTGATAAAGCACACTTGCACTTGTGCTGTTTTTGTGAGTGTCTTGCTCTGCTGTGGGTTGGGCAGCTCCAGCTCTGTTGCTCCAGAGCAGGGACCCCAATCTCTGCATTTAATCTGTGAAGTTACTTTACCCTCTATGTGGGAAGAGATGGCTCAGTCTGTCCCCCACCTACAGGACATCCTGCTCCCCTGGGTGTACAGTGTTAAATACTCTGGGGTTTGATAGGGACCCTTACCAGCTGCCCTTTGGCAGCAGGGACAGGAAGCATTTCTGCATGGGGAGGCCTGGCTGCAAGACACATTGCCAACAACTCACCTGGCTGCTGGGGAAATACCTTCATAATAAATGGGCTGGCAAGGAGGAGGGGTGGGGAGCAAGTTACTGCTTCTGTACCATGATTGCTAACACAAAAATACACTGGAGACCTGTTTGCCTTGGAGCATGAGGTGCACAGGGCTGGCACATGTGACAGCTGATGTGCATGTGTGAGTGGAATATAGTGCGTGTACACGGGGAGGAAATGTGTGTGCACACAAATGAGGCAGAAATAGACAAAAGGAGCCAGTGTGTATGAGTGATCTTGGCTGTGCTGGGGTGGGGTGTGTGTGAGACCTTCTGGTGAATAGATTTGTGCACATTGTGTGACACACAACTTGTGAGCCATGAGCAGGCAGTGTAGAATGATGCTTTGTGGTTCTCAGGGAAGGGTTTGTCCAGACAAGTGAATGCAGATGGGAAAGAGTGCAACAGACATTCCCTGTTTGGGAAATGGCCCCATTGGTGGAGTCACATGGGAGAATGGCAAGTGAGGGAAAGGGCTGGAGAAATATGTGGGAGCTGTCCCTCCTCTGAACTGTTCAGATTTGTGCAGGGGTCTGTGCAAAGCACAGTCCAGTTCCCTTTCTGTGGGGAGTAGATGGACACCTGGTCCAGGATCATTTGCCTTTCCATTCACCCTTTTTCTGCTCTCCTCTACTCCTCCAGAGTAGCAGCTGACAGGAGATGAATTCTGCAGAACTGGTGCATGTTTCATGAGAAGATCAGGCTGTGGCTGGTATTGCAGAGCTCTGGTGGAACCTCAGGGTGTTGGTGCAGGGAGAGATGGATGCTGCATCCCCATCTCCTGATCAGACTTCTCTCCATGTGTACTGGATGCAATGTACCCTTGGCTGAAGGTCTGGTGTCTCAGCCCTTGGTGCCTTGAGGGTGGCTTGAAGCTTACAGCAGAGCCCTTTTTCAAACTGTTACCTTTAGCGTCAGCCAGGTGGCAAATTCCTGAGCAGATGCTTTTCTGCTGCCCATGGCTGCAGAGGTGAGATGACAGAGAGGTTCTGCAGGGAGGGCTTGCAGGAGTGTCTGCTCAGGGGCTGGTATCCCTCAGTGTGAGCCTTGTCTGCCTGTGCAGGACTGCTGTGCTCTGGTCCTGTGCAGGCACCAGCAGCTGTGCTGTGCCAGGAGTGCTGCTGCACATCTCCTGACAGTGTGGGTGGGCACCAGTGACTCCCTCCAGGCACAGACCTCACTCCTCTCAACAGCCAGGACCATGTGGTGAGGGGGTGCCCTTGTCAGCAGGATCCTTGGTCTCTTGAGTCCCTGCTGGAGCAGATATCTGCAGTGCTGAGAGCTCTGCAGCCCTCCCTGTTGTGTTGCTGCTCTGCAGGACCTGTGGGATTTGGCCTGGCTGTGGAGCTCCTGGGGCAGGGCAGGGTGGGAGATACTGAGCAGGGCTGCAGGAGCAGCACAGGGGGACGCTGGGCCGTGTTTTCACACCAGCTCTGACACTTTGGCTTTTTCCAGGCTCCTGGAGATGCTGCTGACTGCCCTGCACCTCCCTGCGTGAGCCAGCAGAGAATGGAAGTGGCCGGAATCATCTGGGCAAAGGATCCTTCAGCAGGCACTGGGATGGTGTCCCCCTGAAGATGGAGTTACAAATGGCCTTGTGAGCTGCACCTGTGGCACACACACCTGCCCTGCCACACCCCTTGCACAGTAGTCCCAGCTGCCACAGGACAGGCAGACGTTGGCCACAGCAGCTCATCCTGTCAGCTCCTCAGTGAAAAGCTTTGTGGAAGAGCTTCCTCCTCCTCCTCCTGTGAATGCCAGCAGTGGGTGTCAGTGCCCCGTGTGCCCGCTGGCAGGGTGGGCAGCAGGTTGTGCATCGCCCCCCTGCCCAGCCAGACCCACGGCAGCCCAGCACGGAGCCCTGCAGCTCTGTCCCCAGGGACAAATGCCAGCTGCCAGACTCTTCTCTGGAGACCCAGCAGCAGCCTGCCAGGAACCAGCACTGACTGCTCCCACGCCAGCAGCGGGCAGCCCGGGCCACCTCTTGTCCCAGATGTGACTCAGGCAGGACAGGAGCGCTCCAGCTGCAGGGCAGGGCATGCAGCAGGGACAGGGATGCTCTGCACTGACCAGGCAGCCTCACACCCCTAGTGTGGACTTTCCTCCTGCTTCTCCCTAAAGGATGCTGGCTGTACACCCAGAAGCTCCTGCTGATGCAGCCTCCTAGAGTGCCATGGCGAAGGGTCTGAGGGGCTGCTTGTGCACCATGCTGCTGCTGCTGTGTGCTGTGCAGGAGCTGGGGTGCTGGGCCATGCACACAGCAGGGCAGGGCTCTGACCCTGGGGAGCCCGGGGACCCTGCCCTGCTGGCCGGAGGGAGAGTGAAGCGTGGCTGGGTCTGGAACCAATTCTTTGTGGTGGAGGAGTACACGGGCACGGAGCCGCTCTATGTGGGGAAGGTAAGCTGACCTGGTGTCTCCAAGGGGCTGACAGGGGCAGGGTGGGAATGCTGGCACTGCTGAGCAGAGAGAGGGTCCATGTGAAGGCTGTTCATGGGGGCCTGGCTGGAGAAATACTTTGTGGACTGTGATGGCAGGAGCCTGATCCCTGCTGGGGGTGGTGAGGTTAATGTGCTCCCAGGACACACCAAGATTTACATCTGCGCTCCTACAATTGTATACTGGCTTCTTGTGATGTCTGGGGGTGGGTGCAAGAAGCCCTGTCTCTGTGGGACAGGTGACAGTGCCTTGCTGGACAGGACTGGGTCTGCAGACAGGAGCTGACCACACTTCTCTGCTGTGTGACCTCCTGGGCAGGCTGGACATGGACCTCTGCTCCCTCCACTCCTGGTGTCCCGAGGCTGAAGGAGCATTTCACCTTGGGGTTGCTGGGCTTTATCCTTTTCTGGGAGCTTTGGAGAAGCAGCTGCCCCACGTGTCAGGCAGATGGGTTGTTTGTATTTGGGTGAAGGCAGTGCTAGCTGTTGGGACCAGTCAGAGGAACACACTGGAGCTGGAGGCATGGGCTCACCCCAAAGGAAAGTGCCCAAGAGCTTGTACAGCAGGGCTGTCTGATGGCCTCAGCCGTCTGGGCATGAGTCTGGAGGAGCTTGAAAATGGGTTTCCTGGCTGGGGGCCAGCGGGGATTTCAGTGGTGATTTGTGTCCGTTTCAGCAGACACTCAAAGCCGCGCTCCTGCGCCGCCCTCGGAGCAGGCACAGCTAATTCATGGCTCCCCTGGGAGCAGCACAGGGCCTGGCACTGCCTCGGCTCCAGCTGAACCCAAACCTACAACTCACCCGTTTTACAGCCCCTTTCCACATCAGCCACCACATCACCCGCCTGGCTCCCAGCAGCAGCAGCACTGCCTGGGATGCCCAGGGCTGAAAGCAGCATGGCCAGGCTTTTCCTGCTGCTGGGAGAGGATGGAGTGCTCGCCTGGGACACTCCTTGTCCCCAGCAGTGTGCCAGCCCTCGTAGCACAGTCTGTGGGTCCAGACCCTTCCTGCACTGGGGGAGCCTTCCTGCTCTGGGGCTTGCCCTCTGTGGATGCCTCTCACACACCTACATGTGCTTTCTGAAGGGCCGATACCATTTCCATAAAATCTGGGTTCTCTAGCTAATCCTTCTTCTGAACTGTAATTTCCCCTGAGGCTGCTGTCAGTTTGATGTGGATTTCTTTGGGTTTTTTAAATAGAATTATGGGGTCAGCACTAGTTACAAACTTCTGCATGTGGACAGATCTATTTTAGATAGAGGAGAGGATTAAAGGGAAAAAAGCAGATTTAATTAAGTTGCTAATATTTAAAGAAAATTGATGAACTCGGGCTTTATGAGTTGGAGCAAACAGAGTGCGCCTTTATTATGGGCTAGTTTTTATTTGATTTTCTTTCTTTTCTAGCCCCAGAGCCATTTTTTATTTGTGTATCTGTGCTTTCTGTTTAATTGCTTTTAATAAGGAATGTGCACCTCTGTTCATATTTAATTTTGATTTAATTATTAGTATGTAATTAATGGCTTGGTAAGAATTCTGCTTGTAGTCTTTTAGGACAAGGAAACAATTTTCCCATTTAACAAATGGGACAGATCAGCTTATTGTCCTCCCTCTGGATGTCCCAGACACTGCTCTCCTTGCTTGGGGCTGAGCTGCAGGCAGGGCTTGGGTGGTCCCTCTGCTCTTGGGGCCCAGTGTGTGTGGCAGAGCTGTGTGACATCAGTGTCCTGCCATGCCCAGGGGTGGAGGGAGCCCTGAGGCTGCGTGGGAGCCTGGTGCTCCCCAAGCCTGCCTGCTGTGACAGGGAGGAGAGCACACCCCTGGCACGTGGTCCGTGGCATCTCCCCTTGTGTTTCTGTAGTCTGCCATCCGGCCCTCCCCCATTAGTTGTTGTTTAGCCAAGCAGCACAGATTTAGCTCTTTTAATCTTCCCCTGTAAATCAATCTCTGCAGCCCCTTGAGCCCAGGCTCCATTTTTCTTCCTAGCATTCCGGTTTGCAGGGATGCTGGTGTCTGCTCCAAGCAGTCAGTGATGAGCAAATATGTGAAGAGGATGTGCTGAGAGCTCAATGTGGTGCTGGATGCTTTATCTCTAGCCTAATTATTAATCATGAGCCCGGTGTTCAGCAGGAAATGCAGGTTTCTGCTGCCTGCACTGTACAGACCTGGTGCTCCTTCAATCTGAAAAGCTCACGGAGTAGCAGTGAGAACTGGGAGAGGATGATAAAGTGAAGAGGGCAGCAAGCTCTCCCCCCGCCTGTGGGGAGGACTGGGACTGGATGGCCAGGCTGGGATGACCATCCCACAGACCAGGGCAGGATGCTCCAGGTGGCCAGGGTGGGGTGACCACCCCATAGGCACATTTCCAGCCAAAGCCATCACGGTGGTCCCAGACTCTGCAGGGCTCACAGCCCTATTTGTGAGCTGAGTGAAGGTCTCCCTCCAGGCAAGCCTTGAGAGATGTGTCACCATGGGCAGTAATTTGTGAATGTTGTGCAAAATGCACTGAATTGCCTAACGTGTGGGTCCCTCACTTGTGAAATAAATTCATAAACTGTATCTAACAAGACAAATATAATGAAGGCATCATAAAAAAAGAGGCAGCTCTGGTATAAATTCTTGCTGGTAGAGCTGTATGTCTGAAAGGTGGATTATAGAACTGCAGTTTGGAAGATTGAATGGCCCATAAACATTTTCATATTTCATTAGCCGATTAATGGACGGCTTTTTTCTTTTTGTGGAGGGGGGACATGACTTTGCTGATTCTAAGCAAAAATTGTAGGAAACAAATGAAAGCAGCTGATGAAACCTTTCCGGGGGCCTGTCCCATTATGGATTGTCCCAATTAATGCCCATGCTGCTCCCTGTCAAGATGCATTCTGCCTGTCCAGTTACTGTTAATAGATTTCTCATAAGTGGCTGGATTGTAAAAACCTCATAACTCAGTTTAATGCCACCAATAAAATTATCTCTGGACGTCTGGCCTGGATTCCAGTCAGCTCTTGGTCCTTGGGGAGCTGCTGTTTACCCTTTCTTTTCCTAATTCCAAACATTGTCTTAATTAAAAACTGAAGCAGCAGAGATTGCCTGCAAAGGCATCTTCCTCAGGGTCTGTTTTTAGTCCTGAACATGAACTGATTTGTCACACTCTTTCATGAAATTTTATCCAGGTGGGGCTCTGGGCCTGATGATGGGATGTTGTGACCCCTGTTGCCCTGCAACATAAACCCAGCAGAGGGGTGCAGCAAGTGTGTGAGCTCTCCAGCAGGGAGATTTGTCAGCACCACTGCCCAAATCATGGAGGGTGGCTGTGGCTGAGGCAAAGCAGGTGGATGAGGATGGACTTTGGACAATTAAAGGGAAAAAACTGTTGGTTCTGTAGAAGGGAGGGGATACTGATGTTGCAGCTTGGGAGAGGCAATCTCATGCTGCCAGAATCCTGGGTCCTTGCCCAGAGGGAAGCCTCTTTCTTTGGAGTGCAGTTGAGTTGTCCTTTGTTTTTCCATCATCTCGTAACCTCTTATTAAAGGAGTTTGTCCCTTGGTTTGTAGTGGGGTTGGGCACTGGCAAAATCTGTAATCTGCAGAGCTGTAAAGACAGGCCTGAAATTCCAATTTATTGGGCCTTCATGTCAACCAGCAGGAGTTGTCTGGTGGTGCTCTCTGTCACTGTCCAGTCCCACAAGAGCAGAGGGGCATCACACAGGGACCATGGGCATCTTGTGCAGGTGGCCGGGGTTGGGTACAAGCACATCCCCAGCCTGCTCCCACCCTGTCCCTCTTTCCCTGCAGATCCACTCAGACTCTGACGAGGGAGACGGCTCCATCAAGTACACCATCTCCGGGGAGGGCGCGGGCACCATCTTCCTCATCGATGAGATCACAGGGGACATCCACGCCACCGAGCGCCTGGACCGGGAGCAGAAAACCTTCTACACGCTGCGGGCACAGGCCCGGGACAGACAGACGGACCAGCTGCTGGAGCCCGAGTCAGAGTTCATCATCAAGGTGCAGGACATCAACGACAGCGAGCCGCGCTTCCTCGAGGGGCCCTACATCGGCAGCGTGGCCGAGCTGTCCCCCGTCGGTAGGTCTGCTCTGGGCTGGGAAAGCTGCACCTCTCTCCTGTCACACCTTTGAGCCCGCTGTACCCCACAAAAACCACTTGCAAATCTCAGGGATTGCAGAGCTAGGGAGCCAAAAGGGAAAAATAAATAAGGTGGCTTAAGAAAAACAAGTGGATAAATCCTCTGAGCTGATTGCCAGCCTTTGGCTGAGCGCTCAGTCTCAGCCCTAAGCCGTGCTCTGGGGATGGGGTCGTGGTGGTGCCAGCTGCCTGCTGTGCATTGACTCTGGCTTTGCACAGCCCCCTCTCTCCTGAATGCTGGGTGTTGGACTAAACCCTCACAAATCAAGGGGCTCACAGGGTCTGCCTGTGGTTCAGATTGGTCTGAGTGGTGCCTCTCCCCCAGCTCAGGCCATCCTCTGTGTGCTGCCTTGCTGCTCTTCTGAGCCCCAGGGCTGCTCAGACATCCTCCCTTTGAGCAGAACTGCCAGACCCTTCTCAGCTGGGTCTGCCCTTCTCTGAGGGGCCAGGCCTTGCTGGCTGAGGCTGGGGAATTCATGTCCCTGTGACAGAAGTGTGGCTTCCCTGTGTTAGCCTTTACTGCCCATCCCCTTGGCAGCAGGCCCCTCTCAAGTGTGTTGGTGATCAGCCTCACTGAAGCTCTGAGGGCCAGGCTGATGATGATGGGGCTGCACGAGTCCATCCCCCTGGGATGGCAGAGCAGGACAGCCAGCACTGTGCCCACCCAAGCTTTGGGAAGGGTGCAGGGAGGTGAAGTGTGAACTGCAGCACTGCTGCCCTCGCTTCTGCTGGGTTCCCATGCTGCAGAGCACATCTGGAGTCCAGGAGAATGGCTGTGCTGCACTGCCTGAAGCCACAGCATTCCCTGAGCACCCTGGGCTCTCTGCTACCCCTACAGCAGGCTGTGTGTGTCGGCATGTGCTGTGAGCAGGAACTGTACATCACTGTTCCCAAAGGCTGTGTGCAGGTAGCAGACAGCCTGTGAAAGGCTGGCATTGAAGATCAGACAGGACCCCAACACTCAGCAAGGGCTGAGTCAGCACGGGAGGCAGCAACAGTGCCAGGAGTGCAGAGAGCCCCCGGGGCAGGGGGAGAGCTGAGAGCAGGGGCTCAAGCAGGGGCTTGAGAGGCAGCTCAGGGGAACCACCAGGGCCTGCTGTGCTGCTGCAGGAAGGTCTGGCTGCAGAGGGCAGGGCATGGTGCTCAGTCTGCACTGCCTCAGGACAGAGCTCCAGCTCTCCCTGGTTCATGTGCAGCATATTGCAAGGCTGGTGTGTGGCCTCCAGCAGGTACAGATGTGCAGGAATTGCACCAGAGGAGCTGCTGCTGCCTGGATTCTGTTCATGTACGCAGAACAAGTTCTCCTGAGGCATCCCAAGCTCTCCTTCTGCTTCCAGTTACCTGTGCAAATCCTTGCCTCAGTCAGAGAGAGACCCCTTGAACTACAGCTGGGTGCTCCTGGAGAAATGAAAGACAGCATGTGGGCACCAAAGCAAGAGGCATCCTGTTCCCAAAGGGAAGAAAGAAATTAAATTAATCTAATTTGCTTGAACAACATTTTAAAAAGCAAGGAATTCTCAACTCTGGGTATTAGACAAGAATCCCAGTTCTTTGAAAATCACTAACAATTATGGAGCTGCCTGATCAGACTGATGTGAACAAGACATATCAAAGGAGACAGTTTCTATGCGAAATTGGAGATCAGAGGGAGAAAGAAACACGGTTTCACAACATGAAAGAAGGCGATTCCTGCAAATTAAAACACTCGGAAGTTAAAAGTGAAGAGAAGTGCTGTGAAGGGCGTGGGCTGCATTTCCCAGCTGTGTGCTTAGAGAGGGGAGCTGGAGCCAGGAGCCTGCTCTGCTTTCCAGGCTACCTGCCTGCCACAGCCTCAGAGCCTCCTGCAGTCTGGCTACCCTGGGGAGTGCAGGGGCTCCTCCAGAGCAGCCTTGTCCTGGAGACAGCCCAGGGAGGGCCTCACACATCATCCTCCCATGGTGCTGCTGCCTGGGCCCCAGCCATGTGAGTGCAGAGCTGGAGGGACCCACAGGCTGCTGCTGTTGCTGTAAGTTCCCAGCTCCCTCCCACTTCTCCCTAGGCTTTGCCCAGGAACAGGCAGCACGAAGGACAAGATGGACACAGCCTGTGAAAGCATAAACAGGCAAGGCTGGCAAGGAGCTTTCTGCTCAACCCTCTGAGGTTCAGCAGCTGGGAGGTACATGAGGCTGGTCAGGGACCTGGTGTGGGAAGTTCAGCTCCAGATGCTGCAGGAAGGGCTGAGGATGCAGGACAGGGGAAGCTGCTGGGCCAGGGAGGTGAAATTCAGGATATTCTTGTGGGAAGAGACCTGTCAGGCCCTTTTTGTGTGAGAGTGCTCCTTGTGTGGCACCAAGGCTGGGTGCAGCTGTGCTCATGGCTTTGTTGTGGTTGGTATTGGTTATTGATATTTGCTGTCTCTGAGCTGGACAGAGCATCTCCCCTAGAGCTGTGGGTATTTCCATGAGAGTGACTGGGGAGTGCCTTGCTGCCTTCCTGAGTGTGGATGGAGGTGATCCCAGCTTGGTGCTGGCCAAGCAGGAGGACGAAGGCTGGAGAACTTAGGTTGGCTATTAGTGTGTCAAGATCAAAGCCTGGAGACCTGCTGATGGCCAAGCTGCTGCCAGCACCACTTGGATTCATCTGTAGTAGGTGAATGTAGTAAAAAGAAGGGTGATTGGGTGACTGGGATGGGGCCACTCCAAGGGCAGGGCTGCTCTCCAGCTTGGAGCTGCAGGGAGCTGCTCATTCCCTGTCTCTGCAGCTCTGCAGCCTTTGCTCTCCATCCCAGCCTGAAGAGTTAGGGTGACCCCTTCTTCCTCCTCCCGTGGTTTTGCCTTCCCAGGCCTCACTGGGGTTTGTGCTTGGGTGGTTTTTGTTCTCAGTCAAGGCAGCTCTCAGCTGCACTCTCCATTCCCTGCCAAGAGCACAGTCCCAGCTCCCAGAGGTGGGTGCCTTCCTGGGGCGTGAAGAGGAATAAACCAAATAGAGTCAGATCCGCTCTGTGACAGCAGGAGCAGATCAAAGGACATTATTTGCATAATGAAGGAGTACTAATTGGGAGGGAAAGTCATTTGATTTCCTAGTGTCTAAGAGGGAATAACAAATGAGAGAAGTGCACAAACTCTCAGAATAACTGGGAGTGCTTTGCAGCACAGCTGCCCTTGCTCTGTCCTGGGGCCAGGGCAGTGTGTTTGTACTGAGACTGAGACTGGGGGTGCACTAAAGGCCTCTTTGTTCCAGGATCTTGCCTTGGCAGTGGTCAAAGTGCATTCTTAGGAAGGAGGAGCAGCACACACAGGACATGTGATGCTCCTCTTAATATTCTCCCAGCCAGCATCTGTTTTCAGCTTGGAAATTTCTTTGGCTGTGGGTGGTTTCTGGGAGTTTAGTCAGCTTTAGTATCTGTCTTCCATGAACTCATCCAGACTCATTGTAAACCTCTGCAGAGGGAAAAGAGAAAGGATTGCTCTTGTTATCTGATGGATCAATAGTGGCAGATGCAGAATGGTCAGGAGGATAAGGCATTTGTAAAGGGCAGAGGTGGTGCCTGGAGTTAGCCCCAGCCTACGAGCCAGGCTGGAGAAGGCATTGTTTTCTACACAGGGATATCCTGCACTTGGAAGAAGCACATCCAAAATGGAAGCTGACCCAGTAGCTTTATCTGGCCTCCCTTGGCACAGCAGAACCCGCTCAAAAACCAGCAACTGGCTTTTCTGGAGAAACCTGGTCTGGCCTGGGGCATCAGGAGCGGTAGTGCAGCTGCTGTGGGAGGTTTGCAGCCTGGCAGGGAGGGCAGCTGGGTCTGTAGAGGGAGGGAGAGGTCTCTGCTCAGCCCCCAGAGGGAGCTGGGCTGGAGGCAATGCCCTGGAGTCACCCAGGCTGAGGAAGGCAGGGGCTCCTGGGGAGTATTTTCACTGACTGCCCTGTGCCCACAGTGTGCATACCAAGGAGTGGTGTGTGTGCAGGATGGGGCCTGAGCTGCAAATCCTGTTTACTGCTGTCCTGTCACCCCAGGGAGAGGCTGCTGGTCAAGAGCTTGCAGGCTGCTCCGTGCTGGCACCCCAGGCTCAGCCTCTGTGGATACCCCTGGCTGGATCTCTCCAAAACATCAGAGTTGAGCAGAATCCAGCACCAAAGGGGGAGACCTGCAGCTTCAGGAGAATGTAGGATGGGACCCAGCCAACTGCCTTGGAACTGCAGCAGCTTCACCTTGTTACAGGAGGTGCTAAAATTAGCTGTATTCTGGGCTCCTTTCCTGATCTCCCTGGGGTCTGCTTTGCAGCTGTCTGCTGCACTGAGGCGTGAGCCCAAATCCAGCACACGGTGCCTCCTGTCAGACAACTCTGTTGGTTGCACAGGGTGGGTGTTGCAGCCCAGAGCTCACCTGTGGGGTGCCTGGGGAGCAGGCAGGGTCTGGAGTGAGGAGCATGCCAGGAGAGTCATATGCTTCCATGAGAGCATCGCTCCTCCCTTGATGCATTTCACTCTCATTTCTCTGTGTAGCACCATGTCCAGATTAGAGGCGATTTGGCTGTACAGACAGAAACTTGGGGTCAAGCCCTGACTCCAGCACAAAGCTGGCTGAATGCAGAAGTGATTATTGTGAAAAGAAATTGTTTAATCTCCGTGCTGGAAGCAGAGAAAAACACTTTGTTTACCATACAGCCAGAACACTTGCAGGCAATTGGATTTCCCCCCACACACCCCCTTTTGCTGGAAAGTGCTGAAGTCACTTGTGAGTATCTGGAGTTGCTGGGAGCTGGGGCTGCCCTGTCTGTTTGTCCTTGGTGAGGGGAGTCTTCCCCTTCTGCACTGTGCTCTAGGTCACAGGCTCCAAACACTGCCCTGCCCAAGTGAGGATCTCATCAGGCTGCATTTGGCAGCCCCTCAGGCACCTGAGCCTCTCCATGGGATGCTGTGGTTTGCTCCCCATGGCACCACGTTTATCTGCTCCATGCCAGGGGCTGGGGTGCTTTGTGCAGCGCCTTTCTCTGGCCAGACACCCCAAAAGAAGTTTCACAGTAGCGCACACCCCAGCAGGTTACTGCCCTGGGGCTTGTCCTGTGGGGTGACAGGGCTGTGCAGTGAATCTCCTCTGGGCCTGGCTTTCTACCAAGTCAGGATGTTGACAAGATTGCAAGAAACTCACTTCTGCTCCAGTAATTTTTAAGCTACTCCAGTTCTTTTTTTCCCTGGTGTCCTGCCTGAATGTGTCTGGGGTGCATCGGCCACTGCAGGTGTTTGGGGCCAGACAAAAGCTGTAAATTGCATTGTTTATAAACTCCCTCCTGCCCCATGGCACGCAGGCACCTGGAGCGGGAGTGCTGCACACTGGCATCAGGCCAGGGCATGTGGCTTTGCATGACACAGCACTCCCTGCAGGGTCCCCGATGTTCTGCAGGGCTGAAGTGCCCCAGTGCTGTCCTGGAGCTGGCCAGATCCACACAGAAAGGGCTCTCAGCATGGCCAGAAAGTGTCCCTGCTCTCTGCCTGAGCTGAAGGTGGCAACTGAGCCCCAGAGCTGGTCTGGAGAGCATCTGGAGGCTCCTGGTTTCGCCACAGAAGGGTGAATGCTGCCATGAGGAGGGACAGTCAAGTTTAGCAAGTGCTGGTTTTTCCTGCCGCTCATTTGCCTCTTTGCCTGCCCAGAGCCTGGCTGTGCTTCTGTCCCTGGGGAAGTGACAGGTCCCAGCCACCTCCTTGTGGATTCAGTGCAGGGCCTCTCTGCTCGTGGATGTGTTTGGAGTTTGCCTGTCAACATTTCTTTTAGCTGAACGTGTTTGCAGTGAGTGGCATAGCAAGTGGCCTGGAGCTCTCAGCCTCCTTCACGCAGGGATGGCCCCAGAGGCTCTGGGTGCCATGGGAAGGCAGTCACAGGTGCCAGGACAGGCCTGCACTGCCATTCCAGAGGTGCCCTGCAGAGCCCATGCATCCCATGCAGGGCACTGGGCTGGGCTGCTGTGCCCTGCCAGCCCTGGGGACACTCAGCATGGCAGGGTGGCTCTGGGGGCTGCCCTCAGGGGAGGGGACCCTGCAGAGACACAGCTCCTGCAGCTCCTGGGCTGTCACCATGGTATTTTCTGAAAAATCCCTTCGCCAGGATTTCTTCTTCTGGGAAGATGAGGAGCCTCAGCTTCTCCATGTCTTCCTGCTCTGGAATGTGGTCTGGAGATTGTTTATCCAAACATGTGAATTGTTTTTATTGAATGACCAATCACAGCCAGCTGTGTCGGACTCTCTGAGTCAGTCACGAGTTTTTATTATTCATTCTTGTTAAGCCTTCTGATGTATCCTTCTCTTTCTGTAGTATAATTTTAGTATAGCATTCTATAATATAATACAATATAATATAATTTCTCAACCTTCTGAGAACATGGAGTCAGATTCTCATCTCTCACCTCGTCCTGGGGCCCCTCAAACACCACAGTGGGGCATCACGGGCACCTCTGGGCGTGGGCAGCCCCTCCCTGCCCTGCTGACCCTGCTCACAGGGAAGGGATGCTGCTGGCAGAGCTCAGGGCTGGCTGCTGGCCCTGGCACGTCTCCAGGATGGCTCAGGGTGTGGAATGGGGACAGCCCAAGCAGGGCCCATGGGGACAGAGGATGGCTGGCAGCCACAGCCAGCTAGGCTGAGGGAAGTACTGCTCTGGAAGTGAGGGTCTGGAGGAAATCAGGGTTTGTTTGATCTGCTGTGCCAGAGCTCACCATTGCAGAGGGAGAATTGGAGATTGATTCTGACCTGTTAATTTTTATGTAAGATTGTTGGTTTCCTCTGATCTGTGGAGTGAGCTTGTCAGGGGAGGAACCAAGGTCTTATCTCATTTTACATGTCTAATTATCTCTCTGGATATGGGCTCAGGCTCCTTGGGTATGGGAGGCGGGTGATAGAGTACATGATGGATGTTTAGATTTTATTTAGTGTATCTTTTATGGCTAAGGCATGTGCCAGAAAACTAAATAAAAGCTGTACATTCTGTACTTGCTGTGGGCAGTGCTGTGCTTGGAGAGCAGGGAGTAATATTGGAGCAGGGTGGGAGCCAGGGAAAGCTTGTCTCTGCAGGAAGGAGGGGACCAGGTTAAGCTGAAATTGAATATCACTGCTCTTCACATGGACAGAGAAGGGTGGGAAAGGGATAAATGGAGGTTAGAGAAGGATGCTGGAAAGTTAAACTAATAAATTCCTGATACCCTTTAGGTGACCTTGATCAGGCATCTTTGCAGACAAGAAGTCAAGACAAAGAGGGGTCAGTGCTCCCTACCTGGCTGATGTTGTTTTTTTGTTAATGAGATGCTGTGAGGGCAGGTGGGGAAGGGCAGAGCCTTCATCACCTCTGGCATTGCTGGCTGCAGCCCCAGGGCACTGTGGCCCATCTCTGCCTCTGAGTGAAGGTGTCTTGCTGCAATGCTGATTGGTTTCCCTTACCCCTGAGCAGAAAACTCTGGTCCCAAACATGGGGCTCACCCCTGGGACCTGGAGCTGCTGCCCTGTTTTTCCAGTTCTTGGGAGTGCCCAGCAGCTGTGGGCCAGGAGCTTTCAGTGCTGGCACAGGAAGCCTGAGAGCAGCAGCCCACCTCACCTGTCCAAGGTGTGGCTTGGGATGGAGACACAAACTGCTCTGGGTGGGCACAGTCCTGCCTCCTCTTCAGACTCTGCAGCTTGGCAGCATCCAGGTAAATACTGGAACACAGGGAGTACAGCTGTGCCTGACAGGGATGGAGTAGGGGGTGAGTTCTGCAATTGAATGAATGCATCTTGAGATGCAGGGTGGTGCAAACATTTAGTGGCCAGCCTGCCTCTCACGATCCCTGCCTTGGGATGACTGCACAAACAGGGCTGGAACAGGAGGCTGTGGTGTGGTCCTTGGGGCACCTGCTCTGTCTGCAAATGTGCAGTCCTGACACAGGGTGTACAGGGCAAGGGCAGGGAAATAAACTGATGGGCTTGGGTCCTGTGGGTGAGGGTTGAATCTCCTAACCCTCGGCAGGAACAAGTGGCTCTTGGGGTTGGGGATGTTTGTGCAAGGTCAGCAGGCTCTGCCTGTGCTGCAGATGCTACTGTGGGCACTGGGCTCTCAGCTGATTGCTGCCAGGCTGTGCCCTCCCTTGTCCCCCTGGGCAGACACTGCTTTCTGTGATTCTCAGACTTTGGCACCTCCAGCATCCCTAGGAGGCTTCTCTCCTGCAGCTGGGAGAAGGATGCTTGGAGACCCTGGTATCATCTCCATCCTCTGGTCCCTGTTTTTGCTTTCTGATCAGAAGCTTCCCAAGGGAGCATGCCAGGCTGCCCGGGGGAATGTGCAGAGCTGGTGTGGGAGTGATGTGCCTTGGCTCATACCTGCCTGAAGGAGCTGTGTTATGGCAGGGAGAGGAGGAGGAAATGCAGCAATAGTATTTCTTAAACAGTTGTTTGCCAGGCAGAGAGCCAGTGTTGCCGTGGTGTAAAATCTGGACGTGCCTGGCAGGGATGCACCATAACTTCACTGGAGACAGCAAAGCATAAATAAGTTGACTCAAACTAGCTTGTTGCTGAAGACTGATGAGGGGGATTCTCCTGTTATCAGCAGAGCTGCAGCTCTGAGAAGGCTGCCAGGGAGAATGAAAAGCAACCATGGTAACTGCTCGTTTCCCTCAGTGAGCACCCTTTCAGAGTGAACTGGACTGGGGGAGCCTGTGCATCCCAGCTGCTCACAGCAGCACTGTGCTGTGCTGCCTCATCTCCTGCCTGACTCTGGGCAGGGCTGGTGCAGGAAATCCCTGCCTTGCCTGCCGGCTCTGGGCTTGGGGTCTGCTGACAAAGGAGGAGGAAGGCACCAGGGATGGTTTCAGCTCCACATCTGCCTCCTGTGACACAGGAACACAGGCTGCTTTTGTCTGACTGCTCCAGTGCTTGACCTCTGGGCAGGGATGCACCGAGTCTGGTGCTGGAGATGGAACAGAGTAGCCTGTCCTCACAGTGCTTTGGTCACACCACCTACTTCCTCAAGGTGTCTCTAGGTAGGGATAGGCTTCCCTTCCTTTCTCCCTTTTGTTGTCTCTCTGCATCTCAGCCCTTTTGCTCCTGCCCCCACCCTCATGTCCTGGGTCCTGCTTTTGTTAAATTGAACATGATGTCAAATTAAAGCCATCACAGGGACAGTTGGAGTGAAGTACCCAGTTTAATGAGGCAGCCTTGAAAATCAATAACTTAATTGCAGACATTTGATGGACTTTTATCCAATTTATAGTCCTCCTGCCCTGCTACGTGTAGAGCATGAGGACCCGGTGCTATGTCTGGCTCTGGGCAAGTGAAAGCCTTTCCTCTCCTCAGGGTGCTGTCCCTGGGCAGGTCTGCCTGCTGCAGTGTGGATCAGGCCCCAGCTGGGTGGTCCCTCTGTGCTCTGGAGGTGACCATGCACTCACTCTGTGCTGACAGGAAGGGCAGGTGCCGGTATGACATCCCCACATGGGCCAGTAGAAAGCTACTGGGAGAAAAGCTCCCAGCTGATCAGACCAGTCATCTCCTGGAGAGAGCAGGTCCTGCTCCAGGACCCTGTCCCTGCTGCCACTCTGCAGCACACCAGAGGCATTTGCAGCAGTGTCTGCAATGTCTGGAGTCCTGGCTTTCAGGTGTTGGTGGGGAGGCGATGCTGCATTTGCACCCAGCTGTTCTCTTTCCCCTCATCATTTGCAGGCAATCAGCGTTGGGCCCTGCTCTGAGGTCTGTGCTGCTCTTCTAAACTCCTGCCTGACTTTCTGTTTTCCTCCTTGTCCCTGCTGCAGGCACCTCTGTGATGCAGGTGATGGCCTCTGATGCCGACGACCCCACCTATGGGAGCAGTGCCAGGGTGGTCTACAGTGTGCTGGAGGGGGAGCAGCACTTCACTGTGGACAGCAAAACAGGTGAGCAGCACCCAGCTGGGCTGGGCCACGAGGTCCCACCGGGGCTGTGGCTCCTGGGCATGGCTGTGAGCCAGATCTGTGCCTCCCTGCTGGCCACTGGTGCTGGATCCTGCTGGCAGGGGTGTTGGAGAGGAAGCTGCTGCCCAGCTCCATGCCCTGCCTGCAGCAGGATCTGCAGCTGCCTGCCCAGAGTGCCTGATCTGCACCTGCACTGGCCGGAGCTCCTCTCTGCCTGGAGCAGGAATGCCCCCACAGGCACATAAAACTTCAGTGGAGAAGGTTTAAATACTACCAAAGGGGCCTTACCAAAAGCTGCATCATTATCACCAGGGCTTTGATTAAAGGTAACACTTTAAATTAAGGATAGGTTTATAAATGTTCTATTAATATTTAATGAAAGAACAGTAGAAGCTGCTCCATTCCTTAATAACTTATAATAGAGCCTGTTGTAAAATGCCTCTGTAATAAATCCCTGGCAGATGATGCTCTGACATACTGGTTAGAGTAGACCATAACCAGGAGATGTTGGGATATATATTGTCCTTGCCTCCCAGGAGTTTGACTCTCATTACCCTTAATGAGAGCCTCACAAGCTTGCTAAGAAGGGAAGACTCAAATGCTAATAAGGGATATTTAAGGCACAAAGCATGCAGTAAAGTGCCCGTAGTTTAAGGAAAATTTGTCAAAGGACAAGCAGGCTGAGGAGCTGCAGCTTTTGTTGGAAAACTGGACAGCGAAGTCCTCCCCACCCTATTGCTGAACCACAGTGGCATGAACTGGGCTGAAGTCCCAAGTCTCTGTAAGTCTGATCTGTGTGTGTGCTGATATTTTCTAAGGCTGGGATTTGTTTGGAGATGCTGGTGTAAGTGTGAAGAAGGTCTGTGTGCCTGAACCTCTGCACCTGCAAGAAACCCTCCAGCTCCTGACAGTGCTGTGGTGCACATGGGGAAGCTGGGCCCAGCCCTGGCTCTGCCACCAGCCTGGCTGCTGCTGGAGGAATGCTCAGATTTGGGGGTTTGGGAGCTCCTGCACACTCCTGACACTGTGGCCTCTGCTGGGAAATGCCTGTGTCTGGACTGAGGCCGGTGCAGGGGGGAGAGGGCACAAGCAGCAGGCTGGGGCTGTACCCACCCCTTGCTCAGGAGCTGTTGCACCTGGGCTCTCTTCTCTGCCAGATTTGCTTTGTTTTATATTGTGTGTGTAGGAACAATAGGCTAACCACTGAAAATGCAGGTGCACGTGAGATCCTGTTAATGTGAGACAGCTTTGTGTGAGTGAAGTCTTGCTGCTGGAATGGAGAGGGACCACTGGGAGCCAACTGCACAAGCCAGGACGTGCAGAGGCTCAGCTTCCTGCCACATTAATGCTCTGTTTTAAGGCATAAACTAAAATGTGCCCTGTGGGACTGTGGTGAGAATTAATGTCACTCTGGGAATCCAGGCTTCTTGATTCCTTGACTTTTTGTGTCTTAATTCTCAAGCTGGCTGTTTCATACACTGGGGGGTTGATTTGCTGTTTTACTTGCTTGTGTTTCACAAAGGCAAAATTGCTGACAGTCTGCAGAAGACTCCAGCCCCTCTAGAGCATGTCTGCTTGCAGGATACCTGGCTGCTAACACAGGTGTTGGGGCTGACTCTGGGGGTCTCTGAGCTGCAGCAGGCCTGTGGCAGCTGCCTCACCAGCACTGCGGGGCTGCAGCTCTGCCCATCAGCCCCTCAAGCTGTGGCTGCAGCAGGGCTGTGGGGGCACAAGGTGTCATCATATCCACCCAAACACACCCCAACCTGCTCCCACTCTCATTCTGTTGGAACAAGACTTTATGCTGCACAGGGGAATCCAAGTCTGATTGCCCGAGGTGGCCCAGCTTCTGCCCTGAGCATAAGATTTAATTATCCATAGCAGCAGCGTAGCTCTCAGAGCCACCATTGTTATTAATGGCCATAAAAAGAACCATAAAAACTTGGCATGTTACATTTCTTATAATATATGATAATGAAGAACAATTTGATTTCCATTTTTGGTTTTGACCTCTTTCTCTGCTGTTTCTTGCAGGTGCATGCATGCATGTGCTGCCTTGCACACCTCCTCAGCCCCTGACTCCTTCCAGCACAGGTTCTCTCTTCCCCCCTTGTCTTGTGCTCTTTTCACACCCTCATTCATAGCACAGGTGTGGCATGTACAAAAGTGGTTTCCATGCCTGTGTACATGAACATGGACCATGTGTTGCTGACTTTGTCTCCTGTTCATGGATGTTTCCAGCTGTAGTGTTCAGCTGGGATTTTGTATTCAATGGACCTTTCACAGGCAAACCCAAACTGTCTGGCTGCTGTGCTGTGCCAAGTCCTGCCACTCAGTAAGCCCTGAGTGCCTGTAGCATCTCGGGTCTCTTTGGAGGGAGAAAAGCATCTAAATGGCTCCACTGGAATAGTGGGAGCAGCAGGATGGCATTTATGCTGTAGGAAGATTCCAGAATTGAATGATGGTGAAGAGAAAGCACAGCTGATGCACATAAGCTTTTCTTTCTTTCATATACAGCAGCCACTCTCATGCTTTGAGATTAGTTTCACAGACTGAAACTTGTGTTGTGTACACCAAATCAAGTTCAAGAACTTCACCTGTGTGTGCTGGAGGTCAAGGCTGGGGTTTTTTTTGTGTGAGTGGGGAGCTTTATATCCATAAGCTTTTGAGGCAAGGTTTTCTTGCCAGCTGTAAGAATATCCCCGTGGCTTGTTGCAAGAGCCTGCAGGCATTAAGCTTTGTAAGCTTTGTGCTGCTTTCCTCTCTCAGACAGGGTGCAGGCAATCTTTGCTCCTTGCAGCAGGTGAGCAGCAGTGCCCGTGCTGTGGCTGCCCTGATCTGCTCAGGAGGCTGTGCTCTCTCAGCAGCCAGCACACAGCTCTGCCTGCTGCTTCCAGTGGGAAACAGCCTCTTCTGCTGCTGTGCTGGGTGTTGGCTCTGGGTGAGAGCAATAACCTGACAGCAGAATCCCCCTCACTGCTGCTGGGCCATGAGCCCAGCTCTCCCAAAGTTACACAGGGTGGGAAGTTTAGTGGCAGCTCCTGTTCCAGCTCCAGGAATCTCATCCTCACCAAGATCCTTCAAGCTTATTCTTTTCCAATATGGAGACGTCCACCTGAGTGTGGGCACTCCGAGTGCATTTACATGAGAGGAGAAATTTGTGCATTTGAATCCACGGGCTGCTGCTTTATATTACCCTGCATTCTCTGTACCACTGCAGAATATTCACCTTTATAGGGGCAAATCTCTCTTTTGGCAGGCAGCTGTGCCTGCCTGCTCGTGTCTGTTCCCATGTGCTTTGCAGTACCCTTTCTTATCCCTGGCAGTGTGGCTGGAGACTCACTGCTGCCTGTGATCCCTTCCTTGGGAGGGAGCCTGAAGCTGCTCAACACCCCACAGCCTGCTGCCCCTGTTTCCAGCAGTCTTGTTCATCCTTTTTTTGGGATATTGAGTGCTACAGAGCAACCACAGCATGGAACACCATAGGTTTCCTTATGTTTGCTTCCTTAAAAGCCAGCTTGTCAGTTTGGGGCTGTGCATGGGAGCCTGGCTTTCTACCGTAAGGAAGAGGTTGTTCTTCAAATCTGTCGCTCTGCTGAATGCAGGGAAAAGGCAGAACTCAGAAGGTATTTGAAATGTAGTCTGGCATTTGTGATGACTTAAACCAGCTCCTGAGTTTTAGAGTCTGTGTCCTGATTTAAAGACTGAGCCATAAGGGCTTGGAGCTTTTTGTGCCAGGGAGAATGGAGATACTGGTCTGCTGGGATGAAGCTGATGGTTATTTGCGTGCAGTTCTCAGTTTTTTCACCCCTACCTGCCAGCCTTGCTGTGTTTGGAGACAGACCTGCCTGGTTCTGGGGCAGTAAGGCTGGGCTGGGAGAGGAGCTGGAGCTGGGAGCTTGCTGCACACTGAGCTGTTGGTCTGTGTGATGTGGGGGTGGGAGGCAGAACACGTTTCTCTGCTGCTCTTGCCAGTTTGTTAAAAATGCTCCTTGGTGCCTGGAAAGACAGATGTGTGTTCTGTGTGCCCAGAGATTGTGCAGGTCTGTGCCCCATCCCTGTGCCTTATCCACCAGAGCTGTGCGCAGGCACAAGGGACTCTGAGTGTAAGGCACAAGAGTCTGCAGAGAAGCCGCATCTGTTTAAGGGGATTCCTCTTGTTAGCAAGATTGAACATTAACAGCCCTTTTCTGAGACTGGTGCAAGAACTTCAGCTGATTTGGGACCAAATTGTATGTTTGGTCATCTTGAGGAAATTAGAGTGTATCTACTAATGTGCTGAGGGAATTAATGTTAAGTGATGAGGGACTTAGCTGCTAAAAGAAGGGACAAAGAAAGGGTGAGTGTGCTGGCTCTGCACTGGCATGAGCAAGGCTGATTGCAGCCTGGAACAAGCCCTTGTTAGGTGCTTCATGAACCTCCTGACCCTTTGTGCCTCGTACTTCACTCAGAGCACCTTTAGCTTCTGCCTCTCAAATTGTGCTGAGCTGAAGGACAGGATGGGGGCTGGAGGGAGACTGAAGTGCTGGTTCTTGGAGCCAAGACCTCTTCTGCAAGGGCTGACCTCCTCCAGGATGTGTGCTTCCAGCAGGACTCATGTCTTGGCAGATATATTGGTATTTCTGTGTCCCTGCAGGCAGGTGAGGGCACAGGTGAGGAATCTGCAGTCAGTTTGGCAGTGCCTTGCCATTCCTGGCCTGAGGCAGAGATGGTTTGATCTAACTGACCAGGCTGCTGGCAGAAATTAATCTGCTTTATCCAGTTAAATAGGAGAGGGATAGAGGAGACAGACCTAGATTCTTCTCAGGCATGCACACTAAAGAGACCCAAATGGCAGGAAGACAAGGCTTGTCACCATGATGGTGGCACTTCCATCCCTGGAGATACTAAAACTTTGACTCTTTATGGCCCAGAGGTAATCTCATCTGCCTTTGAGGACTACCTGCTTTGAGCTGTGATGGATCAGGAACCTCCTCAGGATAGGTCCCTGTTTGTTACTCCCTGACTTTCTGGCTTGTTGATCCTCCTGCCCTCAGCTGGAAGGTGCCTTGTCCAGGCAGTCCCTGAGGATGTGGACATCTGACCTAGAGGTACCTGAGAGCAGAGCAAAGCCCATAATGATGGGATTCCTGGAAGGCAGTTACCTGCTGAGTGCTTTGTCCTGCTTTGTTTTTGTCACCCAAAGAGAGTCTGCTGTTGGAGCAGATTCAGTGGTATTTATGTGATGCTCTAAGTGTCCCCTTTCCTGGTAATTATACTGATTAATCTGGATCATGCTGGAAAGCCACATGTGCCTTGTACCAGAGGGTATGCCACCCCGTGTCCACATTATTCAGCTATAACAGATAGTGACAAGAAGGGGGGAGACAACTCTGAGCTCGAGGTTGTTCTTGCTTTGTTAGCAGTGTCTGGGAAAGACAAAGTTTGTCAGTTTTTCCGGCTGGAAAGAAGGTGAATCTTGGGAGATGATAGCAATGGCTTTTCTGTGCGCTCTGTACAGCCTTGAGGAAGGAAGGTCTGTCTCCATCCCTTGCAGCTTCTTTGCAGAGTCCCTGGGGGTCAGGTTTTGGGAGCAGAGACTGTCTTGGCTCTGGAGGATGGGACCATGTGGGTTTGCTGCTGGTGGATGTTTGAGGCAGTGCCCTTAGTGCCACATGGATGTGGAGCACGTGTGGAGACCCTGATCTGCCACAGCCATTAGCAAATGGTGAGTGGTACCTCAGCCTAGGAGGCAAAGCCAGCCTGACTCTGGGGCTGGTGGCCTGATGTTGCCCATGCCATTTGGGAATAGCATCCCAGTGACAGTCCTGATGGGCTCCTGGAGGTCTGGCAGTTTGTCTGCAGCAGATCCCCACCTTTCCAGGATGGACTGGGCACACAACACCATGAGAGGGAGTTTCTGATCAGTCTCCACCCCTGCCACAGGCAGAGATTTTGTCTGCCTTGTGCTGCTGGAGGAACAGGAGCTGGCTGGGGACATTGGCCCTACTCTGCATGTGCCAAACAGCCTGGACTTGCTCCCCGTTGGGACGAGTGACCTTGGAGGTGTTCTGGGAAGTGCCTGAGCACTTTCCTCCCATCCTGCATGGCGTATTATGAGCTATATCATTACGAGCAGCTCAGTTAAGTCATTACAGCCTTGGTGAATGCATGAGCTTTTTCCCTCTCATCCCAATTCATCACTATTGTGCTGACATGAATCATTTTCATTATAAAATGCTTCAGACCCCGTTAATTAACAGAATTGCTTAAATTTCAATGAGACAGTGCTTGCCCAGAAATAACAGTTTTGTATTCACGGTGGGGTGGCAGGAGAGGCCTGTCAGCACCAGCAGCTGGGGCTGGCCCCTGAGCCCTGGGGCTTTGTGCAGGGCTGGCCCACTGGGAGGGTGCCATCCTTGCTGGGATGGGTCCTTGCCTCGTTTCCTGCACCCCCTCTGCCTCTGTGTGTGAGGGGGAGTGGGACTCCCTGCTGAACGGCTTCCTCTGAGCAGAGCAGGTGCATGAGGGGGTCAGAGCACACCCTGAGCCCCATCACAGGATAATCACGTGCTCCCTTATCTATGGGGCTGAAGGCAGGAGGGTCCAGGTAATTTCAGAATCTGAACTGACAGAGGGACAAGGGGGGCTGGGTGATAATTGTGCCTATCCTGAATTCACTCACTCATAAACCACTGATCTGCGTTTTTCAATTGGGGCTACCTTGGAGCAAAACAAAACCTCCAAAATTAGGCCATACCTCTAGACTGAGAACAACCCCTCAAGGTGCTGATAGCATCCAGACCCAATAGAATTGATCAGTGGACCAAGCTACCCCAGGGATAACAGCACGGTCTCCTCTGAGAGCGCGTATTGATGAGGAGGTTTCCGACCTCAGTGTTGGGTCAGGGCATCCTTGTGGTGCAGCCACTACTAAGGGTTTGTTTCTTCAATGATTAACAGTCCTACCTATCTGAGTTCAGACCTGCTCCCTTATCTATGGGGCTGAAGGCAGGAGAGTCCAGGTAATTAGAGAACCTGAAGTGACAGAGGGACAAGGGAAGCTGGGTGATAATTGTGCCTATCCATGAGAGCTGGAGAATGGCAACGATCTGAAATGATGGTTATGTCTTTATAATAAATCCTAACAATGCTAATCCTTGCAATAATTGCTAGTTTCACAAAGGAAGGAGTGATAAATGTCTCCTGAACAGTTTTGCCAGCTCCTGCTGCACCTGTAATGTCATGCAAAGGGCAAGGGGGAGGAATTTCATCCTCCCAGCTCAGTAGCATTTCTGGCTGCCCTTGGGCCGCAGCACCAGTGGCTCCATGGTGTGAGCCCTGGTCTGGAGGTGCACAAGGCCACAGCAGACACATGAATGGGGAAACTGGAAACCTGCTGGCTGTGGAGTGAAGATATCTGGTAGCCTTGGGGTCTATCCCTGTAGCCATACCTTGGCTCCTTGCAGCCTGCTGGAACTCAGCTCCTCCTCTGCTGTGCTCTTGGTGACTTGGACCTTTGATGCTCTAGCGCTGCTCATTGTGCTGCACATCAGCAGATGGATTGCAAGGTGCTCAGATCTGGATGGTTCTGGATGGTTCTCTGCTGTTTGCTCAGCAGGAGGGGAGCTCCCTGTTCCCCCTGGGTCAGACCCCTCACTGGGGACCAGCAGCCTCCTCCAGCCTAGCACCAGGCAGGATTACTGGTGAAACAAAGCAGAGATGAATTTGCAGTTCACAGTAGGAGGAGGTAAAGCTGATAGTTAAACAGAAAACGCTGGAAGAGAGAGGATTTACAAAAACACAAAGCAATGTCTAAATCTGTGGGAATGTTAAAAAACTGAGCTGGAGGGGATTTTAAGTTGATTCCTGTCTGTTATGGGCTGCTGCTGGTACAGTGGGACTGGAATGTGGTGTTAATGACCTTGTATCCATGTAGGCACTCCTTCCTTCCTGACCCTGGTGCCACTTCAGGCCAATCTTTTCTTTCTTTCTTTCATCCTCAAAATTTTTTTCCCTACTTTGTTTCCATTTAAATGAAACAGTCGTGGGTGACTTATAATTTCTGCCGTGCACAGAGTTTTCAGGCTTTTACTGCTCTTTGTTTCTTGCTTTACATTCCTTTATATTTTAGTCCTGGTCATTTCCTCAATCCCAGATGAATACTGGAGACCTATAAACACAGGTTTTAAGAGAGTTACTTTTGTAAGAAGTACTACCACACCATTCATTTTGTTAAGCTCCAGTGCATTCTCTGACACAGAGCATGTGTTTTGTCGTCTCTGGTCTCCTTAACTTAGAAGGACACTTGTAAATAAGGGGTTTTGTGCAGACAGACTCTTAGAAATGTGCTGCCCACGCTTCCATTCTCCGAATCACACAATTCCCCCCAAGATGTGCCCAGGCCATGGCACCTTGTAGATAGAGCCTGGGCAGGGGCACCCCCTGTTCTGTAAGGGGTGCTGCAGCAAGCCTGGCTCCTGCTCAGCAGATCAGGACAAGTGGGCTGTTGCAGATGTGTGCCAGAGGGGTTTTGTGACTCAGCCTGGGTTTTTACAGAGCAGACCTCGAGGCTGGCCCCAGCACAGCCCCCACATTTGGGTGGGAGTGAGGATGAGTCCTCTCTTCCTGTGGCTCCTGCCCCCTCTGACCTCCACAGATCTTTCACCCAGCTCCCAGTCACCCTGGAGGAAAAGCACAAACCTCCTCTGTGCCAGGGTTTTACCCAGTGGGAGCTTAAGTAGCCCACAGGAAAAGCAGCAGTTGGACTCTTTCACGCTTCATGAGGAGACTTGCTGGGAGCAGGTTGAGCCTGTGGTCATCCCTGGGCTTCAGGAGGATTTTTGGGATGTTTCTGGCTGGCTGACAGCCTCCTGGGCTTGTTCTTCTCCCCCTCAGTGCCCTTCTCTCCCCTTAGTTGGCTTTTGCTGACATGATCTCTTGCAGAGGGGTTCAGCAGACACTGGTTGTGGCCAGCAGTGTGTTCCTGCAGCAGAGCTGGCCAGCAGCACCAGGGCTGTGGTTGGGGACAGTGTCCCAGCAGTGAAGGGAGGTGACAGTGCCTTCTTCTGTGCACTGGTGAGAGGCAGGTGCTGTACCTGACACCGGATATGATTCTGTGGGATACCAGAGTGAGCCCAGGGAAGGGCTGTGAAGGTCGGTGCAATCCTGGAGCATCTGCCCCGTGTGGAGAGGGAGATCCAGCTGATCCTGTTTAGGTCTGGATCTTGTCCAAAGCAATCTCCAGTGAGCCCTTCCAGCCACAGGCTGTGTGTGGCTCTGTGACCTGCCCTGTGACAGCTCAGTGCTCAGCTGTGCTGCTGTTTGCAGGTGTGATCCGCACGGCCGTGGCAGACCTGGACCGCGAGACGCAGGACCGCTACGAGGTGGTGATCCGTGCCACGGACATGGCAGGACAGCTGGGGGGGCTCTCTGGGTCCACCACGGTCACCATCGTGGTCACTGATGTCAACGACAACCCGCCACGCTTCCCTCAGAGTGAGTGCTGCTGGCCTGGGCGGGCACTGGGGCATGTCCTGGTTCCTCTGGGTGCTGGGATGGAACCTGCAGGCTCAGCCAGCCTGGCCACTCCAGGGTGACAATAACAAGGGACCATGGCACACGCAGCTCCTGGGTCTGAATGTGTCCCTCCCTGCCTGGCAGCACAGCGGGTGCCAGATCCCCGCCCCAGTGCAGGGCCTGGAAGCACACATGGCTTACATGGTAGGAGAGCAGGGCCAGCCCTTTCCTGAGCCCTTCCAAGCAGCTGGAAGCCAGCAAGGTCCACCGTGCTGCTGTCCCCTGGGAGCTGGGGCCAGAACTTGTCTGCTGGCCTGGCCCCTCCTGGCTGCTGTGTGAGGCCTTGTCACACCCTTGCCCCAGAGCGAGGACAGTGACGCTGCTCAGGGGCGGCAGCCTTGTCACAGCACAGCTCTGTTTCCCAAACTGCTGCCAGGGGCCTGTGGCTGGTGCTGGTGTCTGATCTGGGACCCTCCCCAGGCAAGGTGCAGGGTGATCCTGCTGTGAGGAGTGGGCTGTGAGGGCTCTGCAGTGCTCTCTAGCAGCTCAAGGCTGGCAGGCCAGGGAAGGGGCTGCAGCTGGGGGAGGCTCAGCTCTTGGGCTGCATCTCCCAGAAATAAGAAATTGCAAAAGAATCTTTGCAAGGAATCAGAGAGCGCTGATTGCGGGGCAGTGTCCATGCAGAGAAATCAGCCCTTACTTCACACAGCACCTGGAATGTCAGTGCTCCCCAATTAGCTTCCCTCAGCCCTTGTTTTTGGCTGTATTTACTGCTCCTGTTGGGGCATTCTGGACTGTGGACACGGTGGGGTTTGAGCAACCCTCACAGCCCGAAGGTGCCCCAGGGAAGTGTGTGAAGGGTGGGGGCAGTTCAAAGGCAGAAGCAGTGACCTTGGTGCCCGTTTCTCCTGCAGAGATGTATCAGTTCAGCATTGTGGAGACGGCCCCCGTGGGCACTGCCATCGGGAGGGTGAAGGCAGAGGACTCTGACGTCGGGGAGAACACGGACATGACATACCAAGTGAAGGATGAGGAAGGGGTGGAGATGTTCAAAGTCACCACGGACAGCAATACCCAAGAGGCTGTCATCACAGTGCAGAAGGTGAGAGTGTTGATTGACTAGGGAGGGCACAGCTCCCTGGGAGGACCCTTTCCTTTGGGGACTGCTGCTGTTGAATCTGAGTTGAAGAAAATGCTCTGAGTGCTGCTCTAGCAGTAGCAGTTGTGGTTTTGTGCCTGCTGATGCAGGGAGAGACCTGTCTTTGCTCCGCCTGCATGGCAAAGCACAGGGCTGTGTCTGGGAGCAAATGCAGGAAAGGAGCAGCACAGAGTGCCTGCTGGAGTCCCCCAGGGTGGCTTGGGGGTGGCAGTGAAGCGGTGAGCTGTGCAGAGGAGACACCATGCATAGGACTACAGAGAGGAATGCTTACAGCTGTTATTGATAGCACCTGTTAGAGGAGAAAAATGCCTACCTAATTCCTGTACCTGACCAGCAGCACTTTAACTGTATCTGCTTTTGGTGGCAAAAACAATCAAGCAAATACTTGGTGCAGGCAGGAAAGAATGATTGTTCTTCAAGGCCACTGTATGCAGCTGGCCTCCCCTGTAGAAATAAGAGCAGGGTGATTAATGATGAAAACTCGCTCATGTGCAGCACACACTGTGCTGTCTTCCCAGTGAATCCTGGCTGCTCACAGCTTGGGCACCCTGTTGGGGGCCCTGAGGGGAGTGGGATGGAGGTTTCTGCTTCCTCCTGCCCCCTTGGTGTGGGTGCTGCTGGCAGAAGGGCAAAGCAGAAAACCCCCAGGCTTGGGAGCAGGTGACTTTAGTGGCTCTAGTGCTGCCCTGATGTCTCTGGTGAAGGAAGGGGCAGCAGAGGGGCTCCTTGGGCTGGCTGTGGCTTACCCTCTTCCCTTCCCTCTTCCCCAGCCTCTTGACTACGAGTCAAAAAAAGTGCACACTGTGGTGGTGGAGGCCCTCAACAAGTTCGTGGACCCGCGGTTCGTGGACCTGGGCACCTTTCGGGACCAGACCATCGTGAGGGTCTCAGTGCTGGACGTGGATGAGCCCCCCGAGTTCCGGCCCCCCTCCAACCTGCTGGAGGTGCAGGAGGATGCACATGTGGGCTCTGTCGTGGGGGTGGTCACTGCCCTGGACCCGGACACAGCGAACCACCCCGTCCGGTAACGCGCCGTCCCACCCTCACGTCAGCCAGTCCAGCCGTGGGCATGGGGACACCTGCAAGGGACACCTGGCCTGGGAGGACTCGTGGCTGGGGCAGAGGGGGTGGGAGAGGGCAGGTGAAAGTGGAAAGTGCTGCGTGTGTGGCCCAGTGTGTGTGTTTCTTGTGGGACAGGCAGCTGGCAGGTGAGTGGCAGCCCGTGCACAAGCAGGCACAGCGGTGTCTCAGGTGGCAGATACGTCACTGACAGGTGACAGCTTTGTGAGTTCAAGGGAGTGCCAGGGAAGGTGGCTGGGTGATAACTGTGTGTCCTTGCTGCTGACAGCAAGGTATCTGCACTGGTACCTGACGCCAGGAGTGGCAGGAGGATGGTGGTGAAGGGTGAGAAATGAGGTGAGGCTTGGGAGGTGCAGAGCTGCAGCACGGCTCTGTGTGTGCGTGCATGTGTGCATAGGATCAAAGATCAGAGGAGTTTATATTTGGGCAGGGGACATAATCCAGGCAGCAGCTTATCTGCACAGGACATTTCCCATTTCCATTTAATTTGTGGCTAAAGAGATTGTTACCTTGTTAAATTGTTATTACCTAAGGCACAAAGCAGCCTTCTGGCCCTGCCAACTGGCCTGAGTCACGAGCAGTTGGGTTGGAAATCTGGTGTTCAGAAAACATCCTCAACGTGTGGAAAATTTCCTTGAAATGTGTGTTCTGGTGCCAGGTGCCGGCGGGGCCGCTCACTTCCAGGGAGCAGCACTGGCTGTGACTGAGAGCTCTGCAGGGAGCCAGCCCTGCAGCAAGGGACTGGGAGGGACAGGGATGGGGATGTGGGGTGGAGGGGCACAGGCCACCGAGGGCTCACTTACAGCACCTGGTTGCATTCAGTGATGTCCCCCAGTGCCTGTTTGGGGCACTGAGCTCGGTGCTGTGCAGCCGTGGGTTTCTGTTTCATGGTGGGGTGAGGAGGATCTCCTGATCCTCATGCAAACAAAGACTATGATGATTAGAAAACTCAGAAATGCATTTACACATGGAAAGCTGCCATCTACAGATGCCTGGCAGCAAGCAGAGAGTACTGTGTCACAAAGCTGGATGCTCAAAGTTGACTTTGAGGGAAATGTGACTGAAATCAGCCTTGGTGTGCCAGGAACTGTGTATGTGAGTGCTGCACCACTTGCACTAGTGCCTGCTGAGTGCTGAATGAGTTCTCAACATACCTCTGCTCACCTCATCCTGTGACTCTCCAGTCCCTCTCCAGTCAGGCTACATGTCTGATTTCTTCTTTTATTGCCCCTGAGCATGTGTCTGTCAGCACACACCCTGCAGGAGAGTGGTGTGTCCACATACCTGTGTGTGTGCACATGTGCATGTGCTTTTTCACTTGACTGTTCCTAGCAGTGCTGCAGAACACAGATTTTACTTTCTGATCTGTAATTGTAGAAAAGGGACCTTGGGAACAGAAGTATTCTTATTCTTGCTTTTTCTTGTTCTTTGTGTTGCTTCCCTGTGGAGCTTGCTGCATTGTTTGCAGACAGACCAAAAGAAAGCAGTGAAGGGAAGCTCTTAATGCTGTACAGAAGGCACTGGAGACTTGGACCAGAGAGAAGCAGATTCAAGTACTGGGCAGGAATGAGATGGTGAGAGCCCAAACTTCACTTTGGGAGTCTCTCCTGCAGTGAGCTCAGTGCTGGCAAGGCAATGCCTCGTGCTCAGACACAAGGACCCAGCCAACAGGACTCCCAGGCATCTGCTGCAGCTTGGGAATTGCCATGTGTTTTCCCTTGTCAGGGCTGATGCATTCAAATTCGTGTCCTGCCTCCAGCTATCCCCAGGCAGGTGGCTCATCCTGTGTCCCCCATGCTGCCCTGTGGGACTTGGTCCATCCCTTCACTGCCTGGTGCTGCAGTCCCTGCTGTCACGAGCAGTGGCAGTGCAGCAGGGTGAGCCTTCACAGACATTTAACACGTACCAAGCAGAGCTGCAGGTTGCTGTTGGTCGTGCTGATGCAGCACCAATGCAAGAGGAAGGTAGAGTTGGATCTCTCCTGCTTCCCTGTCCTCTGGCTAGCCAGGTAATTTAATAAAATACTTTGCTGCGTAGGCAGCTGTTAACAGCTTCAAAGCAGCGCACAGACATTAATGCCAGCACCCTGCAGCACCAGGATGTGACACCAACCCGTCAGCAGGAGAGGCACTAAGTCCCCTCTCGTTTCAAGTGTGCTGCTCAGAAGTTCAGTCACAAGAAGCCAGCACTTGTACTTCACCTCTGATACATTAGAGAGCACCTGGTCCTGACGGCATGACCAGCATTTGATCCTCGCTGCCTTGAAGCTGGTTTGAGCCCTTTGAAGATGCTGCAGTTCAGTGGATCCCTTTAACTTCCTGCTCCTCATCTGCCTCCTGCTCCATCTGGGAGCAGAGGCAGGGCTGTGCTCCTGCAGGGGCTCCGGACTCGGGTCTGTGTGTTGGCTCTGCCTGTGAACAGGGGACAGCCACCACTTCTGTCACATCGAGATGCACTCTCCCCTTGAGGCAGGAAAGAACAAGGATTGCCAGAGACAGCAGAGCAGAAATCAGCTCCGTCAGGGTTTCCAGGTCCTGCTGACACCAGGCTGCCAGTAACGAGGTTTAGGAGGTATTTTTAGCCAAACGGGAAGGGAGGTGCCCTTGGCTTTTTGTTTTCAGCCCCAGGCCAGCAGGAACAAGGCTGTGCAACCCTGCTGCACTGCCCAAAGCAACTGCTAGAGGCACATTCCAGCCTGATGCTCCCCTGCCTTCCTGGTGATCCACAGGCTGCAGGGACTTGGTTTGAGAACAAATCCCTTCCCACAAGCTGCACTGGGTCTCAGTGACCTGTCACAAAGATGTGAGGATTGAAGGGGTGTCCCTGAGGCACCTCCTCACTGCCTCACTCCAGCTGCACAGAGCTCACTCTGCTGTCTGCAGAGCCCCTGGCAGCTGCTTGCCTTGGCTGTGAGGAGGCACCTGGAGATCAGCCCATCTCTCAGAGAAGGACACCCTCCCAGTGACCCCAGTGCCTGAGCAGGGAGCTGTGCTGAGCTCAGCATGGCCAAGCAGCCCTATGAGCCCTCTGTGGGGCACAAAACGTTCTGTGGTACCAGTGTGGGCAATGCCCTCCTAATGGTCCAGTTCTTTTTATTTTATTCCATCCTTGGGTTTTTTGCCTATCAAAGGCTGGAACTGTTTCTTTTCAGAAAAAAAAAAAATTGTTTCCATTTGGCTTTTTGGCTTTAGCTGTGTGTTTTCTGGGCGTAGTGCAGTTTTTCTCAGCTGAGCCATTGTATGAAGGAATACAGTGATAGACTGTCTGTGTGTGTGAAACTGTTTGTATGGGAGCCTTTTGTTTCTCTCTCTGCAGTGGGAGCCTGTGCTCTGATTGTGTGCATTCCAGGCTTTATCAGCACTGGGAAGATGTTGCTTGGGATTTAAGGTTCTCAGAGATATTCTTGTTTGGCATTCACAAAATCTGGAGACACGTGTTGGACATGGGCATTTTATAGACTCCAACAGCACAGCAAGAACTACAACCTGCTTCAATACAAAAGGGAGAGGAAGAAAAAACAAACACAACAAAAAGCTTTTCATACACTGTTTGAAAAGCTCCCTATTAACAAAACACATGGCATAAAATGTGCTTCTTGTTGTGTTCAGGGGAAAAGTGAAACAAACTGCTTGAGAAATGGATTCATGGGAAAGATGAGCATGGGGAAAGCTGTGGAAATTAAACAGTCACTTGTAACATCCAGACCAACAGGCAGTGCCAGCAAGAAGAGAGGGAAATGGAGTACAAGGTCTGCATCCCAATCAGAGCTGGGGACTGCAGCTCCAGAGCACCAGCCAGCTGCAGAGAGATGAGCATAGGTCCTGTCTCTGAGTACCTGGAGGAGAAGGGATTAAATGCTGCCTCTTCCCAGGTGAGAAGCACTGTTAGACTGCAGTGGGAAGGGTGAATATGAAGCTGGAGTAGAGGTGGAGAGGCTGGTGGTGAAGGTTGTGTTGCACAAATGATGTGACTGAGCACAGCAAAGCACTGCTCACTCCACCAGGATGAGGTGGAAGCTGTTGGAAGGTGAGCTCTGCTGTGAGATCTGCAGCTCTGAGCAGCTTCTCTCAGGGCTTGATGCACATCCCTGTGCCACCCTCCCAGTCCCCAGCTCCCACAGCAGCCCAGCACTCCAGAGCATCCGTGGCCTTTGGGAGCTGCAGACCCAGCTGGACTGGCCACCTCCCCGGTCACAGTGAGTGGCAGCAGAGTCAGTCCTGCCAAGGCAGTGTGCTGAGCTCTGTCTCCTTCCCTGGGGCATGCTGAGAAGGTGACATTTCTCTGTGGCAGTGGTGCCAAAGGGATCAGAGCTGTGGTTTGGTTTGTGCCTGGCCATGGGGTACAGGCAGCGTGTCCCAGACAAACCATTCAGAAGGGACAAGACATCCTCAGCAGCAAAGCTATGGGAAGCATAAGAACAGGATCCAGTGCATTACCCTGAACACTCCCTGCCATCCTCCTGCCCTCTGGCCAGGCAGGCAGCCCTGTCAGATGTGTCCAGGCTTGGGGGTGTCTCCCATCACTGACTGTTTGTTCCTGTATGAATTTTTTTTGCAGATGTCTCTGTTTATGACAGAAGTGTGATCAAAACAGGCATGTGCTTATCCAAGAGGCAGGGAAGCCATGGGAAGGGTGAAGTACCATCTTGAACTTAACAGCATGAAAAAGTGGAGTGGAAGGCAGGACATGTTTGAGGTCGGGGGTGTGGGAGAACAATGGAAGCAGTTATGTAGAACTGGTTATGCTATTGGAAAGGTATCAGGTGTTGTCATCCCAGTTTCTGTTCCTCTTTCCAGCAGAACACTGGACTGATTTGTACAATTCAGAGTGGCCATACCTCTCCTTTTCCTTTGCAGTGAGTGAACAGAGAGTGGATGAGAGGCTGCAGTACGTGCCAAGACAGTGTCACTGTCCCTTTTGGAGTTGGCTGTGTGCCTGTAAAAGCTCTGCTGCCAGCTGGGAGTTGGGGCAGAAAATGCAGGCAGTCCCTGGTAGCTGGTTTTGAGATACATCAGCCTGTACCTGGCTTTGTGTGAGAGATGTCCATCACCTCTAGATGCAAGGGGGTAGGAGGAATTCAGCTACATAAGTACTAGATGGTGGCTGGGTACAAGTGAATTTAGAGAGTGACTTTTGAATGTTTTTATTTGGCTACAAGCAAGTGCTGTTGTATTTACTCTCTCATCTCCCCATCTGTCTGAAAGGGAGAGAGCTAGGAAATGTAATCTGGTACTGTATAACATGTTAAACTGTAGGAATGCCTTTTTGTGTGCCTCCATCAGAGTTGGAGCTGTGTGGATGGGCAGAGGCTCTGCCAGAGGCACTCCCATCTGCAGCTGGTCCCATCCCAGGGCATGGGGCAGAACAGCACTGGGTCATGAAGAAGGTGAGCTGATATTCCTTGGCTGTGAGCCCTGTGGGTGATGGACCCACGGCTGGAAAACTGCTCTGCCGCACATGGAGCACTTCCCCTGTCCTGGACATGCTGCTAGCCTGGAGCCTGTCCTGCTCTGCTCCTGTCCACTGTGGCCCCTCAGTCCTACCTCACCAGCTTTCCAGTTTGCTTTGTCCCTACATTTATCTTCCTTCTGCGGTTGGACATGTGACTGAAGGCTTTAATTTATTCACAGCCCTGCTTTTGGTAATTTATCCTTTGTACTCTTTGCTGTCTTGTATTATTTAATTCTGTGAAGCACTCTGGGATTCAGTGTGTGTGAAAGATGCTGTACACAATAACATTATGCTGTATTGTTTGTGATTTGCAGGCCTTCTGGATTTCTAATTCTGATTGCAGTGGTGGTTTGTGTTATTTGTGCTATGGCTGTGCTCAACAGCCTCAGCTGGATCAGACTTCCCTTCCAGCCCTTTCCTTCAGGATCTCACACCTCATTGTGCCCTGATTTACTGTTGGCTTGCTCCATTCCATGTGTAATGGTTGGAAATGCAGGACAGACCACTGGGACATGGATTTGTCGTGTTCTGGTGAAGGCTCAGGGCCAAACCTGGTGTCTGACTCCTTGTGGGCTGTGGGGCTGCCCTTGGGGAGAAATGGGAGTTGTGCTCTCTGGGGGTGGCCCAGGGAATATGTGAGTTCCACTCTCAGGAGGGGCTGTTTGGGGCAGCACTGAAGCAGCAGAATGAGCAGAGTGATGCCTGTGATGGGTCTCTGCTGAGCAGCTGGACACAGCCAGAGCTGGAGGAGCTCATCAGCCTGTTCCCTGTGGGACAGGAAGCACAAAATAGGGCAAATCTTGGGGCTGCTGGTGTGATGTGCTGTGCTGATGGATGGGAGGCTGTGGGAGGATGCTGGCTGCTGCCCACTGCTCTGCTGCCAGGATTGCTGCCCCAGCAACACATGGTCAGTCCAGAGCCTGTGCTTTGTGCCACTGTGGCTGCAGTTGAGGTGTCTGCAGATGTGGCTTACAGCCTCCTGTGCCCTGCCCTCTGGGTGTCTCACTTGAGGATGCAGTGGCAGGAGCAGCACAGACGGTATTAGGTGGGATGGGCTCCTCGAGCAGGGGTGCTCACCTTCAGTTTGGTCCATGCTTTTCCTGAGCCTACAGCACTGAAGCTTCCCAGAGCCACAGGTGAAGTTACAGCCCACAGTTTTTGTGTTGCTCTGTCTATCCAAAGCATAAGGTTCCCATCAGAGCAGGTTTTTCCCCTTGTCCAAAGTCTGTGCACAGTTCCACTTTATGCACCAAAAGCCACACTTTCATTTTAGTGGAAGGCTCTGGGCTTGCAGCCTGGTAGAAACGTGGCCTTGCTGTACCATGCTGCAACACAGGACAAGGAGAGCAGTGACACAGCGCCTGTGCTGTTGGATTCCAGTACCCTGGGGCTGGTGGTAAGGCTGGGCACCTCCAGCTGCTCATGGTTTCCCCTTTTGCCTGGTCACAGGTACGCCATCGACCGCAGCACGGACGCCGAGAGGATCTTCGACATCGATGCCAAAACAGGGGCAATTGTGACAGGAAAGGTCCTGGACCGGGAGACAGCAGGGTGGCACAACATCACTGTCCTGGCCATGGAGGCAGGTGAGATGCAGGAATGCTGTGTGGGGCAGAGTCTGTGGGGCAGGAGGAGGAATCTGGGTGCTGCCATTGCAGGGGTGGCCAAGACGCGAGTGTTAATCAACACCAAAGTAAAAAAGAAAAATAAATGCAGCAGCACTGAGTCTGACATCTCCCTAGACAACCTAAAAATACTCTTCCTGAGCTGAGCATTAATAAGGGAGCATGGTCGAATAGTGTATTTGATGAACACTAATCAAATTTGTGTTATCTCTGCGCCATCTCTGCCAGTCATCCCTGCACAGCTTGCTGCCTGCACTCACACCTGCTGAGCAGCACCAGGGGCTCCCGGGGGGCTGTGCTCACATCACTGCCTCCCCCAGATCATCCTGTGCCCTGCTGGATTGGATGTCCCCTCAGTTGGAGCCCTGTGGCACTGCAGGACTGTCAGCACTTGCTTCTGCCAGAGCTCTCAGTGTTTGGGATTCACAGACTGTACCTGCACCTGGGTGTGGAGCTCTGGATGCCTCCTGTGTGCTTGGGGTGGTGCAGGCTTGGCACTGAAGGAATGGATGGGAGATCCTGGGGTGCAGCAGTGGGAAGGGACTGTGGGAGCAGAATGTTCCAGGCATCATGCTGGGAAACAGAATGGCATTGCCATGTTCTTCAGAGTTTTCCATATTTTGGAGGTGCAAGTCACCAGGGTAGCCTGGGCCCTGCTGTGCTCTGCCTCTGCCCTGCAGTGGGTACCAGGGAGCTGCTGGGGCTGCAGAGCACCTCCTTATCCCTGCTGACATGTGCCAAGGCCTGTCTGTGTGTGGGCAGGAGCCTTCTCCAGGCTTTGCTCTGAGTGTTTCTCTGCTCATTCTTGAGTGTTGACACTGCTGTTCATGTTCAAGGAGCCAGGTCAAGGCATGACTCAGGTCCCAGAGGTCACATCCTGCCACCAACTCTGGCCAGGTGAGGGCACAGGCCCTGTAGCCCTGGGAGAGGAAGGGTTGGTGGCCCTGGCCAGACCCCCAGTGCCCTGAAGGGGTATCTGTGGCTCCATGGTGCATCCCAGTCCCTCCCTGTGCCAACTCTCTGTGCTGGCTGATGGGAGTGACCCCTGCACTCCCTGGCTGTGGCACTGTTGTGAGCCCTGCCTGGTCACATCCCAGGGAGGGCAGTCCAGCTGTGACCTGTGCTGGGGGCTCCATGGGGAGGCTCTGCAGGGAGGGGGGATGGCAGCATTGCAGCACAACTCAGCATCCAGAGGAAACGTGAGGTGACAAGAATCAGAAGGACAATATTTACACGCTGTGGCTAGGATTTCAGAACAAGTCAGTAAATGCTGCAGCTCCCCTCTGGCAGGGAAGCCTGTCAGCCTGGATTGCTTCAAAAGCCAGGGAGACTCTTCAGTGCTCTGACTTCTCCCATGGTGAGCTCTGACTCATCCGTTTTAGCTGCCCAGACATTCTTCCCAGTGACATTATCCTTAACGTTTTGTAATCATGAAATATTAATGATTGATATTGAATTTAAAGTACAATTTATGTCTGGATCCTCTGGTGGAAAGGGCAGTTGTAAAGGTACAGCCTTGTGAGTGATGGAGGGTTTGGGAGCAGGGCTGTGCAGCAGCTGTCAGGATGTGCCTGGTGCAGTGGGATCAGCCCTGGAGTGGGAGTGGGGAATGCAGGGCAGCAGCACACCCAGCAGTGCAGTTCCTGGCACACAGGTGTCTGTGGTGCCCACCATGAGCTTGTGGGGTGCAGCTGGATGCCACAGGGTTGGACATCACCAACTCCACCAGAGGCAAGTGGTCACATACTCTCTTTCCTCAGTGAGATGTAAACTTGGCACGAGGAATGGAACAAACCCAGTGGGAGTCCTGCTGCCCAGGATTGTGCCTCAGTTCGTTGGGGCTGGTGGGAAACTGTACCCACTGAATTCCCAAGGTGCCAGGGCTCACTTGATTCCCATGGCACCAGTAACATGGCCTGCAGTGTGTTGCAACAAGATACTGCATCCCTGTGGCCTCCTGGTCTGCTGTCAGGGCTGTCCTGGGCAGGGCTTGACCTCTGCAGGCTGAAGGACAGCCAGCCCCACTCTCTGTGTCACTGGCCATCCCCACTGGCTGTGCCACTGCCCAGCCCCTCTCTGTGTCACTGGCCAGCCCCATTCTGTGCCACTGAGCAGCCCCTCTCTGTGTCACTGCCCAGCCCCTCTCTGTGTCACTGCCCAGCCCCACTGGCAACCCTTGTTCCCACAGGCAGCCTGTGGGGCTCAGCAGCTCCAAACAGGAGCTCTGCCCCCTCCCTGGAGAGCCCTGTCTGGCACCCACTGCAGCTGCTGCAGAGACCGTGTCCAGGTTATTTCCCAGCTGTGGATACCAGGGTGTATTTGCCCCTGGAAGCAGGAAGAACAGCTGCAGAAGGTGCCCAGCTGTGCCCATGAGCTGTCTGGGCGCCCCAGTGGTGCCGTGAGGAGCAAGGGCAGCTCTGTCCCCAGCAGGAGCTGCCCAGGACCAGCAGAGTGCCTGGCCTGCAGCATGGCAGCCAGCAGGGAGCATTGGGGCTGTTCAGCTAATCTGGCCTGGGACCAGGCCAAGCATTTCCACAGATAAATCTTCATCTCCCTCGCAAGCTGTTTACCTTCCTTGGGCTAATATTAGTGATTCTCTTCCTGTTTTCCTCTTTGCTCATGTAAAATGATGAGGCCTTGACTGCTGTGTCCACTGCTGGTAATTGAGATGATAAATCTTCCTGCTGGAGACTGGCTTTAATCAGAGCATTGTGTTTGGATGCAATTTAATGACTCTCATGCTGCTGAGTTTGGGCAGGACTCAGGAGAGGTGAGAGCCATTTATGTTACTTGGCTTAGCTGCTGCTTCCACTTTGCTTCCCCTCAGCTGGGGGCCACGTTTTCAGCTCCAGCCTCTGATACAGCCACCTGTCAGACAAGTCACACCCCTGGCATGCCCCTGCTCTGTCCTTGGCAGCAGCACTCTGGTTTGCAGGCAGGAGCTGCACAACAGCTCCAAACTCACCCTGTGCCCCAGCACCGTGGCATCAGGGCTAGAGAGCAGAGTGGCACATCCCAGACTTCTGCTCTGCATTTTCTTCTCCCAATTTGCTGAGATAGTGAGGAAATAAATTCCACTCCTGCCTCTTCTGACTTCCTTACTAATGTAAAAATTTTGAATTCAGTATTGTACCAATTTGGTCTCCACACAGAAGAGCAGATTGGATGCTGTGCCCAGCAGTGTCCCTGAGCTGGTCTGCATGTGGCAGCCCAGGGTCACCTGGGCTCTCCTCAGACCCAGAGAAGCTGCTGAGCACTTTGGGGTGTGTGTGGGGAGGAGGGCAAATGGAATTTGCTGGACTGGGAGCTCCACAGGAGATGTTTGTGTGCAAAAATGCAAAGCGCTTTATTGTGAGATTGTGTGAGGTTCTGGAGGAGCAAGGGCTGGACCCTGGCACAGCAGAAGCCACAAGTCCCCTCCTCTCCTGCCACAGCAGGGGTGACCAAGCACTGTCAATCCCTTCCCATCCCTGGGAGCTGCTGCAGAGCTACAGCATTGCTGAGCAGTTGCCCAGAGCTGCTGGGTGTCAGTCCTGTGAGCACTCGGCTGTCTGCAGCTCAGGGAGAGGCCCAGTTGGTGTTTTGCATCTGAATATTGAAGAGGAGAATATTGTCCTGTTGAGATTACTTACTTACATGATTAATTAAATAAGGAAATACTCTGTGGATGAAGATTCCCCTGAAGCACGTAACTCTTGGCCTGAGGGTTGCTGTGCAGCAGGACTGTCACCATCTCATGCTCCAGAATCCTGGCACTGCCCGTCCCATCCCTGCCAGCCCTGTCCCAGTGCTGCCTGTTCTGCTACACAGCACCTGGGCAGGGTGTCTGGCTGAGCCCTGAGCCACGCTGGTGGCTGTGCTGGGGCAGGCACAGATGCAGCAGTGTGGAAGCACTGGGCAGAGCTCTGTCCCCCATGCACAGCAGCTCCAGTGGCTCTGAAATAATTCCTCCCATGTTGGCAAAGGCAGCTGCCAGTCACCAGCCTGGAGCTCCCATACTGCACAGCTGTGCTTCCAGCATCTCCCTCTTGTTCTGTGTATTTTCCATGTCTCTTTCCCCAGTCTTTTCAGATTAATAGCATTCCAGCTCCTGAAGGAAATGCAGAAAAACGGCATGTTTAATTTTAATTTAGGGAAGCGTTTAGGTAGCAGCCTAGTTTTCTCTCTGCTGTCAATCAGGTTTTCTCAAGGCTGACATCAATTAGTTTAAAAATATTGAATGTAATTTTGCCTGACACAACATATTGCAGCCACTGCAAAATATAATTTATTTTAGAAGAAGAAATAATTAAACTAATTTGCATGTCAGTCAGCTGAGCTGGAATACCGAGGAGAGAGGCTGCAATGGAAGATGGTTTTTCTCCCTTCCGGCTGCCCTCAGCCAGCACGTGCTGCCCTCGCCTCTATCACGGGCCAGGTGAGCCCTGTGAGGGCAGGTGCCTGCAGCACCCCCACCACAGCCTCATCCACCCTCTCTGCTTCTCTTTCTGGCCCTGGCACCTGCCTGCTGAGCCTTTGCCCCTGTGCTGGGGCATTTTGGGTGCGTGCACACAGCACTGCCAGAGTTTCTGACCTCGCAGATGTGAGTCCTGTGTTAGTTGAGTGCTTTGTGCCTTTCATCACAGATGAGCTCCAACAATCTCAATAACATTTCTGACCATCGTAATATCAGTTTATGCCACTGTTAGAAAAAAACTTATTTCAGATGTTTTGAAGATAACTTCTTTCAAATACATCCAACCATTTTTCTTTTTTTCCACCCGTAAATCCAGGTACTAGCACAAAGGATGAGGGAAGTTGATAAAGCATTGAGAAACCTTCAAATATACATTGTACAGCCAAAATAAAAAGAAGCTGATGTGTGCCTCACTGGAAAGGTAGACAAGAGTGTAGCAGTTGCCTTTCTAACCTCGATGTTGCTGGACACGTCAAATTTTGACCCCGTCACTGAGCCAGGAGTGAGCACGAGCCTCAGGCTTCAGCAGTTTTGGAAGGGCAGAAGGAGAGTTTTTGTATGACAGGGTGCATTTGGAAAGGTCACTGTCTCAGAGCTGTGCCCAGGGAAGCAGGACGTGAGCCCTGGCTGGGGAGGGCTGGGTGCAGGTCCCCAGCTCTGTGCCCAGGCAGGGATATGACCCCGCTGCTGAGCACAGCCCTATGCTCCTGCCTGGCTCTGAACACGCTGCTCACATACCCCCCTCAGGGGCTGGGGGAGGTGGACTCGAAGAGAAGCTGCTTTGCTCAGGATCACCTGGATGTCCAGAGCTGGCACGCACCATCCCAACAGTTCCTGGGTTTGGCAGCGCTGGGATGGGCTCCTGCTCTCAGCTGGTCCCACACTGGGGCCCTAAGGGAGCAGCTCCTCCTCTGGGTTACAGTTAGGAAGGGGAAGAGCTGGGGTTCTGGATTCCTCCTCCTCTCTCCTCTCCTCTCCTCTCCTCTCCTCTCCGCCTGCTCCAGAGCTGAGCAGCAGGGATGGTTATCCATCTTCCTTGTGGGCTGAGGAGGGGGTGATGAAACGCTGTCATCCTCCTTCTTGCAGGAACTGAACCCTTTTTCTTCCTGCTCATTTGTGGGCATCAAGCACACACCCCACCGCCTCCCCGGGCTCCCTTCTCACCCCGCTGCCTCCCCCTTTCTCTCTTCCTTCAAGCAATTTCACTGCACCAATATGCCTTTTAAAATAACACATAGTTCTAGGCTTTTAGTCACGACTTCAGCCTCCCTCCCCCAAAAACAACTATCTAATCACCAGAGCAGCTGGTCTGGGTGAGAGGGAGTGATAACGTGAGAACCGGGTGAAGGCAGCTCTGGGGAGGGGGCTTACATTCCTGGCTAATTATGGAGCAGCGCTAAATCTCCTCTCCCCGGGGTCCTCCCCCACCTGATCAGTTGGGGCCACTATTAATGTTATAGACAAACAGGCAGCAGAACTCCTGCCTGAGTGTGGAGAGAAGCATTAGTTCTGTCACAGGTGCAGCCTCTGGGTAAAACAAAGGAGATGGAGTAAGAGGGAGTTCTCATTTCTGGAGATATATGAGGTGCTTCAGCAAACATCAGGCCCTCCAGAGTGATTTATAATCCTGTGCCACAGGCTCGGTGTCCCTCGGCAGTGTGTGTGCAGCTCAGTGATGCTGCAGTGAGTGGAGGTGTAAATGCTGCCCCATCCCACGTGCAAAGGGAGCCCCAAGGGAGGGGGGTCCCCAGGACCACTGCCTGGGTGAGGCTGGGCTGGTGAGTGCCAGGGTGACAGGGCTGCCCTCGGTCTCACTGTGTGCCCCCCTCATGCCAGCTGGTGGATGATGCTGTGTTTAAGTTTACCAAAAACCCAGTGTCAGCATAAGATGCTTGAGTCCCTGGGCAAGAGCCTCGTGCCTCAGTGGGGCACATTTGACCCTGGGTCACCTGGGCACAGCAGAGCTGGACAGACAGATCTCACCACCAGCCTGTGCCCTTAGCTGATGCAGCTGTTTCACATCCCAGCTCCATTTGCTTGGCCCTTGGATGTTGCTGCCAGTCCTGAGCACCTATGGATCAGGATCCAGGTCAGAGGGGGATCTCACATCTCAGTTTTATGTCCCATCTTGGTGCTGTTTTGCAGCATCACAGTTCCTGACCCTTATGGCTGGGACTAGCTTTGGGCTGCTCCAATTTTCCAGGGGTAGATCAGGTGGTGTTTCAGGACTCCTTGGCACACAGCCCAGTGGTTGGGCTTCCTTTGCAGGGTGCAGTGAGGCTGAAGCATGCTGCACAGGTGCTGCTGTCCTGCAGACAGTCTGTGCCACAGGCAGGCAGAGGTGCAGTGCTGGCAGCAGCCACGATGGCCTCAGGACAGATGGGGATGAGGGGGTTTGCTCTCTGATAGCAGCAGTTGTCCCTTTGTCCTTAAGCTCTGCTTCTCCTTCTGTTTCAGATAATCACTCCCAGGTGTCGAGGGCCTCTCTCCGTATCCGAATCCTGGACGTCAATGACAATCCACCTGAGCTTGCCACCCCCTATGAAGCTGCTGTGTGTGAGGATGCCAAGCCAGGCCAGGTAGCTAGAGTCCCCCAGCCCTGGTCTAGGGCTGCAGGCAGCACTTGGGACTAGTGCCAGCTTGCCCATCTGTTCCCTCCTGCCTGAGAGCCTTGGTGTGCAGCCCCTGTCCCAGTGGGAGTCACTCTGCTGCTCCCACTGAGCCACTTGCAGGGCTGAAGGCTCGTCCCTCTCTGGCTGCAGCTGGTGATGCTGCTGGCTGGACCCTGCATTGGGACCCTGGGAGAGGCTGTGGGAGCAGCTCTGGTGCTCACCTGTGCCCTCTCCCCACAGCTGATCCAGACAATCAGCGTTGTGGACCGGGACGAGCCTCAGAGCGGGCACCGTTTCTACTTCACACTGGCGCCTGAGGCCACCAACAACCACCATTTCTCTCTGCTGGATATCCAGGGTGAGTCCTGCTGTACCCTTGGCCCAGCATCCTTGAGGCTGAGCAGCACCTCTGGCCATGGACAGGGAGGTGGGTTATGGTTTCTCTGTGCCAGCTCTGGGTGCTTTGGGCATGTTGCAGAGCTTCTTGTCAACCTGAAATGGTGGGACTGATCAGCTAACAGCTTGGATTTCCTCAAGGAGGCTCTGCCAGCTTTATTCCTCACTGCAATCAGTTACAAAGCTCCTCTCATGCTGTCTGGTTAAGCCTTTGGTATTTTCAGGGCTCTCAGTCCCTTTCTTGATGGGAAATCTCCAACCTGCCTGCAGGCAAGGAGATGATGTGGATTTATAGAAGAACACACTCCCATTTGGAGCTTTATGATTTATTCCTCTCCAAGGTAAATCCTGGAGCTTGGGTCATCTTGGGGCTGCCATATGGGTGGCCAGCCCTGTGCCCCTGACAAATGGGAGCATCTCCAGAGCCCTGGGAGGCAGTGGGGCCATGCTGTGGCCAGCCCACAGCCACAGTGGGTTCTCTGGGACACAGCCTGCAGAGCCTGATTCCCTGTCAGGTGGTGGCTCTGGGGTGCAGTTCCTCTGTTTCCTGGGGCTCATCCTCTCCTTTGGGACAGCCAGACAAGCAAAGTCTGTCTGTTCCTCTGGGCAGCTCTGGGGTTCTCTGCATCCCTGAGCTCAGTAGCTCATCCTGGGTGACTCGATGCTGCTGTGAGTGATGGGATGCCATGCAGGTTCTGCTGGCTGAGCCTGGCTGCTGTTGGACTTTGCAGGCTGCACGTTTATGGACAGTAACAATCCAGAATAGTAGTTATCATGATGCTTCCTATTTTTGGTTGGTGTTTAAGGGGGAATTTAGGTGCTGATTGTAGCAACGGGTACAGCAGGGTCCCCTGCAGATACTGGGACCTTCTCCAGCCTCATGTACTTGTCACAGGGGCCAGCAGATCACATTGAAATTCTTCTTTGGTTTTGGTTGGGTTTTCTTTTAAAATCATTCTCTTTCTCTGCTTTTGCAGCTTTATCTGCCGAAAGCCTGGTTTAGTTTGTTCTGAGCTTATCATAGGAGCCTTCTGCTGACGTAAGATCCTGCTTGCTCAGTTTGGTTCAGCATTACTAGGGATAGTCAAAATGGAAAAGCTTCAGATGTGATGGTAGCACAGCTGGATATTGCTTTGTGTCCTGGGCAGCACAGCTGTCCCTGACCTGAGTCCCTCCCCCTCTGCTCAAGGGCAGCTGTTCAGAAGACCTTTGCTTCTTATCATGTAAACAGGCTTTAATCCTCAGCCAGATTTTGCCCCACACCCAGCGATTAACTTCCCTCACTTTCTTTGGAAAACCATATGAAAATGTGCTTGAACACGCTGAGCTGCACCCGGGTGTCCATCCCTGCCCAGCCCCTGGTGAGGCTCCGAGCTCTGGGCCAGGGTGTCTGCCATGGCCAGAGCCACCACTGCTGTTTGCTCATCTGCCAGGGAACTGGCTGGGGGTGTGTGGGGCTTGGCAGGGGCTCCCTGGCTCTGTGTGGGGGATCCACCAGCAGTGGCCAAGTGCTGGCCTTGCAGGAGATGCAGGACACATGTGCCACCATCTCCTCCAGAGCTGCTGCTCTCTTGAGTGGGATGAGGCTCTCGTGGCACAGGGTAACTCTTTGTGCTAAATGATCCCTGGAGCTTTTTGTGTGGTGTAACACTGCATAAAATGAGTAAAAGCTGGCATCACCTCCCGCCTCCTGCTCTTGGGAAAACAAATGTTGTTGCTGCAGGGTTATTCCCAGAGTGTTTGGAGACCCTCCCAGTTGCTGAGCAGTGCTGTCTTCCACAGCAAGAGGAGGTGGCTGCCTGTGGCAGATGGAGGCACCCCTCATTTCTAACAGGGTGCCTTGGTGCCACCTCCCTCCCTTTGATTTCTGCCCCCTTCTCCAGTCCATCAACGACCCTGGGTACTCACCTTTGCCCCTGCTCTCGTAGGTGACCTTGCTGCATCCTCCCTTGTGTTCCCCCATTGCTTCCCTCTCCTGCATTCACCCCTCTCCACCATGCACTTGTCTCTACTCCCCCGTGCAAATATCAGTGGTGACAAACTGCTACCACCAGCCCATCTGTTTCTTTGTACAAATTTGTAGCCAGTTTTGAAACGTGATTTATAAATATTGCTTTTGCAGCCAAGGAGTGACACTGATGGATGTCAGCACAGATGGATTCTCTAAGCTCTTGCTTAAATCCTCTCTTTTGCTTTGCACCTACTTCACTTGGCTCCTTTGTGGCACCAGAAAGCCACCTCGGGGAGTGATTTGTTCTCAGGGTGGGGACAGCACTTTTGGGGCTCCCTCCTGGGTCCTGGGTGTGGCACACAGAGCTGTGCTGGCTCGGGGCTGGAGATGCCAAAACCAAGGGTGTCCCTGCAGACACATAGCTGAGTTACAGGTGATTGGCAAGTTGGGCTTTTGGAAACAGCACCATTGCCTGTTGGTGCCTCTCTTTCCCTGCTTCTGCTGTGTCTGAGGGAGCTCTCATACACTCCCTGATTCATCAGACAAGGAATAAATGTCACCTGCGGTAACAACAGCGAGCATCCAGGAAGAAGATGCCCATCATATGGAGTGAATCAAGGAAGAGATGGAATTAGAGAAGCTGACCATGTTAAGATCCAACTGGTGCCATTCCAAAGGCGTTCACCATCCCCTGTTTCCTAACTCGCCTTTTGCTGGGCCTTTCTGCCCTGAGAAAATTGATTACAGCAGGATCAAAGGCAATTAAAGCCTGAAATCATGTTCTCCAAGAAATGCTAATTGTGTTGGAAGGGATGGTAGAAAGCATCCAAGCCCAGCAACCTGGAAGGAGTGCTAGGTAATGTGGAGTGACACATGGAGCTACTGACTCCAGGGCTCAAGGGCTCAGCAAGCAGATGTCTGAACTCTCTGCAGGTCTCATTAAGAGCATGTAATGGGTGATAGAAGATCTGAAAATCCTAACAATCAAAAGCAAAATGTTAGGATTTGGGGATTGCCTGAGGATAGAGGAAGCCTCCTGCAGCCCCGCAGGGATGCCCCTCTCAGCACAAGCAGCACAGATGCTCGTTTGGCTGGGGCAGAGTTGGGGTGTGTGTGTGTAAAAGAGCATCAAACCTCCTCGGGGCTGAGCAAACAGAGAAGGAGCAGCAGTGGTGCTGTGGCCTGCTACCCAGAGAACTCGAGAGAAGGAAGAGGCAGAAGGGGAAACCAGGATGTTTCTTCTACCAGCTGCACCAGTGGGGGCTGGAGGAGGTCTGCTCCCTCGGGGCAGCTCTGGCAGCAGTGTGCCTGCAGGCACAGCCAGGTGCTCCTCCCCAGAGCTGCTGTTCCCAGGCTCTGGGGCAGCAGGGCAGCTGCTGGAGAGGGGGAACACAGGCGCTCACAGGGCCCTGGGAGTGTGGGAGAGGGAAGGGACATCAAAATCCCTCCTGCTCTGCTAGCGCGGTTTGAGATTGAGTTATGAGAAGGATTTATTAGTTCTATCTTCAAGGCTGCCAAGAGCCTCTTTGGAGAGGGAGTCTGGGAGACTTAATTATTTTATTATTCCTAGTGACATTAAGCTACCACCAGAGTATATTGCCTTTCCAAAGTTTCCCCTTAGGGCAGTATTGATGAGTCCCTGTGTGTTCAGCTCGTGTCTGTTCCTGCCCTGCCCAGTGTCCTGCTCCTCAGGTGGACAGAGGGGCCATCTCCTGCCCTGTCACACAAGGTGATGTGATGTAACACAGGATAATGTCACTGCGTGATCAGAGAGAGGGTGGCAGGAAACCTACGAAGAAAATGTCAATTTGTGCAGCAGGAAAGCAGTGATAGTAAAAGGTTTGGATTGGGGCATCAGAGGACACTCAGCACAGCCTCAGCAGAAGGTGCAGCTTTGTAGGGACTGGGCAGGAAACCAAGTGTGGAGACCCAGAGTCGTCTGTTCAGGAGAGCTGTGGATTAACGTCTGCTCACATTGCAGTGCTGCTCCTGAGAAGCTCTGCTCCTCAGCTCATCACCCCAGAAATGGATTTGGCAGGAAACTGCTGCAGAGGAAGAGACACAAGGGCTGTGGGGCCAGGGCTGCCTGGGCTGTGCCAATGCAAACAAATCTGCACCAAGACACATCCCAAAGCAGCTGCTGTGGGTCAGCCACATGTAGAGAAACAACTGCACCAGGAGAAATGACAATTGTTTTGTAGGAGGTTGCTTTGCATGCATTTTCCAGGATACACATTCCAAGATCTGTGCAAAATTTTCCCAGATCTGTGATCAAAAGGACTACAATCGTATGGCAGAGCACTTTTTTTGGAGTATCTCAGAGGGGAACACAGAAGTTTGTGAGTGACAGGGGTGCAAACACCCAGCAGAGAAGAGTTCATGGTGGTGGGGGGCAGGGGGTGGTGGGCAGGTGTTGGAGCCATTTCAGTGCCAGAGGCAGGTGGTGCCTGCCAGGCTGGGCTCTGGCTGTTGAGCCTTGGTGAGCAGTTTCATTGCTGTACATTTGAAATTTCTGTGTATCTCCCTCCTGGGATGAAGGGCGCCTGCCACCCTGTTCAGGAGATAAAATATAGTTTCATGATGTTTAAAGTAACATTTGTAGCTGTGATTTTTGTGGCTCCCTTGCCTCAAGTTTTGGGTCACAGGACAAACCCTCAGCCCCTTCCTGAGGCAAGGTTTCTCTAAGCAGACCTGTCTGTCATGCTGCTGTTAAATTTAAGTACCACATTCTTTATTTTGACTTGGTGGGTGGCAATATTTCTTTTTCAGTGGTGCCAGGCTGCCTAAACTGTCTGGGCTGAGCTGAGGTTGGTGCCTGCCCCTCTGCCACTTGCATGTGCAGCTCCCCTTGGTTTCTAGAGACTGCTTCTAAAAATACAGCATGCCTTGTCGCAGGTCCCTCACAGGAGCTGGAGCTGCCTGTAAACAGAAGGGAGTTGCCAGCCTCCTGCTGCATTTCCAGAGAGGTTTGGTGCTACCCCTGCGTTTACACAGGGCTGAAGAGCAGCTGGGGGAGTTCCCAAGCCCTGTGTTCCATCAGCCCTGTGTGAGGGTTGGGCTGAGCTGCAGTGGAGGTGCAGGGCTGTGTGCTCAGGGATCCTCTGAGCCAGATCTGACCCCAGCCCCAGGCTGGTGACCTGGCTGGTGTGACAGTGACAGCAAAGGTGACCTTCCTGGGCTGTGGCCAGAGCCTGGCCCTCTTTCAGCACTTTGGTCTGTCCTTTTTGTCCTGTGGTTTTATCCCCACTCCATCCAGGTGTCTGAGGCTCACTTTTAGCTGGACTAGCTAGGAGTTACTCCTGGTCTCTTGCTGAGATAGTGCCATTAACGTTATTTATATCCCCCTGCTACACTGCAGCAAGGAGGGGGGACCAGCACCAAATGAGATCTCATTACCTTTGTGCAAACGATTAGCATAACAATAATTTTTTTTCTAGCTCATCTTTAGCAGGCCACAGGCAGCTCTGAGGTGCTGCTGCCACCGCACTTGGTCCAGCCTCCTTGCCCCCAGGGGCCAGTGCTCCCCTGTTCCTGCTGACACCTCTGCCCAGTTGCCATGGTGCTGCTGCCACACGCTGCTCCAGGAGTCTCAGCCACAGTGGCAGGTGTCCCACAGGACAGGAATCTGTGCTCTGCGGTGCCACACACACCCTTTGGGATCTGCTTCCTGGCTGACCAGCAGATTTTCCATCCTGGCTCACCTCCTGTCCCCACCATGCCCTGTGTGCTCTCGTGCAGCCCCCAATCCATACAGCAATTTCCGTGATGGCAGCAGCCCAAGGGCCAGAGTTACTGTAGATGTCTTTTCCAATGGAAAGGCTGATTCATAGAGAAAGGGGATGGTCTGGCATAAATCAGCTCTGATGAGCAGAGTCTGTAGACGGCAGCACCTTGCTGTGAGTGGCCAATCCATGGTTTATTAGATAAAGGCTGCAGACAGTCGGCAGTGGCTTGTGACACCTGGCTCCAATTGTCACCTGCTGTTCAGCCCCATCCTGCCCATGCTGCTGCTGGCTGGCAGCCTGCAGCACCCCTGAGCAGGGAGTCAGTCCCAGTGTCAGTGCCTGTCCCTGCCCTCCCTCCCTGCTCCTGGTGGGCAGCAGCTGCTCCTTGGGTTCATCGCTGGCACCAGGGCCCTGGAGGGCCCCTGAAGTGGCTGTGTTAATGGGATCTTAACGAGTTGTGCTGTGCCAGCTGAGCCCCTCAAGCAGCAGGGTGTAAGCAGATGGGGAGGAGGGTGCCTGACTTGGCTGGGAGGCTTGGAAGAAGCTCTGCCTACTCCTTCAGGAGTTACAGAGGATTACAGGGGTATCTGGCCCTCTGGCTGAGGCAGGACCATTCACTCATGGCTTTTGGCTTTGGAAGAAACAGTGTCTGCTCTTGCAGTCTCAATGCCACCTGCAGACCCTGTCTGTTCTTGTGTACATGTCAGCAGCTGATTTTTGTCCCGACTCTGTGCCACTCTCAGAGAGTCTTTTGGAAGTTTTTCCCCTCTCTCTGTGCCACCTGCGTTGTTTGTCAGCGTGGTTCAGACACTCATGTGCTTCTGCTGCTGCTGTGCCAGGCTCACTCCCCGGTGTGGTGACAAAGGAGATGCCAGGCTGGTTCTGAGGTGCTGCTGGCAAAGGGGAATGTGCTGGAGTGGAGCTGGCCATGTTCAGGCACTCAGGCTAGAGGGGGGCTGCAGTGCCAGGGAGCCATGAGCTGGGTCCATGTGATGGAGGAGGAGGAGCCCCTGGCAGATGCTGCAGGCTGTGATGTGGGGGTGACTTTTCTGAGGTTTTGTTTGTTCCCTGCAGACAACACGGCAGCGGTGCACACGCAGAGAGTGGGCTTCAACCGCCAGGAGCAGGACGTGTACCTGCTCCCCATCCTGGTGGTGGACACTGGCCCCCCAGCCCTGAGCAGCACAGGGACCCTGACCATCCGTGTGTGTGGCTGTGACAGCACCGGGGCCATCCAGTCCTGCAACAGCACCGCCTACGTGGTGTCAGCCACGCTGAGCCCCGGCGCCCTCATCGCGCTGCTGGTCTGCGTCCTCATCCTGGTTGGTGAGTGCCTGCCTGTCCCCTGAGCCCTCCCTGGCCTGGCCTGTCCCTGCTCCACTCCCTCAGCATCACGTGAATGTGGGCACAGAGCTTCTCTGCATCTCCTCCCTGGTAGCTGCAGCATGGACCTCAGCCCCTGCTCGGGGACCAGTGGGGAAGCTCCCATGTTTGCCACAGCTCATGGTGCTGGGCTCCACAAGGCAGCCAGAGCAGAGTTCCCTGTGCCAGGCAGGTGTGATGCTGCCCAGCAGAGCCTGGAGAGCTGCTGGCTCTCTCCCTGCCTGGAGAGGCAGGAGCCAAGAGCTGCCATGCTATGCCCACCGCAGGTGTCTCACAGCAGATGGGGCTGTGTGATCCCAGCGTGTGGTGTGGGGCACACAGGCGTGCTCTTCCCTGTAAAGGTCCATGTTAGAGTGTGTGTGAGTGTGTGGGCAGGATCAGAGCTGGGCTGTGGTCAAACCAGAGTGCTGCCTAGGTCAGAGCCTGTACCCGGTTGCTGCCTGACACTGGCACAAGCTTTGCTGGGCACGGGGAGTGTGTGCATGTGAGAAGGGGCTCTGAATGAGGGGTGTTGCAGTGCCCTCAGGTTTAGCACAGGACAGTTGATGGATGCAGCTACTGAAAGCCCTCTCTGGCCCCAGAGCTGGCTCCAAGGCTTGTCCAGACACCTGTAGGAGGCTGCACATTGTTTGGTGAGGTATCCTCTCCTTGGCATGGCTCCACTCCCTGTCTCCTGCTGCATCTCCGTTCAGAAAACCCTTTCCCACAGGGTGCACTTTACGCTGGTTTCATTTTCCAACGCAGTGCAAACAAATTTCTGCCTAATTGCCCAGACAAATAAAGCGCACATTGGTGCTTTAAAGGTGATGGGCTGAATGGATGATGATCCAGGACACAGCTGCGGCTCGCTGCTCAGGCCCTCTGCCATCTGCTCCACATTCACCCACCAGCATTTAGCTGCTGCTGTGAATCATGCACCCCTTTTCCTGCTCACCTTCTGCAGAGCCCATCCATTTGTCTGTCCAGCTGTGTGTTTATCCATCGTTCCCTCGGTGGTCACACTGCACGGCAAGGGAAGCTCCTGGTCTGCCCTGGAGCCTGGGCACAGCTGTCTCCAAGCCAGTACACAGCAGGGCTGCTGCTTGATGAGCCTGGGTGATGGGAACCCTCTGGCATCCTGGCAGGGCTCCCTGTGCCAGGGGTGCTGTGCCTCCACCCCTGCCACCAAGCAGGGGTCGTCCCTGGAGGAGCACAGCATCCCTGAGACTCTGCACCCCTCTGACTGTCTCCTTCTTCCCCAGTGCTGGTCCTTCTGATCCTCACGCTGAAGCGGCACCACAAAAGCCACCTGACCTCTGAGGAAGACGAGGACATGAGGGACAATGTCATCAAATACAACGATGAAGGAGGTGGTGAGCAGGACACAGAGGCCTATGACATGTCAGCCCTGCGCAGCCTCTACGACTTCAGCGAGATCAAAGCTGGTGATGGAGGTGGGGGCCCAGGAGAGGGGGGCCCAGGCAGAAACCCATCCTCGGAGCTCCACGCCCTTCCCCAGTGGGTGCAGAGCCCAGACCTGGACTTCTCTGTGTTCAGAGACTATATCTGCAGGAAGGTGGAGCAGGCGGATGAGGACCTCTCTGTGCCGCCCTATGACTCGTTCCAGACCTATGCCTTCGAGGGCTCGGACTCGCCAGTGCCCTCCCTGAGCTCCATCAACACCTGGTCCAGCGGCTCGGAGCAGGACTTCTCCTACCTGGGGGGCTGGGGGCCGCGGTTCCGGCAGCTGGCAGCGCTGTACGCGGGGCGCCGGGGCGGCGAGGACAGCGAGGAGTCCTAGCTGCCCCTGCAGCCCCTGGCTCCGGCCACCTCCCAGCCACCTCCTCCGGCTCCAGGCTGAGGGGCCACACGGGATCCTGTGCTCCTGGGCCAGACTGCACAGCTGCCAGCGAGAGGCTGCCCCGGGGACTGCTCCTGTGCAGCCCGGGTGGGCTCCGCACCCGCGTGGGGAGCCCGGAGGAGCCACCGGGGTGTCCTCATCTCCTCAAAGCCAGTCTCCATTAAAGCACTACGCATTGACTTAAGAAGGAGAAAATCTAATTCAAGAGGGTTTGGAGAGGGTTTCTCCCCCACAAATTATCATTTAAATAGATCTGTTCGGTGATCCCCATCCAGGAGAGGAAGAGCAAACCGGGAGCCTTTTGTTGTCTAAATTGTTTTTGTCACTTGAGTCAGAGCATTTAAAGAGCTTTGATTTCTTTAAGAGCTTTCCTTGCTGAGGGAAACAAGCTTTTAACTTCTGTTCAGATTTTCCCCTCCTAAGTTTACTTGCTTTTTGAAGTCTTCCTTCTCGCTGCTCCCCGTGGGGCTGTCAGCAGCCCCCGGCTGCGGGCACGGTGTTGGAGGGAGGATGCCACGCTGGGATCACATCCTGCAGAACGGCTGCTCACAGCTTTCCCTTCCGTGCTGCCAGTCACTTCACCCCTGTCCGGTGATGTGAAGGGGATCCCCAACACTCCCTGCACAGCAGGCGTTGTCTGTGAAGTCCCGGTGTGCCTCACAGCCCCAGTGGCAGACAGGGATGTCCCACCTGTCACCAAGGCACGATGTTGTGTCCTGGGCCACAGAGCAGCTGTGGTGCTGGGCAGTGCCATCAGAGCACCACCCCCAGGTGGGCTCTGCCAGCCCCTCACACAGGACCCGGGGTTTGCAGGGCTCCCAGCCAGGCACTGGCTGTCACCAAATGGTGTGAGCTGCACAGGGCAGCAGGCAGGATGTCAGCGCTCCCTGGCCCACAGTGGCTGGGGGAGAGCTGCATCCCATGGAGGACCTTGCTGCAGGGTGCAGGAGAACCCTGGCCCCTGGCTGGGAAGAATAATTCCTGCTTGCACCCAGCTGACAGCAGAGGATCACCATTAGCAACAGAACATCCCAGGAGATGTGTGTGAGGCCAGAACCTGCTAGCACAGCTCTGGGGCCGAGCTGGCTGCAGGTTGGGCAGCACATCTGTGACACCTCAGGATGCCCAGGGTGTCCCCAGCCCAGCACAGTGTCCTGCAGCAAACCAGCATGAGCTCCCAGCAGGACGGCTTTTGCATGTAATTCCTGGGTTTGGGAGGCAGGTGAGGAAGGTGCCAGTGGGATGTGCCATTGCTCCTTGGGCTGCAGATGATGCTGGAGGAAAGCACTGGGTGCCCAGTGCCTTCCCAGCCTGCCAACTACCACAGGGAAAACTGAACAGCCTGTAGAGTGATGTCCTTGCACAGCACCTCAGGCCATCCTGGCTGGTGCAGTTCCTTATCTGTCCATGTTGGGAAAAAAATCAATTTTATCATTGATAGGTAACTGATACGGTCTCCCAAGGCCTGACACATCCTGGGCTTGTCATTGGGTTTGTCCTTTTAGTTTAACTACAGCCGCTGTTTCTCTCTTTGGAGAAGGTTTAACTGTAGGTGTACCTGCGTGTCCATTTCTTTACTGTGTGTTGCTTCCCGGCTGCTGCTTTGCTCCTTTGGCTGCAGCACGAGACCCAGCAGCAGAGATGGACAGGATCAGTGCCTGCCCTCAGCTGCTCCTGCCCACTGCCACCTGTGCAGAGCCCAGCTGGGCTCATGCTGGCGCCAGGAGCCCCTCATGGCCTCTCTGGTCCCTCCGAGGAGGCGACGATGCTGCGGCTGGCCCCTGTGCCCAGCGTGCTGCTGGTTCACTGTGATGATGCTGGGGAGGCAGCAGGGCCCTCGAGTGCCAGCTCTGGCCACACCATCCCGCACCTCCAAGCAGGAGAACGGAGAAATCCCTCTCTTTCCTCAGGAATGTGTTCGTGTTTCCCCTCTGGGCTGCAGAGCTGAGCCCCTCGGGCACTGGCCCTTCCTCTAGCCAAGTGTTGTGCAATAGCAGGGCTCTGTCCTAGCAGATGGGGTCTGACAGGGTAGGTGTTTAGCACCCCTCCCATCCCCGAGCAGCCCGTGCTCCGCATGCACTCACGCTCGCGTTTCCCTTTCTGTAAATACGGGAGGAGCAGCGCGGTGCCCGCGCCCCCTGCCCGCCCCCGCAGGGGGAGCTGGCAGCTGCCACCGTGTCCCACGGAGTCACTTCGGTTTTGTTTCTCTACCCAGATCAAATTAGAAGGTTGATTTCCTCACCCTTGTTATTTATTTTTTTTTTTCGGAGGTCTTTCTGGGACCTGGAAATAAATTATTTCCTTGTCGTCTAGCCTGAGTCTTCTGTGCTTTTTTTTTTGTCTTTTTTTCCTTTCCTTGCAATGCCCTGTCATTGTGGTCCCTTTGGTGCCCTCCACGAGGGGCTGGGTGGCTGATGGGCCATGGCACAGCCAACCCCTGCAGCAAGTTCCCACTGGCACGATGCTGCATCTCTGGCTTCTTCCCATTTTTCATTGAAATGCTCATAGAAAAAGTTTCTTCAAGAGAAGGGCCATTTTTTCTCTCTGAACTTGAAAAAAATTAAAATGAACAACGAAAAAAAATGCCCTTGGTTTTCTCCATCCCTTTCAGGAGAAGGTTGGGTTGTGCTTTGAGCAGCCCAAACCATTGTATGATTCTGTAATTCTTGATGGATTCAGTACAGCTGAGCATTGCCAACAGCTTTGGTACCTGACCCGTTCTCATTTTGGTGATGCTGTGTGTTACAGCAGTGTTCAGTTACTGGCAGCAGCTAAAAAACCCTCCTTCAAATTCAGTTTTAATACTGAAAAAATCCAAATAAATGGCATTCTGGCCTGACCCAGCTAAATCAATTGCTGGTGGTTTCCTTGATAGTCAGGGGCTGGGGAAAGATCAAGGTGCTCATGGCAAAGAAGGGCCATGAGCCTGGGAAGCCTCACTGAGGTGGCTGCAAATGCTCCAGCACCCATCAGAGTGACAGTGGCACACCAGGGAGGGCTGGAGCAGGCACAGAGAGAGGGGACATGGCCAGGTCAGCAGACAGAACAGGCAGACTTTAAACTGCTCCATAAGGGAACGCTCATTTAAACAGCATCTTACAGTCCTGGCTCCAAAACAGGATTATTGTTCCCCCAGGTCTTGAGTGTTCCCTTATCCTTCACCATCCCCTTGCCTCCACTCCATCCTGCTCCCTTGATTATTCACTAAATGTTATGGAAGAAGCATCTGGTGACCTTTGATGACAGCAGTTATTGGAAGCTGTGACAGAAGGGGGAAGCCTTGAGGCCAGAGGGTTTTCCAGAGGCACAAGGTGTGCTGTCAGACCTCAACATCCATGCAGTTTTCCTTCTCACACTTACAGTCAGTGCCTCTACAGCTGCCAGCCTGGAGGAAGCATTTCTGCCAGCATCACCATTAACTGCAGCATTAATTGCCCCCTCACAGCAAGTCAATCCGTGCTGTGGTCACAGCCACCTGCTCTTGCAGGTCTGCACACTTGGCCCGTGGCTGTTTGCAAAGAGCTTAGTGTTTGTACCCAGGCCCTTGGCAACAAGAACTCTCATCCAGCTGCAGCTCTCCAAGTCCTGCTGTCCCACTTCAGGCACCCAAACACTTCGGGATTCTAGAGGCTGGGGTCTGGAGTGTTCTGGGAACTCCACATTGAGGAGGAGGAGGTGTCTGCAGTCACTGTGCTCATTGCAGTGGGGGTGACAAGTGCCTGGCATTGAGTGTGAGCCTGTGCTCTGCAGGAGGATTTGCTTCTTGTATATTGTGGGGAAATGGAGAGAGCTCAAAGCAACAAATTGCCAGTCAGAACCAGACCCTTCACTACAAAAGAGGAGGATTGTTGAGAGCTTTGATTGCAGAAGCATCTGTGAAGATGCTTGAATAGCTCCATGCCTCCTCAACACAGCCCCTTCTGAGGAAATTCTTCCACAGCAGCTTCTCTCTCTCCAGCAGTTGCACAACAGCCTCCTTGCAGAGCAGGGTAAGGGCAGGGCCCTCTCCTCCTCCTCCTCCTGCGGGAGGGGAAGCCAGTCCTGCTCTGCAGATGATGCTTCTCACCACATGGGACGTGACCTGTGGCTGTCTGCTGGCAGTGCTGGCCGGGGACAGTGGCACTTGCCACTGCCACATTCTGAACGGGTCCTACAGGGCTGGTGCTGCTGTGTCCCATCAGCCACGGGCTGCTGCAGCCCCTTTCCCATCCCCAGCACAGGAGGCTGCATCAGTCACCTCCAGTGCCTGCACTGAGCCATGGCAAGCTGCAGAAGGCAAGGTGTCCAGGTCCCCTCTAGAGAGGGATTTGCAAAAGATGGATGTGATCTGCTGGGATCATTAAAAGGAAGTGAAAAAAGGGCAGTGATACCTTCAACCCCAGGAGGAAAATCCATCTCTGGTAGCTGAATGTAGCAAGGCTGTGTCAACCTCTACCTCCCGTTCCCACTGGCAATATCTTGCTCTGGAAGGTGATCCCTTCTCTCCCCATACCCTCTGAGAAAGCTGCTTTATCACCAGAAAGCTGACATCTTTTAACCACCTCCACCACAGCTAATATCCCAGCCCCCTACATCCTTTCATTTACCCAGCCCTTGAGCTGCTCTCAGGGTTGGTGTCAGACTCTCCCTGCTCAGCAAAATCTCTGTTTTACATCTCTGCCCTGTGCCTGGTGCAGGCAGCAGCTCTGTCTTGTCAGGGCTCTCTTGCTGTCACAGATCTCTGGTTTGTGCTGTCTGCTTGCTGTGGCTCTGCTGCCTCCCAGCCCATCCCAGGAGTGTTCCCAGTATCTGGAGATGACCTGGCTTTGTCCTCAGCAGCAGTTCTTGCTCCCCTCTCACTGCTGGGAGCAGAGCTGTGTTTCCAGGCAGCTGTCACAGCTCTGTCACCACAGCCAGAGAAGTTGGAGAGAAACAAAATCACTGAATTTCACTTGGCCCTGGAATTGTGCTTCTGGGCAGTCAGTGGGGGGCTGAGACCACCCCTCACTGTGTGGAGCAGCCAGGGCAGGGTGGTGGAGGGCTGGTGTTCCTGCTGCCAGCAGGACTGTGTCCTCTCAGGGTGCTGGTGCCATGCTGAGCAGCCAGGCTGGCCATCACCTGCCACTCACACATCCCAGCCTGGGCTCTCTCCAGCCCCACAGTTCCTTTCCAGATGAGTGTGGATTGAATGACCGTCCTTCAAATTTTTAGGGAAATACCTTTGGCTTTGCAAAGCTGAATCCAGCATGGGTGGGCAGAGTCTGAAGCAGTTGGGATACACAACAAAACACAACCAGGGCTCCCCACACAGCAATCACACAGCCCTGGCTCTCCCATGGCCCATCCCACCCCACCTTCTCGGGTTCTCTAGCTGGTCAGAGTCACCCCGAGATGCCTTAGAAAGTCTCTTTTCCCAGCCTGGCACTCAAAGAAGGAGTCAGAGCTCTTCAGTTCCTGGTCTCAAGGTTGTTTATTGCTTCTCATCTATAAAAGCCTTTCTTCTGTCCAGCCAAGGTCCATTCAGCAAGACAGTCAGAGGCACTCTGCTTGCTCCAGGGTGGTGTTATCTTTTTATACTAAAAACTACTGTACAATATTTACAATTTTTTTCCCATACCTATCACCTATGTTAGACAGTGAGCTTCTACCTTAAACCAATCTAAAAGTGCCAACATCACTGCAGAAGATGGAGGCCAAGAAGAAGGAGAAAGGCTGGACATGCCCAGATTCCTCCATCTTGCCCCCTGAACCCCCATTCTAAAAACCCCAAAAATCTACTTTTTCACCCCATGATAAATTCACTATCATTCTACTTAAACTATTATGGCTTGCAGATCTTCATCTAAGGTTGGTAATTTTCCCCACAGGTCATAATCAAAACCACAGGTGTTCTGGGCTCTGTGCAGGGTCTCTGAGCCCCCTGGCAGGGGTCTTGGCAGTCCAGGACAGCCAGAGGGATGTCCTGAATTCCACCAGCACCTGCCCTCACCAACACTGGAACCCAGCTGTGAGGGGTCAAACCTGGCATTTAACAGCATGACATTGGGCAGCAAGAAAGGGTGAGAGCAGGAGCCCAGTGCCTTGGTGTTTGCCTCTCTTGGGCTGTGCAGAGTCTCACCATCCACCCACCTGTGCTGCTGTGCCCATGGTTGGGAGGCCAAGTGGTGAATCTTAGACATCTCTCATCTGTAGTCAGTGACAGCAAGGGTTTGTGGCTCAGGGTTGTTAACTGCCCTGTCCAGCTACACTGCAGGTTTATAGACATCCATTTTTCATCTCTCTCTCCTTCGCTGCCGTGGAGGAGCTGCTCAGGTGAGCATGAATTGGTCCAGCTGTTCGCTGGGGAAACAGCCACCAGCCATTTCCAAGCACAACACATCCCCTTAGCTTGTGTTTTTCACCGTGGTAATTGGTGGAGTTTTAATCCCTGTTCTGCTGGGGGAAGCACGCGTTGCCATCCACCCCGGCAGAGCCGCCTCCACCGCGGTCAGGAATCACTCACCTTTAGCCAGGAGCAGGCAGCTCTTGAAATCCCTTCACACCGCACGCAAATTAGGCATTGAAAACACTCATTACAGGCAACATGACACGCCTTCATTATTCCAGAATAATTGTCTGAAAAGCTCAGCTCGCAGCACAAGCTTCGCTTGGTGCAGGAATGTGATAAAAAGAAAACAGGAAGTGCAATCAATGCTTGTAATCCTTTTAAATAAAAAGGTACTTGCTAGTAGCTGCCAACATCTTTAAAAAGCTGTGATTTCCCCGGAGAGAGCCCTTATCAGTTATGACTGCGTGTCATTCTGGCAGTCTGTCAATCCATCAGACTTCAGTGCCACTGACATTAAGAAGCCAGGCGTTAAGATTATCACATTTACCCGTAATGTAGCACAGATTGTGTTGACATTTGGGAAGTATTCCACCACAGGAGCTATTTGACTTCAATTCTTTCTTCCTGAAGAAAAAAAAACGCTTTGAAATACTCGAGGGCAGGAGCCTGCTCTGCCTGCAGCATGCTGGCACGGGGAGCAGGAGGAGAGAGAGGGTGCACAAGCCATGACTCAGGATGTATCCCAGGAATTCTGCCCTCCTGTTCTTTGGCTGCACCTGGCATGGAGCAGGCAGGTATTTGGGTTGGCTGAGGAGGGTTCCCTTGTGCCCTGCCCTGAGGCAGCTGTGATTCAGTCTCCACAGGGATCCAGAGAGCAGCACCATCTGCTTGCACCCCCCTTCCTCCTCCTGGCACTCCTCCTCCTGAGAAGGCCTCATCTCCATCCACAGTGGAGAGGGGGATATTCCAGGCTAGGCCATGGAAACAATGGTAAATGACCTAAAATGAACTGATTAATCTCTTTAAATAATTGTGAAGCCGTTTTCCAGAAAAAGTTAATCTACTCTAAATGGCCTTGGTGTTTTTCTTGGGCTCCAATCAATACATAGTCGCTTGCTTTTCATGTGTAATTCACAGTAATTGCAAAAGAGCATTTTCTGAAGAAAATGACACTCTGCGAGCAGAAATGCAAAAAGACACAAGGGCCAATTGTCTTTAAATCCCAGCACAAGGCATGCTGTCAGACACATTGGTGAGCTGGAGGTGCTTCAGCATCACAACTCTGTGTCCTAGGTTCTTCTCTGGGAAGCTGCTGGAGGTGCTGGAGCGTGTTGTGTCCAGATGGCTTGATTTGGAATCTCATCTGCTTTCAGGTCTGGCTGCCAGGGCCCTGGCCTGTGGACCCCTAGCCCACCAGATGCACAGAGAAGTTGGCTGCAAGATTACAAGGTTAAGCAGAGACACATCCTTTTCCTGTCACTGCAGACATTGCTGGGATCCAGAGGCAGCCGTGCTCCTTGCCAGGCTGGCCCCTCCAGGGCTGCACCCAGCCATCACCCAGGGCCTCTGGGGCCTGGGTGGGTCCTGTGTGCAGAGCTGGTGCAGTCCAGTGCAGATCACATTGCCAGGCCTGTCCTGTCTCTTTCATCTCCTGTTCAAGTTTCCACCACCCACGCTCGCTTCATCCACGTCCAGCCTCGAGCCATGGCTGCCTGATGGTAGGACAGGCATCCCCTTCCAAAGTGTCCATTGCCTTTCCATCATATGCTGTAAAACCAGAGCATAATTTTCCAGGATGTCATTCTAATTCTACTGAGAAAGCTTATTACTTGTGATTTACCCATAAAAACGGCCCGGTGACTTATGCTGGTGTGTCTGTGGGTTTGCCCATCAATCCATCACAGCAGCAGCAGGCTCTCCTCAGGGCAGGGGGAGCAGATCCAGGACTGAGGTGAGCATGCCACTGTGATTGACACGCTGCTTTTAACAGCCATAAAGCCTCTGACATATTCCTTTTGGCTGGCTGCAGATCCGCACTGCTGAGCTCCAGCACAAATGTCATTAAAACATGTTCTACCCATGGTACCTATAAATAATTGAGGCAGCAGGTCTGCACTGAGCTCTGTGCTGCAGCTTTCTGCTCCTCCAGAAGGAGATGACCTCTCCTTCTCCCACTCACCATCTCAGACATGAAGGGGCACCTGACACTTGTCCCCACACTGATTTCTCTGCTGCCTTGGCATGCCATGCTCCCAGGGCTGGGCTCTGGGCTGCTCCCTGCAGGGAGGTGAGTGCAGACCCTGGGGCTCCAGCCTTGCCTTTCCTGCCTCCTGCCTGGGGCACTGCCACGTGTGGATGTGTGGGGAGAACCTGGCACGTGGGTAGAGGAGCCCAGTGATCTCAGGGACTCAGGAGCAGTTCTGGCTGTCAGTGGCCACCACTTCCCAATCTGTTGAAGTTTCCAGAGCTGCCCAGGGCAGCACCTGCAGGTGTCCCTGTGCCAGCACATGGCCAGCACAGTTAATGCTATCTGAAATAGTTTAATGTACTCAGATGCATTTCCAATACCGTCACTAAATGCGTGGGAAATTTACAACCCGTGGCTGAGAGTGCCTGTTGCTGCTGTGGCCTTGGAAGCACAATCCGTCCCTGAGCACAGCTCTCCTCACTCACCTGGCCATGAGTAGTGGGAGCATCCTGTCCCCTGTGAGTCCCACCACAGTCCTGTTCACCAGTCAGACACTCCAGCCCTTCTGCAAGTCCTGGCACAAAGGGCAAGTGCAATCCTTGCCTGGGGCTCCTGCAGGCCTTCAGGCATGAGCTGTGGGCTGGCAGATGAGCTTGCAGGGAAGGCTTACCTGTGTGGGATACTCATGTAGGACACCCATGAGGGACACCAGTGGGGGACATCAGCAGATTGCTCTGTCCCTGTGGAGAGGGGCAAGCTCCCACCTTCAGCATCAGCCCCCTACACCTCCCATCACATGGTTCTGGCTCCCTTCATGCCCACGAACAGGTTTTTTCTTTCCTTCCTTCTCATGACAGCCACCAGCTCCCCCGTAGCAGTGGGAGTCATTAGCAGGCGTCACGCTGGGAATGTGCAGTGTAAATATGGAGTGCTGATATCCCACTTTGCTGTGCTGGGAGCAACAACCTCAGACTCACCCTGTTCCTCTGGCAGCAACCACCCATCAGCCTGACCCTGGGTGATCCACAGGCTCATTCCTGCTCCCTGGGTTCAGGAGGGCACAGTGCAAAAGAGCTGTGTCCTGGCATACAGGGACACATCCATTGCCCAGCCCAGAGACGCACATGGAGCCACAGCAAGGTGTTCTGGTGATGGAGGAAGCACCTCCTGCCCCAGGGACACATCCTGGGCAGCAGTGCTGAGCGTGACTGGCCTGTCCCTGCACACACATGTGCAGGGTGCTGGGCACGTGCAGAGGCAGGTGCTGTGTGCGCGTGGAGCTGTGCAGCCACGCAGAAGCATGTGTGTGCTGAGGCAGACGCTGTGCTGGGCAGGGTGTGTGTGCTCTGACAGATCCTGGAGGTGTATTAAACAGCAGCTGTCGGGCTCCTCCCGAGCACAGCAGTAAACACAGTTGGGACCATTGTGATGTCGTCTTAATTTAAACTCGTGTTGTCTTTCAGCCACGTGCTAATGAGGGCTAATGGGGAGATCAGGTTGCTGTTTGCCAGCGTTGCTGTGTGCATTGCCATGGCCCTGTCACTCCTGCAGCCTGTCTGTCCTCACTGGCTGGTGTCTTTCCCTGCCTTGCTGCTCTGATGGGAAGAGGGACTCAGGGTCTGCTCCCCCTGGGCTCACGTGGCATGTCAAAAGATGCTCCTCCAAGCCAACTTCTCTGACCACAGAGCAGCAGCACTCATCTGGGGAGCAGAGCCTCCTGGTGCTGTCCATGGGCAGCCCCCAGGATCTCCAGGGCTCCCTGGTGTCACCACAACAGTCCCAAAAGCTCAATTGGCCCCTGTGGCAGGGACACCCACAGTGCTGCCATATCCCCTCGTGTCTCTGCAGCCCCAGGACAGCCACATGGGACCCTCCTTTTAGAGAAAGGGCAGCCAGCTACTCATGGAGTCTGTGTCACCCCTTGTGCTGCCCTGCTGTGACTCAGCACAGGGTACAGAGTCACTGGTACCCACAGGAGTGATGGTTTGGCCACAGCTCAGTAACTTTTTGTCACCTGCATGCCCATCCTGGCTCACATGGCTGTGGTGCTGGTGCCTGGGGACAGAGCAGCTCTGCATGGGACATCTCTGCCCCACAGGCCTGGGGGCCATTATCCCTCTCCCTGTGCCTGTGCCCTGCTCTCCCTGCTCCCCAGCCACAGGTGCCAGCTGCACAGCAGGACACTGTCCCAGGGCTGCTGTGTGCCAGCACCGACCCTCCGGAGCAGGAGCGGAGCACAGGGAGCTCCAGGGTGGCAGCATCCCTGGAGCTGCTTCTCCCAGCACTAACCCACACATTTATCAGGATTAATGAAGCGTGCAACAAACGGATCAGGGAGGCAAAGAAAGCATCAGAGACAGAGCCAGAGGCTGGCAGCAGGCAGGAGGGACGTGAGCGGGTGTGTGGGTCAGTGAAGCGGGCCAGGGCTGCACAGGAGCAGCACCCCTCCCCGGGTACCTGCTCCCAGCTCCCCACATGGACACACAGCAGTGCTCACGTCTGCTCGTCATGGTGCACACAGGCATGAAGAAAAGAGAGACAGACTTACCAGAGAACAGCCATCAATATTTGAAAAAAGCCATTGAATACTAACACAGCCACTTACGCCATATTTGCATACTTGCTTAATAAAAAATTATGGCCATTCAAAGCTCAATCATTAATTACCCAGCATATTTTTGTTTAACTCCCTCTCTTTTTTATTACAGACTAAGCTGTTTTCCTGCTTATTCAGCAAAAATTCCCTACTCTTCCACCAGGACGAGGCATGCAATAAATATGTACTTATTAAGTGTGCATTACAACTGCACGAGCTGGGAGAAGTAATAACAGGCCCAACATAAAGCTGAAGTATTTATGCATGTACCTAGGGCCACTTTAGCTATTTATTTTCACAAAGAAATTAAATTAGATAGTTTGATAGCTCTCAGTGTGACTATGGTGGGAATTTACATAGGCCCCAGTCTGTCAGATAGGGATAGGTTTGAAGGCACAAACCCATGATAAGGACAAGCTGCAGACATCCTGGCAAGCCAGGTGTGCTGGGCAGGACTCCCTGCCAGGAGGGTCAGTGCCCAGCCAATCTCCCCTGCTAGGGATCCCACAGGGAGACCAGGCAGGCAGGATGGACACCAGGAAGCCAGGATGGACACCAGGTAGGCAGGATGAGGCTGCCCACTGCTGGGACCACAAATTACTCTGTGAGAAAAACACAGTGGTACAGTGTCCTTGGAGAAAAACTGTTGGGATGTGAAGAGGGATGAATTTTCTCAGGAAAATTGACTTTTCAAACCCTTCTCACTTGAAAGAATCCCAGCGCCTTTGTTAGTGTTTACCGCCCACTCTCCATAGATGCCTTTGACAAGAGATGTGACACCTGCCCGGGACAGGAGAAGGGATGGGGAGGGCAGTGCCACCCTCCTCCGCGCCCCCCAGCCCTCACCACCCTGCGGGAGGCCCCGCAATTAGTGAGCGACCTGATTAGCGCTGATTACGCACACGCCGCCTGCAGCGGCAGAGCCGCGGGGCTGCCTGCGGGGCTGCGGCTCTGCCCCACCGCGACCCCGCACCAGCCCCAGCCCAGGGCACCAAGCCCGGGGCTCTGAGCCTGCAGGGGACACTGAGCCCTGTCTGTTCACATGGAGCTGGGACCACCTGCAGCATCCCCTGGTCCCCAGGGAGTGGCTTCCCCTTGTGCTTGTCCCCTTGGTGTCTGACATCCCCCCCGTGCCTGTCATGCAGGTTCCTGATGTCTCCAAGTTATTAAAGATGGGATTTTTAAATAGCACAGAGGATGTACAAGTTTTGCAGTGTCAGCACGGGGGAGTGACAGGAGTTGCTGGGAGCCAGCCCAACCCCGGCAGTGACAGTGTCCTTTAATTACAATTGATGACCTGGCATCTCCCGTCCCCAGTGCTCATCAGCTCATTGCCTCGCAGCGGGACAATGGCACCCCAGGCCCTACCCAGCCGCTCCCTGAACCCAGCCCAGCCTGCTCTGCTCCTCCAATTGCCCACATTTTATCCAGAATAAAGGAAACTTTGGCAAGATGCCTTCCCAGGAGGCAGAGGCATCTCTGTGCAGTGCCCAGCGCCTGCCCATCCACGTGTACGAGGCTCCGTGGTCCTGGTCATCCTGTGGCCTCCAGCAGCTGCTTCCAATGAGGGCTTGTGGAGAGACCAGCAGCTGCCAAGCATGGGGTGGTGTTTGCTGGCAGAGGAGTGAGAGGAAAACTGTCTCTGCCTGGGGCATGGCTGGGGTGGAAGCACGCGAGCTGCGCTGGGGCTGGCCGGGGATGTGCCAGCTTGCCAAGAGAAGTGTGAGAGCCGCCTCTCGCTGGTGGAACAGGAGGGAGCACAGCTCAGCAATTACAGCACAATTAGCTCAAACAGCAGGTTGATTGTAAATTGCAGCTCTGTGCCAGCTACAAGCACAGAGCGAATGGTTGGCGGGAGCTCTCCTGCAGCCCGGCTGTCTCTGCTCGGGTCTGAGCCAAGCAGGACGTGTAGGGCCATGGCCCACAGCATCCCCCGTGGGGTCTCCTGGCACTCGGCCCCACAGCCTCCCCCTCGAGCTGCTGCAGACACAGGAGAGCTGGTGAGGAGTCCTGTGGCCTTGCTAGTACAGTTCCTCTGTGGAGAACTGCCAGGAGCAGCTCTGCAGAGAGGACCTGTTGGCCCTTCTTGGGGCCATGGGGTACAAGAGCCATGCTGCCTTCCCAGAGCATCCCTTGCTCCAGAAGAGCTCCTGGGCCTCCCCTGCTCCATGCTGGAGCCTGGACTGCACTGGCTCAGAGCCCAAATAAGCAGTGCCACCCATGGGTCCCCAAACCAGGTGTGCAGGGTGCAGCAGCCTTGCTGAAAGTGGGCGGTTGTAACACTCCTCCTGCATCCTGTGTGGGCAGCAGCCTTGGGGAGAGCAAGTCTCAGAAGGGGACCCCCAGACCTGTCCCTGTGGGGCAGGGAGGGATGGCTGAGCATGGGCTCACCTTGCAGGCTCCAGCCAAGCAGTGAGTGTGGTGGTTGTGCTGCCAAGGGGCACCTTGCAGGCTCCAGCCAAGCAGTGAGTGTGGTGGTTGTGCTGCCAAGGGGATGTGTGGCAGCGAACATGTGCACTTCTTTTAGGAATGACTACCTCAAAGCAGCCTGTTCCCTGCACCATCCCATCATCCCATGTTGTCCTGCCTGGTGTACACAGGACACTGTCCAGGAACAGGAGGGGCCCCTGGAACAGGCTGTGTCTCATGCCCAAGCATCCCCCCCTAACGTTGTGCAGAGTATGAGGCAGCCTGGCTGCTCTGGCTGGCCATGGAGACGTGGCAGGACTCCTGTGCAGCCCTAGGGAGGGGCAGGCTTCTGGGGGCCCCCACAGTGGAGCCCCACTCACTCAGCTGTGCTGGGGGAACCTCTGGTACAGGTGCAGGAGGATTCAGTGCTGCCCATGCCCAACACCCCTCTGAGAGATGGCAGGGGATGCTCACAGCCAGCTCTGGGCATGGCTGTGCCCTCAGCAGGGTGTCCCACTGGCTCTGTCACCCCGACTGTGCTGGCAGTGGGGTCGGTGTGTGTGGAGCTGTGTGCTCAGTGGAGGCAGCAGAGGGACATGGAGTCTGTGCCAGGAGGGGCAGGAGGGGCAGGAAGGGCCCTGGGCATGGAGTCTGTGCCAGGAGGGGCAGGAGGGGCCCTGGGCATGGAGTCTGTGCCAGGAGGGGCAGGAGGGGCAGGAGGGGCCCTGGGCACGGAGTCTGTGCCAGGGAGGGGCAGGAGGGGCCCTGGACACGGAGTCTGTGCCAGTGAGGGGCAGGAGGGCCCTGGACCCGGCTGTCCCCGTGCGTGGGCTGCTGAGGGGCCTGGGGCAGGGGGGCCAGCGCCTGTCAGCCTGCTGAGGCTGATGCCTTCCATCTCTGAGTTACTGGCTCGTGTCAGGGCAGAGCTGGAAATGTCAGGGACTGCTGCAGGGTGACCGTGCAGAGTGGCAGATGGTCAATGATGGATTTGTCACTTCAGATTCAGGCGGTTTTTAAATATTCAGCAGAATCGGAGGTGACAGCTCATGGCAGCAGGCAGAATTTCTGTACGTCTGGGTAAGACCTCCTGGCCCCCTGGGAGGGGGGCAGAGCAGGACAAACCCCGGCACCTCCTGGCAGTGGCTGGGGACAGCTCAGGCTGGCACCGTGGTGAGCAGGGCCAGGGCTCCCTGTGCTCCCCGTGGCTGGGGACCCAGGGGAGGTGCAGGATGGAGGCTGCTGCTGAGCTGGTTCTGCTCCAGCTGCTCCCTGCGAGCTGCAGCATGCAGGTAGTGCCTGTGCTGCCTTCAGCCACCCTACTTTGTCAGCACCAGTGCATTGGGGTGTCTCAAGAGCACTGGGGGCTCCCAGCAGCTCCACACCAGAGCTGGCACTCCCCAGCTCTCTGGTGATGGCCCTGAGGAGAGGCCCAACGAGTGGCAGTGTGAAGGAGGCTCCTGAGCCAGAAGAACAGGGGTCTGGGCAGGCTGGCAGTGCAAGGGGTGCGGGCAGAGCCTGCAGGCTCAGCTGAGCATGCAAAGTAGCTGGGTGAGCAGGGAAGAGAGATGGAGCTCGGCACAGCCTTGCACAGGGAGCAGGTGCCTGCTGGGCTCACCTGCACACAGGTGCTCTGCAGATTCCCTGAGGCAGCAGCACTGAGGCAGGGCCAGCACTGCAGTGCTGTGCACAGGGCAGGGAACAGTTGAGAGTGATGCTGGCACAGCTGCTGCCATCAGCCCAGGTCCCACTGATGGTTATGAGGAGCAGTCACTTCTCCTTGCTGGTGCTTCTTCCTGCAGCACAAGTCATTGCTCAAAAACTGCCTTGGGCCTGCTCAGGGCCCCTGTGGGGTGTGGGATGGACACAGCCCTGCAGAGCCAGCACAGGAAATGTCTCCTGGTGCAAGAGGAGAGCCAGGATGGAGTGTGAGTCCTGGCTGAACCAAGGCAGATGGAGCTCCCCCTCCCTGGGGGTATGTGTGGCTATGGCCACTGGCAGGGGGAAGGCAGCAAGGTCGTTGCAGTAATGAACACACCCTCCCTTGAGGGCAGGGGATGCAGTTTTGACTCTGCATCCCCTGTGCCTGCTGCCTCCAAGAGAGCTCTGCTCACACCAGCTGGATTGGCTGGTCTGTCCCTGTGCCACAGCTCATCAGGTGCAGCCCTGGCTGCAGGGCACTGCCAACCATGCACATTTGCATCAAACTTTGCTAACAGTGCAGGTCCTCCTGTACATCCGCTGTGTGTGCAGAGGTGCCTGGCTGGGGGGCATAAGCAGAGGGGTGGCATGCTCCCCCTGGTCCTCCGGTGCTGCAGGCAGGTGTGGGTAACCTCCCTGCCTCCCCCCAGCCCAGGGAGGGGTGCCCTTGCAGTACAGATCTGCAGTCCAGGCTGCCCGTGCAGCCCACAGGGTGGGCAGCTCTGAGAGGGCTGTGTCTGTCAGGGCTGTCTCCCCATGTCCCTGCAAGGCAAAGCACCTTGGCTTGGGACTGAACAGGTGAAACTGCAGCCCCCTCCTGCCACTGGCCAGCCCTGCCAGTCAATGATTAATGCTGAAGCCAAACCTTTCCACCAGCTCCAACCTTAGAGTGTCTGCATCAGCGCTGCAGCCCCCACCAGGAGCCCCAGGAGAGTTCACAGACCACCCTGAATGTTGTGGCTCTGCCCTGCTCCACAGAGCTGGCTCCTCTTCATGTCTGTGTCTGCTGTCAACAGCCTGCTCCTCTCTCCTGCCCGGGCTGTGTGATCACAGCAGCTTCCAGCAGGGCCAGTTCTCTGCAGCCCAGCCCAGTGCCAAATTCTCCATCCTCCATCAGGTGCCTCTCTGATCAGCAAGCAGAAGGCAACTTGCTGGTCAGACTCTGCTGGAGGAGCTGGGCTTGGCTCCGGCTCCAGCCTGCGCTTAGAGCAATTTAATATCAGCAGCAGGAGGGGATGGGGAATTAATTTTGGTTGCCGCCACCCCTTCGGGCCACACCTACGTGTGCTGGGTAGTGCAATACGCTGGCTCCCCCCTTCCTCTGCTGGAACAGCTGCTTGAATTTCCTTGTCTTGCCTTCATCCCTCCTTGCATTAACTGTTTCTGAGCCACGAAACACTGAAGGGCTGCAGCTGGCTCTGCCCAACAGACTTGGCCCTTCTGCTGATGGAAAAGCACAAAGCTCTCAAGGAAAGCACAGGCCATAAATCAAGGGCAGCAGCAGCAGCAGCCCTTGGCTCTGAAGGGGCCTCAGGAGCACAGCTCAGGTGCTGGTGGCCACCAGCCCTCCCAGATGACTGCAGTGGGGCTCTGGGGTGGGTGCAGAGCCCAGGCTTTACAGGACAGCCCCACACAGCAGCGGGGTGTCAGGTCACATAGCACAACACGCTGTGTCCCCAGCCCTGGAGGACAGCCCAGGATGTGTCCCCAGCTCGGGTCTGGGGGTGCTGGGGCTGGGGGGCACTGCCTGAGGAGGTGGGGCTGGGCACTCTCCCTGCAGAGGGGCAGGCAGCTCCAGCTGACTCTGAAGAGGTTAAATCTTTCTAATCGCTCAGTAAGACCTTCTCTAAGAATTTATCTACTTTCTGCCTTCCAAGAACATATGGATAAAATCCCCCTGAGCGGGACTTACATTTATAGCATCTATTACTGAGATCAAGGTTAATCCAGAGTAATCTAATGGGGTGAAAAGGACTTTATATAAATCTGTTTTAATCTATGGGACATGATAGCCTGACAAGGCCATCAGAACACTCCTGCAGCACTGCTGGGGCAGCGAGAGGTGCCAGAGTTGCACAGGGGATGCAGGAGGGAGAGCTGGCTCATCCAGCACCCACCAGTCTGAGTGCAACGGGGTCAGGAGACTGGCAGGGCTGGAACACGGCCCACCAGGCTCAGAGCCAGGCCAGCTGTCCTGCTGTGCTGCTGTTGGTGCCCCCAGAGTGACTGAGGGCCCTGTCCCTGTAGGAATGCTGTGCCATGGCACAGGGGAGGCCGCAACTGCTCTAAATTAAGAGCCATCCCTGATAGGTGCAATTGATCCACACTTAAAAAGAGGGGATTCAGCAGGGAGACACAGAAGGTGAACTTCAGTGGCTGCCAGCGCTGAGGCCACCCATGCTGGGCACTGGTGGCTGCAGCAGGGCTGGTGCCTGCAGCAGGTGCACAGGGCGTTCCTGGTGGGCAGAGAGGAAGGACTGCCCCTGCCAGGATGTCACACTGTGGTCCCTGCCTCGCCCCATCTCCCACAGCTGGGTGAGTGCACCCCCTCTAAACTGTCTCGTGCCAAGCATTGCTCCCTCTGCTCCCATCCTGCCACCTCTGGGCTCACTCCAGCCTGAGCCCTGCAGAGCCTGGGCTCTGCACCCACCTGAGCTCTGCCATGACTGTGCACCCACCTCAGCTGTGCCTGGGCTCTGCACCCACCTCAGCTGTGCCAGGACTGTGCACCCAACTGAGCTCTGCCAGGGCTCTGCACCCACCTAAGCTGTGCCAGGGCTCTGCACTCACCTGAGCTGTGCCAGGGCTCTGCACCCACCTGAGCTGTGCCAGGACTCTGCTCCTACCTGAGCTGTGCCAGGCTCTGCACCCACCTGAGCTGTGCCTGGACTCTGCACCTACCTGAGCTGTGCCAGGGCTCTGCACCCACCTGAGCTGTGCCAGGACTCTGCTCCTACCTGAGCTGTGCCAGGGCTCTGCACCCACCTGAGCTGTGCCAGGGCTCTGCACCCACCTGAGCTGTGCCTGGACTCTGCACCTACCTGAGCTGTGCCAGGGCTCTGCACTCACCTGAGCTGTGCCAGGGCTCTGCACCCACCTGAGCTGTGCCAGGGCTCTGCACTCACCTGAGCTGTGCCTGGACTCTGCACCTACCTGAGCTGTGCCAGGGCTCTGCACCCACCTGAGCTGTGCCAGGGCTCTGCACCCACCTGAGCTGTGCCTGGGCTCTGCACCCACCTGCGCTGTGCCAGGGCTGGTGCTGAGGGCAGCCCCTGCCTGCTCTCTGCCCAGGCAGCCAGCCTCAGGAGTGAGTCCCAGGGACACAGGAGGCCAAGTAAGAGAGTTCTCCAGAGCATGGCGTGTCGTTTTACATCTGCTCAGATGGAGACTGAGTTATCCAGGTCCCTGAGTCCCAGACCCGCCAGAAGACAGTATCTCAGCTAAACGATGCAAAAATGATTTAATGGAGGGAACTAATCAAGGAATCCAAGAGAGACTGCTCACCAAGGGCTGATGCAAGATTCAATTAAACTGCAGCCTTTGTGGGTTCACCATTTTAATTTTCCACAAATTAGCTTAAAAAAGGTATGGAAATGAAGATATTAGATTTTTTTTTAAGTCAAAAGGAAAAAATCCTTTGAGGATTATATTAGCTATTTCGCTTTAACAAACATAATTTCTATACTCATTTTCTTGTTTTAATCTCAGCTGTTGAGATACTCTTTGCATTCCACTCTAGTGTCAATGTGGAAGGCTGTTAACCCTTCCCAGGGCAGGTCCCATAGCCCAGCTGCTGCAGTGCCCATTCTCATGCCAGCCACGGTCCTGGGGCGAGGGCAGCACCATGGCATGGGAACCCTCCTTGGTCAGCTGGGCTCCAAGCTGGTGCAGCAGCACCAAAAGAAGTAAATCCAGCCCCACAGCAGTGATGGAGATGCCTCCCCAGCTGGAGGGCTCTGCTCTGTCCGTCTGTGCCAGGCTGGCTGGACAGAGGCTGGCTGTGAGGGATTCCAGCACAGACAGGGCTGTGGATCTGCCCGGGGCTGCAGCAATGCTAAGCTCCAGACACCCCACATTTTCTGTAACTTCACCTGCTTTTGCCCTCAGGCAGCTGGAGATAAACACAGAGTAACAGCGTTGTGTGTCGGCTGTGATTTGTCTTCTGCAGGGCTATGTCTTGCACTGAGGATCTCCTGTGAGTAACAGCAGCTGCTGTTATGGCACCTGCTGGCCTGGCATGGCTGGCCTTTTCCTGCCCTGGGTGGTGCAGCTCCAGCGCTAGTGGTTGGTTCACTGGGCTTTGCCTGCCCACACAGCCTGCTCCCCACCCCAAGGAACAGTGCTCCTCTCCCTGGGCTCCTGCTCATCAGTGGAAAACAAGTCCCCATCAGCAGCGTCACTTACTGGTGTGGGAGCTTTGCCAGGATCACAGAGGGTCTGGCTGGGCCACCCTGGCCAGGGCTGGCAGGGCCAGGTCATGGTGCCAGGCATGGACCAGGGTGCTGAGGAGCATCATCCACAGAGCCCCTGCTCCCAGGGTGGGGTCAGCTCCTCCTTGTCCTCTGCTCCCAGCACTGCCTGCACCTCTGGCACTGTCCATCAGGTTCATATCCACCATCCCACCCTGCTTGCACCTTCCTGTCCTGCACTGTCCCCTCCTGGACTCCCCCTTGCTTTCGTCTGGCTCCTGAGTGACCTTCAGCTTGCAGCTCCTGGAAGAACCTCCCTGTCCCCTTCCTCTGTGCCTCGAGTGGAACAGAGCTTCATTTGTCACTGTCTCTTTTAAAAGGTCCAATCTCTTCCCTGGGGTCACCTGGCTGCTCTGCCAGCAGTGCTGGCACAGCTCTGCTGCAGCCCTGCCAGTCTGGGATGCGTCATCTGTCCCCTTGTCCTTGGGGTCCTCAGTGGTCCCCTCTCTGCCCATGGAGCACTCCCAGTCAGAGCCCAGCCCACAGGTGGCTGCAGCACATTGCTGAGGCTCAGGGCATCCCATCCCCTCCTCATGGAGAGGAGCAGCAGAGCCAGGGGCATGGACCCTAACCCTAACCCTAACCCTGCAGCACCCTCCCAGAGCAGGGGATTGTGCTTGGCCCTGGCACAGGTCTGGCAGTGGAGGCTTGGCCAGGACCCTCCCCACCCTGCACACACTGAGCCCTGAGTGGAGCTCAATGCAGAATTAATTTGTCATATTGACACTGATCGTTTATTAGGGAGCAGAGTGGAGCCCATTCATTTGAACAGAAAACATTTCATCTTATCTCCTGCCTTTTCATGCCTCAGCTCTCACTCTTTAACCTTGGACAACGAGACATTCATAATTTCCTCACTGGCTCTATGGCTCCTCTAGATAAGAAACTTATTTTTTAATCTTTCTTTCTATTGAATTTTAAACATGTTCCATTACAAAACCTGATGCACATAACAACACGTTTCACCCAGAATTAATGTGGCCATGCTGTGCTGCAGCCCTGCCCTGAGCTGGGCTCCTGGCCCTGCCATTCCCTGGACCCAAGAGCCAAGGAGCAGCTGTGTTTTTCCAAATGCCTGTGGGGGCTCTGGCAGTGGTGCAGGGGCAGGCAGGGCCCAGGCATGCCTCTGCTCTGGGGACAGTGTGACACCAGGGTGCTGCCTCCAGAAGGGTGCACAGGTCTGCAGGATCTGCCCACTGCAGGGGTTGCAGCCAGTGGGACTGCAGGGGAATGGGTGCTACAAGAGGAACATGCTGTCACCACCTGATGGTTTTCAGCAATTCCCATTTGCTCTAACGTGGTCTGAGCTTGGGAAAGCATTTCTTGTTTGGGGATGGTCAGTGGGGAGCCAATGTGTGACTGGCAGCTCTTGCAGCCCCACAGCTGAGCCCCACTGCAGCCCCACAAAACAGTGCCGAGTCTGCCCCAGCCCAGGGCCCTGAGCAGCTGCAGAGAGATTTGTCTCATTTCCAGTCCACAAAGCTACTGCCCCAACAACAAATAGCCCCACCAGGGCCCCTACAAGGAGAGGCCATGATTGCTTTCCATGTGCAGAAGAGCCACAGAGATAAGGCTTTCACCTCCAAGGCTCTGCTGAAAAATTAGGGATGGGAGGTGGGAGGGAGCAAATTGAGATAAATGAGCACGCTGCGTGGCATCCTGCCTGCAGGATGCTGAAATAAAAAATCAGTAAATAAAAAATCACCAGTCTTTATCTGGTCAGAGCCTGAATGGGCTGTGTGATAACTATAACGGATGAGCCTGCCATGAGTGCCTCTGAGAGGGACCTGCTGGCCCTCGTGCCATGTGGGAAGGCACCTGCTGGTGCTGGGGACACAGCAGTGGCACTCACAAAGGGCCAGCAGCTCTGCTGTCACACACTGGGTGCTGTCCCTCTGAGTGCACCCTGCTGGCTCTGCACCAATCCCAGGGGGCTCTGGGAAGGGCTTGGCTCCTTCCTCAGTGTGAAATGCACTTCTCCAAGTCGTCCTTCACAGTGAGAAAAAGGCAGATCAGATGCCGAATTAGCCTGCGAGAGCCGTGTTCCCGTCTCTCTTATCTAACTCACTGTAACAAGCTCTTTGCATTTATTCTACCAAATGTGCTGCAGAATTGCGTTACAGCTCATGGCTGCGAGCCATCTGTGGAGAGAAATCCAGTTATACCTTGTATAATAAGTTCCTGACAATCTTACAGAGGACTCCGGGTCATAAAAGTCTCCCAGTTTTATCGCCAGTAACAGACACGGAGAGAAATTAAGTTGTCTTATCAAATTTAGATAATATATATCCCTCTGGAGTGGAAGGTTTCTGATGGATCTTTTACAGTATTAGAACATTTAGAGGGGTGAGCAGAAATGCACAGTGGGGGTGGCAGAGCAGTGGGGTGCAAAACACCCAGGGGCACCCAGGAGTCCTGTAGCTGCTGGGCAGAGACCGGCCCTGGGGAGCCCTGGGGAAGCAAAAGGGAGGTGAAAACTGTTTGCAGGCAGGAGCCATGCTGAGAGGGGGGCTCTGCTCCTGCCTGGCTCACCTCGAGCTCTCTCATGCAGCTATTAATGAAAGCAATAACTTCCAGCATCCTGATACGCACACTCCTTCCCGCTGCCGCCTGCGCCCGGCACTGCGGGCAGCACGAGCCACAGGGTGTCTGCTGAGCTCCTGGGATCTGCTGAAAGCAGGAGCCAAGCCCTGAAAGGAGCCTGGAAATGGGATGTCCCTGTCACATATTCTCTGTGGCCAGTGCAGGGATGAGGATCCCTGGTTCTGGAAGGGTCCTGCTCTGGCAGCCTGCACAGTGTTGGTCCTGTCTGGGCTCTCCTTGCAGATGTTGGCAGGGAAAGGAGTGTTGCTCCATTCAGGCAGTAATTTTAAGCTGGAGAAAGCTCCCTGCTGATCCCATTGCTCAGGGCTTGGCCTGCCCCTGGCTCAGGTGTCAAGGCTCCTGCAGCCAGGGGGCTGGCACAGGGATGGTGGCCACCTGCACTGACCTGTGCCCCTGGCCAGCCTCTCCCTCCTGGGGGACCAGCTGCCCAGAGGGATGGTGCTGGTGGCATGGGAGGGCTGGGATCCTTGGCACACCTGCTCTGTGTTCAATATTTAGTTTCTGCAGAGGCAGGGAGCAGTAGCCATGGCAATGCAGCGGGCAGGCCCAGCATCGCCGGTGTGCCGTTTGTTATGGGCTGAGCAGTCTCAGGCACTGGGGATGTAGACACATGCCTCCCCCGAGAGCCCTGTGCTAATAGAAAAAATGAATCCTCACTTACTGATCTCTGTATTTTTAAAGATTGGTTACTCTATCTTTTCCTTTTTCATTCATTTTTAAAAAAATCTATCTTGCCGTTCAGGGCAGAATTATCTGTTTAGCACCGTTGTTACTTTAATCACAATTAGCTTTCCCACTCCATTAATAAGACTCTCAATAGTGCTACATCATGGGAATGTGCCTTCACAGCCATCCTGGCACTCTGCCGAGTCTGATGCCCAGGGTTTGCTCTCCCTGCAGCTCTGGCAGCCAGTGCTCTCAGTGCCATGCTGTGCACTCATCTCCATCGCCCCCATGCTTCGAGGGGGGCTCAGCCCCGTGGCCGAGCAGGCTCTGGGGCAGGCAGGTGCTGGCAGCACTTCCCTGGAAGCTGAGCTGGAGCTGTTCCCGCTCCTGGCAGCAGGAGCAGAGAGGCTGGGAATTAGGATTTAACCTCAAGAGTGGGTCAAGAGACTACCTCGCCTCCCCACATCTTTTCTTCAGAGCATTTGGTGAACAATGCATGCAGAAGGCTTTTTATTTTTGTGTAGAAACGTGTGTCTAATGAATTAGCCACGGATTGGAGCCTAACATGGGTAATTTACACTGAACATTTGCTTGCTCAGAATCATGCATCAATTTTGTACCACATTAAAACCCACGTCCCGCCCTGGGAGTGCATGGCTGGTGCTACACTGCAAGACTCCTTCCCAGCACATCTCTTGGTGCAGTGTGACTGCCCTGGTGCCCTCTGCAGAGAGGGGGACTGGTGTGACACAGGCTGTGGTCACACTGGGCTGGCCACTTGGGGGGAATGGGATTTGCCCAGGAGCCATTGGCATGACATGGGCAAACAGAAGGACAGACACAGGTTCCATGTCCTGCAGACACAGGGTGTCCCTGTCCCAAGGCACTGGGGTCAGCCAGAAGTCCTGCTGTGTGCTCAGTCTCCCCCAAAAGCACAAACAGCTTTTCTGCTGGAAGTTGTGTCCCCTTGGCATGTGTGGCATGAGCCTAAATTGCCTGCCTGGGGCAGGCACCAGAGCCAGGAGAGAATGCTGCCACCAAAAACCACCATGGCCACCACAGGGCACCTGTAACACCAGCAGGGCGTGGGTGGGGTGGTGCGTGGCCATGCCCAGGGCAGAGCAGGCAGCTCACCTTGCTCAGGAGTGCTGTGCCCCCCTCCTCCCCACCACTGCAGGGACTCCCCCCCCGGGGGAGGCATTACATGAGGGAATTGCTGGCACAGGCGTAATTGCTGAGATAACTGCTGATTGTGGAGTTTGCAAACAAAAAATAGAGTGGCCGGGGTCAGTCATAATTGGTAAATATTTGTCTATCTAATCAAAAGGCCTTTTAATTAACAATTTTCTTCTTGCAACTGGTTTAATTTTTTTTAAGAACTTCTGCAGGAAGTCAATTAGACCCAACAGATGGTGAAGAACATCCCAGCATCAGCACATCCTGCCATCTGCCACCTCTGGAAATGGCAGCCCCACCAAAACCTCATGCCCCATGGCAACCACCCCTGGGACAGGGCAGCTCTGACACTTTTCCCCCCATGGACCACAGACAGGTGGGATTCTCTCAGCAAGAGGCATGCACAGCCAGTGCTGGTGCAGGTTCTGGGGCAAGAGGAGGGGCAGGAGCTGCCTGGAGCACACGCCAGGGGCCTCTGGGTCTGCAACTCTGCCCCAGGCACTTTGCCTCTTTTTTCCTGTCCCTGGGCAGCTTTTGAGCCCTGACTCAAGCAAGCAGCAGGCAAAAAGGGAGCTCTGCCATGCTACAGGCTGGCTCCTGGTAGCACTAGCAGCTGGCACTGTTCAAGGTGGGCACAGATTGCTCTGCCCCATAGCTGGAGACACAGCACAGTGCCCCTGCCTGCTGCTGCCCATGGGGCTGCCTGGCCCCTGGTCCCCAGGTGGGCTGTCCCTGCCAGGGTGGGACAGACCTGCCCAGCCCTTGGCAGAAAAATACCTGCAGGGACACAGGGCACTGCCACGTGGAGACACAGGGCACTGCCACATGGGGCACAGGGCACTGCCACATGGGGCACAGGGCACTGACACATGGGGACACAGGGCACTGCCACGTGGGGACACAGGGCACTGACACATGGGGACACAGGGCACTGCCACGTGGAGACACAGGGCACTGCCACATGGGGCACAGGGCACTGACACATGGGGACACAGGGCTCTGCTGTGCAGGGACACAGGGCACTGCCACATGGGGCACAGGGCAAATCCTGTGCAGGGACACAGGGCACTGCTGTGCAGGGACACAGGGCACTGCCATAGGGGCACAGGGCACTGCTGTGCAGGGACACGGGACACTGCCATAGGGGACACAGGACACACTCCCTCTCTCATGCTCCCCGCTGTCCTGCCCTCCACCCCGGCAGGAAGGGCTCCTCTCTGCAGGTGAGCTGGCAGCACTCGCACCTGCAGCTCTCCACAATCAGGAGATTGCTGTGCACAAGAGGCAGCTGACGCATCTCTTCCTCAATCAGCTGCTCTTGACGCCCAGCTCCGTGCCACTCGCTGTGCCACTCTCGGTGCCACTCGCTGCTGATTGCCCTTTGTCTCCCGCAGACAGCGGGGCCAGGCTGCTCCCATGGCACTCCCGTGGTGTGGTTTTGCCCTCCACTCCCCATGAACCCACAGTTCCCAGCAGAGGAAGATGCTGGGGCTCTCCCAGCCCCGGGGGATGGAGGGGAGCCCCGGGGATGGGCTCTCTGCAGGGTGACGACTTTGGCCTCATGTGGATGCAGGATCCTGCCCTCAGGAGGTGTCCACAGAGCCTGCAGCCAGCTGGGTGTCCAGGTCTGTCTGGGATCAACCATGGGGCAAGCGATGGTCCTGCAGGGCAGGGCAGGGTGAGCAAAGGGCTGTTCTGGGAGCCGGGCAGAGCACCCATGCCCCAGGGCTGGGCACAGGGCAGGAGGGGGTACAGCCACCCCAGCATCACTGCCCAGCCACACCACTGGATGGTCTCCAAAGCACCAGGGAGCAAAGCACCTAAATCTTTCCTTCCAGGCCCTCCGGAGATGTCCCCCCTTTATTCACAACTGCTTTTTAATTGCCTTTTGTCAATTACAGCGAGATGGATCGGGTTCCTCGGGGAGGCAGCAATTAGCGCGGGGATGAATGCCGAGGCAACCAAGCTCCCTGTGCACGCAGCAGCGGTGATTTGTAAACCTGTCACCCAGACACCGAGCTCGGCTGCCAGACACAGCGGGAGCACCATCGCACCCGGCCCCGGAGCCACGGGAGCGGGGCACCGGCCGGCCCCAGGCGGGTCCCCTCGGTCCGGCCCCGGGGAGGGGGGTCCGGCCGGTGTCCAGCCGGGTGTGCCCTGCCGATGGATCCTGGGGCGCATGCAGAGCAGGGTGAGGATGGGAACATGGTGCCAGGGCCGATGGGAGCTGCTCTGGACAGGCTGGGTGGCAGGAGCCCCTCTGGATGGGGCACCACCCCTGCCAGAAAGAATTAACACCTACAGTTTCCAGCTGGCTGTGGCCAGCCTCCTAATTAGGCGTGGTGACAATGGCAATTAGTCATCCAGGTTCCACGCTGCGGTGCTTGGGACGTGCAGGGAGCTCTCACCAGGTCACTGCTTTCCATGCTGCGGCTCCAGGTGTCCTCTCCATGGCTCAGCCTGTACGGATGCACTGCCTGCTGCTGCACAGCCACCTCAGCTGACTGTCCTTGAGCTCAGGATGCTCTCGTTCATCCCAAATTCATCCCTCCAGATTACCTGGTTGGTGATGGGACAGCCTAGGCAGGGCTTGTCTTGTCTGTATCCAGAGGCTCAGACTGCCAGGGGCTTGTTTTCCCTCAACCCCCATCCCTCCTTGGCACTCACTGATGTCTCACCACCCTGGTTCTGCAGGGCTTTGGGGCCAAGGATATTTGGCCATCAGCCCCTTCTGGGGCTGCAGCAGCCACTGCCTTCTCTGCCCAAATTCACCCGACCCTCCCTCCCTGCTTCATGGCCTTTGTCTAATTCCCTACACCCCTCTCCTATTTTTCTTCTTGACAGAAGCAGCAGCCTCATGCATCCAGAGACTCCACAGCCCTTTCTTGTAGCTGTAGATTAAATTTCCCAGCTCAGTGTCTGCTGGTCTCTGGCTGAGTCACTGTGCACAAGTGTCCCCCTGTCCCCAGGAGCAGCAGGCAGTCCTGGTGGTGCCAGAGCCTGGGGAGGGGGTGCAGGGACACAAGGTGGTCCCTGCCAGCTGAGCTAAACTAAGCACAGCCTCCTGGGCCGTGGTTGTGGGCAGAGAAAAGGGGTGAATCTTGTGTGGGCCCAGCAGCCAAACTCTGCCAAGCATTCCTCAGCTCCTGCTTCCCTCACTCCACTCTGTCCTTGACCCTGGGGAGGGTGCAGCATGTGGAGGGAGCCCGGCTGCTCTAATTAAACCATGTTTGCAAACTCCCATGGCAAGCATTACTAATTATAATTAAGGAGAGTAGATCTGCTCTTCCTGCCTCTTGGACACGTGAAGCACCCTGCATGCCCACCAGGCTCAGGGGCACTGAGGGCTGGCACATGGCACTGCACAGCCTCCCCTGGGCTGGGCACATCCCCAGAACAGCCCCCATGGGGCAAGGACACCATTGGAGCCCTTGGGCCGGAGTGCCAGGCCAGGGGCAGCGTGCCACAGTGCAGCTGGCAGCAACCCCTGCACCCAGGCATGGCGTGACTGCACCCCTCTCCCTCTGTATGCACACTTCATGCTTGAACCACTGGCCTAACGATTTCAGGTTTTTCCCCATTTTCCTGTATTATTATTTGTCGTTGTTCCTGTTGCAGTTCAATGACCATGAATTATTGAACGTCTGCTTGCTCAGGAACTCTTTACTTCCACCTCGGCACACTGCCGCCTGCGTGGGACGGCCTCCAGCTCCTGCCCCCGGCCCCTCCTGCTGCCCTGGGACCCCTCACCATGCTCAGCACATGGCAGGGCCCCACATGCTGCCAGGGCTGCGAGCAAGGGGCCACACAGGCTCTGGGGCCAGGAATGGGCCTTTCTCTGGCTCCAACACAGCACTGCAAGGGCTCTCGGCCATGGGAGTCCTGGCTGGGGCATGGGGTGCACTGGGATGTACTGGGATGCACTGGGAGGGTTTGCAGAGAGTGCTCTTGGAGCAGCACTCAGAGGTGTGAGGGGATTTGCCCAGCACCCATTCCCTGCTGTCAAGAGCTCTGTGCCCACCCATAGGCAGGGGCATGTTGGTGATCATTGTGCTGCCCTGGTGGTGATGGCAGGACAGGGGTTGGAGCTGCAGCTGAGCTGTGGTGTTCGCAGGGGTGAGAAGGCTTCTGGTGGATGACAGTGCCTGTCCAGGCCACCAAGGCACAGGGAGGACTCAGGCAGGACCTGCTGATGCTCCAGAGCTGCTCTGGGCGATGGTACAAGCATTGGAGATGAGCAAGGGAGGCTCATGTCAGAGCCCAACCCAGTCCTGGGATGGGATGAGGACTGGGCTTTCCGAGGATGGCAGAACATGTCCCTCCCCTGTGTCATACTCAGGATGCATTTGCCAGGGACAGAGGGGAATCCTGTGGTCTAACAGGCCTTGGAAGTGGCCCTGTGGTGGGTGTGAAGACTCAGGTATGGTCTGTGCCAGTGGAAGCCTGGCAGTGCTGGGGCAGCCAGGGTGGTTGTGGTAGGAGCTGCTGCCCTTGCAGAGCCATTGCTTTCCCTGAGCTGCTTTTGTACTCGGGGCAGAGTTGAGAAATTTCTGCTGGTATTGTGGGATTTCACAGACATGAAGGATAAAGTCTCTGAACTCCCACAGCTGCATTTTCTGAGCACTGCAACACTCTGATACCTCTGAACTGCTATTAAGCACCTGGTGCTGGTTTGTCTTTGCAACTGTGTCCCCTAAATAAATCCTTTCCCCATGCTGAGCCATGCTAATGGCCTATTGTTAAATGGCCAGCCAGTTGACTGTAAGCTGAAGTCATTATTTTTTCCACTCATCACTGGGAAAAAATCTCTCTCCAGCATCCGTCTTGTAGGATAAGACTGAAACTTGGAAGCTGCAAATCCCTGTGCAGGGCACAAACCCCTTGCCCTGAAGCATCAGATGGTGGCACTCAGGCCCCTGCAGGGCTCCTCGCAGGAAGCAGTGAGTGTTTGCCCTTTTGAGCTGGATGAGGCACCTCTCTGGTGGGACAGGATGGCACCAGGGCAGGGCAGCAGCGTGGCAGCAGCTTCTCCATCAGGGTGGGCTGGCAGCACCCACAGGGACCCTCAGCCCTCTCAGACTGTCCTGGACCCACCAGCACCTCTGGCCTCCTGCTGTGAGCCTGGGCAGTCTCTGCCTGGTTCTGGGCTGTTGGGGAGCTGGCCCTTGGCACACGTGTGTGCCTGGCACTGCCTCCCTCCGCGTCCCACCCCGGCTGCTCCCTGGCACCCGCGCCTGTCTCTGTCTGCTGCCATCTCGCACGTAAGTGGCTCCCTGGGAGACTTGCTCCATTTTTTTCCTTTAACCTTGAAATGTAATTTCCTCCCCAAAATATCCTTTTTCCTGTAAACAACATCTCTTTAGTGAGATTACAGCAGAAATCCCTGAGCTCCCAGGTCCCGGGCGCTTTATCACCTGGTGAGCCCCATCCGTCACGGCCACGCGTGGGTTCTCAGCACCCCACCCTTGCCAGTGGGTGATGGTCTTTTCATCATTTTTACAGATTCATTTTACAATAATTTAATTTCATCCTCAGCCCTGGGAAGATGAATTGGCCCCTGATGTGACTGGGAATTCAGAGCCAGTCTCATAAATTTGCCGCCTCTACACAAAGCTCTATTTGGAGTTCCTGATGCAGCCGTGAGCGAGTCCCTAAACAACAGGGGACAAAGGGGCTGCAAATCACCAGTGTGCCAGGGGGATGTGGTGCCACGGATACTCCCTGAGCCTCAGCCTGACCTGCTGGCTCTGGGTGGCCACAGGGCATAGGGCACAGGGCTGGGAAAGGGGCAGACAGGGCTCTGCAGGCTGCCCCAGCATGGCCCATGTGGCACCAAGTGCTGCCAGTGCTGCACTGCCAGGATGCCATCTGCCCACGTGGGCACTGCTGCACATGTGTCCTGGAGTGGAGAGTGCCCAGGACCCATCTCTGCCAGCCTGTGTCTCACTTCCTGACTCACCAGAGCCAGAGCTGTCCGGGGCACGGCGTCAGGATGGTGCCACCAGCTCTGCCACCAAGCTCTGCACATTCCTGCACATCTGCGCTTGACACATCTGGGACTTGCTGTGCTTTTGCTGCAAGAGGCTTGCCAATGTAATTAAACTCGAGTGACTCCCCTGCCCCCAGGCACAGCCCCTCATTTCCCTTTGATTTATTATGTCTTCTTAATTTATTTAAATGAGCCTCGGTGTTTGCACAGGCTCGGAGGGGGCTGGCTGGAGCTCTAATTGCTGGAGAGAAGGGAAGGCAGCTGGAGGGCTCCAGGGGATCTCTGCAGGGCTGTGTGCTGTGGGGTAGGGGGCTGTGGCCAGACCTCCAGCAGAGCCCCAGGCATGGGAAGTGCCTGCAGAGCAAAGCTTCCTGCACATTGGTGGAGATTTGGCCCCTGGTGCTGGGCTGTGCCAGTGCCTGGGGATCTGCCTCAGTGGGGCTCTGTAGGAAAGGCTGAGCATCTTTTGGAGCTGGCATAGGGGAATCTCCCTGGGGCATTGCAGGGCAGTGTCTGCCCTGGCTCTGAGCTGGCAAAGGCAGGGGATTGAGAAGCCCAGCAGGGAACCTCTGCTCAGCCCCACACCTGAAGTGTGCCAGGGCTGGGATGCTGCCAGATCTCACTGTAGCTCCTGGCCAGGTGGGAGAAGTGTGAGGGACCACAGGGGAGCCCATGGCACAGCTCCAAGAGGTCAGTCTGTGCTTGAGGCCAACAGAGGTTTCTCTCACTCCCTCCATCCATTCCCCCTACGTCCTCATGGCCCTACCCCCCAGCTCAGACTGAGCAGACAGCCTGAGCCTCCTGCCTGTCCCTGCCCTGTGCTGCCCCATGCCTGTGTGGCCTCATGCCTGGCTGGGCCCCACGCCGCCAGCCCTGCTTGTGTTTGCACAGCTGATTGTTCCCCTGCTCAGCATACTGCCTTGCACTTGTCCCTGTTGAATTTCATCCTATTTTTTCCAGTCCATTTCTCCAATTTGTCAAGATCATTTTGAATTCTAATCCCGTCCTCCAAGATACTTGTAGTCCCTCCCAGCTTCGTGTCATCTGCAAATTTAATAAGTACTTTCTCTATTCCATCATCCAGGTCCTTAATGAAAACATTGAGCAAACCAGAACCAGGGCAAGCCCTCTGCTATCTGAGCAGCCTGACACATGCTGTGCTCACCATGCTCTGCCCAAAAGGGTACCAGAGCTTTTTCATGCTGGCTGTGCCCCACTGCACCCCCAGCTCACTTGGGACCTCTGCCTTGCTGCCCTGGAGCAGCGCTGGCACCATGGTGTGCTGCCAGTATCAGGGGCACTGGTGCTGGGATGAGGCTGGGAGGGGACAGGGCTCATCTCCAGGATGGCTCCAGCTTGAGCTGCCACTGACTGGCACAGTGCAAAGGCCTGGGAGGAGCTCCCATGTGACCCCAGTGGTCAGTGTGGGCACAGGGGCAGCACAGCAGCCCCTGATGGGGGCATCCTCCCCCCTCACAGCTGCCCACCTCCTCCTCCACGGGCTGAGGCTCTGCCCAGCCACATTATCTCCCCATTCTGAGGCTGCTCCTTTTGGGCTGGGACTGCTCCTGGGGCTGTATGGCAGGGATCTGGAACCAGCCCCAGCCTGGAGCCATCTCGTGTGCCACCTCTGGCTACAGCCATCTCTTTTCTTTAATTGATTGTAGAAAGCAATTTACAAAATACAAACTTCTGCTGGTGCCAAGCCCTGCGTGTCCAGGCAAAGCCTAATTTCACAGTAAAATTTCAAGTGCAATGAATGGCTTTTCCCAGCACCAGTCTATGTCCAAGCCAAGAGCTTTGCAGTCTGCATAAGCTGTGCTGAGCAGCCCAGAAATGGCTTTGCACTGCCCCGTGGAGCATGCAGCTCCCTGGGCTGGCTGTCACAATAGCCAGGGCAGCTCTGCCAGCTCTTACTTTTGGGCTGGTGCTGCCTGGCTTGGCATGGCTGTGTGGGACCACCATGGCTGCAGCCCAGTCTGCAAAGAGCCACAAGCCCCTGCTCTCTGTGCAGCCAGCTGGATGATTCAGGGATGCTGTGGGGTCTCTGTGGCCATCAGGAAGGTGTCCCAGCAGGGCTGGCCAGAGCTGCAATGAGGGGGGCTCAGCTGAGAGATGGTGCTCCCAGGCTCTGGCTCTTTTCATGTCAAAGTCATTATTTCATGGTCGGGGTCTAGGAGGTTTGTACACACAGATGCATTAATTCTGCATTTAGTGATACAGGAATAATTGGTGTCACATCAATTAGATCGGTTCTTGGATACTGCAGTGATAAGTGCTGTGCAAAGGCCTCTGGGCTGCAGGATGTGAGGAATTCCAGCAGTGAGCAAGCCTGGTGGGGCTGGCAGCAGCAGGCAGAGCGGGGCTGGCAGGGACAGTGGGTGCTGAGGGAGTGGTGGAGTGTCCAGCACTCTTGGCCTTTTCAGGAGAACAGCAAGGCCTGGAGCTCTCACAGTGGTCAGTGCCTGGGGCTGCTGCACAGCCTGGGGGTGCAGGCCTGTGCTTGGGGAGGGGCTGGCAACTTGGCAAACCTCTGAGCCCAATGTCCCAGTCCCACCAAGGTGATCCTCTGTGTCAAGGATCTTGTGTCAAGACACTCGCTCGGCGCCTGGCTCAGCATCATCAGCTGCATCCCCCATCCCTATGGCACGGCTTTGCACACATGCTGGGTTTGCCAGCTTGCTGCTAACAGGACGAGGCTCAGGTGGGTCTGGGGCAGCATGGAGACCCCCTGTGCTCACACTCCCACAGTACAGATCGGTGCTGTCAGCCCCATTCCCGCTGTGAACTGTAGGCAGAGTAATTTGCAGATGACAAATATCCCTGACAGTAAATATTTTTCCCACCCTCATCCTTCTACAAGCAGATAAGGTGGCAGCACTGTAGCAATACGGTTGCTGGAGGGAGACAAACTCTTTGGCAGACTTAAAAGTCTATTGTGTCCCCGCAATTATTTATAGATAAAGAGAAGAAAGCCAATAAGCAGAGAACGGAGCTGCACAACTGCATTTGTTATGATGATGATGATGTTATCTCTCCCTCACACCCACACATGCACATCTCCAGTGCATGGAAACTCACTGCTGGCAACAATCAAATCCCCAACCAGGACAAGGCAGGACAGACTGGAGGCTTTATCCTCTCATTACTGACTTGTGCCCAGCCTATCTTCCCCACCAGCTGAACCCACCACACAATCCCTGTGGCTTCTCTGCAATAGCACCTGCAGGGCCCCTCTGAGGGGGTCCCTCTGTTTCTGGCTGCAGGATGTGGAGATCAGGTGGTCCTTGTCCCTGTAAACCAGCCCCTTGTGGGTGCCTTGTGGGGAGGGGGATCTGGGGTTGCCTGCAGGGAGTATGGGACTGGCTGGGTCCTCACCAGCTCATGCAGCAGGACCCTAGAGTGTGGATGCTCCCCACTGATGGCAGGGTGCAGGGGGACACTGTCAGCTTTCTCAGCTCTGCATGGCCAGCACCTCCTCTGCCATCCCACACCACTACTGAGAACAGAAATGTGGGTGTTTGGAGGGATCTGGGATTAAAAGATGTATCAGGCAAGAGTGATGGAGGTCACTGCCAATGAGTGCATTTCTGCAACCAGTGGAGCAGAGACACCCTGAGTGAGAAACATTGACTGCAGCGTGGGAAGAGGCTGGGAAGCAATGTGTTCTCCCTTTTCAGTGAGCACTGCAGGAGCCAGTGCAGGAAACCAGGAGCGTGGCAGGGCTGGACCCACAGAAGGGAAGAACAAGGAAGTTGAGGGGTCAAGACCTGGAGAGCCACTGAGCCAGGGGTCCCTGTGTGACATGTGTGACATGTGTGACACTGGGGCCCTTGGCCAGCCCGTATCTCCCCAGGTTCCAGGTGCTGCATGGCATGGTTTGGCTCCAGCTGGGGCAGACATCCTGCACCTCCCTAGAGCATGCACAGCCACTGCTCCTCCCAGGGCTGGGCGTGCAGGAGGGATGTGGGCTCCTGCCAAGTGCTCAGCCCTGTCTCAGTGGGACCCCCACCCTGAGAGAGCCCCAGGACGAGCTCTCCAGCTGGTGAGATATCACCCAAGACAGCGACTGGGAACCCTTACCTGGACTGGAGAGTGGGATGATTTTTCATTGCTTCCTCATAATAAGAGGACAGGAGTAAGTGACTAGTACAGTCCGTTCACTCGGTAAAGATTTATACAATCACTTCATCCGGTAATTGGTATTCTGGGGAGAGAGAGCGAGCTGCAGCTCCAGCATCCGCCTCTATTTGTTTTATCTCTGTCTTTCTCTTTTTCTCTCCCCTTTTCAGAATGAGTAATTCTGTCCCTCACAATCCCATTTAAACAGAGCATTTGCAGAGTGAATAATTAGTTACATTCAATTAGGCCTCACGCGCTCTCCCTCCTCACTTTGGGGGACAGACGTGCTAATGAGATGGTACATGTGTGACACGCAGGAGTGGGCACTGAGCATGCTGCATGCCAGCAGGGAAGGGGCAGCCTTGGGGGAACTGGGGAGGTGGCCCCAGACATTCAGCCTGCCACCTGGGCAGACAGTCCTTTGGAAACCATCTGGGGCCACACGCTTCATGTTTGGGGCTAAAGACTTTGCATCTGTGGCCCACAAAACACCTTCTCCTCCAGCAGGAGCGGGATCACATCTGTCCCCAGAACTGGGTGTTCTCTGGGCTGGTGCCAAGGGAATGCTGCCCAGCTTGAGACCATCCCACTAGCACTGCTGGGATTGCCAAGCCCTGAGAGGAGGGAAAGCTGCTGCCATGTTTTTATCTCCCTTATTAAACCTAACATTAGGTTTTAAGAGGAGCCTTAAATAATGTGCCACTGCCTGTACTGGCAAAGTTGCTCCATGCTCCAGCTGCTCCTGCTCAGGGATTTATGGCCTTTCTCGTGCTGTGCTGCCTGTGTTCAGATCGTGGTGGGTCACAGGCTGAGGCTGCTTCCAGCACCTAAAGCCTGCAGTGGGCTCAGTGCTGCTGCAGCCCCACACCAGTGCTTTGGAGCCTGGGGTGACTCCACTGCTACACCACAGCACCCCACAGTGCTGCCCTGCAGTGCGATGGACCTCACCTGTGCATTTTACTGCCAGAGCAGTGAGGAGAGGGGCACGGAGCTGCCTGCTGCAGGCAGCCCTGCCCACATCCCCTGTCTCCTCTGCCGTGGGACACGGGCTGGGCATGGCTGTGCTGGGACAGCTCCTGCTGTGGGGGTCAGGGAGGGCAGCCACAGGGGAGTGGGGCCAGCCAGGTGTGCTGGGGAGGGCCCGGGGGGGACAGTGGGGGTCAGCACAGCTGGTGGCAGCTCTTCCCTCCCTCCTCTGCCTTGGGAGCCTCTGCCTTGGGAGCACCCGCCCATTCCGAAAGCATCCTTCCCGGAACATCAGTGGGCGGCAAGGGCTCGGGGCTGCTCACGCACAGGGGCAGAAAATCACCTTTAATCACGCTGTGTCGCCAGCACTGGGTGGAGGTGACGGAGCGCGGCCGCTCCCGCACGGACGGGCGGGTGTGCGGAGGAGCCGCGGGCGGGGCCCCGCGCTGGGCAACCCCGCGGCCAGAGCCCCCCGCGGCCAGAGCCCCCCGCGGCCGGAGCCCCCCGAGGCCAGAGCCCCCCGAGCCCAGAGCCCCCCGCGGCCAGAGCCCCCCGAGGCCAGAGCCCCCCGTGCCCGCCCGGGGCGTACGCGGGACGGGCGGTGCCGGTGCCGCCCCGCGCAGCCCGCGCCGGTCCCGCAGCACCATCTCCCGGCCGCCGCACGCCGCTGTCTGCGCTCCGGCCCCGCCGCCGCGATCCCCGGCCCGGGGCAGAGCCGTGGGCCCGCCGGTCCGGCCTTTCTTGGTCTGACGGAGCCCGGCAGCGCTGGGCAACACGCAGAGGCCGGGGTGCCCTGTCTGGATGGCAGCGCCCACCGGGCACTGCTCCAGCACGGGCAGCGCTTCCACAGCACCCCAGACAGGGGACTGAGCTCTGCCGTGGTGATCTCACAGCGCCCTTTCCCAGCCCTGGCTTCTCCAACACTCAGGGAGATGGGGCTCTGTGCTGGGGTCTTCCTGCCAGCAGTGCCAGGGGCTGCACTGGGCTCTGCAAGGGCTCAGCAGGTGAGCAGGCACGCTGGGCTTCATTGCATCACCTGGGCAGGAAGCAGGATGGGGCTCTGTTCCATGTCCCCACGGGGACAGCCAAGCCTTGCTCCACCAGGGCAGCCCTGTGCAGGTGACCAGACCAGGAGCTGTAGTGGTATTCCCGTGGGGTGGTTGTGCCATGGTCCATTGCAGCATCCCATCATTTGCAGCCAGGCCAGATGCCAGATTTCCTCCCCAGCTGGAGAGGGGACAGAGGAGATGGTGCTGTCCAGTCTGTGCTCCTGTCGGGGGCAGTGCCCTGCGCCTTCACAGCATCTCCTGCTCCGAGATGCGGCTCTCCTTGCCATCCTCCTGGGCCACAGGCTGGCCCCTGAGTAGGGTCTCCTGCACAGGCAAGACATTCTCATCCTGCTCCGTGGGCTGCTGGGTATCTGAGTTCTCTCCGGGCTCCCCAGCCTCTATCTGCACAGGGGCAGGGGTCAGGGGCAGGCAGCTACATTCCCCCACTCTGCACCCACGTCCTTCCTGCTACACTCCCATGCAGCCCAGAGTATGGGTCCCTCCCAAATGCTCAGCACTTGCCAGAAGCACCCTCAGGTTGCCCCAGCCCTTGTCCTACCCCAGCCAGGCAGCCTAGATCAGCCCCCACCCCTCCTACATTGCAAAGCCACAGCCCCTGCTCTGCTGCTGGCACATCCCCAGCTGTGCCCAGGAGGGATCCCAACCCACTGCTGGAGGGGGCTCTGGGTAGACTCACCTCCTTTGGTCCTCGTCGCTTGGAATCTGGATGGAAAGAGGGACAGAGAAGGCAATGTTCAGGGGGAAGTGCTCGTGCCCAGAGTCAGAGCCAGGGCTGGTGCTGCTGCACCACAGGTCCTGCAGCTCACGTTGTGCCTGCTGCCACTGCCAGGCTGGGCAGGCTGGGGGTCACAGCAGGAGCCAGAGTGGCCTCATGGGACACCAGTGCTGTCTCCCAAGAGCTGGCCCAGCTCAGGCTGCAGCAGTGCCAACACACCTGCTCCCAAAGACAGAGCAGGACTCAGCAAACCCTGTCCTGGTGATGTTCCCAGAGGAGCTTCCCCACTCTCAGCAGAGCTGCCACTGTCCTCCCTGGCTCAACCCCTCAGCCCTTTATGGCCCCTCTGGCCAAGGCTCTCCCTCCCTCGGCCAAGGCAGCAGTTCACAGGGTTTAGCCCCTCACCTGTGTGCACCAGGCAGTAGATGCAGACACCCACGAGGCATGTGACAACTGCAGCTGTGATGGGGATCAGCACTGACAGGGAAGAGCGCCTGCTCGACTCTGCAGGAGGACACAGGGTCAGTGAGGCACCACAGGACACCCAGTGTGACACAGAGTCACACCCCAGCCCCACAGGGATCCCTCAGGGAGACAGAGGCAGGAAGGCATCGCACTGGCCACGCACTCAGACCTTCCTCCCCCAAAACCACCATGCATGAGGCCAGCTCTGCTGAGTGCTGCAGGAGCCCTGGGTGCTCTCTGCCTTGCACTGGATGGCCCTGGGCACCAGGCACTCACCGCAGATCACATCCGAGGAGTTTGTCCCTTTCACCTTCACCATCAGCCCCTTTTCCTCACAACTGCAGGGAAGAACAAGACCATGTCACCACAGCAGTAACCCGAGCTCAGGGAACAGTTGGGGCTGGGCAGGCACCCGAGCTGTCCCAAAACACATCCTGCTCTGAGCCTGCCAAGCTCCAGTAGGGCGAGCAGGGGGACCCCCACCGACACGGTATGAGTGGGACAGCAGCTACACAGCAGGGTACCAACCCTGGGGCTTGGCCTGGAGTTGCTGAAACTGCTGAGGATGGCAACAAGTTTAGGGACAAGGCACAGGATGGAGCAGACCTGCTCAGTTAGGGGAGCCCCCAGGGCTTCAGCACTGTAGCCATGACAGAAAAGCTAAGATAGGCTACAAGTGGCTCTGTGGGGAAGTAATTTCTGGGCACAGATAAAAGCAAAGTGAAATCCAATGGCTGGCAGCTGAAGCAAGACTAATTCAGCTTGGAAATAAGGCTCATGTTTCTACCAGGAACTGCAATTAACCCTCAAGCAGCTTTCTAAAGACAGGGATGACCTGCCAGTTCATGGCATCCTCAAAGCCAAACTCCCCATGGAGAGGGCTTGTGCTTTGGCTGATGACTACAGCCACAGAGAGCACTGGGAGGGAGAACCTGAACAGGGCATGGGGCATCCCCATAGATCCTGACCCTTTACTTCCAGCATGGATGACAGCATGGACACCTCTGAAGGGACAAGCAATCTGTGCACAGAGCAAGGGACAGACACAAGTGCCTGAATGTTTGCCTCGACCTCAGCCAATGTTCTCCTGGACCACACTGTGCTCCTAACCCTGTTCCTCTCTCCTGGCCCTACAACAGCCAGATGCTGTGTCCCTCAGAGGCCAGGCCGGCTCCCCAGTCCCCAAGGCCACCAAGGAAACTGGCAGCAGAGGATGTGCTCACTGGGGCTGGAGGAAGTACATGGTGTGTACTCAGACAATACCTTGTCCAGGGGTGGCACGGCTCGGTTTTCGACGAGACGTTGGAGAAGGTGCCTTCTGCACAGGGCTCACAGGGGGATGACATCCGCTCCATGGCCTTGGCTGGAGAGGAGCAGAGAGGGCAGCAAGGTCAGCAAGATGGGGCTGTGGGGGGACAGGGCCTGGGGGGCAAGGGGCTGCAGAGTCCGGATGTGCAGCACTCCCTGTGGCAACAGCACAGCTCTCCCAAAGCCCTGCCAGGGGGCACCAGGCTGGGGGAGCCCCCATTCCCTGATGTCAGTACTGACAGGGCATCAGTCCTGTTGAGTGGGAACAGCTTGTCAGATTTACCTGCCACGAAGCCAGAGCCAAGCTGGCAAGGCTGGTTCTCCACACAGGTCTGGCAGCTGATGTCAGAGCAGTGCGTGCCAGCCTGGCACTGGCACACCGTGTTGTGTGTTGCATTTCCTTTTATCTTCTCAATCAGGCCAGCATCTGGGCAGAGGGAACATGGACGAGGTGAGACACCAAGCAGGGCAGCCAGTGCCCCCAGGTTGGGGTCAGTGGTCACAGGGAGCACTTACTGCTTTCACAGATGTCATGAGGAGCACAGTGCTTCTCCTTGGTCCAGCTTGGCTGATAGTGCCCGCTGTCACAGGGGACACAGACAGAGTCTTCTGTTTCACTGCACTCAGACATCAGTTTTTCCCCTGCAATAGAGGCTGGTGAGGAAGGGACAAGGGGGCTTTCCTTCTCTCCAGACAGCACCTCTGCCAGCAGGACAGAGGAAGGCTGGCAGCTGTGGATGCCAGGATTGCTGCACTCTTCTGCATGGAAGCCAGGGCTGAGGGAGTCAGCTCTGATCACCACAAACACTGCAGGGGCCAGGTGGGGAGGGAGGGCTGTGGGGCCACTCCAGCACTCCAGGGACTGAGAGATGACCTGATAGTGACAGCAGGAGCTGGCAAACACCATCACAATTTGCTAGTGCCAGTGCCAGCACTCTCCCCCCACAAAGCTGCCTTTGCCATGGGGTCCTGTAAGCTGCAAGACCACAGTGCCAAGAGAGCTGTGGCACATTTGGTAAGATCCAAGGGGTCTCCAAGACCACCCACAAGGTCCCAGCTGCTCTATCACTGAGATGACACAGGGAAGTGAAGCTGTCAGCATTGCTGGCAGTGAGGTGGAGGGGCTCCATCACACCAAGCAAAGCTTTCCCCACTGTGCCCAGAGTAGGTCCTGGCACTGCCCAGTTGTGAGGTCCCCAGGAAAGGGTTTCCATACCTGGCCGACACCGGTTGCAGCATCTGCCCTTGTATATATACTGCTTATCAAAGCATGTCAAGGCATCAGCAGGCTCCCAGCACTGGAAGAAACAAGACCTGTGAATTCATATCCAATGCTCCTGGGATCACCGGGTTTCCACAGACACATGTGCTGACCTGCACCCCGAGGTGAGGGCTTCCTCACACTGCTCTTCCCACACCTCCACTAACCACAGACCACAGCAGCCACCCACGCTGCCTGATGCCATCTGTGCTGTCTTTGAAGTGGGGTGGCAGTGATTCTGGCAGAGTTGCTCCACATTTCCTACCAGAAGGTGATTGCACATCACCCCGTGTCTCCGCCAACAGTACTGCAGTCCCTCACAGAGGGAGCAGCGATCACCAAGCTTTCGTGCCCAGAGCGCTGCCGGCCCCGTCCCAGGGCTGACACGCCGTCCCTGAGGGACAGGAAAGCCCCAGACAAGCGCATCACCCATGAAAACTGCCAGAGCCTGCCCTTGCTCCCCCTAGCAGGGGACTACCTGCACAGGGAAGGGTAAAAAGGAGGCAGGGAATGAGCTCTGGGGCAAAACAAGGTGCAAGAGAGCACCCAGAGCACCGTTCCTCTCACAGAGCCAGCCCCTCGCTGCCCATCCCCAGTAGCCCGGCAGCTCCCGGCGGATCTGCCTGGCCATCCTGGGGAGCGGGACGGGGGCTCCGGCAGAGAGCGAGGGACAGAGGGACGGAGGGTGCCATGGACGAGCACTTAGCACGGCCGGGCGCAGCCCACCCCCGTGCGCACCTCGAGCAGCCCCGGTGCGGGGACAGGAGGAGGCTGCGGGGCCGTCCCAGCCGCCCAGAGGCAACCGAGAAGTGAAAGCAGCGCCGGCAGCCGGTTCCAGCGCCCCACCCGACTGGGGGTCCCGGCCGAGGGTCCCGGGGCTCGCCGCTGCCCGTCCCTGCACGTGGGGACCCCCGGGCCAGCGCAGGGAGGGGCTGCGCTGCCGGGCCCGCGCCATCAGGGGAAAGCGAAAGCGCGTGGGTAGAAGAGCTGGAGAGGATACCAGGCAGTCCCGACAGCTCCTCCGCTCTGGCTGTGTCCCTGGAGAGCGGACCGACGGACCCGAGGCGGCAGCGCCGCCGGGTCCCGCTCACGCCGCCCGCGCTCAGCCCCGGGGCTCCCCGAGGGGACGGGCCGGACCGGCCGGAGCGTGCCCCTTCCCAGAAAGCCCGGCGGGACACGGAGATGGAGGGATCCCCTCCGCCTCCGCCCGTGTCCCGCTCCTTGCCCCAGTCCCGGCCCCACTCACGCCCAGCAGCGCCGCGCAGAGCAGTCCCCAAAGCCCCAGCCGGTTCATGGCGCTGCGCCCCGGCCGCCGCCGCCGCCGCCCTGCTAAGAATGCCTCGGTCCGTTCCCGCCCAGGAAGGGGCGTTGGGCCGCCTTGTCCGGGGCTTCCCCGCCGGCCCCGGCTGGGGACAGCTCCCCGCCGGCCCCCTCGGGCCCCCGCTGCCCGCCCGGGAACCCCCGGCCGGAGTCACGGCCGCAGGCAGGAGCAGGGACAGGAGCAGAGGTCGGCCGGGGTCCGCGGGAAGGGGAAGGGAGCGCCTGTGCAGCCCCCCCGCCGCAGGAGCCCCAGGTTTCACTTCTTTCCAACAGAAGCTCAGAGAGGTTTTTTGGGGTTTTTTCTTATTTAGGCTTTAAAAGCCCCTGAGCTGTCGCCCTGGAGGGCCCCCACGGCTGTGGTCAGGGAGAGCCCCTCTGGCTGCAGCCCTGGAGAGCCCCCGGAGCCGCCAAGAGGGGCGGAGTGTCCCCGCAAACGCGTCAGTCCTGAAAGGGGAAGGGGCAACAGTGCTGTGCCGTGGCTGTACCTTCGTTTCAGTTCCCCATAGCGGTTCCCAGCAACCCCCAAGGAATTTCCAGGTTCCCTGCCTGCTCCGGAGGCGTTCCCTGCGCTTCCCTTGGCGTTGCGCTGGCTGGGGTGGCTCCCCAGCGCCCCTCGGTGCTCCGGTCACCTCGGTGCCCCAGTCACTAATGGCACTGCCGCCACACTGCTCACACTGCCGTGGTGCCGGAGAGGACAGACCGCAGCAGCCGCCTCCCGGTTACGGTCACGGCCCCAGCCAGAGAGCGGTGGCCACAATCGGCCATGGCCGGGTCACAGCTGCTCCCGGGGACAACGGCAGCGAGAATTGGGAACCGAGCGTTCTGGGTTCCCCAGGCCAATGTCACTTCCCAGAATGACTCACTCGGGAGCACGAAGGGTCCCTGGGGAATCTCGAGGGCAAAGGGGGCGGCCGCAGAGAGAAGGGGATTTCTGGGTCTGACTCCCGTGAGCCTGGCCTGGGAAATCCCCGCGGCGCCGGGCACTGCCTGAGCAGGTTCTCCTGTGGCCGCGGGCTGTGAGCGCCCCTCGCTCCTGGTCCCGGGGCAGGGGCCGGTGCTCGGGTGCTGCTCAGGTGGGAGCCCCTACGAGAGCCCCCGGTCCTGCTACCCGCACAGCGGGGCAGAATCCCGGGGCAGCTGCTGCTCGGGGCAACGCCGGGGCTGGGGGCACAGCACGGGAACGCCACCCCTTGAACGGGTCAGGAACACTCCGGTCCTGGCCCTGGGTCCGGTCTGATCCCGACTCCGGTCCCAGTCTGATCCTGACTCCGGTCCTTGTCTCGGTCTGATCCCGATCGCGGCCCCAGTCTCAGAACTTGTCCTGGTCTGATCCCCACCCCAGTCCCGATCCTGACACCGGTCCCGGTGCCGTTCCAAAGCCCCATCTGGTCCCTGTCTGACCCCGACAACTACTCCTGTCTCAACAGCAGTCTGATCCCAATCCCGGTCCCAGTCTCAACCCGACCCCGATGCCGGTCTCTGTCCCAGTCTGATCCCGATCCCGGTCCCTGTCCCAGTCTGATCCCGATCCCGGTCTCTGTCCGACCCCGATCCCGGTCTCTGTCCGATCCCGGTCCCTGTCCCAGTCTGATCCCGATCCCGGTCTCTGTCCGATCCCGATCCCGGTCTCTGTCCCAGTCTGATCCCGATCCCGGTCTCTGTCCCAGTCTGATCCTGGTCTCTGTCCCAGTCTGATCCTGATCCCGATCCCCGTCCCGGTCCCTGTCCCTGTCCCTGTCCCTGTCCGATCCCGATTCCGCCGCCTCCCACGCGCGAGGTCCGATAGCGCCACCCAGCGGCCGCCCCGCCTGGCCTCCTTGGCACTACAACTCCCGGCCTGCCTTGCAGCGCCGTACCGCGGGATACGCCGGGAGCCGGGGCAAGTGCCCTGTGCCTCGGCAGGTATGGCGGTACCCTGCCGCGCCGTAAAGTGCGCTACGTCGTCATAGCGACCGTTCTTCCCCCTCCTCCTCTTTGCGACGGCGCCGTGCGGTAGTGGCGGGTGGCGCCTTTGTCCTGGCGGCGGCGGCCTGACGGGGCACCGGGTCCGGGCCGGGAGCGGCGGTGAGTCTGCGGGTCCGCGGCCGCGGTACGCGGAGCGCCCGAGCGACAGGCTTACGGCAGCGAGCCCCGCAGAGAGCCCGCTCGCTCTCGGCTGAGGCCGGGCCGGGCGTGCCTCGCGGCCTGCGGGCGGGCCGCGCCTCCGCCTCGCGTCCGGGCCGCGCCTCCGCCTCGCGTCCGGGCCGCCCCTCCGCCTCGCATCCGGGCAGTGCGGGATCGCCGGGATTCGATGGGGCTGTTCCGCACCCCCGGAGAACCGGTGCGCGGCTTGAGCGGCGCTGGCAGCGCCTAGGCCCGGACGGAGGGAGAGGAAGCATGGGAGGGAGCGGCGGCCGCCGGTGTGAAGCTCCCGGCCGGGGGTCCCTCCCCGCTGGCCCGGGAGCTGCGGTGGGCCCGCGCTGAGCGGGACAAGGGCGGGGCGGCGGGAGGAAGGCGGGGGCGCTCCCCGGGTACCGTGTGGGCGGCACCGCGTGTGCCCAGGTGCGGGGGGCCGGGACGGGCGGTGCCCCGGAGGGCCCTTTGGGGGAGCGCGGGGCTGCTCCGAGGGGAGCTCCCGCTCCTCGGCACCTCTGCCTTCCGCGCCCACTGTTTCTGTTTTGCCCCCGAACTTCACGGAGACTCGTGTCGTGTTTCGCTTGTGGCAAATGAGTTGCAATATGCCGCTCCAGCAGTCTTGCTTCCTTGAAGCTGTAGCGCTATTAATAAACAACTCTGGTTGTATATATAAAGTTTTTAGAGAGATGTGGGTTTCAATAATTTCCAGAGGTTTTGTTGGCTCATGAGGTGCTGTGGGCTGTCCTGTGGTAGGACCCACAGTTACTGCGCGGGGAACTGGCACCTTTAAACTGTGCCGGTGCCTCTCTCGCTGATTTGGTACAAGACTTAATGTGGGAATTAGGTGTTCACCTGATGTAGCGTGCCCAGAGGTGGGACAACATTCATTTATTCTGGTCTTATGATCACTAAATGGCCCTTAATTATGTAATCTTCTGCGTGGAAAATGATAAGAGGCAGTGAATTACCTTAGATGAGAGTTCTGATTTACTGATTGTTTTGAAGTGGGGTAAATAGCTCTCTGTTTTTCTTAACGTGGAAAGTTCTTGCAGCCTCTTCCTCAGACACCCCCTGCTATCCCACCCCTAAGAAACGTGAAAAGGAATTTCTTACAGCTTTTTATCCTGAAAGGGAGATCTGCCAGCAGCTACAGGCCTGTTTGACACCTGTTTGCTGTGTGCCTGTGCACTGCATCCTGCTCTGAATGGGAACTTGGGCTAGATGGTGCCTTCCATGTTTTATTGCCTCTTATTCCTTTTGAGGGAATTTTGGAAGCTTCTCTACCCTCAGCTGATGAGAACTTGAGCTGCAGTAGTGGAATAGAAGTCCAGTGCTTTTGTGTAAGAAAAAAAAAAAAAAAAGGGATTTGTTACTTCTCATGGGGAAGATAAAACTCTGTGTATGTGTGTGGACAAACTTGAGGGGGATTGGGGCAAATATGATAGAAGAGATTAATTTTGTTATTTTGTTGGATTTTGGTTTGGGTGTTGAGTTTTGTTTTCCTCACCCCAGTTCTGGCAGCTAATTTTAAAAAGTTGATTAGACAGGGAAGTGTTCTCTGCCCCCATCTCTGTAGGGTTTCCTAAAAAGGGGCAGGAGTAACACAAATGTGAAGTTGATTGATCTTTAAAGGATAAATAAGTACAATTTATGTCCAAGATCTGGAGTAGATGTATTTTTCATGCCAGTTAAGTGTTGCAAAAGTATTCATATAGAGTCGTCTTATCTATTTTGACATTTGATTTATTTATTTAGAGATGACTTTTAAATTGTATTTACTCCAGGGTACTGTTAGGGAGTATCTTAGTTGTAGGCATTGCATGATTAAAAAGATAAGTTTCTGTTGATACACTCAATTTAATCATCTTTCTTTTTCCAAGCTTCTTGCATGTTACTAACAGAAAATCCCATCCTGCATTCCTGTAGGTGAATGTTTAGGAAGTAGAACAACTTTATTAAATCATTTTCAAACTTTTAAGTTCACCTTGAAAGTTTCTGTGTTATTAATTTCTTTGAGCTTTATCTAATGGTGAATTTTAAACCAGAAAGTCTGAATACTGGGGATGGTGTTTTTTGTTAGCCATGGCAGTGTTTGTTATGGTTTGTTTTTGTTTTTTCTTCTGGGGTGGCTTTTTTTATTTGTTTGGGTGAGTTTGTGCAGTGAATGTTGCTGACTGCTCCAGCTGTGTGCAGGGGTGTGGGCTAAGGGAATGTGCTTTTTCTGCATGGGGGAGGTGAGGAAGGTGCAGCATTTACCTGGGGGTGGTTAAATTCCCAGCTCTGGACCCGCCTGCTGTGGGAGCTGACATCTCCATGGGGACAGGGCTGTGCTGTCTAACAGAGATGCAGATAAGGACCTGTGCTTTCTGGGATTGGAAAGCTGAGATTTCACATGTAGTGAAGTGACCCAGATGTGGTCACTTAGGAGTATTTCAGCAGTATTTCCTGATGCCTCATTCCAAGCCCTACTGGAATATTTGGGTGCTGTTATGCAATGTTGCAATGAGTGTTTCCTTTCAGCTTATTAAAATATTGCATAAATTTCAATATTTCTCATCAGTGGATTGAAGAACTAGATGTGACAACAATAGGCATGTTGAAAAGCTTAAAGTTAAGGAGTCTTAGTGGAAAATTAGTTTTATTTGTATCTTAGTTTGGAGTCAAACCATTAAAACCTATCTGCAAAATAATTAGGTTTGCTACCTTTCAGTATTACAGAAAAGCTCAACCAGAATGCTGCAGTGAGTGTTTTTGCCTGACCTCTGTGTCCCTCGTATTAAGATCTCTCTGGAGTGAAGTTTGCGTCAAGCAGACCCAGTTGGCTTCTAGTCTGCAAAGCTGTTAAGTTTAATCTTGTTCCAGTTTAATTTTAATGTCATGGATTGAAATTATATGCATGGCCATTTTTTTTTTTTGTGAAGAGTTGGATTTGGAACGAAAGCAAAATGGCTCGAGGACGCAAGAGCAATAGCATCAAACAGAGCGACTTCACTAACAGCACCAATCCTCAGGATTTAGAGAGAAGACTTTTTGTCGGCAATTTGCCCACAGACCACATGACTCGTGAAGAAATGGAAGAGATATTTTCAAAATATGGCAAAATCAGGGGTTAGTATATTATCTTATGCCTTTTTGTGGCAGGGATTTCAGGGAGAAATATTGCTTCATGCTTGTCAAATGCTATTTGATGATGATGAGAGGAGTGACCAATGTTGTTCCTAAATAGTGACCTTCTAATGATAATTTTCTCTGCCTGCATTTTGTCTGGAAAAGTGATTCCTTCAGTATAGCTCAAACATAATGCAAATATATCAGCTATGTTTTAGTTTTTAGGGTCGCAGTGTGATGTCACAATACTCTTTCATGGCATCTTAATCAAATCTTGGTCACTTCACGGGCTGTATTTTGGTCACTGCCTTGTCAGAAGGAACTTGATCAGAGTGTTTAAACTCTGCACTTTGATCCTGGTGGATTAGATTTTCCCAGGAAGCTCGCATAGTGGTTTCTGGGTAGAGTGCAGCTGGTGGGGTTAGCGGTGTGTGTGTGGGTCAGCTCTGTCTGTGCTTGTAACCGGTCTTGCCCTGCTGTTAACTCTTGCAGCCCTCAGCATGTACCATGGCTATGGGTTCGTGCAGTATGACCGTCTAGAAGATGTCCAGGCCGCTCTGGACGGTGAGAAGGGTCGCCTTTATAAAGGGTATAGATTAGGTAAGGAAACTGCTCCTCGCTCTCCTGACCCCAGCATGCGTTCCGGAGAAAGGGTGCTGTTGTTTTAAAGCCCTCCTCGAAAGTCACAGTGTGACACTTGTCTGGCCTTAGTCTCAATCAATTTAAACAGAATTTATTCGCCTCCTGAGTTCTTGCTGTGTGCTTCACCTTGCTGCCTGGGTCTTACCCTGAATTTTTATGTGTTAGTGTTTGGGTAGCTCTGTTGGCCTTAAGAGCAGAGAAGAAACTGTGCAGCAAGTGAGCCCTGGAAAGGGATCATTGAAACGTCCAGCACAGAGTTTAATAACATTTGTAAACCAAAACTGGGCTTCATCTTGACATGCTCAAAGGAATTGGTCACAGTGCTTAGTGGCTGGTTGGCTAAGTAAACTTAGCTGGGATTTTTGCACAAGTGGAGCCAGCCTTTAAGCAGTGCTATAAATACTGGGTGCTTTAAAAAGGATATTTTCATAAAGATGAGGATAATTCTGCTAAGTGTGCTGGGAGCAGACTTAAATGGACATGAATGGTTAGAAATCCACGAGTAATCTTTTAAATGCAAGGAAAAAATTACTTTCAAAGTAAGCCTATGATAATTTGAAGAAAAACAGTGTGACTTAAAAAAGAATGACAGGAGGAATAAATAGTAACCTGTGGGAAGGTGTATGTGCAGTAACAAACAGGAGCCTGAAGATGGAAATGAAGGCAAATAGACAAGGAGGGTAGAAGGATACAAGAAATGATGTCCAGCATTATCCAAATGTAGAGACTTAAATAGGAACAACTTTGGCTGCTTTAGAAGCTAAGGGTAACTAACTGGCAATGATAAAATTTCTAACTGTAAGGCCAGTTAATGTTTCTGCTGTCTGTTTTTGAAGAGGCAGGGGATTTGTTTAATGTAATTTCCATTTCAGTAGCAAAACCAAAAAGGTAAAGCTGCAGCTACCAAATCTAGAGCTCTCAAAAGAATTAACGTCAGTGAGGCTCAGTGAACTACTGACCTGCCTAGTCTGTTTACTGGTGTTTTTCCACAAGCCTTGGAAAACTAGGGAGTTTCCAGGGAGCTGGTAGAGTGCTGCAGGTGAGGCAATAGGCAGGGTAAATGGAATGAGCCTGGCATCAGAGCCTGGGAGCAAAGGGATTCTTTCACCTGACACTGATGAGAAGGCAATTGATTAATGTCCATCAAAATAAAGCCTGTCTTAGTTACTCTTAAGGTACTGCAAGCTCTAGGGCTGGAAGCAGCAGTGTTAGTGTAAAGATTGCTGTAAGGTGCTTGACTTGATAAGAAAGGAGAACAGCTAAAAACAACAGAGTTAAATGGATTTCAAGTGAATCTAGAATGGAATAGATGTAACATGATGGAATTTCTCAGTGCTTTGAGTGGTGGTCTAGAAAAACTGAGTCCTGGCCATACAGGGCTTTTATAAGTGAATTGGAGAGAAAAACATGTTTTAAAAAAAGGATGAAATAAAGAAGACTGAGTCACTGATGGCGAAAGGACCTGGACTTCCTATCCTGGGTGCAGACAGACCTGAGCTTTAAGTGAAGCTGACAGGGAAGGTCTGCACCCAGCCAGAGTGCCCTGGTCATCCTTGGCTGTGCAAAGCACACGCGTGCAAGTAGGGAGGTTTTGGTACTTGTGGGATTTTGCTGCTGGAAGAGCGCTCAGTTTTGGTATGCCTGGTTCAAAAAGGATAATGCTGAATTGGAAAAGCCTTGAAAAAACCTGGCAGAGGTTTAGAATTAAAGAACAAACCCAAGCAAAAATCTCAAGAGAAAGGAGTGATGTGATCTCTGTGTTAGAGACAGACCTGGGATCTGGGAGTTTTAGTGTAGTCGGCATAAGTGTGACAGTGCCTTGAATGTGAATAAAGACTTTTCTCTAACAGCAGAGTAATTGGCTTCTGGAGTAATTTATTGGATCTGTGGTGGTTTCTGTGCTCTGAAGACTTTTAAATTGGAATTGGATATTTTGCTAAAAGATAAGCACTAGTTCAGTGCCACTGCTGCACTTGAGATAGATGGATTCCAGAAACTCCTGTCACCTGTGTTTGTTCAGAAGGTTGCACTGTGTGATTACAGTGGCCCTGTCATCTCAAAATCCAACAGGACGGAAGATTTTTTTGGGGGCTTTTTTTTTCCCGAAGTTTTGTCAGTGTTCAGATACTTAACTTGTAAATGCTGTTGGCATAAAATAAAATGTTACTAAATGTGTTTGTTTTGCACAAGAGAAGGATCCCTGTCAAAGTTTTTTTTTTCTTCTAGTAAAATATTTTTGTGGAGATCTAAATACTTTTTTATTTGAAAGAAATGTATGATACCAAGTGTAAAAATCATAATAGGTTTCTTCAATGGCATCTTAAAACAGAAAATAAAAATAATCTTAAACCCAAGAAAGCAGCTAGTGTCTTGCTTAAAGATAACACTTGACTTTAAGGGGCAAAATTACCAACTAAAAAATGAATGCAAGGAGAACAGTTACTTCAGTTATGCAGTCTGAGTATTAAATACAATCGTTAATAACACAGTAAGGTAAAAAATTTTGGGAAAGTTTAACTCCAGTGTAGCATAACGCAAATATTTCCACAAATGCACAGTAGTGTTTTTGTATCTTTAATAGTAAAACTTAAAGCATAAATATCCTTCAGATGTAGTTTGTAACAGTAGACCCTGCAGCTGTATTTGATCCTGGGGAGGTGCTTTGGGGTCCTGTGAGTGGTGTTGTGCTGCAGTTGTAGTTCATGTTCAGATTGCACTTGCTTCTCTGCCCCATCTGAGAGACAACATGCTGCTTGATTGACATCAAGAACAAAAATTAGACCTGATCCCTTAATTACAATTTTAATCTTGAAAATAATGAAGGATAGTTTGGGACGTTACAGAAGATTTTAAGACCGAGTCTGCCTAAAGACATCACGGCATGTTTATATTCTCATGCAAGAGCTTTGAAAGTGGTTAATGCAAATAACTCATCAGAAATGCTAATTGTTGATAGATTCTGGGGGAGCAGATAGGGCCTAGATTTGGGTTCTTTTCCTTAAAAGATTCTCAGTAAAATGTCCAAAGGCATGTTGGTGTTTGCTTTTGCCCTCCTCCAGTGCATTATTTCATCTCCAGTCAGCTGTCATGGGAGGCTTTGTGAGAACAGTGTGGGTCCCTGCCAGTTCTGGGCAACTTCACTTTTGTGGGTTGAGGACAAGCTTCTGTTTCTTCAGCTCTCTTCCTTCTTTATGTTTCCCTTCATGGTGTTTTTCACAGAGATGCTCAGAAGCCAACCAGTTTTCAAATTTCTGATCTGTTGCCTTAGTCTGCATCACGTTAACAATGGTGTTTTGGATGCACCATGTTGACTTCATAAGGAGCCTGTGTTCCAGGCTCCTGGATCCGTTTCTCAGTGGTGGGGGCCGTGCACATTAACACTGCAGCAGTCTCTTGGAAGGCAGTTGCACATGCCCCTTTGAGAACCCTTGGCTTGTTTCCAACAAGGGTACCGGCATGCTCCATTGAACAGGACTGGCTGTGAACTTAAGACTGTGCTGGCCATCATTCCTTTCTCGGAAGTTTTCAGACTCTGCTTTTTCTCCTAGAGTCCATGAGTCGCTTTCTGCTTGCTCATAGACTGCAGAAGAAAGAGGTTCTCTTATGGAAGGAAGAGTCTGGATGTAGGCCTGAACATGCAGGGTTAAAACTTCACCCAAGCTGTCCACTCTATTTTGAAGTCAAAGAAATCCATGAAATTTCCATTATGTTGTACTATCTAAACTTAATAAAAAATTGTCAAAGTGACAATGTCTCTCTGCTGAATGGATTTCCTTGCACCATCTGGATGTTGTTGAGCTTAAGTTGCTTTCATTTGAATTGTGCTGATGATCTTTTTTTTGTTTCATAGCATTGAACAGATGGGTTGATTATTCTTTACAGATATTAATAAAGCAGTGGAAAGAAGAAATATGAATAAGGCTTCATCAAGGTCCAGTCCCACACGAAGGTAAAGTACCTGGAAGCAGTGAGTTATACTAGGAATTCAGGCCTTTGGGGCATGAGCCCAGCGGCCTGTGCTAAATGTCTGTGTCTCTTCCCTACTGCCACCTCCCCAGTCAAACAGTGATGCTCCAGCAGGAAAGTCTCTGCTCCACCTCTGAGAGCCCTTTAGGCTTGGGCATCTTGGTAGGCACGAGGGAAACCTTGTGTCTGCTGCCAGTACTGCAGCCCAGCCTTCAGTTTTGCAGCACAGGCTGTAAGAGACTCGAGAGGAAGAATACGCTTGATGTTTGCTCCTGCCTCCAAGGATCAGAGAAGCCGAGACATATCTGGAGAATGCCAAGGGGCTGCAGCATTCCTAGTGCAGAGGATCTTGGGATCTTGCCTCTTCTGATGTTGAAAGCTTCCAATGCTGCCATGAGACTGGAAAAGAGCGCTTGAGCAAAATACAAGACAGAACAAATGTCTCTTGCAGGGTCCTGTCTGCCCGTGTGGTTGTGTTATCAGAGCCTGGAGCCAGCCCCCCCTGCAGTCACCATTGTACTCTCCAGCTTCTCCTGGCTTCCCACCCTGCAGTGGGCACAGCACGTTCACCTCTTTCACCTCCTCTGTGTAGGCAGCCACAGGCAAGGGGAAAAGATATGGATTGGCCTGTCACAGGAAGACAACTTCAGTTTCTTTTCCACAGCATCACTAGGAAGCACACAAAGACACGTTCCAGTGTTGTTTGGTACAAGGTACCCACCCTGTGTGCCTCTGTTGTAAAACTTTCCATGAAAAAGCATGGTGCTTTTTAAACTTGAAGGTAGTCGAGGTGCCACATCTAGTGTGCTTTACTGGCTTGAACTGTTAAATTACCAAAAATGAGGGAAAAGTGCAACTAGCAAGACATCTACACCAAAAAAAAAAAAAAGCAGAGAATGAGTAGCTGCAATTCTTGGCACCATCTAGGATTTTTATGCACTGCACTAAACTCTACATAGGGCCAAATGTGCTTGCAGAGACCAGCATGTGGGCATCAGGCCCAAGAAGTGCTGGGATTCCTGTGGCAGATGCAGCAAGTCTTGGGCATGGGGTGTGCTCAGTGCTGGTGGGAGGTCCCTGGGAGTATGGCACATTTTTGGTCGCAGTGCCACCAATGCTGCAGCACTGCTGGGGTGAGGGGCAGGTGTCTGTACCATGAGCATTGATCCTTGGACTGCACTGCAGAGAGACAAGCACAGGCACTGATGCCATGGGCATTTGCAAACTATGTCATCCTGCATGTGTGCAAGAGCAGGTGCCTGTGCTGCAGTACTAAGGAGCACTGGACGTGACTGGAGAGCAGCCAAAGCTTTTGGTGCCACTGTGACATGCACTGGATTTCAGCTGGCACTGCATACACCATGGCCATCACATGTGGTTAGCACCAGGTCCCAAGCAGCACTGTGGGCACAGGTGGCAGTGGGGTCACAGTCACAAGTCCCGGGCATGGCTGTGATCAGTGGACTCTGGACCACGCTGTGGCCTGGGAGCAGCAGCTCTCACTGCCAGTGCTGCAGAGCCCCACGCTGCACCGCACACAGCGGTGCTGGGCCAGCAGGGCCAAGTCCCAAACAGATGCAGGCAGTGGTGCTGATGCTGCAGGAGCCAGACCATGGTGACTGAGGTGTGGAAGCTGTGCCTTGGTGCTGCTGTCTCCCTCCAGCAGGGCAGCCATGCAGGCACAAGAGCTGAGGGTACCTGTGCCACATCTCTACTTCTGTCACAGTTGTGCGTTCATTCCGGATCTATTTGTCTCTACAGATAATAAATGTGGCCTGTTCTGGTCACCCCCACTCCAGCTGGAATAAATGTCATATGCCAAACAATTCCCCTGCATCTGGTTGTTTTGCTAAATGGTCTCACAGCTATGGAAAGATCAGTTATACTCAGTATCCATTAGAGCAAGTCAGAAGTTTCCCCTGAGCTTCCACCATCATTCATTGTAGGTTTTGCGGGAAGGGGGCTATGATGTGTCTCTCACAGGATGTGGTTTCAGTGCAGATCACAAACACAAAGTGGATTTATATGTCCAAGAAGCTGAAGGAGTTTACATCTGGCTGTCTGCAAATTCATTGTGTCACTTAGAGCAGGAGGCTATGTGTTCTCTTGGTGGCATCCCTAATTTGTCCCAAAATCTGCTTTGTATCTGACATGCAAACAGAGAATGTCAGCACTCCTATGTGTTCCCAGCACAGCTGGGTGTCTGACACCAAAATCCATGCACAGACTGCTCTTCCATCTCATTCCTGTCACTCTGCCTGACACCAAACTTGGGCTCATCTGACTCATTCTCTCCAGGTGATGTCTATGTGACTGCACTGCAGTGGATGCAGACTTAGGTTCTGCTTCTCTTTCATAAACTAGATTAGGCTGTTTGAGGACTGTAAAAGTCATGTCAAGTATGGGAAATAAAAAGATTCAAAAGCTGGGGTTTTTTCCTGATGGTTGTCACTATTTTGGGGAAAAAACAGTCCAAACACATCAAACTCCGTAGTTTCTCTGCAAGATTTTTTTTAATGCTTTGTTTTGACTACAGTGAAATTAAAGTCTTCTCTGGAAAACAGAATACGACCTGGAAAAAATCCTACTGCTTTGGGAAAGGATGAAGACTGGAGCATTATTCTTCCTTGCCTCTGAAGACTGCAATGTAAAGTCTGAATGAGATGGATCATTCAGATCCAACAGAGAAGCCTTTTGTGGCCACTGAGGATGCAGTACTGGTTGGGTTTAGTACCTTCTTAACCAGGGCATTATAAACATAAGGCTGGCTTTCTACAGAAACTATCCCTCAAATCCAGGAGAAGGCCATAGCTGTCTTTGCTTTCTGTCAGCAGCACAAATCCAACTGCAACATGGAACCTGCAATGTCGTTCCTCACAAGCTGCTCCTTTTTTAATCATATGCCAATAATGTTATTTCAAGTGTTCTGCTGTCATTGATGAGCGAATTTAATGGATCCATTGAACACTCCTGGCTACTGCATATATGTGGGTATTAGCCTACATCACCTTAAATTCTCAAAGAATTTGCCAAACATGATTGATAGATCATCTATGGCTGATGTTGGAGGTCAGAGGCCTTAAAATGGTGGTTTCTGAAGTGCCTGTTCACTTCATCCACAGGTGCTCTACACTTAGTGTTCCATTAAGGAGCTTTCTGGGTCTTGTTTGGCCGTGCTGATTATTAGAATTAAGAACCTTCTCCAGACTGCTTCAAAAATATGACTTTTGGTCAATGTTTGTTTTTGTGGGGTAAGAGGGAGGATTCATCTGCTGTGAAAGGTGACTTTGGCACCTCAGGTAAGAGATGTAAGAGTAACTGTACTCGTGTTGTTAGCAGGCTAATGGAATTTCCCTGGTGTTTTCCTCAGAGAGCAATATGCCTACGGGGATGGCCGAGATACCAGGCGTGACCGCTCCCCTCTTCGGGGGAGCCCACGGAGAGACCCCAGGGATGGCAGGGATGGCAGGAATGGGCGAGATGCAAGAGACGCTCGAGACATTCGAGGCAGAGACATGCGTGATGCCAGAGACCACAGGGACCCACGGGACCTGCGAGACCCACGGGACTTGAGGGATCCAAGGGACTTGAGGGACCCACGTGATGTTAGAGATCTTCGCGACCCACGGGAGCCGCTGTATGATCGATACAGGGATCCACGGGATATGAGAAATGCACGAGATATGAGGGATCCACGGGATATGAGAGATCCTCGGGACCCTTTGTACAGGTAAACTCTCCAAGATCCTATTTGCCAAAGTAATGTTTTTATGGCATTTCTGACACAATTGTTTGAGTGGTGTCAGGTGTTTAAGGAAATCACCCTTAGCTGGGGACAGTTGGGTGCTGCTCTGTGTCTTGTGAGGAGCAGATGGGTACCTCAGAAATTAAACCTGGGGGAGGTTTGGGTGTGATGCTTTGCCCAAAGTTGCTGCCTGAGATGGTGCTGCAGGAAACCATTGCTGCTTCTGAATGTTGCAGGCGAGACGAGTCTTACGACCGTTACCTGCGCCTTGACGACTACTACCGGCGCAAGGACGACTCCTACTACGACCGCTACAAGGAGCCAGAGGGTGAGTACCTGCACCACTTCAAAGGGAGGGTGCCATGGTGCCACAGTGCCATGGTTGTGGTGCTCTGTGCCCCTCTGAGCAGGTCTGAAGGGTGTCACTCATTCTGTGGCTCGTTTCAGACCGCCTGAAGCGCGAGGAGCGGCGCCGGGAGGAGCTGTACCGTCAGTACTATGAGGAAATCAAGAGACGGTTTGATGCAGAGAGACCCGTGGATTGTTCTGTGATAGTGGTGAATAAACAGACAAAGTAAGAAAATAGTTATAATCAGTGTTATTATTGCATGGTAGAAGAGAATGGATTTAAACTTAGTCCTGCCTTGAGGCTGTTTATCTTACTGGCTGCTCTTGAGGAGTGTGGGTTTAGAGCCGCCAGGAAGCTACAGCTCCCATTTTTCTTCTGGAAATATATTTTGATGAGATGAGGAAATGTATCTTGTGCTTTGCTTGTATTTTCCCCTTGTAATCTATTGCTATACCTTCTCCTGATACTTTTATACCTACTCTCCATAGAAGCCTACCATTTCAACAGGTTGTAGGGGCCTGTACTTGTTTTTCATGAGTAGCATGATATAGAACTTAGGAATATGTGCCAGCCAGGTGACAGTACAGAGCAGGGGTCAGGGTGATTTGGGGGTGTTAGTTCAGAGCTCCTGTTGGATTAGTTCCTAGGGCAGATACCAGTCATTGCCATTAGTCCAGTGTGCAAGAAGTACAAAATCACTGCTGAAGGCAGTCATGGACAGTATCAAAAGCAGGTGTAAGTAGTAACCAGGGTGATCTCACATAGCTGAGCACTTACTGAGTTCACGGGGCAGGCAACCTGTTGGGAACAGGAGGTACACCTGGCACAGTAGTAGAGGGCTTTAACAATGTCACCAGTCTGATGTCTGTATTTTTACAATTAAATATACTAAAGAATAGTAAATGTGTAAATAAATCACAGATCTGGCTTGTAATCTGAGGAAAATGTTTGTCAGGGGAAAGTTAAAGCTCTGTCTCCTTCACTCTTCAGAGAAAAGATCAGGAGTTGCTTTTCTTTAACTTTGCTGTACATGTGGGGCAGAAAGAGACAGCTGGAGCTTGCCTCATGTGCTGGTAGAAAATGGAGCAGGAAATGGAAACAGGAGAAGCAGTGAAACTAGAAATAAACTTCTGATGGAGTTGATTACCTATTGGAACAAATCTTGATAGGAAATTTTAGATCCTTTATCCCCTGGTGGCTAAAATTCTTTGGAAGATATTCTAATAGACCATAAGTTATTGTGCTTGACCTAAGAATATTTTTTTTGTGCCAGAAGATCAGCTAAGTATCCCAAGAATCATTTTGGTCTGTAACAGCTACAAACCTTAAGAGCTGGAGCCTGTTCATAAATCTTGTACTGAAGCACTCATGTCACTTTCTATAGACCTGTTGAAAGGTGACTCCTGAATGCCTTAGATACAATCATGTGACTTCAAAGCTCTTAAAAAGATGGTTGAGGGGGGACAGTTTTAATCACCATTACAGACTTCACCTCCAAAGACAATAAAATTACCCTCTTTCTTGAGTGTGGGTGCACACAGACTGAATTTGTCAGACTTTTGTGCAGTCAGTATTGCAGGTTTGGTTCTAAGTATAGTAAGCTTAAAAATAAAAACCCTTGGCAATTCAAGCTCAGCCTTGTAAGCTGGGTTTTGTGCTTGGATGGGGAAGTCTGTAGGACAGGGTATACAGGAGCAGTGGATCCAGAGATGCTGTTTTGGCAGTGGATTAGAGCAGAAAGCAGCTAGTAGAAAAGAGCAGGCCAATAAGGAATGAGGCACATGTGAACAGTTGAGATACTGAACAAAGCAGGAGTAGATGAGTTCTGTAGGTTGGCTCCTCTGCTCTGTACCCCTTGGACCTCTGCTGGCAGATATTCCTTCCCCTAGTGAATTCAGTTGAAACACATTTATGTGTAAACAAATTTGTAATAGTGTAAATCCCTTTGCAAACACTCTGTTTCTCAGCTCAGCTAAGGCTTGATTTGTAATTTATTTTGGTTGAACTGAAATGACTGATTCAGATCAGAATAAGGGCTTTTATATTGCTATAATGGGATTGCTTTAGTACTGTCCTGGTAAACGTCATGAAGCTGGGCAAGTAATCAGAAAAGCGAATCTGGGATGGTGGAGAGGGTGCAGTGCCAAGGTTTCTGTTCCTGTGTGTGACTGATTTGTTAAACTGCTGCTTTGCTTTGTGGTAGGGAGTACGCAGAGTCCGTGGGGCGGAAGGTGCGGGACCTGGGCATGGTAGTGGACCTGATCTTCCTGAACACAGAGATGTCACTGACACAAGCCCTGGATGATGTGAGCAGGGGAGGGTCTCCTTTCGCCATTGTCATCACCCAGCAGCATCAAGTTCACCGTTCTTGCACTGTTAACATCATGTTTGGCACCCCACAAGGTACTAAGGTCTCAGTAGCCTGTGAATTGTGTGGTCACTCTGAACTTTTCTTTCAGGCAGAACCACATAGAACAAAGTTCATCTTTGCTGTCACATAAGAGGTTATAAATGACTTGACACCATGTCATAAATGTGAATATCATTATTTAAAAGTTTCTGTAATGCTCTCTTTGCCCCTTGTCAAAAGGAATGTCTAATTCCTGCCAAGAGGGAATCTCGTCTGTGTTCTTGGCTCCTAACATTGCCAGCCTTTGCAATGTTAGGGCAAGTCATGGACCCCAGAGCTGCACTGCTCTGGGACATCTCTGAGTTATACCAGCCCAACCTCGCTCTACCACTTGTTGCTCTCAGAAAGAGTGTGTTGGGAATGTGGCAAATTAAAGGACAGATTTTAAAATCAAATGTGATTTAATAAGGATTTGGTAATGATAGAGATTTGATAATGAAACTGGGAAGAGTTATGAAAAGATAAAACTACAGTGTTATGAAAAGATAGATCTACAAAGTGTTTGGGTATACAGGCTCCACCTTCTCAGCACCTTTACACTTGTCACATCACTTTCCATCACAAGGTGTGACTTGGTTGTTGCATGAGGGTGGGTGTAAGTACTAAAAATGCCTTGTCAAAATGTGATTGGGGAAAGCAGCTGTTGCTCTGATCATAGCAACATGTAACGTTCATGTAATCTGTCAACACAGGTGACTGGTTTGACCACAGCTGAGCTTTCAAAGCTTATTTCTCCCTTACTGTGTTCCCAAATAATGTTCTGTGAGTTCATCTGGGAGAGGAAACCTCTGAGTGCACAGTCAGTGCTTGGTGTGTGCTCACTGACTGGAGAAGCCCAGTTTCTTTTAACATCAGATGCAGATGGGATAGGAGAGCTCCCTCATTTCCTGCAGACAGCTCACATGCACTGTCACTGAGCTTCCCATTACTCTTGGTTTTAATTCTCAACTTCTTTGGTTTAACACCTGTTAAACCTTTGGCAGAAGGCCAAAGCTTCTTTTCTTCTCTGGATCTGCTGGTGTATCAGACATGATGGGAACCCCAGTCATTAGCTCATCCACAGCTCATTCCAGAGATTAGATATGGTCACTTCAACCGCTCCTGGCCACCTTTGCATGCATGTTTGTTTCAGGGAACTCCTTCACAGTTTGTGCAAAGCCTAATGTTAAAATGAACCCAAGTTTCTGTTAGGAGGAAAAGACTTGCAGGATTTGATGTTCTGCAGGTGTTAAAAGGACCCTGCCCAGAGCTTTGGGCACGTTTGGGAAGGTAAAGGCTCTTTTGATCTCCCAATTTAAATCTGTGTTCAGGTGACTGTTCATGTGTGTGCTTTGGGAGTTGGAAATAATGACCCAAAACCCACCAATGAAATTGCCCATTACTCATTTTATTACAGAAGAATTTGATTGCTGCTTGTTGCCTCAAGAGTGGTGAATGTGAGCAGCCATGTGACACTGAGCCAATACTGCTCCCTCCCCAGCTGCATGTGCACATGAGATGTTAAGGCATTGGCAGCACAGAAACAAACCTATTTCCATGGCTGTCCTCCTCTGGGAAGCATACAGCCTTCAGAGGGCAAGTTTTGGATCTGTCCCAGGGTTTAGCAGTAAAATGACTGGGACCATCTCATCTTGGAGAACTGAGGATTTATGTGAGAGGTAGAGGGAGCTGCTTTCCTTTTAACTGGTGAGAGATAAGAAAGACATTTCTGGGCTGAGCCCTCAGCTGTGGAAGGAAAGGCTGGCCTTGATGGCTGATAGCCGTGGGCCTTCTGTTGGCTTTGAAAATGCAATTGTTCCCATGTGCCTGGGAAGTTCCCAAGTCTGTACTCACACTCCCTGAGCGGTGCCTGCTGCTGACCGGGTTGTGCTGGCAGGCAGGAGGAACAGCACCTCCATCAGGGTCACTTTGGGTCACTCAGAGCATTTTTTCCTTTGTGCAGAGCACCGCAACATGCCCCAGGCCGATGCCATGGTGCTGGTGGCAAGGAATTACGAGCGCTACAAGACGGAGTCCCGGGAGAAGGAGCGGGAGGAGATCGCCCGGCAGGCTGCCAAGATGGCAGATGAAGCCATTCTGCAGGAGAGGGAGCGCCCACCCCCCATGGAGGAGGGTGTCAGAGGAGGTCACTCTCCCAGGATCCAAACTCTCCTGAACCTGCTGGCAGACAATCGCTATGTGACTGCTGAGGAGATAGATAAAGTCATTGATTACCTGAGGGACCGGAAGGAACGCTTGCTGCGGGGCAGCACTGAATCTCTGCAGGGTAAGTCCCACAGCCCCAGACAGACTTTACTGTGTGGTTTGTGGTCCTCAGGGCTGGGACAAGAAAAGAGTCCTGGGACTGCAGGGGAATTTGGGAGCATAATGTCCTCATGTAGTACCTCATTTTATTGAGATGGATGTGTTGTTGCATGCATGAGACAATTCAGAGTATTCATGTGGAAGATCTTTTATGCTGGATTCTCTTAGGGCAACAGCAGGACTGCCATAACTGGTTGGGCTGCTACGCTCAGTCCTCTAGAGTGGTTTGGGTTCCCAGAGCTGTGCAGCTGTGATGTGAGGGTGGATGTTCACTGATGCCATGTCTTTGGTAGCTGTTTCATTAGTTTTCTTTAGGTGTCGTGTCCCTTCAAGGGCATTTGCAGAGCTTTAACCACCTTTCCTTTCTTTCCCAGCACCCATGTCAAGACAACCTTTGGGGCCACCTTCAGGATCATCACTGGGTAGTCAGTCCAACCTTCCAAGTTCTCAGGCTCATCAGAGTTCACAGCCTCTGGTCTCTACTCCTTCTGTTCCAGTGTCCTCTTCTACTCCTCAGCAGGAGCTTCAAGCAAAAATCCTCAGTCTCTTCAACAGCGGGGCAGCGGCGGCAGCAGCTGCTGTGGCAAACAGTGGTCCTGCGGCCTCCGCGGGCTCCTCAGCCAGCACTCCCAACCAGAACTTTGCTAACCTGGCCGGCGGGCAGCCCCGGCCAGCACAGATGAATGCTGGAAATTTAAACCAGGCTCAGCAGAGATTGCAGACTCCAAACACGCAGATTCCTGCTCTCCCGGGCCCTTCGAGAAACGCAGGTCCGAGACCTGGAGCTCCTCCACAACCGCAGCCGCTCTATGGTCAGCACCAAACCCGCCTCCCTGCGCCTGGCAGTGTGCCCGCCCAAAGGCCGGTGTCTTCTGGTATCAACTTTGACAACCCCAGTGTACAGAAAGCCTTGGACACCCTTATCCAGAGTGGTCCTGCACTCTCCCACCTTGTGAGCCAAACCGTGGCCCAGGGGCGAGCAGGGTCCTCAGCCCAGCAACCAATGGGTGCCTACCAGCGACACTATTAGAGCTGAGCTGTTGGACCCATTCCCCTTCCCTTTGCCATTCCATACTTATAGCTGTTAAAGAATTCTCCCATCCTTGCCCGGGGACAGATGCCCTGGGCATGCATGTCCTCTCCACTCTGGCGAGAGCATACCCCCTGCAGCATTGCTGCCAACGGTTGCTGGCGCTGCCCTCCCTCTCCTTGGTCTGGTTAGCAGTGTTTGGAGCAGAATGCTCAGTTTTCTCCAAGGCACGATGTGCTGAACTGTGTTGGATCATTGGTTGTCTTGTCCCATCCCAGAAGCTGCCGCAGCTTCAGTCCTGCTGCATTTTCCTTACTCCCGGCACCTGGTGCACCTTCCCACTGAGGTGCAGTCTGGGCTCGCTGAAGTCAGTGTAGTTTTGGATCATCAGTTTTGATGACTTAGGGGACTGAACAGAGCAGCAAACTGACGAGCCTTGGACACCCACCAGTGTGGAATGAGCACTATTTTTCTTTGGATTTCTTTTTTTTTCTTTTTTTTTTTCCTTTTAATAGCATATAAGCCATTTGGAAAGTCCAGTGATAGTGCTGGCAGCCAAAATCATGAAGCACATGCCTAACCACTGCTCAGTAACCAGGACTGTGCAGTCTGTCTGCAGCTGCCTGCCCTATCCAAGCAGAGAGGCTGGTGTTCCTGACCACTCACAGAGACTGGCAGCTGTGGGCTGAGCACACATCTGCAACACAAGAACTTCAGCCAAGGCAGAGATTTCAAACGGTCTGTCAATTTTCCTACCGTGAGTAATCAGTGTTAAGATCAACCTGGTAAATTTGGTGTGTAAATTTCCTTTTCTTACAGTCTTTGGCACCGTTGTTAGTGTAGCTTAGCTGCAGCCACACTGATGTGCTGCTGGCTCTCCCTGGAAATGCCTGTCACCAGGTATTGGGGGCAGTGCTGCTCTATCAGACCTCTTGCTGTTGATGGATGTTTGGTCCATCTGAGGAGGAGAGGTTAATACCATAATTTTAAAGATGTTAATACCATAATTTTAAACGTTTTCTCAACACTTTGGTAGCTGCAGCGGACAGTGGAGTGGTATCAGGCAGTGATTCCTCACCGTGTTTTTACTGGGAACATACTTTGATACCAGAACACAAAACATCAGTTAGCTGTGTGGTCCTTCCTGTCATGGCCTTCTTGAAGTCTGTGGGCTTCCTGCAGGGAATTGTGAGATACTAAGAAAGCAGTGGATTGAAGCAGAGGATTTTCTTTGTCCCAGGTGGTTTGTGTTGTAGCATTTCTTTTATCTCTGTGCTGTTAACAAGAGGACATTACTTTCTAATAAAAGTCAGAAAAATTTCTTGTTGCATTTTTTGACACTTGAGTACTCTCAGAATACATCCTTTCACTGTGTTTGCTGTTACTCTCCTCTCCTGGAGAAGCTGTCCTGGAAGCTTCACACTGGATGCTGAGCAGAACGTGTGTGGACCTCACAGGTCCTGACTCCTGCACAGCACTGGGGTGGCCTCAGGAAGATGTGGTGTGGCACAGCCAATACAAGGAGTCCAGAACCTCTGGTGACAGGTGGTGGGAGGGACAGGTCCAGGTCAGTGCCACAAGCCAGCGTGAGGTCAGGGCTGCAAGTCCCTGTGCCTTCAGCACCAGTGTCCCATGGCTTTGTGCTACATCACCCCACAGGCTGAGTCTGGACAGCAGTGTGTCTGTCTGCTGTCTCTCCTCCTGTTAGATCCCCTTCTCCACCTCTAATCCTGCAGCCAGGTAGAGCACTTTTGGTGGGGTGACCAGAAATCTTTGTGAGGTGAAATGTGGGAACTGCATCCCTTTGGAGAGGCTGTTCCTCTCCTTGTGCTTTGCTTCCTCTGCAATCTGCACCCTGTCAGGGTTTGCTCCATGTTATTGAAATGGTGCAAAATAGCTGTGGAGACCTGGAAGCAAGTGAAAAGTCCCCGTGCAAGTAGTGAAGGGTGTAATAAAATCATTTATTGCATTTTGTGCAGACAGGAGTCTAGAAAAATGAATACAGGTAAAGCAGTAAAGCAGTAACAGGGAGCATTCAACAGCTGAGGAGCCACTCCTCCATGAACACCTGCACAGAGAACACAGGGTCTGCACCGAGGCGGCCTAATGCACAACACTGAAACACACACAGAAATTAAATGCAAGCCTATTGGGGTTTTTTTTGGTTTGCAACCTGTTTTATTTACAAGGTTTTAAACTTAATTGCATTGCTCTGCACACAGATTCTCTAAAACACAAAGCATTCTAGGTCACTACATGTCTATTGAAATATTGCACTCGAATAAAAGTCACTTGAATGGACAGAGAACATCTAGCTACAGTGATTAAAAGAGTATTGAATGAACCGACTTTGTGATAACATTCATAACAAATATATTGCACATGTAGCACAGAAAGTGTTGTAACCAGCAGATCTCGGACCTTTCGGTCTTTCTGCTAGTTTTTAGTCCTGCTACACAGAGGAGGGTCTTGACTCTTCTAGTGCAACTCTTGCCCTTGTGCAGTCTCTTGTCCTTCTCGTCCAGCCACAGACCAGCATCTGCCCAGGCTGGATGCTGCCTGTGCCTCCTGTCCCTGCTGCCCTGTGGCTTGCTGCCTGTGTTGTGTGGTGGCCACAGCAACCTGAGCTGCCCTCCACAGTGACCTGAGCTGCCCACTGCCACTCAGGGGCCAGGACTGCTTGGCCCTCTTGCAGCAGGGACTGGAGCACGTGCCACCAGCGCTGTGTGCTGGCCGAGCACTCCCTGCCAGCTGTGGCCACGCTCCAGCCCACCCTCCCGTGGGTTGTGCTGCTCAGTGCTGCTCCTGCAGCAGCCTGCCTGTAAAACAAACTGGGGGGTCAAGACCTTCCTGTCTGGAACAAAAACCGGACCGTGTCTGCGCATGTGCCAAGGAGGAACTTGCATGTGTACCAGAGGAGGACACTGTCTTCACCACGGTGGAGCGGCAGAAGGGTGCTCCATGGGGAAACTGAACACTCACAGAGGCCAAACGTGCAGGGCTGGGTTTGTAAACTAACATGCAGTGCTGTCTGCTAAAACTGGCCCTCTCCAGCCGACAGCGAGGGGACACGCTGTGGAAACCAGCTCCTGTCTTGCCACAGCCAAACTGCCTGGCAGGGGTGTGGGAGCAGCCCTGACTCTGTCCAGAGCTGTGCCCCTGCTCTTGCTGAAGGATGGGGAAGGAAAATGCCTTTTTTCAGCAGTAGTGACGGAAAGGAATGGCCTTCCTACTCCCTGGGGGAGCCAGGACCATGGCTTTGCCGTCAGGGTGGAGTGATGCTGAGGGGAATGGGATCCATTGGTGATGCTGGGGGATGAAGCAAACCTGTCAGAAGTGTGCCCTGGCTGCTCTCACCACTGCTCTGCAAATGTCATTCCTGGCTGCCCTGTACCTGCAGCCAACGGAGGAGCCTCTCACCTGGCGCTGTGAGGGTGAGTGCTGTCTGCAGGCTCAGCAGAGGCTGTGCATAACCTGTCCCTGCCCTCTGCCCTGTGCCAGGGCAGGAGGCGACCGTGCTCGCTGCCTCAGGCCCAGCAGCACAGGGGGCAGCAGCCAAACTGCAATTAGAGGGCAACTGCAGGGAGTGAGTGGCATCTTGTGAAGAGGCAGAGCAGCTGGCAAGTGCTCGAGGCCCAACAACATGGTGCTAACACATGAGCTGTGTGGGCAGGCTGCTGTGCCTTCCCCCGCTGCTGCTGAAGTGCCTCAAATAATTTTGGGAGGCTGGAAACAGCCGGTGAGCTTGTGTGTGGTGGTAATGGGCCAGCTCCAAGGGGCAGAGCAGCTAGACACTGGCAAATGCTGGTTCCCATGGGCTGCTCTTCCCAAAACTAAAGGAACTTCACTTGCAGACCCCTACCTGCTCTTCTCACAGCTCCTGGGCTGCTGAGGCAGCAGCAGGACCAGAAAGTGCTACCCTGTGCATCTGCACCACTCGTCAGCCCTGAGCTCCTGTGCTGAAGCCAGGTCTCAGCTCAGCCTGACAGTCCCCCTGTAAATGCTGAGCTCCCCATGCCTGTGGGAGCAGCTTCCACAGCAGCATCTGTGGCACAGACCTGCAGCCACACAGGCCACCAAGCTACCCTGGCAGAAAGTCTGGCTGTGACTGGGACTGCTCCTGGAGAGAAGGGAGGCACTTCGGGAGTGATGGAAATGTAGGAGCAAGGTATGAGCAGGCACAGATGTGCAGCTGGGGCTTGGTTTTGGTCTAGGAGTGTGTCCAAGTAGTATCTTACAACAACAAAAAAAAATCCAACATCAAAAAACCCACTTCTTTCTATCCAAGCATCCCCAAATAGCTTTGGCCTGGACCTGGAGTAGAGGAGCTCTGAAAGGGAGCAGGGGCTGGAGTGGCCAGTGCAAGGGGGGTTTCCTGTTCTCAGGGAGGCAGGAGCCAAGGCTGGCAGGGGGTGGAGTGGGCAGGGAGCTGGGAGCAGTCAGGGCTGCCTGTGCCAGGCAGGAGGCAGCTGCTGCCAGGATGGACACCCGTGGGGATGCTGTAGCAGCACCCGCTCCCCCTGCCCCTGCTCAGTGCAGAGCAGCACTGGGGAGCGTCTGGAGGGGCTGAGGGGGCGAGTGCTTCAGCACAGGGGCTCAGCTCTGGCCAGGGACAAAGTGCTGCCCCAGGGCCCAGGCTGGCACAAAGCCGCCAGCGCTGCCGGGAGAGGGCAACTCTTAGCAGGCTGCACTTAGAGTGGAAGCTCAAATCTGCTGTGAAACAAGTTCAGAAAAGTCTGTGACTTCTTTTCCCTGAAAACTCTTAAGAAGCTAAATTGAGAAGAGAATAAACCTGCGACCTGGCCCTTTCCCAGGGGCTGCTGGTGGCCGAGGAAGGCTGCAGCCTCCACCACCACTCTGGAGCGCTCAGTGCGACGGATGGGCTCCTGGTTTGTGCAGGAGCAGCCCGGCTCAGCTCCCCGTCCCTGCGGCCTGGTGCTAGCAGAGCCCTGCATCTCTCAGAATAGATATAGATCTCTATATATAGACTTCATCTGGTTCTATTAACATAAATATGATCACTTTAAAAATACACGTACTGTATTATGTACACTATGTACATGGGGCTGGGGCGGGCGCCAGCGGCACCCTGCTGCCCTCGCACCGCTTCCTGCGTGGTTCCTGGAACCGTTCACATTTGTTAAAAGCGCCTCAGTTTCTCTTCTGTGAGAGATGCTGGGGAGGGGGGGGGCGGGGGGGGACGGCGGCGGGGGCGACCCTGCAGCTGCTGCCAAAGTTGATCTGCCCCGGGGAGCTCTGCGGCTGTGGCTGGTGCCGGGGCTGCCCTGGCCAGCCGGGTGAGGGAGTGCCAAGATGCCGGGGGGACAGTGGGACCCCTGCAGCCCCCCCCTCACTGTGACGTCTTGCTGGTCATATCAGCAAACAGCCTTTGCATATGTTAAAAATACACACAGATCCAGACTGTCCTACAGCCCCCGGCAGCATCTGCGACTGCCTGGGGCCGCGGCCAGGGCTGGGTTAGCAGCAAAGCCCTGGGGAGCAGCAGGGAGTGCAGCGCGGCACAGGGGCGACCCAGACACATGTGCAGGTGCTGGGGCCAGCCGGACTGGCTGGTGCCGGGCCCTGAGAGCCCCCAGTTTAGCGCGGCTGAGGGGGAGCAGGGTGGGGGTCCGGGACACCCCTGTGCCAGCCCAGAGCAGGCACTGGTGCCTCGGGGGTGCCCAGCTCACGCTCACATGGCAGGGTCCCTGCGGCTCCCGACACCGCAGCTCCACACCGCGACTCCTGCGCAAGCACCTGCACAGCGCCGGGAAGAGAGAGCCCGGAGTCAGGCAGGGGGAACGGGGAGCACCCCCAACCACCCTAGGTCAGGGCTCCTGCTCTCACGGCCTTGCTGTGCTCCAGCACCTGAGCCCGCACAGCCGCCCCCCACCCTCTGCCTCCTCCAAACCATCGTGCTGCATCTCCACAAGCTCAGCCCGCGCTCTCCGGAGACATCGGTGCCGAGGCAGCGGCGAGCTGGGGCTGTCCGGGCCCGTGGCGGTGAGGGGCAGCGGGGGAGCAGTGCGAGGGAGGCAGCCCCGGAGGTGAGGGCCCCGGAGGCGGCCCCGGGCGCGGCCGGAGGTGGGGACGGGAGCGTCCGGCGAGCGGAGCGTGGTGCTGCGGGCCTCTCTCTCCTCGCAGGGCCCCGCAGGGAGGCGCGGGGCAGGCGGCGGGCACAGGGCACAGGGCACGGGCGCGTCCAGCCGAGTCTGTGCAGGAGTAGCAGCACGGTGGGGCCAAGGTCCGTCTCGGCACAGCCGCCCTCCGGCCCGGCAGGGGCTGCAGCGGCAGTGCTGGGGCTGGCGGCGGGGCTGGCCCTGCCAGGGCGGGCGGGCGGTGGCGGCAGCGCCGAGCTCTGGTGCTCAGTCCGCGGTTCACTGTATATATTTATATATAAACAAGGACAGCAGTGCTGTGGTGTTGCAATGAGGAACAGCTGCTCTGGTGCTGGATGCTCCCGGAAGATCTGGTGCTGCAGTTCGAATGGAGAGATCAGGGGCACGGCCAAAGCCAGGAGAAGGTTATGCGCACCGGCTGCCATCCGGCCTTCCCTCCTCCCCTCGGGGAGCGCGGTGCAAAGGGGTGGCGGGGCTCTCAGTGTGCAGACAAACCTCTCTCGCGCCGTCTTTCAGGAGTAGATGGTGATGACCTCCCGGCCCCCACCACGCACCAGGAGCACTCTGTCCAGATGCTCCGTCAGCACCTCCAGGAACTCCATGTCTGCACAGCCGTCAAGGAGGACAAACTTCACACCTGGGGAACATGGGGACAGCCCTGTGCCATCCCTGCCCAGCCCCAGCTGAGCCTGCAGCACTGACACCTCCACACCAGAGCCAGGAGCTGGCGGGGTCAGTCCCAAGCCAAGGGGCCAGGGAAGCCCACCCGTGCTGGTGCTGTGCGATGGGGATGGTGACTGAGCCAGCAGATGGCTGAGCCCCACAGACCTCTACCTGTCATGTGCCACTGCACTCATGGTGTAGGTGCAGTGTCATGTGCTCCCACCACCCATCACGTGCTGGAGGAGCAGGCTGTTGCCAACGACAGCTACTGGAGCTGGCCAGGAGCAGGAGGTGTGGAGGGGGTCCAAGCTCAGGAACTGACCTGTGCCTCTTGGCACTCGCCTAAAAGACCCACCAGTTTTGGGGAAAACATGGACCCTGCTCCCCCTGACACGGAGGGGTTCTGATGAGTGGCCCCACAGGAAGGATACAGTTCTCATCCCCTTTCCGGTTACGGGGAGGCCCTGGCATGTTCAGCAGGACCAGCTTGGCATCCTGGGACTTCTTCACAATCACCTCATTGAGCCTCACAGCCGTGTGCATCCTCCTCACGTTGGACTGGTTCCTGTGGGCAACAGCACGTGTGGGCACGGGACAGGCAGGGTCAGCCTCCAGCCCACACCAGGCCAGGGAGCCACAGGGCACACCGGCCTCCTGCCCTCGGGCAGTGCAGCACAAACTCGCGGTGCAGCAAGCTTTGCCAGGCTCTGCACTGGTGACTCTGAGCCTGCACTGGTGACCATGAGCCGCAGGGCCACAGACGGTGCCCATGGGCAGGGGCAACTACGGCTGCTCAGGGCCAGACTGCATGGAGTGAGCAGGAGCAGGCAGCACAAGTGTCACCGTGGGTGCCTGAGCCCAGGCTTGCAGGGAGCTGCTGGCAGCATAGCAGGGCAGCTGAGGAGCGTGTAGCACGGGCAGTGCACGGTGCACGGGGCTGGCAGCCAGAGCTGCCCGGGTGAGCTGTCTGGCACTGCAGCTGTCACGGCTCACTGAGCCACCCTCCTGCACAGGGGCAACCCCCATGGCTCCCCTCATGCTGCCCCATGAGCACAACCCAGCTCCCTCCATCCCAGCCCCGGCACCCAGCCAAACCCAGACTTACAGGTTCTCCCACTCCCTGCCAGGAGCATGATGGGGTCGGAGAGAGAGAGAGAGGAAGAGAGAGAAAGAGAAAGAGAGAGAAATGTGGTGAACACCAAGTGGGGACCCCCACTCCCCACAGCACACCCAGCCTGGGCACCCCATCCCTTGCCAGCACAGTTCTGCACAGGGACCCCTCCCCACCTGCCCCCAGCCCCTCTGCAAGGGCACACTCAGCACCCAGGCTGCCTAACCACTCCTCAGGGCAAGGATCAAGCTGGTGCTGCCGAGGCCCTGCCTGCACCTCCTGGCTGGGGCAGGCAGGGACAGCCAGGATCACAGGGCATGGGTGGGACAAGGTGGCAGCATGGGGGGCCGTACGGCTTCATGCTGAAGAAGTCTTTGATGCCCTCAGGGCTGACAGGGCTCTTGCTCTTGTTCTTCTCAGCAACGGACTTCTCCTTGGTCCAGGTAAGATGCACCTTCTCAGGGGCTGCCTCCACCTCATCACCAGGAGACTGAGAGCTGCTGGAGAAGGTGGTGGCATTCTTGTCGTGGATTAGTTGGACCTGCAGAGGGAAGAGGGGAATGGTGGGCAGGGCCTGGGGCCTGGGGCTAGCTACCTGCCTGACCGTGCCTTGGTACAGCCCCTCACCTCCTCCTCTGGCTTCTCCTCGCCATCAGCAGCCTGCTCCTCGGGGACGTTCAGGCGCAGGCGGGTGTTGGCTGGGTTCTTGCGCCGGATGGAGCCACGGGACTCATCCGTGATGCTCTGGATCTGTGTGGGAGGGATCAGCCAAGGGAGTTGGGCACAAGAGGATTGGCTGGGCAGAGCCTAGCCTGAAGCCCACCAGGATGAGCACACAGAGCTGCAGGGCAGCTAGGTTCACATCAGAGCCACCACAGGGGTGAGAGCCCACCCAGCCTGTCCTGCAGCCTCACCTCCCGCTCCCGCTCATTCTTGGTGAGGTGCATTTGTTTGAGGATCTGGGAACGCTGCTCCATCACCAGTGTCTTCTCATAGGTGTAGGCAGAGATGTCACTCTCATGCTGTGGGGAGAACAGAAGAAATTTGGGGCAGGGTTAGCTGTACTACCTGCTCCCAGCAAGGCCCAGCATGTCCCCGTGGTGCTGTGTCCCCCCATGGTGCCATGTGCCTCATGTCAGGCTCTGTCTGGCTCCCATGCACAGCATCCCTGACTGCAGCACGTGCCCCGTCCCAGCACTCACCATCTCCACCACCTCCACCTCTGCGGTGATGCGCAGGTGGTACAGGAACGTGGTCAGGTCCTTCTTCATCTGGATGCTGTTGTCATCCATCTGTGCCACCGTGAAGATGCGCATCTTGCACTTACGCCACACCTGCAAGAGATGGGGGAGGCTTGGGCACGGCTCGACAGGGACAGCCCCAGCCCCAGCCCCAGCCCCACACTGCAGGGCCCAGCACTGCGGGGCCCAGTCTACCTTGTGCTGCCGCAGGAGGAAGGGCAGCAGCATCAGCATCCCCCCATCGTGGACAATCCACCAGACGTCAATGTGGCCCTCCGAGAACCGCTCCTGGTTGCCCGGAAACATGGCAACATTCTTGGCCACCAGCAAGGCCAGATGCCCAGCTGTGGTCTCTCGCACCAGCTCTGGGAGGGGAAGGGCCACGTCAGCCAGGGCAGCTTGCAGCCCCCCAGGTCCGGCAGTGCCCACCCTCCACGGTGCCTACCAATGAAGTTCCTCCAGGTCTGGTGATCCTCCTTCTGGCGCCAGCTGCGGGGCCAGCCCACCAGCACTGTGTTGTGCTGCAGCCCCCCCAGCCCGCTGGACTGGATGAGGTGGGACATGCCATCCCGCAGGTTAGAGGAGATCACCACCTGACAAAAGCCCTTCACCTTCTCTGCTTCCATCAGGCGCCGGATGGACTGCAAGGGAGAAGGAAGTCAGAGATCCCAGGGTCTCAGGGATAGGCATGGATCATGGGCACAGCAGCTGCCAGGCCCAGCAGTGGCCCAACCCAGGCCAGATGAGGTAGAGGGTGCAGGATGTAGGGTACAGGTATAGAATGGGGGGTGCAGAGTATGGGGTACAGGGCTGTGAGGTGCAGGGCGCAGGCTGTGGGGTGCAGATCCTCACAGGGTGCCTGGGTCTCTGTGCCCCATGGCAGGCCAGTGGCTCCGAGCCAGGGGGGTGATACCCAGCAGAGCAGAGAGCTGGCACGCAGCTCTGCACCGTGCAGAGTGGAGGGTGTCCTTGTGCCAGGGCTCTGACAGGTGGCAGAGCAGCAATTAGAGTTATTTACTCGGAGAAATTATAACATGTCTGCATGGGAGAGAAAGTGTTTGCTTCCAAGGGCTTAATCTCATTAATGTGCCGCCCCGCGGGTGCAGGGGGTGGGGAGTGCTCTCACTCTGGCGGGGAAAGGCTCATCTCCCACCTTGCCTGGCACCAGGGCCACAGAGACTGTGGCAAGGGTTGAGGCTGAGGAGTCTGCTCAGCCCAGGAGCACAGCAGCTGTGCCAAGTCCTGCAGCAGCTGGCCAAGACTGGGACCAGTGCTTGGCTGGTGCCAGCATCTCTGGCATCTTGGAGGGGAAGAGGAGTCCAGAGGTCCCTGTGGTACTGTGAGCACCAGTGAAGCATGGAGTCCTCAGGCTCTGCCTGATGCCACTGAGAGCTCTCCAGGCCATCCCGGGGCCACCAGTCCTGGCCATGGGGCAGAGACAACCCTGGGCACCTGGGGACCTAATGCTGGCACAGCCTGTCCTAGTGCAGGCAGCTCTCACCTCCTCTGCCCTTTGTGCCTGAGGATGGTTGTCCAGGAAGGTCCCTTCTAACACCGAGGCCACGATAGTGAGGCCCTTCCCAGCCTTGAGCTGCGAGGTGAAGGACAGGAGCTGCGGGTGCACCACGTTCTGCTCCTGATCCCCACGGACCAGGACCAGCAGCTGCGGCCTGGAAGGAAGGTCCTGCAGTCAGTGCCTGCACCCAGCTTGTCCCTGCCCTGGAACCCTGAGATCCCCATCTCCCTGCGCAGCCTCACCTCCAGTTTTTGGTGTGTGGGGGCCCTTCCTCCAGCCGCAGCAGGGCATAGCGGGCTGCACTCAGGGACAAGCCCCGGATCCCATCACCCCACTCCTTCTCTGCCCTGCAGGAACCAGCAGCACATAAGGGATGCCCATGGCTCTGGCCACAGGCACCACGCTGGCACCCTGGAGCATCCAAGTGGGACAAGCAGCCCAGGGGAGCCCAGCAGCCACATGAGAGGCCACATGGCCACGGGGAGCTGGACAGGAGCTGCACGCCGTGGCCTCCCTTACCCGCGGTACTCGATGTATTTGTAGATGAGGCCGGCGATCAGCATGGCCACCAGCGCGTAGTACCAGGAGCAGATGAACATCAGCGCCAGGCAGAGGCTCATGCCCAGGAAGGACAGGGTCCTGCAGAGGGCACAGAGCTGTCAGCCTGCCCTGAGCTCCCCGCTGGGGTGTCCTGGGTGTCCCTGTGCTGCCCCATCCCGCCCGGCTCACCAGTGGTAGTAGCGGAAGCGGGGCCGCCAGTTGGGCGTCCGCAGCAGCGTCTGCACCGCACACGCCAGGTTCACAAACATGTAGCACATGAGGAAGAACCTGCGGGAGAGAGCAGGGGGCTTAGTGGGTGCAGTGTGAGCGACTGAAGCCTCCACACCTCCTGGCCCCGGGGTGGCCAATGCCAGAGCACGCCCTGCTGATGGACAGAGAAGCAGTGCCATGGACAAACCGAGCCTCAATGCTGGCCAAGATGTGAGCCCAGAGTTCCTGCAGGGCCCGCCTCTTCCCAGGCAGGGGCCAGGGCAGCAGGTCCGTTCCCCCCTCCCCCCGAGGAGCAGAGACCCACACATGCCACCCGCTGTTGTGAAGGGGCGGGTCGACAGCACGCTGCCTACATGGAGAGGATGGGAGCCACCTCGTCCAGGGAGGCGATCAGGATCCCGATTTCGCAGATGCAGGCTGTGAGCAGCAGGGCCCACGTCGGCTCCCCGTTGGCTTTGCCATGGCCAAAGACCTGGAAATGGGGGGAGAGGGGCGTGTCAGGCTCTGCGGTGCCCTGTAGCCCTGGGCAAGGGCACTCAGTGCAGTCCGATGAGACTGGACCCTCCTATACACCCAGCCCTGGCAGGAGCAGGGACTGGGAACACTGGGTGCCGTGAGCTGGCACATGTCCCATTGGAGTCTGCCAGGAAAGCATTCCCAGCGCTGGCTCCTGCTGACAGAACAGTCCCGTTCCCGGCAGATCCCGTGGCTCTCCCCACACCCAGTACAGCAGCCCCTGTACCCCACCAGGGACGAGCCCCTGCTCACAGCCTGGCCACAGCAGCACGGAGCCGGGCACCCCGTGCTTGGGACGGACACACAGCCGGGGGACAGTGGCCCCTCCTGCGGCTGCGGGGGGAGCGGGGAGGGGCCCGGGGGCGCGTGTCCGGACGCATTAAAGGGTGCGGGCGGTGCGAGCGAGAGCTCGGGCTGGGGCTGGCAAGGAGAAGGAGGGAGGATAAAATTAGCCCGCTCTTCCCTGGGGGGAGCTGTCGGGTTGGATTTGGAGAGATGAGGTTGTGGGAACGCGTCTTCAGAGAGCAGATAAAATATGAAGCGGCACGGCGGCGGGGGGGAGGGAATTCTGACCTTTCCCGACACTCTCCTCCCACCGATACCGCAGCCAGACCACCACGGCCGCCCACCGCCGTGCCGGTGCCGGTGCCGGCGGGATGAGGGCAGGGATGTGGGGCTGCTCCGGCAGCGACGGCGCCGGGAGGAGGCAGGGTGGGGTCCCAGGGCCTCTCTCTGCAGCCACAGTGGGCGCTCAGGGTGGGGAAACACCGGACTTGGGCGTCACCTACCCTGAGGAAGGGAACGATCCCATCCCTGGAGATGGCTTGCAGGAGGCGGGGAGCTCCGGTGAGACTCTGCAACCCAGCCCCGCAGGTGGAGAAGAACGAGCCAATGACAATGACCCACGGGGACGGCCACGCCAGGGTGCCAACCACCAGGTTCCCGTTGACAGCCTCACCAAACCTGCGGGGCATCAGCATCACCTGCAGCTCCATTCCATGACCGAGCACCAGCACCACAGTGGCACAACCCAGCCTCCCCCAACAGCACCACTCTGGGGGGATGTGACACAGCTGGGGTGTTGACTCAAGGGTGAGCAGTGGAGCAGGCTCAGAGGTTGCCAGGGGTCTGTCCTCATCCCTGTACCCATTATCAAGGCAAAGGACAAGGGCAGGTGTGGGACAGGACTGCTCATCTCTGTGCCGGGGGGGCAATGATGATGCATGCAGTTGGATCCTGTTTGTGTAGGTGCTGGCGACCCAGAAGTGTCACCTGCCACGTGCGGTGAGCAGGGCTGCCCCAGATAAGCAGGAGCACAGGCAGCCCTGCCTGTTGACAAACAAGTGGCTGCCTGCAGCCCTGGAGGGGGAGGAATGCAGCAAACATGGATGGTTGGGATGCACACAAGCCCCCAGTGCTGGTTACAAGCTCCAGCCCCCCTGCCTGGTTACACCCACGAGCCCCCCAATGCTCCCATGTCTGCCCAGTGTGTCATGGTTGCAGTCTTCCCCACACCTCTTCCTGCCCCTGGGGCTGCCCCTGCCCCAGCCTGTTCCAGGGGGCTGCCAGACTCTCTCCATGCCCTCCATGGCCTTGGGACACTCACTTGTCACGCAGGACGACCCCCTCGATGCATGCTCCAAAGAGGACAACAGAGCTGATATCTGCCAGGTAGTCAAGGAGAGCCAGGAGGATGCAGAGTCCTGCCTGCCCAGCCAGTGGGTGCTGGGACAGGGCCAGTGAAGCACCCGAGCTGATCTGCCCTGCAGAGCCCACCCACCCCCAGCCCCACAGCCCAGGCTCAGGCAAGCCCTGAAAGATACAGACTGCAGAGGTGGTGGCAATGGCCAGGATGGTGCCCGTGGGGATGGACTTCTGGGCATCCCGCAGGTCTCCAGAGCGGTTGGAGCCAGCCATGATGCCTGGGGAAAGAGGGGATGGTGTCAGGGGGAGCAGAGCTACAGCCCATACCCGTCCCTCATGCCAGGCACCGTGTGAGCCCTGGGCACAGCAGGGCACGGTTCGGTGTGGGCCAGCATGGGAAGCAGCCATGATGGACAGGGGAGAAGGCACTGCTGCGGCTTGGGGTACCCAGCCTGCTCTTCTCACCCCCCTCCAACACTTCCCCCCCTACCCCAAACCGCAGTCTGAGGCCACTCAAGGATTAGGCTCAAAAGCTCTCAAGTGCCTTGTCTCATTAGCCCTTAATTAGCTCAAGCAGGGACGGTGGCTGCCGCAGGGGCAGGGACAGGGTCCAGCCCCGACGTTGCTCGGGGAGGGCAGGAGGTCACGCAGGGACACGGCTGCACAGGCGGGATCAACCCAGCCCGGGGGATGACCCGTGCAGCCGGGGCAGGAGCCCAGAGCCGCGGCACCGGGGGACCGGCTGGTGAACGGCGGCGGGAGGGCCGGCACCGGAGGCCGAGCGGCTGCCGGGGACCCCGCAGCCCCGGACCCTCCAGCGCTCGCCATGCCCGGGGCAAGCCGGGGACTCCCTCCCGCCTTGGCCCCGCGGAGCTGCAGGGGAGCCCCCGAGGCTGCGCCCGCTCGGTTCCGCAGCGGGGCCGGGCCGGGGGGGCTCCTCTGCCCCCGGAGAGCTAAAAATACCGGAGCGGCGGGACGTCAGCGCGCACCGGGCGGCACCGTCAGATCTGGAGCGCGGGCGGCTGCGGGGGAGGCGATGGCGACCGGCCGCCCCCGCGCCGCCGCTGTCACCGCCGCTGTCACCGCCGCACGCACCCCCGGGTGCGGGGGTGGCACACGTGGGGGAGCGCGCCCGGCCACACGTGCTGTGCCCGCGGCACGGAGCGGAGCCCGCGGCGGCTCCCACCTGTCACCGAGGGGAAGTAGATGCCGACGAGCAGGGTGAAGTAGGACGTCATGTCGCTGAAGACGTAGGGCTGGTCCATGTCCACTGGGGTGTCGGGGGAGCTCACCGAGGGCAGCCCCCGCTTCTCCACGATCACGCCCTTGGTCAGGTATGAGCTCCAGAGGTTCTCTGTGAGGAGGGAGGAGGCCGGGCAGTGCCTCTGGCAGGAGGTGCCCACAAGCCCCCACACCCAGCACAGCATCCCCACCCCGCAGGAATGGAACTGGGGGGTGTGTGGTTCTCCCAGCCCTTCCCCGGCCCCACTGAGCAGCCAGCTCAGCACTCACGGGGCCACAGGCATGCAGGGGGTGAGGATGGCAGCACAGGTGGGCAACCAGAGCAGGTTCATAATGCTGTTGGCAGCGTCCCCACAAGATACTGGAGCAGCTGACATGGGATTGCAGTAGCAAATAATTAAGAGGGTAATATAATTAATGCTGATCAACACAGGTTTAAGGGAAGTGGATCGTGTCAAAGTAACTTGATAATGTTTTTGATGGGATTATGAGTGCGGGGCTGATGTAACAGGCTTAGTGTCCCTCCGTGTGCTGCTTTGGCTGCAGATCATGGGGAGAAACTGGAGCAGTGGAGAGCAGCCAGCACCGGGCAGGGTGGGCAGAGGCAACTGCCCTTGGCATGTCACTGCTGGGGGGGCAGAGAGGAGCAGCCAGCTCTCAGCCCCCAGCACTGAGCCCCCTTCATGGCTGCTCACAGGTGACAGATGGGGCTGGCAGTCCCTATTGGCGTCACCTGTCTCATCCTCCCTGAAACGTTGTGTATCTCCCCACCCCTCACCTAGGGCACAGCAAGCCCCAGTCACCTCTGCCAGGGTCAAACTGTGCCACCCGTCTTAAGATGCTGCTGGGCCGGTCACCTTTGTCACCAGCCACCCCAGAGTGGGGTCCTGGCTCTGTCCCACTGCCCCCAGTGCAGGAGGGTTTGCTGCCCTGAGAGAGACCGGGGCAGTGGGGGTCTGCACCCCCTCCCCAGCAGCACCACTGCCAACAGGAGCAGGTTCCACCCAGCAGCCAGGAACTCCTGATCTGACCCAAAGGACCTCAGAGTGCAACATCACTGGGAGGCTCCCAAACACCCTGTGACTGCACTCCACTAATCACCATCACAGCTGCAGCCCTGAGCACCACGTGCTCAGCTAAGTCTGACCTCCCGTGCCCGTGTCCACGCAGACACCAGGGCAGGATGGCTGGGGCAGCCCTGCAGCCATCAGGAATGACTGATCCTGCTTGTGGCTCTGCTGCTTTCCTGAGTCCCAACAACCACTCCAGCATGGGGGTCTGCAGACACCCTCTGAATGTGGCACAGAGCATCAGCCTCTGCCACCCACTGCTGAGCGTGAGCACCTAGCAGATACACCAGCATCTCCAGAAAAACAGGTCATAAGTGCTGCTCCCAGCAAATTCACACATCTTTCTGTGGTCCTGGCCACTCTCCCAGCAGGGCTGTAGCCACAGTAGCTAAGTGGCCCCAAGGGGTGATCACTTCTCTCAAAACCTCAAATCAATACCAGCCTTTCCAAAGGCCAAGAGGAAGCAGAGGGAGAATTTATTCCTCCCCAGCCCTTTGGGCCTCATTCTGAGCCACCCCACTGGCTGACACAGACTGCATGCAGGTGGCTGCAGTGCCCTGCTCTGTCACCCAGTGCAGGAGTGTCCCACTGCCCAGCACAGCATGAGCACAGCTCCCTGTGCCTCAGGAGCAGAGCAGCCGCCAGCAGGGATCTCCCACATGCTCTCTCACCTGGACCCAGCACTGTTTGCCCCCACAACACCTGGAATGGCTGAGAAGCCATGCTCAGGATGGTCTCCCACAGCACACCTCCACCAGCCCTGTTGTCAGAGCGGCCCAGCAGGCACAGCCACTGCCTCACCACAGCTCCCTTCCTTCTCCATGCTGCCATTCCCATGCCTTCATGCCCATGCCCACGTTCCCATGCCTCTGTTGGCATGTGCTCACCTTGGATGAGGCCGCTGGCAGCACCAGGGATGCCCTCGATCTCAGTGACATTGTTCATGGTGAAGTACTCATCACAGGTCGCATTGAGGAAACGGGAGGTGCAGAAAAGCTCCCAGAGCTTGGAGCCAACTGTCTCATTCCCCTCCACCACCATCTTGGTGCAGAGGTCGAAGCCGTGGCGTGAGAGGGTCCTGTTGCCCAGGAGGCAGATCCTGGGGGCACACGGGCACTCAGCACTCAGCATTTGCATGCCCCAGCCCTGCTGCATCCCTGCAGGGCCCTGTACTCACGGGAAGCTTGGTGGGTCAAAGGCAGATTTGATGACTCCAGCATAGATGGCAAGGATGGAGAGGATGACACAGCCCAGGAAGACCAGGGCAAATTTGTTGACATACTTGACACCCACGAACACCACGGTGGCCATGCAGGTCAGCACACAGGTGCCATACACACGCATGTTGTTGAGCATTGCAGCTGCCTCCCCGCTGGCATCCTCTGCCTTGAAGATGGCCATGGCCGGGAAGATGTAGGCCTGGGAAAGAGTCATGGCATCACCACCTGGCTAACAGCCTGCAGAGGGGCCCCAGGAGAAAGGTCCTTCAGGCCCCCTGCCCTGCCAGGAGCTGAGCCCATGGCACTGCACAAGGCAAGGACCAGGTACCTACCAGCAGGATTTCGATGGTGCCCAGGATGTACATGGCACCGGCAAAGGTGGTGCCCAGGTAGAAGCAGAGCCCCACAGCCCCACCAAACTCGGGTCCCAGCGAGCGTGAGATCATGTAGTAGGAGCCACCCGCTGTCAGAGAGAGCAAAAGTGGGTCCCAGCCAGACCCCAGTGACACCCTCAGCCCTGCCAGGTATCCCAGAGGGCAGACTGGAGCCAGGATAGCCACAGGCCCTGCTCCAGCACTGAGCAAGATGCAGAGCAGCAGGAGTGACCACACGGGCAGAGTCATTCCCCAGCAGCCAGGTGCAATAGCCAGTGGCACAGGTGTTCCCTGGACACCAGACACGAGCTGGAGCCCCAGGGACCTGGACCATACCCTGCTCCATCCTCCCAGAGGAGCCCTCAGAGCCGGGCTGCCAGGATCGATGGTCCCGCTGCGGCAGCAGGATGATAAATAGCTTTAATTACACCCCGCGCTGGGCTGTCAGCGCTGTGCCCAGCCTGGCGCAGCTCACGGCTCCCCAGGGCTCTGCAGGGCTGGCATGTTCTGGGGGAGGCAGCCGGGGCACCCACCGGACACAGCCCACGGTGCCTCCTGCGGGGCAGAGCCCACACACAGCAGCGTCCCGGCGGTGGGAGATCCCATCCCATCCCATCCCATCCCATCCCATCCCATCCCATCTCCCAGCCCTGGCTCTCAGCACGCCCTGCTCCCATCCTCCTGCCGTGTGTCTCCCGGCTCCCCGCGGCCTCGCCAGTCTGGCGGAGGGAGGAGCCGCGGCTGGCGGCTCTCGCTGCCATCTGCACCTCGCGGCTTTGGGGACGGGTGGCGGCTCCAGCTCTGCGCTCCCCCGGGCCCTGGGGATCCCGCGCGGGCTGGTGGCAGAAGGCTGGGGAGCGGCTGGCAGCCCCGGAGGATGCTCTCTGGGAAAAGCCCCGGCAGGCACCCCACCCTGCTGCCCGCACCCCGCCCAGCTGCCCGCACACCGGGCTTGGCTGTACCTGGCACCACACCGTTGGTGGCGATCGCGCTCATGGAAATGGCCGTCAGCATTGTCTGCGAGAAGAAACACAGCGTGTTCAGGAGCAGAGGGACAGGGGAGAGAAGGGAGAGCTGGGGCCACGCTAGGACATGGGGCCTCTTGGGGCCACGCTGAGATGTGCCACGGGGCAGGGATGCCCAAGGAGGATGAATGGATAGATGTGTGTGTGGATGGGCAGGCAGAATGTTGGCTGGCAGCACAGCTGACACAGCTGAGCCCTTGGAGGGGCTTGCAGCACTGGGGTGGCTCAGGACACTGGACAAGGCCAGCCCTCCCAGCCTCTGCCCTGGGGTGACTGTCCTGGCGAGGTGGCTCTCTGCATGGTACCAGAGCAGGGGACCCCCAGCACATCCCCCCACATAGCAGCTATGATCTGGGTCACCGTTTAAGCACCATTCCACTGCTGATTCCTCTGGGAAGCTGAAGACTTCTCCTTGTTCTAAGTGGGGCAGGAGCTAGGGCAGGGGCAGAAGCTGGGGCAGAAGCTGGGGCAGGAGCAGAGCTGGGGCAGGGCATGGTGGGCTGGCAGCCAGTGCACCTCTCCATGGTCCAGCCAGCCACACTGGTGACCCCAGGCCATGGGCAAGGCTAGTGAAGGCTTATATGGCTCCAAAACTCACACAGGAGCAGCAGAGGAAGACCATGCAGAATGACTCCATGATGCCAGCGATCCCCACCACCCAGGTGAGACGCAGGAAGAGGATGACTCCAAAGATGTTCTGAAGGCAGGGCAGGTAGACACCCATGAAGGTGCCCATCCGTGGGGCCTGTTGAGGGAACAGCAGTTACCAGGGCTCAGGGGCCTGGCTGGCAGAGGAGCAAGAGATCCCACTCTTCCCACAAAGCAGCCAGGAACCCAGGGTAAAACCACCCCTGGTTGAGGCCAAGGGGTCTCCTGTTCCCAGGGCAGTCTGTGGCCTGGCACTACACAGGCAAGGGCTGCAGAGGGAGGGAAGGTTACCTCCCCCCTAAGTCCTCACCTGCACTGGCTTCTTCTTGCCTCCATCATTGTTCTCAGCCTCCTCGTGCTCCCGGCTGCCCTGTGGCAGGTTGGTGTAATTGGCCAGTCCACTCAGCAGGGACGAGACCATAGGGCTGGTGTCCATCTCCTCCTGTGGAGAGCAGATCCCGAGTTGTGAGGACAGTCCCCTGGGACCCCAGCCACCCCCAGGAGACCTCACCAGATGGTGCCCCACTGCGTGCCCCTCCAGGAATGGCTTTGGCAGTGCAGCAACCCTGGCCTGGGGCTCTGGCATGTCCCAGTGCCCAGGGTGCAGGCTGGGTGCTGTGGGACAGCTGCTTAGCTCAGCTCCCTCCCCGTGCCCTACCTCGAAGAGGGCCATGTTCTTGCCATCGTACTCCTTGCCCTTCTCCAGGTCCGTGCTGTTAATGAAGGGGCTGCTCTCCTTGGGATTGCCATCGCCTGCAGAGACACCACTGAGTCAGTCAGGCAGCCCCTGCCCCACCCACACCTGCAGAACATCCACCCCACAGGGTCACTGCTGTGAGGGGTCACAGCTGCCTGGGGCCGCCAGCGGAGCTGCCAGGGCTGTGGGCACCATGCTCACACTCAGACCCAGCAGAGGCAGTGCCAGGCCGGCATGCCAGCCCCCAGCATCACCTCCCACAGCACAGCACACACAGGGGCTGCCATCCCCAGGAGGCTCCGCTGCCCCGCCCGGCCGTGCTGACACGCAGAGCCGGCGGAGCGCATCCACGCAGAGAGGCGAGCAGAGTGCATCGGGGGAGCCGCCGGCGGGAGGCACGGCTGCAATAACTCACGGCACGGGCTGCAATAACTCACGGCACCTGCGGGCGAGCGCGCTGGGACTGCCCTCGGCGCTGGGACTGCCCTCGGCGTTGGGACTGCCCTCGGCGCTGGGACTGCGGGGCTGCTCAGCATTGGCGCACAGGGGATGGTCCCGGCACAGTGCCTGGGACTGGGGCCGCTGGCCAGGTGTCTGGTCCTCCTCCCAGACATGCACCACAGGGTGGGAGGTGACATCATTGAGGGCAGATGATGCCCGGGGCAGTGGAGCCACCCACAGCAGTGCCAGGCCTATAGAACTACCAGGACAGGGACCACAGGCACTCACTGCATTAATGACCTAGTGCAGAAGAAACCTGGAGTTGGCTTAATAGCGATGAAAACAGCTGAGCTGCAGAGCAGCAGAAATAAATCAAGCTGGAAATGGAGCAGCAGTAAGGATGGTGCTGCCGGAGCAGCACAGCTCCAAGAGAAGGTCCAGAGCAGAGAGGGACCAGGGCATGGGGGCCAGGAGCCAAAGGACACAGTCCTAGGCGAAGCACCTGAGGAGGCACCTATGGCAGAGGGAAACCTGGGCAGCCAGGCCAGTCCCCAGCCCTCAGTGGGGGGAGAGAGGCTCCCTGCCACACACCCATCCCAGCAGCACAGCCCTGCAGCCAGAGCAGTCACACTGCCATTGGCCACCGCACTGCCGGGCAGGTTGCCCACATGGGCAGGGTCACAGACCAGCTCCAGAGAACTGTCCCCTCCACCATCCTTCAGCATAGAGCTCATGAGCGCCCCAGGGCAGAGGGATGGTGCCCTAGCAGTGTAGTCACCCACTCACGGTGGCAGCCACAAGACAAACCCTGCGACCATTTGGAGCATCCTGGTCCTCTGAAGACCGCCATTCTCCTGCCAGTTGACTCATATTCGGGATCCTGGAAGCCCGTGTGCAGCAGTGATTCACCATCTGCAATTCCCTGGCACACAGGGTGCTCCTGGCTGACCAGGAGGTGAAGCCTCAAATGCTACAGGTGACACGGACCTGCGTGCTGGCCCCCAGCTCCCACCATCCCTGGGCTCCCCCAGCACAGGGCAGCAGGGCAGCAGTGTCCCTAAGGGCACAGCCAAACACTGAGGCACAGTCTGCAGGCTCGTCCTGTGCAGGAGTGGCCATGGCAGTGCCACTGGGACACCCTGGCCCACAGGCTCCTCTCCAGAGTCCCCTTGGACACACACCCAGCCCCTCAGGTTGCCCCATTGCCATGTGCCTGCCCTGTATCTCCCACAATGGGTCTCATCACAAACCTCATTCGCTCCTTACTCTGTGTTTGGTCTAAAGCCCCACTGAACCCTGCTGTCATTAGGTAACAGCAGTGGTGTGGGCTGGCAACCACCCACTCGCCACGGCTCTTGCCCACCCGCACCAGCTCTGGGGACCACACTGATGTGAACCATCCACCATGCTGACAGGACACCCTCCAGGCTGATGCTGTGGCCATCCCCAGTGAGGTGACAGAAGGGTGCAGGAGCAGGGGTGGCTCGAGCTCACCTCCCCCTTGGGGCTGGGTGGCACCGGGGGACACGGGCAGCTTGGCAGGGAGACGTGCTCGAAGCGTGGCAAGGCTCTGGGACCCCTCCGGGAGAACGGAGCCCGCGGGGGCCTCGCCTCACCGCCTGGTACCCAGCCGACGACATCACCGTGCAGGTTTCCATGGCAACGGCGAGCCACGGCCGCCTCGGCTCCCGCTCTTATGTAACGGCGCAGGCAGCCGGACGCTGGCCCCACATGGCACCCGCGCCCCGGCCCACCGGCGCCCGGGGGATGGAGCGGCCGGACCCCCGGCCCCAGCCCACCCCGACCCCCGGGACTGCCCTGCTCGGCTCCACACGACAGGCGCCAGCAGCACCCTGGGGTGCTCCAACCCCTGGCACCACAAACAGCACCCACAGCTCGCAGTCCCTCCACCCCCAGCTCTGCCCAGCGCTGCTCACGCCGGGGCCACGGCCCGTGCTGACACCACCCAGGCTGCCGGGGCTGGCCCGGGGGCAGGAGCCCCTCGCTCGCTGGGTGATGCTGCTGCGAGTAGCAGCACTGGGAGAGGCCCCGGGCTGGTGAGCATGAGGATGCAGCACGGCTCGGGGAGACTCTCAGTCTCCCACGTCGCTGCAGCCCCACAGGCTGGAAGGAGTTAAGCACAGGGCGCAGGGTCCCAGGTGACAAAGCGCTCCCGCTCCTGCTCCTGCTCCTGACGGAGACCATTTTGCCGCAGCGGGGCTGGTGCAGCCTCTCCCCGGTAGCTGCCTCAGACCCGTGGTTTGAAGTCAGGGGCAGCCAGGGCAGGCAGGAGCAATGCCCCGTCCCTCACCTGCCACTGCCACGGCCAGCCCTGCCCGGCTGGCTCCCGCAAATGGGGTGCTGCCTCCCGGCCCTGGGGACACGTGGGACACTGACAGTGCCAGCAACGCCCACAGGGCTGCCCTGCCCCGCTCCGCCAGAGCAGCCAGGACAGAGCAGCGCAGGGCCGGAGCGCTGGACCGGGCTAGCAGCCCCAAGGCCAGCAGCCGAGCCGGGAGAGACAGTGTGAGCAGAGCAGAGGCGAGCCGAGCCGTGCCAGGCTTCGATCCCGGCGCTCAGCCGCCCCCCTCCCCAGGGATCACTCAACACGAATCGGCCTTTTAATTTGCTGCGGCGGCTGGAAGGGCTGGCAGCGGGACCGCTGGCAGGAACCCGCAGCCCCGCCGTGGGCACCGCGCAGCCCCGCTCTCAGCAGGGCTTCCACCAACCTGTCTGCCTGGGGCAGCCCGGAGCAAACGCAGCAGCGCCAAAGGACCGTCACAGCACCCTCGGAGCCCCCCAAGGCAGGGCTCAGGCAGCAGCACCAACCACAATTTGATCTTCTAATGGCTTTTTACTTAGCCCTAAATTGGGTTGGGAAGCGTCATGTCCCTTATCCCAAATCCTCCCTAATCGCTTTACACGGCGCAGGGCACCGAGCACTGGCTGGGGTAGCCCCAGCAGCCACCCCCCACCGGCTAATTAACCACAGCTGCTGCCAACGCTGCCACCCGACCACGGCCGGCCCGTGCCCTCCGCAGCATCCAGAGCACAGCGAGCCCCAGCCAGGGACATCGGGCACTGGGGCTGCGGCACTGCCGGGCGGTGCAGTGGCTGAGGGGGGCCGTGGCAGGAACAGCCCCGACCTCAGAGCCCTCCGTGCCTCCGTCTGCGCTCCTGCACGGGGCTGCTGACGGCTCCGGAATTCCCCTGCGCCACCCCCGCCCCGATCCCGCAGCCCCAGGGGCAGCAGCAGCAGCGCGATGGCTGCTCATGGCACTAGGGATGCCCTGGGGCTCCCCTGGAGGTACACAGGACACCTTGACTTCTGCCACAGGACACCTGGGCTCCCGGGGCTCTGCCTGCAGCAAGGGGCACCCCAGGGTGACCCCAGCAGGCCAGCGAGCACATGGGCGAGCACGTGGCCCTGGCTGATGTCCCCAGCTGCTGCCGTTTTGCAGGAGCTGCTGGCCAGGGAGGCCACGCTGCTGTTCTGTCACCTCCGGCTATCAAGGGGACTTGGCTGTACACACACTGCCTGGCCCTGGGCTGCTGGCCTGGGGTGCCTAACGCAGGTGGGGATGGCCAAGGTATTCTTATGGCAGTGGCATCTCTGCGCCCACCCAGCTTCCTTCTACCCTGCACAGGAGTGTCTGACAGCTTCTCTGGGGAGGGCGACCCTTGCAAAGGATCCCACACAGCCCTTGCAGCCCCCCTGAGGCAGAGACCACTGCTGATCAGAGCAGTGCTGGCTCGTGCTGGCAGCGTCACAGCAGAGCCACTCCAGCTGCAGCGTGTCAGGGGAGCAGGGCTGGGGGTCGGGGTGGGATGGTGGAGTGGGATGCTCCCCCCATGCCAGGGCTGCGTTTTCTCCCTCCAGCCAGCAAGCACACCCAGTGGCCTTTTGGGCTGGATTCCTTCACAGCCTGACCCAAATTGGACCAACTGCTACTTCAGACCTATCCTCTTCCTTCCTAAACCCAGGATTATCCTCCCTTTGATCAGCCGGCCCTGCAGCGCAGGATTTCCAGCACAGGCGTTTTGGCTGGCTGCATTTAAACAGCTTCCCAGATTCTCCGACAGTCCAAGCCCTGCCTTGGAAATGGCCGTGGACACAAGTTCCAGCAAAGCTCCTGGTGCTGGATCTGGGCTCCCCAGGCATCCCAGTGGCACCGGGCTGGGTGTCAGCATGGCACTCTGCAGTGGGGCTGCGGCTGACATCCCAACACCCCAACCAGAGCAGTGCAAGGTGCCAGCCCGGACACTGCAGGCAGCAGCCCTGCCTGCTCCCCGCTCCCACCACCTCCCCAGAGGGTCCAGCCCTTGCTGGGTTGCTGGGCTGGAGCACTTCCAGCCACTGTCATGCAGCTCACGCATGCTGTCCAGAGCATGACTCGAGTTGGGACACTGCTGACCTTTCTGACAAATAAGGCCTAAGTGGCACCCAGGGCTTCAGTGCTCGTGCTCGGCTTGGCAAGTTGCTGGACAGCCAGCACTGGAGCAGCCAGGACATGTGAAGGGGGCCCACTGGCAATCAACAGCTTTGCTATCCAACGGGTTTTCCATGGTCCCTGCAGACAGACCTCACGATGGGAGTTCAGCTGACCCTTGGCATGGGGGGACAACCCCCCACAACACTGCAACAACCCTTGTCACAGGTGTGGGGAGCTCTGCTGAGCCCCTTCCTACAGACAATCCCTGCTCCCCCAGGTGCCCCAGGCCCCCGACTCCTCCAGCCCTTCATCCGCTGTCCCACAGGGCAGCATCTCAGCAGGCTCAGCTCCAGGGACAGTCTGCCTGGTCCATCTGTAGTGGCACCGTGTCCAGCCCTCCTGCCAGACCCCAGCATGGCTGCACCGCCTGCTGCCACGCCGCTGGCACTGCCGCGATGGAAATCAGCGAGTGGGAGAGATCCTGGTGCTGCAGAGGGCAAGGGGAGGGCAAGTGCCCAGCGAAGGGCACGGCTGGGGGCCAGTGCGACAACCCCAGCCCGGCAAGGTGCCCCCAAAAGCCTCCTGCCAGCCCTGACCTTGAGCGGAGCCACAAATAAACAAGCAAATAAACAGACTGGGGTCGGCAGAGCAGAGGAATCCACAGAACCTGTCTGTGGCTGTGCCCAGAGCCCCACTGTGGGCAGCCGGGACCCCCACAACCACTGCCACAGCCAGCCATGTGCTGCCGGCTGGGGCTTTGGCAGACCCCACCAGGGGACCTGGAGAGGAGACTTGGAGGTGTCTGGGAGGCTCAGAGGAGCAGTGCAAGTCCTCCTACGCCCACACTGCATCCCCCTGGCTGCAGCCCACCCCTGCGCCCGGCAGGAACACCCACAAGAACGGGGCCTGTGCCGCCTGGTGCTGGACGTGGCCCCGTGAGGAACGGGGACCCTCACACAGCTCGGTAGTGCCGGGAGGGGCTGAGGCCAAAGCGGCAGCAGTGACGGGGCTGCTGCGGGGCCGAGCGGCCCCTCGCCGGCGGAGGACAGCGGCCCTGCGCCAGGGCTGCAGCGGGACGGGGCACAGCGCGGCGCGCCACGGACTGCACCGGACCGGCTCGGCACGACAGGGCTCACTTTGGCTCAGCTGGGCTCGCTTCGGCTCGGCTGGGCTCGGCCCCGGGACGAACGGCTCCTGTGGCCGCGGAGCCGGGCCCGGGCGGCCACTTCAGCACCGCGGACAGCGGCAGCGGTCCCGGGGTGGGGGAGCGGGGGGGCAGGGAGTGGGGGGCGGGAGCGGAGAAGGGAGCGGGGGGCGGCTGCCCGGGATGGGGAGGCGGCTGCCGGAGATGGGGGGCGGCAGAGGAGAGGAATGGGGGGGAGGGCAGCGGGGGTGAGAGAGGCGATATGGAGAGATGGGGGGGCGGCAGCCGGAGGTGGGGGGCGGCAGCAGGGAGGGCTGGGGGGGCTGCAGCGGAGATGCGGGAGGCAGGGGTGGGGGCCGGCAGTTAGGTGAGGGGACCCTTGCGGGGATCCCGGGCGGGCGGGAGCGGGACCGGTGCGGCGACTGGCGGGGTCTGTCCGGGAAGCGGCGGGGCCAGCCCCGCAGGGTCGCTCGGAGCGCAGCAAGCAGCCCCCGCCCGGGAGGAGGCTCCTCGGTGAGCCCCGCACCGCTCGGCCGCACCGCCGCTTCCCGGGGCTGCCGCAGCGGCGAGAGCGCGGCCGGGGCTGCGCGGAGGCGCCGGGAGCGGGAGCATCCCCGCACCGCCCGCCGCAGCCCCGCGGGGCCGCCGGCCGAGAGCCGCCGTCGCGGCCGGTGTCGGTGCCGGTGCCTCCCGTTCGCCCCGCGGCACGGCACCCTCAGCCCCCGCTGCCCCCGGCTCCGCGCCGCTCCTGCCCCGCGCCGGCGCCGGCCCCCGGCCCGGCGGGGGCGGCCGCCCCGGGCCGTGCCGCTGTCCCGCTCGTCGGTGCCGATGCCGGTGCCTCACCTTGGCTGGCGCCGCCGTCGCCGTCCTCGCAGTCGGTCAGGTTGTTCAGCATGGCGCCGGTGCCGCGGCCGCTCGCTGCCGCCGGAGCTGGAGCTCTCGCTCCGCAGCAGCCGCGTCCCCGCGCCGCCCCCCGCGCCGGTGGGAGGGGGCTGCAGTGCGGAGGCGCCCGGGCTCACGGCTCACGGCTGCTGCCGGCGGAGCCCAGCCCGGCCGCCCGCTTCATCACGTATGCGGGAGGCATTGCCCCCGCCGCGGCGGGGAGGGGGGGGCGCGGCGGCGCGGGGGGGCACAAAGACGAGCGAGCGGAGCGGGGCCGCCTCCCGGCTGCGCCAGGCGTGGGGGGGGAACTAGGGCAGCGCTGCGGGCCCGGCTGGTGCGGGCGGGACGGGACGGGACGGCCCCGCAACTGCACCGACCCCGCACCCGCCCCGGCCCCGAACCCCGCCTCCAGCCCCCGCACTCCGCACCGGCCCTCGCAGCGGCCCCGCATCCGCCGCCGGCTCCCGCACCCCACACCAGCTCCCGCACCGGACCCCGGCGCAGCCTCGGGACCTGGAACACACTCGGGATGCACAGAGGGGCAGAGCCTCTGCCCGCGGGACCCACACATCAGAGGCGGCTGAGGCCCGGGATCACGGCAGCCCCTGCCCCGCGACGGGCGGCTACCGGGTGGGGGCGGCTCCCGGTTGGGCAGCACCACGTCATGCAGGGGACCCCTCTGCGGGCATCAGGGCCTTGGCCGTGGATGGAGACCCGTGCCCCAGTAGCAGGACGACCCAGGGCACCCGAGGAAGGGGGGGGACGTCCAGACCACCCCATGGTGGGGCTGGCAGGACAACAGAGGTGATTGACCCTGCTGTGCCCAGCTGACCTGAAGCGCAGGGAAAGCTGCCTGCAGAGGGGAACAGGCTTGATGTCACCTCCCCTGGTGACCAGGGGGCTGAGATCGCACCCATAGCAACCTCCTCAGACTTGGAGAAGGGTTGCAATGGGGCCAGAATCCTCAGGCCCTGTGCCATCTGTACCATCTACCGAGGCCCCAGCTCTTGCAGCTGTCACCCGCAGGGCCAGGGGCACAGGCCACTCTCAAGCTGGGGTTGTAGAGGGACCCTGCAAGGCTGCCTGAAGCCCCCTGTTCTCTCGTGCACTTAATCGGGAGGATCCCCCAACCGGAGCTGGCTGCAGCTCCCAGCATCTCCTCCAGCACAGGCTGAGATCATGACAGCCCGCTGGCCTCCGTTACTTCTTGACGGCTGTAATTAATTGTTTACTTTCTCCTGGTGCGGAGCCAGCTGCTCTGCAGCGCGGGTGCTCCCCGGCCTGACCTCGCGGCCAGGAGAGAGGCTCAGACCCCTCACCCCAGCCCGGCAGGCAGCACTGATCCCTGCTGCCAGGACCCAGCACCTGGCATCCCCAGGGAGCTGCAGCAGCACAGCCCCAGCTCCATGGCAAGTGGCACAGGAGGGCTGCAGGGAGGATGGGCAGTTCAGGGTGGGCAACTCAGGGTGGGCACTCCCCGCCCAGGGCTCTGTGTGACAGTCACCACATGGGGCTGACCCTGTCCAGCTGCAGTAGCACCAACCCCTCACACCTGCACCCCTCAGCACTGAGCAGTAGCCAGCGCTGGAGCAAGGGCTGGCCCACTCCCAAGGGCTGGGACTGGAAGGAAGGGGCTGCAGACAGGATGTAGTGGACAAAACCACCATCCCATGCTGGCCTGGGGGGGTCAGAGGGCACCCCCAACACCCCAGAGGGCTCTGGCTGGCCAGAAGGGCAGCAGGCCAGAGTCCAGCCAGCCATGGTGAGTGCCAAGCCCCACAGGGTGATTTTTTGCAGGAGGACACAGCGCGTGGGCTCGGCACAAGAGGGATTTTCCTACTAAAACAGATGCGGGGGAGGGAGCACGTGAAAGACCACTAATCCCCTAATCCCTGGATTATGGCTCCATTTCAGGGGCTGGGATTTGACGACAGCACAGGGGGCTACGCTATCAAGACTGCATTGGCTTATCCTGTGTGCAGGGTCCCACCAGCATGTGGGGGCAACTGAGAGTGTCTCTGAGGCAGAGGAGACTGAGGGGGCTTGATCCCCCAGCAGAGCACTGGCATTAACCCTGGCCAAAACGCCCCTGACTGGGCTATGTGGTGTAATGTGTCGTAAAGAGAGAGGTCTGGCACGGTTTGGGCATCATCCATGCCCTTGCATTGCTTGCAGTTGTGCTGCAGGCAGCATGAGGGCATGGGGAAAGAGGAAGACTGACACTTTTCCCTGGCCATGGAGTGGGGGATCAGCTGCAAGTGGCCCCTGAGTCGGAGTAGCAGGCAGGATGCTGGCACCAGGCCAGGCAGAGCATCAGTGCCCCACTTAACTGCAAGAGGCTGCCCAGGAATGACGATGGAGAGTGGCCAAGCCAAGAATCATCCCTGCAAAGGGTCCTGTACCCCTGCAGAGACTCCTGAGAATGTCCCAGACCCCTCTGCACAGAGCCTGGGTAGGGGGAACTGTTCTCAGAGACATTCCCAGGGCAGGAATCCTGGCTGCTGGCCCTTGCCCGTCCTATTACCAGCAGCGGTCAAACCTCCCAGGAGCGAGACACGTGCTGGAGTCACTGGGAAACCTCCTGAGGGCAGGGAGCGGGCAGCCTGGCAGTGTGCCACACGGGCAGGGAGGGCGGCTGTGCTCTGGAGATGCTGGTCAGCACATTGCACTGCCTGCTGTGATCCCTGGGCACTGTCAACAGCCTGCCCGTCCACATCCCACCAGGATGGGACACCCCACACCAAGGGCTTGAGGCACGAGGACAAGCAGCTCCCAGGGAAAAGAAGAGCTGGGGCAGGAGAGACCCCAAGACGATGGAGGTGCAGCAGGGCAGAAGGGCAGTGATGCCAGCCAAATATTGTAGCAGCGGGTTGGCATCACAATGTGCCCTCACCACGCTGTCCTGACAGCCCCAGGAGCCCAGGGACAACACATCCTGCAGCACCTTGGCAGGATGGAGTGCTCCTGTTCATCTCCATCCAGACAGGTCAGGGCCCTGCCACCAGCACGGGGCAAAAGCAGAGCCCAGAGCTGGCACCAGCTGGGATTTGACAGCAGCTGCAGCAGCAGGACAGGACAGGGAGGAGGGTGCAGTGTCCCATGGGGCTGGGTGGGGAGCCACGGGAGGCACTGCAGCTGCCTGAGGCTGAGAGCAGAAGGGCAGCAGTGGGGCAGGGCTGGCAGAGGCCATGGGGCAGGGCTGAGAGCTTCTGCGTCACACGAGCCCAGCGCAGCGTGCAGCTGGCGCAGCGTCCCCAGCTGCCTTTGCCCAGATGTCTTGCCAGCAGCAGGGCCACGGCAGTGGGCGGCCGGGCAGCCTGGCACAGGGATCAGCAGCAGCAGCAGCCTCCTCCCACCAGGGCCCGCAGCTGAGGAGCCCCCAGGCAGCCCTGTGCCAGTTGCAGTACCCTGGGGATTGCAGGCAGCCACTGCTGAGCCAGGGCCAGAGGGCCCAGTGATGGCCGAGGAGCAGCTGCATGGCCACTTGCCAGCCACTGCCAGAAGGGTTTGGGTGCAGGATCAGCTGATGAGGCACTGAAGTGTCCTGTGCCCCACACGGCACCCCTCACTCAGCCCCACAGCCTGTGCAAGGACCTCCACTCTTGACACCCCACTGAATCACCTGTGGTGTGTTCAGTGGCATGGAAACTCCTTGGGAAGGCTACTGATGGGGCTTTGGCTGCTCCAGCCCCCTGGCAGCATCCCATCCCCCTGTATCATCAGCCTTTACCTGCTGCACACCCTCGGCTCATCTAATGATTCCCCAAGGGCACCCAGTCTGCCACAAACCTGACCTGAGTGTCTGCGAGGGGGCTGGAGGAGATGGGAGAGCTGGGGGAGCCTCCTTAGTGGCCTCTGTCGCTCATTTGTACCCCTCTGTGCACGGTGCCCCAAGTGCCCCTGTCCCCCCCCTTGTGTCCTGGCCCCTCGGCAGGGCCCCTGCAGGGGTGCAGCCAGGGCTGCTGGGGTCCCTGCTCTCCCTCAGGGCCTCACCTCCCACCTGGGGCCAGCCTCACACAGCTGCCCCACAGAGCTTTGTCCATGGCTCATGGCCCGCAGCCCTGTGACCCCAGAGCCCCAGGGGGGCCGAGAGAGCTGCTGAACCCCCTCAGCACCGAGAGCCACGGCAAGGGTGACACCGGGACTGGTTTCCATGGCAACGAGAGGCTCCTTAACTGCTTGGTTGCCATGGCTACTGCCGCCGAGCCCGACCGCTCGGGACACGGAGGGGCTGTGCGGTGGGGATGCTCCGGTGCCCTCTCGGGCCGGGGCGGCTGCCCCACAGGCAGCGCACCGGGCACCGGGGCTGCCGCCCCCCGTGCAGCCCGCGGGGGAGCCCCGGCCCCACGGTGGGTCCCGGGTGGAGCACATCGATCCCCGGTGCCGCGGGGTCCGGGCCGCGCTGCGCTCCTGGCGGGACCGGGTCCCCGCGGGACGGCGGCACCGGCGAGTCCCGGGGGCGGGGCGGGGCCCCGGGGGCGGGGCCGGGAGGGGCACGCCTCCACCGGAGCCGTCCCGTCCCGTTATCGCCCCCTGGCGGCGCCGCGCAGCCCGGTCCGCCCCCGCCGCCGCCCGCACGGACCCGCACGGACCCCGACAAGACCCCGCGCAGCCCCGTCCGCCCCCGCCGCCGCCCGCACGGATCCCATTTCCCGGGCCAAGCCCTGGATCGGGCCGTGCTCCTGCAGGCACCTGCCCCCGGCCCCGAGGCCCCGCCGCGGCGCCCTGTCCGTACCCTGCCCCGCCCGGCACCGGGCGGTCCCGTTCCGCTGCCTCCCCTGCCCCGGAGGCTGAGATCCCTCCTCAGCACCACCCGCCCGGGGCCGCTCCCGGGCAGGGCCTTCCCAAAGGGCGGCCTCGGGAGCCACAAGGCGCCCTGAGCACGGCGCCAGCTCACGGACCAGCAGGGGCCTCCAGCTGGCCGGGGGTCCCCGCACCGCCCCGGCACTGGCAGCACCGCCGGCTGCAGCCTTCGCTCCCGCACCGCCCCGAGGTCTCCGGGATCTCCGTCACTCTGTCCCCCATGCGTGACACTGACATGGGGTCAGGTAACACCGAGCGTTTGCCCAGGGCCGAGTCCCTCCCGGACCACTGCTGTCCAGAGCTCCTGCCTGCCATCTGCAGCTCCTGCCAGTCCTGCAACCCCACGCACCCCCTCCCATCCATCCCCCCAAGAGGCAGCATCCATGGTCCCAGCACTGTGGAGAAATGTGGGATGTGAGGAATCCCTGAACGCTGCCAAGCCCTAAGTAGCCACCCTGCCACGGCCCTGACCACCCCACAAAACAGGACACCTTCAGCAGGACCAGCCACTGGCTGTCCTCTGGGAGGGCACAAGGTCAAAGCTCAGCCAGAAGGATGTGTCCCTTGGTCCCACCACGGCCACTCAGCATGACCACCCCAGCTCCCTGCAGCCCCGCACCAGCAGACTGGCTGCCAAACTGAGGAGCTGTTCCTGGAGGGCCCCAGAATTCAGCCCTGGCTCATCATGGTCCGCTCCGCCCCAACACAGCCCACAGGCCAGGCCCAGCTGGCCCGGCTGCCATAAAGTGACAAGTGGCCCTGCATCCCCTGGCCAGCGGACGCAGCCCTACATCACCCACGACAGTGTGATCCTACACAGGGCCCCAAAGGCCAGAGCTCCCTGACAGAGGCACAGCCCAGCCCGGGGGCCGTGGTGTCCGTCCGGCTGCTCGCGCCTCCCACCCGCGCCCTTCGCCGAGGGTGCAAGGTCACAGCTCCGGCAGCACAGCTCCGGTGCTGCTGTCGGCCGGTTTTCTGGGATCGATACGGCTCCGGTGACAGCAAAGCCCCACCGCCACGTCCCCTGGGCGCCACGAGGCGATGGCTGCCGGCTCCAGTGCCTGTGCCCATGGCAGCCCGGCGGGCACTGCTGCATCTGAGGGCTGGCCACAGCTTGCCCTCTCCCGGCTGGGCAGCAGGCACCCTCCACCACGACTCTCTGGGGAGCAATATGTGACCCCGCACCCACAGCCGACCCACAGCCGTAATCCCGCTCCATCCCGCTGCCGGTCCGGCACCAGCAGGGCCTCGCTCCAACAGCCCCCGCTATGGGGACGAAACAGGGGAGCTCCCTGAGGAGCGGAGGTGGCCGCGGGGAAGAGTCTGAGACGAGGGGTTCTGCCCGGGAGGGCGGCTGAGCCCCCCTCCCTGCTCTGCACCCCCCATCTCCCGGATCCCGCAGCTCCGAGCCATCCCTACTCCGGGGGTCTGCACTGCCTCCGAGGGGCCAGACCGACCGCAGCTCCGCACCCCCCATGGTGTCCCGACGGCCCGGCCCTCCCCGCGGACCCTCCTCGCGGAGCCTCCCCGCGGAGCCTGTCCTGCCCCGCGGATCCTCGTCGCGGACCGTGTCCCGCCTCCGGAGCCTCCCCGGGTCCCCCTTGCCCCCGGCGCTCACCCCCGCCGCCGGTGACGGTGAACCGCCCGCTCATGGCCCCGTCGTCGCCACAAGTGGCTCCGGCCCCGGCGGTGGCTGAGCGCGGCCCCGCCGGGCGCTGACCGGGGTCCTAGTGCCCGCGGCACCGCCCGCCGCGCCGCCCCCGCGGCCGCAGGGCTGGCTCCAGTCCGAGCGGATCGGCTCGGCCCCGCTCCGCTCGGCTCGGCTCGGCCCCGTCCGGCCCGGCTCGACTCGACTCGACGGGACCGGACCGCTCCGCCACGCCCGGTCGGTCCCACGGCCGCCGCCGAACTGGGGGTGCTGGGACCGTGCCCCAACGGGACGGGAGGGGGCCGTACTCTGCCCCCGCCCTGTCCGGAGCCACGGCCGCTAATTACAGCTAATTACAGCCCCGGAGTTGCGGCTGCCCCACCCTGCCCGGACCCGGGCACCCTCGGACACGATCCCGGCCCTGCCGCCGCGCTCTGCGGCCACGCAGGGACAAACCGGGGCCGGGGGAATCTACGGGGCCAGCCCGCGGCGGGGTCTCAGCTGCACTGGGGACTTCGGTCACATGCTGAGTGCCGGCCACACGCGGCGACAACCGCCCGCTCCTCATCTCGGTGCAAAGGTGGAGCGCAGGGGAGGGCAGTGGGTGGAGGATTATGCGGATCCAGGGCTTGGGAGGTCCGGCCAGTCGGGGCGAGAGTGCCGCCCCTGGCGTAGCGCTGGTGGTGGACAATGTTGGGACCGAGGGACATCACTCTCCATTGGATCCAGTGTCCCTGCAGGATCCAGAGTCCTTAGCTAAGGGGGATTTGGTGACGGTCCCCCCCACAGAGCCCCCATGCCCACTGGTGCTGGCACCCCCGGGGCTGGGGGAGGATGATGCTCCCAGCACATGGGAGTTCTCCAAATCACAGTCCCGACAGCTGATAGAGCACTCGAGGCTGTGTCCAAAGAATTGTCTTTATTACAAATGGACAGGCAATTGGCAGAGGGGGTGGTTGGCAGAGTGGGCAGCAGGCAGAAGTAGGCAAAACCCTGTCCCTCACCCTGATGTGACCTCAGGCGCCAGCTCCCAGTGGGGCTCAGCCTGACCTGGCATCGCTGGCTCAGGAAAAAGACAAATTTGTCTCGAATCCATGTGCGGTTTGCACCAGACAAACGCCTCTGCAGTTGAGCTGGCACTGGCAGGAGTGGCACAATGCCAGCTGTGGCAAGAGTCCTTCTCCCCAGCTGGGGCTCTCCAGGCTGGGCAGCTCCCAGGAGGTGAGGACCCCCTGCCCCTTTCTTCCAGGAAGATGGTGATCTCATCTGGGGCTACCCACAGCCACAAGGCTCCCAGGGGTCAGCCCATGAGACAGGAGCCCGCAGGTTGGGAGCAGTGGGCAGGGAGCAGCACTGGCAGAGCTGGTGGCTGGTCAGGCCTTCAGTTCTGGGGACACTGCAGGATGTCATACTTGACGTAGCCCACCCTGTCCACCTGGTAGCGCGGTGTCATCCTCCAGTAGAAGCTGCCCCGGCAGAAGTGGTACTTGCCTTGGCAAGGAGGGGGATGGAGGGAATGGAGGGTCAGCAGGAGTTTGGCCATACAAAGATCCATCCTGGTGGCTGCCCAAGCAGCACAAGCACACCTTGCACCTTGCTGGCACCCTGCCAGCTCCAGCACAAGAACCCACCAGGCTGATGGCATGCCCTGTCCCAGAACCATTCCCCACACACCCGAGCATCCCAAGCAGGAACCAGAGCAATGCCATGAGAGGCTCAGGCAGCCCAGGCCTGAACACACAGCACCCACCTGCCAGGTCCCACTCACCTTGGTAGAGGAACACATTGCGTGCATCCAGGGGGACGCCGGTGAAGACATCGTCGGTGGCACGGGGGTAGCCCTTGTCCACCCTCTGAACCTTCACATCCAGCCTGTGGGAGAGCAGAGCCGCGCTCAGGGCTGCTGGGAACCCCCCCTACCAGCCCCTGGCCAGGGCTCAGGCAGGCGCTGCTGCTCTCCAGCCCTGCTGCTCTCCAGCCCCGCTCACCTCCAGTAGCTCTCCCCGCTGAAGAGCAGCACTTTGCCGCGGCCCCGCTGCAGGGCCCCCGAGAGGCGGCCGGCTTCCTTCCCTATACCCAACTTCTCGATCCCCCGGGGGCCCAGCGCCCTCTTCCCAGAAAACACCCAGAACTGCCGACCTGCAGTGGGAGATAGTGGCGATAGTGGGGGTGTCAGACAGCCCTGAGAGCTCCCAGCCTTCTCCAGGCTCCTCCCACTGCCCCTGGGGCTGGGCGAGGGCAGTGGGGGCAGAGCTCACCAGCAAAGAAGAAGACCCTCTTGGTGAGCAAATCCTGGAAAACAGCATCGATGGTATCTGGGAGGCCAGGCCAGGTATCAGCAACAGAGAAGGCACCCTGGATGCCCGATTTCCAGAAGGACGAGTAGGTCCAGTATTTCCTGGTGGGGAAGATGAGCTGTCCTGATCACCTCAGTCTGCCACAGCCCATGTCCCCCATATCCCTGTGTTCCCCCACATCCCACCTCACCAGGGCAGGAGGTGCCAGATGCTGCCACTCACCCATCCTTGAAGAAGTACAGCTCCCCATTGATCTCTGTGATAGCATCAAAGTTCCTCTCCATGCAGGCATCCCGGCTGGGGTCCACAGGAATGGGTCCAACTGTGGGCTCTGGTGTTGTCTCCTCCTCTTCCTCAGTGGTGGAGGTGCTGCCAGCCTCTGTGGGCATGGGCTGGATCTCCTCTGTGGGCATGGGCTGGGGCTCCTCCGTGGGCAGGGGCTGGGGCTCCTCAGTGGGAGCAGGTGCAGGTGGAGTGGGCTTAGGGCCAGAGCCACGACCTGAGTGAATACAGGGGAGGGCATGAGGCTGGGATCAGCTTGGTGCTGCAGGACACCCAATGCACCCAGCTGCAGTGCAGCTGCTCACCATAGAGGTACTGGATGCCCTGGACATCATCAGGGTGCAGCTGGAAGTCCTGGATGTAACTGTACATGGGGTACATCAGGGCCTCACGCACACTGGAGTGGTCCAGACCCAGTGAGTGTCCAAACTCATGGGCAGCCACCAGGAAGATACTGTAACCTGGGAGAAAGCACTGGCCTAAGTGCCTGGTGGGCCACAACAGGGCAGGACACACCATCCAGAGACTGTGGTCCCCACAAGGAGTGTGACAATATGGCATGGGTCTGGGAGGCACAAAGGGAAGCACAGGCAGTACCTCTGTCAGGGCAGAAGCCCCACTTCTTGTCGGTGTCATAGTTGCTGGTGGTGGCACACCAGAGCTTGCCATCCTGCCGGCCCTGGCTGGTGCAGGCACTGTAGGACTGTCCCAGGAAGGTGAAGGGGAAGACACATGGGTCCCCCTGGGAGTTGCCGCCGATCACAGCCGTGTCTGCAGCAAAGTGTCAGTGAGGCTGTCCCTGGCCTCTGGCTGCAGTGGCCAGAAGCCGGGACAACGCTGAGATCCCTCATGTGCCCCCTCCCCTGCGTGCCCCCCTCCCTGCTGGCACCTCGGTTGGGGCAGAAGCCGTATTTCTTGTCCTGGTCGAAGCTGGAGGTGGTGGCGCACCAGCGGTAGCCGTCGGAGCGCCCGTCTGTGGTACAGGCATCGTAGGAGGTGCCCTCGAAGATGAAGGGGAAGACGCAGGGGGCTCCATCGCTGTTGCCACCATTGGTGTAGAGGACTGTGGAGTGAGGGAGAGTGAGGAGGGCCCCAGGCACCGCGGGGCTGGCCGGGGGTTATGGTCACCACTACTCACGCTCGCTGGGGCAGAAGCCGTATTTCTTATCCCGGTCATAGTTGGGGGTGGTGGCACACCAGGGCAGCCCATCCTTGCGCCCCTCCGTGGTGCACCGGGAGTAGGAGCGGCCCTCGAAGATGAAGGGGAAGTGGCATTCGGCTCCATTGGCATTCCCGTGGCGGGTCTTCACCACTGCTCAGAGAGGGGCGGCTCAATGCTAGGGCTGGGGTTGGCACCAGCAGACCCCCCAGCCCACCGCACCTTGTCCTTACCTAAGCCAGTTCCCAGTGTCCAGAACTCATCGTCGTCAAAGTGGGCATCGCCCTGGATGCCCTGGCCTGGGGGAAAGGCGTGGGCCAGGAGCCCATCCTTGCCGTCGAAGGGGTACCCATCCCCATGCTCTGCAGGGAAAAGCACCCTCAGCTGGACCTGCCAGAGGAGCCCTCACATCCCCAGCACGCACACAGACATCCAAGCCCTGCGCACCTCCTGCACGTGTGGGGGCAGGGGGCCTCTGGGCACAGCCCAAGGAGACATGGGGTAAGGATCTCACAGGCAGCGTGCGTCACCAGGCCCCTCCTCACTCCCTGCCTGCCCAAAGGACATCACCTTGGCTGCCAAACATGATCATGATGTCTGCCTCGCCACTGTATATCTGGGTGAAGGTGAGAGGGGTCACATCGCTCCACACTTGGAACGCCCGTTTGAAGGCATCGTCGATCACGGCACGGTCCAGGTCAGGGGAGTAGTTCATCACCCTGCCAGGGAGGCAGAGGGTCAGTGCTGCCAGCTCCCCTCCTCATGCAGGGAGGCAGAGGATCAGTGCTGCCAACTCCCCTCCTCATGCAGGGAGGCAGAGGATCAGTGCTGCCAACTCCCCTCCTCATGCAGGAGTGACCCTGTTCTGGGAAGGAGCAGACCCTCCAGAGGTGATAGCAGTCACCAGCCTTGACCTCACCCAGGGCTCAGGTGCCCCTTCTGGGCATCGGGGAGCAGATGCTGCTGCCATCCCAGCTTGGCCCTGGCAGCACTGGGACCCAGCTGTACAGGCAGCAGCAAGCCGGGAGAAGGGCTGAGCAGAGGCTGTCAGCCTCCTGGTCCCTCAGGCTTTCCATTCTCCTGGGACCATCACCGTGGGGACACAAGGGTTCATCTCCAGAGCAGACTCACCGGTAAGTCAGGTCCATGTGGTCCCACTTGAGGTCCCCCTCAAAGGTAAGGAAGGTTCCTATGTCAGGGACGCCGCAACGGGGGGCTCGCATGGCCTCCAGTGTGGCAGCATCCAGCTCTCCCGTCTCCTCCAGGCCCAGCTGCTTCTGCATCTTGAGCAGTGCCTTGCCCAGGGACACGTGCCTGCCACCAATCTTAGCCTCTGCCTCCGTGGTGTAGCCGAACCTCTGCAGGTAGCGCTGTGGAGGGAAGGCAGCCAGAGAGGTGAGCGAGGCAGGAGGGGGCTCCAGCAGCCCCGGGCTCCCATCCCAGCCTGGGTGCCTCCCTGAGTGCAAGGAGAACGGCAGCTCTCAAGCTGTGCCTGCAGCCCTCACTGTCAGCCTGGGTGCCCCCTTGGGGACCTGGGTGCCAGGAGGGCACCACGGGGCCGTGCTCCCCTCACCTCTGCCAGCTGTAGATCCGGCAGGGTGCTGATCAGGTCCCCCGGGAAGGTGACAACCGCCTGCGGCTTGCCCTGTAGAGGGGCTGCATAGCAGGAGACGGCCAGCAGCCCGGCAACAAGCGGGGCCAGGAGCAGTGCCATGGCTCGGCGGTGACAGGAGGGATGTGGCAGTGCTGGTCCCCGCTGTCTGCTCTGGGTGCCGCCGGGCTACCCGCTCCTATTTATGGGGTGGGAGGGCAGTGAGTCACCCTCAGACCCCTCAGCGCCGACTCACGCTCCCTTCTCCCTTCCCACGGTGACGAAACGCACACTCCATCTCTGCCTTAACTGTTTCATCACCTTGTTTACTAAACACGCTGCGTTCCGAGGACAGGAAGGAGACAGCGGCTGGACAGCCGCACCGGGCCACAGCACAGCACTGAACGGCCACCCTGGGGCTGCCCTGCACAAGCACTGCCCTGCTCCCTGCTGGCCCCAAGACCGTGGTAGCTGTGGGGACAGCAGGGCATCACTGGAGGCAGCCAGGTGCTCAGGATCCTGTAGCTGTGCCATCACCCCGGCTGACACTGAGCTTGGCTGGCCAAGGGCTGATGGTGCTGGACCCAGACCCACAAGGACGTGGGTGGGCATGGGGGCAGATGGCAGTGGAACCCTCACCTGAGCCCCAGCATCTGGATCCCACCTGCGTGGGATTTGGGAGCTTGCACTCTCACGAGGACTCTACATCCTTCCCCACCACAACTGCATCCAGTGGGTCAGAGTGTTTCCAGCCTTGGCTCCTCACCCCAAGCCCAAATGCCAGCAGTTGAATGGCAGAGCTTCCTGGTACCAGAGGCAGTGCCTGCCCAGGAGCAGCTCTGGGCACAGGAATGCTCCACCTGGGGCCCTGGGACATTAGGGGTGCCCTATCCTTGCTGCCCTGCTCTGCAGGGTGCTGCTGACTCAGGTTCCCACCCAGCACAACACAGACCTTGCCATGGGATGGTGTTTTCCTGCTTCTCCCAAAGTGCCGACGCTTGTGGGAATGAGAGCAGTGAAGGGGAAAGCAAACAGGGATGAGGAGCGAGGAGAAAACAGATGGCAGAGGAGAAGGCGCAGCGTCAGCGGGGGGGAGGGAGCACTGGTGCAGCCCAGCGAGGCTGCTGAGACACAGGTCCCAGAGCAGATCCCCTGCCCCAGCCCTCACAAACCCCATGAGCCCCAGGAAGCTCAGCCCCATGAAGCTCAGCTGGCTTCATCAGGAGGATCCTCCTGTTCACTCCATTGCTGTTAGTGCCTGTCTTCCCAGCTCCCAACAGTGCCAGACTGGGGCTCAGCAGCTGCTCCCTCCCAGTATCCCCCCAGCTCTGGCTGAGCCAAACCAGCAGCTCCTGGCCCAGCCAAAGGACGAGCAGCTGGCACCCAGCACAGCTGGGGACAGTGAGAGGTCAGGGCTCTGCTCCTTGTGCCCTTGGAGAGGAACCGCCATGCCCAAGTGAGGGCTCATCCCTGGGGCAGCATCACCTGCCAGATGCCCTGTACTGGTGGGATGCATCCACAGCTGGCTGGGCACAGGAAACTCACTGGCAGTGTGGGCTAAGCTGGGAGGAAGCAATGGTGAGAAATCAGGGGGTTGCCTCACTCCCCCACCACAGCCCTGCAAGAGCAGCCCCCATTCCCTGGCACAGGAAATTGCTTCACAAGCAGCCGCCGTCCTGCACCCGGTGTGACAAACACATCCAGCCAAGAATTCCCTCACGGTGGGACATAGCCCAGGGGCCCTGCAGCCAGGTCACCCTACAGCCCCCTCCCACAGGGTCCAGCCTGCCCCCCTTGTCCCTGTGGTGGCCCAGCAGGCTGGAGGCAGTGGCTCTCTGTGCTCCCTGCCTGGCTGGCAGCAGAGGTGAGGAGGGTCTCTGCCAAGGTGCCCTGAGAGCCCATTGAAGCTGGTGGCTCCTGAGGCATTTGGGGAGCAGGCACTGCTCCACATCCTCCACTCTCCAGCCTCCCAGAGCACAAAGCTGTTGTGGGAGCTGGGTGCTAAATAATCTGCAGGGCATCCCCAACAAGGAGACTTCTGACTCCAGCTCTGGGATATAGTCAGAAATTCAGATCCAGCTCTGGTCTCCCTGGCACTGTGGCAGATCCCTTGGCCTTCCCCATGCTATTCCCATCCTTCGTTTCCACCACATGCAGAAGCTGTGGCTCCAACAGCCTGGGCACTCTGCCAGGGCACACCATGGCATCGTGCTGCCTGTGGCACCCTGAGGGCCGAGCCATGGCCCAGCAGCACACAGTAGCACTGATAGAAACGGGGCTGAGAGGGGAGTGGGACCTTGGAGCAAGTGATGGCAGGAAGAGATGAGGGCCAATGCCCCACACACCGTGCCCCAGTCCCAGCAAGCCCTCGAGCTGGGCAGTGGGAGCTCCAGGGGGGGTTGCCATCCGCAGCTCTGCCCCCGTCCTGGCCGCTCCCACTGACTCATGGCCCCACTCACCAGCTTCCTCCTAAAAACCATCCCGGGGGAATTTCTGGTGACTCTCTGGAGGCTCGTCAGGGAGCAGGGCCAGGGCAGCAGGGAATCCCCCGTGTCTGGCAGCACTGGCAGCCTCTGTGCCAGGCAGGGAATTCTGTGGGATGGGCTCGGCGCTGCTGGCATGAGCCCCATGCAAGGCAGCCTCAATCGGCTCGTCAGTGGGAGCTGGGTCAAGGCACAGGTTCCTCAGAAAGTGCATGTGTGGAGGGAGGCTTGGGGCAGCCACTGTGGCTGGTGGGAAAGAGAGGAGGACAGTGGTGATGGGGCAGTGCCACAGGCAGGAGAGGCTGTGGATGGCAGAGACTCCAGGAGCTGTGCACAGCCCAGGCTGCCTTTTTCACTCTCAGAGCCCCTGAAAGGAGTGAGATGGAAAAACCCAGGCAGACATCCTGCATCCCAGACACTGCCCGAGCCACGAGGTTGCCGGTCACCACCGTCGCTGTCGAAAGGGGAAGGAACAGCCACCGCAGCCCCTTCACACAGCCTTACTCATGGCCACCCTCATGCAGACCCTCTGTGGGAAACTGCTCCAGGACCTCAAAGGGGGCTGCTGCCTGTCTGGATCCCTGCTCCAGACAGAAGCTGACAGGACACAGCAGCACCTCTGCGAGGCTGCAGGGCACCTGCTGGGAGGTGCTGGTTGGGTCAGCAGTGAGGTTTGGGGGGATTGTATGGAGCCAGGGGTCCCTAGACCCACCCCAGTTCAATTCCCCCCATAGAGGCAAGCAGGGTGGGCACCAGCCAGGGAGGGAATGTGGCACCAGACAGCCAGGGGAGACGTCCACACACATGGGATGCACCAAGGCAACAAAGCTGGTAGTGAGCTGAGGAGCCAGGGGTGAGGGAACACCCAGTCGCCAGAGTCACTGCTTCACACTCAGAACCCCAGGCAGGGGACAGGGGGACACAGGAGCAAAAGACAGGCACAGGCATGTGGATGGCATCAGGATCCCTCTCAGTATAAGCAGGACTGTGGTGGCAAGGGGAAGTGGGGTGGGAGAGAGTCAGCATCTTGTGCAGATGAGACAGCACTGGACTGGGGAGAGCAAGTGCTGGTCGCACTGGGAACACAACCTGGGCAGAGGGAAGGGAGCACTTGGATCTGGCAAAAGCTGCAGTGCCACGGCCACCATGGCACAGCCAGACACCCTGAACAGAGGGCAGGGCATTACTGCATGCCTCTAGCTGAGCATGTGCCATGGGCTCTGCACCACCCCATGCCCAGGGAGCAGAACCGACACCCCAGCCCTGGTCCATGGTATGCAGTGACCGGAGCATGGGGACACTTGGCGTGGGAGCAGGACAGGGCAGAGGGAGCAGCTCTGCGTCAGAGCTCGGAGCTCCATCACTCCTGCTCAAGGGCTCCAGACAGAAACAACATTCCTGCACACACTTCCCGTATCTGCTGTCCTGGCGCTGGGCCCCGCGTGGGCTGGGACTGCAGTCTCCAGCTGGGCCCAGGACCCTTCCCAGCAACCACCCTGCATGCCACAGACCCACAGCTCTCCAGCACCAGCAGTGCCTGGCCCTGCATTCCCTCCCTGCCTGCCCCAAGCTCTGTGGGGCACCTGCTCAGTCCCTTGCCTCACCTGGGGAACTCCCCACCTCTCAGCATCCCCTTCTTGCCAACCCTTCACCCCTGCTTGCCTGGTGTCCCAGCCCCTCACCCCTCAGTCCCACTGCCACCCAGCCCCACTGTGCCCAGACTGATGCTGCTGTCCCCACACCTTGTCTGGGTGGGGATGACGTGGCCGCTGTCACAGGGCGGCTCACTCCACCCTGCAGGCACTGAAACCAGAGCTGCCGTGTCACCACCCAGCCCAGCTGCAAAGCACACATGACGGATCCCCTGCCTGCCACAGCGACTCCCGGTATCCAGGTGGGTGGCACAGTCACCTCCCTGAGCTGGGCTGGGACATCCCCTCCATGCCCACTCTGGGAACCCCCTGTATCTATTGGGGTCCCACTGGAATGCTGCAGGAATCCAACCCCGAGCTCCATTCAGCAGGCACTGGGGCTGGAAGCTGGCACCTGGCACACCTCACACCACCTGCTCCAAACATTGCAGGGCTCTTGTGCTTCAGGAGTTCCTTGTTGTAAACTCCATCCCATCCCTTAACCCTCCTCCTGCCTCAGCTTCTGCCTCCAAAAACTTTCCCACCTGCTAGGAGCAAGAGCATGGGGTATTCAGGCAGGTGAGAGGGGCACAGGGTCCAGGTCACCTGGGGAGCATTTGGGAAGAGGTATCCATGGGCAGCCTCATGGCCATCACCCCCTCAGCATCCCCTCTTGGGCGACCTGCTGGATCAGCTCCATGGAAGCATCTCCTGTGCACCACAGGAGTGAGGCAGGAGGTGGGAGGGGAGCAGGGCAGGACAGAGCTGGGTGGCTGCCAGCTCTGGGGGCACAGCTGCCACAGTGAGCCATCAGCACCATGGCACAGGACGGGTGGGCAGCACTTTGCTCCCGGCGGTGACATGGGCACAGCAGCTGCCTGCTAAAACAGGAAGAGCAGCAATTGTGACAATGACAGGGAACCTGACTGTGTGCAAGGGGACAATGTGCTGCCAGGAATCCATGGCTGTCAGCAATGGGAATAAGGAGCGGGGGTTTGTGGAAGGTGGAATATGGGCAAAACTGGTGGTATTTAATTGTAAACTGCGCAAAGCAGAAGGAAGGGCGTTAGATGCAACACGTTCGGATTTCAGTAAAACATTTGACAACTGTTCCAGCGCTTGCTGCCAAATTAACTCAGAGCAGCTCAGTTGTCAACACAGGCATATGGACAAAGCCCAGGCAGCCCAGGAATGGCACACAGCCTGGCTGTCTGCCGGGAGCTGCCCCGGCCACACGACCTGAGACCTTTCAAAACCGGGCATCGTGTGAGTGGAGGAAGGCACACCCCAGGCTGAAGGAACACCAGGATGGACAGAGCTGCCGTGCTGCCCGGGGAGGAGAAGGGCTGCAGAGCACCCAGTCAAGAGGCAGCAGACCTGTGGGAGCTGCCATGCCCCCTCGGGGTGGGGAGCAGCCCCACAGTCTGCCTGCTCTGCCCTGGGGTGTAGCAACCCCTCTTTCATTTGAGGGGCTGGAGCGAGGGGGACTGAGCAGAGCAGCCTTGCAGGACCAGCCTGGGCAGGCATGCAGGACTGGCAGGGTCAGGAATGCCATGGCAGCGCCAGGTACTGACCCCCTGCTCCAGGAGTGCTCATCCAGGCACAGACCCTGTGCTGGGGACGAGTGCAGGGGACAGACAGAGCACAGCACACCGCACACCCAAGGCCTTTGGGCCCCTGCTACATCCACAGTTCTCTGCCCACCTTGTTTATTTTACTTATATTTCAGTAATTTGCTGATTACCATTTTTTAACTAACCAGCAGTGATGAATCAGCAGCACGGGAGAGGGTGGAAACTGGTGGCCTTGGACTGTGGCTCCAAGGTCTCAGGGTCTGGGAAGGAAGCCACAGGATCCCTCCAGAAGGGGAAAAAAAACACTCAGCAGTAGCAGCAGCAGTTCTGGCAGGCGCAGGGGAGCCAGCTGTTTGCATCCAGCAGCTCCAAGCACATCCTGGAAAGGCTGTTGATATCCCCAAGATCTTCCAGGAATGGCAGCCATGGCACCGACCTATGTGGGACAAGACCTGTGGCACTGGGTGTGGGACAAGGCACATCAGAGAAGGAATGCATGGCTTGGTGCCACCGTCGCTCTGTCTTGGGGTCAGGGCAAGCACTGATGGCACAAGAGGCACCAGGACACACCAGGAGAGCCCCTCCATGCCCAAGGCACAGCCACCAGCAGCACCTCCAGGGCCAGTGAGCTGCCTCCTGCCAAGGGGGCTGTGTGAGGCTCTGAGTGGTCTCACTGTCAACTTCCCTGGGCTCCTCCCCTGGGAGTGGCTCCTGCCTGTCCCGGGAGTGCCCTGCCTGAGCCCAAGGGTGGCATTATGGCTGAGGTCATGGGTTCACCACAGCTTTGGTGGCCACAGAACACGGACATCATCCTGTGGCACTCCCACTCGCACCAGCACTCTGGAAAATGGGGATCCCAGCAGAACAGCACAAGGCGAGGCTGCTCACCACAGAAGCACCACCCTGGCACAGGGCAGAGGGGCCGAGGCAGTGCCCAGCAGGAAGCTGTGCCAGCTCTCATGGCCACCCTGGCATGGAGTGATCCCCCAGGAGTGCCCCAGGAGCCTTCTCCAGGAGCCAGCACTGCTGGGAAGGCACAGAGCCGTGAGGCAATCTGGTGTGAAGAAAAACCATTTCCTGCAGCAAGGGCTGCTTTGCTCAACGTTTTACAAAATGTGCTGATGCAACTGCCCTTCCCAGGTGGGATATAAATACAAGCCTTGATGTGGATTCGTGCCCTGCAGCTACACAAACATCGCAACAATGTTTTCTTTGAAAAGAAAAAAGAAAACAAGGAGGAACAAACAGCACGGATGACAAAATCACTGGCAGTGGAAGTCCGGGGTTCGGGTTGCAGAGGGGGGGAAGCTGAGGCTCTGCCTTGGGCACCGTGCTCAGCACAACCATCTCCTATTTTGGGACAGTGAGCGAGGCCATGAGCTCATGGAAGAGCCATTGTGGGAGCTCAGCAAACTGTACTGGGGAGGGGGCAGCCCGGCGTGGCCAGGGGGCACCAGCAAGGACAGCCCCCCGAAGGGCTCACCGTGCCTGAATGGCAGCTTCTCTGATGGGAGCTCCTTCCCAGCGCTGCATCCAGGCTGAAGAGCACAGAGCTGGGAAACCTCCCCGGCCGAGGCACAGCCTGTCAGAGCAGCCCATCAAGCAGCCTGATAAAACCAGCCTCGTACTCCGCCCAAGCCTGAGCTTTGTCCTCCAGGCACAAGCGCTGCTGTTGTCTCCTCAGCCCATTCCCAAAAGGCCTTTAACCTGCTGCTCCCCCCGCCAAGGTATTTGGACACACATCCAACACGTGTTGCAGCCATTTTTGGAATCTCTTTAAGCCTCTTGCTGAGATTTCTTTGTGTTTTCTTTGGCTCTGAAGTGATTTCAGGCTCGGAGGCACAACAGCAGAGAATTATCAGCAAGGAGCTGTGCCTGCAGAACACAGGACAGGAGCCGTGCTCTGCCTGCCCTGGAAATCCCCCGCTCACCCCGCTTGGGGGCACGCAGCATTTTTAAAAATAGCAGGTTACCCATCACAGCAAACCTCTGCTTGGGACAATTCACCGAGACAGAGGACATGGGGCACCTCTGCAGGGGGACAGGGAAGCCTGACACAACTTTCCATCAGCCGAGCCAGCACCAGGAGGGTTTGTTTGAGCCCCTGCGGCCCCTGGAGCTCAGGCTGCTCTGCCCTGCAGCCATCACCAGTTGGGAAAATCCTTCACTTGTCTCACACGGCAGCTGACTGAAGGCAGAAAGAGGAAACCTGCTGGTCTGACACAAATCCGTCCAGCTTCCTCTACCTGGCAGGCAGCTTTTGCCAGGGGTTCCTCTGACACCACTGCCCCTCCCCAACAGGAACGCGGAGCTTCCCCCAAGAGGGGGCACAAGGGCATTCCAAACCCAGACAGAGCCGGTCACAGGCAGTGCTGGGCTCTACCGGTGTGAGCTACGGGACTACGGAGAGGGGACATCAGGCACAGGAGCACCTCCCTCCCATCCTCCACTGAGCTACACAGGGCTGCTTTAAAAAGCAGTAGTGGGAGAAAAAAAAAGCTCAAGCCCTTGGTCTTTCTGCGTTTGTGACATGACAGTGACGGCAGCAGCCGGGCGCATGTGGGTACTCAGCCCCAAGGCACTGGCAGCAGCGCTGCGGCAGCAGAGCTCACACAGCCAGCCCGGGGATGGCTCTCACCGCTGCTGTCTGCCCATGATGGATGAGGGCATAAACCTTTCAAGGATGCATTTAATTAGCTTGAAAAAGAGCCGGAAGGTGCACACGCAGCAGCTGGCGGTGCAGCTCCTCTACTGCCTCTGCCGGACACACAGTGCCTCCGGGAACTGTCACCTGGGGCAGGACACAGGGGACGCGCAGAGCCCCAGGGAAGAGCCCCGGGCTGTGGGGGCTGGACCCAGGCACCGCTTGCCTCGCCCCGGAGCAGAGGCACAGAGGCACCACAGCCAAATGCTGCAGAGTGCTGACCCAGCCCAGCACCCATCGGCTCGGATTTCTGGCAGGCTCCGTCCGTGCTCGCAGATTGTGCCAGATGAGACACTGTCTGTCCTCCTGCCGCTGGCACCATGTCAGCACCGGCTCGGGACCGGCCGTCCTGGCCAGTGACACGATAGCACTGCCCACCCCGACCTGCACTGCGGGCTGGCTTGGTCTGAGTGGCCCCGGAACCGGCTGGGATGCAGAGCCCTGACCCCCCTCGCCCCGTGTGTTTTTTCCACAGGGACCCAGAGCCAGGGTCAGTCCACCCTGGCCCAGCCCCGACAGAGCACAGGCACAATACAGCTGCCTTTCCACCAGGAAAAAGCCAGGATAGAACTGTTCTCAATAGAGCACTGCAACATGAGAAAATATCAGTGGGGACAGGGAGCCACCTGAGGCTTTGTTAAAACCATCACCATGGAGCAGAGGCCGAGCCCAGGCCATGCACAGCTGAGCTCAGCTGGAGGATCTGGAGCAGCACCGCGACCAGCAGTGCTGCAGGGAGCTGGGACAGCAGCAAGATCCGACTGCATCCCTGCAGGGAATGCTGGGGCATCAGGAGGTGCCAGCAATGCCCCACTGCCGGCAGCGCTCCGGGAGCCCCGGGTGGGGCCAGAGCCGTCTCCCAGACTGTGCACCCCCAGCGCGGGCAGCCAGCACTGCCAAATCGGGTGCCCGCCGCCATCTGCTCTGGGGGAAAACCATCCCGGAGGGCAAAATTCGGTGAGCCAGAGCCCATCGGAAGGTGGCTGCTGTTCAGATGCAGAGCTGCCGTCGAAAGAGGCAGGTCTGGCACCAAGAGCAAACGGACAGTCGGTGCCGTTCGCCGCCAGAGACCAAGGGAGAAAGCGCTCAGCAGCCCGAGGCTGGGCCCTCGTTGACCGCGGCAAGGCCCCGGGCCTCGCAGGGAAGGGCGAGGCGGAGGTCCCGAGGCTCGGCCAGGATCACTCCGGGGATGGGCGGCCCCAGCCCACAAGGCACGCCGGTCTCAGCGCCCACCGCGGGTTATGGAACGGGAGCTGGAGCGCCGGAGCTGCACGGCTCAGCCAAGGTAAGGGCCTCGGCAGGGGGAACGCACTCCCGGGTCGGGTCGGGCGGGGCGGGAAAAGGAGGGAGAGGAGAGGACGCTGTGCCCGCACCGAGCGCCCGCTCCCGGCCCAATCCCGCCGCCACTTCCGCCCTCCCGTCACGTGACCAGCGCAACCCGGCGCGACGCCGACGCTCAGGGCCCGGGCGCCGCTTCCTGACGCCATGACGCACGCCCCACCACCGCCGAACCTTCCGCGGGGAAAGTAGTCCCCGGCGGGGCGACGAGGCCTCTCTCCTCCCGCGGGAGGCGGGCGGCCCCAGGAGGCGCCTGTGGCGGCGGCCGGGGCGCGGAGTGCATCTCCGCCGCGGCGTGCGCTGTAGGCGGGGCAGGGGCTGGCCGGCCGTAAGTAGTTCCGGCGTGGGGCCAGCGCCGCCATATCGCTGCGCGGCAAGAGGGCGGGGGGGCATGGCGGCCGCCGTGGTGCCGGCGCCGGCGGGGGCGCGGCGGGGCCGCGGTGGACCAGGTGAGGGCGCAGGTCGGCGGGCGGGCGGCGGCGGCGGGACCCCCTCGCCCCGGCGTGGCGGCGTCTCCCCCGCCCCGGCGGCACCGGGGCCGCCCCGCCGTGTGCGCGCGCGCGGAGGCGGCGGGGGGGACCCCGCGGCAAGATGGCGGCCAAACGCCGGGTGGGGCCGCGGGGCATGACGGGACCGGGGGCGCCAGGTGGCGCCGGGACCCCCGTGAGGATGCTCGGACCGCCGGGAATGGGCCCGCGGCGGCTCCCGGGCCCGCCCAGCCCGGACCCCCGCGGGGGACGGGGACGGCGGCAAGCGAACGGCGGCCCTGACGGCGGCGGTCCTCCCGCAGGTCGAGCGTAGCGGGCCCCGGCAGGGCGGGCATGGAGGAGAATGCGGTGGAGAGCAGCAGCGACGCGAGCTCGCAGGCGGCGCGGGAGGAGCCCACCGAGAGCGGGCTGGGCGTCGGGAGCTCGGTGGCCGCGTCGGCGGACAGCAGCGATGCGGCCGCGGGGCACGGGCTCCTCTCCCGGGCCGCTGACTCCTGCGTGGGGCAGAGCTCTGACAGCAGCGGAGTCTCCTTGGTAGGTGCCTGTGGGAAGGATGGGGTGGCAGGGAGGGCAGCCGCGGTTCTGGGTTCTAGGAGTTTCTGTAGACATTTCTGACAGACTGAGCTTTGCGGCCTTGGCAGGCACTGTTACACCTCTGGTCCAGCATCTGCTTGTCAGTCCGAGGAGCAGAACTCCCCTTGGTAGCAAGAGCAGTCCTGCAGCTCCAGGTTTTTGTCAGTACCAAAGGATTTGCTCTGATGCCTTTCCTGGAAATCTTGCAGTGATACTCCGGTCATTTGCATAAGCTGGCAGCCCCAAGGGCTTGGGCTGGCAAAGGTCTCTCACCTGAGCTCTTCTGGACTCTTTTTATCTGCCAGGAAGAGGTCTCAGAGAGCAGTTCCAGCACAGATGCCATTCCAAGGATTTACCTGCCAGACTCATCCTCTATTGCCCAATCCACCTTGGTCTCCAGTGTCTCCACTGTGAGCCAGTCCATCATGGTGTCAGAGTCCCCACAGGTCCTGGTGCACTCCAGTGTCATCACCGATGGAGCCATAGTTGTGTCAGACTCCACTGCATCCACTTCCTCCGACCTGGGTTCTGCCATTGACAAAATCATCGAGTCCACAATTGGGCCTGACATCATCCAGAGTGAGTGTGTGCTCCCGTGTGGAGATGGCTGGGTGGGCTGGGGAGGGAGCCACTACACCAGACCTCAGGAGGTGGGGGAAGTATGGACATGGAATTATTAAGGCTGGAAAAAAAATCTCTAAGATCATTGAGTCCAGCTGGTCAGCAGGGTTTTCTCTTGCTTTGCTGTAGCGACTCAAGGGTTTGGTGAGGAGCTCATGTTGCTTGACAGCCTTCCTTCTGTCCAGCTGCTCCTTCAGCCCAGGGCAGGCTCCACCCCAGAGCCAGACACTCCTCCCACCTTCAGGCTTCTGTCTGAGCTGGTAGAGCCTCAGGGAGCCCCAGTGACTCTCCAGCTCTGGATCTGGCAGTCACCACTCTGCTCTCCTCTCCCTTCCAGGCTGCATCGCCGTGACCAGCGCAGAGGATGGAAGGGCAGAGACCACGCAGTACCTTATTCTGCAAGGCCCTGATGATGGTGAGGGAGCTCCCTGGGCTGTCCATGGTAGCCATCCGTGCCTCTGAACCTTGTGCCACTGGAGCAGGGCCTGGAGTGGGTGTCCCAGCTGTATCAGCCATGGTGCTTGTACCACAGTCCTGTTGGGAGCCTGTTCCTGAGCTTGTGTTCAGCACTGTGCCCCTTGTGCGGATGCAGCCTTGGATGCAGATGAGGGTCTTGGCTGAGTGGGTTTTGGTGTTTCAGGTGCCCCCATGGTGTCCCAGATGGCCACTTCTGCTCTAGCCAATAGCTTGGCAATAGAGGCTGTTGGTGATGGACCTACCTCCACGTGCCTTGACCAGCCCGGCCCTTCAGAGTCTTCCAGGCAGTTGGAAGTGCTGGAGCTGCCTGCACAGCCAAACCAAGCGCAGGAGGCAGATGGTGGGGAGGAGCTGGACCAGCCAGACTTGGAGACCCTGGAAGAGATGATGGAAGTGGTGGTGGTGCAGCAGTTCAAGTGCAAGATGTGTCAGTACAAGAGTGTGTCTAAGAAAACACTGATTAACCACATGAAAGAGCGTCACTTCCAGCCAGGTGTGTGCCAAGGGCTCAGGGAAATTCATCTCACTGCAGACAGGCTCTGCTCTCTCCCGGGAAGAAACAAGGGAGGAGCTGGAGCACAAGGGCCTGTTCTGGCACAGTCTGGTAAAGAACTTTCACCCTGTTCTCTGTGGCAGTGGGTTCAGCTCTGGCTTTGAAGAAAGGACGACCACGAAAGGTGGGAGCTGTTCCAAAGAATGAGGATGAGGAGGCTGCAGAAGAAGAAGATGATGATATTATGGATGCTGGTGCTATTGATGATCCTGAAGGTAGGACTCACCTCTCCACATCTTATGTATCTTAGTCTTTTCCCATCATCTTTTCTGATGTTTTGGGGCACTTGTCTGCAGAGGACAGTGACTACAACCCAGCTGAGGATGAGCCCCGGGGGCGACTGCCCAAGTATGGCTGCACTGTCGCCACCTCCAGCGAGGAGAGGCCACGCCGGCGCCCAGGGAGACCCCGCAAGCTGCTTCGTCTGGAGAATGTGTCTCAGGACTTGCCGGAAGGTGAGGGAGCTGGGAGGCAGCAGCCCTGTTCAGGGGTGAAGCAGGGGGTGGTTCTCCTGGAGCCACAGCGAGAATGTGATGGAGCTGTGCTGTGTTCTGTGCAGCAGGAGGGGAGGTGGAGCCCTTGGTGACATCCCAGAGCACACCAAGCCGGGAGCTGCAGAACTCAGAAGCAGCCAGTTCCTCCGGCCTGGAGAATGGGCCTGGTGAGAACCTGGCAGAGCCCGGTATCAGCCAGTCTGACTCTGAGAACAAGGACCCTTCTTCCAACACCGGTGCCGAGGATGCAGACGTCATCCCCCGGCGGCGCGGGCGGCCCTCCCGCCGTTTCCTGGGCAAGAAATACCGCAAGTACATGGGGCGCAGGTGAGGGGTGTGCTGGGCCCTCTGGCCTGTGCCCAGGGCTGGTCCAGCCCGTTTGCCACTGCAGCTCTGAGCCCTGCTCCTGTTCCTGCAGGTATTACTACAAGTCCCCCAAGCCCCTGATGCGGCCCTACCTGTGTCGGATCTGCGGCTCACGGTTCCTCACACACGATGACCTGCGCTTCCACGTCAACTCACACGAGGCCAATGACCCACAGCTCTTCAAGTGTCTTCAGTGCAGCTACCGCTCCCGGCGCTGGTCCTCCCTCAAGGTGAGCTTTATCTGCCCTGCCTCAAACCCACAGGCTGCCCGGCAGCCCCAGGTCTCATGGCCCTGGTCTGCCTCTTACAGGAGCACATGTTCAACCATGTGGGCAGCAAGCCCTACAAGTGCGAGGAGTGCAATTACACCAGCGTGTACAAGAAGGATGTCATTCGACACTCTACAGTGCACAGCAGGGACAGGTGAGGGCAGCACAGTCCTGGGGACTGAACAGCACTGACACTGTTCTTCCTATCCTGGGAGGGTGGCCATGGCTGCCCCGTCCCCTGACCCTTTCCAAAATGGAGAGTTTTGGTGTCTGGGTATAAGGAAGCTTGGTCTTGGGGTGTGGCTGACACAAGGGGCTTTTCTTACTTTTCAGGAAGAAGAGAGCTGATCCGGTGAGTTTGAATACTCTGTTGACTTGAATCTCAGCACGTTATATGGGAAGAGGCACATATGGGTCTTCACAAAATCTCAGTGCCTTGTTGGGGGCATTGTTTCTGGATCTCCTGAGAAAAGGCAACCCAGGTCATCCAGTGGGGAGAGAGTAAAGAAACTGGTGAGCTCATCCAGGTGATCTCATCTTTATGCTCTCCATCCAGCCACCAAAGCTGAACTCCTTCCCGTGCCCTGTCTGCAACCGTGTTTACCCCATGCAGAAGAGGCTTACACAGCACATGAAGACGCACAGTACAGAGAAACCACACATGTGTGATAAGGTAAGGGGGGGCAGCCTGGAGAGGGGCTGGCAGCAGGTGAGGAAGAGCGGGGGGTGAGTGCTGCTTCACTTTGTTTCACCAGTGCGGGAAGTCCTTTAAGAAGCGTTACACCTTCAAGATGCACCTGTTAACACACATCCAGGCCATTGCCAACCGCAGGTAGGAGCCCGGTGTGCCTGGGCAGAGTCTGTGTCCTGCTCCCCTCAGAAGGTGTCACAGGTGGCTTTGTCCTGGCAGGTTCAAGTGTGAGTTCTGTGACTATGTCTGCGAGGACAAGAAGGTCCTGCTGAACCACCAGCTGTCACATATGAATGACAAGCCCTACAAGTGCAGCGTCTGCAAATATTCCACCTTCCGGGAGGACTTCCTGGTCTCGCACATGGCAGTCAAGCACACAGGTGAGAGAACTTGTTTGACTGATGCCCTGCACCCCCTTCTCCCAGAGACAGTCAGAGTCTGCCTGCTCTCCCTCCCATCCCCTGGGACCTCCTGCCTGACTCCCCCTCCCGGGCCCTGCAGGAGGGAAGCCGTTTGCTTGCGAGTTCTGCCACTTCACCACCAAGCACAAGAAGAACCTGCGCCTGCACGTGCAGTGCCGCCATGCCGACTCCTTCGAGGAGTGGGCACAGAGGCACCCCGAGGAGCCGCCCTGCCGCCGCCGCCCCTTCTTCACCCTGCAGCAGATCGAGGAGCTGAAGCAGCAGCACAGCCAGGTGCAGGCACCGGCTGAGCCAGAGGCCAGCCCACCGGTGAGTGCCAGGCCTCGTCCCAGCTCCTCCTGGTGCTCGCTGCCCACTGCGCTGTCAGCACTCTCTCTCACACAGGCACCTCTCGGCCCCATCACTTGCCACACGGTCCAGGCTGTTGCAGGTGCAGAGCCCTCTGTTCTCTCGCAAGGTTCCCTGGAAGGGGCCACCATCATCTATGAACAAGGCAAGTGAGCACTTGGGAAGAGGGTGGGATGAGGAAGGAGGTAGATGAGCTCCTGCCTGACCCTTCCTATCTGACTCCTCCAGATGTGGCTGGATCAGCAGAGCTGGCCACGCAGACGGCCCTGGATCTCCTGCTGAACATGAGCACCCAGCGGGAGCTGGCCACCAGCTCGCTGCAGGTAGGCAGAGTCAAGGGGAGCCAGGCCTGCTGGGGGCTGGCACAAGGAAGCTTCCCAGCCCTGTTCTGCTGCAGGGGTGTCTCGCAGAGCCTTGCCCCCTTGGCTGAGCTGCTGTATTATACAGGTGGCAGTGGTGAAGCCAGATGATCCAGGAGAAGCACCAGCCCCCTGTGAGCTGCAGGCACAGGAGGAGGAGGAGGCAAAGGTGGATTCTAAGGAGCAGCAGCAAAAGCTGGTGATGCTGCACATGGCAGAGCCTGGGCAGACACTTGTGCAGGAGGCTTATGGGGAAGCGAGCCTGAGTGGCTCAGAGCTGCAGCAGATCACCATCCCCTTCAGTGGAGCAGCAGAGTACAGCATCATTGCACCCATCAGTGAGGAGATCCAGGCTCCTGCCACGCTGTACAGGTCAGCTGTATGGGAGGAGTGGGGAGAGGGAGGCACTTCTGGCTTCTAGTCGGGAGGCTTTAGTGGTGAGGAGGAGGAGGCAGACCATCCCTGACCTGGTGCTCTCCAGCAGTGAGGAGGAGAGTCCTGTGGAGACCTCCCACACAGTTGTGGTGAGCGGAGCTGTGATGACAGAGGAGGCACTGAAGGACCATAGCAATCACTACATCATGTCATCCAGTGTCCCAGGGAGCCAGTTCCAGGCCATGGAGGTAAGGATCTGAGCCTCCTCCCCATCCCGAGCAGCTGTGGCAGCAGATGTGACTGGTGTTTCTCTTGCAGCCCCTCAGCGGGGATGCTGCCTTTTCCTCACCTGCGGAGGGCCAGGAGGCAGAGCCTGCCGGCATCAAGTGGCCCGTGGTGCAGTGTGTCACCAGTCTGGCCCAGAGCGACTCGTCTTTGTCCCCAGCATCCGAGGGGCACGAAGTGTCGTCCCCAAAGATCAAGTGGCCTGCACTCCAAGGCATGGCCAAGAAGCTCACATGCAAGGTTTCCACAGCCAAGAAGCTCTCATGCAAGATTTCCACGGCCAAAAAGTTTTCATGCAAGATTTGCACAGCCATGTTCACAGGGAGAGCGGAGATGGAGAGTCACAAGAGAGCCCACATTGGGCCCAGCACTTTCAAGTGTCCCGACTGTCCCTTCACTGCCACTCTCTGGCCAGAGGTCCGGGTAAGTTTCCTGGTGCAGAGCAGCCCTGGGAACAAGGGGTTTGGAGAAGCAGGGGTATCTGACCCAGCACTTGTCCTTCTGCCCCAGAGCCACATGGTTCAACATGCCAACCTCCGGCCACACAAGTGCCCCCACTGCAGCTTTGCCTCCAAGAACAAGAAGGACCTGCGCAGGCACATGCTGACCCACACCAATGAGAAGCCCTTCGCCTGCCAGGTCTGTGGGCAGAGGTGAGTGGTGGAGCTGGGCTGATACTGCTTTGATGGATCCCACAGAGCTCCACAAGGCTCAAGAGGAGATAGAGTCTTGGCAGAGCTGTCTGCCCCAAACCTTCCCCAGCATCAGCCCATTAGAGGGGACAGTGCCCTTGGGAATGGTTCCTGCTGCAGGTGGACCCAACTTTGTCTCCAAAGAACCTCTGCATAGGAGGGTTCAGTCCCTGGGCACTGATGGGAACATGCTGGGAGAGGGGACAGGCCATGTTGTAGGATGTGCTTATGGGGCCCGTGTCCTGCTGAGAGCACAGGATCCTGTGCTGCCTGTGGCACACTCCACCTCACTCTGCCTCTCCATAGGTTCAACCGTAATGGGCACCTCAAGTTCCACACACAGCGTTTGCACAGCTCAGAGGGCAAAAGGCCAGGGCCAGCTGCTGCCCAGCAGACCATCATCCTGAACAGCAATGAGGACACCCTAGCCACCCTACACAGTAAGACATGTCCCCGGGACCGGGGCTGACCTGTGGGTATCCTACATTCAGAGCCCCATGCAGGATTCACCCAGCTTGTGGGTCAGGCGGGGCTGAAGGGCCAGCAGGACCCTCCTGCAGTTGGGATTGCTAATGGAGACAGAGACCAAGGGGCTGGGCACAGGCAACTGTGCAGAATGAAGGGGGCCTCTGTTCCCTCCAGACAGGTCCTGGTAGATCAGTACATGTGGGAGCAGCTCACACTGGAAGCAGAGTTGAGGTTCTGATATGGAGGGTGTGTTCTGCCCCTGGTTGTTTAGCTCTGACCTTGTGTGAGCACAGCCCAGAGACTGCCTCGTGCTTTTCACTGGGGCAGGTGTCAGGCAGTGGCCACAGGGGAGCGAGGCCATTGGTAGCCCTGGCAGTGTCCCCAGCAGCATCCCCACCAGTTCCCTCTCTGTGTTGCAGCAGCTCTGCAGGCTGGCCAGGCCGTGCTGGCTCCTGAGCGGCTGCAGCAGGCCCTGGGGCAGGAGCACATCCTTGTTGCACAGGAGCAGAGTGTCACCAGCCAGGTGAGTTGGGTCCCTTGGCCTCAGCTCATGTGTGGCTGCTCCTCACAGTGGAGGCTTCCTGGGGGGCTGTGGTCAGGTCCAGCCCCCCTAACCACATTGGGAATTTGCTGACACTGCAGGAGGAGGCAGCCTACATCCAGGAGATCACGACTGCTGACGGACAGACAGTACAGCACTTAGTGACTGCTGACAACCAGGTGAGGGGACATGGCCCACGGATGGGAGACTCTAGTGGGAAGAGCTGGCAGCAGTGGGAGAGAGCAGGGCTCCACAGGCAGAGCTGAAGGCACTGGGGTGGTAGAAAGAGGCACAGGAGATAGACCAGATCCAGCTGTTGTGATGGGGGGTGGGAAGTGGTGACATTTTTTCTAGGTCTGAATTCCCATGTTTGCAGGTTCAGTACATTATTGCCCAGGAAGGTGTCCCACACTTGCTTCCCCAAGAGTATGTTGTTGTCCCGGAGGGACATCACATCCAGGTGAGCTTCAGACTATCTGCTCCTATCACATGGTGGGTGGGGCTCATGGGGTGTCATGTGTGAGGCTGGACCCCCTCCTGCTCCCTCTCGCTTACTCTGGGTCACAGCATTGTTGGGGGCCTGGACACCCTCAGACCCTACCACAGCCTCACTGTTTGTCCCCAGGTACAGGATGGTCAGATCACCCACATCCAGTATGAGCAGGGTGGCCAGTTCCTCCCGGAGTCACAGGTAAGGAGCCAGGCCTGGTGGCAGGAGCTGGAGGGTCTGAGCCTGCAGGTGGACAGGGATATGTGAAATAGGGGGAGCTCATGGCTCGTGCCTGAGTGCAGCAGCCATGGTTAGAGCAGCTCCAGGAGGAATCCTCCCCTCAGGCATTCCCTGTTCTCCCCTCTGTAGATCCAGTACATGCCTGTGTCACCGGAGCAGCAGCTTGTCACCCAGGCACAGCTGGAAGCAGCAGCACACTCGGCTGTCTCAGGTACTAGCACAGCCCTGTGCCAGAAGGGTCTGTCCTCCCAGGTTTAGGAGGGTGCCAGTCCTGTTGGGGTTGGCAGCAAGTTGTGCAGCAGTCTTCGGTGGGAGGGCTGGGAAGACCAGGCTCGATCACTGTTTTGCTGCCAGCCATGGTGTCCAAGGATATTTGCTGCTCCCTGCATGTCAGTTGTGGAACAGGGGAAAGCAGAGCTGGGCTCCCTGCTGGAGCCCCACACGGGCAGGGTGGCCTTTTGTCCCTTCCCAGGGACAGGTGAGGAACATGGAGGGGGGAGCCCTGAGTAGGCAGTGGCTCCCCCTGCCCTCGGTGGGAGGCAGCACTGACCCCCCTCCCCTGCAGCAGTGGCGGATGCGGCCATGGCCCAGGCCCAGGGCGTTTTCACCACCGAGGCAGCAGCAGAGCAGATGCAGCAGCTGCAGCCAGGCATCCACTACGATGTGATCACGCTGTCGGACTAGCAGTGCACCCTGCACCGTGCACTGGCAGCAGCCACCCCAGCCAGCAGTTGCCTTATTGTGCCGGGGCTGCGAGGGACACAGCTGAGCCGTGGTGGCACAGATACAGCCAGGGCCACCCTGCCGCTCAGCCCTGTGCCATGGGGGTCCTGCACCTCCCCCCAGAGACTGCTCAGGAGCCACAGGAGCAGCCCTTGTGTGGACAGTCTCTTTGCCTGTTGCACTGGATGGTCTGAAACCCCTTTTCCTGAACTGTCTGTGTGGGCAGGCATGGATCAGCGTCTGCTCAGCACATGGGGGTCCTGGGGAAGCCATAGGGCTGGGCACAACTGTGTGTGGTGCAGTGTCAGAGATGAGGTGTGTGCAGCCACAGCCACTGCTCCCCGCAGCCATGGGGCCAGTGGTCCCAGTGTGCCAGCAGCCAGCCCTCCTGTGGTATCTCCAGCCTGCAGGCAGGCAGCAGCAGGGCTCTGGACTGGAGGGAACCCAAGGAGAAGGCGGCAGAAGATGCTCTATTTTTCTTCTGAAGAGGAATGGACTCTTGTGTTAATCCGCTGGTGGTTGTTGGAGGATTCAGCTGTGACATTCTCAAGCTTTGACTATGCTTATGAATAAAAAGGGATGGAGAGCCATGTGTGTGCCTGCTTGGGGGTCCAGGGGCCAGGGATGTGATAGCCCAGCCTCAGCATGGCCCTGGAGCTGAGGCCCTCAGCACTGTGCCCAGCACTGTGCTGTGCCACTGGCTGCTGGCAGACACTCCGGGCTATCAGCTGCCTCCCGCCCGAGTGACCTTGACTCCTGAGCAGCGAGCCAGGCAGCTGGGACAGCGGTGGGCTGGGGGCTGGAGTCATGAAATTAATCGAGTGGTAAACAGCCTAAATCCCGTGTAACTCTGTCCCGAGCCACACACCACCCTCCTGAGCGGCTTGTCTGGGCCTATTTACATGTGATTATAACAGCTAATCGCAGAGATTTAGTTCTCTGCTCCTGCATTAAACTGATTATCCACGGAGGGGGAAAAGGCCAGGAACCACCCTGGCTCAGTGAGAGCCCCTGTGAAGCCTGAGCCCCTCGGGGACAGGGTGATCTCTGTGGGGCTCTCCCTGCCCTCATGCAGGGTAGGGTGATGACACCAGGGCTGCAAAACTGCCACGACATGGCTACCTCCACAGCTTTTTCCTTGGGACCATCCCTAACCCCAGGCTGATTTACCTGCCTAGGGTTAGGGTTACGCCTAGTGTTAGGGTTTTTAAAGCAGAAAGCCCTGAGCTCCAGGCACACTGCAGCTGCAAAAGGCATCCCAAGGTGAGCACAAAACTGCCACAACATGGCTGCCTCCACAGCTTTTTCCTTGGGACCATCCCTAACCCTAGGCTGATTTACCTGCCTAGGGTTGGACCACCAGGGCAGTGAGCAGTGGGTGGCCTCACACCTCCCCCGAGGTGGCTGCGGCTGATGGGGCTGTCCCAGCTGTGGCTCTGTCCCGCTGCCTTCACACCAGCCTTGCCTGTGCGTGGTGTGTGGCTGTGCCTGCAGGGCTGTGGCTCGGTTTGTGGCTCGGTCGGTTCCAGCTGTGTCCGCCTGCTGTGCCGGCGGCCGGCGGGGCCCTCCCTCTCCAGCTGTGCTGTGCAGGGTCAGGGTGCTGCGCGCAATCCGCAGGCGCTTTCCTAGATTACAGCCCCATTATCTAATCAAGCAGATCCACGGTGCTGATTAGGGCTGGACGAGTCCCGTGGGGACAAGGTTATGGGGCCACTGCAGGGCCAAGGCCAGGGCTGGTCCCAGCCAGCAGCACCAGTGTCCTGGCTGGCTTGAGGTTTCCACACCTGTGGCTGCCCAGAGCACACCATCAGCCCACTGTGGGATGGATGGGACCAGAGCTCTGGCTGCTGTATGTTGGGAGCTCCAGGTGCTGCTCAGGCTCTGGCCACGGGGTAGTGCAGGGGCATGGGACCTCTGAGTGCTGGCACCTCACCCTGGGACCTTCTGCTGTCACCAGGGCCTGCAGGGATCCAGGGATGTGGCCGGGCTCATTAGCACCGGTGACCTTCGCCTTCCTGTCCTGGCCAGCGCTAAGCGGGTTTGTTACATATTTAATATCCTGAGAGCGTTATTAGTCGGTATTTAATGACGGATACAACCTGTGGGATAATCCCAGTCTTAGTGGGGAGGCGTGGTGGCAGGAGCAGGTGGCTCAGGGGGTCGTGGGCTCTCGGGGCCCCTCACACAGCTGCCCACCACTGCCCTGCCCACCCACTGCCCTGCTGTGCCAACCACAGGAACCCCCCAGTGCCTTGCAGGGGTCCCCACTGTCCATGGGGCTGCAGGACCCTTCCCCTTTGTCACTCTGCTGCTGGGAATCCCGTGGCAGGCATGGCAGTGCTGGGGCTTGGGTGAGGACCTGGCCAAGCTAGAGGACAAGCAGGATGGGGCAGCATGGGTTGCTGTCCTCCCACCAGGCTATAATTCTTCCACCAGCCCCTGGCCCTCCAACCCACCCTTCCACTGCACAAGGGGCTCTGCCACCCACAGCCCCAGGTCAGGGCTGCGGTCATGGATGGGACACAGCTCAGCACTGCGGTAAAGCCCCAGCTGGGGTGTGTGTTTGTGGCTCTGGGTGTCCTTGGGGCCCTCGGTGGGCCCCCATGTGCCAGCCCCAGGATGCCATTGTACCCCATCCCTGGGAGCTGCATAGGCTGTGCTGAGCTGGGGGGCTGGGAAGGACCAGGGCTCTGGCTGGTGGCAGGCAGGCAAGGACGGTCCCTGCAAGTCCCTGCCCAACAGTAGCTGGGGAAGGGGGGGTATCAGGTGCCCCAGATCCTGCTGCTGCTCTCGTGGGTGCTAATACCCCCTAATCAGCTGTCAGTCACTGCAGACCCCAGCAGCTATAAAAGACCTGGGAGCAGCTCCCCGGCTCCTCTCCTGCAGTATGGCAGCACCTCGGGGTGAGAGGAGCCCAGGACAAGAGCTGGGGGGCTGCGTGGGGCCTTGGGGGACCCTGCGGGGGCCACCCCAAGCCCTACTGCCCTGCCCCTACCCCTTCTCCTGTCCCTGTCCCGTTTTGGCCGGGTACAGCCTCCTGCCACCCCCTCTCAGCCTCGTGACGCCCCTGGTAAGTGCCTTGCTGCAGCTCCGGGGGAGGAACAACGGGATGCGGGGCTTTCCTGGGACCAGGATGGGACTGTGTGGGGTGGTTGGAAACGGGGCTGGGAACCTGCTGTCCCGAGGCCCCTGCCCCTCCCTGGCATTCCCCTGCCCCCACACACACACACCGTCCTGCACTTGGCACTTTGGGTGCGCATGGGAGAGGAAAACGGGGGATACAGCAGGATACAGGCAGGGTACAGCTCTGCCCTCCCCCACACACAAAGGGCCGAGCTCTGACATCCCACAGCCCCTCTCCTCTGGCCGTCGTGCCCCTCTGTCCCACCCTGACACCCCTGTGCCCCTCCAGGTCTCAGCACCCTTTGAGGTGCCGCTGGGGCTGCCCACAGAGCCGGGGCGGGCGAAGGCGGTGGCGACGCGGGAGAGCACCGGGGCACTGAAGGCTTGGCTGGCACGGCACCCCAGGAACCCCTATCCCAGCAAGGGGGAGAAGGTGATGCTGGCTGTGGTCAGCCGGATGAGCCTCACCCAGGTCTCCACCTGGTTTGCCAATGCCCGCCGGCGCCTCAAGAAGGAGAAAAAGGCGAGCTGGGCCACACAGAGCGCCTCAGATGGAGAGGACAGCGAGGGAGAGGGGGTCCCATCGGGTGCGGTCCCGATTCCCAGTTCCAGCCCCGTGCAGGATGGGTGTGGGGGCAACCCCGAGGTGATGACAGGCCCTGGGCAGGACAAGCAGCCCCAGAAACCCAAGATCTGGAGTGTGGCAGAGATGCTGGAATCTTCACCCAGCAACAGCGAGTGTCTCCCCGGGGTGCCAGTGGTGCTGGAGCAGGTATAGGACTGGGACAGTCATGTCCTGTCCCCAAGGGCATGACACGAGAGACAGCCATGGGACCCAGCAGCTCCCTCAACAAGGAGAGTGGGAGATGCGGGTGGGAGGAACACAAAACAGTAATAAATGTGACTCTGTCCTGGGTCTCCTGGTGTTGACTGTGTGCGGTGGGGATGCTGGTAGGGATGCTGGTAGGGGTGCTGGTAGGGATGCAGGGGTGCCAGCAGAGATGGTAGGGTAACTTCACTGCCAGTGCTGCAGAGAGCAGCCCCTGTGGAGCAGGGCAGGTCCAAGGCAGAGATTAAAAATAGACTTCGCTCTTCTTAATAAAAGTAATAAAATGGTTAGCAGTATTAAATTAATCCTTACAAAACAAAACCCAAGGAGGTTAAATAGAGACTGGAGGCTGTGCAAAAAAAAAAAAAACCCACAATGACTACAAAATAGCTGCAAAGACATCTTTACACACCAAAGAAACTCCTCCACTCCTCCCCTCTGGGACACAATGTCAGCGAACACGAGACTCACACATGAGAAAGAAACACAGATGCGATGGGAGCAGCCCCACGAGGAGCGTGGGCTCCACAGACAGAACTATTTACACTATGGACACGGAGCCGTGCTGGGGCCAGCCCGGCCGCAGGAGCCCCCGGGCTCTGCCCGTCCCTCTCCTGCCGGGGCCCCTCCGGCCGCGGCGCTTCCTCAGCTGGGATCAGAGTCCTGGCTTCTGCTCTTTGTCTGCTGTGCAGGAGGACAAGAGCTGAGGTCTGGCCCAAATGCTTGTAGGCTGCAATGAGCTCCTGCAGCCATTCCAGCCAGTGTGAGCACCCACATGGAAAAGACAGTGCTGTTCTGTGTGGGAAGGCACCAGGCACTGAGCTTCTCCCCATGGTCCAGGCGCAGCATGCTGTGGGTCAGAGGACATGTGTACCTCAAGGGACAATGCCCCAAGGAACCCAAATCCTGCCTGGCTCAGGCACAGGGTTTGGCTGTGCAGGGTCAGGAGTGGGGGAACCCAAAGACCTCCAGGCACAGGCACTGGCAGAGGCTGTAGACAATGCAGAGAAGGAGGGTGGAGGGCACAAGACTGACCAGGATGATGCCCAGGCTGTGGTGCTCGATGAGCAGGAGGTAGATGCCGAAGGGCAGGGAGCTGAAGTAGAGGAGGCAGAGGACGCCCAGAATGAAGCGGGGGATGGCTTGCCACCCCCAGGAGCGCCACTTCTGCCCAGGGCCGTGGCAGGGCAGGGCACCCAGGCTCGTGGGGCGGTACAGCCGCACCACCTCCAGCCTGCCCAGGCTCTCTGGTGGGGCTACGTCCTCTGGAACCTCCAGGATGGTGACAACCAGGCAGTCGGGGCTGGATGTGGGCTCCAGCACGCTGGGGCAAAGGAGTACCTCAGGAGATAGGGGTGGACCCCGTTTCTTGGCCCGTTCACGGCCTGTCAGCAGTGCCAGTGCCTCACCATCATCCTGCAGCTGCTGCACGTCCCCACCCGGCACCGGGCTGTGCTGGCGGCAGAAGGGGCAACGGAGCTGGGGGGTTGAAGCATCCCCCGGGGGAACAATCCTGCGCAGGCAGCGGGCACAGAGGCGATGGCCACAGCGGAGCAGCTTGGGCCTGCGGGCTCGGGCGTCGAAGTGGCTGTAGCAGATGTGGCACTCCAGCTCGGGGGACGAGGGTGCCACCGGCGGGGACACCAGTTTGCTCTCTGGCTGGGCCATGCTCCTGGGGGGCTGCTGGGGGCTGTCCGGGCTGCAGGGAGGGGGCACCGCTGTCATCCAGGGCTGAGGGCAGGCCCCGGGCCCGCTGCCTCCCACGCGTGGGGTCCCAGCGCCGCCGCATGCCGTGGCCATTGTCCCGGTCAGACCCCGGGGCTCGGTGGGAGAGCGGGGCAGCGAAAGCACAGTGGTGGCGACAGCCCCCTCCCGACCGCGACTCCAACCCCAGCCCGGTGCCACCGGCGCTGGGACTCGCCGTCATCCCGCCCCTGCTTTGCGGGGAAAAAATCGCTCCCAGGGGCCGGCGCCAGTGGAAGGGCAGCTCCCGGACACATCTCTGCCCCTCTCGGTGCGTGTGGGTTCCCGGGGGCCCCGGGATGGCTCCGAACACCGGCTGTGCCGGCGGCGGGGACCCCTCCCACCCAGCACCCGCTCCCTGGGCGAGCCGCTCTCGGTCCGTACTCCCCGCCCCCGCTCCCGGCCCGCACCGCATCCTCTCCCGTACCTGCAGCTCCCGGCGGGGACACAGCGGCGGCTCGGTCCCCGCCGCCGGCGGGCTCGGTGGCACCGGTGGGCTCCGCGGCGGCGGGCGAAGGCCCGGCAGCCCCATGGGGGGAGGCGCGGGGCGCTGCCCGCCGCGCTGCGGGGGCGAGCACGGCGCAGGGGCCGCCGGCAGCGCCGCGGCGTTGGCCCGGTAACGGGGAGCGGGGAACGAGGGGGAGCTCGGACGGGCCGTGCTGGAGCCCTGCGGAGCCCCCTCGTGCAGAACCGGGCCCCGCCGGCTGCTGAGGGGCAGGCGCAGGGGTCGGTGCAAGGTTTGGTGCGGGATCGGTGCGGCTCCCGGTACTCCAGGGTTCCCCGCTCACGGTCAGCCCTGAGGATGCTCCTTCCCGGCGTGGGGCCTGCGGGAGCGGCGTTTGGGGTTCAGCATCCCCGGGGAATCGAGTCGGGGGCACTCGGGGGACACAGCACTTGACAGGTTCAGGGTGGGCACAGCCAAGTCCCCTGCACATCCTACACTGCAGACTGTGTTTCCCAAGCCCAAATCCTCTCCCAGCTGCTGCCCTTACAGGGCGTTTCCAGGAGCCCTTGGGGACAAAAGCACTCAGGGATCCCCTCCTTCCCTCCAGACAGGAGAGTGGCAGCACTGCCCACTACAGGGACAATGGGAGTGAGGGCCTTTTTGTCGAAATTGTCCAGGTTTAGTACAGCCTGACAGAGCTTTTATGCAAGGGCTTCAGCTCCTGGTGTGCATCATTGCCCCCAGTCCTGCCCGTACCACCCACTGCTACCAACTCTCACAGCTGCCCCTCACACCACAGACCCTCACAGACTGATCTAGTCCTGGTTATCTGCCCTTGAAATGCCCCAGTGTCAACTTGATGTGTCCCGTCGACCATCTCTTGCTCTGTCAGGATAAAGGAGACTCAAGAAACAGCCCACACCACCAGGCTTCTGGCCACTGATGTCACTTACACATCCCTGTGAGACCACAGCCACTGGATACTTAACCAGGTAACTGTACCTCACTTGAGGGAGCAGGCAAAGGGCTCAGTGTGCACTGACTGACCAAGGGCTGGGTGATGGACACTCCCAGCATCAGCACATCTCTGCTCACCTGTGCCTCCGGAGCAGGTGGTCTTGGGTCAAAAACAATGATTAAAGGGGGAAAAAAAGGCTTTATAAACTGCCACATTCACAGCTGACATTCCCAACTGCCCTGACTTAAAGGACATCAATGATCTCCTTGCCACCATCAAAAGCATCTCTGGAGAGCTTTGAAGCCTCTGGGAGTGGGAAGCATCTGGTGCTGGGCAATTCCTGCCCACTTCAGAGTGGCACTGTCACTGCTGTGGCACTGACACTGGTCCAGCACCAGCAGCGTTGTGGCACTGCACAGGAGAGGTTGGCTGTGCTGCCTGCCCCAATGAGTCCAGAGGCACTTGGAGTCTGAGTGCACTTCTTCAATGGGAGAACACCAAAACCTCACTGGAGCAGTGGGGCGGTCAGGCTGCTGCAGGGGCTCACACTGGTCATTAGGAAAAAATGCCTCCCTCACCAGGAGGCCTGGAAAAGGGCAGATGTCAGACAGTTCTGAAAAATCAAACCCCAACATTTTTCTACCTTCCACCCAGGAAGAGACCAGACAGTGATAAGCACAGACCCCACACCAAAGAAGGCAAGTCATGGACACAAGCAGAGCTGTATGCTGGTTTTAATGTTCCTAAGAACTAGGAAACAGAAATCAAAAATAGATTTTGCTCTTCTTGATAAAAGTAATAAAATGGTTAGCGGTGTTAAATTAATCCTTACAAAACAAAACCCAAGGAGGTTAAATAAAGCCCGGAGGCTCCGCATAAAAACCACAATGACTACAAAACAGCTGCAAAGACATCTTTACACACCAAAGAAACTCTTCTCCTCTGCTCCTCCCCTCTCCAGGACACAATGTCAGCGAACACAGGACTCACACATGAGAAAGAAACACAGATGCGATGGGAGCAGCCCCACGAGGAGCGTGGGCGCCACAGACAGAACTATTTACACTATGGACACGGAGCCGTGCTGGGGCCAGCCCGGCCGCAGGAGCCCCCGGGCTCTGCCCGTCCCTCTCCTGCCGGGGCCCCTCCGGCCGCGGCGCTCAGCGCCCAGCACTCGCGCTTGCCATCCGTCCCTCCATCTGTTCCACCGTCCTTCTGCCTGCCCACGCGCGCGTCCCAGCTCTGGCCGTCCCTTCCCTCGGCGCTCCGGCGTCGCGGAGCTGCCGGCTCCTCCTGCTGCGCCACACTGGGCTCCCTCGCCCTGCTGAGGGCCGTGGCTGAGCCTCCTCTCCCACCGGCCGCCGGACGCTCCCGGCTCCTGGGGGCTGGCGTGCAGTTCGCAGAGGAGAGCGGGTGCTGTGGAGCTGCTGCGCAGGAGTCCCAGGCCGTGCTGCGCAGCCAGCAGTCTCTGCTGCCCCGGCCAGCCTCCCCCGGGGCCACCGGCACCTCCCCTGCTGCCTCGCACCTCTGCCTTAGTTGGGATTAGTCTCTCGGCTGCTGCTCTGCTCTCGGCCCAGCTCCCGCTCTTTGTCCGCTGTGGAGGAGGAGGAGGAAGATGAGGACGAGGAGGAGGAAGACGAGGAGCTGAGGGTTCGGCCCGAATGCTTGTAGGCTGCAACGAGCTCCTGCAGCCGCTCCGGCGTGGGCTCCCACTTGGCAAAGCCGGCGCTGTTCTGCAGGAAGAGGACGGCTGTGTTGTGCACAGCCTTGTAGTACATCTCCTCCCTGCAAGGGAAGAGCACAGGCATCAGCACCTCCCCTGGCTCCCGCCCAAAGCCCTCACACCTGCTCCTCCTCTTCCTTTGTAGACAAGTATTTGTCCCATCCTTTCTCTCATTATTCTGAGCAGAAGGGAAGCACAGTGCAGCCTTGGGCAGTTCTGAGTACAGCAGAGGCTCCTGAGCTTCCAGAGGGAAGAAACTGATGCTGCAGAGTCCCATTGCTGCGTACCAGTACATGCACGTGCTGGAACCTTGCTGTCCCTGCAGAAGGGACTCAGCACAGTGAGGCATCAGTCCTCAGCAGGTAAGAAATTCAGTGTTCTGGCACCTGTTGCTTAAACAAGCTGCTACTCACACTTGTTGCCTCAGCAGCAGAGCAGACACCAGCCTGCCCCACTGGAGACCAAACCCCCACTGACTGCCCCTTGCCTCTGCTCTCCCAGTGACATCCAGCTGCTGCATCACAAGCAGCTACCAGGCCTGAGGGCTGGCAGAGGCACAAATCAGTGCCACAGGTGTGACCTGTTCCAGCTGGACTCGTGCCCAAGGCACACACCTCTCACAAGCTAAAGTTAGCAGTCATTAAACAGACGTTGAATTCACCATGCTGTCTGCCCATCCTAAACACCCAAAGTGATGATGCGCTGTGCTTGTCCTTGCCTGCTCCCTGCTTCCCACTGATTTCAGCCTGGGAGAGGATATTTCTGTCACACAGCTTCAGAGCTGTGTTCCCAAAGGATCTGAGAACAAAGCCTACTTTTTGCAGACATGCTGGGACCCGCTGCGGTACTCGTGATCGAAGGCCGGCAGGATGAGCTGGTGTCGCTTGAATTTGCTCTGCTCCATGCGCGTCAGGGCTGGCGTGGGGGGGTCCCGCCACTCAGGGATGAAGACAATGAAGGAGAGCGGCTCGCTGGAGCTCTCCAGCAGTTTCTAGTGCAAGAAGAAAAGGAACAATCTGAGCAATGACATGTTTTAATAAGTCCTACAGAAAGGAAATGCTTCTGATTTAAGAGCAGTGACCAGCTGTCACTGTCCTCTGTCCATGCCCTCAGGGTGCAGGAGTGGTGAGGAGCAGAGGATGGACAGCACAGCTCCATCCCAAACAACCTCACTGGGAGCAGACATACCTCAAAGTGAGAGACCATGGCATCCATCAGCTCCTCACAGAACGGAGGATTTGCCTCAAAAGAACCACTTATAGGGAAGAAATCCAGGCACGGGCTGGAGAAAGAGGCAAAGATTCCCATCAGCTCATCCTGAGTCATCTCACGGGCATGCACCCACACCCACGCAGAGCAAGGGAACGCAATACTCACCCCCTGGATCCAAAATACCCGTCTGTGTCCAAGAAGGCTGAACAGTACTGTTTAAAATAGCAATTCAGGGGCGAGGCAAAGCATTCAAAACTCACTCCAAAGAGCTTGTGGAGGGCTTCAAAGATGTGCACGGGAAGTGCCCCTTGCAGACCTGTCCCTTCATACAGCCCCACACCGAACATCATCTGAGGAGAGCAAACCCTGGTGAGCCGCGCCAGCACTCGCTGTTCCTGCTGTTCCCTTCACTGACCACAGACCCAGGACCACATGTCCATGCACCCACTCCTCTAGGTATGCAGGGCCCCCTCATCCTTTCTCAAATTCGTGTAGGTCCCTGCATGTACCCAAGAATGCTCTTTAGAGATTTTATCCAACTCTGACCCCACAAAACCATCAGTTTTTTCTTGTACCCAAGTGACTCTTCAGCTGCCCTCAGAGTCAAGAGCTACTGAAGGTTTCCTTCACAAAGATCTTTACCCACACCTATTTCTCATGTCAAGACCACAACTGCTCCCCAGTCCACAGTCCTACCTCAGCAAAACATGAGGAGACTACAGACCCAGTTTAAACCCCATGTTGCTCCAGGCTCCCAAAGCTGTGACCCTTTCCCAGAGCAAAGACAAGTCCCCAGTACTGCCAAGGTTTTCTGATGTACAGCTGTGGTGAGACCGTACCTGATATCGACGGAGAAGGCACCAAACCCTGGGCAGGAACTTTTCAAAGCCTGAGTCGTCGATGCAGCTGTACCGATAAAGAAGCCACTGCAAGAGAAAGCCCAGCCATTGAAGACACCAGGAACAGCCAAGCTATGGTGATACACGCACACTGTGACAGGGAGAGGGAGGCTGAGGAGCAGGTGGGCTCTGCAGGGAGTTGTCAGCACATCTGCTGTCACTGCGTGAGCCACTAACACAAAATGAATGAACCACCACAGCAGCACGTGTTGCAGCAAGGGTTGCCTTGGTTTGAGTACAATGTTCTGGCAGCACAACATTTATTCAGAGCACACACCCAACACCTGGGAAATACTCCCAGCAGAGCCTGACCCCAGCTAAGGTGAGAGTAGCTGTCCTCATGGCCATGGCAGTGTGTGACAGCCCTGCAGGGTCAGCTGGCCAGCCTCTGCCCAGCCCTGCCCAGGAGATGACCGTGCCCCAGGGGCAGCAGAGCAGTGCCCAGCCCTTACCAGCTTGCTGAAGTAGTTGCGGCTCACTTTGACCATCTCCCCCTTGTAGCGCACACACGCCACATTGTTCTCCATGTGCATCTCCACGCTGGGCAGTGGCGGGGAGGGGATGGCCAGTCTCACGGGGTAGCAGTACACCAGCCTGTCCTGGACCTCAGGAGCTTCCACCTCAGCTATGGACAATGAACAGAAAGGCAGCCTGTGAGAAGCCAAGGGTATTCGGGACCAATCTTCAGTCCACCTCAAAAGACACAGCTAAGCAAAAAGGGCTGAAGAATAGGGTGGTCCTCCCAAAAAACCACCATGGTGGTCCCTCACAGATCTTGTAGGCAGCTACCTAGGTTCAAAGCTGATTCCCTAATGCAGACAGCACACAGCCACCCCAGCGTCCTGAGGCATGCTCCAAACAAACAAAACCCTCTTTTGTTGCTACTGTTTCTTATTTCAGTTTGCCCCAAACTCATCCAAAGCACAATAAAAATTCACAGGCTGCCAAATGCAGGAGGCAAAAGAATCTCCCTGCACCTTGTGGTTATCCATTGCCTCAGCTTCAGGGAGACCTCATAAATCAGCTGGAAGGAATCTCTGACTTAATGGGGTTGGAAGATAAGCATCAAAAACAATGGCAAAAGGCAGACATTGGGACCTGAAGGGAGCCTAAGGAGAGCCAGGACCCAAAAGGGAAAAGAACTACAGACAGTGGCAATGAAAAGAAGCAGACCCCATGGAGGAAGGAAAAGCTGACTAGAGAGAGATATACAGACACGAATGAAAGAAAGAACAGAGGAAAGATCAAGGAACACAAACTCTGCCAAGAAAGGGTGCACAGTGACAAGCTGGGAGGCAGAGGGGTGCTCAAAACACAAGAAATGTGGCAAATGAGAATAAAGGAGAACACTCAGCATTACTAAGGGGGTGTCAGCTGTCCCCAGGAATTAATGAAGCAGCAAAGCAAAAAAGTGAAATGAATGAATGCCTTGCTCAGTGTGACCTGCTCCTAACAAGCTACTTCATCCTGGCAAATCACATATTTGTAGTATCTGATGGTACAGCTGGTCACAGGACCTGATGGAAGACAATCTGTCACTGCACAGACACTGGGACTGAAAGCTGAGGCCCATGTTGGACTGGCTGTTTCTTACTTTGAAACAGATTGTCTGACTTTTGGAGACAGAGCTGCTCTCCCAACAGGTAACACTCCCTGAATAGAGACAGGCCAGACCATGGGGCCTTTAACTGCAGTGCTGCAGCTCTACAGCTCCTCAAAGCTGGCTGCATACCAGAGATATTGTTCTCTTTGAGTATGGCAAGATGCTTCTCCCGGATGCGCTTGACGTATTCCAGGGATATGTAGTAAATTTTACTGCAGATGCCTTCGACAGAGTCCTTGGCTGCAGCAGACACATGGGGCCCACACTGTTTGCGTAAGTGCTCCAGGCGGTCCTGTGGAAACAGAGAACCAGAGTCTCTTAAACGGCCACCACTGGCTCTCCAGGGGTCTTCAATGTCTCCAGAAGGACCTGTACCTGTCCCCACATGTCCCCTCCCCAGCTCCCTGTGCCCAGCCACACATCAGTGGTACACTGACCATGTAGTCCTCCTTGGAGGCAGAATGGTCCCGTCGCAGCCAGCTGAAGGTGTCCTCCACATTCCACTTCACCACCTTCCTGCTGTCTGGGGAAGCACTCCTGCAAAAACAGAGGCAAAATTTAACTCACAGCTGCACAGCAAGATATTCCACACCCCTCCAAAGTTTTCTATCAGTGGGGAATGTGGACAGTCACTTGTCAAGGCCCATCCCTGTCACTCCCCTCCATTCTCTGGAAAGGCCTTCCAGACATTTGCATGACTGCAGACTGCTACATTCTCTCCAAAACTTGGTGTAGCTGGCTGCTGTCCTCTCTGCAACAGGAGAGGCCCAAAAAGCCTTTATTTGTCATGGCACTGGTCCATTTTGACACTGCCTCTAATTTTCAATTACTGCTAGGGGCCTGTAACTCTGAGAAAACTACCCTGTTTACAAGCTTTTCCTTTCCCCCACAAGGTTCTCCCCAACTCTCTTCCTCAGTTCTGTCTCCTGTGGCAGAACTGGTCAGAAAAACCCTACCTTGTATACAAAATGCCACTCTAAGCTTGTTGCTCTGTAACACCAGTGAGTGCCCAAGCACTCCTGATTTTATCTCAGGGATAACGAAAGACATTCCACACCCAGTACTTCATTGTCTCCAGACATATTCAGCTCCCCAGTATGACATTTTACAGTAACATAATTATCAAAAGATGGTTCCAGCACTACTGTTTTTCCTCTGTATGTTCCTAATCTTGCTTTTCCTCAATAACATTATGCCCAGTGCTGAATAAGGCAGGATGAGAAGCCCCTAAAGTCCTTTTGTCTTTTCTGAACGTGAGAGCACTGCGAGAAGAGCTCCCACCTGGATTCAATCAGTCGTTTCGCAGCCTCAGCATACTTGAAGAGCAGCCTCTTGGCTTCCTCTCGGAACTTAATTCTGGATAACCTGAGGTAAGTTAAATTCATATGCATGAGTCTCACAAAGGCATGGAAGACAGGTTCAGTTCCCCAGCTTTCCTTCACCAGCATCCAAACAAAGGGAAGCACCACAGCAGAACCGTGGCAGGTAAATCACCAGACCAGACTGACCCAGAACCATCCCAACAAAGTGCTCTGTCTGTGAACAGTACCTGATGGGAATGTCATTCATGATCTCTCTGAACATGGAAGGAGACACTACTGGCTCGCAGTCACTCGGTAGAAGAGGATCTGTCCCTTTATCAACCACTTTTCTCTCCAACATCCAGCGATTAAATGACTCCCTTGGGGGGTCAATCCCTGGAGATGCACAGAAGGGTCTAATCAATACCATACAGAAATGCCCAGTAGCTCTGATAAGGATCATCACACGAAGTTCTGCCTAATCAATTAACCAACAATGCCACAGAGTATAACCATCACAAAAAGAGAACACAGGGACTAGACAGGCATAAAACAAAAGTCAGATCACCAGAACACTAGAACTGAGATGGAAATCAACGGAACCCAACAGAAACTCACCTTCCCGCTGCTGGCAGAGCTCACGGTAATGCTGCCGCAGCTTGAGAATGAGCTGGGACCGGAGCAGCTCCACCTCGGGGTGTGGAGAAAGCACTTCTGATGGTGCCCTCTGCTTAATCACAGCATTTGTCTGAATATCCAGGTCCCAGTATACTCTGTGGCAGAAGCAAATGTCATCAGGATAACCAGATCACTGGCTAATTATCAAATAATACTTTTAAAGATGCTTCCTTGGGCTGTTTCACCAACCAGGAAACCAAACTATCAAGACCCCTGGCAGTGATTTCTCCCTCAGGTTTCTTGAAACCTGTTTGTCTCAAACACTTTACTGAGAAAGGAACAGAAGACAAATGGACACAACTCACTCAGTTGGTCGTAGAAGAGCTGCCTGCTGTTTGTCTTCAGGTGAAACACACCATGACTTCAAAACAGAGGTTCCTGGAATACTGGGAGAGCTGGGGACTGGCTGAGCAGCTGGGTTCCCTGGGACATCCACCTGTGTGTGTGAGAGATGAATTACTGCACCAAAGAGACAGGTAAAGGAGAAGCAGCCCAGTGAATCAAACAGTCCACACCAGCACACCACACAGGAGACGCCCATGAGCTCTCCAGCCCCCCTTGGTTTCAGGCTGCACATGTTTGTTTCAGAGCACCACACCCACCTTGGGCTTCTTCACACTGTTGCCACTTGGTGGAACCTCTTCTGAGAACCTCCTCTTCCTCTGCTTGCTCTCCACAGAAGCATCTGCCACCCCACCTTCCAGCGGCATAGGAGCCGCATTCAGTCCCAGAGGGTCTGACTATGAGAGTCCAAACAACAGCACATGTCAAGCTCATCCACTGCCACTGCAGTGTCCCATTGCACTGCTCCCAGCTCCCACGTGAATGGAAATAGGGACACCACTAGTCACACCTGCACAAAGCTGAAAGATTCTCTTCTAGATGTCTATATGCTTCTTTAAAATACTTTAATGAGAAAAACTCATCACAAATCCCCCATGCTGACTGTTCTTTGAGCGGTGCATGACTCCTGGAACAGCAACACCTGACAGAGGAACACTTCCCCAGAATCATGCCAGACAATGGACCGAGCAAGGAGTTCTGAAGGCACACAAGACCCTCACACACCTGTAATCTGAGGCCCACAGACCATGAAGACCCCAGTCCTGGCACAGCACTCCCACGGTGAGTGAGCACTTACTATGACATCGTGCTGTCCCAGCACAGGCATTTCCCACAGAGACTGGTTGGTGAAGCGGTTGAAGTAGTACGGGCGGTTCTCCCGCTTGCTCCAGCACTTCTCCCAGCCAGCCTGCACCAGCTCATCTGAGAGGACAGTGAGAGTCAGGAGAGGAGCATCCTGCACGACAGACCTGCCCTGCAGTGCCCAGCACTGTCACAGCACACTCTGAAACACACATCATTCCTGGCCTCCCTTGGCAGCCTTGTTTCACCCCTCTCCCCACTGCCAGGACCCTGCAGAATTCCTGAAGGCAGAGTTGGTACCTGGCAGGTCCTGTACCAGGCGCATGGGTTTGGGGGAGCTGGGCTGGTTCTGGTTGGAGGTGCCAGGTGAGTGACTCATGAGAGACGCTTCCTCCGCAGGGCTTCTGTGATTCTCATTGGCCATTTCTCAGCAACCACACTGGAAAAAACAGAGTAATATCCAGTGTTACAGCAGGAAAGGTCCCAGATCTGCTTGGCACACTCAGGTGTAGCAATAAAAGTTCATTCTGATAATAAAACAGGGATTGAACCAGTACACGCAAACTGCACCTCAGCCCTGAATAACACCTGTTATCCTGGATACAACGAGCTATGAGGAATGCTCAGTGTTAAATGGGGTTAGCCAGGGTGTTCTTCAGGGCAGCATTCAAAATACTCCCTTTTCAGCTAGATCTCCCAAAGAGTGAAGCATCAGATTGTAAAAATTAACATAAGCTCCTCTGTGATTATGTGCCACCTTCTGCCACACCAATACCACTGGCCAGGTCTGATCTGTTATCCTCAGAGACAGTTTGAATCAACTCACACACACATAACTGCACATCATTTCAACAAAAGGCTTTCATTAAAAAAAAAAAAAATCTGCTATATAAAATAGCCCTGGAGGTTGACTAACAACTTCTGTGGTTCAGAAAACCACAGGCTGGGACTCAGAAGCTCCCGAATTATTACCCTCTGCATGTCCCAGGCTGACACGTCCTAGTGCTAGTCCTAGTCCCACAAGCAAGGCCTCAGCCAGCTGTTTTGGCCCTTGCTGCTTTTTCATCTGCATAACAACAGTTATGCAAAAGAAGGTCTGTTGGAACAATAAAGCTCCTCTTAATCATAATTTAATGTTGCCAGCTGGAGAGGAACAGCCAGGCTTTTCCTCTCTTAGTCACCACTCTTCCCCTGGGGAAGTTTCTGAAACAGCGCCACAGATTGCTCTTCTCTGGCAGCCCAAAACGCATTGGCAATGAACTGGGGGGAAACAAGGCATTTTACATAATTCCCAGCTACCTCAGACACTTAACTCTCTCTTCAGGCTTTGGAGACACCCCACAGCACACACCAGCAGTCAGGGCAGCAGCAGCACAATGCTGTGCATAGTGTGCTCCTCACCTGAGCAGCACACTACCTGGCAGCAGGAGCCACATACAGGAGCTCTCCAATAAAAACTCTGGATTTTTTTAGGGCTATCACTGGGATTTGAAGCCTTTGCTGCCCTTCCTGTGCATAAAGGCCAGTGGCTATTTCAGCAGAACAGAAGCAGGAACAAATAGTGGTCAAGAGTGAGTGGCCAGTAGCTCAGCTGCCCACAGCATTGGCTGAGATCAGCACTGAGGAACTCGACTCCTTCAGCCCCTTGGAAGATGTTTCCATCCTTCCAGCCAGGGTACACAAAGGAAGGTGTGGGACACTGTGGACACCTGGAGTTTGGGTCTCTGCCCCAGAGCAAGCAGGTAATGCCCTGTGCCTGCTGCAGAGCACAGGACACAGGAGGGGACCTTTAATGGCCTCAGCAGTGAGCGTTGTGCAATCTCACACTCCCTCCTGAACTCCAACCCCACCGTGTCCTTACAGCCACTTCACAAAGGTGCCAAGGTGAGCTGGGCCAGGGGCAGCAGCTCAGGCTTGTGTCAGCCCGTGGGTACAGGGACCCTGGAGACGGCAGGGCTGCAAGGCAGGAGCACAGGGAAGCTCTGAGATGTTTAGTCCCTCCTCCTCAAATTAAAGCTACACTGCACATGCAACTGCTGCTGTGTCCTGCATGTTACACAGAGCATGCACACCCTGGAGTGAACTGGTGTGTACTGGGGGGACCAGAGCTCCCAAAGTCATGACTGTCAGGATTCACAGACAGCACTGGGCACAGAGCCCTGGCCAGCTTGCATGGCACATGCCAGCTCCAGTGACCGGCCAGTATTTTTCACCACCCATCGCTCAAAAGAGCTGTCAAATAGGGTGACTGGCTCTGCCTCCTCCCATTTATGGATAAACTGGAATGGTGGAAGTAGCCAAGAAGTTTTATCACTTGATCAGTGTTAACAAGTATTAAATCCAAGTACCCTTAAGGTCTGGGAAAAGGAAACAGCCAAACTAACAGGAATCCTGGCAGAAGCCACTCTACTTTTATGTAACTACACTGGGACTTAGACAGTGACAGGGATCCAGAGGAAGCATTTTATGGTGATTACGGTATGTTTTTATACACCATGGCAATGCATACAGTGCTTCACAAACACGGTACAACGCTGTCCCTGCCCAGAGAGCTTACAACCTAGAGCAGCAGCAGCACAACCAGAGACCACAGCGAGGGGTAAGGAGACACAGAGTAAAGAAGTACAGCAAACAGGACCGGTATTTGTTTCCATTTCACCGAGATAGAATTTTGTACAAGACAACAGCAAATGCAGACAAAGGAGATCAGCGACAGCCCCCCGGGACAACCCCGCGGCTCTCCCCCATCCCAGAACCACGGCTGCTCCAGGAGGCTGGGAGCCAGGCCATCGCCTCCTCCATCGGCACCCATCCCCTTTTCGAGCGCCGGCCGGCGGGCCCGGAGCTGAGCAGCGCAGCGCTCCCGGGGCACCACGGGCACTGGGCACCGGGGCACCGTGTCTGCGCGGGGAAGCGGCCGGGAACCTCCTGGGGCTGCCCTGCCGGCGGCGAAGACGGCACGGAGCTCCTCGGCGCGGCGGGCCGGGGCCGGCGGGCGGCCACGGGCGCCCAGCGAGTGCGGAGAGGAGGCGGCGGCGGCGACAACTCTGCAGTCTGGCCGGGAGCGGTCCGGGGGCGCGGCCTAAGCGGGGCGGCGGCCGGCCGGGCGGGTACTTACGGTGGCGGGCTGCCTGGCGGGACGCGTGGCTGTCGCTCCGTGCTCGCCGCTGGCGCGCCGGGGCCGCATCCTCATAGCGGGGCGTCCCGCGCCTGGCCCGCGGGGGCGGCTGCGGAGACAGGAGCCCGTTACGCCGCCGCGGGGAGGGGCCGCGCGACGCGCAGGCGCAGCGGGGGCACAGCGGGGGCGCGGCGGCGGGAGCGCGGCGGCAGTAGCAGCCGCGCTCTAAGATGGCGGCCGCGGGCCTGCGCCGCCTCCCCTCCGCCGCCCGCGCGCCGCCGCCGGTCCCCGCCGCCTCCTCCTGCACGGCGGGCCGCGGCCACGCGGTTGCGCCGCTTACCTGGGCGTGAGGCCAGGGGCTGCAGGCACCGGGCACCGCTGCGTCCGCCACCGCCGCCGCCCCACCTCCGCCTCGCCCGCCCCGCCGCCGCCATCTTGCGCCGGGACCGCGGGTGTGGAGCGCATGCGCGAAGCAGAGCCCGCGCTTGGGGGAATTACGTGGAGCACGCGCAAAGGTTGCGCGGTCACCCCGCCCACCCGGCGCCATCTTTGTGGCGGGCGCCGCCCCGCGGTGGGTGCGGAGCGGTCCCCGCGCTGTCATGGAGCCGCTCGGTGCAGGCCGGCCCGCCCTCCCGCCCGCCGCGGGCGGTTCCCGGCACTGACAGGGCGCGGCCGCAGCGGTCGCCACCAAAGGGCCTTTGAAGAGCGGCGGCGCCGGGGCGGGGTGGCGGCCGAGGCGGGGGGGCTGCATTGATGTGGGGGCGTGGGGCTTCCGCCACCCGCCGGGCACAGCGGTTACTCCGGCTGCGCTTCAGCCCGGGCTAGCCCTGGCAGCCGCTGCCTGTCCCGGCGGTCCCTCGGGCGCAGCGCTGACACGTCCCTCCCCACACTATTGCTGTGGCCGTTCCCCGGCCCGCGGGTCCCGGTGGCAGCCGACGGGCGCTGGCAGTGAGGGACCACAGGTGGCTGGGGTCGCTCCCTTGTCCTGCGGCTGCTGCTCCACAGCATATGCTGGAGGATGGCACAGGACGTGGAAGGAGGACACGGCTGTTACTGGGGGCTCCCTGGGGGCCGCAGAACCTCTCGCAGCCGGCGGAGCTTCTGCCACATCCACCTAGCAGAGCACCCGTCCTGCCTCGGCCGCAGCTCCCTGGGCAGCCGATGGCTGGTGCTGGCCCATGGCCCCCGGGGAAGACGGGATGGGGAAACTGCGAGGCCTCTCCTGCCCTTTTCTCCTGGGATATCCCCGCTGCCCAGCTTTCCAAGGGGTTTCCCATCTCCCGGAGTCCTGCCCTCTGCTCCGGGAGCACCGGGGTCAGTTTAATGAGTTAACGCTGGCGCAGCAGTTCTGGGGTGTGTAAGTGCTGTGTAAGCACTGAGGCTCCCGTTTTGGGCTTCCAGCAGCCCGGCTCCGCTGCCCAGAGCACCGATAACCCCCCAAGGCACAAAGGGCGGCTCAGACCGACCCCTGAGGGCAGAGGGGACTCTGTGAAGGGACAGTGAAACTCCAGCCTTGGAGCGAGGCAGCTCAAGTGGCCGAGGGGGTGGAGAGAGCAGGGGCAGACTCTCGGCATGGCTCGGCCAGGCAGGATTTTCGGGAGGGAGCCCCGGGCTGAGGAGCTGCCCGTTTTTCCGTGGGCGCTCATGGGGACACTCTGGCAGTGCCTATTTCGGTGCTGCGACACCGGAGCTAGCCCAGCTGCCGCTAACACACGGGGCAAGGCCGTCCAGAGGCGCATCCTGCAGAGCCAGTGCTGCCTGCCTTGGGGTCGGGGCAGTCCTGAGGCTCCGCAGCTTCTCTGCTCAGGTTCATGTTACAGATGGCCATAAACCAGCCCCCAGCAGCACCCCCGGCCTGGGTCTGCACTGAAGCTGGGATAGCCGAGCACTGGCAGAAGCTTCATAACATAGACTGGGAGTCCCCAGCAGCCCAGGCCCTCCCGGACATTGCCGTTTGCACGGGGGTGCCGGAGAGATCCATGGCTGTGGCTGCGTGTGCAGGACACGGGGAGCGGTGTTTTCGGGAGGAGGAAGGCTTCGTGTCCAGCCTGGAGGTGGCCAGGCGAGCCGCTGTCTGTGCCGATGCTGGCAGCCAGCCGGGCTCGGCGGGACACAGACCTGCATCCTCCCCGTCCGTCCGTCTCGCTGTCTCCTCCCAGCTGTGAACCCACAAGGAGTGGCAGTTGGGGGCTATATAAAGGCAGGGAAACCTCAGCCAGCTCAAAAGAAAGTCTTGGAGCTGGTGGTGTTCTCCCTGCCTCCTGCCTTCACGTGATTCAGCTTCCCCACGCCGGGAGCCGAGGAAAAGCCTCGCTGTAAGTACCCGAACTGAGCCGGCATTGTGTGGGGGAGTCCCCAGCCGCTGGGCAGGACGGTGGCTCCGGGCCCCGGGGAAGGGGATCTCGCATCCTCTCCCTTCATAGAATTGGAGGAAAACGCTGTGGGGGGTGCCCCGTCCCATCGCACAGCCTCGGGGAGAGGGTCCCCATCCTCTCCTTTCAGAGAACTGGCGGAAACTGTGGGGAAGCCCCGTCCCATCCCGCAGGCTCGTACGGAGCTCTGCCTGTTGCTGCGGGATGGACAGGCTCCAGCTCCCGTCTCAAACCAGCCTAGGGGCAGGCGGCACTTCTCGGGGGGGCTGTGAGGGTTGTGGGACGGCCCCACGGGCGAGGGCTCGCTCTTCTGCGAGCTGCTGGGGCTCCCCGCTGCAGCAGCACGCACGGGGCTGGCGCCTGGCCCTGCGGTTTGGGGAGCGGGTGTGTTCAGGGTGGGGGAGTGCTGGAGTGGGTGTTCCCCGATGGGAACCGGTGCGGGGGCTTGTGCACAGCACCCTGGGGTGGGAGCCGTGCCCCTCATGGGCTGCTGGTCCAGGGGTTTCGGGCAAAGGCGACCTGGGCAGCACTGGGGGGTTTCAGGGAGAACACTGGAGCCATGGGGTGCTCCTTGGAGCTGTCCCCTGCCCTGGGCAGGTTGGACAGCAGCTGCTTCCCTTCCAGTGTGTCCCCTGGGCCTGTCTGTGCTGACACCCATGTATGTCCCCAGGCCAGTCCGTGCTGACCCTGCTCTCTGCCTCCAGGTGCGAGATGGCTGCCGGCGGCTGCCTCCTTCTTCTCCTTCTGCCCTCGCTGGTCACAACTTCACACAGCGCTCCTGGCTGTAAGATCCGGATTACTTCCAAGGGGCTGGACCTGGGTAAGGCGCCGGCCAGGATCTCTCAGTCTGGGAAAGAGGGACATTGGGCACCCTCCTGGGGTCTGTGCTTGTGTAGGGCTCTGCCTGCACTGTTCCACCATGGGGTGGCCGGGGAGCAGTGGGGGCTGTGAGGGGCGATGCTGCCAGGAGGGCATGTCCCAGCCCAGCCTCGTTTTTCCCTGCAGTGAAGCAGGAGGGGCTGCGCTTTGTGGAGCAGGAGCTGCAGAACATCACGGTGTCAGACCTGCATGGGAGTGAGGGCCAGTTCCAGTACAACATCAGCCAGTGAGTGCTGCCTGCTGCCCACGGCTTCCTATGTTCATCTGTCTGTATAACCACTCCTGTCCCCTCCCTGCAGGGTCAAGGTCACAGACCTGCAGCTGGCCTTTTCAGACCTGAACTTCCAGCCCCAGCAGCACCTTGTCTTCAACATCAGCAATGCTTCCATTAGCCTACGCTTCCGCAGGCAGCTGCTCTACTGGTTCTTGTGAGCTGCCTCCCCTTCCTCCTGCTCTGGGTGCTAGCCCACCCCATAGCTGTGCTTGCTGGGTGCCACAGGTGCCTTGCTGTCCTGCAGCTGGCAGGAGCTGTGTGCTCCTCTCATCTGCTTTCCCGCTTCTAGCTATGACATTGGGTCCATCAATGCCTCTGCGGATGGTGTCCACATTTACACAGTGCTGCAGTTGGCCAAGGATGAGGCTGGGCGCCTCAAGATCTCCAATATGACCTGCAATGCCTCCATAGCGAGAATGCACGCTGGCTTTTCTGGCACACTCAGGTAACACCTGACCCCTCTGTGTGTTCCTGGCTCCCTGACCCCCTTCCCACACTTTCAGTGCTTCCTCAGCCCAGCTGTGTGCTGGAATGGGTACAGAGCCACAGGGAGAACCGGCAGTGTAGAACCACTCTTGTGTTTTCCAGGAAGGTCTATGAGTTCCTGAGCACCTTCATCGTCACAGGGATGCGCTTCCTCCTCAGCCAGCAGGTACAGCTGAGCACAGGGAGGGGCTGTGGGATGTTAGGGCTCGATCCTTCATGTGTGGGAGAGGGCAGAGTTGTATCCCACCCGTCTGCTGGGCCTTGTCCTGCCTCTGCAGCTCCCCATCCAGTCCTGGGAGTGATTCCCCTCAGCCTGGCTCCTTGCCTTGCAGATCTGCCCATCCCTGGAGCATGCCAGCCTGGTGCTGCTGAACTCTTTGCTGGACACAGTGCCTGGTGTGTGTTGCCCTGGGAAAGGGCTGGAATCCCATTCACTGTCAGGCAGACAGGGCTGGACATCAAGCTGCCAGGCAGCTCCAGGCTAAGTCACACCTGCACATCTTCCCCGGCAGTGAGAAACTACGTGGATGAGCATATCGGGATTGACTACTCCCTCCTACGGGATCCATCCATCACCAGTGACACCCTTGAGCTTGACTTCAAGGTGAACGCTGGGTCCTGCCTTGCTGGTCCTTCCCCATCTCTGTGGAGAAGGCTGTGCCAGCAGGCACATTGGGCTTCATGGAGCAGGTAAGGGCTGCCCCGTGGCTGTGGGAACCTCTCCTGCTCTTGGTCCAGGGCATGTTCTTCCCCCGGGTGAGAGAGGACCAGGAGCTGGAGAACCATGCAGTGGAGCCGGTGATCAAGGAGACTGAGCGCATGGTTTATGTTGCCTTCTCTGAGTACTTCTTCGACTCAGCCATGCACTCGTACTTCCAGGCAGGAGTACTGACCATAGAGCTCCAGGGCGAGAAGGTAAGGAGCACCAGACGCTCAGACTGTATGCAGGCAGGAGGGAGGGGTGGGCTGTGTTATGGAGCAAAGGAGGTGGCATCCAGGGAGCAGCTTTGCTGGGACCTGCAGCAGTGGCTTGCTCCTCCTCCAGTAGTTTGTGCTCTCCACAGGTGCCCAAGGACCTGGAGGTTTTGCTGAGAGCCACATTCTTTGGGACCATCTTCATGCTGGTAAGGAGCCCCCAAACAGGATGGAAGGCATGGCAGAGCCCTAGGACAGAGCCTGCTTTGTGCCTAGCTTCCAACTCACCTGCCTTCCCCAGAGCCCTTCTGTGGATGCTCCGCTGCGGCTGGTGCTGCAGGTCTCTGCTCCCCCACGCTGCACCATCAAACCCTCAGGGACCTCAGTTTCTGTCTCTGCTTTCCTGAACATCTCACTGGTGCCCCCGGACCGCCCACCTGTCCAGCTCTCCAGCATGGCCATGGTGAGAGGGGGGCTGGGGCTCCTTGTGCAGTCACCCCAGTGTATATGGGAGCAGTGTCCCTCATCCTGTGTTGTAAGGCACTGGTGTCACCGAGCAGAGGGACACTGGACTGGTGGCATGAGCTGGCCTATTGTCCTCTGCTTGCTGTGAGTCAGCCCTCTCCCTCCCCAGGAAACCAAGCTGAGTGCCAAGGTGTTTCTGCAAGGGAAGGCACTGCGTGTGCAGCTGGACCTACGACGGTATGGCTGGGGTCCTATGGGGCATGGGGAGGGTCCCCTCCACACCCTACTCACAACTGCCTCCTTCTGTGCAGGTTTCGCATCTATTCCAAGCAGTCAGCGCTGGAGTCACTTGCGGTGAGAGCATGCTGATGGCCTGGGAACCCTTACACCCAGCCACAGCTGGGGTGGGCTGGGGAGAGGCTGTCCATTCAGGATCCCCCCTTACAGCCCTCCCTGCCCTGGGCTGGCAGCTCTGCCACTACACTGACCCCAGCTCTTCTCCCACAGCTGTTCTCACTGCAGGCCCCACTGAAGACCTTGCTGCAGCTGACCATCATGCCCATCATTAATGGTAGGCATCACTGCTCCCACACAACTGGGAGTGTAGGCAGGGGCATAGCAGAGCTCAGCCTCATCCCAGCTCTCCCTCACTGCAGAGAGGACAAAGAAGGGGGTGCAGATCCCACTGCCTGAAGGCATGGACTTCACCAGGGAGGTGGTCACCAATCACGCGGTATGTGGTGGGATGGACACAGCCTGTGCCTCCATGTCCTGCTAGGAAGGGCACTGTCACCTCCAGCCTTGCACTGACCCTCTTCCCTCTGCAGGGATTCCTCACAGTGGGAGCTGATCTCCACTTCTCCAAGGGGCTGCGGGAGGTGATTGAGAAATACCGCCCGGTGCCGACCGCCGCTGCCTACTCCAGCTCCCAGCCTGCAGAGCCCAGCCTGGATCCCAGCTCGCTCTAGCTCTCCTCCCTGGACCAAGGGCAGATCCCGGGCTGGACCCGTAGACTGTAGGTAGGAAGCAGCTTCCCTGGTACCACCAGCACATTGTCAGGGCGTCCAGGCCCTGGTGGGGCGCAGCAAGGTGGAGAGGGTGCTCTGGGAATCCCTGCTGCAGCCCTGTTCATTACACTAATAAACCACCTGACTCCAACCACATGGCCTCATTGCTTGGAGGACATGTCCATGCCGGGGTACATGGTGGGGAGATGGAAAGGAGGCAGCTGATGCCCAGCTTGGATCCTTGGGAGCAAACGAAGCTTAGTGCAGTGCCAGAGGGCTCAGAGTGACCGTGCTGCTGCCACTTAGGTGGGTCACTCGTTTCCAGGATGCAGGGACCCCTGCAGAAAGGGCATAGCTCACAGAGCCCAGGGCTCCCTGGCAAAGGGCATTGGCACTCACTGGTGCTCCTCAGAGAGCAGAGGAAAGTGAAGCAAGGGCTGGCACAAAGGTGTCAGGAGGAGCAGAACCACCTTGGTCAGAGTTTATTGCGAGTTCCTGAAGCACTGCGTGCCCTGGCAGCAGGATTGTTGTGGTAGTGGTGGTAAGTCTCCTTCAGTGGGAGCAGAGGTGGTGGGAGCCAAGGTAGAGGTGAGTAGGACCCAGCCGCCCCCTGCTGCTGCTCCTCATAGCCTGCCCAGGCCGAGTGCATGTGGGGCCGAGGGGAAGTGCTGGGGACTGCTCCCTGCCTGGGAGGGAAGCAGCTGCCACCGCAGACAGGGAGGAGGCAAGACAGGAAGCCACAAGGGAGGAGGTGTGGCTGCAGCAGGTGCACAAAGCCTCTCCCACAAGGACAGAGACCCCCAGCCCATGCCCCTCACCCTGTCCAGCCGGGGGGAAGGTTTGCAGGCATGACAGGTCCGTGGTGTAGCCGAGCAGCAGCAAGGCCGGGCTGTGCAAGGTGCCGGTGGTGAGGGCGGGTGGGGTGGTGGGAGCAGCTGGAGCGCCGGGCGCCACCTCTGCAGCTCTTAGTAAGGCTGGTTCTTAATGAAGCGGCAGAACATGGTGAAGGCAGCAAGCGGCCGGTCTGTGGGCACCATGTGGCCAGCTCCCTGTAGGAAAGGAACAGTGGTTGGCAGTGTGGCTGGGGTGCTGCCACAGCCCAGCTGACATTACCCAACCCTGACTGCAGCCTTGGTATCCAGCACACCCACCCACAGCCCCATCCCTGGCCCCCAGAGCCCTCAGCCCTACCTTGACAGTGAGGAAAGCAATGTTGGTGAATTCCTTCACAAAGCCACCGATCTGGTTCTCACCATTTTCCGTGTAGAGCCAGGGCCGGCGAGCCACCTGCACCTGGGAGTAGCAGCAGTGCCTTCAGCACCTGTGGCTGGCCCTGCCCATGCTCCTGCCACAGCCGGCTACAGCACATAGCCTGGAGCCAGTGACTGGCCTGGCCTGGGCCCTGCCCATTTACCTTCTGGCACAGGGAATCCACAAACCACTCATCCCCGAGAAAGTTGCAAGCCATGTCAACGTCCCCGTTGTACACCAGGATCCGGTATTTCTGTGTAGCAGAGAAAGAGTGAGCTGTTGGCAGGGCAGCAGCCCCAGCCAGGTAGGAGCTGAGCTGGCAGAGAGACTTCCAGGGTCTGTGGGTTCCCCTGCACACACCGTGGCTCCAAGCAGTTTGAGGTACACCTCATTCATCTGCATGTACAGGCGCCTGTAGCTGCGGTTCACCTCGAAGCTGTGGAGGAAGCAATGGCAGCATGTCTGCTCCTTCTCAGAGTAGTCCCTCCCTGCCCACAGCTTGCTCACCTGCACACCTGCCACTCTGGGGCTTCGGGGGAGATGTGCAGAGCCTTCCGCACCTCGGGGGAGTTCAGATACATGCTAGGGGCTGTGGAGTTGGTGCAGGGCGGGTCCATCCGGACCTTCTTTCGGGCCACTGGCATCCGGAACAGGTTCTGGGAGAGTCAGGAGAGTCACTGTCACAGCAGCACCTGCCCCATGGAGCAGCTGCTTTCTGCCCCTCCTGCCCACAACAGCACAACTGGCTGAACAGAGGCTGCTAACAGCCCAGCAGCATGGGCACCTTGGCTCACCTGCCGCCAGGAGAACCTCAGTGGCATCCGGATGAAGGAGTTGCCCAGGTCATGTGTGATGAGATAATCACCCTCATATCTGTAGCCAGAGAGAGTATGAGGACAGACTGAAAACCCTGGAGTACAAGGGCTAAGGGCTCGCCTGGGGGGAGTCCTCAGCAGCAGCCACACACCATCCATGTGTCCCAGAGGGGCCCCCTGCCCAGCCCACCACATCCCTCTGTGCCAGTGCAACCAAAGCTCTCACCTCATGCTCCCGGGGACACCTCCATCGCATGGGGCATAGAGGTTGTAGATATTGAGGCCAGACTCCTCTACAATCTGAATCATCTCCCCCATCTGCAAGGAATCATAAGAAGGGTTTGGGACTCAGCAGGACCCTTGTGGGCCCAGACACGTTCTGCTCGGCACATGTATAAGGGCTCTGGCTCCCCTCACCTTGAGTGTGCAATTCAGGTTGGAGTTGTCATGGAAGTTGCACTTCCCCTGGGAGCAGCAATAGGCCTGCAGGTCTTTCCACAGCCTGCGGGCAGAGACCAGGACCACTTGGACCAGGTGGCAACAGTGACATGACAGCTGCCCTGCAGCTCTCTGCCCAGTGGCCACAAGGCACACAGCTTGGCCCCATGCCCTCTTTACCCCACAAACAAACCCACCCATGGGAGCTGCCCTGGGACAAGGAGCCACAGCCCAGATGCTGGCCCAGGACAGGCTGCCCTTGTCTCAACACCACCGACCCAAACAGCCCCAGCCTCAGCTGTGCAGCCATCCTGCTTGCACAGAAATGGCACATCCAGCATTCCCTCTGCTCTTACTCGGTCCCCAGCAGCCCGTGGTAATAGGCAAAGTAAACCAGGGAGTTGTCATTGATCTCATAAGATGAGAGGCCGTTTCCCACAGCGATTCCCTGCGAGGCAAGAAGAAAACAACCCTGTTGTGTTCCAGCTCCCCGCGGGGCAGTCACAGCACAGCAGCCGCAGGCAGGAAGCAGATGTGGAACTGTTTACTCTGCGGAGGGAACAGGGAGGGTTGGGGGTGCCTGAGGACACTCCCCCGGCAGCAGGGACAGACACGTCCACCAGCAGCTGCTGCCAGAACCCCGGGAAGAGATGAAAGGCTGCAGGGCGAGGCGTGCCCTGCATCCTAACTGGTCCCACCCTGGCTGTGCCAAGCCCTCTGCTCCCTGGCTGGGCAGAGCCAAGTTGCCCACCTTCAGGTTGAGGCTGGGGTCCTGCATCACCCACTCTGCCAGTGTGGGAATGTAGACCCCTCCATAGCTCTCCCCTGTGAGGAAGAGATCATTCTTGGAGTACTCGGGGAAGAGCCGGAGGAAGTCCTTGAGTGCCAGGTAGTTGTTATGAGCAACCTGCAGGGAGAAGGGGGCACAGTCAGGTGGTGAGGCTGCACCCCATAGCCAGGAGTGGGCAGGCAGGGGAGCAGGGCTCTCCCAGTTACTCGCCTCTGTGTCATTTGTGGCATACTTCTTGTCGTCAGAGTATGAGAAGCCGACACCAGCGGGAGACTCCACGTAGAGGATGTTGGCAATCTGCAAGGACAGCAGAGGAGCCAGTGATCAGGGGAGACCCTCTGGCTCAGTGGGGCCAAGGACTACTAGCCCCGCCCATGGCAGCACCCACAGGAGTGTGGTCCGCCCCAGGGCTGCACTGGGACGGCCACATTCCTGTGCTGCTCAACAGCACACTCGAGAGGAGAGGAGAGGAGGGTGTGTTGGGTGGGAGGGGAGCAGTGGTCATTGGCTCCATGGAGAGAGCAGGAGGAACTGGCTCACGGCCACCCCGTCTCAAAGCCACAAAGAAAAGCAGTGCCTCTACCTTGTTCCATGCGTACTCATTGTACTTCAGAGTGACCCCATCGGGCTGGATCTGAGGAAGAAGGTGGTGACTGATGGGCAAAGCAGGACAGGACACAGCGGGATGGCTCGTGCCACACAGCCGGTCATCCCCTGAGTCCTTGAGCCACAGGATAGCAGTGACTACTAACCAGGAAGGGGCCATGCTCCTTGAGGAAGCCCTCCATGGAGCTGCAGCCAGGGCCCCCGTTCAGCCACAGCACCAGGGGGCTGTTCTGGGGATTGCTCTGGGCCTCCACGAACCTGTGGACGCGTAGCTGTGAGTGCCCGGTGCCAGCCGATGCCCTCCCATCGCCAGGCGCAGTCCCACGTACCAGTAGTGCAGGTACTTGCCCGGCCCGGCGCAGAGGTAGCCCGAGAAGTGGCGGAAGGACGGCTGCTTTGACAGCCCGGGTAGGTAGGTCACCTCATGGTCCGGGGGGGCGGCCCGGCCCAACCCCAGCAGCAGCAGCGACGACAGCAACACTGGCCCCATCTGCGGTGGGCGGAAGGGACGGTCAGGCTGCTGTCGGCCAGGAACGGCCGCGGCAGCGCCCCGCGAGCGCCCCGACCCGGCCCCCACTCGGGGCTGATCCCCGGCCCGGCCCAGCCGGCTCCCCTGGCGCCGGTCCCGGTCCCTCCATCCCATCCCCCCGGTCCCGTCCCGGCGCCCCTCGGTCCCACTGACCGCGGCCGCTCCCGGCGCGGCGCTCGCAGGCGGCGGTCACGGCGGGCACATGACACGCGCCCATATGACCTGCGGCCCTCACGTGAGCGGGGCGGGGCCCCACGGCGGCCAATCAGCGCCCCGGGGGCGGCCGGCCCCGCCCCGCCCCTGCCCGCGCACGTGGGAGCGGTCCCGGACCGGGACCGGGACAGTGGCGGGGGGGCACCCATGGAGCCCCCGTACCCAAACGGGGTGCCGGTGGGCCCTACCGGGCACCACCGGTTACAGCTGGGTGCCACCCAGCACCGCCGGGTAAAGCTGGGCATCTCCAGGCACCGCCAGTCATCACCGTGGGATGACCACTGGCCACTGCTGGCTATAGCTGGTACCACTGGGCACCACCGGGCACTGCCAGCTCTGCTGGACAGCATGGGCACAGCCAGACATCCCGGCCCAGGTGGTAGCGCTGGACAGTCCAGGGTGGAATGTCTGCGAGTCTGGTTTGGGCCCGGTTGTGCCCATCAGCCACAGGGTCCCCCCAGCCGCCCCCATGGCAACAGGACCCCCCTTGAGCCCTCTGGTTGTCCCTCCCAGCCGGGCTGTCAGCACCTCACAGCAGCTGTGACAGGGACAGTTAAAAATAGCTCGGGCTGCAATGGCTGCCCGGTGCCGGCTTGCTGCACGCTTCCACCACATCCACGGAGCCAACATCCGCCTGGATGCCTCACACACACAAGCCACACGGGTGGAGAGCTTCGCCAACGGGCTCTGCTTCAGCCAGGAGCCTCTGGCACCCGGGCAGATCTTCCTGGTGGAGATTGAGGAGAAGGAGCTGGGCTGGTGCGGGCACTTGCGCGTGGGACTGACAGCCCATGATCCCCAGAGACTGGAGGTAGTGCCTGAGTACTCGCTGCCGGACCTGGTCAACCTGGGCGACACCTGGGTGTTTGCCATCACCCGCAACCACAACCGTGTGGTGGTGGAGGGGGAGGAGGCGCAGCCGCGGGGGCGGCCCTGGGAGCCCTCCCTGCTGATCGAGCGGCTGCGGATCCCCCGGGACACGCTGGTGGGGCGCAGCCGGCCCGGCCGCTACAGCCACATCCTGGATGACCTGTTCAAGATGAACGTGCTGCCCGCCACCGCCCGGCGCAGCCGCATCGGGGTGCTGTACGCCCCGCAGCCCGACGGCACCGCCGACATGCACATCGTCATCAACGGCGAGGACATGGGGCCGAGCGCCAGGGGACTGCCCACCTCCCGCCCGCTCTACGCCGTCATCGACGTCTTTGCCTCCACCAAGAGTGTCCGGGTGATCCCGGTGGATTATGGCTGTAGGTACCTGTGCCCCTCCGTGCTGCGTGGGCCAGGAGCGGGGGAGCTCTGGTGGGGTCATGCCGTAGTCGCCAACAGAGGGAAGGTTGGCATGTGCCCCTGGGCAGAGGGACACAGGGGGTAAGAGGGCACAGGAAAGCCTCTGGTCCTTGTGGAGCACAGGTGAGATCCACAGTATCACTGCTGGGCAGTGTCTGATGAAAGCTCTGCCATGGGCGCTGTGCTGGGGCCAGGGGAGAGACCCCCAGCAGCAGCAGCAGTCAGACAGAGCCCCCCTGGCCACCCTTCCTGAGCAGAGTGGTAGGGTTGGGTGTTTGGGGCTGTCCCTCAGCTGTGAGGCCTTGCTGTGCCCAGCCTTGCCTACAGCACGTGGCAGCCAGAGCCAGCTAAGATCCTGCCCTGGCATCAAAACATCCACCTACACCCACCAGAGCTCAGCACCCGGCGCCCACGCACCTGCCACGTGCCCCAGACATGATGTTCCCTGGGCAGACACCCTGTGATGCCATTGGAACCTGGGCATTAGCCCATGTCCCTTGGCTTGCTGGGAGGGACCACGCTAATAAGTGCTAATTAGCACCACGCTGGAAAAATGAGGAGATGGATCAGGTGAGACAGAGCCAGAAGAACAGCTAGAGCCAGAGTACTGCCTGCCCCCAGCACTGGGAGCCACTGCTTCACATGCTGGTGTCACGAGCAGCTGCTTCTGTCCCAAGGCTGGAACCTGGTATTCTCCCTGGTGTAACAGCTGAGGACAGTAATGGCTGCAGCAGACAGTACCCATGCTGAGCCACCCATGGCTCTGAGAAGTTGTATCACAGGAGCAGGAACCAGGCAGATTCTGTGCAGGTGCCCAAGGGGACGGTTCTCATGGTAGTCTGCCCCAAAGGTGTGGTGGGCGCTGTCTCTGCAGGCAGTGCAGCCCCAGCCTGCACTCACTCAGCAGCTTGGTGCTAGGGCCAGTGCAGGCAGACCAAGGGAGTGGGATGGAAAAGAAGCACAGCATGGGTATGTGAGACCCTGGGGAGCTGCTTGACAACCACCAGAGAAAGAAATGCAAACCAGCCACAGTCACACACAGCTTGGGCACATAACTGTCTCTCTGCCTTCCTCCTAATAACGGGAAGAGCTTTGCTGCCCGGGGCCCTTGAGCTTCCAGCCCTGCTGGAGCAGCCTGGCACCAGCCCCCGCACAGCCAGTTTGAGCCCAGGGCAGGACGATGCCGCAGAACAAACTCACCCACCACTGCCTTTAACCACAGTGCCTCTGAGAAGCTCTGCCAACTCCTCCACCCACTGTGCTCAGTCTCACTGCTGACTTGCCCAGCTCAGGTACACTCTCTGTTCTCTTGCAGTTCCTTCCCTGCAGACGCTGTGCCGGCTGGTTATCCAGAAACACATTGTGCACCGCCTGGCCATCGATGGCCTGGACTTGCCCCCGCTACTCAAGAGCTCCTGCCAACATGAGTGAGGTATTGAGGGTGCTGCTGGGCTGCCCCCCACATCAGCAGCCCCCCAGTGATGGCTGCCTGGCAGGCTCTGAGCCCCTCCCTGCCCACTCACCCCAGCATGTGCTGCTGAAGGGCTGACATGAGAGCAGAGCAAAGTGGGGTTTGGATTTTCCCACACTGATGCTGTGGCATGCCCAGAGCATGGGCAGGGGGATTGATGTGGGTCAGAGACAGCAATAAAGTGCTTCCAGACAAGACTCTGTCAAAGGAGGCTCGGGGGGCTGGGACGCCCTTGTGCTTTTCCCCTTGTGGGAGCAGTTCCTCCACCAGTGAGGAAGGGAGCACAGGCCACAGCCCTGTGGGGTTCAGAACATGTCCCCGGCATTATTCTGGGACTGTCAGGGTGGATCAGAGTGGGTGGAGCGTGGGAGGGCACAGCACAGTGCTCACGTGGAGGTAAATTACAGCCGGACACTCATCCCGGCCGGGCAGTTTCACTCTTGGGAAAGATGTTTACCCAGAGAACGATGAGTTATTTCCTGTGTGTTCAGCTTGGAGGGGGACGAGTCAGATGCTGGAGCACCCAGATAGCAGTGCTGGCAGCAGCCCTTGCTTGGGCACATGTCTGTGGCCACAGAGCCAGTCACAGTGACCTGGTGTGGGGCACAGCCATCCTGACTTGGAGCTCCATGCCCTCAGCTCTGTGCCCTCAGCCAGACCCTTCAAGCCCTGGCAGGTGAGGATGGCATCCTGCAGTGCCTGTGGCAGGCTGGAGGGGAGGCAGGGCGGCAGCTGTGCAGAGGAAGAGCCTGGAGGGGAGAAGTCTCCTAAAATCAGAGGGGTTCCCACAGGAGCCAGAAAGATAGCAAAGGGGCTGGCAAAGCCTTTCAGGCCTCTTCCACAGCACAACCAAAGGGGAAACAAGCAGCTCTAAGCTGACAAAAACGTGTTTTAAAGAAACACGATGCTATATTTAGTCAGAGACTCGATAGTATCAGATCATGTTACAAAACTCGTGCTCAAAGGAAATCCCCAGCCCTCAACCACAGCCAACTCCATCAACACCAAAGTGTTAATGAAGGAATTGCTAAATTCCATGGGAAAACATGGACAGTGACCAAACCACAGCAATGGAGTGAGGTCTGTGACATTTCCTGCTATGTCCCAACAGCAGGCTGGGAGCTGCTGGGGCTGGAGCTCATCTGGCTGCGATGGGGCTGGGGAACTCACCCACTCTAGAGCAGCGCCCACAGAGGAGGGAGTTTGCTCTCCAGGCTGTTTTCCCTCCCCCACCCTTGCACGAAGCCTTTGCTCCCCACCTCCCTGCAGCATTATCTGCCCGGCAGTGACCCCTGCACACGAGGGCGGGTTCCTGTTTCTTGAGGAATTGAGAGCAGCTGCTGCAACCAGGCAAACAACACCCCTGCTCTGTAATGGGCTGCAGCACAGTGGGATTGCAGGGATTCAGGAGCTGCCACCTCCTGCCACCTGAGGCTCCATGGTGAGAAAGGACGACTGAGGAGCACTGCCCAAAGTCCTGTCCCATGCCCCGTTCCCTGGGCAGGGAGGGGTGGCTGCAGCTGGCACAGGGACAGGCTCAGCTCCCAAACAACACGAGGGTGATTTATTGGCTCAGTTGCACAACACCTCACAGCTGGATGCTGCAAGGACCTGCGGGTGCTGGCCACAGATGAAATAGTTTTGTCACGTGTTATTGTACCTAGATCCCTACAAATCTATGGGCCCTTATGGGATTGAGAAACCACAAAGAACTGGCTGATGTCATCACAAAGACTCTCGATGATTTTGGAGCAGTTTTGGGAATCTGGAGAGGTTCCCACATGACTGGAAGCTGAGGAATGATGTCCCGATTTCAGAGGGCAGGAAGGAGAACCCTGGAAACTACAGGCCTGTCAGTCTCACTTCAGTGCCCAGTAAAATCATGGAAAAGATCATTCTGGCAGGTACTGAAAAACACCTGTAGGAGGGCACAGTCACTGGTCACAGCCAGCATGGCTTCATGAGGGGAAAGTCCCGCTTGTTGAACATGGTTTCCTTCTACAACAGGGTAACCCACCTAACTGACTAAGGAAAGCCAGTAGCTGTAATGTTTTTGGGCTTCAGCAAAGCTTTTGATACTGTCTGTCCCAGTATTCTTTTGGACAAAGTGTCCAATTTGCAGCTGAATAATCCTGTTACACAATGGGTGAGCAACTGGCTCACAGGTTGGGCACAAACAAAGACTTAGAGGGAATGGGGTGACATCAGGCTGGTGTCCAGCCACTAGAGGGGTTCCATAGGGCTTCACCCTTGGCCCAATTGTCTTCAACATCTTCATTAGCGACTTGGACTCAGGACTTGAAGGAATATGAAGTAATATATTAATGTTTAGTGCTAACAGCTCTAAATTGGGAGGAGCTGTCAACTCCATTGAAGGCAGAGAGGCCCAGCTGAGACACCTAGACAAATTGGAGAGATGGGTCATTGCTCAAAGTATGAAGTTTAACAAGAGCAAGTGACACACTGCACCTTGTACAGGGAAATCCTGGTGGTATATACAGACAGGGGAAAAGAAGCTGGAGACTAGCACTGTGGAAAGGGACCTGGTCCATGGCAAGTTGAATATGATCAGCAGTGCCCTGGCAGCCAGAAAGGCCAATCCTGTCCTGGGGGCATCAGACACAGCATGGCCAGCAAGGGAGGGGATTGTCCTACCCTGCTCTGCACTGGTGCAGCCTCACCTCAAGTCCTGGCGGCAGTTTTGGCACAACAATATAAAAAAGACATTGAACTATTAGAGAACATTATTCAAAAGATGCCACGAGGATTGTGATGGGACTGGAGGTGAAGCTTTTGAGAAACAGTTGAGGTAACTTGGTCTGTTCAGCCTGGAGAAGAAGAAACTGAGGGAAGACCTCATTGTGGTCTTCAGCATCCTCATGAGAGGAAGCAGAGGGGCAGGCACTGATCTCTTCACTGTCATGACCAGTGACAGAACTTGAGGAAATGGTATAAAGCTGAGGCAGAATATCAGAAAAAGGTTTTTCACCTAAAGGGTGGCTGAGCAGTGGAACAGGCTCCCATGGGCAGTGGTCATGGCATCAAGCCTGTCCGAGTTCAGGAAGTGTCTGGACAACACTCTCAGGCACATGGTGGGATTTTTGTGGTGTCCAGCACAGGACTGGGAGTTGGACACAATCCCAATGGGTCCCTTCCAACTCAGCAGATTCTAGGATAGCAGCACCTCCCACATTGCACCACCCAGAGCTGGCTCCTGGCCACAGCTGTTAGCCAGGTCAGTGACTGTGACCCCTCCTGCAGGATCAGGAGCTCCCAGTCCAGTTCCTCTGTTGCCCCGTGCAAGAAGTGTCGCTCACTCAGCAGATCAAGGTCCCAAACTGCCCCTTCCACGCTGAGAAAATGACAGGCTGAGGGGAATGAAGGTGCAAGACAGGACACAGTGGAAGCACCCAGCTCAGCTCCCACTCAATGCTGGAGCTTCACCTCAATGGAGCTGATCCAGCTGTCAGCCAGGTCCCACAGAGTCCTGTGCTCCAAGTCCTTATTGCTGTGGCTGATCTCTGCTGTGAGGAAAGACAACCACCAGGGATTTATCCAAAGACTTGTTCCAGGAGCTCTTTAGGACCCACAAGAGGCCATCAGCACTGTCTCACCCAGCCTGATGGACATCACATCCCCTCTCCCATGGTCTACTGAGCATTTCCCTCTGCAAGAGCTTCCTGTTCAAATTCAGCACAGCCAAGATGTGCCAGCAGGGCAGCTGGAAGGCCAGGTTGAAGTGGCAAGTGTAGCTACCTGGGCCTTCCTGGAAGATGCCCACAGGGTGGGCATTCTCCTGGATCTGTAGACTGAGCCTGTCCTACCTGGTGCAAATCAGCTGCCTGGACTTCCAAACCACTGCCTTAGGCACAGCCTGGGCAGCCTCTGTGCAAATGCCACTCAAAGACTGCCTGATGCTGTCTTCAGTCCTCTGGGTAATCTAATCTTCACTGGCATCCTCTGAGGTTTCTGTGGCCTCCAGTTTTGTCACAGGAGACAGAATCTAACAGGAGCTGAGCTTGCTGGCTCACTCTGGAGAAGAGCATTAGGTGTTTCAGGCTGACACTGAAGGGCCTCAGGGAGCTGGTGGACTCTGGAGAACAATCACACAACTCTCAACAGCCACAAGAGAGGCTGACACAGGCTGCTGCTTCTGCTGAGCTGCTGCCACAGTGGGGGAAGCCTGGCCAGAGCTCTGGGATGTGTTACCATGGCACACCAAAGAGGCAAGTCTGAAATAGGCAGACTTTGGGGAGCTGCCTGAGCAGCACAATGATCAGGATGGGGAGCAGAGTGTCACGGCATCAGGAGAGATCTTAGAAACACACTCTTCTAGTGCCAGGAAAGGTGGCGATGCAGCTCTCCAGAGAGAGCCCAGCACTGCAAATTTGACTTAACCCTGGATGACAATCTCCAGCTCCACGAAGAAGCCTCTGCTCTCCCTCAGCTGCCCAGATCCCATCCTCGAGCAGCCACTGAAGGTGGAGCTGAGGCAGCCAGTCCGGCGTGATGAGGTCTCTCAGGACGGCGAGCAGCTCCTGCCGGTGGCTCTCAGTGCCTGCACCCACGGCTTTCCCGGCGGCGATCACGGCCGGCCACTCGGTGCGGTGCTCGGGGCACAGCCGCTGGCGGAGGGGGAGCACCGGGAGCTGCACCGGGCAGGCGCGGGCCAGCGCGGCTGGGGCTGTCAGTGCGGGCCCGCTCCGCGCTGTCGCTACCGGCGGGGACACCGCGGCGTGTCCCGGTCCCTGCCGCGCTCCGCCAACGCCTCCTCCGGCCGCGCCGGCACCGGAGCGCTCGGGCGCCGCTCGCTGTGGCCGCTGTGCATCGCACCGGGAACACCGGGAGCGCCGCTCTTTGTGGCCGCCGTGCATCGCACCGGGAACACCCCCGGGAACACCGGGAGCGCCGCTCTTTGTGGCCGCTGTGCATCGCACCGGGAACACCGGGAGCGCCGCTCGCTGTGCCCGCTCCCCAGGGCGGCGTGCGGGCACCGGCTCCTGCCTGGCTGCCTCCCCCTCCTCCCTCCGCATCGCTGTGCAGCGGCTGGAGGCGCATCGACTGCGCTCTCGCTCACGTCTCTGTTCAGCAACAAGTGCATTGCTTTCCACCCTCACTCCTTGCTCCCCACAAGGAAGGCGTAGAGGACTTGTCCTCCCTTGTCTGGCGCCCGGTATAGGAGAAGTGTCTCGGTAACTGCTTGAAGAAGCACTTCATCACATTGCTGAGGAAGCTCATTGTGTCTTTATCCCTAAAGCACACGGTTCTGCAGCTCTGGAGGAGCAGGCTACAACACGACAAGAAAAGCTTCAAGGAAGGAGGTTAAATTGTATTTTAAGAAGGCAAGTTATATTTTAAAAGGGCAAAGGGAGCAGTTGCATAACTAGTGAGTGACCTTGTAGCCTTTGTGCACACAAGCAGATCCACCAGCTAAGATGGAAAGGAAACAGTGTCACTACAGCTGCTTGGAGAAGTGAAGGCCATGGAACGAAGCGCTCCCTGAGGGAAACCTGATATCACCTTTCCACTGCAGTGAGGTAAGGACAGCTGGAGAATGCTGCGGATGCCGACGCTTGCAGTCTAGAGCCGGAAAAGGCAGGAGCTATACAGCGAGCACAGCAGGCGCGTGGTACAGCTGGCAGCACCCCGGTACCGGGGCATCCCACTACCGGGATCAGCCCGGTTATCAAAGCCAGGTACGGGACAGGAGGGGCCTGTGCCCGGGGCAGCGCTGGGCTGGGCCCAAGCGGCGGCTCCACGGGCCCTGGCGGTGCTACACCGGGGGACGGCGGGCGCACGGCCCTACCACGGGGGCTGCTGCGAGCTCCAGCCGGACGCGGCAGGCGGGCCTTACCTGACGTCCTGGCGGACAACGGTGCCGTGCTGCCGGCTGTGGCTGCGCACCGGGCCGCAGCTCCGCAGGCCCGAGGGGCAGCCCTCGCAGGCGAGGAAACGGGCGCATGGCGAGCGGTGGTCGCGGGGGGACGCCCGGACCGGCTCCGCTCAGCTGCCGAAGCCCACCCCGCCATCCCCGTTAAATCAGACGGGCACCGCCCGCACCCTGATCTTGACCAATCAGCGCCAGCTTCTCCCGATGACAGGAAGCGAGCCAACCAGCCCAGAGCATCCTGACAAGACAAGGGTGATTGACAGCTCTACCGTCCAATCACATGGCGGTCTTTCCCCCGCGGATGGGCGGTGCTTCCTGGTCCGCCGTGCTGGTCGGGTCGCGGTGCCGGTCCCGGTTCGCGGAGGTGATGGGAGCCCCAGGCGACGCCGGCGGGGCCGGAGCGGGGCCAGGATCCGGGCCGCCGCCGCCTCCCGGGGACCTGCGCAGCGTCCTAATCACCAGCGTGCTGAACCTGGAGCGGCTGGAGGTCGACCTCTTCAGGTGCGGGTGGACGCCGGGGCAGCGGGACCGGGCCGCCGCGTCCTCCGCCGACACCCTCATCGCGGCCGCCTTCTCCCCGCAGGGGCCAGCACCACTGGGTGCCCGCCACGCAGCACCTCTTCGGCGGGCAGATCGTGGGGCAGGCGCTGGTGGCGGCGGCCCACGCCGTGAGCCGCGACGAGCAGGTGCACTCGCTGCACTGCTACTTCGTGCGGACAGGTGCGCCCGGGGAACCGGGGAACCGGCGGCGGGGTGCAGGGGTTCCGGAGGGGCCCGGCAGGGGTTGGGACGCTGGAGAAGTTCGCAGGAGTGAGGAGGCGCCGTCGTCCCGGTGCCAGCAAACAGGGACGGTGTGAGTGGCACTGCCGGGCCCGGCCCCTGCGGTCGGGTTCCGCGGGTGCGCGGTGCGTCGTGGCCCAGCGGCAGAACGTCCCTTTCCCGTCCCTTTCCCGTCCCAGGGGACCCCAAGGTGCCGGTGCTGTACGAGGTGGAGCGGACCCGCACAGGGAAGAGTTTCTCTGTTCGCTCTGTAAAGGCCATCCAGCATGGAAAGCCCATCTTCATCTGCCAGGCCTCCTTCCAGCTCTCGCAGGGGAGCCCAGTGCAGCACCAGTACAGCATGCCGACCGTGCCACCCCCCGAGGAGCTGCTGACACAGGAGGAGCTCATCCAGAAGTTCCTGCAGTGAGTAGGGTGGAAGGGACATGCCGGGGATGTCCCCTTGCTGCCTGGGGCATAGGGAGGCGTGGGAAAGTATTGTCTGAGGAATTCTCAAATGTGCCTGTGAGGGGAACAGAGGAGCAGGACACAACAGGAGCTGTGCCCCTCTTGTCTTTCTGTGTGCCCCTGGGTCCCTGGCATGGAGCTGCTGCCAGTAGGATGTGTTCCAACCTGCCTGTCTGGTGTCAACCTCACTTCTTTGTGCTGGGCTGCAGGAATCCTAACGTGGCTGAGGGATACAGGAAGCGTCTCACCAAGATCCAAGCTCAAGATGTGCCGATTGACATTAAACCCGTGAACCCCCCAGATATATTCAGCTCAGAGCCACAGGAGCCGAAGCAGCTCTTCTGGGTGCGAGCCCGAGGCTACATAGGTGGGTCCTGCTGGGTCCAGGTGCCCCCCAAGCTAAGGGGGAGCACTGTTTCAACAGAGTGGGCTGGGAGGGCTGTGATTAGGGGGCTGCCTGTGCCCCAGCCTGGGCACTTCAAGGCTGTAATATAGGTGTGAGTGCAGAGGTGATGGCGTGAGCCATGCTGGGGCATGGCATGGCAAAGGGAATAAGTCTGGAAGAATCCCAGCTGTGCTTGGCAGCTGGCTCCAGGGGAGTGGAACACCCCAGGCATGTCCCACGGGCCCCCATGGGATGGGCAGCACTGGTTGCTCTGCAGGGGAGACTGACATGAAGGTGCACTGCTGTGTGGCTGCCTACATCTCTGACTACGCCTTCCTGGGCACGGCCCTGCTCCCGCACCGGCAGTACCGCGTCAAGTTCATGGTGTCCCTTGACCATTCCATGTGGTTCCACGCGCCCTTCCGAGCTGACCACTGGATGCTGTACGAGTGTGAGAGCCCTTGGGCTGGTAAGTCCTTCGTGGGTTTTTGAGACCTTGATGGGCAAGGCCAGCCCTGCCTGTCCTGGGGGCAGTGGGCTGCAGTCTGACAGTCTCTCTCTGCAGGTGGGTGCCGGGGCTTGGTGCAGGGACGGCTGTGGCGCAGGGATGGGGTCCTGGCTGTCACCTGTGCACAGGAAGGTGTCATCAGGGTGGAACAGACACCAACCCAGAGCAAGCTCTAGCTGAGGACACCCTACAGACAGGGGCTTCAAGCATGCCCAGGGAAGGACCCTGAGATCAAGACAGGACCTGGACAGGAACAGGAAGGAGACCAGGTGGGACCAAGCACTGCAGGAAGTCCTGGTGCCAGAGGTGTCTGTGACAGACTGTGACCAACAGAGCATCACTGCAACCAGCTGCTAGCTGCACAGCACGTAAGCACATGCTGCCATCAGCTATCCTTCACCCACCTTAAAATAAAGCCATTGGGTGAAGAACTGGACTCTGTCCCTGGAGTTTGTCCCCTTGGACCCGTGACTGGGCTTGCACGAGGGCGGGCAGTGCCAGGAGCACAGTGGATCAGCTCTGCCCCCATGCCAGGCGAGGTCACAGGAGGGGAAGGTGCTACTTTGGCACATGTTGTTTCCTCTTCTCACTTCTGCGCTGCTTGTACTGCTTTGGCTCCTCAGTAGCTGCTTCTGCTTGTCCTTGGGCTCCTCCCTAGGACTGGGCTTGGGCCCAGCTGGGAGAAGGGGATGAGGCAGCTCCCACCTCTATGTGGAGGCTTGAGGCCTCCCACTGATAATGCCCTGGGGTAGTAAGGCTAAAAAGACACAGCAGGCGCCTTGCTCTTCTTCCTGCCAAGACTTTATTAAATAAAGTCCTTTCTATTGTGTAAGTTTTATGGGAAGTTCCCGGCAAGAGCCCTGGACCCTGCCAGAAGCTTTCCTGTTCCCTTGCAAGGTGCCAGTATGTCCCAGCTAGAGTCTCAGCTACTCCAGGATCCCCTGCAGAGGGGGAGCAACTTCTGGCAGCACCAGTGTGGGTGGTGGACCCCCATGAGTCCCCAGCCCCGCCAAACTAACCACAGAGAAAGTGCATTCAGGAGGCAGCTCCAGGCATAGACTGTGCTGCCCGTGGGACTGCAGTGCTGCTCCCCTGCCCCACTGCCACCCATGGCACTTCCCTCACTGTTCCCAGCTGCCACAGGCGTGTGAGCCCCCCACAGCCCTTGCCCTCCTGCCCATGTGAGTACAGGTGGCTCATTCCAGACGTTCCTTGATCAGGCATTCCTTCAGGGAAGGCTGCTGCTGCAGGGGCAGCCCAGCTTCCCGCAGGTCTTGCAGCCGGGCCTCTGAGCGCCGCTTGTCCTTGCCCACCTTCCAGGCCAGGTGGACGTGGGCCTGCAGGAAGGGTCCCAGGAGCGGGTGGCTGCCCTGGGCCTCCAGCAGCTGCAGCGCCTGCTCGCAGCAGCCGTGGGCCTCACTGAGCTGGTCCAGCTCCTGGTGGCACACGGCCAGCCCAGCCAGTGTCAGCAGGAAGCGGCCAGAGCTGCAGACCCCCAGGCGGTCCTGCAGCCGGTAGGCGTTGGCCCAGGTGGCCAGGGCCTCGCGGTACATGCCCGTGCACGTCAGGCGCTGCGCGGCCTGCAGGTCCGGCAGGAAGAAGAACTCGAGGAACTCAGGAGAGCGGCGGATCTCATCGATGGAGTGCAGGTGGGACAGGAACTGTTCGAAGGCTCGGCTCCGCTTGGCAATGGTCTCAGCGGTGAAGTTCCGGCGCAGTCTCTTCCTGGGGAAGGCAACGCTGGCCATGTCGCAGCTGAAGCGGCAGCGCAGGCGGCGGTTCAGCTGCTCAAAGTCCGAGTAGCGCCGGGCGATGGTGGCAGGGGCTTTGTCAAACTGGCCAGAGCGGATCAGGTAGATGGTGTAGAGCTGCGGGGGAGGCAGGTGTCAGGCAGTGCTGTGGGCACGCTGCTCCCGGCACAAGCACAGCAGGGTGTGCGGCCTCAAAGGGGCTGGGGGAGTTTGCCCAAACAGAAGGGAGTGGATTGGGCTGCTGCAGCTGCAGTACCCATCAGCGATAGTTACCTGAGGCTCATCTGAGCCGCCGGCACCATCCGAGCAGCACGGGGAAAGAGAAACAAATAAGCGCCAGCCCCGTGGGATCCCTGCCTTAGGGAGAGCAGGACTCGTACCCAACCGTGCCCGCCCAGCCGCGCCGGGCTCACTCACCACGTACTTGGAAGAGCGCTCGCTGACCACGCTAGCGCTGGTGACCTCGAAGAGCAGCCGCTGCGGTGCCAGGCTGCCCCGCGACCTCCGCCACAGCTCCTGCAGCTGCCGGGTCAGCAGGCTGCCGCCGGGACGCTCCGCCGCAGAGACCCACTCTGTGCCGGGAGAGGGGTGTCAGTGCCCTCCGTGGGGACAGGGCTCTGACATCTGTCGGGCTGCCGGACGCCACCATCGCATGAGTGTCCCTGGAATCACCCCAGTCCCCCCAGCTCGCCGCCCCAGCACCTGCCTCCGTCCTCCGTGCCCGCTGCCGCCCCCGGCGCCTGCGGCGGCTCCTCCAGCTCCTCGCTAGCTCCGTCCCCCTCCTCCTCCTCCTCCTCCTCCTCGTCCTCGTGGCTGGTGAAGCTCAGGGTGCCGCTGAGGCGCGTCGACAGCCCCTCGGTGTCGTCCTCCAGCTCCGAGCTCTCCGGGCAGTCCTCGGCCTCGCCGCCGCCGCCCGCCGGCTCCTCGCGGCCGGCCTCGCCCGCCAGCGCGTGCCGCAGCCGGTGCAGGATGCGGGCGGCCATCGCTGCCGGGGGGTCCGGGCCGGCACCGCGACACGGCGGGGCCGGGGGCTGCCCACCGCGGCACGGCCCCCGCGGGGACAGCCCGGCCCCGGGACACCCTCCCGGTGCTGCCCCCGCCCCGCTCCGTTCGCGCTACCCCGGGCCGGGCCGGGCCAAGCCGAGCCGGGTGGTGCCGAGCGATGGCCGCTCCGCCACGGCTCGTCCCGGGATCCTCCCTGCGCGGCTCCGCCTCCGCCGGGAACCCGGATCGGGGCGGTGGAGCCGGCACCGCCCGGCACGGCCGGGATCGGGAGCAGCGCTTGCGGCGCCGTCCGGCGCCATCGGGGTCGCCTCTCCCGGCACTGCCCGGCACGGCTGAGATCGGGATCGGTCCGTGCAGCACCGCCCGGGACTCTCGGATCAGGGTCAGGGCTCAGCCTGGCTGTGCCCGCAGCCCCTGCCTAGGAACCGACCCCGCCCGTCCCGGTCTCGGTTCCTCTGTCCCCTGTCCGGGATGTCGTGGTCGGGCCGAGCCCCGGATCCCTGCCCTGGGGCCACAGGAGCCACACACTCCGATGCTCGGCGCTGGTGTCCCACGATCTTGATACCCCAATACCCTGGCACCGCTGTGCCGTGACAGCCAGATTCCCCAACACCCCTGTATCCTGCTACCCCAGACTCAGGCTCCTGATCCCACTGGGATGTGCCCCGGGCCACCTTGGCACCCTGCCACCCTGGCCTCAGTCGGCCTCACCACGCGCCCCATGGCCAGGCTGCACCTCCGGCACTCGCCCAGCCTTTTTTAGTGTCTGTCTGCTCACTCCTCACTGCTTCCTTGGGAATGTCTATAAATATCGAGGAACCAGCCCAGCTGCTGCTATCGCTCTGTCCATCGCTTGCTCACTGTGCCCTGTTCCAGTACCCTGCACCCCACCCGGGCTCAGATGGGACCCCTGAGCTTCCCTGGGCAGGGTGGGATGCACTAGGGGCTGGACTTGTACCCAGTTCCCACCTGGTGAATGAGGGTCCAAGCAAAAGCAGCAGCCAGAAAACCCCTGGGCATCCCTGGCACTGGGACCTTATGGGACAGAGATTTGTCACCCTGTCCCCACTGCAGCCCTGAGGCTCCGAGCACCACAGGGCATGGGCCACTAGGCCAGTGTGTCCCCAGAGCCACGGGCCCCAGCCGGTCCTGGCAGCAGTGGCTGGCACAGGCCATGAGGAGTGAGCCTTCGAGGAGGCACCGGGCATAATTCCCACTCCTCAGAAGCACGAAAAAATGGAGCCATTTCCGGAACAGGTGCCAACAGCACTGGGGACCCCAAACCATGGGGCTCATGCTCCAAATCTCTCCAGGGACTTCACGCCCCAGGCCCCACAGGGCACTCCTTCCTTATCTGGGGTGGGGGGCTGCAGCACTGCTCTGCCTTGGCCTCCTGCAGCAGAAAATGGGGGTTCAGGGGGGGACACTGTGTTGTGGAAAACCAGCTTGGTATTCAGAGCTTGTAAGCCAGGAAGGGCTGCATTTTCAGGGGCCAGTGGGTGATAGTCCATGCCCCTTGAACAGGGAGGACCCTGTCCCTCTTACCCGGGTGATGCTGATGGCTCCAGGGCTATTTTTAACCCCCTCATTGCTGAATTGCCTTGGATGGGGGTGTTGGGGGTGGGCAGAGCTGCGCTCCTGCCACAGTTTTGATCTCCCTCCTGAAGGGCTTGAATTTCCATCCCAGCCTCATCCCCATGTTAATCCCAGCCCTTGACCAATAAAGCTTTGGCTAAATTAGGTAAAGCCGCCAGTTGCGAGTGAGAGGGGCTGGGTGCTGCCAGAGCGCTGATAGGCTGAGGGGGCCAGGGGGCAGTAGCTGGAGGCACATCCCACAGAGGAGACACTACAAATTGGGGCGCCAGGGGCATCACGAAGCTTCTGGGAGTTCCTGCTGCAGGAGCTGGTGATTCTCTGGGGGTGGGAAGCTCCATAAATTCCCAAGATGGTGAGTGTTCCTGTGTGCCGTGTGCCAGGAGGAGACCTGACTGGGCAGGAGGCACCGGGGGGGCTGGGCTGTGCCTCTGCAGCAGAGGGCAGCAGGGATATGGTCCCCAGTGCTGGGCTGACCATGGTGGTGAGGGCAGGGAGGTGTTGGGGTGGTGCAGGGTCCCCACAGGACAGATCTGAGGGTGAATGTGCAGCTGCTGAGGGGGTGCAGGTGCCTGGGGACACCATCTCAGCCCTGTTGGGAGCTCAGGGCTGCACAGAGGCAGGGGCAGCAGGGGGTGGCTGAAAGCCGAGTGCTGGGTCATGCGACACGGCCTTGCTGCTGGCTCCATGGCCGGCCTGCGCCTCCAGGAGAAACTCGATCGGGGCTGACAGGTGCCATGGCTGTAGCTCCAACGATCCCTACAAGGGGAGCTGAGGAGTTCCCAAAAATAGCACTGCATGCCCAGGATGCCAAGGCTGTACACAGGCACCATGACCCCCACACAATGGAGCCCCCCAGATAATGGGGGACTCAGGCAGGCAGCTCCCTGCAGCCCTCCATGGATGGCCTGGAAGGCATTGGAACTGTAGAGATTGCTGCTGTCTGTGGCTTATGCCCGCACAGGATCGTCCTGCAGCAGGGCAGAGGCTCTTCCCACAGCCAAGCGCTGTGGGGCCATGCTATGTAAGGAGTCTCTGGCCTGATATGGGTGACCCCTCTCCCTTGCCTTGCAGACGGACCAGCAGGCAGAAGCTCGTGCCTTCCTCAGCGAGGAGATGATTGCGGGTGAGTGTGGGGACAGCAGGGACAGGGGCCAGATGTGGCCAGGGTGCAGGGCCTGGCTCTGTCCCACTGCTCAGAGACCTGACCTGTCTCTCCACAGAGTTCAAAGCCGCCTTCGACATGTTTGATGCTGATGGTGGTGGAGACATCAGCACCAAGGAGCTGGGGACGGTGATGAGAATGCTGGGCCAGAACCCCACCAAAGAGGAGTTGGATGCCATCATTGAGGAGGTGGACGAGGACGGTGAGCAGCCCTTGGTTGTTGGCAGGGGTGGGTGCTGGACCCTGGGCAGGCAGCCTGACCCACGCTTGGCTTCCTCCCCACAGGCAGCGGCACCATCGACTTCGAGGAGTTCCTGGTCATGATGGTGCGCCAGATGAAAGAGGATGCTAAAGGCAAGTCTGAGGAGGAGCTGGCCAACTGCTTCCGCATCTTTGACCGGTGAGTGTGGGGGCGAAGTGGCCCATCCTGTCTGTGGGAGCAAGCAAGGTCCCATCCCTCCCTCACCCTCCTGCAGGAATGCGGATGGGTTCATTGACATTGAGGAGCTGGGTGAGATCCTGAGGGCCACCGGGGAGCCTGTCACTGATGAGGACATAGAGGACATGATGAAGGACTCAGACAAGAACAACGATGGCCGCATTGACTTTGATGGTGAGCAATGGCCCCAGACAAGCACCCATGTTGTGCACCCAGGCAAGGCCGTGGGCTGAGGCTGCTGCTCTCTTGCAGAGTTCCTGAAGATGATGGAGGGTGTGCAGTAAGGGACCAGACATTCCTCAGGCCAGCTGCTGCACCCAGCCCTGCTGCCCTGCTGTCCAGGGAGCAGCAGCTCTACAGCATCTGGCCCTCAGCACTGGCTGGGACCTCGCTCTGTGCCAGGGTCCTGGTCTCACCTCACCACCGGCGGCTGAGCTTTTCCTCCCATCTGTCACCTGTGGCTTTGATTCGAGCCTCAATTAAAGAGGAAAGGCTTGAGCTGCTGGTGCAGGATTTCACTGGGGGGTGCATGGGGAGGGGGGCTGTGGCAGTGTGTCCCTGCTCTGCTCCCCAGGGAGGGAACATGGGCAGGCTCACACCACAGGGCAGTGCTGCAGGGGCAGCCCAGAGCTGTGGTTCCCACGGCCTCTTGGGCAGGCGCCAGTGCTGAGCTCAGAGTTTCCGTGCAGAGCAGCTCGTTCACACGCCAGAGGCTGAGGGAGCCTGGCCCCGAGGGTCCTGCTCCAGGGCAGGGCTGTGGGACCACAGGGGTTCTAGAGAGCCACCACTGCCTGCCCTATATCTCCCACCCAGAATACCTGGCTGTAAGATGGAAGGGCAGGAGCCCCTTCCCCACAGGGGAAAGGTGACACTTGCCTCTGTGTCTCTCTGCTGGAAATCACAGCTCCCTGGGGATCAGCAGGGGTGGAGCACAGCAGGGGGATGAGGCGGGGCGCAGTCCCCAGCCAGGGTGGGTGGGACCACCGAACCAAAACACAGCTCAGAGCTGGTCACAGCACAGCGCTGTGGCACAGAGCTGCCGAGCCCCCGGAGAGCCAGCAGCCACTGTGGCCATCCTGCCCCTGCCCCGTTGTCACGGGCTGTAATGGCACCAGGCAGAAGGGATGCGTGCCGTGGGCGGGGGGCAGTGGGAACGTGTGCCACAGCCCAGGCTGCCCTCTGCAAGGCCACGGCCGGACACCGGCAGCTGGTGCTGCAGCTCGGGGGGAGCGGTGACGGCCCCCGACTGCGAGAGGAGCGACGCAGGAGGAGCGCAGAGGCCTGTGAGCTCAGCATGGGTAAGGAGGGCACTGCTGTACCGGGCAGCAGCCACGGGGAGCCTCTGCAGCCTCGCTGCTTGGCCCCAGCTCACACGCCATCCCACAGGGCTGCGGTGGACGCTGCTGGCGGGGCTGCGGCAGGGCCCGGCCAGCCCTCGGGAGCGGCAGGAGCTGGAGCGGTTCTGGGTGCTCTTCCTCTCCGCCCTGGAGATCTTCCTGCAGGACCTGTACAGAGCCCAGCACCTCTGCCAGCTCTTCTCCGTGCAAGGGGGTGGTGTTGCCCCGCTGCGCACTGGGCTGGGGGGCTGGGGGCTGCCCAGCCGGAGAGGAGGGGGTCCCACGCAGCCCCCCACCACCCAGAGCTTGGAGGAGGAGATCGAGCAGGTGAGGGCCACGCTGGCAGAGATGGAGAGCGGAGCCAACATTCCACCATGGACAGTGGAAGCCAGAGAGACCACACAGCCGGCAGAGACAAGTGGCACCACAGAGAGAGCAGCCTGGGGAGGCGCCTGTGCTGGGCACTGCTGTGGGGTGCTGTGAGCTAGGGGGGCAGGAGATAGCAGCAGAGGTGGCACCCCTGTCACAGAGCAGGGGACAGAGGTACTCCTACAATCCTCAACCCTGCCTTTGCAGGTGATGGTGGGGGCTGCTCCCACCCTGTAGACAAAATGGGATCACTCCAGGCACCCAAAGATTGATAAACTCCTGTTACCCCACAGGGGTCAGTATCCCTTTCACCCTTCCTGCCCACACTTGCAGAGGGGCCTCTGGGCACTCAGGGTATGCTAGAGCTGCCAGAGAATCCCCTGCAGAAGTTATAAACCTGCATTTATTTATACATTAACCGTGGCTCGGACTGCGACATTAATTTAAAAACAGCCTATGATACAGAAGGTGGGGGACGGCCGGGAGGGAGGGAGGTAGGGGGTGTGCTGAGGGGCCGTGCTGATGGTCAGGTCTCCTGGCTCTTGGTCTGCTTGTTGTATGTCTCCCGCACATACTTCTTGTAGGCTGAGGAGAGAGGGGGAACATGACACCACCTGAGGCAGTGGCCAGGGCAGCTGTGGGGCCAAACAGGCACTGGGGGCTGTGCTGCTGCCCATCCCACTGGGGAAGGGGCAGGAGGGTTCTGCTTTAGGCACTCACCAACTTGGTTCTTCCAGAGCTCGGCTGCATGTGTGTTCAGAGGGCTCTCGATATTTGGCTCTGGAAACAGTGGCTGGGTCAGCTGGTGGGAGGTGACCTGGACACCCCTGAGCCCTGATCTGGGCTGGACAGCCCCACCACCATCACCATCCCTTCCCCCAGCGCTCCACAGCAGCTTGTCCACGAGACCCACCTGCCAGCAGGCTCTGTATGGAGAGCAGGATGGTGCGGACATCATACAGCGCTGACCACTTCTCCTTGAGGATGTCGAGGCAGATGTTGCCCTGGGTGTCGACGTTGGGGTGGTAGCAGGGGGTCAGGAACCGCACGGTGGGTGCTGTGTAGGGGTACCCGCTGGGGAACTCCAGCGACAGCTTGTACCGCAGCTCCTCGTAGGCCTTGGGGTGGGACAGGAGTAAGGGGGGCTGTAGCCCCAGAGGTGTGGGGAAGCCGCGGGGAAAAAGAGGAACAGGGGCAGTGGAGGGCTGAAGGGAAGAGGGTGGGGCAGGGTCAGGCACTCCCAGAGCGGGATCTCGCCTCTCACCGTCCCGGCGGCGCCGTCAATGGTCCCGATCCACTTGAAGAGGTTGTCGGACTCGGGGAAGGCAGAGATGCCTTTGTCACCGGACATCTGCGGGGGCAGCGCGTTAGGGCGGCCCCGGACATCCCCCCACCCCACCCCGGTTCAGCCCCAGGTGCCTTTGGGGACCCCCAACCCCCGCCTTGGTCCCAGGATCCCCAAACCACGACTCGGCCCCGGGGCCCCACTCACCATCAACGCCATCAGTTCTTGCTGCAGCCTGCGGGGAAAGCGCACGTTACCGGCCGGCTCACCGGGGCAGCCCCCGCCCTCAGCCCCGCTCCCGGCCGCGCTCACCTCTTGCCCACCGCGCCGCGGGCCGCCGTGGCCCCGGTCTCAGCCGCTTTGCGGGCGGCTGCGCTGGACACGGCGGCGGGGTCGGCGTTCTGTGAGGCCATAGCGCTCCCGGGGCACGGACCAGCACACCGGCACCAGCCGCCGCTGCCGGCGGGTCACGGGCTGGACGCGGCTCCCGCTCCCTGGCGGCGCCGCACCGGGCTCCGCTGGCTCCTTCCCTCCCTCCCGCAGTCCCGCTCGGGACAGGACTCGGGCCCTCTGCGGCTCTGCCGGTGCCGAGCGGCGCTCAGGGCTCCCCTAGCGGGGCTGCCCCGTGCCGAACGGCGGTGCTTGGGGCTCTCCCGTGCGGCGGCGGCGGCCCGATCCCAACCCCCGTTCCAGATGCTCTTCGATTCAGGAGCGGCTCGGTCCCGACCCCTTTGTCTGTGCAGGAGCGGCTGGGTCCCAACCCCTCTCCGGTGCAGAGGCGGCTCGGTCGCAGCCCCGGTCCCGGACACTCCGGTACGCTCGTCCCGCGCGGCCCCGCCCGCTCCCGCGCCCCGTTTGAATATTTCCGCGTGCGGCCCCTCCACCAATCAGCGCGCAGCTCCGTTCGAGCCGACCAATCACCGCCCGCCGAGGATGCAGTTCCCACGGTAACGGCCAGCGGCTGCTGATTGACAGCCGGCCGGTGACGCACCGCGCTGTGATTGGCCGCTGCCCCGCGGGGGCGGGACCGCGCGTCCGCAGGCCCCTCCCCGGGAAGAGCCCGGTGCCCGGTGCCCGGTGCCCGGTGCGCGGCCTCAGGAAGCGGCGAGGTGGGAACGAAGCGGCTTTATTGGGGGGCATCAGGGTTCGGGGGGGTCCTCGGGGGGCGGCACCTCCCCCCCGCGGCGAAGCGTCTCCATGTGCTTCTGCATCTTCTCAGTCATCCAGGCTGGTGGGATGAAAGGCTTCAGCTCTTCCAGCCGCAGATCAACAGAGTCCCTGGGGAGGAAGGAGGGGGAGATGGAGGGACTCCAGCACCCACTGCTGACCCTAAACCCACCATGTCCCCTGGCACACATCAGTACCAAGCCCAGACCCACCAAACCCACCATGGATCTCAATCAGCACTGAGCCCAAACCTACCATGGACCCCCAACCAACACAAAGTCCACACTTTTGTCACCAACATGGCCCCCTGGGCACCAAACCCCAACCATAACCGAGCCCCCCAGCCATCACACAGAGAGTCCCTCCAGCACAGGATACTCCTGCAATGTAGCAGTGAGGAGGGACTTGGTTGCGCCCCGTGGGAAGCAGCCCCAGGCCCAGCAGCACTTTCAGAGTTTCTGCTTTGCCCCTCACCTGTAATCCTCACTGGCGGCCAAATCCCGAATGTCCTCTTCAATGAGGAGGTAGGCCTGTGGCACAAGGCAGGGAACACCTCAGGGTGCCTGCAAGGGGCAGCCAGGGCAGGGCCATTCCCCCAGCCACCGCTGTCCCCGTGGGAGCCAGCTGTGCCTCCTGGCCATGCCCCAGTGCTGTGGGCAGGGGACAGACCTTGGCAGCGCAGTGTCCCCACCCCTGCGGCGGGCCCTGCGCCCGGCTGTACTCACCATCTTGCCCCCAATGGCCCTCATGTGCTGCTGCTCTGTCAGCCAGTGCTTATCCTGCGGGTCGGCTGCGTACTGCAATAAAGCACCAAGGACCGAGCTGAGAACGAGTGACAGACCCTCCCCTGAAAGCTCCCTCCTGCAGGACACCGCCCCCGCTCTGCTCTGCCCCCCGCTCTGCCTGCCCTGCTCCAGCCTCAGCCCTGGCTCTGGCAATCCCGCCGCCTCGGCAGGCACACGACACCACTGGCAAGTGTTGTGTGCAGGCCAAACCTTGGGAACGTGCTCTAAGACAACAAGCAAGGGCATGGGGGAGGAGGTACACAAGGGAGCTGAAGCACACACTCCTAATTCCCATGGGAAACCATCTGGCTGTGGCACCTGACCTTAAAGAGGTGGGGATGCTTGATGTAGAGTCGCCCTCTTGTTCCTCCCATCCCGAGAGCTCTGCAATGGGAACACGAGGGGTGTTAGGGTTGTGGGGAGGGCAGCTGCGGTGGCACAGGGACACCCTTCTCCTCCCCAAGGCCTTCCTACTGAGGCAGAGAAGCGAAGTGACGGGAGGAGTGTCACGGGCTCCTGCCTGGGGACACCACCCTCCATCGACAGGGCCGTTCCTTACTTGTTTGCTCGAGATCCCAGCACAAAGGTTGTGGTTTCAGTCAGTCGGGATGGATCCCACTACAGAGCAATTGGAAAAGGGGCAACATTAGAAATGAAGTTGCTGCTGGCCATGCTCCACAAGCCTCGGCTCTCTGACAGGGAACCTTGGAGCTGCCTCCTGACTGGGAGGGAGGGAGCTGGCCAATGACCTCCAGCCTTCCGCAGGGGAGGGACGTTACATTCCATCTGGGCTGATCTAAGCAGTTTCCCTCGTGGGAAACACTTGTGGGATTCTCCTGGCTACTCCTGGTCTCCTCAGGGCTGCCCCAGCAGCACCACAGGGATACAGGCTACAGTGCCTGGGGAGACCAGCAAAGGCCTCCGGGCACTTCGCTTCCTCTTCTTGCTCCAGCCCTGCCCAGGGCCCCATGAGGGCACAGCACAGCCCCGCTGTCCTGTGCTCCTGCAGCTACAGGGCTCTGCCAGCGGGAGCAAAGGGGAGGAGAGAGGGAGCCCAGCAGTGTTGGACAGCCAATACCTTTGGTCCATCCCTTTTCACAGGCTCAGAGACTTTGAGCTTCCACCTGAGGGGAAGGAAAACACAGTAAGAATGAGTCCCAGTGGGATCAGCTTAGTCACCACCAGCAGCAGGGACTGAGCCCAAGCCCTTCCAGATCCACCGTTTTTCACACCCTCCATTCCCCCACAGTGCCCAGTGTCAGACCCTCAGCTTTGCTGCATTCTCCTCTCCTGGCTGCCCAGATCCCACCATCCCCTGTGTCTCACCACTCACTCTGGGTGGTCCATCTGGACCTTTTCACCCCTTTGGGCCAGTTTAAAATCCCTCCTTTTAAGGTCTTTGCCTCCGGAGGGGAACACCTCAACCTAACCCTGCTTTTGCCCCCACCCAGGAGAACTCCCATCACCTCTCTGCTTGAGAGGAGTCTGTGGGGTTTCTGTGCTCCCCACAGGCAGCCTCATTCCCCTACCCCAGCCCTCCAGGGGCTCTGGCTCAGGGTTTGTACTCACGCTGCCATGCCTGAGACTCCACGGTCATTTGACAGGCTCTGTCCTGGAGGCCGCCCCTTCCTCTGCAAGGAAAAAACCCTTCTGTGACCCAGCTGTGCTGCCTGAGGGAACCCTCTCAGCAACCCTCCCTCTCCCAGGGAAGCTGCTTCTTTTGTCACAGGCATAAACACTGCCTGGCACCAGACTGAGCACCTCCAATGCCTCAAAAAAGCTGCCTGTGCACCTCCCTGCACTCACACTGTGGGAATGGCCAGGAATGAAGGCCAGGCTTCCCAAAAATAAAATCTCTTGTGGGGAAAACCATTGTACCTTTTTTGGAATGGGGCTCCCTCGGCGGCTCAGCTCCTCATCCATCTGTCGGGCACGCTGGAAGAGGAAGGGCAGTGGGATGAGCAGGGCTCTTCTCCCTACCTGGCCAGGTGAACACTGACCCCAGCCCACCTCTGTGAGCAGCACTGAACTGCAGCAAGCAGCACCCACACCTGGGATTCTCCTTGCCCTGTATTCCCTTTGAGCCAAACATCCCCCACTCTGCCTCTGCACTATTGCACTGGCAGCCAAGAAGAGCCAGAGAACAAAGTGATCCCAACTCTTCTCCCAGCTCTCACAGGTCATTTAAACCTCTGTGTACAGTCACAGCAATTACCTTTGGCACTGCCTGCTCATGGGGCAACCTGGGAACCACCTTTTTGCCATCGGAGAACAACAGCTTGGCCTGCAGGAAGACAAAGAAGGTTCCATGGATTCTGGGCTCAGAGAGGGCCCCATAAGCAATCCCCACCTCTACATATCTGCCTAAAAGCCTTGCAACAGCTTTGCTTTTGGAGTGCTACCATGCCATGCTTCCACAGACAGCCACATGCAAAAACACAATCTGAGCATGATAAATTCTGGAGAACTGGCAGATAAGCAAGATGTGAAAGGAAAATTCCTGCCCTGCCCTGCCAGGACCCTCTGACAGGTACTGGGAGCCAGTTTCTGTGGGACTCCAGCAGTGTGCCATGTTCCTAAAGCAGCAGTGAGAAGAAGCAGCATGAGCTGCCCAGCCCTGACTGCTCCCTTCTTCCCAGTGAGAATGAATTCCAACACAGCAGTCACACAATGGCTGTGGGTGTCCCCTCACAGTGACAGCAAAGGTATTAAGAGGGACACATTCTAGGCAGGCTGCTTTACTTGGCTGGGCACCCAAGAAACACCTCACCAGCACCCACCTGCTCCAGGCAGCTCCTACAGGTCTCCTGGATGAGCTGCTCTGGGTCCACCTCCTCGCCAACGTTATCACGCACGTTGATTGCTGCTGTCTGGAAAAACTGGAGAGGAAAAGGCAGGAGAGGGTGACAGCCTGTGCAGTGCCAGCTCGGCTCACAGCCAGGCGCGATGGCCTCGGTGCCAGCCGAGCTGTCCCCAGCACCTTCAGGCTGCTGCCCACCTGTCCAGTGCTCACCTTCATGTACTTGTTGAAGATGCCCTGGATCTCCTCGTTGATGCTGGGCTGCAGCACAGCGCGCAGCAGGTCCATGGACACGCTCGGGTCCGTGAAGCTGCGGGTGGAGGGCTCAGAGGGCGGCGCGGAACCCCCTGCCCGGCCCGGTCTAACCCGATCCCCCCTGCGCCCGGTGCCCATCCCGGCCCCGCGGTTCCTCCCTTCCCCTGCATCCCCCCGTGCCCTGGCCGCCCATCCCGGCCCCGCCGTACCTGGTGGTCATCTGGGAGCGCCGCCCGCGCCGCTGCACCTGCCGGTGCTTGATCATGATGTTCCAGGGGCTCTGCGGGACGCACAGCACCGGGTCAGCCGCGGCCCCGCCGCCCCCCAAACCGGCCCGGCGCGGCCCGGCCCCCTCCTCACCGTGCTGACCAGCTGCTCCTCGGCCTCGCCCGGGCCCTCCTCGCCCGGCGGCCCCGGCTGCTGCTCCGCATCGCGGGCGGCGCCCATGGCCGCGCTGCCGGCTGCGGGGCCGGGGACCGGATGCGCGGGGATCCCGCGCCTGCATCATCGGGCCCCGACGGATGTGACGCGAACCGGGGCTATGGGGCGGGCCGGGCCCGGGCGGGAGCGGGCAGGGCCGGGGGTACACCCGGTGTGTGCTCACGGAGCCCGGGCTCACAGCGTGCCCGCCCCGGAGGTGCCGCCGGGGCGCTGGGCGCAGCCCCGGGTCTCCCCGCCGCCCTTCGGGGCTGAGCAGTGCCGGAGGGCGAGGCAGAGCATCCCGAGTCCTTAAACTCACCCTGTGCCCCCTAGAGCAGTGCCGGAGGGCGAGGCAGAGCATCCCGAGTGCCTTAAACTCACCCTGTGCCCCCTAGAGCAGTGCCGGAGGGCGAGGCAGAGCATCCCGAGTGCCTTAAACTCACTCTGTCCCCCCCAGAGCAGTGCCGGAGGGCGAGGCAGAGCATCCCGAGTGCCTTAAACTCACTCTGTCCCCCCCAGAGCAGTGCCGGAGGGCGAGGCACGGCATCCTGAATCCCTTAAACTCACTCTGTCCCACCCAGAGCAGGGCCTGGAGCTGGACACACGCGGCCCCTGGCCCTGAGAGCCGAGTACCTGCAGCTGGAGTGTGAGCGCCAGTCTATCATGATCTCTGTGTTTGCTCGTATCATTCCTCTTTCTGGAATCTCATTGCCTCTCTGAGCAGACACCCCAAAGCATTTCCTCATCTTGTCTAATGTATGCAGAATAGTCAAAACAACTTTTTTGTAGTTTTCCAGATAATCTCACCCTGTGCTGTGGTCAAAGAGAAGCTTTTCTGTTGAATCAGCTCGATTAACAGTTTGCACTGATAAACAATTTATTATTTTTCTGGTACGTTCTTCCTCATTCTAAGATGATTCAGTGGGAGAAACCAAGCACAGGGGATTTGCCAGAGCTCAGGGTGGGTCTCACTGTGCAGAGCAGGGGTGTGCTCCAGCAGCCGTCTCCAAGCTGTGCCTGTCCTGTGTGCCAGTGGGGCAGCCCTGAGCCCTGCTGCGGGGGAAAGTGGCATCTCCTTCCCACCAGCTTTGCCAGATGCTCAGGCTTGTTTCATTTGTGTTCAAGGCATGAGTGCACATGGCACTTGGAGCCATGATCTAATTGACAGGGTGGTGATCAGTCAAAGGTTGGATTTGATGGTCTTGGAGGTCTTTTCCAAACTAAACCATTCTGTTTTTCTGTGACCAATGCCTGGGGGCTGTGTTGGTGCCTCCAGAGGATGTTGTGCTGGTGTTTCAGCACCAGTGACTGCAGCCTGTGGCTGTTTCCCCTCAGTGTGACTCTCCTGCTGTAGCTGTTGGCTCAGCAGTGACCACACTGGGCTCTCATGGAAGCCTGGAAGAAGACTTAAATCTCAATGACGGAGTTGCTGTTTTTGGAGGGAGAGAGATGTCTTTTCAAGAGTGTGTCAGAGCAACATCTCTCAGGGATCACCTAAATCTAACTGATGTGGTGCCTTATTTGGGTCTCCTCCAGGCCCTGGTTTCTAATGGTAATTTTTCCATGGATCTGTGTGGTAGGTACATGTCTGCCAGACACAAACACCTGGTTCACAGCTGAGGTTACCCATGTTCCTGCTTGATTCTCAGGGAGACTTTGGACGAGTCCCTCTGACCCTCAGTATCCTCAGGTGTTTATTTCATCAGAGCAATTTGCTTGTCAGACATTCTCCCCCATTAGCTCCCTAAATGTTATCCAGGATTATGGTCTGCTAAAACAGAAATGTGCCAGAATTATGATGTTGCTCCCAAAAGGAGGCACCACCAGGCAAGCACGGGGACAGCAGCAGCACTGAGCTCTCTGTCATGGCATTCCTGAGGTCGGAAGGAGCCCTGCCATCCCTCAGGTTGTTCCAGATGGTTCTCCAGGTGCGTGGAAGGGAGCTGGAGCTGCTGACACGGGCTGGCCAGCGGTGCCTGCCCCGGGGTGCCCAACTCAGGGGTGATTAACAGCCACAGGAACCCGTGATAAGCACCGGGCCGGCGGGTTCCGCCAGGCGGCTGCAGGTGTGGAGCACCACATCTCCATGGACATGGGTGGCTCGGGGAGGAATTGCATCCACCTTGAGTCACAGCAGGAGGAGAAGGATCAACCTGTACTTAAAGCATTTTTCTTGCCATGAACCCTCTTCCCACACAGATTGGTGGAGGTTTGTGCAGAGCTGTGCTCCTTCCCTTGCGCTGGCCCTGCATTGTCTTGATGTGATGTTGGTGGAAAGCACTTTGAGCATGACTTTGCTTTTCCAGCCCTCCTGTCAAGTGCCAGGTTAGAGTTGTAGTAATAACATCAATCTCAAACCAATTAATTTCACTCACCCCACAGTTGCAAATTTAAACTTTGTCTATTATCCAGAAACTCCAACCCATTTGTGCTTGGTGCTGATGTGCCCTGGGGAGACCAGTCCTTAAGTTCTCCTACCCTATTCATTGCACATTGCTCTGTGTGTAATTCAGAAAGAAATAATTAAATAGAGAAGGAAAAAAATTGGAAAATTAGATTCCAACTTGCACTCCTGGGTGACTGGAGAATAACTTGGTTTAAATGGGTTAGCACTCACAGAATTGGATCTTAGTTAAGCTTAATCTGCTGTCTCAAACATCTTAAATATGTCTTTACCCTGAGATCACATGCAGAGGAAAGGGGAGGCAGTGTGGCAGTGCATCTAATTTTCATTTACTCTGAGTGTGGGTCTCTGGTGAAGGCCAGCAGTGTGGCTGGCACTTTGCAGACAAGTTCCTGTGCTCTCCTCAGCTCAGGTGAGCTCCTTTGCTTGAAGACCCCTTTTCCTCCAGAGAGGTCTATTTTAGTGCAGCACTGTTTCATTGGAGCAGATATTCATTGGACAGTACCTAATTTGGTGTTGGTGCATACAGTAACTGTGCATTCCCATTGCAAATTCATGTGGTTATTGAATGCTTGTGTGTAAATTAATAGGACTCTCATGCCTGGACACAAAATCCTGCAATTCGTGTTCAGGAGTTCCCAAAAGCTGCATGGAGGCCACGTTGATGGGGTCTGGTTGGTCTGGGGGAAAGACACACTGAGCTCTGACTTTGCCCAGGGTGTGCTGAGCTGCGTAGGCTGTCCTGTGATAAGGGGGGTCCTGGGGAGGACCATGGGTCTGGGGGACAGCATTAACTTGCTCAGGAGATTTGAGCTCGTTTGTGTGCCTGAACCTGGCAACTGACAGTAGGAACTCTGAAAGAGCTGGAGCACTCTGCTTGGGAATGGGATGGTTCAGAGACAGGTGCTCAAATGAAGCCTTGAATATTTGACCTACAAAAATCTGCAAAGAATCCCCATGTGAAACAGGAGCCTTGAATGAAGGGCATTTTGCATGTGGAAGGAGAGAGCTCCTGGTGCTGCTGCCAGGTGCTCTTGCCCTGATCCTGTTCCATCTGGGATGGCAGGGCCAGGACAGGCTCCTGCCTGCAGCAGAGCCCAGCACTGGGGCAGAGCCTGGTGCTGGGGTCACTGCTGTTGCTAAAGGTCATCGTGGAGATTCCTGTTGAGAGCAGCAGTGAAGAATCTGCCTCTGTGCCCTCCTGGTTCCCCCTTCTGTCCATCAGTCCTTGTGCTGTCCTCCTTGGAGTGCAGCCAGGTCTGGATCCTGCTCCTGCCTTGGCTGAGGGTGGAGCTGCAGTGGCTCTTCGGTAAACAGAATTAGAGGGAAATGTGGGAGGTTCCTGAAGTCACCTGTGGCCTGCCTCCTCCCATTCCCGCACCCGGGCTGCCTGCAAGCCCCTTTAAATTGCAGGTTGGCAGAGCCCTGGACACAGACTTCATCAGCATGGCACCAAGCATCCTCCTGCTGGGGCTCCTCACCCTGTGGGTGCAGCTGCAGGCAGCACCCATTGCAGGCAAGTACGGCTGGGTGGGAGGAATATTTAAGAATGTTTTTTCCTTATTTTCATAGAATCACAGGTGTTTTGCAGGTGCTGGCAGGTGCCAGGTTGCTGCCTTGTGAGGGCAAGGAAAGGCATGGGGGGAGTGGGGTGGGTTGAACCCAGGCCATGTGGCACCTCTGTGGCACAGTGCCACCTCTCCTTGACTCCCTAGCCATGGGTGGCTGCTGGCCCCAGGGTAGAGGTGCCCAGGAGAGACCCTCAGGCACCAGCCCCACCGTGACACTGCCGTGAGCTGGGAGGCACCAGCATGGGGAGTTACCTCAGCCTTGAGGGCAGCAGGGGTCAGGCAGAGCCCTGGAAACCCACCAGGAAAAGCAGCAGAGGAGGAGACAGCACAGCATTGTGGTTAACTGGGCTGCTGGGTGGGAGCATGGATGGAAGGGCAGCATGCTGGGGCTGATGCTGCTGCTTTCTGCTCTCCTACAGAGTTCCATGGAGTAGCTCCAGCTGGGTGGCCACCACCAGGGCAGCTGGGAAGCACCCTGAGCCTTGAGCCTGGGAGAGAGCCCAGCACGGTGCCTGACAATGACAAAAACAGCTCCAATAGAAATGAAATGGGTGACTCCAGTAGCCATGAAACTGGTGAGTCCAATAGCAGTGAAACTGGTGATGATGGCAATAAAAATCAGCTTTGTGATTGCAATGATCATGATCATGGTGGAAACGACAGTAATGGTGATGATGATCATCATCATCATGGTGTCAACAGTGACAATTCCAATGGCAAAGAAGATGGTGATGATGGTGATAAAAACGACCTTTTTAATGGCAAGGACAATGACAGTGGTAATGGTGACAATGACAGTGGTGATGGTGTCAACAGTGACAATTCCAAGAGCAATGAAGATGGTGATGATGGTGTTAAAAATGACCTTTCTGATGGCAAGGACAATGACAGTGATGATGGCGATGATGATGGTGATGATCTCATCAATGATGAAAATTCCAATAGCAATGAAGTCGATGATGATGGCATCAGTGATGAAAATTCCAGTAGCAATGAAGATGGTGATGATGACATCTACAGTGACAGTTCCAATAGCAGTGAAGATGATGACTCCAATTACAATGAATATGATCACCCCAATAGCAATGAAAATGATTCTGATTATGGGGGGTGGAGATTTTAGATTGTAAGGATGTAATTGCCCTGGGATCAGAGATTTTTGGGTTCCTCTTTTGTGGCATCCAGCTCAGGCTACCAGATTTCATGCTTGATCTGTGCCAATAAATGTATCTTATCTAGTGAACATGAGAGCTTAGTGTCAAAAATTTCTTTAACAGCTTGGCAGCTCAAGTGGGGGCACTTGTTCACTTGCCCCTTTTCTTCCAAGCACCCGATATCCAAATTTGCAGCAGTGGATGGTTTCACCCAGGAGCTCTGGAGTAAGGAAGTGTCAAATCTCTAAAGGAGGTTCAAGTCCTGCCTTCTACAAGCTTGAGTTTTGTGGGTTTTGGGAAAGATGAGCTATGTACCTGGCATAAGAAGGGGCTGCCCTTAGCTGAGGTACTACAGAACAGGGAGAAGATAGTTGGCACAACTAAATGATCTCTAAAATTCACAGTGATATTATGCCAGGAGGAATGGCCATATATAACTTGATATGCTGGGGCAAAACCTGCAGAAGTGTGGCCCACACAGGGGGTTTCAGAGATTGTTTTGATTTGCCTTCAGCATAGATTACAGGACTGGTACACAGGGCAGATTGATATGGATGGGATAACTGAGCTTGGGAAAAGCAGCATCTCAGGAGTGGGGTTGGTGCATGATATCCTGAGGTAAATTCTAGCCCAGACCCTGCTCCTCCCTGTGTGCCCACTGAAAAGGATTTTCCACTGTCTGTTCCTCTTGCTTTGCTTTCTGTGCTCACTGCTACTGCTACTTCACCTGCAACTGCCCCAATCCAATCTGGACAAATTATGTGAGTCCTGTTATCAATGGGCAGCCAGCAATTGTTTTAATTTCTATCCATTGACCCTGGATTTCAGGAGATTTAGTGCTGTGGGCTACTGACAAGCCAAGGCTGAGGGAAGATGCAGAGCAATGTGCTTAATGATTTTCTTTCAAATTTGTACTCCACATGATGAAAACTGGCAGGATTGGAAAGCTGTGGAAGAAAAGCTAAAGGTGGCCAGGGACTGTATAAAAGATGAAAAGAGCAAAGGAGTTTTTTGTAAGATATTAGAACCTGCACAGAAGCTGCCTGTTAGGACAGGAAAAACTATAACAGAGAGAAACAAGATCTGAGAGAGAAATAGAAGGTTGCAAAGAAGCTGTATTATTGTCTTTGAAAATTGAGAAGCTGCATAAACAGGAAGAAAAGCTACAGGAAGAAAAGGAAAAAAAAAAGTCAGAAGAAAAGACTGAAGTTATATTTATGTGGACTCCCTGTCCTCTGACATTGTATAGATTAGAAAATTAACTTTTATCCCCTGAAGAATGAGATTGGAAACATTTGGGGTAGCCCTGACCATAGTGAACCTGGAGAAGATTGTTCTTTGTTTCTTTCAAATCCCCCTGAATATGAAACCAGACTCATTAGAGAAACAGAAGAAACCAGTGAACCTTAGGATAGAGTGGGAAATTATACTCCAAACCAGCCCCATTTGATTTGATTTAGATGACTGATCTGCAAGAGCCCTATGGCTGTAAGCCAGGCCAGACTGAAATCTGGCAATTGAAGTCCTATTAAGGCAGACAAAATAATGGTCCAGACATTCTCATGCTATTGGACAAAAATTAATGCAATTTTTAACAGACAAAGGAGCACGAGATTCAATTTTAACAGATTGTTGTTGGGTGTTTATCCTGGTCAGCAAAGAGTTAAAGTTACTGGAGTAAACAGAACAAGTGCCAAAAGCCAAACCGCCCAGGTTAATTCACAGCCCCTGGGCAAGAACATGTGCTGGCATGAAGTGTATGTCAGCCACTTGCTTTGCACTTAGAGATCATAGTGAAACATTTGGGTGTTCTGAAAGGCCAAACCTGGTGTCTGCTGTCCAGCAGGGTATGGCCCTGTGGCTCAAATGCCAGCCCTAGCCCTGAATTCAGGAGGCTGCAGTGTGTGCTCTGTGCAGCACCTGCGCTCCCTGATTCAACAATCACTAATGTACTACAATACTCAGCCTCTGCTGCAGCACGAAGTGGGATTTCTGCAGCCACACACCCATGGATGGCAGTACTGGATATGAAAAATGTGTCCTTTGTAGCCCCCTTATTAGAGGAGGAAACAAAAATTGGCATTTCCTTGAGAAGGGACAATATACCTTTAACAAACTCCCACTGGAGTGTAAACCTTTGCTAATTGTTTATAGTAATTCCTCTGGCAAGAAACCAAATTAAGGGAAAGAAACCCCAGAATGTGAGGGAAGACTGTGACTAGGGAAAAGCTAAAGGTTGTAGCAAAGCTGGAGGCTGGTGGGAAGCTGGAGGCATCTGGGAGAGATCTGCTGGGGGAGAAGCCTGAGGAGGGAAAGAATCCTGGATCTGACCTGACAGGGAGGCAGATGATGGCAATGATGATGATGAAAACAGTGATGATGACTGTGGTGATCACGACTGCTGAAAATTTTCTATTATTTGAAAGTAGCTGAGTGCTTGTTTGATATCAGGAGCTGGACCTGTCAGGTGCAAGTTGAACTTTATCTGAACCATAGTGGGTATGTTGTGTAGGTAAAAGAGAGTAGTGAAACCCAGGGCTGACAATCTGAACATTATACTAGAATAGATGAAGCTGGAGCTTAAATATGACTTAAAATAGAATAGCTGGAGTGGGCAGCCCATAGATCATGGTGTATGAACTGTAACAACCACATTGTAACATGGACCACAGATCTGAGTGAAACCCCCACCAAAACTGACCTGTTTTGATAACAAAACAGTGAGATAATGAAGAGTGAGAAGACCCCAGAGCCTAACGAGACTCTTGATCTGGACTGTCACGTGAGGGATGGGGAGTTTACACTCTAAGGGTATAATTACCCAGAGATTTCTTTGTTGGGGGTCCTCCTTTTGAGGCTGCAGCTCCAGCTACCAGATTTCATGATTGATCTGTGCCAATAAATCTATCTGATGGAGATGAGAGCCTGGTGTCAAGACTTTCTTTAACACTGATGATGGTTACAGTGATGGTGCTGGTGACAGTGATTACTCTTGTTGACTGATGCCAGAAGGTTACAAGGAACATGTGAGGTGAGGAGAGCCCACAGAGTGTGGGTGCAGGGGCCTCTTCCTCTGCCTCACTCTACCAGGGCTGGTCCTGGGCACCAGTGGTGTTTTGGGCAGGACCTTCTCTTTCCTGATAAATCCCCCACAGTGGATTTATCAGTGGCCACTGGCTGGGTGTAACAAGCTGTTCTTGGTCAGTGCCTGGCACAGCCAGGTCCTTGTGGCTGCCCCAGCCCTGTTCCTGCACAGGGACCCTCTGGTGCTGCTCCTGCCCAGGGTGGGCTCAGCAGGGCCCTCTACACAGCAAAATGCTTCTGTTCCCTGTGTGAGACCCCCAGAGACAGCCCCAGGCACGCTCCCACCCAGGACCCACAGAGCATCTCTGGACCAGAGGAAACCTCCCCATAGGATCTGTGGCTCCCTGAGGCTCCCCAAGCATCCTCCCAAAGCTTGAGCAGGGACCCCATCCCTCCCACAGGGACTGAAGGTCTCTCAGAAGCTGGTGGAGGCTCACCAGGAGACAGATGCAGCAGGAGCCAGACATTGTTCATCACAGACGGGGTTTACTGGGGTAGGGGGCACAGAGACCCCTATGGCAAGCACAGAGCTGAGGGTGCTGAGGTGGGATTGGGAGGCTGGGTGATTATCCAGCAGCTGATGGAGCCCTCCATGGCTGGCTGTCCCGCTGTCCAGCTGTTGTCTGGCTGTCTGGTGTGGGTTGGCTGCACAGACTGGGTCCTTGGTCCGGGTCCAGGTGGGGGCTAGGTGAATTCTGGGAAAGACAAGAATCCGTGTTCAGGCCCTCACTGTGCAGCATGACTGGGCACATCTGTCAGCCCCACAGTGGGACCCTGAGGGTGAGGGCTCCAGAGACCCCAGACAGCTCTCTCAGGGAGCTGTGGGGGGTTTGGTGATCATTTCTGCAGCATGCAAAGATATAGGGGAGACAGCACAGGTGGGATGCTGCACTCCCAGCCATGGTCACAGTGGTCTCTGTGCCCTTGGCTGCACATCCTCCTGCAGCCAAGTGGTTCCACTGGCTCCTGCATCCACCTGTGCCCACCTATGCCCCCCTGTGCCCCCCTGTGCTCACCTGGGGAGACCAGCCGGGCCCAGAGGCAGCAGAGCCCCAGGAGCAGGAGCAGGGACAGCAGCCTCATGGCGTGGATGGGCAGTGTAGGGGCTGCCTCCCTGGGCACAGGCAGGGGTTTAAATCCTCCTGGGGCACAAGGTTGGTGCCCATGACCTGGCCCATGCTCCAGCACCTGACACGCTCCATCCGAGCGTGAACCCTCCCGTCCCCCGCCTCCCTCCCGCGGGCAGCTGGGCTGGACGAGCCTCGGGGGAGGCAGGAAGGTGCTGCTGCCTGTGCTGGGCTCCGTGCAGCCCCAGGTGAGCCCCGCTGTGCCGCAAGGCAAGAGCAGCCAGTGCCACTCCGCTTGCAGGAGACAGGAGGGGGGCAGGCAGCAGCAAAGGGCCGGGGGACCCTGCTCGGGGCTGGCCCGCTGAAACAGTGCAGGAGCTCCCCGGGCCGGGCGCTGTGGAGCAGCCCGTGGTGCCCTGGCAGCTCTCCGGGCATTGTTCTGCCTCCGGGAACAATCGCTGGTTCCCGAGGGACGTCCTGTGATCGGACACGGTCCACAGCCCCACGCTGCCACCGGCCCCTGAGCCCTGCATCTCCTGGCCAGGCACTGCCCAGCTGGCCCAACACCTGGGCACGGGAAAGCTCCAGGGCCACCGGCTCCTGCTGCTGGGGACAGGGATGGGGGCTCTGCATGGGCACTGCGGGGCTGCAGCAGCGGGTCCGGGTGCTCAGATTCCCGTCACACGGGGCTCAGGCTGCCTCTGCCCCTTCCATGGCCTCAATGGACGCTGCGAGGTGTGGCAAGGACAGCGCCGGAGCTGCCGGGGCTTTCCCTGACAGAGCCTTCCGGGAGTGTCCGTCCCTGGGAGAGGCAGGAGGGTGCACTCTGCACGTGTGTGAGTGTGTGTGCACACGTGGCAGCCAGGTGTGGACACGTGTGCTCCTGCTCGGCCCCTCAGTTCCACTCTCGCTTGGCCAGGAACATCATCCCGGTGGCACAGGCTGCCCCTGTCCCTGTCCCTGTCCCTGCTGGGTGCCGCATTCCTGGGAGGTGCCGCATTCCTGGGTGTTCCCTGGGTACCCCGTCACTGCTTTCCCATAGAGGAGGTCTGGCTGGTGGCTCTGCCCTCCTGGCTGCACCCATCACTTACCCTGTGGGTCCCTGGTGTCGGGGCAGGACAAGGGGGTACGGCACAGGTCCTGCTCTGGAAGTGGTTTTCTGTCATGTGAAACCTCAGCATCTACCTGGGAGCAGCCCCCCCTCATCTCTGGCACCGTCCCTGCATCCACCGTGGTGTGGATCCATCCATCCAGCCTGGCCATGCTGCCACTGCCGGTGCAGGGACCGGCGGGGCTGCTCTGGAAGACCCAATCCGTTCGTCCATGATCACCTGGCCGCTGCGATTCCCCGGGGAGACAGCAGGAAAAATTCAGCCCCGGTGGATTTTGGCGCTGTGGCCGCCGAGGGTGGTCGCCGAGTCCCTGTGCAGGGGCGTCTTTCCCACTGCCCCCCCTGACTCTGCACCTCCGGCACGTCCCTCCGGCTTTGCTCCCATCCCTGCTCAGGGCTGGTCACGTCACCGTGTCCCGAGCCGGGGACACTGCCACGACCTCATCCTGGGGCTTCGCAGGACGGGCAGGAAAAGCTGCGGTGGGCGGGGGGCGGCACCGCCCTCCCAACCCCACCCGACTCCGACTTTCCTGGCCCCTCCCCACGGGAGCTTTCCTCGCCCTCCGCTTCCCCCTTGGGACAATAATTACGGCAGTAATTAGGATAACAATTATTCTTGCTGAATGGGAACATCTTGATGTGTTTCTGCCTCCTTTGGCGGGTTTCACCCCACGCCCACCCACGGCTACCGGCGGGAGCCTCCCAGCTCAGCGCCCGGGGCCGGCTGCGAGCCGTGTCCCAGCCCCGGGGGCCACCAAGGCACGATGCAGCCCCTGGACCCCCACCCTGCTGCCAGGAGCAGGGGTCTGCCGGCGGGCACAGGGCACGGCCCCGCTCTGCTGTTCCGCGGGAGGCCGCGGGTGAAGGGGACGGCCCCAAACCGAGAGAGGGTGATGAAGGAGGTGACAAAGGGACAGGATGGGGATGGATGGGAGCATCAGCGGGAGCTGCGTTCCACAGGCACGATGGTAGGCAGCGAGGTGGTACCTACAGGCTCAGCCCTGAGCATGGGCCCGTCCTGCCCGGGATGCTCTCTGTCAGACGGGAGGGAGCATGGGGGAAAGCCATAAGGGATTCACCTCTGGCACAGCCTTTCCCCAGGACCTGCACCACAGGGAGCACGGGGAGAGCGGTGCTGCAGCGTGCTGTGCCCCAGCCCTTCCCTGCCTGATGGCCGCTCCAGAGCTAGCAGCTTTCCATGCCCTGGCACGGCACTGTCACGATCCCTGGCAATGGAGAGGCCAGTGCCAACCTTCCCGTGTCCGTCCCCAACACAGGCTTGTCCCCAAGCAGCTGCTGGTGCTGTCCCCAGCCCAGCCTGGCTGTGCTGCTGCCACCCAGCTGGGCTCCCTGAGGGCTGTGCCGGGACAGCTGTCCTGTCCTACCGGTCCCCCCAGCTCCAGGGCTGTGGCCAGGATGCCACCAGGGAGACCAGGCCCTGCCTAGGTGTGGCTCATTACCTGCATGGCAGGTATGAGCTTGGTTTAGGCACCAGCCCTGCTCCCTCCGCCCCTCCTGCTCACCTTAAATCCCAGCCCACCACACCCGGGCCCAGACCCGGCCATCCAGGGCACCATGGAGCTGCCACCTGGCTGTCTTCTCCTCCTTGCTGCCCTGCTCCCCCTGGCCAGGCGCTCCAGCCCGGCCCCGCACGCAGCGGGACGAGAGGAGCTGGGGATGGGTGAGTGTGGCTGGGTCATGGCCCGGGAATAGGGGAGCTCTGGGGTGCCACTGCTGCCCAGTGCTTCCCGCTGCCCCATCTGCTGCCAGGTGCCCACAAGTGAGGGACTGTGGGAGCCTGGGGCACTGGGGGCTGCTGTGGCCCCTGCTGTGTGCCTCTCAGCAGCCTCCTGGCCACTGTGTCCTGCAGCAAAGCCTGGCTACTGCTACCACATCCCAGAGGTGGAGGACCTGCTGGACAAGGACTGTGGCTCCTGCCACATGGGTGCCTCCTGCTCGCGCTGCACCAGCGATGCCGACTGCCACGGAGTCACCAAGTGCTGTCCCAGCAAGTGTGGCCACACATGCCAGGAGCCAGTGCTGGGTGAGAACTCAGTGGTGGTTGGGGCTCTGGAGTGGCAGCGTGGCACTCACAGGGGTGGGTGACAGGAGGGGTGTTGGCTGACATGGGGTAGCAAACTGGGAAGGGAGGTCCCTGGGATGTTCCTGGGTGTTCCTGAGCTCCTGATGGGTCTTGCAGACCCTGGGGGTCACCACACTGTGCTATGGGGAACCTGCTGGTGTGTGGGGCTGGGGGCAGGTGTGTGCAGAGCTGTGTGCTCTGGGCACCAAGGGTATGGCAGTAAAAGGGAACCAGAACTGTGCAGGGCTGTCTGAGGGCATGAGAGCGCTGGGTGTGGTGATGTGTCCCCCCTGCCCTGGCTCAGCCTGTCCCCTTTGGATCCTGCAGACTTCTGCTACCTGCCCTCAGTCTGTGGGAACTGCAAGGCTCTGTTCCGCCGCTTCTTCTTCAACGCCTCCAGCCAGCAGTGTGAGGAGTTCATCTATGGCGGCTGCGGCGGCAACAGGAACAACTTTGAGACCAAGGGCGAGTGCTTCCAGGCCTGTTCCCATGTCAGTAACTAGCACTGTGCTGTGGGCCATGGGCCACAGGTGGCAGCTGCTCCTGGCCCCTCTCCTGATGCCCCAGCTCTCAGTTCCAGGTGCCTGGCAGTGCTGGCCTGGGAAGTGGTGGCTTCTGCACAGCCCCTGCCTGGGGGAAGCTGCTGCTGGTGGCCACATCCCTGACCCTACAGGGAGACCATGGGGCTGGTGGCAATGAGGGCTGTGGGCCTGGGTGGCCATTCTGGGGGCTGTGGCTTGCCTGGGAGGCTCACTGGCCTAAGGACAGGGATATGTGTCCATTCCAGCACGGATGCCCCCTCCTATGCCTGGTGCCTGAGCTGAGGAGCCTGTCCCTCCCCTTGGACTCTGACAATACAAGGACAGGTCCCTGGATGAGCACGTCTGGGTCTGGTCCTTCCTGCCTGTGCTGGCAGGAGCAGACAGTGCCCGTCCCTCTGGGCACTCCTCCCTCGTGGGCATGGGGTGGTGGGTGCCTCCAGCAGCATGGCACGGCAGGGCTCACCCAGCCACCACCCTGAAGCTCCCATTGCCACAGATGGGCTCCCAGCCCAGCCTTCCAGCTGCTGACATGACCTGACTGGGAGCTGAAGCCACTGAATGACAGAGGAGGAACAGCTCCTGCCTTGATGGATGCCTGGGGTGGTGCCTGTGCCTGCCCTGCCCTGACCCTGGTCTGTGTCTGCACTGCTTCACTGATCCTGTGGCACCAACTCTGGCTGAACCTCCTGGCCCTGGAGGCTTCAGGTGATTTCAAGGCCACTCCAGGACCACACGGGGCAGCTGGGGAAAATCAAGCACACACTTTATTGCTGGAGGTGGTGGGGAGGGGACAGGCCAGCTGGGGCTCATGACTGTCCCATGTCCCCTAATTTCCTGCTGCAGAGGAGCTGCTCTCCCATCACACAGCATCTGAAAAGGAGGATGTGCTTTTAGGGAGCAATGAGGCTGCAGGAGTGAGGGACCAGTGGCCACAATTGCAGCCATGAGAGCTCCATGAGAGCTCCCTCCCACTCTGCATCACTTCAGATCCCCTCGCCCTGCAAATGCATCTGCTGGGAGCAAAGCAATGGGGCTGCAGTGGGAACTGGCCTCACAGTGATGCTGAGCTGGGAGCATGCTGAGGGCTGTGCCCTTCAAACAGGTCAGCTGGCACCCTGGGGGTTAGCCCTGGGGGTCTATGATGGCCACAGGCCTCCTTACCACCAGACACCCGCATGCAGACATGGCCGCAGCCGTTGCTGCAGCACTTGTGGCCCCAGGGACATTCCTCATCCAGGCTGCACAGGTCCAGGCAGGTCCCACCACCCCCAGGCCTGGGGCACGCTCCAGCTCTGCCTGCAGGGCAGAACACCCTGCCATGGACCACCTGGCTGAGACACCCCACGTCTCCTGGGGCAGCACTGGGTCTGCAGTTCCTCACCTCCAGGAGTGTCCAGGCAGACGCGGCCGCAGGAGGTGCGAGTGCACCTCTGTCCCCAGGGACACTGAGAGTCGGCCTCACACTCATCTGAGCAGTGCTCAGCACTGGGCTGGGGCACAGCCACAGTGTCCTGCTCTGTGGGCAGGGCAGCATGGTCACCTGGTGACTAAGCTGAGGCTGTGTGTGCTCATCACTCGCACAGAAAGAGGGGGAGGCATGGAAAGAAGGATGGGGGCAGATCGTATCTGTGGAGGGTGTGAGACCCCCACAGGTACAGCTGCCTTGGCAGAGCCAGCTCAGGGTTCCAGTGTGGTCATGGTGAGGGGTCCTCATTGGGGATGAAGGGCCAGGATGCCCTGGGGTGGGTGCCAAGGGGCCCTGGGCTCTGTCCCTGCTGGGCTGGGCAGTGTGAGGGGCTGACCTTGCAGAGAGGCTGGTGTGCAGACGTGGCCGCAGCCGTTACTGCAGCACTTGTGGCCCCAGGGACACTGCTCGTCGAAGTCACACAGGTCCAGGCACGTGCCCCCCTCCCTGGGGATGGGGCACACTCCCACTCTGCCTGCAAGGTAATCACCCAGCTGGGGCACATCTGGCCTGGGCCACCTCACCACGGGGCACTCCAGGGCAGCCACACCTCTCCCAGAGGGCCTGGCTGGTTCTCACCTCCAGGGATGTCCATGCAGACGTGGCCACAGCCGATGCTGGTGCACCGCTGCCCCCGGGGACACTGAGAATCAGCCTGGCACTCCTCCACACACCGGCCATCAGCTTTGTCCCCGCTGTCTGCAGGGACACCACCGTGCTGTCACCTGGCTGCCCTTGGGGGGCTGGGGCCAGCTCCCCCCGAACAAGCTGTGCCTTCTACCTCTGGGCACGGGCACGCACTCCCGGCCGCAGCCGGTGTCACAGCACTTCTCCTCTCGCCGGCAGACGCTGTCATCCAGGCACTGCCTCCCGCGCCGGCCCCGCAGCTCCCAGCACGGCCCTGCCCGCGGGCACTCCCCGGGGTGCTCTGCCCGAGGAGGGCATGCGGGTGAGGGCAGAGGTCCTAGCCCCGCTGTCACATCGCTTCCCTGTGCTGGTGGCCGGGCAGCCGCGCTCACCTTGGGCAGGGCGGGTGCAGCGCATGGCGCAGCCGGAGAAGCAGCACTTCTCCTGCCGGGAGCAGTCCCTGTCGTGGCTGCAGGAGTCCATCTCCGTGCACGGCTCCGATGCGTGTTGTGGCCTCACCTTTGGGCACTCACCGGGTTTTTCTGAGAGGGGCAGAAAGAGACAGCAGGAGGAGGGACCACCCTGTATTGCAGGCACCTCCTTTTGTGCCGCCTCGGCTGTCCTGGCCCGGGGCTCTGAATGCCTGCCCTGTGGCAGCGCCGTCCCACATCCTGTGCCCAGGAGCTTTGATCCCACCATTCTCGGTGGAATCACTGCTCTAGTGACCGTCTCCTCACCTGGTTCAGGGGCTGAGCACACGGAGCCACATCTGCTGCTGCTGCAGCACTTCTGAGCCCCCGGGCACTGCCAGTCCTTGGTGCAGGCGGTGCCACACGGGGCCAGCGGAGCCTCCCCAGCCAGCGGGCAGATTCCTGGTTTCTCTGCGGGCAGGAGGCAGCGGGGCTGGGAGTGCAGGCAGCAACAGCGGGTCTTCCCCACCCAGTGTCACAGTCCCTGGAGCTGGGGGACACCCCTGCCCGTATCTGGCACCTGGGGATGGGGGTAGGCAGACGGAGTCGCAGCCACGGAGGCAGCACTTCTCCTCTCGGGGGCACTCGTCATCGTGCCGGCACCAGGCTCTGCAGTTGTAAGTGGGGAACAGCCCGGCACGGACCGGGCAGAATCCATCCTTCCCTGCAGGCATGGAGTGGGGTGGCTGCTTGGAGACACAGCCGTGGGGACCAGGGCACGTGGGGCTGTGGAGCCTTTGGGGCGGCTCACAGCCCCCTCACCTTGGCTGCTTGCCCCACAGTGCCTGGTGCACAGCTGGTGACAGCACACGTGGAACGGGGGACAGTCCTTGTCCTTGAGGCATCCCCACTGGTGCTGCAGTGGCCTTTGGGTCACTGGGGCAGGGCTGGTGCCCTCTGCAGCGTGGAGCAGGATGAGAGCACGATGGTGGCCTCACCAGAGGTTGGTTGCACTGTCCCCTTCCCTCCCCACTCCAGGGCCCACCTGGGGGCTGTGCAGTGTGTCCCCACCCCAGACCTGGCAGAGCCCACCCTGGCAAGCATGGGGTGAGGGGTCCCGTTTGTGCCACAGCTCTGTGCTATGGTGGCTGCTGCCCCACGGCGTCATTCCCGGTCTCTGAGCCGTGTCCCCGCCCTCGCTGCCCATCCTGTCCCATGCTGTCCCATGCTGTCCCAGGTGTCCCATGCTGTCCCGTCCTGCCTCACCGGCCGGCACTCCCGGCAGGCACTGGTGGCCGCAGCTGTTGTTGCAGCATTTCTGCGCGTCGGGGCAGTCGCTGTCACCTCGGCACCGCTCCCGGAATGGTCCTGGCTGCACCGTGGGGCCCTGGCTGAGCTTGGGCTGGGCTGACAGGGCAGAAGGGCTGTGACGATTCAGCACTGGCCGCCCTGCCTGCCCCGGGGGTCCCGGGTTCCTGTCATCACCCGCACATTCCTGGCGCCTGCGGCCACGTCCCGGTGTTTTCCCGGCAGCTGTCGACAGCTGCCGGGGCAGGGAAAGCACCGTGTGCTGCCCCAGGGGCCAGAGCGTCGGGGAGACAACCATGGCACACAGGGTCCCTGGGGTGAGCCAGGGCACCCAGCCGGCCCCGCCGGGTCCTTACCCTGCGCCGGCTCCAGGCAGGCAGAGCCGCAGCCCAGCGGGCAGCACTTCTGCGCTCCCAGGCAGTCCTTGTCCTCCAGGCAGGGGAAGGAGCAGGGGGCAATGAGCCCCTCGGGGGCTGCTGCCGGGCAGGCACCGGGCTTCTCTGCAGCGCCGAGGGGCCGAGAGGTGAGGCGGCACTGCAGTGTCCTAGGGCAGCACCAGGAAACCTGCCCCTGCCAGACCCCTGTGCCTCCCATCCACACATCCCAGCGGCGCTCAGGAGGCTGCTGGCAGCGCGCAGGGAATGGGACAGGGAGAGGGGTGCCAGCTGCCCCGGGACAGAGGTGTGTCAGCGGCTGTCGCGCGGTGCCGTACCTTCTGCCGGGGGGATGCAGCGGAGCCGGCACTCCCAGAGGCAGCACTTGAGCCCAGCGGGGCAGCTGGAGTCATTGGCACAGAGCGGGGACTCCAGGCGCAAGCAGCGCATGAAGTCCCGTGGACACCGCCCCGGTTTCTGGGAGTCCCCTGCGTTGGGATGGCAATGTCAGGACAGTGCCAGAGCCCCTCATCCTCCATCCCTGGGGAAGCAGGATGTGGATCTCTCTGCAGGGAGGGACTGCAGCCCAGGGGCTGGAGCTTCTCTGCATCATGGCCCAGGGCTGCTGGACCCCCACACCGAGACCTGCATGGCACAGCACAGTGTGGCACGGTGTAGCATGGCATGTCATGGTGCGGGGTGGCACGGCCCGTGTGTGCCCTCACAAGTGCCACAAGGAGGGTCACTGGCCCTGTCAGGGTGAAGCCAGCACCAGCTGGAGGTCAGGATCTATTCCTGAGCATCCTGCTGCCGCGGACATCCTCACTGCAAGCAGCACGCTCATCACTGCTGCCGTCTCCTCCTCTTCCTTCTCCTCCTCCTCCTCTTGGCACCCTGTGCTCCTCTTGGCCACGTTGGGAAACGTGGGGCAGCCCTGCCTCTGGTACAGGCGAGCTCCAGCTGGCGCCCGTGCCCGGCTCCCGCTGCCAGCCGGGGCTGTGGCGGAGCCGCCTCTGCCATCAGCCTGTCCGGGTGTTTGGGCTGCAAACAGACGCTGCTGGAGTTTCACTGCAAACAGCAGCTGCTCGCTTCAAACAAAGAGGCACCGGCCGTGCCTCGGTGTGGGCAGAGCCACACCACAGCTGGCACCACCGCCCCGGGCACTGTCCCACGGCGGGGGGGTGGCAGCAAGGGTCTATGCCCGGGATGCAGCAGAGACCCTGCTGCACGTGGCACTGCTGGGAGCTGATGGTTGCTGTGCCCGTGGGGCGCAGGGGGTGCCCACGGGGCTGAGGGCATGCACACCTGCACCCTGGGGTGGGGGCCGGGTCCCCCAGGCAGCAGGGCTCCAGTGCAGGGGCTGCAGCCAGCTGGGACGTGGTCCCAGAGGGGACACGGCAGGGACACGGGGGCTGGGATGCAAGGAGCTGCTCCCAGGTTGCCTGTGCCTGGCAGCTGCTGGGTTTGACTCCTGGTACTCACCACCCTTCTCTGGTGTTACACTCGGCTCTGCCCTGAGGATGAGGAGGCCCAAGAGGAGGAAAACTCCTGGGCTCATGCTGCGGCTGGGGATGCTGTGCATGTCTGGAGCTGAGCTGGGGCTTGGTTTAAAGTCTGTGTCAGGGCGCCTGAAGTGGCAGGACAGCTGAAGTTGAGCTGCCTGCTGTGGCAGGCTGTTGTGCTATGGGCAGGAGGGGCAGGAGGAGGGGCAGTTCCCAGAACCCACCGGCGCCCTGCCAGCCACCCCGCTTATCTCTGCCCAAGCCCTGCTTTGGGGTCATGGTGACCTGGGGGACTGGGAAGGCCAGATGGGGTCAGGCACTTCTGCCCCTCATGTTGCACCACCCCATCCTTGCTGGAGCTGGCTGTCACTCCCTCTCTGGGTTTCTTTCCAGCCCCACTCACCCCTCTGCTCCCTGGAGTGGGGGCTGTGGATAGACTCCATGGCTTGGTCCTGGAATGGCTGTGGGAGCAGCATGAGGGCTTCTAACAGCTCTGCTGCCATGGTGCTGCTCTTCAGCCAACGGCAGCTTCCATGCAGGGACTGCTTGGCATCCAGCACCATGAGTAAGCAGGTCCTGCCATGGCCCCTGGCACACGAGTGATTCTCCCTGCCCCCTCCTTGTCTGGGGGCTCCATCTGGCCTGACCCGTGACTGCTTTTCCCACCAGGTTTTGACACTCTGGGATGCAAATGAGCCCTTCCTTGGCACAAGGAATCTGAGGGAACTGGTTTTCCAGCCCATGACTGCTGAGGGGACATTATGCAGCCCCCAGGCCCAGCAGGATGGTTACCATGGAATGATCATGCCTGGAAATCACCTGCATGGAACTGGGACCCTCTCCCTGCCCTCGAGCAGTGCCTGCATGCAGGGATGGCTGCCTGCACCTCCCTGCCTGCACGAAGCCCAGGCTGCCAGCACCTGTGGGAACCAGAGCACAGAACAGGGATGGTGACCCAGAGCAGAGGTGCCTGTGGGATGGTTTATTGTGTCTCAGTGCTGTGGGGCAGAGGGGCCATTGTGGGTGCAGGGTTTTGCCTCATGCAGGGTTGCTAGGATTCTTGGCTGTGGGTGGTGCAGGCAGCATGCAGCCCTTAATGGCACAGCTGGAGGTGCCAGGGACCATGACCGGAAGCATCAGAGTCACTGCTGGTGCCATCCTGCCAGGGAACAGGGTCCAGCACAGGGAGAGGTGTGGGTGCACCAGCACCTCTGCTCAGCCCATGGGTGCAGTGGCAGTGGGGTGGAGGATGACCCTGAAATGGCAGCTCCTGGTGCAGCCCTTCCTGGACATGGCTACGCTGTACCTGGAAGAGGGAAATGAGGTGGTCAGTGAGGATGCCTCAGTGCTCCTTCTCTGAGGGATGGGACGCCCTGTGGTGCTCCTGCCCTGACCCCCTCTGTCCCCTCCAGGCTGGAGCCAGGAGGCAGCAGGCTGGACGGGACTGTACCCCACAGTGGGTGGATGCAGACCCAGCTGCAGCCCTGCAGGCAGCAGGGGGGACAGGGGGACAGTCCCTGTCCTGCAGGCACAGGAGGAGGCACTTGGCTGCCTGAGCACCCTCTGCTGCAGGAGGACAGAGACCTGGCCATGCTGGCACATGTGGAGAGAGAAAGGGGTGAGGGGCTCAGGGCACCCCTCCAGGGTGGGGGAGCTGCCCTGCCTGCAGGGGTGAGCTCCTCACTGAGCTCCTGCCCCATTGGACAGCAGCTCAGTCCCCAGCTTCCCATTGCCCCCCGAGGGTCACGGTGTCAGGTAGGCAGGGGGCACAGGGGTCTCGTCCCCACAGGGTGCTGGTGGCTTACCCTTGGTGGGTGGTTTGCAGATGTGGCCACAGCCAGTGGTGCAGCACTTGTCGTCCCCAGTGCAGTCACTGTCAGTGTCACACAGCTCCAGGCAGGGCCCCAAAGAGCCCCGCAGCACCGTGGGGCACACGCCAGGCTTTGCTGTGGCACGGTGGCTCCCTGGTGACAGGGAAGAGTGCAGCTGTGCCGGGATTCTCTCCCCAGTCCCACTCCTGGCATGGCCTTGGTCTCCATCCTGTCCCTGTCCTCCATCTTCCTTCCCCAAGCACCATGATGACCTCAGTCACCAGCCTCACACCCGTACCAGTCTGACCCAGTGAGACCAGTCACAGCTCAGTATGGGATCCCAGCTGGTGACTGGAGTGGTGAAGGACAACCCTTGCTCTGGTTGCAGTCTGAGAAGGGTGCAGGAGGGAGGGTGAGGAGGGGGTTCAGCCTTTCACACACTCAGAGCCATCTCCCACCCATCACAGAGGAGCTGGGCATGGGGATCCCTTCCCACAGCACCCTGAGGGGCAGCTCTGAGGGCTGGGGCTGTGCCCAGGGCAGGCGTGTGGCACTGGGAGCTGCAGCCAGTGGCACACACTCCCTGGGGCCTGGATGGGTGCCACCAGCTGCACACCTGGCCAGGCACAGCCGCTGTACCTTGTCCACAATAGGGCTGGGCACACGCTGGGCTCTGCCAGGGGGGAGCTGGGCTAGCACCAGTGCAGTGGTAGGCTGGACGTGGGGATCAGAGAGGGCTGGCAGAGCTGTACCTGTGTCTGGAGGGGTACAGGCCAGCCCACAGCCAGAGAAGCAGCACTTGTGCTCCCCAGGGCAGTCCCGGTCATCGGTGCAGCGGTTGGGGCAGGCAGCAGCTCTGCTCTGGGCACGCTTCCGTGGGCAGAGCCCAGGTTTGGCTGGAGGGAAGGCTCAGGGTTTGGCCTGCAGCCAGCCTGCCCCCACTGCCCACAACTCCTCTACAGTGCAATGGGGGCTGCAGACCCCTGGGGCTGCCCCAGGGCATTCTCAGCCTGGCATGGGGGGGATCTCCAGGACACCTCACCTGGCTCAGCCATCACGCAGCGGGTGCAGCAGCCGCGGGTGCAGCACTTCTCCCCCGAGTGGCATGTGGTGTCGTTGTGACATCTTGTCCCACAGCTTGGCCCGATGGCACTGCCAGCACGGGGGCAGTATCCCGGGCTCTCTGCAGAGGGAGATGCTCCATGCAGCCATGTCCCAGGGAGCAGGGCTTGCTCCAGGGGCACCAAGGAGCACCAGGCACAGGCACCAGCCCACATCCCACCCATTGCCCGATCCTCACACTGCCATCCGTCGGAGTGAGCAGCAGTACCTGTGGTGGGCAGGAGGCAGGTCCAGACCTTCCCGATCTGGCAGCACTTCTCAGCACCAGGGCAGCCATGGTCGGAGAGGCAGTACAGCCTGGGGGGCCAGGGGGCTCCGCTCGCCCCCGGCGGGCACTTACCCTCTTTGGGGGGGGCAGGAAGGGCAGTGGGGGTCCAGCGTTCCTGCAGGGCCCGGTGTGGGGACGCAGTGAGGGTGAGGGCAGTGCCCTGGTCCCTGGGGCTGTGCTGCTGGGCCAGGGTGAGCAGTGCCAGGAGCACCAGAAGGGTGCGGTGGCCCAGCATTGCGCTGCAGTCAATGTGCTTCTGGGCAATGGGCTGGGATTTAAACCCTGCTGGAGTGGGGGCTGGCCAAGCCAAGCTGCTCCTTCTCATGGCAGCACAGTTACGGGACTGTGGGAGTGCTGGGCATGAACAATTCAGCTTGGGGGAGACTCCTGGCGCAGTGCTGGGCTCGTGGCCCATGGCTGACACATCTGCAGCTCCCTTTCCAGGTCACTGGTGACCTGTGAGCAGCTGTGCCAAGGGCTGACCAGCACTCCCAGAGCCACACCATTGAGAGCATGGGTGGGACACAGGAGCAGTGTCCTGTCCCAGTCTTCAGTGTCCACTGGCTCCCTCCTGGCCCACATGGAGCAGGGAGAGCTGCTGTGGAGCTGTGGTGCTGGCACAGCCTGCACCTGCACCGCACAGAGAGGGGAAACAGCACCAGACCCTGGGCAGTGCTGGGCAAGGTGTGGGGCTCACTCAGTCCCAGGGGATGGCTCTGCCAAGGGCAGGGGCTTTGGGGGTGCCAGCCCCTCCCAGGCAGGAGGGACATGCTCTGATCCCAGGGGCTGAGAGCAGGAGCAGGCAGGTATGGAAGAAACAGGGCCCCTGGAGACCTGTGGAGAGCAGGAAATGCCAGGGGAAAGCAGGACAGGAACAGGAGCCCCCCCAGATTCGAGCAGGTGGGGAGGGATGTGGCAGGGGCAGGCATGGGACTGTGGCATGTGGGTTGCACTGCCAAAAGCTCCTTCAGGCTTCTGCTGTGGGCAAGGTGCCATGGCCAGGCTGGGAGGGCAGAGATAAGGAGGAGTCTGGGTGATGCTCCTGTATGAGCACACACTGCAGCCTGTTTGTCCCCTGGCCATTGCAGAGAGCAAAGAGCAGCTCTGCTCTGATGGGACACAGACAGAGCTGCACCTTGACAGTGCTCTGAGCATGGTGGAGGACCCAAGGTGGAGGAGCCAGTGTGCAGGGGCAGCTGGGGCCATGGACCCATGGGACAGCCCCAGGCAGGGCACAGGACCCTTGGAGGCATGACAGAGTCAATCAATGCTGCTGCTTGTGTGAAGCCCTTCCAGGCATCCCTGGCATGGGATGGAGAGGCAGCCATGGCTTGTGATGGAGAGGTGGCCACAGCATGGAACAAAGAGGTGGCCACAGTGTGGGATGGAGAGGCAACCACAGCGTGTAAGGGAGAAGCTGCTTTATTGGTGAGAGTGCAGGGGTCTTGCCCTGAGCAGAGAACCCCAGGGAGAAAATTGAGGCTGAAGGCTCCAAGCCGGAGGGGTGGTGCAGGGCCACGGCCAGGGCATGAGGGATGGGCATCAGGCAGCAGCTTCCCTGTGGCTGGGCTGGCAGGAGGTGGCTGCACCTGCAAAGGAGCAGAGGCTGTGAGCAGGATGGGTGCATAGGCATCACTGTGGGATCCCTGGGGCTGGAATGCACCCAACTGACCTCACTGGATGGGTGTCACACAGGAGACCTTGCCACAGCCATTCCTGCAACACTTCTGGATCCCGGAGCAGTTGGCATCGGTCTTGCACTGGTTGGAGCAGACGCCCAGCATGGGGATGCCCGGGTTGACGGGTGGGCAGGTGCCAGGCTTCTCTGAAAGGCAAAAGAACATGGCTGAGACCTGCTGGCCCTGGCATGAGGGGCAGGACCTACCCTGCAGCTCCCAAAGCTGTGGGCATGGTGCTGGCCCCTATCTGCCATGGAGGAGGGACCACCACGGTACCCAGCATTTCCCCCATCCCACAGATCCGCTTGTTGGCACTCCTCGTCAGCTGGACCTGATGGGGACAGGTCAGGGAGGCCACACAGCATAGTGGTCCCCAACAGTCCCTGTGCCCAGTGTTCCCTCTCAGGGACACAGGGCTGGCACAGGATGCACAGCTGCAGCATGCAGACATGATGGAGGCCTTGGCCCTGCTGTCCTCTACAACTGCCATGGATGGCCCAGGCTGTTTGTTCATAGCATGGGGGCGCAGCCTAGGCCTCAGCCAGGATCACAGGCCCCCCAAACAGCCTTTGCCCAAGCAGTGTGGGGCCCCTGCCCCACTGTCCCACTGCCTGCCACTGGCACTGAGCTCTGGCTCTGCACCATGCTGCTGCACTCCACTGTGGTGCAGCCAAGCCAGCACTGTCCTGCAGGCAGCCATGGAGGCACTGGAGCCTCCAGGTCACATCCATCTGTCTGCACCTGTGGATTCCAGCTCTTGCACCCATCTCCTTGGGTTGCTGTCCAGGACTGTTGTGGTGAGCAAAGAACGGTGCCCCCACATCCTGGGCTGGCAGCTGCCCACAAGGCTGAGCAGGCAACAAGGGCTGCAATGGGGAATGGCTCAGACCCCACCCTCCACCCAAGCCCCAGCATCATTTAGGGCTGTCCACTCAGCCCCTGCATCGCTGAGAGGAGGAAGGTGTGAGTGTGGCCCAGCAGGAGCACACCCCGAGTCTGCTGGGCTTCCATACAGCCCCCAGTCCTGCAGCTGAACACACATCGGGCACCCAGGCCTGTGGCCACCGCTGCGCCCTGGAGCACCCGTGCTGCTGGCTGGGACGGGCTGCTGGCTCGTGGCAGCGGCAGCGACCCTGGGCAGCACGGCCAGGAGCAGGAGGCAGTGTTACCGTCAGGCTTCTGGCAGGCCTTGCCGCAGGCTGCCGGGCAGCACTTGAGGGTGCTCTCGCAGTCGCCATCGGACTGGCACCCCACCGTGCAGTTCACCGCATCCGTCGCCGGGCTGGGGCACACGCCGGCTTTGGCTGCAAGGCAAAGGTGGGGCCGTGGGCAGGCGGGGGCGGCCGGCGCCGGGCAGGGCGAGGGCTGCGTCCCTTTCCGGGAGATGCTGCCCCGGCCCCAGGGCTGGGTCCAGGGATGCTGCCGAGCCCAACCGCGCCGGACACGGGCCGGTGCTCGCCGCGGCCCCCACGCCGGCTGCCCTGGGGCTGCGAGGGAGGGATGGATGCTGGCCGCTCGCCGGGCGTGCCGTGACGAGCCGTGCTGGGCCATGCGCTCATACTCACTGGTGTCATTCTGGGCGGATGCTGCCGACAGCTCTGCCCACAGAGCCAGGAGCCCCGCCAAGATGAGGACGCTGCGGGCCGCGGGCATGGTGCAGGAACCGGCTGCGCTGTGGCCGCCCGGCCGGCCTTTAAGCTCCTCCACAGGTGGGGCCGGCGGGCTCGGCCTTCCGGGTGGCTCCCAAGGGCCGGGCAGGGCCAGGCTCCCCCTTCGCGCTTGCACAACCCGAGTATCAGGTATCTGCTGCTGCTGGCTGCCGACCAGGGAGGGGGAGCCTCGAGGAGACTGGGCGGCCATGCTGAGAACTCGCCCGGCAGGAACAGCAGCCAAGCACCCCTGGCCACGGCCCCCGCACGCCGGACCCCAGGCAGGCAGCCCCGCGCCGAGCCCGCCGGGCCGCTGGGTCGCCATGGCCCTGCCCTCAGGGATCGGCCCTGGGGATGAAGTGGTACCGCTCGCCAGGAGCGGGGCATGACCCGTCCCTGCTCAGCTCACCCTGCACCGCCCCGGCCACGGGCATGAGCTTGAATGGAGCCCCTGGCCTGGGGCGCTGATGGCCCGAGGCCGGGAGGAGCCAGCAGTGCACACGGGGTTATGGCTCAGCTCTGCTGCTGCTCACCCAGCTCCTGCGCCTGTTCCAGTCACTGTTCTCCTCCAGCTCTTGCTCCTCAAGTGAAGGGTGCTCCAGGCTCCCTGTACCTTGGGCAGGTGCCTGCCCTGGGGCTGCTCTGCACATGGCTGTTCCCACAGCTACAGGAGCTCCTGCCCAGCTCCAGCCCTGTCCTATGCACCCTGCCATCCTCACAGCCTCCCACAGCACTGGGGATGCAGATGGACCATCCGACCACCATTTATGCAAGGGGCTGTCAGGGAATGTCACTGACATGCACTCCCAGTGCTCCAGGGCATGGTGGTGCTGGGGCTGTACGACCCCAGTCCCTTCAGCCTGTCCGGGATACCTTTCCCAATGCCACATCTGGTGGCTCAGCACACTTAACTGCCCCTGACAATATCAAGCTGGGGATGGTTTGAATGGGCCTGGCTCGCCCACCTGGTATGGCCACCCTGCTCACATCCACATTTGCCACTCTGCCAGCACCCATCCTCCTGCAGGAGGATGAAACCTGCCCTGTTCCTGGTGATGTGCTCTTGCTGCTGGTGGAGGCAGCCCTAGCTCCAGGTATCTTGTAAACTTGCATGGGCCAAGGGTGCATGGGGCCGGGACATGATCCCTGCCTGAGTCACGAGTTGGCGTCTGCTCTGCCGGGGTCTGTCTCCAGGTAATTTAACCCCACAGTCAACAATGTGGCACAGCGGCGTGGCAGTAAATCAGTAACTGTTTGCCTTTGCCTGTGGTCCCCTCCCTGCCGGGTGTTTATGCAGGAACAGAAGCCGGCGCTCAGCCGCCTGCCCCACTGCCGCGCCTCATGTCACCGCTGACGGCAGTGGGAGTGACACATGGGCAGAGGCCCGGGGTGGCAGGGAGATCATCAAGGCAGCCGTTTTCCCTGTGCCCTCCCGGATGGGGACCTGCTGAGGAGCTGCAGGGACCTGGCCACGCTCAGGCTGGCTGGGATGCTCCCACAGCAGACCCAGGGCCAGCATCGGGATGCCAGGAATGAAAGCAACCTTCTTGCAGCCCAGTGGCCCCTGCAGCAGGGCCAGAGCACAGTGCTGTGTCGGCCAGGGGGGGATGGGGGTGGTAACAGCTTGGAGGTGAGCACACTGCCCACCAGGATGGAGAGGAGGGACCTGCACCATCTCTACCTGTGCTGCACAGGGACAGAGCCCACCTGGACCCAGCAGCAGCTTCTCTAGAGCAGCAGCACTGCTGCCAGTCCCACACCCACCTGTGTCACTGGTCACTGGGGTCACTGGTGTCCCACTGTGACTTGCTGTGGCCCTGTGCTGGTGCTCTCTTTAAGCATCATTGCCCTGGTCTGACCCTGTGACAACTCTGCCCAAGCTGAGGTGACCCCAGCATGGGGTGACCTTGGTGCTGGCAGTGAGCAGCCAGCACTGGGAGGCTCTGAGGGAGGATGCCAGCAACAAGAGCAGCTGGATGACAGTAGATGGGAGCCCAGAAATGGAAGGCTCATGGAAGGAAATGAGGGGAAAACCACAGGGGAAACAGAGAGCTGGTGGGAGCTGTGTGGGCACCAGTGGTTTTGCCCACACTTGTGCCCTAGCTCCAAGGTGCCCAGCTGGTTGCTGAAGGGACAATCCAGCTGAAGCTGCCCCCAGCCAGCTGGAGCACCTGGAGAGGGACCAAGCAAGCTGGCAGCAGGGCCAGCAGCTCCAGCCCACGCAGTTGGCATCGCCTTCTGGGAGACAGGAATGCTTTGGCTCCTGTCCCCAGTGTATGGCATCCAGGATATTGGTGTCCCCACCCTGCCTCTGCCAGGTGCTTCTTTAGCAGAGGCTGAGGATGGCTGTGGGGAGCACAGGGGTCTGCCAGCTGTCCCCATGGCCAGGGAGGATCCTGGCTGAGCACCTGGGATCAGCAGCCCCAAACCAGGCCCCAAAGGCTTGGTTCTGCTGCATCCCTCGGGAGCTGTGCCCACCAGCACTGAGCCTGGTCACAGTGGCTGCACCCAAGCCTTGTGGGTGACCGTGGCTCCTCCATGGCAGCAGGGAAGTGCTGGAGTCACATCACCTGACTGCTGAGTGGTCAATGATTAAAAGGGGCACACTGAGGTGCCCCTGAGCAGTGAGCCAGCCTCCCACTTCTGGCACAGAGCAGGGATAGCAAGGACAGGGATACAGAGGGACACCCCATCTCTGGAGACACCAGTGCCCCTCAGTCAGCAGCACAGGGTCCTCTCACCATGGGCATGGACTGGTGCATGGCCCCTCAGGTCCAGCTGTGCACCTGCTGAGGGCTCCTGCCACACTGCCCCATCCTGCCACAGCCGAGCCCCCCTGCCCACGCTGTCCCTGTGGCGCAGAGCTCGGTGGCCCTGCTGGCATGGCCACAGCTTCAGTGGTGCATGGATGCTCTGGAGCCTGGCATATGCCTGGCTCTGTGCTCTGGGATGGCCCCTACCTGCTCTTTCCATGTGGGACCCCTGCCCCAATCAGCCCAGCAGTGCTCCAGGGGCTATCACAAGGCACCCACCCCAAGCCCCCCAGCACTCACCTTTCTCCTCATCAGCCGTAGGGGCTGCATGCAGCTGGGCACACAGGGCCAGGATGCCCAGGAGCAGAACAATGGTGGTCTTCATGTTGGTGAATGCCAAAGGTATGGATGAGGAGCGCAGGTTGATGGGGTTTATATCTGTGTGGAGCTGGGGAGGGGCCATGCACATAACCTTCGTGTGCCAAAACACTCACTGCTGCTGTGTGTCACAGTTGTGCCCGAGGCAATGACGGCCTGAGAAATTATTTACCTGGCCTTGTCCAGCCCTGGCAACCTGGCTGCAGCAGGGGAAAGGACCCTCAGCACTCTCATGGGGAAAGGGAGATGAGGCCATGGGCTGGGGTCACCCTACAGCCATGGGGAGCCCAGAACTACCCAGCTGTGACAAATCATTAGATGAATTTGTGGGATAGGAACCCAGAGGGGGCTGCTCAGGAAGATGTTCCCCTGGGGGCTGCTGTCCTGGCAGTGTGTTACTGGGGTGACACAGGGCTGTGGGCTGCTGGGCTGTGCCCATCCCATAGACCCAGCACCTGCCTGTCCCAGTCCTGGCCTGGTGCCTGCATCATGCCACGTCCGCTGGTGGAGCCTCAGGGGACAACGGGCTGGGTCCCCGCGGGCAAGCATGGCCTCAGGGGGAGCAGAGCGTGGGAAGCCTCCATGAGACACAAGGCTGGGTGCACCCGTTGCTGAGCACCATTCCTCCGTGGGGACAGGCTGGTGGCTCAGTGCCGACATGTCACTGGCTGCAGACATGTCCCAGCAGATGGGTGCTGTGGCGGGGTCAGCACTGCCTCTCACCTCCCCATGCTCCCACACTGGTGAGAGGTGACCCTGGGATGCCCAAGGTCAAAGGTGTGGGGGGTCACAGGGAGCCCAGCTGAGCATGTGAAGGGGGACCATGCCAAAGGTGAGGTGTGCTCCCTGCTCTCGGGACCCTGCTGTGCTGCCACTGCTGTGTCTGAGCCCTGCTGAGCAGGACCTCTGCTTCCTGCATCCCGTTCCATGCAGACAGGGGCATGGTCAAGGGACTGCAGCCCTGCCGGGGGGCTGTTCGGTGGCTTCTCTCATTGTTGAGCTGTGGCCATGCAGGCACAGCTCTCTGTGCCTCAATGAATGGCAAAGGGCACCTGAAGGTGCTGCCAGCAAGTTGGGCAGAGGCAATCTGACTTGGGGGACAGGGCAGGGGTCTGGCAGGGCTATAGCAAAGCACAGGAGACAGCCAGGGCTGCACTGGGTGGAGAGGGACAGAACCAGGCCTTTTGAGGGGCTGGTGGAAGAGACTTGTCCTGTGCTGGAGCTGGAGAATGGCCCCAGTCGGGGTCCCAGTGTGTGGGGGGACACCAGGGACACGCCCTGTCTGGGAAGTTGTGACAAGGCCAGCCTGCCAGGATGCAGGAATCTGTGCTGAAGCCAATGCGACCTCTGTGACCTCACCCAGGCTTTTACAGCTCAACGATCATACTTTCCCCCTTGGAAATTCCTGTGTGCGTCATCCCTGCTCCGAGCAGCCAAATGCATTTGTTGCTGGCAGAACTCTGTGTCTAAATCAAAAGGAAACATGAGCAGGAACAAGGGGCTTTGAGAACAGCCTGGTCACATGCATGGGGTCCCTTTGCGTGACACCTTTGCCCCAGTGTGGCACGTGCCACAGTGCAGTGGTGGCGATGTGGGGGTCACCTGCCTCTTCCGAGCAGTCCTGGCCCTTTGGCTGGTGCTGGGGGGGGGGGGCTTGCACTCTTCCTGCCCGGCTGCTCTGTGCCCTGTGTGTCACAGCGTGGAGCGGCATCAGCGATGGAGGCACGTGGCAGTGTGAGCCTGGCGTGCCCTCCGCCACCGGGCTGTGGGGCACGGACCCCCTGGGCTGGGCACCCCCCTCCCCACCTGCACCCCCTTCCCTCCCGCAGCTCCTCCCAGCCGGTGCCGGTGCCTCCGGCGGCTCCCCCCGTCCCGTCCCGCCGTGTGTGGCGGCTCGGGGGCCGGTTCCGTCCTGGTCCCGGCGCCGATCCCTCGCGGTGGCCGGCAGAGGAGGCTGTTGCTCCGCCGGAATGGACCGGGAGCGGACCGGGCTCTGCCGGGCTCCGGCAGCGCCCCCCGTCCCCGTCCCCATCCCCGGGGGCGACCCAGCATGAGAAGAATGTGGAGCTGATGGAGCGGGCCCGGAGAAGGCCACGGAGATGCTCCAAGGGCTGGGGCACCTCTGCTCTGGAGCCAGGCTGGGAGAGCTGGGAATGTTCAGCCTGGAGAAGAGAAGGCTCCGTTATGGAGCCTAGGAGTTATGGCACCTTCCAGTGCCTAAAAAGGCCCCAAGGGAGCTGGAGAGGGACTTTGGACAAGGGCATGGAGTGACAGAACAAGGTGGAATGACTTCCCACTGACAGAGGACAGGGTTAGATTAGAGATTAGGAAGGAATTTTTCCCAGTGAGGGCAGTGAGGAGCTGGAACAGGCTGTCCAGAGAAGCTGTGGCCATCTCATCCCTGGAAGTGTTCAAGGCCCAAGCTGGATAGGAGTTGCAGCAACCTGGTCCAGTGGAAGGTGTCCCTGCCCACGTGCTCTTGGACTGCTTGGCCCCGAGCTGGCACCATGGCTGCTGCTGGGTGCTGACATGAAAGTTCCTGTATGTGACACTGTTCCTAGAGCTGGGGGGCTGAGGGACATCAGGCAGGCTCAGGGTGAGCAGGGTGCCCAGCACAGGCAGGGTTCTGCCCACTGCAGCCCCGCTCAGCCCTGCCTTGAGCTGTCCCTCACAATCTGGGGGTTAAACAGCACTGGCTGCCTGAACACTCGCAGGGACTGCTGCTCAACAGCAGCTCTAATAGCCCCTATCCATAATGCAGTGAAGCCAAGACAAGACGCAAGGGTCTAGGCTGGGCTGGTGCTCACGGCTCTGTGCCATGCGTGGCACCCGGCTGGTGGCACGGCCGCGCGTGGTGCCTGGCTGGCGGCGCGGGAAGGCGGCCTCCCAAAATGGGGATTTTATTACAGCCATACATCACAGCAGCGCCTGATGCGGGCGGACGGCGGTGATTTTTCTTCATGGTTTACAGACAAATGAGGGGAAGGAAAATTGATGTGAACTTTGCTATAGCGAGAGGTCGGGCGCGGGCAGGGAGCTGGTTATGGATGAGCCAGGGACTGCTGGGGCTGCCTGTCCCTAGGGCCCCTCCCGGCCCCCTGCTCCAGGCTGGATGGATGGGAGCACTGGCAGAGACAGGGCTGGGAGCATCGTGTCCAGCATGGAGACTGTGCTGCTGCTTCAGGGGTTGGGAGAGCAGGGGCTGCCATCCCTGTGGAGGGATGCCTGGAGGGATGCTCTGCTGCTCAGGGGAACCATGTGAGCAGAGTTATTAATTCCAGCATAGTTTGCCCCTGCAGTGACAGGTGGGCTGCTGTCACTGGCTGCTGGTGAGACCTTGGCTGCTCTTACCACAATTAAAGTTGCCTCCAAACATCACAGTCCTGCCCAGTGTAAGATAACAGCTAATACCCTCCAATAGCAGTTATCAGCTTCTCCATATGGTCCATAAATATTAATACAATTCTAATTAGTTCCTTTAAATACATTGCCTATATAAAATGTTTCCAGGACAATAAATCAGGAGCAGGTTGTCCACTCACCCTGCTCATGCCCATTGCACAGGGACTGATAAACCTCATGGTTTATCATTAACCCCTCCCCTTAGATCCTGGGAGAAGAGGGGCCCAGGTGCAGTGTGTGAGCAGGGAACACCCTGTAACCCTCAGCAGCAGTAATTCTTTGATGTATTTCTCCAGGTGCACCTGGTTTGCATTCCCAGTGATTTGCTCAATACCAGGACCGCCTGTGTCTCATCCTGGCAGATAGTGGCTCTGGACTGATGGCTGTGTGTTGGTGTGCTCCTCTGGAAGATCTGTCCCAGCTGCAGCAGTGCCACATGTCCCCTGGCACAAGGCAGTCCCTGACCTGTGAGGCAGGAGGGTGCCTGGGGTCTGCTGCTCTGTGCAGACCCTGGCCTTCACCCCCACCTCTGATTCTTCCTTCTGGGAGGTGACAGAGGTAACGATCCTGCTCAGAGCTCTCCTGTGAGCTGGAAGAGATAGGATTACTTCAAAGGTGCTGTGTGTGGGGGTGAGTGTGCACACAGGGTGACATTGCTCACTGGGGTGCAAGGGGCACAGAGTGCTGGCTGGGGCACAGGCATTATTTCTGAGGGGAGCATGGCATTCATCCTTCCAGCACTCTGGCTTTGGCAGTACCGGAAAAGAACAAATACCAAACTCATTTGCTTGAGGAGGAATTAATACTGTGTGAAGCCTGAAGCCTGTAGTGGATGATTTAGGAAGTGAATTTAAAATCTCAACACAAATAGATTTTTTTATAAGGTCAGAGGAAAGATTAAACGCTACAGACAAGCACAGCACTTGCCATTTCCAGCATCACTTTCACCATAAATATTTTGGGCTGGAGCTGTCCCTGCGCTGTCCACGTGGGTCTGAGGCTGCTCACCATGGCAGTGCTGGGTGAGCAGGGATGGAGGCCAGGATCACTCACCATCCCCTTCCTTACCAGGCTGCTGCCAGCACATGGAAGCAGCTAGTGATGCTCCATGGTGAGAGAAAGGAGAGGTGATGTGTGTGGTCATGCTGCTGGTGAAACCAGCTGTAACTGCTCCAGCTTGGGCAGGATCTGTTCCCAGACCCCCCCCGGTATTCCTGCCAGTGGTGCAGGGAGATTCCAAACTGTGGTGCTCATCTGGCATGGTGTGTGCCCATTGCCAGTTCCTGGCTCCTCCTCCTGGTGCCTGGCAGCAACCAGGATTGATGGCAAGAGATTTGAAAGGCTCCAAATGTGGAGGTTATAGCACTGAGCCACCCCCATCCATCACTGGCCATTCATTACCAAGTAACACCCTGCACGCTGGGCTGATTTCACACCTTATCTGAACCCAGCAGCTGTGCCCTAAATCCTGAGTGCCGAGACTGTCTGGAGGAATTCGGCTGCCTGTGCTTAAAATTAGTGTTAGCATCTATCATTTCCCTACACCAAATGGCTTTTGTGTCGGCACTTGGCAGCGCTCATCCGTCACCGGGGCTCCAGGCTGCCCAGCACCATGACCTCTCTGTCACTGTCACAGGACCCCTTGTTGGCAAAATGTCACCTAAAGAACAAGTGCAGCAGCTTGGCCTCTCCTTTCAGCTGGCGTGGTTGGCACTGCCAGCAGTGAGGGTGTCCTTTGTCCCCTTGGCAGGGCAGGCACCAACTCTCCCTGTCCCTGCAGCCCCACTGCAGCCAGGCATCTGGCAGGGCACAGCCTGACACATGTCCTCTGGCATGGCGGCTCGCTGCCACAGTGCCATGATGCCAGTACAGCCACGGGGCCGGGTGCCTGTGGCTGCAGTGCCCTCAGCCATTCCTGGTGAGGTGAGCTGCTCCTGCCAGGCTGGTGCTGCCGGAGCTGTCGGCGTGATGAAAAGCCTCCCGCAGCAATGCAGATAACATACAAGCACAGGTCAGGCGAGGCCCCTGTAGCCCATCCATCAGGCGCAGCAGCTACAGGCGCTCCTGGTGCCACCATCTGATGCACGTTATCCGGCACAAATGTGTTTCTTCCCCCAAGGTTAAACGGATGAGTGAGGTTCAGGCGCTGACAGCTCCGCCTGCCCCGCGCCAGCGATAAACGAGCTGCAAGAACCAGAGGGGAAAAAAAAGGTTTGTTTTCTGTCAAACGCTCCTTTTGATGGTGCTGGCATGATGGTGGCAGTGCTGAGATGAGCGTGAGGATGGGACCTGCTCGTGGTGTGGCTGCAGGGCAGGCAGTGATGGCGCTGTCACAGCTGTGTTGGGTGATGGGCAAGAGCAAGGGCTTGGTGAGCTGCTGGAGTACTGAGTGATGCTGGCAGCAGGCACTTAGTGTGCCCTCAGTGTGCTGTCAAGCCATGCAGCATTGGCAGGGATTGGATGGGATGGTGGCGAGCCTGATCCTTCCCAGGGTGCCTGCCTGCTCTGGTTGCTATCCCAGATAGAGTGCCAGGTGGGGATCCCCCACCCTTTGCAGTGTCCCTGCCAGGCTGCTGTTGCCCTGCTCAATGTCACACTCAGAGCCTGTCAACGTGAAAAAAGGTTTGCAGGCGATAAGCGATGGGGTTGCGGCCGCGCCGCCCGCGCGTGATTTACTGCGGCGTCGCTAACGGAGCGCAGATTTTTCTTAATCTAAATTGAAAACTACTCAAGTAGAAAAATAATTTCATTGCTTCATCCTGAAGGGGCGGGGGAGAGGGAGGGGAAGAGCTGTGCCAGGGCAGGCAGGGCCACAGCTGCCTGCACCCTCTGCACCACCATTCCCCATGGCCTTGGGCAGCTCCTGCACTGGGGACATGCAGCAGCTGCTCCAGCTCAGCCAGAAAGACTGGGTTGTGTGGGGAGGGGGCAGCTGCCAGGACTTAGCTCTGGGGTGTCAGGGCACACCCAGTCCCCGCTGGGATGCAGCCCCCCAGTGCAGGTTGATGCTGGCACAGGTGGGGATGTGCAGCCTCACAGATAGATTGGTAATTTGGAGCACGAGTGAATTCTGGGAGCATTTGCTGAGCTGGATAATAACGTGCCCAGTGAGCTGCATCCCATGCATGCTGCCAAATTAAAGAAATTTTTTTCTCCTTTAATTTAAAAGTCACCGTTGGGAAATCTCCACTGGCCGCAGCAGTGATTTCCCCTAGGCTGCCTTTCTGGAGAAATCTTTAATTTTGATTGTCACACTTTGTGGAGTTTATCTCAGGGAAGCAGAGCCATAAATAAGGTGCTGCTTCACCACCCAGCCTCCAACTGTACCAGGATAGTGAGTGGCATTGCCACAGGTGGGGAGCAGAGACAGTCTGACCACAGGCACCCTCTCCCCTTGCACCTTCCTCTTCCCTCCCCCTCCAGCCCCATCTACCCTCAGCTCAGTGCCTGGCTTCTCACAGCCTGATTTCACAGGTCAGCAACCTTTAATTACCCGGGCCTGTCCCCACCCCTCCCACCAAATGATTCACAGGTTCATGAAAATCTCATTAACCATGAGACCACAGCTGGGTTCCCATGCTGGCACTGGAGCCCTCCAGCTCCTGCCGTGCTATGGGCTCAGCCAGTGCTGTGCCCTGGCATCCAGCACCACGGGAACCCAGGACCAAGCATGCAGGGATCCTGGTCAGGAGCTGTGCCAGCCTTTCAGGGTGGGAAGGTGGCACTGGAGAGGGAGGGCACAGGCTGTGTTTTGCTCCGTGCTTACACCTTCACAGCCCCAGCTCAGCTGGTCACGGTGCTGTGGGGCTGGAATGGGTGTCATGGTCAGACTGGGGAGGTGGCAGCTCCCAGGGCTTCCCCAGCACCTCCGGGGAATCAGGACACAACCCTGATAAGGGGCCTGTCCTCTCCCTCCTGGGGCCTGGGGAGGGCATCTCCCAGCAGCTCTGGAGCAATTAAGAAGTGGGAAGGGATTCAGGCAGCTCCCTTCGGCACGGAGCCGGCACAGCAGTGCCGGGTGAGCTCAGGAAAGGTTACACCATTTGCATTTTACCCTTCAGTAATTCCAACACTTACGGGTGCAATTAAGCAGCAGCCTGGTGTTATGAAGCTATCAGGGCGGAGAGACCTGAATCCCAACGATCCTGTGTGCGTGCCTGTCCCAGACTGCTCCATCTGTCTGCCGTGACACTGCCGCGATGCCAGCGGCTCGCAGAGATGGGCTGTGATTCCATCTCATGCCCATTGTCCCCTTGCTGTTGGCTCAGCCCTGTCCAGGCACCTGGGTTTGGTACTCTCAGAGGGTGAGCACATGGAGGGGGAGTGAGTGTTCGGATGGTAGAGCAGGTCCAGGCTTGCACCATGCTCGTCACTACAACAAAGCATCTGATCTGATGGTGCCCTCCAAAGAACAGCCCCTGGCCTGCTTTGTTTAGTGTGTGACCCCCTGACGGAGCAGAGCTGGATGGACCACAATGTCTGTGCCAGTGCCAGTGGCACATCTCTAGGGGGTCCTCAATGTTTGGTGGCCCCTACCCTCTGTGGGAGGACAGGGGCTCTGTGGCCATCCTCCTTCCCTGCTTCAGTGGGACAGCAGGCTGGGAGAACTGCTGCCTTCCCCTTTAAGCATCATCCCAGCTTAATTCGATGGTTTTGAGTCCTGGCTCGTGATTTCTGCAGCAATTTGGGCTGAGATTTCTCTCTTTCCCTCCATTATCCACTCTGATTAACTCAGCTGGCCCTGTCAGCTCCCATTCCGGTGCGGGGAGCCCTGTGAGAGCCTGTTAAAATGCATGAGCCTGTGGCAGTCGCTCCACTGCCCAGCCAGGCTGAACCGAGGCAAGGGGCTGCAGGCAGCAGGGCTGTGGTGGGGAGCTGGGGACTGTGGGGGTCCAGGGATGGGGTGCAGGTGCTGTGGGGGTGCCAATGTCCCCCTCTGTCAGCATGGAGGCGTACTGGCCAGAGCTGAGCCAGGGGGGACCCTGTGGGGTGCAGGACCCAGTTACCCCCACATGCCAGGCTGTTGGGTGGCTGAATCTTCCCCCATGCAAAGGCTCATTTCCCATTCCAGCTCTGACTTGTTCCCTTTTTCTCATTTTAATAAAGACGAAAGCATCCGGAAACGCGGCTGCACCCGCCAAAGAGCGAGATCTGACATAATTAAAAAGTGGCTTCAATCAGGCTGTTTTCCTAATGGTTTGTCATATCAGCCCACACGGCCCTGCACCCCCCGGTGCTCCCAACCCCCTGAGGCATCATTTACATTTCTTAATAACCCCTCATTAATATTCATGACGTGGGGAGGGTAATAACGGCTGAGTGCACACCACTAATTCAATTTCAGCGAGCCTCAGTGTGTTTAGTTAATCACTGGGGGACCTGGGTTACTCAGTACAATTATTTATTCAGAATTAGATCTCGAGGCATCTGGGTTGAAACCTGAACTCGGAATAAAATTAAACCAGGATTCTCCTCCTCTCCTCCTCCCACCTCTGCTCCCATCCATGGTTCTGAGCATCCCCTGCAGCCCTGCTTTGCTGGGATGGGATCTGGTGTTCCATGCTGAGACCATTGCATAAGCCCCATCGGCAGCTGCTGCTGGCTGTGCCTATCCAGGGAAAAGTGTCAGGACAGGCCTGGGGTCATGGTCAGTCCTGAGGGTGGTACCCCATCCCCTGTGGAAGGTGGGTGCCTGGGAAGAGGAAGCCAGGAATCCTTGTTCTCCTGACCAAGCCAAGTCCCAAGGTTTGCTCCAGCCCATCCAGAGCGTTCAGCCCCTTATGCAGCTGCATGTTCCGCCTGGGAGAGGCTGGTGCCAGCGCCATGCAGCACCCACCACCTGGAGAAGCTGCTCATCTCCGTCCTTCATTTATTTCCTTGAGAGCTTTTTAAATACTTTGATTTTGCTCCTGGTTTTGCTTTTTAATTCAGTATTTTGTCCCTGTGCTCCAACTCACCTTATTGGATAAAAATTCTGTTATTACATCGTGCCCTGTAGGACTGGATGAGAATTTGGCTTCCCAGGCAGCAATGTGGTGCCTGGGTTCTTCAAATTCCTGATTTTGGATATTTTTTTTTTTTTTTTTTTTTTTTTTTTTTTTTTTTTTTGGGTGTTGCTCCTGGCCTTTGAATCCTGTCAGGGAGGTGAATTGAACATTTTCTATCCCATTTTTTAACAAGAAGCTCGAGGCAAAGGTGGCGTCCTCGCTCGCTGTGCTCAGGTTGGGGCTTTTCTTGTCACTGGTGGTTTTTGCCTTCCCCCAGCTCCTCCCAGAGCTGTTCCACTCACTGGGAATGAGGTGGAGGGGAAGCCTCGGGGCAGGAGCAGCTCATCATATTCTCTGTGTCTATGGATGGTCAGTTCTTATCCCTACTTGTTGTGCTTATCCCTGGGTGGGAGTCAGGCTTCCCGGTAGCTGAATCCCATTCCCAGTATGTGCCAGTACCCCTCCAGTGTCTCCAAATGTGGAGGTTTCACAGCTGGGGAATTATCTGAATGCTCAATACCCCAAAGCCAGACGAGCTAATAATTATCTTCTATTTATCTCATCTTTAACATGCAGATTTGTTGAGTTAATTTCGCCATGACCGATCTCCTATATTTTCTTGAAACAATGGGGGATGCGAGGGACTCCTTCAAAAACATTATATATTTTTTTAATTTTCTGAGATTTCTCAAACCAGACTCCTGCTGAGATAACTGCTTAATAGTTGTGATCATGATGAAAAATTATTTTAGCTCAAAACTGTTTTTTAAAGCACAGTTGAAATAAATTCAGTATGATTTTGGCTGAGTTGACGCTTTCCTAATTATTCTTATTTGTTAAATTGAGAAATGCCTCAATCTGGGTTTCTGCATCTTGTGGAATTACAGAGCGATTTGTCACGACCTCAGCAAGCAGAGGGGCCGTCACGCCGCTGCTGCCGCGCTCAGGGCCCGGTTATTGGCGTGTTTTCAAGGTGACAGCGGTTAATGACGCCGGGTATAAATAGAAATGTGTTGTCAATAACCGCTGGCAGCGCCTTTGCAAGGTTATGGAAAACGTGGCCCGTAAAACGCTGATTCCCGCTGGCCCGGGGGCAGCGCTCGGGGGCTCTGCCGGGTGTCGCTGCCCCCGGGGCACAGCGGGGACGGGCCCGCCGTGGCACCGGCTGCTCGGGGCAGGGCGGGCCCTCCTGTCTCCGGGGTACATCGGGGTTTCATTCTCTCCCTGCCCTGTGCCAAGGGGCACCGGGGGACAGGCGGGAGGTCCCCGAGCCCAGCCTCGGGACCCGTGAGGGGCGGGGGTGGCCCCGGCAGCCTCGCACCCGTTCGCGACAGCCCCGCGCTGCTTTACGGCGGTGTGGCGCCTCCCGCCTCTCCCTTTCCGGCACGGCCCACCCCGCCTCGCTTTCCGGCAGTGTGGCGCCCCGCCACCCGGCCTGCGCTGCTGCCTTACGGCAGGTGTCGCATGCCCCCGGTGGTTTGCGACAGGTTCCCGGTGGCGGGGCCCGGTGGGTGCGATGGACGTGGGGGAGCTGCTCAGCTACCAGGTGAGCTGGGGAGGTTGGGCCGTGCTGGGGGTGTCGCGGCCCCCTGTGCGGAGGTGACCTCGTCCGTGGCCACGCTGCGGCGGCAGCGGTGCTGCTCCAGCTCCGGTGCGGCCGCGGGCCTGGGGTGGCCGCTGTGCGGGGCCTCACCGGCCGCACTCGCACGGGGACTGGTTAAATTGCCGCTAAGTTTTGGGGGTCTCTCCCCTTCTTCGGAGCGGCGCTGCCCGGTAGGAGCCGATTACCGGGGGCTCCGCGGCTTTGCCGGTGTCGGTTCGGCCACAGATGGGCAGATTGTGCCCGCCTGAGCTGGAGCGGAGCCTGAGCCTCTTCCGTGGCTGTTCTAGCGTGTCTTTTTCTCCCTGTTTTATGACAAAACCTATTTAATTTCATTTTTATCAAAATATGTTTTAAAAAGTTTTCCTTATAAAAGTTTTCCTTTACTCAGAGCATTTTCTTCCCTTGCCCTGCGGTCACTGATGGCTCGTTGTGTGCAGGTATTGAGTGGTTTATAGTCCCGGAGCAGATTTTAGGTGTTCCTGTGAAACAGGGAATGAGGGCATGACCTGCAGTAACATTTTGACACTTTGTCTGGGATATAGCCGGGCTTTGTTTCACTTCTCAGCCCGGCTGCAGCCGTGGGGTTTCCATGGGTGAGGAAAACACCCCGAGGCATTTTCAGCCGTGTAGGTGTGGCCAGGTCTACTCCGAGCTGAGAGCACAGAATTCCTGGTGGAACTCGGTGCCCTCCTGGTGTTCCTGAGTCCGTGGGGCACAGAGGTGAAGGGAGTGTCTTGCTGATCACTCCATGCTTGTGCTTTGGGAATGTGGTGTTTGGAGATGCTTGGGGGAAAAGGGGAAGTTGCTGTTGGGTTTGAGAAGTTTCTCAGCAGTTTTCCCAATGGTATTGAAGTTTCTGGGGCAGTCTGTCTTTGAGAGCTCCACTGGATTCTTCCTTGATAATCTCCAGGATGTTTCCTTCTGTGGATTGCTCTGTCTCAAACATCCCTTCACATCCTGCTGCATCCAACAGCACAACCCTGCTGCTCTGAGATCCACTCTGCCTCTGTATTTCTCTATCTTTTTCAAATGTGATTTCTCAACATCAAATTACAATTCTCATTTCTTACGTTCCTATGATTCTTTGGCTTTCTCCACCCCATCTAGGGCTTAGCAATGTCATCCCTTACATGTCTGGCATGCAGGTTAAGACACAGAGAGGTAAACTCAAACGAACTTTGTAATTTTTTAAGCAAGTTCCAGTTTGGGGTTTTGTTAGGTGGTTTTTCTCTTGCTCTCAGAATGTGAACTCCCTAGGATTCCCTTCACTCTGGAAGGAAGTGTCCATCCACTTTGCTTGGCTCGCTTGGATTTTGTGCAGCTTTCCCTTGGATGAGCTTTCAGCACGGGCAGGGGGTGATTGCTTGTGACAGTGGGGGGCTCTATTCTGTCAAGGTAAAGAAGTGCTGCTTAGCTGCAGGGTATCTAAATTTTAATTCCATTTCTTGCTGCTAAAATTGTTCTTAGCTGTGGGGAAAAGCATTCTGCAGCTTTCAGCCAACTGCTGAAATAGTTCCTGAAGGATTTGTCCTGGCTCTGTGCTCTCCTGGGCTCTCAGCTGAATGCAGGTGGTTCTTGTGTCACCGGCTGGGGTGATGCTTTAGTGAGCATTGGAAATCAGTGGTGCTGAGTTCAGACCTCCAGAACTGGGTACAATGGTGGGTACAGGTGAAAAAAGTGGAGGAGCAGCAAGCAGGCAAATAGCTCTGGTTCTGAGAAAATGAGATTCCCTTCTGTGAGGGCATTTCCTGGGAGCTGGGGAAAAATAGTTGGAAGCAGCAGATTTCACTGCCTCCCATCCTGTGGGTCAGGCTCTGCCTTTGGGGAGGGTGGCTTGAAGAAGATGGCCAGGGGAGGGTGGTTTGGCAACTCCCCCAGCAGCTCCTGGCCTGCTCCAGCCCTGGATTTGGGAGCTTCCTTGCTCTGGGCTGGGCTGTGGGCTGGCTCAAGGTCTCCTTGGCTGTCCTCATTGCAGGGATGGTACCGGCTGGCAGGGAGGTGGTGTGATGCCTCAGCTCTCTGATTTTAATCTCTTGCTGCAAATGAGTTGGTCTTCTTAACCTCCCTCAGCACAACCCAAAATAATGGCTTTCCTCTTACACTGTTTTGAATTTTCTCCTCTAAATGTGTAATCTGTGCCCTTGCTTCGGCAAGAAGATATTCTCCCTCAGAGCCAAACTTGGCGTGGAAGACTGCAGGCACTGTGCCACCAATTCAGCACCAAGTGTCTGCCAGAACGAGAAAAGAAACCTCTTGCAACAAAAAAATACAATTAAACAGCACCTGGCCGTTTATCCAAAGCTCAGGAATCCATAAACTTTACGTGTTGCTGCAAAACAGTTGCAGATGGTCTAAAGTGATGATTAAATATTGCTGCTGTTTGCCCAGATCCTCCGTGTTTGGTCTCTGATTACAGAGGGTAATTAAGAGGACAATGCCAACTCCGGGGCTATTCAGAGTCTTCTTTCAGTTGTCTTGGGAAGGAATAAGGGAGGTTATTTGAATTCTCATTAACGGCAGATTTCATCGGTGTGAGTGATCATTGCAAAGCACTGATTGTCAGTAAGATCAAGTAGCAGAGGAAGCAGTAACTGCTGGGGTGAGATCTGCCTTCAGCACACTGGCTGATCTCCCCGGGGTCTGTCAGGGTTCAGTGCAGGGTGTACAGGGATGGATCTCTGTGTATCATAATTTCTGCTGCTGGTATGGATAATTTGCTGTCAATTTGCAATGTAATGGATGCATCTGATGGTAGGGGCAGCTCAGCTGAGCTGGGTGTTGGCGACTCACAGCATTATTACCCCAGTAGTTCCTCTGCTGCTGGCAGTTAAAACAAGGAGCTGACGTTAGCTCAGCTGTCTGCCTCATCCCTTGGGTCTGCTCCTGGGAGTGCAGCCCCATGCTGCCAGAGCTGTCTTGGTGCTCTCACAAGGTTGGCAAGTGAAGCTCTAGTTTACTTCTCAGTGTATTGTCTTTGACCACCAAACCAGGGGGTGTCAAGAAAGATCCCTGTCCTGCGCTTCCCTGATGTGTTCCTTGGGTGGTTTAGAGCCTCACAAGGGAGGCTGGAGGGCACAGGGGTTCATTCCCTCTGAAATTAATAATCTGTATTCATGTGGGTACAGTGTGCACCTGTCATTGCATTTGCCTCAAATTGTGTGATTTTGGAGCTCTTGGGTCTTTGAGATTTCTGATTTTCCTGGGGTACCAGTTCTTCCAGATTTTAGCACTCAGATCCTGCACCATTTAGAAATGCTGTGTGTCATGCCTCAGGAAGAAAAAGCATGGGAAAGTGAGATTGATCGTAGCCTGGTTTATCACAAACATTGGAAACAAAATTAGGAAGTCATTGAAGATTCCTCTGGAGATTATGATCCCAAACTGACAGCTGCTGTGCTGCTTTCTGAGTGGCTCTTTGGAGCAGCCTGGGATGTGGGCATAGAAGCTGCATCATTTATGAAGATTTATTTCAGATTTTATTAACAAAAAATTTCTGAGCTTCACCGTAATGACGTTACTTACAAAACAGATACCTTAGTAATATGAAACTCCTGAGTATTTCCTGAGTAATATGAAACTACTGAGACCTCTCTAAACCTTCCTTATGTTTGGCAAAGGCTGAAGCAATCAGGATTCTGAGAAATGTGTGTTCTGATTTTGTGGTGTACTTAACCCTGATATTAATGTGCAATCACTGCTTGGAGGGAGCCCAGGGGCGCTGGCAGATTATTGTGCTTTGATTTAGGACATTGTTTCCCTGTTCCTCATGTGACATGTGGCTGATGCTGCTCCTGCTGCCCACACTGAGGTCAGGCTTGGCCTTACCCCAGACCAGGACCTGTGTCAGGTGTGTCAGGGGAAAGTCTGTACCAAAGGCTGGGCCCCAGGGAGTGTCTGTCAGCTAACAGACAGAACCAGTACAGGAGGACAAGAGAAAGATAATCCTCCCGTTCCCAATTACCAGCTTCTGTTTACTTTATCATATTTTATAAACAGTAGCTTTTTTTAAACCCTTTTGTATTCATTGGTTTTTGTGTGGTGCTATCAGTGTTAGATTTAAATGAAAATGCCTGCTGAATAAATTACTGTGAATGCCTGCATTCATCAGGAACAGAATTAAGCTTAGCTAACATAGCAATTGAAAAATGCTTTTCTTGTGCATTTTCAAATGAATTCTAACTTCTTACCAGATTCACCTTAGCACGGCTAAGTAAAAAACCCCACATTTTGTTTATCAAATGATTAACTTTCTCTTTTCTACCAGAAAGGCAGAACTTGTGCATGATGTCTGTGAAGCTGTGGAATTGGTTAAATAAATGTGTTTGGACATAATCTGTGTGTTTGCTGAGCGAAATGCACCAGGCTCGGTGCAGCAACCTATGAGCTTAATTCTTGCTAGTTGGTAAGAGTCCTTTGCAAAACACAAATGCAAACCCTAGATGAAAATCAATGAACAGAAAGTAATGCCTGCCTTAAATCAGTTGTTCATGACTGTGCATCTCTTGTGGAATGAGCAGGACCCAGGTGTTCCACTCAGGCCTTGGTTTCTTGGCTTTAATAAGTGCTGGTTGGGAACAGCAATGTTCTTAGCGAGGTTTTTGCATAACATCAATAAGGAGAGGCAAAGCCTTAATGCCTGCTTAATAGCGTTTGCCCGAATTCAATTACTGCCTATTGCCAGGCTCTGGCAGCGTTAATGATCACACACGGGGCACTTCCCTGATTTATCATAATGATTCTGCTATGATTCTGCTCCGTGGTACAGAGCCTCCCCCAGCAATGCATAAATACCAAAAAGGGTAAAATAATTGAGATGGAAGCAAGAGTGTAAATTCTGATTTTGAGGATTGTGTACTCAGAGGAAATGGGGATGGTTTCATGATGGAGTTTTGGTTTAGGTTTTGTTTTGGGATGCAATCCCTTCCTATGGCACATGACTTTGCATCTGATAGACCCCCTGCTCCCTCAGCCTCTCATTACACCTCAGGCTTGCCAGGGGCTTTGGTCCTTTTTAATGTTTTGAAATGAGAGTGAGGTTTGAGATTCCCATTCCAAATTAGGAACATCCATGGCAAATCTTGTTGAAATTTAGATGTAAATTTTGGGATTTATGTCACTAATTGCTGTATTTGTGTTTATGACATTAATCTGGCAAAGATGGTTTAGGATGGTCTTACCAAGGAGTGAGTGGAAGGACATAGGAAGGGCAGGGCCCCTTGTGACATCAAGGACATTGAGTAAGGAGTATGCATTTACTGAAATTTTTTCCTTGGATGATGTCATTTAGAAGAGCACCTTTTCCTTATTCTTTTTATGGGTTTGCTGGTTGCTCTGGGAGCGTTTGAATTATTAGTTGTTGTCAATGACACATTTGTTTCCAAATGGATCTATGTGAAATTATATTTTAATGTACCTAGAAGATAAGTAATAGGAATCTGCTTAAAAAAAACCCCAATCCACAAAACCCTCCAAGCAAATAAATTTTTCATCTCACAGAATCTCTGGGTATGCTTCCACGTCATGGCTATTGAATTATGAGCTGAGTAACTGCTTTAAAAGTGCATGGAGGCACTTTAGAAGGGTTTTAAGTCGGGAATGTACCATCTGTAATGGAAATGGCAGAGAAGATATAGAGAGAAAGGAGACAGATAACAGAGCTTGAACAGGTTTGCCTGGGAGCGAGCAGATACAGCTCTGATTTGTGCTAATGTGTTGTCTGGGAAACTTGATTCTGCGTCTTCCCTGAAGTGGTGACAAGGTGGTAACCCTGTAAAAAGGTGATCCCAGCTAGGCTGCTGTCTGGCCTGCTTCTTAACTATAATTAACTCCTCATGTGCTTTTTGGGGCTGGCTGGGGGGGGGTGGGGTATTTTTTTATGTCTCCTGAAAGCAGCATTTTCTCCAGAGCAGATGATTTACCAGCTTGTCATTGGGCTGTGCCACTGGTGCAGTGTGTGGCAGAACTGGAACCACAGCTGGATTCCCTTGGGAGCCTGGAAGGTTTATTACCTTCTGCAGCCCAAAAGTTCCCAACCTGCCAGGAAGCTGGAAATTCCATCTTGATGCTCACACTAGTGCCAGACCTGGCAGGAGAATGACGCTGTCGCATATTTCATCTGCACCTTTCTTTGGATCAAACATGAGAAGGATCTCAGTCCCACATGAAAGCAGGGCCTGTGTTAATGGAAGCCTGGTGTGACTTTTGCCATTTTAGACAAAGGGTCACACAGGGCAGAAGAGCAGGGGCTGCCTGCCAGGTGATGTTTTATAAATTAAGATGGACATGTGTTAGACCTAATGAGGTTACAAAATCAACTACCAGGGGACTTGAGCAGTGATGTAGAGTAAAAGTATTTTTGTTATTATTTTATTATTCTTGCAACATACACTCCTCTTAAATAGTAAAGAATTAAGCTTTGTTTTGCTGTAGTTATAGAGCATAGAGTACTCCTGTTCCAGCTTGGTTGTCCTTCAAAAATGTGAGAGACCAAATTTAATGTCCTTGTAGCTTTTGAAGGGAAAGTTTTTTCTTCTGTTGTAAATGCTTTTATCCCTTTCTGCCTGAATGAAAACATGGGATTAGGATTAATGGACTTCTTGTCCTTGGCAAATTACCTTTAATTTTGACAATCAACTAGAAATAGTGGAATAAAATAATAGGTTGTTCCAAGCAAACCATGATGGTTTGGGCACTGTTTAATCCAGTGCCAAGCCCCTGCAGAGCTGCAGCAAGCAGCAGTCCTCCTTGTCCTACCTACTCTGAGTTGGGCTGATTCTGCTTTTACTTGTCATCAAACTTCAGACTGAAGGATGGGGGTGAACTGGGAGGCACACAGGAATTCAATATAGTCTTGTATACATTGTGGGTAAAAAATTATCATTGCCTGCTGTCTGCTGAGCATATCAGTCTGCTGGCTGTGAAATGTGGGGTTGTCTGAGCTGAGTCAGCAGATTGGGGTTCCTTGATGGGCAGCTGTGCCCCACTGAGCAGGGCTGCTTGGCCACTCCTTGTCTGTGCACTCCTTGTCCTTGCTGTCTATGAAGATATTTTCCCATGAATTGTGTTCATAGATCAAAGAAAGTAGGATGTTGACACAGCTCTTGGCAGAGGCATTCATCTACTCATGTGATGTTCCACTTCACTAAATTAATTTCCAGTTTTCAGAGTTGTTAAGTGTCGTGTAAGCAAATCTTTTAAACTTGTAAGAATTTCCTCAGTATGGTTTGTAATATTGGTATTCTGGTTTGCAAGGGTCACTAAACACTTACATTCATTCACCTTTTATTTCTGTGACTTCAGCCTAACAGAGGGACAAAAAGACCCCGTGATGAAGAGGAAGAGGAAATCAAAGCACGTCGGAAACAAGCCAGTGCCCGAGAGCATGGCCGTCACAGGGAAGAGGAGTCTGCTGCCCTGGAAGAAACTGATGATGAGAAGAAGAAACTCCTTCAGATAATTGAGAGGGATGGAGAAGAGGAAGATGAGGAAGTAAGTCCTCTGGGAAAGGAGAGGCAGTGGAAATAACCAAACGCTAAATCCCTTCTCTGTGATTCCCATTTCTTGCCATGTAGGTGGTGAGGCTTAACGTGATTTTTCTGTGCTCGTACAGCTTCAGGTTGTGGGTTTGCTTTCCTGCCCTGCGGAGTGTTCATTAATTTCAAATTTCTCAAATATATCAGCTGAGGATTTAAAGTGGGGACAAAAGGGAGAAGGCTTTCAAGTCTAATCTCTGTTTGGTCTGAGAATACCCAGATCACCTTCTAAAGTATATTTTTAGGAAACAGTTTCTGTGTTCTAACCAATTTCCTGACTATTGTTCTCATCAGTACCCCCAACCATGCAGCTTCTCCCACTCTTTATAGCTGTGCAGCAGCAGCAGCAAATAAACAAACATTCTTCTGTACAAGAAAGGTCTTGGGTCAGAGGAGGGGGGTGGCAGCTGTCAAGGGTAAATGATTTCAAGCCTTGGAGACAGAAATCCAATGCTGCATTGGCCTTTCTGCCAAGGGCCAGGGAAAAGATCACTTTATAAATGTGACACATGGATTGGTATAAATCTAGAAGATATTTGCTTCCTGCTGCCTGTGTCCTGTTTGATAAAAAAACAAGTGATATTCACCACTGCAGAATCGTGTAGCTTTGTAAAATATCATTGTCCTTTGTATACAGCATTGCCAGCATCCGTCTTTAAGAATCTCCCTCTTTTTTTGATGTTGAGCTATTGCCATGACAGTTGTTGCTGATAGCAGAGAAAGATAATGCAGGATTTCTGTAGCATTTCAGCTCCAGGGAGGATGGATTGAGAAAAGAGGAGTCCTCCTGACTGGCTGGAGTCTTGTGGATTCCTGCAGTGTGCCAGTCCCTCATCTTTGTCAAGTGGAGTCCTTCCAGCCAGACATTTTAAAGGCTGAAAGTCCAGGCTTTAGAACTCAAATCTCTTGTTTATTACTTTGGACTGCAGTTAATATAAGTGCCATTGAAATGTGCTTTGTCCCAGTAAATTTGATGTGAAGAAGCTAATCTGTAGGACACTGCAATACTGAATGCAAATTCAATACAAGATATAAAGCAGATCCTAATGGAGATATCATAGTGATATGTGTTAGAGGAAGCAAAGAATCAAAGGGAACAGAAGGAAGCAGTGTCAGCATGTGTGGGTTGAAATCCCAGTGCAAGAAGAATGTGCTTTGGGCACTGTAGTATTGATTGGCTGAACGGGGTGATGACATGAGGGGGATGGCAATGAGACAGGTTGGGCAAAGGAACGGAGGAAATCCAATCATAACTGAAGGCTGAGGCTGGTGTTGTTATTGTAATGGAGTTTGCTGAAGAAATGGAGGTTTTCTGTCTCATACCAGATTGCTGCTTAGAGTCACTGACCAAAGAATCTGCAACACCAGCAGCAGCTCTTGATTTAATCCTGAAGGGCACTTGGCTGAAGATGGGAGGGTGTCTGGTTTGGTTTTTGTTTTAAGAGCTTCTCTTAAATAGTGGTTGTAACACAGTCAGAGGAGAGGGAAGAGGTTACACAGGGAAATCTATATCATCAATTTTTTAATAAAAGAAGTGCATTAAAGCCATAAACAAAGGAAAATGTTTGTAGGTGTCAGGGAGGCAGCCGAGGTTGTATTGCTGCTGTACAGTAAATGTACAACTCCAGCTGAGAAGCACCTTAGGAGCATTTACAAAATAAAGAGAAAATACTAGAGTAGAATATTGATTTATTTTTTTCTTTAGGAAAAGGCTTTAAGATAACAGTGAAAGCTTATCCAAGTGAGGAAAATGTGGAAGAACATAACTTCAGGGCAGTTAAATGTAGACTTCAAAAAAACAATAGCACAACAAGGGACTTCCGTGGAGAAGCTCTCTGTGGGCACAGGCTGTGAGTGCAGGTTTGCTCTATGTCAGAAGCAAAAAAACCTCGATATGAACTGGTGGTGCCAGGTTATAACAGGTGTGAAAGAGCAGCTCGAGGTCTGAGCCGGAGTCAGTAGTGATGGCATGTGAGGTGTTTGGCAGCTCTCTGCAGGGAGATTCCAGAGCTGGCTGGAATTCCCAGGGCTCTGGGCCTGGCTGCAGTCCCACCACATTGCTGATATTTCTCCAGCCATCCAAAGCTCATTTTTCTGCCTTTTCTGATTTGGTCAGGAGGAACCTTTGGATGAAAGTTCAGTGAAGAAGATGATTCTTACCTTTGAGAAGAGATCCTACAAAAACCAGGAGCTGCGGATCAAGTTTCCTGATAATCCAGAGAAGTAAGACTGTACTTAACTTTTTTCTCCTTTGATTTTAGGTATAAGCCTAAATCAATTGCTGGAATATAGAGATGTTTTCAGTTACATAAGGCTTATGTAACAGCAGTTATTGTCTTGTAGTTTTTCTAAATATTATTTGAAACTGACTTTGTTAATTAAAAATGGCTTTGTTGAGACTCTGGTGCGGCCAATATATGGCTGGCAGCACAAAAACCATCATCAGCAATAATTAAAGATTTCATTCCATCATCTGATGTGAAGGTGTGTGCTTGCATACCAGCCAGAGGTCTGTGTGGGGAGGAAATAATTTCATGTTACCCAGTGCTGTGGTGAGCAGAACAGCTGGATGGGCTCCGAGACCCAGATGTGTGTTTGTGTCCTTGAAGCCTCTTCCTCCCTTCTAGATGTTCTGTTATTCACATTACAGGGATTTCTTCCTACAGTTCAGTGCCATTATTTTTTGTCCAGTTTGCTGTCCTTTCCCTTACCCAGATTATATTTATGGACTTCAGACTCATACAACCCACATACTAATATGTGCTAGCTAGGGAAAGTGCAGCGCTCTGCAGAATTTATTTTAAAAGCAAGTTTTCTCATGTGTGGCTGCAGCATCTTGATTTTAATTTCTTCTTGAAATTCTAGAACTGATTTACAAAATTGGAACAAATCTGCTTATTTACTCTATGTAAATTATACAGTAGAAATGTTTATGCTGCTGCAGGATTAAACTTCAAGGGGCAGGTGTAGGACAGGGAGGATAGAAATGCTGGTGCCATGTGCACCTGGGGTGACAAGTCCTATGTGGTGTCTCCTGGAAGGTAGTGGCCTCCTCTTGCCTTTTTGTTACCTTTTTTTGTCTTGCCTCAGGTTTATGGAGTCAGAGCTGGATTTAAATGACATCATTCAGGAAATGCACGTGATTGCGACGATGCCCGGCCTGTATCACCTGCTGGTGGAGCTGAACGCTGTGCAGTCTCTGCTTGGGCTGCTGGGACATGACAACACCGATATCCTTCAGTTGTTAAAGCAGCTCTCATGGGAGAGGCTTTCTACAGACTTTTCTGTAATCTCTCATATCCTCTTTCTCAGGCTCCTGTTGATGTTTTTCTCCTCTTCCCACCACACTGAATTTATGTGTTGGTTTTTCATTTTTTTCCCAGTGAAAGCCGTCTTTGTTCAAATAATATTGATTCTGAATTTTTTTCAGTGCTGTTATTCTCCTTTCTTGTTTTATGACCCTTTCATCTAGTTTTGAGTGGCAGTGTTAAGAGTGTGAGCAGATGCGCAGCACAGGAGAAGTGAAGGCCTGGGCTTAGCAGCAATAATCTCAGACTGCAAACTTTGGAATAGCCCCAGTGAAAATTAAACTGTTTTACCCCTTCTTGCTGAGAACTGAGCTGTCAGGCTGTCAGCTGTTTGTCATGGACTAGCTCACCACATGCTTCACCTTAGTTTGTAAATATGCCCTCTTCATGTGCCCATACCTTTAGTTTGGTGTGCACAGACCTCAAGGCTGTGGGTGACCCCTCTAGTTAAATACATATCCAGAGACAATTCCATTTCCATGCTCACTGAGGTCCAATGTCACTGACTCTGATCCCTCTGTGCACCTGGCTCTTGTACCTCTGGAGCTCTGAGGGCATCTGAGAAGGAGCTTCCTATTTATGTAGTGTTGATCAAAACCAATGCCATTTTTTGAGTATCCTGGTGCCTTGATGCTTAGCTGTCAGCTGGGAACTGGCACTATGCCCAGCTCACCACTGTGCAGTCTGTAAAAGCAGACCTCACACCTCTTTGCTTGTAAAATATTCTACAGCAGATTAAGCTGAAAAATTGTTACATGACTTGGGAGATTGCATGTCTGTGTCCTGAAAATATCTGTGGGTGGAGGGAGCAGTGAAGCCCTGTGGAAAGGGCACTGCATGTCGATTTGGGACTCAGGCAATCCTTTTCCCATTTTTATTGATCCATGGCCTTAGGAAGGTAATTTATTCTTTGCTTCTTTATGTGTAAAGCAGGAGATAACACTTACCAGCTTTCCTGAGGTGTTTTGGAATATACAATGTGAAAAGGCCTGTTAGTGCTGCATGTTGTGGTCTGATGCACAGATCTTGGTTTTCTTTTTTAGCACTTTTCTTTATAGCACCATCTATTGAGAATTCATAATTCATTCTTTCTAAGTGGGTGCAGTGATCAGAAGCTAAAACCAAAACATAAATATTTTATTGCATGCCAGTTTATATTAGCGAGCACTGTGTTTGGGTATTTTGACTTGCATCAGGTGGAACCTTGATGTGGTGAATGCTGGTCCCTGCAACACAGTAAACCCCACAGCTTCCCTTATCCAAGATCTGCAAGGAAATGGCTCTCAAATAACTGTTAACAATTTATGTTGTACAGGGGGAAGCTCCTCCCATGCAAATCCAATTTCGTGGTTACTGTAGTTTAATTATTTATTTTATACCAGACGCCACAGACTTGTTTGTACTATATGCTTTTATACTGAATTTCTCATTCATAGGGAAAAAAGGAACAGTGGGAATGTTGACTGGGATAGCAGAGCTGTTTTCCAGATGAAGTGCACCAGAGTATAGCTTGCTTTATCCTGTCTGCCATGGAAAGCTTTGTGCTGGGATCACTGCTGCTGTCAAAGATTTGTCAGGGTTTCCAGTGTGAACTCTTTTTATTTGGTTTGCAACTTGCCTGTCAATGAATTTATGAGTAGGAATTTGGCCTGAGAACTGCAATTTTGGGAAAGATATATTTTGTGTTACAAAACTGCTGAAGTGTTTTGAGCTCCATTGGAAGCAGAGGCTGCTGCTCACATACAGGGTAGAAGCACTATTGAAATGAAGCATCTAGACATAAAACTGGATTGATACAGCTCAGGTTTTCGAATGATGTTTTGTTAAAACAAATGGGAAAATATTTTATAAAATGAGTTCTGCAAGGAGAGAACTAAACAAATGGCTCTTCAGATGTGATTTAATTGTGGTATCTTGAGTGACTAATGCAAGGAAACAAAAACAATGTCCAGGGGGAGCAAATAATCTGCTGAATGATTCATACAGTTTTACACAAAACATGTGAATGAAAGATGATCACCAACAAGATTTTATTAATGAAAGACATGAAAGCTTCAAGCAAGGCTTTACTTTACTATCTCCTAAATTTTATGGGACAGCTGATACTCTCACTGCAAGCCCCAACAGAAACTTCCCAGACATGCAAAGAGAAATGAGTTATAATAATGTGATTTGGGTATTCTGCTCATCATGCAGGAATGCCCTGCATGATGAACTCTGCTGAATTCTTTGCTGTGCACTCTCAAAAGAACTTGGTTCAGTTATCTTTGTAACACCCAGGAGACAGCAGAAATCTTCAACTGATTCCTCCCTGAGCTTCCCCTCCCACGAGCTGATGAAACCCCATTCCCTCAATTTGTCCTCATCCATCCTGTATTAACCCCCAGACCACCTCAGTGGTCCTCTGCTCTCCCAAGCACAGTATGTCAAAGCCTCTCTTTTACTGGGAGAGCCCAAAGCTGAACAAAATATTCTGCAAGTTGCTCCATGAGCGCCAAGCAGAAGATAAGAATTCCTTCTGTTGACTTGCTGGTTTTGCTCTTGCTGGTGCACTGTAGTGTGTGATTAGCCTTTGTCACTGGAGTGACACTCTGCTGAGGTGACACTTGCCTGAAGTGACATGCTGGTGGCTCTCCTGCAGCTTGTCCAGCAGAAGGTCCAGGCTCTCTCTTGCAGAGTTTACCTCTCCAGCCAGCCCCAGCACACGGCTGAACCTCACTAAGAAAATACAGATGAAAATACTTTTCCTGTTGCTGCTTGTGTTTCTGAACAAATGCACAAATGGGAGACCTGGGAGCAGCTTTGTCAGCCTGGGCACTTGAGAGAGATCCATCACAGAGTGGTTATTTAGGACATTGAGACAACCACGTCTCCTGCTCTGCCCTTGGGACGCAGGCAGGATTGATCAGTGTGTCTGAGAGAATAGGGAAGTGGGTCTAATGAGCTGGAATACGTCTTGTCATACAAGGGAGCTGTGCAGCAGGCAGAGGAGCTGTGTGTTATGCAGCCCAGAGTTAATGAGTGAAAATTGGACTGGCAGAAGCTCTGCTGTTCCTGTGAGGGCTGTGGTTTGAGGAGTGTGCTGCCCTAATTGGGCTGGGCAGAGGGGGGTGATGCTCCTGCTGCTGGCGCTGCCCTCGTTAGGCATGTGTGTGTATCAGGTTAGCAGGGCTATCACTGAGAGCACAATACCCAAATCACATTATTATAACTCATTTCTCTTTGCATGTGTTCAGTCTTGACAATGCAAGATGGTGCCTCCTTAGACCAACTCCAGCATGTTTGAAAAAAATAAGTAACTACCATGAAGAAACAGTAAATTGCCTGAATCACATTTGTATTTATCATTCCTAATTGTTCAGATTCCCTAAGTTTAGCACTTCTGGGGAAGGTCTGCTGCAGTAGTCTGTGTGCTCTTGTGTCTGGTACCCTGTGCCCTGCTGCTGTGATTGTAATGCATTTTATTACCTCCCTGGTAATGTATTGCCAGTTGCTTTGGGGTCATGTCATGAACACATTGGCCTAAGAGCCATCTGCTATTGATACTAAATGCATTTGCCTCCCTGTTGGTTGTCCTTAACACCCAGTACATGTTTCCATAGCTGTGGTTGACTTGCTGCAAGAGCTGACTGATATTGATACTCTCCATGAGAGTGAAGAAGGAGCTGAAGTCCTCATAGATGCTCTTGTAAGTAGGAAACCCCAGATTATTTCAGTGCCTCAACATCTGCCTCAGCCCAGCAATGAACACTGACCCATCCTGCAGTTGGCAGCTGTGTCTGGGTGTCTTTGCTGCCAACATTGCGATGGAGATAGCCAGGAGAAGCCTGTTGTGAACCTGAGACCATGATGGCTGTTTTTGATGAAATGCTAGAGTTTGGGGAGTGGGTAGTTGCACCATTTGCACATTGTTGCACCACTTTTTTGGAAGAAGCACTGTCATATTGCAAAACTTGTGTAGGCTAGGGGATTTTTTGGTGCAGGGAAGGAGAATGAAGTAATAATATTTGTGACTTGGACAGTGCCCCATTGAAAACAGGAGCTTTGTTTGCATTTCCCTTCTCTCCTGTGAAAAGGTGACCTGGGTTCACTTAATGGAGAACTGAAGTTTGTTACCCAAAGGACAGTGATGCCCCTGTGATCTTTCAGTCTCACCTCTTGCACAGGAGACTGGTTGTCTTCTGCCCAGTAACTCTTGTTTTAAGCCTAAAACTCTGGGCTTGAACTGCAGTATCTGTTGGTGACGGTGGGATTTTTTTTTTAACAAGAAGTAAAAACTTGAAAGTTTTCATGTAGCAGAGCAAATGAACTTTAAGGGTGGAGGAGGGTACAGAGGTAAGGATCCCTTTTGGCACAGAGAGTTAACCAACCCCGAAAATTACTTAGGTGGATGGCAGATGCATTGGTTGGTGTTAAGTGTTCCTTGCACACTTAGCCCTCTGAGTGCCTCTCGGCCTCTCTGGGGGTGGATTTCCCCTTTTCCTGCTGTTTCTGCTCGATGCCTCCTGCTCCCCAGCTGCAGAAGGGGAATGCAAACCCCCCAGAGAGGTGATGCCCAGCCAAACATGAGTTTTACAGCTCTGTCCTCCCTTGGAGCTGGTGAATTGCTGCCTTTGAGCATTGCTATGGCTGTGTCTGTGTCTGGTTCTGTAACTATTGTGTTGAATTTGGAAGACAGGAAATTAGAGTTTTTCTTTTGTTTGCTTTGTTTGGCTGCTCTGTTTTCTCCTACAATCCTTGTCCAGTCACTAGAATGTTACCTTCCAGAGGTTAATGACAGTGCCCAGAGCCCAGTTCCTCCAGCTGGCCTCTGGGCTGTTGTTAATTACTCTGCCTCCGTGGGGAGATTGCTGGGTGAAGGAAATGGGAGAGAGGAGCTGCTAGAGAAGATGTTTTCTATAAAATATGTGGAGAGGTAGTAAATCAAGTGAAGTTCTTTCTGTTTTCATTGTCACCAGCTCACTGATAATAGCCATGTTTAGAGGTTTCATTGTCCTGCTTGAAAGAAACAGGTCAGGCCTATCTTGGGAGAAATGTTTAGATATCTGTTTTTTAGATTACTTTTTTTTTTTAAAGAAAGTAGGTAAAAGGTTGGAGGCTATCTGAAGATTGTTGCATTGTTTTCTACAGCAGCCCATATATGTGTTTTGTCCACATATTTGCTGGGCCCAAAGCTGGTTAAGACTGTTTGAATTGGTAATGTTACTTTGTTTAACAGTTCCAAGCTCACATCCACAATGGAAAGTTTGCCAGAGTCAAGCTGGAACTATTTCCAATTCCAGTTTTAAAGACTTATTTCAGGTGGGAGCTCTGTGATTCAGGGGCTCCCCCCTGCCTCTCTAGTTTTCCTTAACTCACTGAAGTCAACTTGGTGCATTCATCTTGAGAGGATTTAACTGCAGGACTTCAGCAGGTGACAGTTCAACTCTTGGGTTTGGATCTGTGTGTGAGCATTGTTCTATCAGCTTTTTGTACCTCTTAGGTAGAAGGTCCAGCAGCACTGTAGGCAGGCAGCAGTGACCAGCTGTGACCAGCTGCTTGCAGAGCTGACAGTTCTCCTATCCACATTGGTTTGTGAGCCTCATGCTTCAGAATTCTGAGGGATTATTAATCAGGCTGGTTCAGGAAATAAGACTGTGACAAGGTGCATGTTTCCCTCGTGATGGTTTTCTGTTTAATCTGAAACACAGAAGTTGTTTCATTTATTAGGGAACACATAGTGACAGATTTACATGATGATTCCTTTGCTTCCTCTGAGATTTTACAGCAGGGTTGTTCTTGTCTTCTGGTCATGTCTGGCAGGGAATTCCTTTGTCTTCTTCTCTTCATTCTTGTTTCTTATCTCTTTATCTTTTCCATGACCCTGGGGATTTAGGTGGAGGGCCAGGTCGTGGCCTTGTTGGTGCAGAATTTAGAGCGCCTGGATGAAAGTGTGAAGGAGGAGGCTGATGGTGTCCACAACACCCTGGGTAAGTGGCTGCTGCACAGCCCAATGCTTCTTTCTGTGGTTTGTACCAAGGGGTGTGAGTTACCCCTTCCTTTCCCCCCTCCTCTTTTTCTCTTGGACTGCCAGCACTGCAGTACAGGATGTGGTACAGCTTTTCTTCAGGCACAGCTGGGAATCACTCGTCCCTGGAGCCAGAGTTTGTCTTTTGTCCCATGGCTGCATGAAAGGTGTCTCTTCCCAAACCAGCTGTGTTGGGAGGTGCAGATACATGGATCACTGCACTGCACCAGAGGAAATCAGAGAACTGTTTGGGTTGGTAAAGCTCTCTAAGATCACTGAGTCCAGCTCTTAACCCAGCACGGCCAAGGCCACCACGAAACCATGTCCCAAAGTGCCACATCTACACAGATTTTAAAAACCTCCAGGAAAGTGCTCCACTGTCCATGTATTTATTATGAACATATCTGTGAGCTATACTTTGTTTCTGTTTTAACAATATATTTAACTTTCAGGTAGTAAAACATTTGCAATTCATGGAAGGACATAAGTGGCCCTCTGCTGCCTGATCTTTGCACAGCACAGAACCATTGCAGGGTGGTCCCACTGTTGGCAGTCACACCATCACCCCACTCCTTGCACTCCTTTGAGATTGTAATCTCCCAGGACTGTAAAAATGAGAGAGACTGGAAACATGAGATTTGTAATTTTTGCTGGGGAGAACCATCTGTTTTCTGTGTCTTTCTTGCCAGGAATCGTGGAGAACATGGCAGAGTTCAGGCCGGAGATGTGCACGGAGGCTGCACAGCAGGGCCTCATGCAGTGGCTGCTCAAGAGGCTGAAGGTGAGCTGGTTTCTCACTTCTACAGACCAGTTAGCACAAAAACTAGGTTAAGAAAAGCCAGTTGTGCTTGTGTGTGTTGTAGAAGCCCAGTTAAGGACAAAAAGTCATGGTTCAGGGTCAATGTCCTCAGCAGTTTTAGTTTAAAGAGACACACTTAGGTTTTGTCTTTATAAATGTCTTGCAGTAGAAATTGTCTCTTTTTATCTTTTCATATGATTCATATATGTTGAATTTCCATGTGTGAGATCTGTAGGACTATGAAAGCTGACCAGTGAGAGGGGACACTAATATTAACCATTTTCTGGCCTTTGCTTCCCACATTTCTAACAATTTCTGAGTTTTAAGTGATGTCTGTGTTTAAGTCCTGCTGGGAGCGGCTTTTGCTTTGAACTCAGCTAATTGCCTTTTAAATTAAAAGCTGCTTTTCATACTCTGCATCCTTTGACAGCGAGTTACACACTTTAACTCTGTCTTGTGTGAAAAAAATGCCTAAACATTCACTGAAAAATGCTGTAGAAAAAGAATGGATAGTTCAGCCCTCTCATAGCAATAGTAAAGGAAATATAGCAAAGAAATTCTGGCTGTTCTCTAACCTGTCAGTAAGGCATTAGCACTTCCATGCTTAAATGTGTGCATGATTAGAAAGCCTCTGAGTTGCAGAAATTCTCCATTAGCTGTGTAAGTGCAGGTACCCCTCTGTGCACTTCACATCCTTGTTAGCAGAAGTAATCTGTAATTTCTCACTACAGGTAGTAACATAATTATGTTCTTTGCTTAAAAATAAAAAGTGAAGTTAATTTTAGTCTTGGCTGGTAGGTACTGCTGCCTGCCTTGGAATTGCTGTGGCAGCTGAAAGACTGAAAAACTTGGGAAAGCAAAATAATCCCAGCTAGGATTCCTCTGCTTGGTGCCACAGAACATGAATGCTCAATGGCATTCCAAGCTTATGTAGGGTGTGTCTGATGTGTTCCCTGGCTGTGTTATCCCTGGATTTGGGATGTAGGATCTTGCCTGTACAGGGTTGTGGGTGGCTAACAAACCCCTCTCCAGGTGCTTTGGCTCTTGGCAATGCTTGGTCTTGAATCTCTCTCCCTGACAGATGTGTTTGGGATTAACCCAGGATCTCAGCAGCTGGGTAGAGTTGCTGTGGAATGTCTCTGAGATAAGTTTTAAGATCAGGGTTCTGTCTGAGCAGTGATGAGGACATCTGGCACACAGCACAGAGCATGACTTTCTGTTTCCTGACAGTATTTCAGGTCTTGTAATTGTATTGTGACTGTCAGAGCTGCATCAGAAAGCTCAGGTGGAGAGCCCATAGCTCACTTCTGCAAACACAAGCAGGGTTTGATGATGTGTGCAGTCTTAGGAGATCAGAATGTTGTTTCCCAGGATTTGCAGGGCAGCAGTTGGTCAGCCCATGGCAGAAGCTGGCAGGACTGTACAGCACTGAGCACCTTCCCCTCTCCCTCATGGTCTGCCTGGAGGTGTCACCTGGCTGCTGTAAATGCCATCCTCTGCACAGTGGTTGGGGATCATTCTGCAGAGTGGTTGGGGATCATTTGGAATGAAAAGCTTTAAATAAAGTCAATGCTTGGTGGTGTTTGGGATCTTCCTGCTTTACACGTTTCCATGTGTTGCCTAGTGCTTGCACACCATGCTTTGTTCCATGGCAGAAGGGTGGATGATTGGCCCAGCAGCCCTGCATAGGCAGGACTGTCCACCATGCTGCAGGGAGTTGTGTGTTTGGGGAAAGAACTGGGTGAGTTTTTAATTTTTGCTATGTTTTAAGCCTAGGACTTCTGCTTTTTCCCTTCTTGAACAGTGGAGTATAAATAGCTGGTAACTGATGATTTTTAAATTTGTTTCATTTTATGAATCTCTCAGTAAAACAGGTTGCATTATTATCTAATTGGTTAATGTTCAGTCTGTTTCTGTAGATGAAGCAGCTTTGGCAGTATGCAAAAACATTGGATCCAGTTCAGAATCTACTCTAGGGATTTTTTTGGGGGTTCAAATTCAGCATTTTCATTTCATTATGACTTTTTTAGCATATTTGAAGATGGAGGGAATATCTGAAATGGAAGTTATGTGATTGTGCAGACAAAACCCATCTCATGTTCTTCTGACTGTGACACTCTGATCCTCACAGGAAACTCTGGCAGTTACTATATGATGTTATTGGGATGTATGTTCTGAAATTCTGGTTTTGCTGACAGGCACTGACTTCCAGAACAGAGATGAGTGCCATGCACCCACTTAACATTGTGGAAAATATATCACAGGAAAGAGATTCTGTGTGGCAAACAACTGGAGACTGTTCTTAGGGGTTTTGAGCCAACTTGGCCGAACCTACTGATGTAGGACCATGTGAAGAATCACATTGGACCTTCTACATGTGTGCATGAACCCACATGTACCTTCTATCACCCCTGAATCAGAATTGTTACTGTTCTGTCACTGAGGAAAGCTGCAGAATTACTGCAGATGTGTTTTATTTTATGTGCTGCTCATACATTTGGTGATTTGATTAATGTGTTCTTCAAATCAATGAGATGCTGAGGGCCGTGCCCTGATGGGTCTCTTGTTCTTCCCCCACAGGCTAAGATGCCTTTTGATGCCAACAAGCTGTACTGCAGTGAGGTGCTGGCGATTCTGCTCCAGAATAATGATGGTGAGCCATGCCTGCCATATCTCTGTCAGTGAGGGCAGAATCCAGGCTTCTCTCAGATCACAGCAACCCTTTTCTGCCTCCAGCTCTCCTTTGCTGCCTTAACTCTCCCCCATGTGCTCCCTCATCTCCACCCTCTCTTTCTCTGCAGCTTTTGTGCTCTGTCAAGCTGTATTGATTTTGTTTGCTGATGTATCAGTGTTAGATGGCTGTAAAATCTGACACTTAGCTTCATTTTTCTCTCTCTTTTCCCCCTTCCCCCCACCTCCGTCTAGACAACAGAGAATTGCTTGGGGAGCTGGATGGGATCGATGTGCTGCTTCAGCAGTTATCTGTGAGTAATTCCCACATGCCTTCTCTTCCATCAGGAGACTGCTGGGCTGGGTGGGAGGAGTGGAAAATGTCTGGGGTGCTGTCCTAGCAGTGCTTCATATTTGGTGAGGCATGGTCCCCAAATGCCTTTCATGTGGTGTGTCATCCATGGTCAGTGAGATAAATAAATCCCTTTTGTAAAGATGTTAATGCTGAGGTGCATGGAAGTTAAATTATTACAGTATAGTTTCATGGAGAGTTGGAGGTAGGCAGGAATTGGTCCATCCTCAGCATGCTCCACTCCAAGCACAGGGCTGCCCATGTTTGAGCTGGCTGAAGGCAGTGTGTTGCTAGCTCGCCTCTGTTTCTTCAGGCAGTGCTGCCTGCAGCACCCTCAGGTATGAATTGTGTAGGAATCTCTGGTAATCAGGTTATTCACATACTTGAGTGTGAATTTGCCCTTCCCCTTGTGTATTATCCTTTAAATCCTGCACCAGGCTGTTGCACATTTGTGGGTGCACAGTGAGGGCAGCAAAGGGCAGCAGCTGCAGAGGATGCAGCAGTGACCTGTCCGTGGCTGACCCCTGTCAGGTGCTGGAACTTTTGGTGCAAACTCTTCATGTGTGTTCTGCAACAGCACAGCCCAACATCTGGGGGTAATTTTGCTTTCTTTGTCCTTCAGGTGTTTAAACGACACAATCCAAGTACAGCAGAGGAACAGGAAATGATGGAGAACCTGTTTGACTCCCTTTGCTCCTGCCTAATGCTCAGCTCCAACCGTGATCGCTTCCTGAAGGGTGAGGGTCTGCAGCTGATGAACCTGATGCTCAGGTACCTCATTAGCCTTGTGATTTCCTTCCTGCTTTTGATGTGCCAATACATATTCCAGCTAGATATTTGTGGTTTTATTTTAAAACTTTTGTGTTAGGATATTTGTCTGTCTTTTCTTTCTGTTTTTTTCCAGCAGGTAAGTAAGTTGGATTCTCTCAGACATGGAATCTCCACTCTTTGTTTTTATTTCCTAAGAACTGAGGTTACCACAGTGGCTGCTGGAAAGTTGCAGATCTTTCATCTGGGTGTCTGCCACAGAGAATGCTGTAGGTCAAGTAAACCCTCTGAGGATTTAAACAACCTCTGTGAGGGCAGGAGAGGACCTTTGGATGTCTCCAGGGAAAACATTTTTCCTTTTGTTCCCCAGCTCAGGCTCCACTGTATTGTGTAGCCTCTGAGCTGCTGAATTTTTGTGGATGCTGATTCAAAAATTACTTTTGTGAATGGGGCATAAGTTTGCATTTCTTGTGCTGTGCTTTGTCACACCCTGAACCTCTGGGGCTTCTCTGCTCTCTCTCCACTTTTCCTTGCTGGCCTGGCACCGAGTTGTGTCTGCTGGGCTGTCTGGCTCCCCAGAGCTGCAGGAGGGCACAGCAGGCTCTGTCTGGCTGTCCCCAGAGTGCCAGGCTGTGTGCTGGTGAGTTAGCAAACACCAGCCAGGAATGCTGAGCTCCTGCAGCTCAGGGCTGGGGAATGTGTGGCAGCAGGGAACTGAATAAATAACCCAACATGGATTATTCAAATAGGAACACTGGGTTTTCTTGAGGCTAATTAAGGAAAAGCTCCAAAACTAAGAACGGGAGGGAGGCCTCCCTCTGCCTGGAGTCCTAAGCTGCTAAACCAGCCTTGCAGAACTAATTAGTTGGAGTTCTTGTGCCATGTGGGTGGGATTCAGTATTTGGATTTTTAAGAGCTTTTTACCCATTTTTTGACTCTACTGTTTACCACTCTCTGCACAGGACTCCAGCTGGAAAATTATGACAAGAGGAAAATTTCTCCTTGGCAGCATTTTGCCCCCCATAGTAGTTGCAAAGGGGTTGGGAGGGACAAAGTCTGATAGACAGAGTTTCCAAGGCTTCAATCTGTGGATTCTACAGTTTGGGTGGGATTGGTAAAGTGACAGTGGAAAAAAACTAACAATTCACAGAATTTGTTCTAGAAGCTTCTGTCACTACCGTCCACAGGTATGTACTGTACTGACAGCTGATTATTTTATATTTTTTAAACTCTTCTAATCTAGTTGTAGTGCTTAGAAGCTCTCACAGTTGCTCAGTTTTTCTTGGACAGAGCAACTTAGGTGACCACAATCTATCGTTGTAAATAGGGAGTGAATGTGGATAGTTGTGATCTCAAGCTGTACATCTGTATCTTCTTGATACCTTGATGATAAACAGCAGAGAGCAGACATGCCTTCCAGTTGTGATTGACCACCTTGCCCACAAACAAGGCAGAGTATTTTTCTCTCCTGTTGGTGTCCTCTGAAGGCCGGGGGCAGAGATCTGTTATTTTTTGGTTTTACTTTGGAGGTGGTTAATCACTGTACCACAGCCTGTGCAGATGAAAGGACAAATAGGCAAAGTTGAAAGTGTATTGACACGATGTGAGATAGATAAGCTGTGTGAGAATAAAGATATCAGGCTTGAATCTCCATTACTGTTGTAGGGAACACAGCATTCTGTGTCTGGTGCTGCCCGATCCATCCAGCCAAGTCGTTCCATTATTGATGGTTGTGCACACACACCTGCAGAGAGCTGCAGCAGCTTTCAATGAGCATTTAATGTGCTCATGATATTCCTACAGATAGTCATGAGAACAGGATGGTTTCTGTTGTACTGAGCCTTGAAATGTATAGCCAACAGCAAAAGGCAATGTTGTATCATGTGAACTTCTCCTGGTTCATGAGGGGTCAGCGGTAATGCCTGAAAATGAGCCCAGTGTGGCTGATATGCCTTATGTGCATGTCCTGGACTTGTGCTGTGGTCTGGGACTTCAGCTGGCCCTGAAGAAATTGGGGCTTCACCAAGCAGGTGCATGGGACATGAGCAGAGGGTCTGGGAGAAGAGAAGGTAAAGAGGGATGAAGCTGGTGACAGCAGGAGTGAAGGAGGAAATTTGGAAGTAGAATGAGAGCAAGGCTATATATAATTATTTAATTTACATCTTTGCACCAAGGGAAGCTTGTTTATTGTATGTCACATCTTTATCAAAAACAAGGTGGTTTATCAAGGCAGCAGCCACCAGCAGAAAGTTTAGAAATGTCCCTTAGAATTAAATTAAATTTTCTTTTTAGTTCAGAAAGTACTTCTTAGTGCTCATTCCCTCAGTCTTGCCTTAGAAACTTAACTGCAGTTTAGCCAAAAGAGAGGAAAACAGGCTTGTCCTGTCAGCTCCTGGTGCACTGACAGGCAGTTATTGCTTTGGCTGTAGAGCTGTGTGGGGTTTGAGGAGATGCAGCGGTGTCACTCCCGGGGGATGTGTCAGGGACATTCTCTGTTGCTCAGGGAAAATGATGTGTGGCTTTCCCAGCTATGAACTGAGGAGCATGTGTATGCACAGAGACAAGTAGAGCCCAGGGAGCTCATGGGGACCTGCAGCACTTGGGCCACAAAATGTTCTGTCCTGCAGCTATGCTGGGACTTTTCTTGACCCTCAATAAAAGCTTTTGTCTCCTGTACAGAAAACAAGGTGAAACCAGGCAACTCCCTATGGCTCCCCAAAGCTTTTCTGTAGCTATTTCAGGCCAGATTTTTTTATGATTATTAAAATATTTTTATGTTTTCTTGTCCTGCTGTTCCTAATGGCCCCTAGAAACATAAGCTGTCTCTTTACTAAATCTTCTGGTTAATTAAATGGAACCATTTTATGCACACTTTCCCAGGAAATCTAGTGTTCTGCTTTTACTGGTATTTTGGAAAGTTAAAGGCTGTGTTCTGCTAATGTGTAAAGTACAAATAATGTCAGCACCTCTTTAAAAAAAAAGTATCAAAAGAATTGTCTCAGATGTAAAGGTGTTAAAAGGAGGAAAACAATGGTCAGTGAATAAAGTTGTAATTCAGAGTTTCCATGAGCACTGAGGCCCCTCTATATATGGTGATTCTCATGTTTGCTTGCCTGTGAATTAGTGTTCAGCTAAAAATTCCTTCAATGAGCACAGATGAGACTAAGATAAACTGCTTGCCCTCTGGCAGAATAAATATTTCAAATAAAATCAACTCCAGACAGTCCAGGCAAGCAGCTATTGATCTCTAAAAGCCTGAACTTAAACCCAATGAATATTCCAGAGCTCAGCCCTGCACAGCCTTCCTAAATGCTGATCAATATGCAATTACTTCCCCTGAAAACATTTCTGGTGTCATCTGGCCTAAGGAGTACTTTATTTTTAGCTCTCTGTAGTGGGGATGAGGGGGTGCCAAACCACCCTCCTGCACAGCCCTTGATTGCTGGGGGAACTCAGGGTCCAGCTCCACACTCTGCCCTCCCACCACGGGGTCAGAAGTGCTGGGGCTGCACTGGGCAGGGTCAGTTTCTTTCAGGCTGATGTGTTCAGATATAGGTGTTTTAGTTTGCCTGTTGTTAGGGGGCTCATGAAGTCGGGTCTCTGCAGAGAAGTTGTTTTCCACAGCTCTCTGGAAGCTTTGAGGAGCCCTTGCTGATGGACATGGGGTCCTGGTGGCTCAGGAGATTGGCATGTGCTTGGGGTGAAAGGTGGTGAGCCTTGTGACTGTCCTGTCCTGGAGGGAATGTCCTCCTAGGCTGGCCTTTGGGGACACTGGTGGCTTATGTTCACCAAGCTCATGTTAGCTCCTACTGATACTCACTTGGTCTGGGCTGTATTATTGAGCAGTTTTTCAGTTCAGTTTCAGTTCTCCCCTGGATGGATTATAAATTCCTCTGGTTTGGTTTGTGAGGTACAGGGCAGCTGGAGATCATTTTTTGGGCATCCCTGTGTTACTGGTGTGAGTTTCCACCATCAACATTCTGAACTGACATTAAAGCAGAACAGCCCAGAGTCTGTCAGCCTCCTTCCATTGTGTGGCTCCTGGTGATGGGATTTCATTGAAACTGACCCAGCTGTGCTCACCAAACTTACTCCTTTATTAAATTAAACTGTTAGTAGATTGAAATCCTGATCTTTTTGGAGATAGTATTTGCCTTTTGTATCCAACCCAGCCTCCCCTTCTGTTTTGTGTCACTGTTTGTAAAGGAGCGAGAAAAATACCTTCTTCAGTAGCCAAGAAATAAGAAAATAAAACCATGATAATAAAATACATAAAATGAAATAAAAATAGAAAATAAAAAGAAATAAAAGACATTAAAAAAGAAATAACCAAGACAACATTCTCAGCCACAGTTTTGAAAAGAGGTACTATTGATACAATGTTTTGGCTCCTAGAAGAGAAATCTTGCTTAGAGCTTGTGTTCAGACTCTTCATCTTGTCCTTGTCGTGTTCCTTTGCTTTTCTCTTTAAAGCAGGGTGTTCCAAAGCTCCTCATGTCTCTGTACAATTTAATTTGCCTCTTTTCACAGAGAGAAGAAGATTTCCCGCAGCAGTGCCCTGAAGGTGCTGGACCATGCCATGATTGGACCAGAGGGCACAGACAACTGTCACAAGTTTGTGGACATCCTTGGGCTGAGAACCATCTTCCCTCTCTTCATGAAATCACCCAAAAAGATAAAGAAAGTTGGAACAACTGAAAAAGAACACGAAGGTAGGTGTGCTTCCAGATCCTTCTTATTGCAATGGAGAATGGACAGCCAGTGTCTGAAAAGTACCTGCAGGGAGGAGGGAAGGGCTCAGCACTCATCTTCACAGCTTTCAGCTCTGGGTGTCCAGCCTGCTGCTCCTGTCACAGCTGGCTGTTGAGGGCACACTTGTCCTGCTTGTTTTGGTATCAGCAGCTCCTGGCAATTCCATTTCATGTGCTGTTAATAAGTTATTTTACTCCTGTAGAGTCTGTTGTTTGAAGCTCTTACTCTGATGCAAAACTCTTTTGAAAAGAGTAATGAGGCAACTACAAATGTCACCTCAAAAGCAGTGTTTTCATGGCTCTGAGCACTGAAGTGTGACTGGATGAACATCAGGCATTGCAGAAATAAACTGCATTGCTTTTGAAGTTACTTTTTTTTCCCTTTTTATATTTTTAACTCTCTACCCTGGAAAACTGCTTTAACAGAGATCTGCTGTGGAATAAAGCTACTATTACTGTGGGACCTTACACTGAGCTGAATGGTCAGTCCCTCCTGCTCCTGGTAACACTGCCTTTCCCATTTTGTTGGGATACAAAATAGACTATGGAAGAAACTTTAAATACTGCCAGTGATGCTTAAGGTTTTGTGCCAGTTCAATGCTCAGCTCAGTTCTACAGAGGGTGAATATTGTCAAAAGCTGAAGAGGTGTGAGTGGCTCTCACATATGCCTAGGATCCATCCTGAACTCCTGCAGCAAGCCAAGGGAAAGTGGAAGGAAATTGCAAAAACATGGGAGCTTGAAACCCAAATCCCCTGTTTTGGGACTGTCCTGGCAGCTCAGGTGGGACTCAGGTGTTCTCCCAAGGCCAGGAGGGAGGTGCTGTCCCTGCAGAGCTCTCTGAGGCCCTGGCTGGGACTGAGCAGTTCCTTTCTCTGGCAGAGCTGCTGAGCTGGGCACAGCTGCTTGTTCTCCCTCCTGAGGACAAGGAATAGGCAGTGACATGGCTGGACACGTGTGGCAGTGGCTGCTTTCCTGGCAGGGGCTCACCTGTCACCCAACCCCAGAGCAATTCACACACCTGCTGACAGTTCTGGTCACTTTATCTGCCTTGTGTTGCTCATCTTGGATGGATAATGGTGAGGGGGAAATTGTGGTCTGGGGTTTATTCAACGGACTTGCTGAGCTAGGTTTGGTTTCTGTAGGTTATGTAATAAAATTGCAGGTTTATGTAATAAAATACACAGTTATGCTTCAATGGATTTAGGAGAAATTTAGAAATTTTCATTTGCAGTGTGAAAGTGAGGTTTGTTTAATTCTTCTTATTGAGAGAAAGCTGGAATGGGAGGTTCTGGGTAGAGGTCTGAGTCTGTGGCTCATGCCAGTGACTTAATTTTTCAGTTTTGGAAAGTGAGCTAATCTCTGTCTCATCTGCTTCTTCTGGAGACTGCAGTTGATACCTGTGGGCAGTCCTGGCTGCTGTGAGGATTAGTCTGGAAAGCCCTGACAGGGTCAGTTCCTGACTATTTCTGTGATAGCATGAAAAGGCAATCTGGCCTCAGGAGAATAAAGTGATCCATGCAAACACGCTTTGTATCACATCTCCGTCTCATTATCATGCTAAAGAAATGGAGAACATTAAGATGAGTCCAGAAATCAGTTCTATTAAAATAAACTCTCCCTAAAAGGCTGTGGTAGTAAGTCCAATTTTCTTTGTTTTGCATCACTGGGCAGGTGAGTTCCTGAATTTCTAACGACAGGAGGTAATAGAGATGTTCAGCAGGGTTCCCTGGGGCCTGTCACGCCGTTGTCCTGACACGGTGTAAGCAGCACAGTGTGTGCTTTACTCTGCTCAGTGTTGCCCCAGCCATGCTCTAGCTGCTCCTGGGGGGACCCTGGCACAGGCTCCTGGGTGCCTCTGGCTTTAAGGGAAATGGTGCAGTTGTGGCACGATGGAACTGGTTCCCTCTGTGCTGTTCTGGTCCTAGGAACATGCTGCTTTTTGCTTATCTCTTTTTTTTTTATTGATCAAAAGGAACTCTCATGTTCAGTCTGCATCTTTTCTTATAAAAACTTTATCCTGTGTTCAATCTGTTTTAAAAAATTAATTAGAGCAATGTTGTATTAGGAGAGCTTTCATGTGAATGCCAAATGGAGGAAGAGATTCCTTTAAAGGATTCTTTGGAATGGCTTTGCAGCAGTGGCATCAGTATTTCTTTAAAGCAGCTCTGAGGAGCTGGGCTGTGCTTGCCCTCTCTGCATTGCTGCTGGGATGGTGTTGGGCTGGGCACCCCAGGCTGTGCTGTAAAGCACAAAATCCTCAGTGGGCTCTGAAACCTGGGCCCTAATTACAGCTGCCTAAAGGCCAGTCTTGCTAAAATGCTCCAGCACTGGGTGAGGCACCAAACAGCTCTGCTGAAGGGTTTGTCCTGCCTGTCCCTCTGTCCCTTTGTGTGCAGTGGCTGAAGTGGCACCAGGCTGGGGCTCCTGGCACCCACTGTGGCTCCAGGTACTTCACCTCTCCCAGGACATCCAATGCTCAACCTCCAGGGCACCAAATCTTCTGCATCTGTCTGATGGTTGTAGGAAAATATCCCCTTGTCTTTATTTTATATCAGTGTTGCTATTTACATAAGAGATAGTCTATAAAACCATGTTTGTTTTATTGTCTCTAAGGCAGTATTCTGATTGTGACAAAATAATAAATACCCCAGTGAAAAAAAATCTCAATGTGACTTGCTGAGCTTTTATTTATTGCAGAAATTTATAATCCAAATTAAATTTGATAAAAGTAACTTCTCTGTAATGTATTTCTTCCTTTCTAAATGCTAGCATAAAGGTGTCAGTGCTGGTTAGATACATTTTAAACACTGTCAGTGTTTAAAAATTATTTTACTCTAGGGAGCCTGTGAACAATTTAAATCCAAACTGCACATATTTATGCTTTATGTACACTATGTAATTAGGAAAAAAGAAAGGGAAAATTTCTTAACCATCTTTATGGATGATCTGAGCCTGAAGATTGGGCCTGTGGTGTCTAACTGAGTGCACATTATCTACACTTGAATTTTGCCTGTGTTTGTACAGATCATTATATTAGGATATTAGATTTGGGAGAAAAACTCGTTGGAAGCAATTTCCCTTTTTCTGAGGCAGTGAAGCAACTCAAAGCAGAAATATTTTGCAGCTGAAGACAGAAATGGCTTAGAGTTTTCCTGTGTCTGTGGATTTGCAGTACTCATGTGAGTGCCCAGCTGGGTTGGACAGCCACAAAGAGAACCAGTCTGGCTGTGTAGGAGGTGTTGTGGTTGTGTATTGTGAGCTGGTTGAACAGCAGTGTCCCTTTAATGTCTGTGATTGCAGGGAGTGCACAGAAATCTGCCTCTGGGTGGTTCTTGGCATAAATAGAGGGTAAGATTTTAAATAACACTTGTGTTGTGGCTTTTGAAAAGTGGGAGTTGCTATATAAGCATCTACATTCCAAAAACCTTCCTGCTGCAGAGCTGAGAGTTGGGGTGTCCCCCTGTCCATGAGGGTGCAGCAGCTCTCAGCACAGTCGAGTCACAGCATTGGATGCTGGTTTAAAATTCTTGAACAGTCTCAGTGAGCTAAAAATGGAGAAAACACACAAATTCCTCCTGAATTAGAGAGTCTGTAGTGAAGCAATCATAGCTGGCTCGACAGGCTGTATATCCTCCTGCTCTTTCTCAGGATGGTTATTTGCAGCCGAGTTTTGCTCACTTGGAGAGTGTAATGAACTATAAAAGGATGTTTGTCCAATTCATCTTCATTTAAAAGCCTTCTCTTGTCTTAGATGTCGGTTTTACTTAGGAATGCTTAATTTGATAACCTGAGAATTAGTTCAGCCAGTTTCCAAAGGAGAATTCCTATCGCTGGGGTGTTTTGCTTGTTTGCCCTCTATCAATAACAAAGCCTCTTTTGGAGATCCTCAGCTACACCTCCCTTTAAAAACAACAACAAAACCCATTTCTTACTAAACATACTCTTAGTCCTTTGTGACATGCACTAAAGGCAGGCAGAGCCCTTGGAATGAATGTCTGCCTTAGAACCAGGTTCCCTGGGCGTGGGGAAGTGAAAAAGCAGCAGCAGAAACATGGCCTGATAAGGAGTTATTGGTATTAACTGAGCACCCTCTGCCAGCCAGCAGAAAATGTTTTTCTTTTGGTGGTCTTGAGGAGTGAGCACCCAGGGAAGGCATCAGTCTGTTTAAGCAGAACTTTATTATGCCAATTTGTTATTTCACCATCACCCTCCGACAGGAACCTGTGATTTGAGTGAGCCATGATGCTGAGAACAGAGTTAAATTTATCTCAATTAAAGTGAGCGTGCTCTGTTGCAAGAACATCAGAAAAATAAACTTTCTCAGTCAATAGAAAGAATTTTCTTTTACATTCAGCTTGATGACTGGATCCAGCTCACCAGGGCTGTTGCATGTGGAGCTTTTCCAACCCTCCCAGGCCCCCCTTCACCCATCCGTAAAATTGGTGTTTCTTGCTTGTTTTCAGTATTTTAAGATAAGATTTTTCTTGGCAAAATGCAGTGATACTTGAGTGGGTTACTCTTCTGAAAGGTAGATTATTAATGCACGTGGCAACAAGTCAGGTTATCAGATGCTACACCACTGGAATGGCATGTCCCAGTGCCACCTGTAATGCTGGCATGGACCAGTGGGTTCATCCAGGTTTCCCTCAAGCAGCCCTGAAGCCACAGAGTTGTGTGCCTAGGAGGGGTAGGAGTATCTCAAAGAGCTGGCTTGCTTTTTTCTAGTATTTTCCTGCTTCTAATTAGAAACTACATTTTATTTTAAGTGTTCTTTACAAGACAGAAGCCTCTTAAATGTGTTCTGCTGGGTTCACCAGATCATCCTGCTTAGCCTCCAATGGGCTGCTGTCCCTGGCATCCAGATCTGCCCACTGTCCCCTTCCTGCAGGATGATGCTTGCCTCCTCTTCCTCACTGTTGAGCTTCCTCCCCTGCCAGGCAGATGTCCATTATAATGAGATGTAAAAAGAAAAAAAAAAGCAGGGGGTGGGGATAATAAAGGCAGAGGAGTGTAGTGTTACAGCTTGATTTGACAGGACCTCCTGCTGTTGCAGCTGCCAGTGCCAGCCATGGAATAGATTAATCTGTATTCCAACACGCCGAGCTGAAGTCAAGATCGATCTAATTAGGGTGTTTTAAACACTGCTTGCATGCTGAAGTCTCTGTGCCTGTCTGGAGAGGGAAAGGCTCCCAAGAGCTTGAGGTGATGCTGGGCCAAGCAGGACCCTGGTGCTGCTGCAGGAAGCACATGGAATATGATCTCCTGGAGCCAGGGGTGTGTCTGGGATGGTGCCCTGCAGGATTGGGATCATGGGGGAGTGGCAGGGCTTGCAGGTGAGCCAGCCATAGGGCAGCAGCAGTGCTACTGGTTGGTGAGAGAGAAGCCTTCCATCTTCCCCCATCCATGAATTTAGGGGATTTTTGGGATGTTTGCATGAAAAAAGTTGTTCTTGATGTGTAGTAGCTGCCAGCTGGTACCTGTTATTTCTGTAGAGGCACCTTTGTGGTGCTTCAGCACAGCTTAGTTTGGTGTTTGTCTCTCAAAGGAATCACATTTATTCATTCTTTGAAATAGGGCTCTTCTGCAACCTCTGCCTCTGGCCTTGTCTGTGCCCTCCCTGGAAGTGATGCCTTTTGTGCAGGGGATGTGGACTTTGGCTGAGTGTTACATTCCTATGGAGAAGCTCCCAGAATATTCTGTAGCAGGGAGGCTGCCTGTGGCTTCACCCTGGGGCAATGCACAGCTCATGGCCTCTGTCTGCACTGAGATCAAAGCCAGGCAGCTGCAGGTTCTGTGTTCTGGGGACTCAAAACAGCATCAGCTACTCACCATTTCCCAAAGGAGATCCAACCCTGAGTAAATATTGTGATTACAGCTTTTAAAATGTTGCCCATGTGAGATGGAGATTGGATCAGTCCATGGTAAAATGGTGAGACCCCCATCTGTGGGAACCTGCACCCCAAGGTTAGTGTTTCTCCCTTCCCATGGCTGTGCAAACACTTTAATCCACTGAATCATGGACTCAGCCTCTCATTCCATCAAGCTTTGTCCTCATCTTGGTCAGTGTCCTTGCCTGTGAATGTTGGTATTTATTGGGCCAGGACTTGCGTTATCAGGCATAACCTTGATTTTGGGGTGTGACATAAAACACACTAGTGTGTTATTTTTCAGGAAGCTGATAAAAAACTAGTTTAGATAGTTCAGAAATATTTCTGTAAAATATTTCTTTGAACATTTTGACTAGGCAACTGAATATTTCCTGGATTTTCTGCAGTGATATGTTGAAAGAATAACCTTGTTCTCAAAACCTCTGTGTCAGCTCCTTTAGACTTGTCAGTAGTTTTAAAGATTTTATTGATAAAATGGATAAATATCTGCATACAACCACCAAAGCAAAAATGATGGCTAAAATACATTTCCTAGTAAAGGAATATTGGAAAAAAAGCAATGAAGATAGATCATTGGTGAGAATACTGCTACTAAAATGCTGCATCAACACTTCCAAAAAAAGAAGGTTGGGGGAAAAAGTAGTGTGACATATGGAATGCTGACTTATTCCTAAACCAGCAGAGCATATGTTGGCGTATATGGGGAAAAAAATCCTTCATTTTCTTGAATGTCTTTCTCCTTAAGAAAATGAAAACTTGCCAGGACTTGAAGGTTTTTACAGTGCTTTTAATGTCAACAGTTAATTTGGTGTAGCTTTTTGTGGAGTAGCAGTTTGTGTGCAGTGGGAGCGTGCTCTGACACCCCCGGAGCCATTGTTCAGCCCCGTGGGGCTGTCGGAATGACGGAGCAGCCACACGGTGCGGCCGCCCGATAAACCTGTTATCTGCCTGCTCCTCCTGCCAGCCACGCTCCCAATCTCCTTGGAACATGAAAAATTGACACCACCTCAGGCAGAAATCTGTTTCGAAAAGGAAGCTCCATTTATAAGCAGCTAATGAAATGGGGGGTGTTGGTGTGCCTGTGCAGCCTCTCCTGGTGCTGCCCTTGTGCAGGATGCAGATAATCCATGCAGCAGGGAGCACAGGCACCCTGGCCAGGCAGCCTGCATGCCTTCACCTTCCAGGGCCCAGGCAGTTGGGAACAGGAGCTCCCAGCAAACACTGGTTCTTTGTGCTGGACTGATAAATCAGGGCTGCTTGTGGCTCTGGGCTGGGCAGTGCTGAGGAAATGCATGGTGACAGCAATGAGATGGTGATCCCTCTCCTCTGCACATTGTGTTTCCCCCTCTGAAAATGTCAAATCTTGAGGCCTCATTGCTCCCTACCACCATGGCTGAGGAAGTGTTTATGGCCATTAATTTTCATTAGTCTTAATCAGCAAGATTACAGTGAGGACATCTTGGAAAAGCTGGGGTGGCTAAACCAGCAGGTCTGTGCTTAATGCAGTCATGCAGATGGGGAGTTGTACTGACTGGTTTGGAAAGGGAAAGAGATTCAAGCCCTTCTCCTTTGCTTTGCACTGCTGTGCTTGGGCTTGAGGAGAGTGGCTCAGTCTCCTCTCAGAGTGGTGAGACATTGACACAGGTGTCCCCTGTGGGCTTGCAGCCTTGAATTTTACTTGTCTCCTTGGTTTGTGCTGAAAAATATGACCCCCCAAGTGCAATTGAGAAGGCTGTAAACATGTTTATTTGGTCGTTTCTGGTTTGTTGTGGCCCATTTATATTCATTGATGGGACTTTCTTTAAATGAAAGTGGTTGGCTTGAGAATTTTTCCACTAGCTCATACCTCTTCAGTCTCTGCAGGAGTGCACTTATTCCCTTTCTCCAGCTCTCATTTCAGTAGCTGTCCCTGCTTTCGTGACTTGAGGGTCATTTGGGTGCTGGTTTTGGCCAGGGCTCCTTTAGGCACAAAAGAGGAGAAAACCAGAGTGAAACTTGTGCACTATGTAAGGTGCGTTAGGTGCCTGAGGCAGAGGAGGAGGAGACCTCACTGGAAGGGCTGGAATGAGGAGCTGTCTCTGCTCCCTGCAGACATGGCTTGTGGCTCTCACTGCTGCTCTCTCTCCTCTCACCATGATGGGAAGGAACCAGGGTTCTGCTTATCAACAGCTACGTGCTGGAGTGTGAATTTAATGGCTTGTTACAGAGGGAAATAAGCTCCTCTTCCTGATCTCAGCCTGCAATTTTCATTTTGTATTTCTAGAACATGTCTGTTCCATCCTGGCTTCCCTTCTGCGAAACCTGAGAGGGCAGCAGAGGACACGGTTACTGAATAAATTCACAGAGAATGACAGTGAGAAGGTGAGTGCTGAATGTGTCTCAGTCTCTGGGCTGCCAGGGTGGGAGGATTCTTGCCCAGGGTGCCTGGTGCGCTCGCTGAGTTACACAAAACCATCCTTGTACCTGCCTGCAGAGACTTCTGCTGTCACAGACCTTTGTACTCATTCACATTGTATCTACAAACTGCAAAACTGGACATTCAGTGCATGGCCTCCACGTCCCCTGTGCTCTTGTTTTCTGGTGCCCTTGCCTATGGTAGTAGCAATTCTGTCCTGGGTTGTGTCTCTGCTGAAACCTGGCCCTAGAAGACAATCTGCAGTATTACATTGTGCTGGCTCTGAGATCAGGACAGTGTGGAAAGGTTCCAGTGTGTCTGGTGAAGCTCTTTTGCAGAGAGTTTAGCAGTTGCTATGGTACACATTTAACGTTCTCCACTCTTCTCCTAGAATGTTTCATTTTAGCGGTGTTTGCTCTGGGAAATTCTTCCCAAAATATTTACATGGTGGTGGATAGATCAAAGCTTTGCAGAAAAGAAATAGCTTTTGCAAATGAGGGATCCCAAGGGATTTGTAAATTCTGCCACTGGGAAAATACTGGTTCCTTAGCATTCCTCATTAGTGTGTTTTAAAGGTGTTTTTCATAACCTGTTCTACCAATTGTAGATAATTACTAGACAGGATTTCAGCTGCCCTAACACAATTCAGAGGGGAGTGGGAGAGCTGGAACATCCAGCACAGATAGACAAGTCCACTGGGGAAACCAGGAGCCTGGAGGACCACAGCACAGAGAGTGAGCTGGGGACACGTGCCTGTTTGCTGCCATTTATCTGGCACTGATGGGACCATGTTCCCATATAGGATGACATCCAAAAGCCTGCAGCCCCAGCCTGCTCATCCAACCAGCACTTGTACCTTCCTTCTGTAACATGTTCCTTCCCAGGAGGGACAGAGCTGCCTGTTGCTTTGTGAAGGCTGAAGCTGAGAGGAAAACAAAATTGCAGGAAGGATTAAAGATGATTGCATTGCTCTTTTTTCTTGCTTATGTCTCTCTCTTCTGCCCTTGCAGGTTGATCGGCTGATGGAACTGTATTTTAAATACCTGGATGCAATGCAGGCAGCTGATAAGAAAATTGATGGGGAGAAACACGTATGTATTGCTTAAGTTTTGCCAGGTCATGTCTGTAACACCTCTGCACAGCCATGTCATCTGTACAGGACTTCTGGCCCAGCCAGTCACTGTTCTCAGGTGTGCCCTCATACCTGTGCTGTTCCTCTTAATTCCTGTTGCCTCACTTTCCAAGTTCCAGATAACCTCAGATAAAGTGGGCCAAGAATTTCGCTACAAGTGCTTCTGGCTGTCTCTTAGAGTGAATTTTACTAGAAGTACCTAAGTCTGTCTGTGCTTCAATTTGCCTTCACTTTTAGCTGGCTGCAGTCCACTTGGTTTGGCAGATGGAGAGCAGGTGAAATGCAGAGAGACAATTACATGATAATGTTTGAGGCCTCCTACCCTGGTCTGCAGAGTTGTGATCAGCAATGAGAAAGTGCCTGTGTTGATGAGTTGGCTGAGGAGCAGCCAAAGGGCTGTGTGCTCTCTGCACACCAGCAGTGAACGTTTGAGTGACACGAGCCTTGGTACCGCACAGCACTTTCTTGGAACTGAGGCTGGAACAGACCTTTTGAAAGGGAACGAGCGGCTGGAGTCAGGAAGCAGCTTGCAGAGCTGTTAGCCAGCTTGGCCAGCTTCCCACAAGATTATCTGTATCAGTGCTGGGGAGGGTGTGAGATTGATTAGCACTGACGGAGAGCAATGGCTGCAGCTGCCGTCACGCACGCCGCGCTCTGCGTGCCACGGGCAGCAGCTCCCCGCCAGGCCCCGACAAACAGCTGCCTGCCCACTGCCAAGGCTGCTTCTCCAGGCACTGCCAAACATTCCGAGGGCATCGGGGCACTGCTGCTGCTCAAAGAGGCACGGGAGTGAGTGATGAATGGAGCTGCTTTTGCTGCCAGCACTCAGGCTCCATATGGGCAGCAGCAGCGGCACCACTGAGCGGTGGCCTGGAGGAAAACAGCGTTTACCCTTTCCTGCTTTCCTTCCGTACTCTGTGCTTCCTCCTCAGGACAGGGCAAGAAATTATTTATTCTTTATGTTTTGGTGTTGGGGTGGGAGTTTTAGAACTCAAAAACCAGATAGGATTTTTTTCAGTTGAAGCTTGTAATATGTTGGAGCTGCTTGTACAGAGCCCTAAAATACCACATGCAGAGTAAGGGTATGTGCCCTTTATCCAGGAACACCCTGGAGCAGCCTGCAAACGTTAACATCTGTATCAAACAGCCACCACAAAGCAGGAGTGAAGGGAATTTGAGTGTGAAGACGGTTTTGTGGAAGCTTTTCAATTAATAATAACCCATTCATGTCTACTAAATACATAAGAGAAGTAAAACTAAGGAATGTCAAATTCTCCTCCTGTATCCAAAATAAATGGACCTCAATTCTTTACCTTCTATTAGAACTAATAATAGGATTTGGCAGAAGCATCTCATGGGTGCAACATATTGACCACAACATGTATAAAATGTGATATTCAAGTTCATTCCTAGCTTGGAACACTTTTGGAGAATTATCGTTTGTTTTATTTTGTAGCATCATCAGATGGTCAGTGGGACATGGTCTCCTGGGATCTGAAGTTGCTCAAGTGTTTTCCCCTCACAGAAACAGGCAAAAGCCATCATTCTGTCTGTCACATCATGGCACTGTCTGGCTGTGACAGGATTTATGGGACACTTTACTGTTCCTTGTTGTGGCACATGAATCACTGAGGTGGATTGTATGAACACTTTAGAAATGGTGTTCTGTCACTGGGGGGGCTTTTGACCTTTCCCTTGCAGTAGAGGACATAGTACCCCAAAAATCTGGTACAGATCCTCATCTTTCTCCCTGCCCTATGGAAAAATGATACTTGGTGAGATTTTACAGGTTCAGCCTACACTGACAAGAGTGAGATCTGAGTCTGATGGACAGAGTATCCTGGTGTAAGTCTTGCATTACAAGGAGTGAAAAGCTGCTTACACAAGGAATGACTGAGTGCTTTATCTTTAGTAGTGCAGCTGGCATAAGAAGTTTCTGCTCTTGTACTTCTCCTTTTTATTTCTTTTAGCTTGGCTTATTTTAGTGATTTGGTTTATAGCCCTGCTTTTCAGCCCATGGCAGTGATGGTAGGGGAATAGTTGAGGGTGGGAGGGAGGGGAGGAGTTTCTGAAGCCAGCTGTTTTGAGGAGGAACAGTTGTAATAATCTGCACCCTGATTTGGACTGTGAAACAGGATAAGGTCATTGAACCTCTTCTTAGTGTTACCCCCTTGTTTGCTTCAGTGGAATCTGTTCAGAAAGGCTCAGAGGTGATAACCTGGTGATTATCCTAATTGCCATGGGAAACCCAGGAGCAAAGTCCATGAGAGCATTGTCTCCAACACCTGATGCCTATCTTAGCACTTTTCCCAGAGTTTTTAGTTAATGAAAATATCTTGTTCTCCTCTCAATTTCTTTAATTATTTCTGTAGGAAATGGTGCAACATCCTGTGGCCTTTACCTCTCTCTAAAATGAGGTATAATTATGGGTGGCAGCAATAGCCTTGATGATCTCTAAAGATGGTAGGAAATGACAAGAGATAGTTTAATATTTTTATAGTTCCACGGAAAATTATGCTCATCAGGTTTATTCAATAAAATATTCTCACCAGACACTTTGTGCTATAATGACTTACAAATTACATGCTAATTGTGGTACAGCTCAGCCACTCCATCCTTGAAAGGAAGAGGTGGAACTCCTAGGATGAGTGTGGTATCCACAGGTGGGGATAACAGGTGGGGATTTGTGTCAACCCATCCTTTCAGTTTGGTGTAGAAAGACTGAATTGTTTGGAGCTGTGCTGAGGGCAGGACATGATGGCTGTGAGTGTGGCTCTTAGCCTGTAGTCTGAAGGCCCTTCCTGAGCATGTCTTGCATCCCTCAGCTCTCCCCAGTAATACAGACTGAAAGTAGTAAGGGGAGAGATCCGTCTTTAAAGTGAAAGACACGTTGTGGTGGTTGTTCTGGTGCACGGCTATTAGGAACATGCTCATTTCCATCCACCTGGATTGGCCTTGCTGTTCCACGTGGTGAGGGTGTAAAACCAGGATCCTGGAGGTGTTCTTTGTTGTTTATCAGTATCCTTTTGCTCTGCCCAGCTGTGCAGTGTGTGCTGGAAGGTGAGTGATAGATGAGGATGGAGGAGGATGCAGAAATCTCCTCCAGTGCCTGTGTGGAGCAATGTGATTTTTGGTACAGCACTGGGACATCCATCGCATCTTTCGGCTTGGAGTCTCTACTTGACACCTCGAGGCCTGTCAGTCCTGCCTCATTAGTGTGAGAGAAGCTCATTTTAGCTTCACAGAAGCCCATCTTATTGCTGTCTTCTCCCATCAGCAAGGGGCATCTCAGCACATATTGCTGGCAGATTAGAAATGGCACCTGAGCGCTCATTTGGAGGTTAGCGACTGACAGCTTTGAAAGAGAGTCCAAGTGGGAAAGGGGCTGCTTGGTACTGTACTGGAGGCAGACTAGCACTGAAAGGGTGGTTGTGGTTTCTTTAAAAAAAAAAAAAGACTGTGAAAAGGCACCTTAAAACTGTACTTGTTTTCTAATTCATATCTGCTTAATTTACTGGCACAAAATAATCTTCTCTGCTGAGAGGGGCTGTTGGAGCCGCCTCTGCTGTGTAATCAAGACCGCGGCTGCCTGGATCCAGCTCCTGTGATCGCCGTGCTCGGATCAGAATACAGAGCAGACCTGGCTTTTGTTTCTTGCTCTGGAGATTCAGAGTCCTGGCCTGTGGATGTTTTTCTGCTCAGGAATTTAGCACTGTTGAGCATAGCAGCCAATGAGCCTGTGTGCAGTGTGGAGTATGAGCAGTGGTACAGGAGTGAGTGTGTTGTCTTTCTTGAGTATTTTTTTAGATAATTCAGTCAGTGTTCAGCTCTCTCACTAGCCAGACTCATCATTGTTCAGCTTTAGAGACCAGATTTGAGCCATTTGGCATGGATTTAGGGTGAGGGAAGTCACTCTCTGCACAAAATTAGATTTTTCTATTTACTGGCAAGAGCTCACATGCAGGCTTTGCCCAGTCATGCCTGTGCCTATGATTTTGAGAACCTGGAGTAAATGACAGTCATGCATGTGTTGGAGTCTTCAGGATCTGATGCTAAAGTGTCACATCTGAGTGTAGCCAAAGCAGTTGATGTCACAACATGATTAAGAAGACGCTGCCTTCTAAACTTATTCTTTTACTAGCAGACTGGATTTCTAGGAGGAAAGGAGAAGTATTTCACTACCTAAGCTTTCCTCTTCCTCTCAAGAAGAAGTGAGAAACAGCTAAGTCACTCCATCATATTTCTATCCAGGGAGCATCCATTGCCCCCCCCTCTGGGGACAGTTGCACAGGGCTCATTTTCCTTCTTACACCTAAACCCCTCAACTCACCACTAGGTGCAAGGGCTTGGCTTGACAGAACAGCAAAATTTGGCATCCTCAGTCAGCTTTGGTGCTGGTGACTGGGTTCCTGGAGCGCATGCACCCGAGGAGGCGCGTCCTGCGGAGCATTGCGGGTGCGCAGCGCTCGCAGGTGATGGCTCTAATGAGGAAATATTGCTCTGGTGGTGTGCGCCCACCTGCCAACGGCTGCAGAATAAATCACAGAGCTGCTTCCTTTGTTTAAGAACAAATCCTGAAGAGAAACCCCAAAATGCAGAAGGTGACATGTGACACAGTTGTTTGGGCCTGTCAGCCCCCATGAGGATGGAGCACAGGCACGTCCTGGGGCCAGCTCAGAGGAGGCTGCTCTGAGCTTGCTGCTGGGTGGCTCTTGGCAGTGTTTTGAAGATGAGCTCTCTGGGCATGAGGGATGGAATGGAGGGATAGAATGGAATGGAATGGCCTCTTTCATTCTTCCTCTGGCCTTCCTCTGGGCAGGTCTCTCTGGTGAAACTCATGTATACAGAAGAAGGATGGATGGTCATCATTCCCATGGGAGTCTTTGGCTAAAAAACCCTGTCCTGGGTCTGCCCTGGCAGCATCCCTTAGAAACAGTGGGAAGAGCCTGGCTGGGCATAGAAAATCTGTCCTTGTGCAGGATTTTCAGATATGTTTTCTCATGTATCAGTCGATCATGAAGCTAGAAGCCCGATAGCTCTTAGAGTGTGCTGGAGTCATGTTCTGCACTGCTGAACAGCACCCTCAGATGGCCAGTAAAAGAGCAGGTTTTGTTCCATTCTGAGAAAGAACTTGTAAATCACGGATACATGGGTCTGTTCCATAGTCACACACTCTCACCCCTCAATGTAGAAATGTGATTTGTATGTTTAAATTAAAATTTTGACTTGCAGATCGACACACTTCATGACCAGCAAAGGCAAAACTTCTTCAAAAGGGAATGAAATGTTTTGTGAATTTAAACGAATTGTTAAAAATACTTCGTCGAGAAATATATGGCTGATAATGTTTGGGGGAACAAAACAATTCTTAAGAAACCACAAATTCCACCAACATTTTGCCACTCCTAATGGGAAGTGCTCTGAGAGAATCCTCACACCTTTCCTTTGTGTGGCTTTACAGGACATGGTGCGTCGAGGAGAGATCATAGATGATGACATGGAAGATGAATTCTATCTCCGTCGTCTGGATGCTGGGCTCTTTGTGCTGCAGCTCATCTGTTACATCATGGCAGAGATCTGTAATGCCAACGTTCCCCAGGTAAAGCTGCCTACAAGGTTGGCAGATCATCTGTGTTTCCATTCATGGTGCAGACTAGGCTCTAAATCTTTGCAAATGCTGCGTTGAGTAATTGTTTCTCTAATTTCCTTTTCGGGAGGAAACCTCCTGTTTATTGCACTTGTCTCCATACAGCTCCATCAAGTTGCAGCAGATAGGGCATTAGTGGGGACAGAAGTTGATTGCTGTCACTAAATTCATATAATCTGTGTGAGCAAGGTCAGGGTTTGAAATGGAAAGGCCATGTTGATGCCATTGCTGGGGGAGCAGGGGGAAGGGACCTGCTCTCAGGAGGTCTCATAAAAGCACAGCTACAGCTTTTCTTGATGTGTGCAAAATACTGCATCTCTGCCTCCTCTGTGAATACATTGGGGTTTGTGAATGCATTCTGTGGCTTCTTATTTCTGTGCTATGTACCTTCCTGGGTGTTCCTGAGCATATGCTGAGGGCTGCCAAGACTGAGTTGGTTTTTGTGGTGTTCAGGTCTGTTTATCCCTCAAGGTGGGAAAAAGTGGGGCTGTGTATGGACTTGTCTTGAAGATCTCTTTCTTCTCTGTCCTACTCCCCATCAGATTCGCCAGAGAGTCCACCAGATCCTGAACATGAGAGGCAGCTCCATTAAAATTGTTCGACACATCCTGAAGGGTGAGTAGAGATATTTTTGTGCGTCTCCTCGCTACCAGGGACAGCTTGGTCATGGCTTTGCAGGATGAGCCTTCACATGCAATTCTCCCTGGCTTCTTGAGCATCTCCAGGCAGCAGCTGAGCAGTGTTCTGAGATCCTGGCAGGGCTGGAATCACCCTGATTAGTGGCGTGCTTTGCTTTGCCTCCGAGTTAGGACACTTGCTGTAGCTGCTGTCAGAGAGCAGCACATCACTGCACGCTTCCATCAGCTCCAGCCTGGCTGGAATTCACTGCTGACATTAACGTGAGAGTAAATATTTAAGGGAAGTGTACATGCCTGCTAGAGGGAAGAATAGTGGAGTCTCATCTTTCATTAACATGGCCTTGCACTTTACCATCTGCACCATATTAGTACCCGTGGTGTATTTGTCTTGTTCTTAGTGTCAAATTAATAGGGATTATAGCATTAAAGTATCCTCCATAGCTTTTAAATGTAGCTGTTGTGATTTGCAATCCCAGTTTTAAAGTACTGCTTGTTATTTTTAATGCTCATGGTGAATTAGAGCAATACCTATTTGAGCTGTAGCCCTCCTTTGCAGCCTGCTCTCCTTCAGCAGCAGCAGCCAGTGGAACTGGGGGAGAGAAGGGCAGGACTCAGCCTCTTCCCATGGCCCCTTGGAGCTAAGAGGCTTAGTGGGAGCAGCAGGGAACCAGAGCTGCCTGGAGAAGATGCTTCCTTATGGAATGTATCTGCTCCAAAGGGGCTGTGTTGTTTTCAGTGTGAGGAGAAGAGTCTATTTTTCTTCTGGAGGGAAGGGAAGCTTGACAGCATTTCTGGGATAGTGGGCTGTATTTCAGTGTTTCTGCTTTCTTGGGGAGCAACAATGTTCTCCTGGGCTTTTCATGCCCCCACTTCAACAATGGCAGGTACACACAGCTTATTTCCTGCAAAACCTGTCGGTTTTCTCCTTTCTCATATGCAGGAGAAAAGGAATCAGAGGACTGGCTGGTATGACAAAATCAAGAGTGATTTTCTGACAGTGTGAAATTACCTGCAGCTATAGGCAATCTCTTTGGCCCTTGTCTTTAGCAATGAAGTGCAAGTTAATGCCTGCTGGTGAGCAGGGGGGCTGCATACGATGTCTTTTCTGATTTTAATTCTGATAATTGAAAATTCCTGCCTCTAAACTGCCCCTTTCCAACGTGGACTATGGCCATGTCCCTGTTCAGATTCCCACACTTGCCCTGGGCCGTGTGTCCCTGGGGGAGTTGTCTGCACACCTTGCTGGATTTGCACATCTCATGGTCACGGCTCTGGGGTGTTGACTTACATACCAAGCTGAATTGGAGGGCAGCTGCATTAAAATTTCATCTGATTCTTTCTTTCCCAGACAGTGACTTGCATTGTGAAACTTTCTCCCTGCTTGTATCGGGTGTTGCAAGCTCAGGGTCGTGCTGGCTTGGGTGCTCCCAGCAGCAGCACGTTCCCTGCCTGAAGGAGCACGTTGGCTTCTTTATAATGCAGGGATGGGTACAGAGTTTGGGCTCTGACTGCAGCTCTCCTCAACTCTTAAATTTGCCAGTTTTAGAGACTTCTAGAGACAATAATCAAAACCTCAGTGATAAATTTCTTAGTGGATGCTTGTGAAGTCCTGCAGTGGGACCTGGGAGGCAGCACTGGGCTCAGCTGCAGTCTGGGCTCTGAAATTTGAGCATTTCAGTAGTTACACACCTGTGTCCACAGGCACAGTCAGCACAGATTCACCAGCCTGTAATAGCAGCAGCACCAGGGACATGCACCTGCTTCTCTGAAGGAGTCACTTCCCTGGACACAGCTTCCCAGGGAAGCCAAGGGGTTGGAACAGGGATTTGGGTGTGGTACTCTGCAGTGTGCTGCTGGGATGCAGGGGCAGCAAGGGGCTTCCAAAACTTTAATGGAGTCAACTGCACAAGACTCTATTGCAAGTGACTGAGAGTTCAGGAGCTTGAGCCTTGGCTGGAATGTTTCCAGGCTACTTCCCAACTTGCTCTCAGGACAGATGAGGACTGGTTTATTTTTACTTTTCGTTCAGTGTTTTGCTCTTGTTCAGTTTTTATTTTCTATTTTTGCATACTAATTAGGTGCTCAGTTTTTAGTTTGATTTTTATGGCCTACATATTCTCCATGTTTCTCTGGCAACCTGACAGCTGATGGATCCCTTGGGGTGGCTCAGAATTACTTACGATGCAAGCAAGGAAGCGAGACTGTTTTCTTATGGTAGAGCTTTCAAGGGGGAGGAGTGGGCAGGGAATAACGGGAGGCTCATTAATGCATTTCTGCAGGCTGACCAGTCCTCCCACACTTCCTTTTTCCAGAAGATCAAGCATTTCTTGCAACAGGACAGTTAGTTTATGCTTTGGAAGAAAACAACTGAGTGGTGTGTACCTTGGCTAGGGAGATGTTTCGGGGATGGCGGCTGGATTGGGGATGGCAGCAGTGTCTGTATCTTGGGGAGGTGCCTGGTCTCCATCTGTCATTGGGAATGGAGTGAGGCACAGGCTTCTCTGAAGTGATACTTGGCTCTGGAATGGCAAATCTCCCTGTTCCTCACTGATCCAGAGGGACTAGCCATTGATCCTGGCTACCTCAGGAGCTCTGTCAGAGCTGCTCCTGCTGGGGCCCCCCCTCACACTGGTGTCAGGTGAGCAGGCACACTGGGAGCTGGGCATGTGGAATGTCTGCTGCACATTCCAGCCCAAACCTGTTAGCACAGGTAAACACAAAGGAAGGGTCAGTGTGCTCTGAGGATGGAGCTCAGTCTGGCTCACGGTGCATCCATCTGTGCAGGCTCCAGAGCTTCCAATATCCATTACAGGCCTCAGTATTTCCCAATTGATTTTTACTGTTCTGTAACCATTGTATTTTGTCTAATGAAGCAGAAACCAATCTTGGGCCCTTTCCCTTTGTGTAGCTACAGCAGTGTGTAAGCTCTGGTTAACTGTTGGCAGGAGCATCTTACATTTGATTTTTTTTTAGCAGTCTCAGTGAAGTGGTGGAATTTTAAATAAAAAAGTAAATACATAAAATCTCAGTTGGAGATTTACTTTTTTAAGCCTGGTTCTGGGGGTTTTATCTGGTGTCTTCAAGCTGCTAATGCTTCAAATGAGCATTAGCAGCTGTCATAACCCAGTAAACATTCTGCCTTAGATTAACAGCGGTTTTAGTCTTACAAAGCCTAGATGTTTAGAAGGAGAAATGCTGAGCTTTTGGACAAGATAAGAAGAATTTGTGTCTTGTTTTTGTTTGGGTGATCTCCCGGTACAAAGGAAGGGCAGTGTCATTAGTGGCACTCAGTGGCTCCCTGCTCCAGTCCAAGCAGTCTGGCCATCCTTACAGCTGGGGGCAGAGCTGCTGGCTGTGCCAGGCTTGGAAACCATGGCTGTCCCTCACCTGGGCTTGGAGGGGCTACTGCAGGTGGGAAGTGTTGCCCTTGGACTGCAATAAACTCCAGCACTCACATCCACTGCCATGTTCCAGAGGCACTTACCCTGATGGGGCTGCTGGGGACAGAGCTGGCTCCTCCACCAGCCCCAGTACTCAGGCTCTGGTACTGCCTCAGGGGACAGGGGAGCCTGAGCTAAGAAGGGGACCCCATCCCTGTGCACTGGGATCATCTCGTGCCTGAGGTTTGGATGCCCAGCCCAGCCCAGGGCCCGCACAGCACGGCAGGGCTGAGCTGCCTCTCAGCAATAGTCCATGCACAGGGAGCTACAAGGAATCCCTCCTTGCAGGAGCTTTCTGCTGCTTTTAAGAGCTGTGGAGAGCAGCTCATACACTGAGAGAAGGTGCTCTGATCTGGCCCCTTTGCTGGGACAGTGGGCAGCTCAGGTTCACCTGGAGCAAAACTCAGTGTTACCACCTGCTCATGTTACAGGTACCAAAGTGGTTTATAAATATTAAAAATATTTTTCCCAGAGGCTTGGTAAAGAACTCTACTGCTTTTTACATGGAGAGAGAGAGAGAGAGAGTGTGTACACACAGGAGGGAAGACTCCCACATCAGCTAACTTCTGCCTGTCCTCACTGCTTTCAGTGCTCCTGTAACAAAGGCTTTGATGGAGCTCAGAGCGTGTAGCTGTGCTAAATGTATAAATATTAAAGCAAACTTTCTGCAGCAACTTACCATTCAGTGCTGAATACAAGCTGTTCTGTTTGTTTGGAAGAAGGGAAAGAATGCAAGCAGGCGGAGGCAGGGAAGTGCTGTCTTAACCATCAGCCTGCTCCTGATTCCTCAGATTTGTTCAGCTCCTTGCTTCTGCAGCTCAGAACCTGCTTTTCATATTTTCTTTTTAAACCATCTTTGAAAATGCAGGTTCTGGTTGCAGGAAGGAGGGAGCTGGTAGGGGATGAGAGCTGCCAGCTCCAAATGAATATCAGGGAGGAGAGCTACAGAAGGAATGTTTAGTTCTGTGGTGTTTGGTGTGCATGGATGGGCAAAATCATGGTCAGGGTCTGGTGTCCTCTGCCTGATGACAAGTGGTTTGGTTTGTAGTTAAATTTGAACGGGTGGCTTTTCTTCTTTGTGGTTAAAAGCACTGGGTAGATGGAGGAATTGGGGTCTCCTAGGCAAAAATCCTCGTTCAGGATGCTTGCACAGCAGGCAGGTTAAACCCAGGACTGAGAATGATTGACAGTTGTCACAGACCACGCCTGACCTTCCCTGATGACACTCAGTGTCCAAAGGGACCTGGGAAGCCAGTGATTTGCAGTGATTTATGGTACTGTTGACATTTCTTGGGCATAACGCCATGACTCCCATGCCAGGGAATGGGTGCTCCTGGGTGCTGCTGTCTGCTTGTGCCAGAGCAGGGAGTTCTCTGTGTCTGTCTGCCTCAAAAGCTTTACTGAGTGTCAGCAGGTGTTTGTTATGCAAAGCTTTAACCCTGGGGATGGGCAGGAAAACCATCAATGCTCCTTGCATTAATTCCCATGTGGCTGTTTGCAGTAGTGTGGGTGTAGATTCCTCTGTGGTGTCTGCAGGAGTTGTGGCCCTTTGTTTGTTGCTGTGGCACTCAAAGCCTGTGTCCCTGTGCTCTCTCTCCCTGCAGAGTACGCAGAGAACATCGGGGACGGGAAGAACCAGGAGTTCCGGGAGAGCGAGCAGAAACGGATCCTGGACCTGCTGGAGAATTTCTGAGGCCCTGGGAGACACCTCTGTGTCTGCCCACAAGGACCTGGCGCCAGTCCTCCCTCCTCCTGCCCCTCCTCCAGCCTCTATTGCACGATCAAAGTGATGTTTCTATGAAACTGCTTCTAAATGGGATTTGGGAGATATTAAAGATAGTTTGCTTTTTTTTTTAGTTGCTGGTTTGTTATTTGAGCAGTGTTCTGTGAGTGGGGCTGCAGCTGCATACCCAGCACAAAGCCAGCATGAGGTTCTCATCTTTTTTATCTTTTTCCCCCTAAATCAAGCTGCCAAGGATCAGTGTGAAACAATACAAATGTATGTGTGGCAGGGAGCGCAGAGAGGAATCCTGTCTGGCTCGGGAGACTGTTGGCAGGTTATTCCAGCCTGATCCATTAATGAAAATGTACAACCCTTGCTCTGATGGGAACCAGGGAGGCTGAGGTGGTGGTGTGTGTCCAGTCCCTTCTTCAGTAGCACACGAGATCCAGGAATGGCCACATTATCTATTCCTGTTACATCTTCCCAAAGGTGAGTAGGAATTGAAAGTAGGTTCTGGCACAGGCTGGTCACTGTTCCCTCCTGAAGAGGGAAAAAAGGGAATGAGTCCATTGGGGTTTTACCCAGAACTAAGAGTGAGGGGAGGTAAGCAGTGACATGCCCGAATTCCATTGCCTTGCTTTTGCAGTCAGCTTTGGGGCTTGGCTGTGCTTGTTCAGTAGAAAACCAGTGTTGGGGTTCCTGGACAGGGAGCTTGGCTCTTAGAGCAGCAGCAAGTCCCCAAGAGCAGAGAGATAGCCCTGCCTGCCCCAGGGGAAGGGGCCACAGCTCATTCTCATCAGCCACAGTGTGGTTTTGGGTGTCATTGTGCCAGACTCCAGTGCTTCCCTGAGCCGGGACTCCCAGCTGGGATGGGAAGTAGCAGAGGATATTTTCCTGCATCCTCTTTTCTGCTGCTGAAGTTAATGACTGTCATCACAAGCCATCGTGGCTCCTGCAAGCTGGGCCGTGCCTAATTTAGAGAGATTTGCATGCTGGCAGCATTCATTTTTTATCTCCAAGAAAAATGCATTGTCAGGCAAGCTTAAAGGCTTCCTTCAATCCTGACTGCACAGGCACTGCTGGCCTGGTGCTATTGAACACTGGTGTTCAGGGCATCAGCATGGAAGTCGTGGCTTCAGCAGCCACAAAAAGCTGCAAAAATAGATTTCTTTTGTGCAGAACTTGTCAAATTCCTCATTTCTTTCTTTCTTCTGTTTTCAATCTGCTTCCTTAGAGGTGTTTTTTCCTTTAGTTTTCAGGTGTGTTTAGGTTTTTACTTGATTCTGGGTATTATTCCCTTTCCACACCAGTAGAGTTGTGGTCAGAGCTGGTCTCTGGTTTCCCCTGGAAGATAACTGGCTGTGCCCTCACACTGTGCTTGTGTTGGAGGAGCTGAGGAGGAAGGGAGGGATCTTAGAGAGTTTGAGGCAGGGCAGAAAGGGGACTTAGTGAATGTGGAACAGCTTCAGGTGAGAAGTGGGGCCATGTATCGGGGGAGAAAAGAGCAGGGAAGGTCTTGAGAAAACTTCAGTGCTCTTTACCTAAGGGCAAGGTAAGTTTATAAGTCTGAGTGCCCATTTTAAACCTGATTTTGCTGTTTGCTGCACGTGTGTGTATACATGTGATCATTTCCATGCACAGCTGGTGAGCTGCTGTGGGTGTGCAGTGCATGATCCCTGCTCTGAGTTGGCTCCTCTCAGATGGGGAAAACCTCCTGCAGCATCTGCTGGGAGTGAAATGTCAGTCACTGCCACAGGGGGTTGTGCCAGTGAACTCACATTGGAAGCTCTTGCAGCAAGGAACAGGGGCTGGAGGAACCAAAATCATGGTGGTGTGGTATGGGGGTTCCCTGGGGAGCAGGAAAGGGTCCTGGCACTGCTCCAGTGCCAGCAGTCAGTGCTGTCCTGGATCAGGAGAAGGAATGGGCACAGCCTGTGGTGGGGCCTGGGCTCAGCAGCATCCTGTGAGGTGAGGTGGTGTTCCCTCTGCCGGGCTGGGGACGTGGTGCCACCCCTGCACTGTCCCTCACTGTTCTCAGGGCCGTGGTGCTGCCCCTGGGGAGCAGGAGTGCCTTGCCATGAGTATTGTCTTCCCCAGCTGAAAGAATTTGTGGGATTAGGGAATGGCAGTGTGCTCATCCCACCCAGCCCAGCCACTGTCCCTGTGATGGATGAGGATGCTCCAGATGTTGCTGAGGAATTTGTGCAGAGATGGTTCCTGCAAATCAGGCTTTTACAAGGTGGATGACAAATTATTCTCTTCTAATTTCCAAGCTCTTTCAGAGGGAGGAACCCCACTGCTCCAAAGGAGCCCAGTCGATTTTGATCCTGGTAATCACAGCAGGCCCTGCCATGCACCCACACTCTGGCCCCACACTCCACTGCTGGGAAAGACTGGATCCTCTGCCTTGGTCCTTGGGATAGGCTGGGGGCCCACCTGGGCACACTGTTATTAATTAAGGTAATTATTCAGCTTAATGTGCTGCTCCTAGCCAGCTCATTTGTGCTGTCATATTGAGCAGCACAGAAAAGCCTTGGAGGTGTGAGGATGGGCACCCCGAGTCCTGGCAGTTGTGGAGAATGACGTTATTGTAATTCAGGGAGGATTAAAAGGTGGAGCTAATAACAGATTTCCTTGAGGAAGCATCCATAGGCTGCAGACAGGGGGATTTGTGCCCTGCTTTAACCCTGCTGGTTCTGTAGCCCTGGAACAGCAGCATCACTGTTGGCTTTTGATCTAAGTGTGGGTTTTGGGAGAGGGTGTGGGATTGGCACAACCCACAGGCAGCACCCGTGGGACTCTGGGCTGCTGGGAGTGATGGCAGGGACTGGTGACAGGAGCCTGGTGGCCTTGGCTCCTCTGTGAGCCCTCATTGTGCTGAGCCACACTCCCCTGCCCACTCTGCTCTCAGGGTACCGGGCCAGCCTCAGCACAGGGCAGCAAAACATGCAGGAACAGAGACCCCTCCCCATTGTACCCCTCCCTGGGCTGTGCTTTATCATCTCTGATTGTAAACAGATTTGACTAAAGAGGTAAATGAGAAGGTAATTAGAGGGAACATGATGGATGGGGCTCTGGTGATGGGAAGGAGGAATCTTGCCCTCCAGGAGAAAGGAGCTGGCAGAATGTTCTTCAGCAGAGCACCCGTGGTGCCTCACGCTTCCCTGTGCAGCAGGATCCTGGGATGCAGTGGTGGGAGCTCTGACCCCTGGGGATGCCCCAGGCTGAGACCAGCAGTGGGCAATGGCTGCTGCAGGCAGGGATGAGTCTGTCACCCCGACATCTGGACTTTATGCCCTTTTTCCAGGGCACTGATCAGGGCTGAGCAGCCTTCGGTACCAGGTACATGAGGCTGCTGAGCACCAGTGCAGGATTTAAAGGCAGGGAAGCAGCAAAGGATGAGGGAGATGCTGTCCTCAGTCTGTGGATTCCTCTGCCCCATGGAGGTGCTTGCCCTGGTGGGATTTGGTTGGGCTGAGGCCAGGTTGGGCTTGGCTGGGGCTGGGGAAATCCTGGGGCAAGTCCTGGGGAAGGAGGAGGGAGAGGGATGGTGACACCATCCATGCAGTGGGAGCCCCAGTGCTGGCAGTATCAGGGAGGGTGGGAGCACTGGTTTCCTCCTGCTGGGAGCGACAGGAGCTGATGGCATTTCCCCCTGGCCACAGGAGACAGGCACCAACCATCCTCACTGTGTGTCCAAATCCATCTTCAGCTGCGCTCCCGGCTGAGCCTCCCTAAACGGGGAGAAATGAGTGTAAATCATGGCTGAGGAACATCTCCTGATATCCCAGTGGAGGGACTGAGGCTGTGCTAAATACAGCGAGAGGCTAGCAGCACTGGGAACAAACCATCAGCTGCGAAATAAGTCACTTACACTATTGATTTTGTAAAATATTTTTTTTTCTTTTAAGGCCTTGCTCTCAGGGAAAGCTTTTCTCTTGGGGCAGGAAATTATTTGGAGGTGGAAAGGCTGGTTGCTTTGTGGTATTTTTTCTTTGTTTTTTTTTTTTTTTACATTTAATTTTTTTGGTGCTTAATTGTTTGGAAAGAGGGAACTGTTCCACAGTGATGGACACCTGTGATATTGCTCCTCTCCATCACGAACCTGGCAGTGGGTTCTGCAGAAGAAGGAGTTAATGGCCTGGAAAGGGGCTTGGGTTCTCTGAAGAAATAATTCTTTTCAAGTCATTTTCTTCTGAATTTTATGCTTTGGAGACTTCCCTGTGCAGGGGCTGCTCTGGGCAGAGGTCTTTGAGTCCCAAAGCCCCCATGTGCTGGGACAGGGGGTTCCTGCTGCCTTTCCCAAATGGTGCTGGGACTCCCAGGGCTCCCCAGGGTGGGGGGCCAGGGACACAGGGCTGTGACCATCCCAAAACAGGCAGGGGAGCAAAAACACCTCATGTCCCTGCCCAGAAATGTTCCCACTGCTCTCCCAGCCAGGTCGTGCCACTGGGCAGGGCTCTGCTGGCAGTGACACCAGGAGCCCGTGGTGGTGCTGGTGTCTTGAGCAAGGTTCCCTCTACCCAAAAACCCTCTCCTGCTGGGTCTGTTATTTTTGATGCTGTTGTGGCTGTTGTGGTGTGGGTGGGTGGGTTGTGTTTGCTCACCTGAGCTCCCACTCACTGCCTCCCTGGCTGCTCCCTCCCTGCACGAGGGGATCCTGCCAGGCTCTGCCTCCATGGCTGGCTGTGCCCAGGGTGATTTGTGCAGGAGCAGGCTCTAATGCTGCCTGGCGGGAGCATTGTTTTCCTGCAGCGCACGCAGACCTTTGCAAATAATCTAATAATGCAGGAATGTCAAACTTCAGCTGTGGAAGGAAATCCTTTTATACAGGAATTGTCAAGTCCCTAAACAAGTATCAGAAATGAGCTCAGTATCAATGTGGAGGGTGTTTATTCTGCCCGTCAGAGAGATGAACAACCCAATTCACTCTCCCAGGCAGACGCAAATTCCAGCGTTGGCTCCTGGACCTCAGGAGAGCTCAGTGCTGAGCCTCGGGGTGCCCCTGCACGAACCCTTAAAGAGGTGAATTTCAAAATAATGCATGAGGCAGACCCCAGTGCCTCAGCAGTTCTGGGGTTTGGGGTTTGAGGTTTTTTTCTTCCATTTGCTGTGCAGCTTTTGCTGTCAAAAGGGAACATGAGGAGCTGGCATTGGAATGAGCACGAGCAGCACTTGGGAGCCAGCAGGAAGGACCAATGCTCTTGCTTTCATTCTGGGTGTCCTTGGGCAACTCCAGATTAGAGCTGTGTCCCCAGGGATGTTCTTTGTGCCCCTCAGGGTCTGTGTGTCCCCCTGAGGCTGATGCCCCGTGAGGTGCTGCCGATCTGGCTGCCCCCATCCCCTTCCAACCCCATCCAGCTCTTCTGAACTCCACTGCACCCTCCAGCTTTGTAGGCTGTCTTTTCCTGATGGACAGGTGTCCCAGGGAATTCACATGCAAACCTCACGGGCACACAAGCTGTGACCATGGTGGATGTGGTGCCTCTGGGATCACTGTGGTTTCACTGCATGGAAGTGCCCGCTGCTTCCTCCATCTGGCGAGTGGCCCCCCCGAGCAGAGCTGAGCAGTGGGCAGGAACCTGGCACTGGCAGAGATAAGGAGTGTTTCATCCTCGAGAGCGAGTCCCTGGGCCCGTTCTGCTGAAAGAGAAGCCCTGTGAGGGAGGTGCCGGCTGTTCAGAGCAATAACGAGAGAGCTGATAAGGGACCCGCTCCGCAGCGGTGCCGCCTCGGCTCCGGGAGCCGCAGGCTCTGCTCCCGCCTCTGTGTGCGAGTGGCCTCCCCCCGCATCCGTCACACCACAGGGGCTCCCTGGCTGCACCCGCAGTAGCAGCACCTGCCCGAGGTCTCGTTACCAATGGATTAAAATTGAGGAGGAGAACCAAACATTCCCAGCGTGCTTAAGACTCAGGCACTACCACTTCCCTGTCTGCTGGGTCCTGCAGAGCCCCAGTACCTGTTTTTCATCTACTGTGATGGTAGAAAATCTGCTGGAAATGGGACTTAATTCAGGCACTGCCTCTGGAGGTGTTCCTGGCTCCAGGAGGAATTTATGCTCTTTGCTTCCTCCTGACATGATTTAAATATCTCAGATGGCGCACAGGCAGGTTTCAGCCCTTGAGGTGCAGCTGCATGGCCTCGGCCTCCAGTGGGGGTTGTGCTGCCCTCATGTTGGGGTGCAGGAGCTGGGAACCCCTGCCCATGCCTGGAATGTGCAGTCACCACTGGGTGCCATCTGCAGCTCCTGCTCTGGCTGCCTGTGGGTGGGTGCTTCACAAAGCAGGGTGCCAGGTCTGGGGGAGCACAGTTTGTAGCTGCTACCTCAGTCTGGGCCTGGTTTTATTCCCTTGCTGGCCAGTGGCAGAGGATGGACCCTGGGCCAGCAAGTCACCCAAAATGTGGAGCACAGGAGTGCTTGGCCTTTGCTGCTTCTCCTGTTGCACTTGACCCTGTGCACAAACTCCATCTTTCAGTACATGAACTCTCTCTTTCAGTGCAAGAACCCCCTATTTCAGGGCTTCACAAACCCCATCCTTTGGCACATGAATCCCTGTTTCAGTGCATGGGTTTTGCCTCCACACATGCCTCTGGGAGATCTGATGCTTTTGCTTTGTCAGGATCCAGCCCAGAGCTGCTCCCTGACCGAGCTGTGTTTGCTCAGCAGCTCCAGGCAGCTTCACCTCAGGACACCTGATGTCCTTTGCCACTGGTGCTGTTGCCATCCCAGAGTGAGACCCTCTGATCCCAACCAGCCATGGAAACTTCTGAATGCACGGCCGTGACGCCCATTTGTCTGTCACTGCTGCTCCCTCCTTCCCTCAGCTTTTAACTCCAGAGGGAGTAATGAACTTGGGCAGAGATCAATGCTCTGCTCTGAGCCAGGCTTTATTCTGACATGCAGCAAATGCTGCAGCAGGTACAACTTTTTTTTTTTTTTAATTATTGATTAGTAAAGCAGGTAGGAGGCAGCACAGCTCCTGGCCAGGGACCTGCCTTGCTGGAGGGGAATGGGAAGAATACCCCCACTCTTTCTGGAGCCCTGCCAAGGGAAGGCTGAGGAAATACAGTCAGTATTTTCAAATCCAATTTAAAGAATCTTTTTGCAGCCAACATCTGTCATCTCATGGCAGAAAACACCTGAAATAATCTGATTTTTTTCTGTTTATCTAGAGAGCAAATAATATCCTTTTGATTGCTCTGTTGCATGCAGATACTCTCATGTGAGTGACACCTGCTCTGTGCCTCCCCTGGTGCTGAGGCCAGGGTTTAGGACACTGAAATGGCACCACTGGGCCCCTTGGTGAATTTTAATCTTTTCAGAAGAGGTGTAGGAATTGCAGAGGTGCTGGTGCTGTGGTTGTGACCTGCTGTGAGGCGCAGCTCTGGAAGTGTAGGTGGGTTTGGCCTCAGGATTGATGCACCCAAAGGGACGTGGGGATCCTAGCGATTCCATGAAATCCTGCTCGTGTCAGGAGCAGGGTGGCTGTTCCTGCTCTCTCTGGTGCCGCCAGCCACGCTCCATCTGGGCTCTGAGGGTGCATGTGAGCTTACAACCCACCCCAGCTGCAGGTTTTTCCTTTTGAGACAAGTCTTGCACAGTCTGGGACAGCGATACACGGGGGACACGTGTCCTTGTTCTTCCTGTAACATTTCAAAAACCCCTCCAAGTGCCCCCAGCTGGGCCCTGGCACTGAAGTGAGGCCGGAGCACCGGGCACCTCACCCGCCGGGCTCTGGCCCTCCGTCACTGCATCTGCAGACGCTGGGGCCGCGCTGAGATCAACTGGATCGCACTGGGCTGGGCGGTACCGGGCCGTACCGAGCCGTGCCGGGCTGGTCGGGCGGAGCCGCGCCGGGCGCTGTCCCGGGTGCTGAAGCCTCCCCAGCCGGACCGGCGGTGCCCGGGGTCTCTCCCCGCGGGGCGCGGGGGCCGCCGGGGATGCCAAGGAGAAACCGTTCCCTGTGCGGGACCCGTGCGTTCCGCGGGGCTCTGGCCGTGCGGGCAGTCCCGGCAGTGCGGGGCGGAGGGTCCAGCGAGGCGGGGGAGTCCTGGCGGGACGGGGGGCGTCAGGGGTGCCGAGGGGTCCCGAGTGGGCGCGGAGGGGTCCGGGTGGGGCGGTGCGAGGAATCCCGGCGGTACGAGGGGCTCCCGGCGGTGCGGGACAGCACGAGGGGGTCCCGGCGGGGCGGTATCGGGGGGTCCCGGCGGGTCCGGGGTTCCCGGCGGTGCGGGGCAGCACGGGGGGGTCCCGGCGTGTCCGGGGTTCCCGGCGGTGCGGGACAGCACGGGGGGGGTCCCGGTGGGGCGGTATCGGGTGGTCCCGGCGGGGTAGCACGGGGGGGTCACGGCGGGTCCGGGGGTCCCGGGTGGGCGCGGCGGGTGCGGCCCCGCCCCGCGCAGTTTGGGGAGGAACCGTGGGAAAAAAACTTGGGGGGTGCGCGCGGGCCGGGATCCCTCCGCCGGGCGGGGGAGGCTCCGGGCGAGCCGCGGCACCGCCTCGGCGCGCGGCGCCCTCCGCGCGAGGGAAGAGCTCCGCAGCGCGGCGGCGCCGGGACCGCGGCGCAGCCCCGGGGACAGGGCTCGGCCCGGCGGCGCCGCCGCCCCCGGGACGGACGCGCCCGCGGCAAGATGGGCGCCCTGGCGCTGGCCCTGGGGATTTTCCACTACCTGGGGCTCTACCTGCAGCTCGGCGCCGCCTCCCGGCACCCCCCGTGGGACGCCCCGGCGGCGGGCAGCGGTGAGGCGGCGGCGGCGGCCGGGGCTCGGGAAGGGGGCGGCTGAGCGGCGGGAGCTCCCGGGGCTCTGTGCCCCGCGGGGCTGGCGGCGGGTCGGGGCGGCTCCTGCCCGGGCAGCGGGACGGGTGCGGGGGATCGGGGATCCCGGTCGGGCTCCGCCGCCGAGGGCAGCTCCGTGTCGCGGTCCGTCGCGCCGGCGGCTCGAGGAGCGGGGGGCAGCCGGGGCGAGCTGGGGTTGGGTTCCGCCGCTCCCGTCTCCGGAGCCCGGGGAGCGGCCTCTGCCTTCGCCGCTGGGCTGCCGGATCGGGGGCTCTGCACGGTGCGTCCCGGTGCCTGCAGCCACCCGCACCCCGTGTCCGTGAACCTCCCGGTGCGCCTCCCGGTGCCCGCCGCCGTCCGCACCCCGTCTCCGTGTGTCTCACGGTGTCGCCGCCACCACCCGCACCCCGCGTCCGTGAACATCCCGGTGCGCCTCCCGGTGCCGCCGCCCGCCCCGCCGTGCCGTGCCCCACGCCCCGGCAGCGGGGCTCCCCGCCGCTTCCCGTTCCTCCTCTCCCTCCGGTGCGCCGGTGGCTCGGCGGGTCGATGCTGCCGAGCCCGCTGGGATCCGCCGGGGTTGGGAAGGGGAACCTCTTCCTGCATCCTGCACCCTCTGGTGAGGAACCTGGCGTAGGGGCAGCTCCCTCGCGGGTACCGAGAAGGTGACAGAGGACCAAGCCTCCTCCTCGGAGGCTGCTGAGACCCTCCTCGCTCTCTGTGGAGTGACACGGGCAAGCTCAATCTTAGCCCGAGCAGTGACCACGGGGACACGCTGGGTGCCCGGGTCCCAGCTCTTTTCCCCGCCTGGCTCCGGGCCCTCCCGTGTGTGGAGGGACCGATTCTCTGCCCCGAGGAGCCTCCGGGCACACGATGCCTCGGGCCATGCCAGGGTGGCAGGTGTGAGGTGTCCCGCAGTTTGTGGTGTCCCGCACCTGCCTGACCAGGGAAGGGATGATCAGCCTCTGCATTGGGGGCTCACCCAGGAGAGTTTCCAGACCTGCCAGGCTGGCATGCCAGATGGAAAGGTGGGTGAAGAGCCTCCATTAGCCACCGCTGCTCCCCACAGAAATTCAGCAATAGGCAAATAAATAGTGAAATGGTCGCTGCGAGGGAGCAGGGAGCCAAGGAGATGAAATATTCTGGGAGGGCGAGTGCACTTTGGAGCCACATTACAGCTTGCTACTCGAGCAGTTCTGCAGCAACTCACTTAATCACAACAGAAACCTTTATTAACGATACTGAAAAGCAGTGAATAAGTGGGTCATGTATAATAAGCCATTTGTGTTCAGTAGGTGAATACCAATTTGATAAAAGCTGTGTGTGCTGAAAACCTGTATAAATCGCTGTTTAGCAGATCGGAGACTGATCATTTCATTACTGGCTGGTGCAGCTTTCCCTCCACACCACGAGAGTCCAGCAGGTTGGAGACGTGGAGCGGGAGAGGGGCTGTGGCCGGCGGGATGGGTTCGGCCGTGGCTGCCGGGCACGGGCAGGTCCTGCCGGGCTCTGCCCACAGCAGGCAGCGCCCGGAGCTCGCCGCCATCTCTGCCCGGTGCTGGAGGCCTGGAGGAGCCTCCACGGCTCTGCCACAGCCCCGGGAGGTGTTCGCTCTTCCTTTTAACTTGTCCACGCCGGATGCAGCGAGGGAATTGACCGGGAGCAGCGAGTGCCCTGCAGGCATCGGCGAGCGGCCATGAGCATCCCTGGAGCGCGGGCGGCTCCCCCATCCTGCCACCCCACAGTGGGCAGCGGGGTTCTGCTCGCAGGGCAGCCACGCTCTGGGGAGGGAAAAGTCACAATCAAAGAAAGTCCTTTACCTGCCGCCACAGCAAAGGCTCTGCCTTTGGCCAGGATGGAGCCAGGATGGGCTCCAACTGCCCCATGAGAGCATCTGAGCCGCAGGATTCTTCCCACCATCCCTTCCCTACCCACAGTGTTGCCTCTCCCCCTTCTCTCCTCTCCTCAGGCTGGCGCCTTCAATTATTCATGCCCCCCATTGCAGCCTGTGCACGCTGTGTTGCTGCCATCGGCTTTCTCATGCGCTGGCTGGGAAGCTCCAGCCGCTTTCCCAGCCTGCTGGCTCTGGAGCGGGGCAGGGGAGCCGCGCCGTGAGGAGGAGCAGCCCGGCTCCTTCCTGGCATCGTGTGCAGGCGACATCGCCTCGCCTCAGCAGAGCCGCGGCTGGAGGCTGGAGGGAGCGGTGCCCCGGCTCCCCAGGGCGCTGCCCTGCTCCGTTCCGCACACCCCAGTGATTATTCTATCAATTACTTTCATAAACACTTTGCATTCTGCCGGATTTTTGCACACTTCCTGGTGGGAATTCTCCACGCGATGTGTTTTTCCTGCTGCTGTTCGTGCAGTCATTCAACGCAATTACATCTGACACCTCTCCTCATCAAACGCCTGGGCTTTCTCTTCCCTTGAAGCGGCTGACAGACGACGGGCCAGACACTGGGAATTATTACGTTAGGACAGTGACAGCTAATTTTAATCATAACGTTCCCTGTGAGCGAGGCAGGAATCAACCGAGAGCCAGCACGGCTGCACAAGGTCTGGGGACTGTGGGCAGGGCTGGAGTGAGGTCTTGGAGTGGCCCAGAGAGCTGGAGGCTCTGCACTGCTGCCTCCTTCATCAGGGGCTGCTCCAAGGGCCAGATGGACGCCCAGGAGGGCACCTGCAGGGCCCTCTCCCCTTCGCGGCTCCTCTGGGATTTTGGTTCATGGTTTGAGTGGGAATTGTGCACCTCGGGCCAGACAGCCCTTCCTGGCCCTGTCCTCGACAGCTCAGGCTCTCTCTGAGCTGCTCTGTTCCATGGCTGTTTCCCCTCCTGCAGGGCCCTTTCCTGCCTGGCTGTCCCCTCCCTGCAGCTCTGGGTGCCCGACTGAGCACCGGGGATGTTGGCTGGGCTCGGCTGTGACGGGTGCATTCCTGACTTGTGCTCCGTGTGAAACTGGGTTGGGATGAGCTCAGCAGTGATGGGGTGGGCAGAGCAGGGCAGGAGGGTGCTGTGTCCATGAGCACTGGGCACTGCCAGCTCTGGGGATGGTACCAGCCCCTGTGTGTGCTTTGGGCAGCTCTCAGCAGCAGCTGCCACTCTGGTGGTTCGTGTTTTGGGTGCTGGGTGTGAGACCAGGGGGGCTGATCCTGTCTGCCCCATCCCATTCCTAGTGATTCCAGCTGATTCCTAATGATTCTGCTGGGAACCATCCCCCGGCAGAGAGCAGCACCAGAGCGAGGGGTGGCTGCAGGCTGGCTGCACACACTCCTGGAGCCCCACGGGGAGCTGTCAGAAAAAGGCCGTTTTAGGGCTTTGCTATTTACACTATCAAATAACAGCTCTTCCTTGAGCCCCTTGAGAGGGAATTTTCTGAGAACTGTGAGTCCCCAGGAACCAGATGGGAGCAGCAAGTCTCCTTGCATGGGCAAAGCTCTGTGTGCCTGGGGCCAGACTGGAGACATTCACCACTGACCTCGCTCTTGCTGAGGGAGTTAAACATTAGGGGAGTGGGAAGCGCTGGGGGCAGGAGCTGGGGCAGCCCAGTGCTGTTAGAAATATCTGCAGTTTTCAAGGTTAATTCCAGCTTTCTGGTCAGGTGAGTGCTTCTCTGATCACATTCACCGAGTTAGGTGCGTTTTTTTTTTGTTTTTAATTCACATGCTGCAAATTTGAGCTCCTTCTGCTGCTCATATGACAGCAAAGAGGGGCAGAGCAATGGCGCTGCCATCCCCGGCGTGTGGTGGGAGCCTCCCGGCCCCAGCCACGGCCGCGATGCTCCAGCCTGAGCGTCCCGAGGGAAGGGAGGTGGCAGGAGGAGAGCAATGCTCAGCGCCAAAGTGCTCTGCCCGCTCATGCCGGGGCCGGAGCCGCCTGCCCTCTGCCAGCAGTGACGCGGCCGTCACGCCGTGTTTGTGCAGCGCTTCGCACCGCGATGTGTTCGCAGCGCCCCGGGGTCAGCATCCCTGCTCGCAGCCTTGTCAGGAGGAGAGGATGCACAGCTGCTCCTGGCGGTGGGAAGGGGAGGGCAGCGAGCCTGCAGCCCGGCCTGTGCAGCAGCCTCTGGCAGAGCCAGTGTCCCCGCGCTGGGGACAGTGTGGCTCACCGGGCACTGGGGCAGTGCCCAGCTCTCTTCTGGATCCACCCCGATCCCCCGGGATGGCTCTTTCCCAGGCAGGCTGTGCCAAGGGCTGGGGGGTCCTGTGGCGGCCAGAAGGGTCCATCTGTGTCTGGGTGTCCCTGTCCGTGTGCCGGGATGTGCTCGGGTGCCTTTGCTGCCGGCAGGACACCGTGCCCCTGAAGCCGGGGCCGGCGCTGTCCAGCGGCCACAGGAGCCTCGGGCTCCTGGGAAGGGGAGGGCGCTGGGCAGGTCATGGATGTCTGGGGAGGGGACAGTGTCGGAGGGGCTGTGGGTGCCTGGGGACAGTGCCATGGTGGTGGAGTCTGTTGGACTCATTTGCTTTTGCTGCCGCGGTGCAGCCCAAACCCAGCGGGTCAGAGCCGGCCCCGCACCAGGGACGCAGGGCAGGGTCTGCATGGTCACTCCAGTGAGCAGGGGGAGGTTTCAGCTCCCCCAGCCCCTGCCCCTGCCCATCGTGGGACGGAGCCAGCCCCAGCCCCGACGCCTGCTTGGCACTTGTCACCCCACCAGCCCGGCTGCAGCTCAGTGAGCTGGGGTAGAGAAAGAAGCTTCTGACTCCCGGCTCAGAGGAAAAATCCCTCCCGGAGCAGGAACCCGCGCTGACCGGGTGATTAACAGGCGTTTGAAGTGTCCAATGCATATTTCATTGTCCTTTGGTACATCTTTACATAACAATTAGCCTGAGTTGGTGCCCGTGACGCTGCTCCGGTGTCGTCCTTGGTGCCTTGTGGGGGCCGTGGAAGCTGGCACAGCTGAGGAATGGCAGGCAGCAGGCACGGTCCTGCCACGGTTTTCTGTGCTGCGTGGGGCCTACGGACGAGGCAGGGGGATGGAGCAGGGCCCTGAGGTCATTTCCAGGTCCTTGGGGCAATGCACGACCTGCTCTTGCCCCAGCACAGCCCCATCCCCGCTGCTGGAGCCCCCTCCCTGTGCAGAGCGTGACCAAGGTGAGGGATGGTGCCCACAGAGGTCTGTCTCTGGTTTATGAGAGCACCAAGCTGTCCCAGCAGGCATTTTCAATTCTGTTTATCTGTGTTTCCCCATTGAGTTCATTTTATTTCCCCTGATTTTTATTTCCTGGAAGATTTATTGATCCTGGTGTTCTCAGTTTATGACAGGTAGCAGCCCATAAAGCACACGGAGCAGTGGCCCCCTCCCTCCCTCCCGCTGTGGGGACGTGGCTCCAGTGTCAGTGGGGGGAGAGGGACGGGGCTGGGGTGGGCAGGGACTGGGACACTGTGGGGACAGGGCAGTGGCCAGAGTTGGTGACTTGTGCAGTGTTCACAGGAGCAGTGGCCAGGCAGCCTGGCTGACCCAGTGCAGGGTCCATGCCCATCCTGGGGGCTGCCTGGGGGGACCCTGGTCCCACTGGTGTCCCTGTGAGGGGCAGGGCTGGGGGGCAGTGAGTCACCTCTGTCCAGGTGGGATCCACATCCACGGCATCCATCAGGGAGGGCACACGGTGCTGCTGGAGGACGTATCTGAAAGATGTGTCCCCAGCAAAGGTGATGACCCTGGGTATCCATCTGCAGGATTTATGCTCCTTTGGATGTGCTTGGAGGTGGCTGAGCTCTGGGGTTAATTAGTACATACGCTTCCCAATTAAAGTCAGAAAGAAAGAAGGTGCTTGATTCAATCCAGCTTTTCCTCAGCTTATCTGCCAAATTCCCATCTGTGGGAGCAGATTTTAATTGTGTTCACAGCAATTTGGACCTGGCTGGAGCCCTCAGGCCATCACCCCATCCCTGCACTGCACTGCTGGAGCTGTGGTGCAGGCTCTGCTGGGACCCACTGGCTTTGGCCATTGCTCCTGCCCGCAGGAATTCTGTGGGGCAAGAGCTGATCCTGGCTGCAGCCAGGGAATGGGTGGGTGAATGCTGGGAAATAACTGGACACAACAGCCTCAGCACCACTTGGAGCACAGAGGGACCTTTTGACCCCCCTGCTCCTCCCACAACCCTCGGTCACCTGAGCTGTTCCCTTGGGGCTCCCTCCACTCCCCAGCACAGAATCCACGTTCTGTTGTGCCAGGTTCTGGATGAACAGGATGTGGGAACAGCACTGGAACCCCACCAGGACACCCTGCCTTGGTAAACCCCAGCGCTGGGTATTTTCCTCTGTTCCCTGCTGAGATGGATTAAAGGAAAGCGATAAGTGGATGGGATTTCCATGCGTCCAGAGGGACAGGGAGATATTAGAGGTATTAACTTTTTGTCTGGGCTGGTAATAATTGGTTTTCAGAGGGATCACGGCTGCAGGGAGTGTTGCTCCCGACAGGCTGTGTGTCCCAGAGGGCTCCCCTGGCTCCGGTGGGACCTGCACTGTGGCTGTGAGCCGAGGTGGTGAGTGAGGACAGGAGGCACAGGGCAGCCTCGGCAGTGCCCGGGGTGTGCAGGGGGCTGGCAGGGCTGTCCCCGTGCCGTGACACGGAGAAGCCACTGCACCGATGGTGGCAGCAGCGCTTGCCGGTGCCCTGCGCACCGGGGCCGCCTGTACGGAGGAACAACAATCTCTCCAGAGGAGATGAAAAGAATTCTAATTACATCTCTGAACAATATTTGTTTTGAGCGAGGAAAGCAAACCATATGGCGTGTGGGAGCCTGTTTGGGGCCGCATTGAGTGAGGATTTGTTTTGCAGTTATGTCCTGATCTGAGTGAGATGCGATCATGCTCTATTTATTTCCTTCACCTCAGAGGTGTGGCAGGTCCTGCACTCGTTCTGGGGCAGGGGTCCGAGGGATGCTGTGGGAGCAGGGGGCCACAGGCTCCTGCTCCCTCCCTTTCCCCCCACTGCTCTTTGCAAAGTGCCTGGGGTGGGGGCCAGGCACCTCTGCCGGGGGTGGTGAGGGGACACTGGGGTGGGAAAGAAGCCGGGGATGGCTGGGACCTGTCTGCTCTGCTGCAGGGCTGGGTCTGTTGGGCCAGGGAAGGATCCAGGCGCTCCTGGCGGCTCTGCCCGTGTGGCTGGAGGCGTTGTCCTTCCCCAGGACAGTGCTCTGTCCCCCGGGCCCCACAGCCCTGGCTCTGTCTCCAGCAGCTCTCTTCACCGAGACCCCGCACGACATGACGGCGCAGGCGGGGGAGGATGTGGAGATGGCGTGCTCCTTCCGCGGCAGCGGCTCCCCCTCCTACTCCCTGGAGATCCAGTGGTGGTACGTCCGCAACCACAAGGACTGGACGGACAAACAGACGTGGGCTTCCAGTCAGGTAATGCCCCTCGTCCTCCTCCTCCACGGCAGCACGGAAAGGCAGAGCCCCTCAGGCAAAGCCCTTCAGGCAGAGCCCTTGCCTGCATTTCCCGTGGGGAAGGGCTTTGTTTGCAGCCCCTGTTGGGTTTTGGTGGGACCCCAGCCCACGGCAGCACCCTCGGTGCTGACCAGAGCTGCAGAGCAGGGTTTCACCCTCTGCTCTGACAGAGAACAGCCTTGTGGTGCAGTTAATGGGCTGCTTGGGCTGCTCAGCGTCCAGCTGCACTGAGGATGCTCCAGGAACAGTGGGGCTGGGCTGTCCTGGCCGTCCTTCCCAGGCTTTCCCATTGCCAGGACCCATCCCAGGCTGAGGCTTTGTTTTTGTGCTTGTGTTTGTGCCTTTGCCTATCTCATCACCAGCTCATCCCTCCTGGCCCTGCACCCTCCATCCCACCCTTGTCCCCTGTTTCCCTGTGTACTGGTCCAGCAAACAGCCTCTCTTTATTTCCCTCTCTGTTCACACAGAGATAAGGGCCAAAGAATGGGAAACAGCTTTGGGGATTTTAATGAGCCTTTATTGTAGTGTCTTTGGCAGGGCTGCTTCTGGTGCTGCCATAAATTGAGAAGCCTCAGGGCAGTGCTGCCAGGATGAGGACAGCTGCCAGGGGTCGAGGGTGGGCAGGGTCAAGGGTGTTGGAGGCACTGGGAATGCACAGCCAGGGGCTGCTGGAGGGGTAGTGGCAATGGGGCAGGGGCTGGCAGTGATGGGGACAGAGTTCCACAGCAGTGATGCCACAGTGATCAGGGCTCCATCTCCACTCCTGGATCGTGGGGAGCACCTGGAGCTGAGGTGCAGTGGGACCTGTGGGTGAGCACCCCATGCCCTCTGGCTGCTGTGCTGCTGCTGCTGGTGCCCCCCATCCTGGGTGCCCAGTGTGGCTTCATCTGCCTGGGTGCCTGAGTTTGCTGAGACTGGGCAGTCTCTTCTCTCTTCCCCCTTCTCCCTCTTCCTTCCTCCTTGGGGCAGCCATCCTGGGAGTGGGAAGGGGTCTGGTGGGCTGAGCTGACCATTTCTCTTCCCTCTCTGGTCTCCCCCTCCCCTGCTTTTTCCACAGCTGAAATCATCACCACCAGAGGAGCCCGGGAAAGAGGCGACAAAAATCAGCGTGAGTTTGGGTGATGGTTCTTGTTGAGGGCTCAGCAGGACATCCTGCTGGTCCCAGTGGAAAATCCAGGCTGGGAGACCTGGGTCTGCCTGGAGGTGACCGGGGTGAGGGGTGGCTGCCCTGCTCTCCCTGGCACCGAGAGGCACAGCCTGGACCCTGAGCCTCGTCCAGCATCTGAGTGACACATTAATGCCAGGGATAAAATAATCCAATTGACTCAGTGGATTAGCATCCCAAAGCCATTTAGGCTCATGTGAGCAGAATGAGGAGCCACTAATCAGTAAAGTAAAACCCTCTTGGCCTTCTGCTGCCAGGTGAGTGCCCCCCTGGCTGTCCCTGCCTTGGGGAGCTCTGCATTTGGAGGTGCCACAGACACAGAGCAGTGCTGGAAACCTTCCCACTGTCACCTGGCAGCCTCTCCTGGCACTCCCATTTTCCTTCACTGAATGAGCAAGGGGGGATAGGGTTGGTCAGGCATCCATGGCTTCTCAGATGGGTGCCCCCCACACCCAGGATCAGTCTCTCATCCCTGGGGAACCCTTCTCAAGGGAGAGCATCACCTTTCAGCACCCATCTGCAGGAACAGTGCATGGTTCTCTTGATGGTAATAAACCCCCCTCCAGAGGTCATGTCCCCTTTGATTAATTGACATCCACAATCCATATCCAAAATTAAGCAGGTTCCTCCAGGATCTGTTCCTCCCCAGGGTGCTGTGGCTCCCTGCCCCACAAGCAGCAAAGCAGCTGGAGCAGCCAGAGCCTGGGCTCTGCCAGACCCTGTCAGCTGAGCTCAGGGGCTGCTGCTCCCTGCATCCCAGCCAGGCCCTGCTCCAGGGGCAGGAGGGGCTACAGAGGGTGCACGGAGCCATCCTGGGGCCAGCATTCCCTCTCAGCTCAACCCGTGCATGTTTCAGCATAATTAGGCAGTTAATTGCATGCTGGGATGGAATTGATGGGTGTGCGAGTGTAACCAGGATTTATTTTGAATCATTCGAGGTCTCTGCTGCCTCCTCCAGATCCAGCCAGCAGGGAGAGGCTGGAGCTTCAAACCTCTTTTGTTTGTTGTTATTTCAAATGTCCTTGATCATTAAGTGTTTATGGAACGGAGGAGGTAAATGAGCATGGGTGGTTCTGATGGAATGTGAGGAACAGCCACAACAGCAGGGACTGGGAACAAACAGCAGGGTCAAACAGTGAGGGGGGGGATGTAAATCCCAAAGAGGAGCCACCGTGCCAGGCACCCCTTGGCTGTGCGTTATCCACCAAACACACCTGGTGCTGGAAAGGCTTTGCAGGGATGAAGAGCAGTGAAACATGATGGGTTTGGGTTTATTTTTTCCCCCTTTGAATCCAATGGCACAGCACAGGGCTGAGTTAGGGCTGGACACAGCAAATCTGCCCATCCTGGCTGTGCCAGGGGCTCTGCCCCATTCCCATGGGCACTGAGGGCTGTCCCTGCCCTGCCTGTACTGGCAGAGCCACAGGAGTTATGTGCCATCATAAAATCTTCCCTCCTGAGTCTCAGTGACCTGCTGGGCAGCGGCTCCATGGCCACTGGTGGCACCAGCAAATTGGGGTTTTATTTTATTAGTTCTAAATTTCCCAGCCATTAATTTCAGTGACTCCTGGCTCTCCCAATGAGTTTTTTTGAAGCTCCTTTCCCATGACAGTCTCAGCATCTGGGCACACTTGTGCCAGGGCCTGGCACCTCCTGGCCCTGCACATGGCCACTGGGCAGCCCTGAGATGCTGTTTGGGGTGGCCCTGGCTGTGACCTCTGGCAGCAGCTCCCTCTCAGCAGCCCGTGGTGTGCAGGGCAGCTGGATGCAGCAGCCTGTGTGTGCTCATGTCTGTTTGTACATGCTTGTGTGTGTAGATGTGGGCAGGTGTCTTCATGTTCCAGCAGTGGATGCCCCACAGTGAGGGGCTGAGGGGACACTGAGGGGTCCTGGTCCCCACGCTGCCTCTGTGCTGTTTGGGGTGGGTTTTGCCCCTCTCCAGCCCCGTTTCCAAACACCATAAAATCCTCAGCTAACAAATGCAGTGGCGAGTAGAAAAACGGCCTTTGCCATCCAGTGTGATTATAGGGAACAGAGCCAGGGGCCTCGGGGTGGGTTATAAATCTGATTTATTGACCCAGCCCAGAGCAGCCGCGGCTCTGGCTAGTGAGTAAGTCTTAAATTTCATTGGGTGATAAATACTGAGAGCGAATCAATTTGGTAGAAAAGCTAATTAGCCAGCGTGGTTCCGCATCGATCTCCGAGCCCTGCGTGGCCGGGTGCGAGCCAGGGCTTCCATCATCCCGCGGGCCCAGGCTGGGGCTGGGTCCCCCCACACCAACCTCAGCAGCCTTTACCATGGCCCGGCCAGCTGGCGCTGGTGGCGTGGTGTGGTGGCACACGGTCGGGGGTGGGCTGGCACTGACCCCGGTGTCCGGGGGTCCCTGACCGCCCGTCTGCCCCAAGGCAGGTGGTGAAGGTGGTCGGCAGCAACATCTCCCACAAGCTGCGGCTGTCGCGGGTGAAGCTGGAGGACGAGGGGACCTACGAGTGCCGGGTGATCGACTCCAGCGACGGCAAGGCACGGCACCACAAGGTGAAGGCGTACCTGCGGGTGGAGGCGGCGGGGGGCCCGGGGCACCCCCAGGACACCGAGCTGCGGGAGGCGCCGCTGGCAGAGCTCGCCGCGCCGGGCTCAGCGCACGCACACCACCACCAGCACCAGCACAAAGCCGGGAGGGAGCTCAAGAAGCGCTCGGCAGACACCTCCTGCGTGCTGTAGGTGGGCGCTGCGGGGGGACGCCGGAGCCGCCCCCTCCGCCCCGGACTCAGCGGGGCCATCGAGGGTCCCGCACCCCCTGCCAGAGACTGGCCCCGCACCCCGTCTTGTCCAGCCCCCCTCGCCCCCTCCCTGTCCCCCGGGGCCCGGCGGTGCCAGGGCTCGGCGCGGTGCGGAGCCGGACCTGCCGGTGCCACGGCTGCATCCCGGGGCTGTGCCCGGGGCCAGGGCATGTGCCCACGCGTGGGGTCCCCATCCCCCGGCCTGTGCGGGCGGTGCCGCGGGCTGTGCTGTGCCCCAGCTCTGTGCCCAGTGGGACCCTGCTGCCCACGGGACCCTCCCTGCCCTCCCCCGTGCTTCGCAGACCCAGCCGCCTGTTCCTGTAGGTTGCCCCGTTTAGTTGCTCGGTTCCAGCCCCACAGTGCGTGTCTAAGTTCCAGCCTCCATCCTACAGCCCGTGTGTATCCCCCCACCCTGCCCCGCAGCCCCCAGCACGTCAAGGCCTGAGCTCAGCAGAGGAAGGACGGCACGGCACATTGCGGGCACCCTCCTGGCACCTCGGGCATCGCTCAGCCAGGCAGCTGCCCGTGCTCCGTGTGTGCCCGGGAAGGCAGACACCTCCTGTGCCATGGGCGCTGGCCCCTTGCACCCATCGCTCCTCCTCCCCTCGCATCTCACACAGGATGGGGCGCTCACCTGTCCAGCCCGGCCCCACCCCGCTGCCCGTGCTGCCGTGGCTCTCGGCCCCCTCCCGGCCAAGCATCCCTCCCCACCAGGCCACAGCACCACGCTGCCCCGGGCAGGGTCTGGCCCAGGGGCTCTCTCCGCAGCGCAAACAGCAGAGCCCGTCCCTGCTGCCCCAGGGGTGACCGAGGCCGCTGGGACCGGGGCTGTGGGGAGGGAGAGGGGGGCCCGAGCCTCCCCCCCGGGTGCTGCTCCCCTGCTGCCCCCCAGCCTGCCACCATCAGACCTGCTGCAGCTAATAAAGCTCTTTAAAGGAAGCCTCTGCTGTCAGTGCTCTCTGTCTGTGGCACGGCAAGGGACGGGGCTTTGGAACTGCCTCGGGTAAAGAGGGGCAGAGCTGGGGCTGCTGGGGATGGGCATGAGGATGAGGGTGGGCATCAACTTCATCCCCTGCAGCTGAGGGCTCAGAGCTTTAAAAGGTGCACCTGGGAGCTGCTGCCCCGAGGGGTGCAGGATACAGCGAGGTCCCAGGTGAGCTGGGGATGCTCTAGGCTGTGGCCATGGAGTGCTGGGTGCTGTGGGGTGGCTGGGTGGGCTGCCAGGTGAAATTCTGACACCTACCTCGGCCCCCAGCCCAGATTTCCAGCCCAGTGGGAGGTGGGGTCCCCAGAGCAGGGTGCTGGCTGCCCCTGGGCCTGGCTCTGCCTCTGCAGTGGGAGAGCAATGCCCAGCCTGGCACAGCTGCCTGGAGTGCTGCAGCTCCTTTGAGGCTTGTTACTTCCTGGACCTCCATCATGCTCACCCCTCACTGTGCTGATGAGAGGAGAAAGAGTTGGTGGCTCCTTCTGCCAGCAGAGGTGTCAGCCTGTGCTGGGGGCAGGAGCAGGCAGGGGTGGCTGGTGTCTCTGGTCACCTCTGCCACCTGGAGAACTGTGTGGTCCTGGGGAGCAAAGGGTACAGGAGAAAAACATTCAGGAGCTGCAGGGCAGCAGCTGTAAATCATTGCAGCAAGTTTTTTCCAATAGTGTGGCTGTGCCCTAGCAATCCCTGGTAGAGCTGTGGGGCTGGGGCTATGCTCAAATTCTCTGTTAGGGAATGGGATTGCTGGGGGAAGAAGAGAGATTGGGATGCATTGGTCACCAGTGCAGCAAAACACAGGACACAGCAGAGGAAAAGGAAGACCCAGGGACACGCTAGGTTGGGCAGGAGGCTGCAAATCACCTCAAACAGGGAATAAACAAATTGCTGGGCAGCACAGTGATTTGTAAAACCTGGAGGTGAGCTTTAACAATAACAGGTTTTATTAGAAGAGATTAATTTTGCTGAGTTTATAGGAAATCTTGGGAGCAGGAGTTGAGGAGTGGACCCTGCTGGATCTGTGCATGTGGCTCTGCAGGGCCTGGTGCCAGGGGCTGTGTGTGGGACTGTGCCCCCAGCACAGTGTGGCAGTCCCCCAGGGTCCTGGCTGGGTTTGTGCATGGAGGAGGAGGCTGGACACTCCTTTCTTTGCTCTCTGATCCCAGAGAGGGTGGCTGGAGTGGGGGGAGCTGGGGCTCCCCACCCCAGAGTGTTGGGGGCTGTTTGGTGGAGGGGAAAGCCCGGGGCTTGTGAAGGGGCTGAGCTTAAAATGCAAATCACTGCTGGGGAGGAACCAGCCTCATGAAAATGCCATTTCCACACAGTCCCTCTCCCAGCCATTATCCTGCCTCAGACAAAAGCAATTTACTCAGCCTCCAATAAAGCAAGGGCGATAACGAAGCTGAGAGGAGCTGACCGACAGGCAGGACAGCCTCTCCTGCCACCAGCACCCACCTGCTGCCTGGGGCTGTGGGGAAAGTCTCTGGACAGCACTGTGAATCACAGGCTCTGGGTGAGGGTGTCTCAGTGCAGCCAGCTGTGCCAGAGCCCTGCCTGGGTGATGTGCTTGGGCACTGATGGGACAATGCTGCCCTTGAATCCCATGCCTGGCCTGCAGGATGGCAAGCCTTGGCACGGACAGGGTGGATCCTTGGAGTCCCCACCACAGCACAGCGGAGCAGAGCAAGGCTGGATGCAGCATCTGCACCTAATGGATGAGTTTTGTCAAGTGCTACAACAACCCAGGAAGCTGCACCAGCCCCAAGGGCGCTTGGAAACCAAAGACAGTATTTCACCTCCCTGCCTGCCCTGTCAGAGCAGCTCTGAAGGCTCCTTTGTATAGAACCCAACCAGCGTTAAGCACTGAACAGATATTAAAAAAAGAGTAAAGCTGACCTGCAGCCCTGTCCTACTGGATAAAAAGCCACTGACTTGTGTTTTCCCCGGAGAAGCAAAGAGGAGGAAAGCCTGAATAAAACCAGGGACACAAGGGGAGGTAACTTCAGCTGAGGGATGTGGCAGCAGAAGCAGTGCCCTTGGGCCCATCAACAGAGACTTGTTGTGGATGTTCACCCAGGATCCCAACAGTGATGCACAAAGCCTGCTCCATGTCACAATCTATTTATTGCTTTGGTTTTTGTATTTCTGAGCTTGCTTCCAAATTTAGTCAGGATCTGCCCTTTTGCTTCACTTGCATAGATGTTCCCCCAGTGTCAGGAGGCAGCCTGCTGCCAGGAGCTGCTTGGGTGGAGCTCAGGGATCCGGGAGCAGCTGAGCAAAGCTGTGCCTGGGACAATCTCTGCAGCAAGAGCCTGGGGATGTGGGAGCTGGAGATCAGGGGAGAGGCCCCTCAGCAGGGGGAGTGAGCTGACCCCAAAGACAAGTCATCCTCTGCTCACTGGACCATGCTGTCCCTACCCTGACAAACCATGGCACTGCTGGGGTGCCACAGTGCTCACAGGCCCTGTCACCACTGGCACTGCCTGACCACGGACAGACACAGAAGCTGTACTGGGGCACAGGCAGGTACTTCATCCACTTCTCCTTGGGGTGAGGGTTAGAAATGGCCTGAGAACCGTGATCTGGGCATGGGAGAAGTTGTAAATCCCTCCCAGGTGTAAATCAGGGCTGGCTGATTCTCTACAAAACCTCACAGAGAGTGAGAAAGAGAACAGAGCATGTTTGGCCACCTCCATCTGGTCTCAGCAAACTGCAGCTGTGAGGAGCAGCCCTGATGCCTCTGAGAGGACACACTGTTCTTGATAGTAACACAGGTGAGGAATTTATTGGAAATGCACTTTAACTTCTGAGATTAACTGCTTTTAAAGAGAACAGGTTTATAGTGCACCCCAAACAAGATTCTCTTCCTGGGAAGGGTAAAGGCCAGAAAAAGCCTCTGCTTTGAGTTGTCAGTCACTGTCCAGCTGAGAATGGGGGGAGGGATCATCACAGCTGTGAAGAGATCAGAGAGGGGTGGGGGGTGCTAAAGGGGCACTCCCAAGGATGAAGGGTTAGGAAGTCATTTCTGGATGATAACTCACTCTTCATACTGAAGAATTTGGAATAGATGTGCCATTTTCTCTGCATATGGTGCTGGCCAGGCACAAGTCAGGAGGAGCTGGGGTCATGTACCCACCTCATCCTCAAACAACCCTTCAAAAAATAAACCCTCTGCCACAGGGACAGTGTCTCAGCCAGTGCCCCAGAGTGGGCAGCCCGTCCTTTGCCCCTGAACCATTTGGGTCCTCAGCGATGGTGTTCTCCCAGGTGAGCTCCATCCTGGTGGTTCCTCTTTCCCATGCCAGCTGCTGTGCAGGTCTGTCAGGAAGGAGCCGCCTCCTGTGTGCAGGTGCTGGGAGCTGTGCCCTCCTGCTGCTGCAGCCTCTGGAGCAGGAGCAGCACGTTGTCCGTGAGCTCGTTGCGCGGCCGCCCCATCCCGCCGAGCTTCAGGGGCTGCAGGCTGGCGTGGGGAGGCTCGCAGGGGGGGCAGCACTCCTCGCTCAGGAGCAGCCAGGTGCTGTCAGGGTCCACGTGCATCAAGTGCAGGAAAACACTATGGAGAACAGTAGGAAGAGAAGAAAGAAGAATAAGGACAAAGCCTTGTGGTTGGCACCCAACGGGGTTATTAAGAGCTAAGGAAAGCTTTGATGCTGTTGGCAACCTCTGGCAGCTGCACAAATTCTGCTCTTTACAGAGGGCAGTGCAGTGGCCCCTGTGCCCAAAAAAGCAGCTCTGTGTCTCACAGCTACTGGCACGTGGGAGAAAAATATTTATGATACCACACAGTCACTTATGGATATCAAACAAGCAGCTGGTGCAGGACTGACCCAGGCTTGGTGCTGGCACTGTGGGAGCTGCTGCTGGCACAAGCATAAACCTGCCTGTCCCACGTGCTGGGGAGGTGACTGTGGGTGACTGCATGTGCTGTGCATATCTGGGATCTTTTGGACAACAGCTCCTGCAGAGACCTTGGGAGAAGCTGTCTGTGTTATTCACCACCCTCTCTGGTTTTCAGGAGTGAAGGAGTTAACCCATCTGGGCTTCTCTACCTTTCCAGAGGTGGCAAACCCAAGAGTATTTGGGGATACCTGCCCAGGCTCCCCCAAGGGAAGCAAAATGTTGTATTTGAGGGCTTTTTGCTTGAGTGAGATCTCCCACCATCCCAAGTCCTTATGAGCTGCCTCCAAATTTTTGTCACCTTTCACAAAGCAGGATTTAAAACGAAAACCAAACACAATCTTCATTAACAACACAATGAAGGAAAAGAGGAATCGCAACTTCCTCTGCAGATTTACTGCTGTGTTGATGGTTTTCGCTTTGCATTTCCATACCTCAGTAAGATGGGATTTGCCTTTCCAGCATGCCCTTCACACAGGGCTCCAGCTGTGAGCTGCTGGGACACAGCTGCTGCTGAAGAGCAGGAAGCTCAAGGAGTGAAAGAGCAAATGCTGATTTGTGTGACCTACACTTACGCACCCCCTCCTGCCAGTTCTCCCTGCAGCAGCCTTTGGGCTTAGCTAGGTCTGTGTCAGGGTTTAAAGCACAGAAGGTGTACAAGGCTTAACTGGTATTAAACTCTCTGGCTGTGCCATGAACAAAATTAGACTGGAATTTGCAAGGCCTCTTCCTGAATGGTGCTGAGTGCTCTGTGAGTACCAAAGGCACTCATCATTCACCATACCTATGGTACAGTTTTCCAAGACCCCAGTAAAGCCCAGCCATGCATCTTCAGGTCTCTAGTTTTCAGTGAAATCATGGAGCTGTGAGGAGAACAGCTGCCAGCTCAGGTAATGGGAAGAGAAATCAAGTAAGTCTGTCTCTGCTCCCCCAAGAAGAACAGGACTGAACTCTCTCTCTAAAAGCAAAGATCACTTGCTAAAAAAGCCACACAAAATCCAGATCTGATTGCTGTCCAAATTTCTCTTGGAAGAGCTTTCATCCCGAAAGTGAGGTTGCTTCCAATGTAAAGCAGGAAGAAATCCCTTTGAGAAGCTCTCTGAAAAGGGAGTGCAGTGCCATGGGTAAAGTGAAAGAGCACAGAAATGAGATGAAGGTAGGAGAGAGCTCCCTCTCCTTTTCACAATAACCCTGTGGATGTGACTCGTTACTCATGCACAGCCAAAGCTGTTGCTTTTGCCTCTCTGCCATGAACACCTCACCTGTCCCTCAGTGCAGGTCTCTGAACAGCAAGAGGGGAGAAGTCACCACTGAAGCTGTTGGCAGTGTCCCCTCCCAAAGGTGCTGGCAGTGCCTATCTGCCTGCTCCAGAGGAACCAGTGGGAATGTGCTCCACAGTGATAGCCGGGCTTGGCAACAGCTGCCTCAGCAACACGACCTTTTTCTGTGGATTGGCCAGATGCAGGTGAGCTCACAGGACTCCTCACTCCCCTGGCTTTGTTCCTGCACCTCTGCTGACTGGAAGGGGAGGACTGGCCCACTCAGTGCCAGCCCAAGCAGGGGCTGGCAGGGGCAGGGTATGGAGCTCTCCCTGCTGCCATCCTGGCTCCAGCTCTGCAGACACTGCCCTGCCCGTGCCCTCAGCCTGGCTGTGACAGCAGGAGCCCTCAGCTCTGTGTGCCAGCAAACACCAACTCCCAGTGCTTCCACCCAGTTTTCAATGGGCAGCTGCAGAGATAATCCTTGCTCCTTATGGCTGGGATGGGAGCAGGCAAGGGCAATGAGTTGCTGTGAAGTGAACATGGGAAGAGGGGATATTGTGCAGCAGGCTGCTGATCCCCAGCACACACACAGCTGTAGCTCTTACACTCACAGCCACAGACACTCTGCTCTCCAACCTCTTCCCAATCAGCTGCTCCAGGGAGAGCGACCCTCAGAGATTATCCAGACCCTGGAGCACTCACTGCCTCTGGTGCCCATAATGGTTTGGGGCTGTTATTATCCCTGATAGCCTGGAGTGCTCTGCAGCCTAAAGAACAACTTGACTTTTACATTTTCAAACTAACTCTGGGGTAGTTTCCAAGCAACCTGTTTCCATAGCAAAGAATCCTGGGGTTAATCCAAGTTTGTTTTCTGTTGTTGCCTTTTTCTTTTTTTTATTTTTTCTTAAATACCACTTTATTGAATTTTGCCTTGAGCAGGTGGCTGTTCTGGCATGCTTCGATCCAGCCTGGGAGTGACAGCTGACAATGAATACCCAGCAAACCCCACAAGCAAACCAGAAGAGGTAAGCTCCATAATCAACTTTGGTATGAAAAAAGCTCCCCAAATAGCTCATATTTGTCCCAAGTGTGCTAAATTTCTTCTACTAGCATAGAGCAATTTGGCTATTCTATCTATTGCCTTGTCTTTGCCCAAACTCCAAGCAAAGCCATGGCACAGTGAGCAGACTGGCAGAAGGACAAGGCTTCCTAGCTTTCCATCCCTGCTGGCTGTTTAACTGGATACAGCCCACCACAGGCCTTGGTAAGAACTGAGGAAATTATTTCAGCATCTTAGGGGAAAAAAAAAAAAAGTCATTCCTATCCAGACTGCTGACTGAAAGGTCATGGGCTGCAAACATTTAGTAGGAATTAAGTAAATTTCAAAACAGTCACTTCAAACTGAAAGAACAGAAAACTACTTGTCAGTTTTGACAAGGGCCAGTGACAATTTCCTAATCTCTTTTCCTTCAAGGTTTTATTCTCTGAAGTGAAAAGCTTGTCAGGGATGATGCAACTTCATAAATTGACGAGAAGCTCGTATTTACATACAGTGACTTTCAGTTTCCACCATCTCCCCTGGCCTTGTTCCCAGAGGTGGGGCCCCACACGCCCCTCCTTGCTCAAGTCTTTCTGGGCACTTCCCCACCCTTGCACAGGCTCATCTTCTTCAATGATGGCAAAGACATTTCTAGTGCTCCTTGCCATTCCCAAACTCTTCTTCAGTAGGTTTGGTCCCTTTGGTGATTTTGCATTTGGGGTTTTTTTTTGTTGTTTGGTTTTTTAAAAAGCTTTGGATAATACTCTCCTGGAATACTCTCAGCAGTCATCTTCTAGTAAAACCTATTGTTATTGTCCCATTTTCTCTTCCTCAGATGTGATGGAGTTCTTTTTTTCCCAGCATCTATTTTTGCCTGTTGAGTATTGCATGAAACTGCAGTTACAAAAATCACTTACTCCCACTGCTTCATCTAATAAAGCTACAGGGTCCCATAAATGGGATTAATCAGACTCCTTGGGGCATGATAACATCCCTGGATGATAGCCAAACTCCCTTTTTCCTTTTTTTTTTTTTTTTGTGTGGCTCAAGCACCTTGGCCAAAACTTCCTGCTCAGCCCTCTGCATGCCTACAGAATCCTCACACAGTCAGTGTATGATTTTTGGAGCTACAGCTGACTTTGCAAGTCCTGACCTTGCTCTTGACAGGTCACAACCCATCAGTTGAATAAGAACCCTAAGAGCTGAGCAAAGGCCAGTTAGTATAAATCACCATGGCAAGCTGATTCCAAACATCCTTTTACCTCCTATGATTTCTGCAGTGATAAAGCTGAGTTATGTGACGTACGCTGGCGCTCAGACTGGGGCTAAGATTAGTTCTGGTCTATCTGTTTTTAGAAGCATTTAAAATGCAGAATTTCTCATGTATCAGGCTGATAACACTGCCCTTGCTTAGATGGAAAGGCCCTTATGTGTGACAGCCTGTGTCAGTTTGCAGGATTACTTTCAGGCACACGGAGAGCAAGTAGAGCCAGAACTTGGAGGAATGTGGTGGTTCAGCAGCTGGAGAACAGAAATGGAAGAATGGCTGAGAAGTGGTTCTTATCCTGATAGAGGAGCTGATTATTATGGTCCAAACTAATTTTGACTTTTCCAGGCTGAAACCTCATATCAGGGAAATACAGTTAAAGTGAGTGTGATACAATGAACTCTGGTACATTCAGGCTTCAAGACCAGGGATCACACAGGGCTAAACTGAAAAAATTAAACCCAAAAGAAACCTCCAAATGCTGCCATGTCTGTAGTGTCAGGCCAGGCATGATGCATGCCTCAGTGCATACATGTGTCTGGTCAATGGAGTTAAACAGGAGACAGCAAGGGCTTTTATGAGCAGCTTGGTTCACATATGTGATGTACGGTGCATCAAAAGCATGGGGGGAGGAGCAAAACATATGGCATTTTCCTCTTAAAATCTAATAAAAGTAACACACAAGAGAAAAATGTTACCTGCCCTGAACTTTGCTGCCCTTTTGCTCTAACAAGTGAGCTCACTTCAGCATACAGCTTCCAACAGGGCTCATTTCATATTCCCCCACCCCTGCTGTTGGGGGGAAATTGCACAGCTTCTCAAGCTGCTTGGTTAATGATTTAAAAGCTTCAGATTCCAAATATCTAGATAAACCCTGGTGTTCTGCTTTTCATCCAGCATTGCTTGCACAGACTGAGGCATTATTGCATTAAGGGGATGCACTCCCACAGCATAGAGCCCCTCTGCAGAACAAATGCTGCTGGAGCCTGCTGTGCTGCTGTGAAAGCCTCCAAGGTAAAAATAAGCCTACTCCCCTTCCGTGCAGAGATACAAACAAAGGAATGCTCCAGCTCGGGAGAGCTGAGCCTCTGAACTGCTGCCCAGCCGCACAAAGCCCTTCACACCCTGCACCCCCGGGAGCCTGGGCTTTGTCAAAGGGAACGGATGGGCTGCACTTCCCTTTGCTTCCCTTTCCAGCAGCCTGCCCTGGAAATCCGAAACCGCAGAGCCTGCTGCTTTCCCCTCCCCTCGGGGGAGGGCAGGGCTGGCCACACAGGAAGGGGGCTGGCTGGTTTTCACCCCCATCCTTCAGCAGAGGGGCTTGCTGATTTATGTCCCGTGTTCTGTACCTGGACTCGTTTTGTCTCCTGAAATTCCCAGCTTTGGTTCCAGGTGACAACATATGACAACAGTGATTTCTTATCCTGACAGCAGAACATGCTGAGCTGGATTTTGTACACCAAGCAGCAAAGTATGTCTGTCAACACTTCCTAGAGCTGGAGTGTGTTCACCTACACTGTCTTTGCTCTTTTAGACTCTCCCAGCCCCCTCAAGAGCAACGCTGGTGCCAAGACTGACAGCTTCCCAAACAAACTCTGGTCCACCTGGCAGAGCCCGGGTTGGAGCCCAGGGAAAATGGAAGGATAACAGAAGTAGATCCCCCAGCCTGCAGAAGGTATTAAGTGATAAAATACAAGGGAATGCCTGGCACATCCTCTTCCATAGCTGTCTTACCTCTGCACTTTGATGCCACCAGTGGGCCAAAAGCCTCAAGTATTTGGTTAGGAAAAAGCAAGAAGCACATCTTCCCCTCTACCCCCAAATGCACTGCAAGGTCACCTGTAATGTGACCGTGCTGGAAGGTGGAACAGGAAAGGTGCAAAAGGACTGGGATCACCATGCTCCCTCTGTCCCCCACTGTTTGTACACCCAACACACCTGCATTTAAGAGACATTACCTCTGGGCAGCTTCTTGCAGTTTCACAGGTTGCTTGGCACTGAGGTAAATCAGGCAGGCATCTGCCACTTTATTCAGGTCACTCTCGCCTGCAGAAATGGAACAGGAAAGAAGGGTAGGAGGTGACCTCCTCAGCAGCTGCTGCCTAATGGAATCAGCTCCAAATTGGCAACAGAGGCTTCAGAGCCTTTGAGCTGTCTGACCCAGAGCTCTTCTGACCTTGCCTTTTAAGCATCTTGCTGCAAAGCCAGGAAAGCAATCAAGGGCACTGAGAGGAAAAGAGCAACTAGCCAGCAAACCTTCTCCCTCATCAAAGTCAGTTCCAGAAATTTCACTTGGGGAGAATTTCAGAGTTTCATTCAACAGAAGACTGTCATGTGCTGGATTTAAAGGGTCCCCCAGAGATAAGCCCACAATAGAACCAGTGAAGCCTGCCAGAAGCCTTATCTGGGTTCCAGTTTGTCCAGTAAGAACAAAGTGTGGCCCAACAGCAATGCAGGGTCTCCGTTCTGTACCCTCTCCTCACCCACAAGTGGGATGAGCAGTCACATTTTGCATGTGGTGGGAACCTTCTCTCCCATTTGTCTCCTGGGGAGAAAGCTGCCCAGCACCTCTTTACAGAGCTCCCAAAGAGAACAGATTCAGGCTAGAGAAGATCAGGAAATCAATTCTGGGCAGCAGGAGGAGAAGTAGCAAACTGAGAGGAGACACAGTCTAGCAGAGATCCATACAGCCTGTGCTTCCTCTGGTACTCACCCATGTCCAGCTTCTCACAGAGAGAGCCCAGGCCCTGCAGCACAGCCAGCTGCAGCTTGAAGGCCAGGGTGTGGCTGTACACAGGCCCAGCTCTGGCACTCACTGGGGCCTGGCTGAGGAGGGAGCTGGTCAGCTTGGGCAGGACATCTTTGGAGAACCTCTGCCTCAGGAAGTCCCCACACGTTTGACCCAGGGTACACAGCACCTAAGAGAGACATCAGTTACAGGGGATGGTGCACACACAGGCCTGGGAGGAGCTCAGTGATCCACACCAGCCTGGGGGATTCAGACATTCACTCTCCTGGAGAATTGTTTTTGCAGGGAAGAGCACTGTGACCACACCTGCCCCAGTTTCCCCATAATGAGCAGAAGGTGAATGTTTGAGAGGCTGATTGAGCTCTGCAGTGTCACCTGGCTGGCCTCCTGGGCTGCCCTTCCCTCATTAGCACAGCAAAGGTAAGAGCAGCTCTGCATTCTTACTCAGAATTAGTGGAGGATTCTCTGATGGAAAATGCCATTAAATATGATTATATCCTTAAATCTCTTCTGTGGTGCAGACAACCCATCCTTCCAAACACGTCAGCAAGCAGAAAGGCCAAGTGGCCACAGAAAAGGGCACCCAGCACTACTGGTGTCTGCACAAGATCAAACTCAAAGTGGGCAGAGAATGGCCCTAAATGCATTAAAAACAAAGGGGGATCCATGTGTCCAGAACACTGATCTCTCTTCTGGAGCTTCACTGAGCTCATGCTCTCTGTGTGGTTATGAGATGCTGGTTATGTTGTGTTTGCTTTACACTTATATGACACTTCTGGTCCTGGAATTAAGGCAGGAAGACACTTTGGGGGGAATTCATACAGCAAAACCCAAGCTGGGTGCAAATTGTAATGATAACTTGAACTTTTCAGGAGTTAATTTAGTTTTTGTACAGCAATCTCTACCTCCTTTTAGGGCAGGCACATGACAGGTATGGCTATTCTGAGACTGTAGTGCATGGCTTCTGGAATTTCAGGAATCAAAACTTTCTTTATTCACACTGAAGGATTCTAAAATGAATCTCACTCTGCCCAGCAGACAAATTCCTCTGCAATGCTGGGGCTGGCAACCTCTGGAAACATGCTTTACTGGCCAGCCTGTGAGTCAGGAGGAGAAAGGAGCCAGCTGACAAGGTCAGGAGCTCTTTAATAATATCATTATAGGGCCAAGTGTTTATTCTACCTCTCTTCTATCTTGCCAATGCCTCAATCATGAAATGTTCCTCTATCTTCAATCTGAGACTTCCAAAGAGGATGCTGGGACTGGGTCTCCAGCAAGTCCAAGCTGCACTGTATGGTGCCCCTAACATCTGCTGAGGCTGTAGAGCTGTTTTTCTCATCCCTGAAATAACCACCAACATTTCTGCTTCCCCCAGGAACAGCATCAAGGCTTTATCTGTGGACAAGCTGCAGTGAGAGTGGCACAAACCCACCCACAGCAGAGCACGGTTGACCCTATGCTCCAAACCACATTTAAACATCACTGCAGGAGCTTGGTGCTCTCTCCTGAGCTGCAGCACTGCCTGAGCCACTTCCTGAGCCCAAGCCCCAGCTGGAAATGCTGCTGGCAGTCACTGCCATACCTTGAAGGCTCTGAGCACTGCCAGAGGGTCATCGTTAATCAGCCGGGTGACGAGAGCTGGCCAGACACGGTGAGCCATGGGAAGCAGATGGTTTCCATGAGGATGCAGCATGGTTACACAGAGCTCCAGCACGTCCAGGACCTGGGCAGGAGGGGAGGGAACAGACTCTGAGTGCTGCAGTGCCAGGCATTCAGGTGGATCCCAGCATCACAGCAGCAAGCTGGGAGGAGGGGTTGAACAGCAAAGGGTGCGGTTTTACCGCAGCAGGAACGGGGACAAGTGAACAGTGCTAGAAATCAGGCCTGCTTGGAAAGGGACAAGCACTGCAGTGACACAACCTCTGCTGCGCACAGAGTTGGGCTGGGAGCAGGGCAGGATTCCTGCCCCGATCCCACTCGGACCCCACTGCGGCTGTGGCAGCAGGATCACCTGGCAGAGCTGGGGCTGCTGGGATGAGAATCTAGGTTATGCCTCATTTTTCTGTCTCACTTTGCACTTTAAAAGGAGGCCACCTTCAAAGGGTTTTCATAATTAGAAAAAAGCCAGGCTTTTAGCCCTGCTTATCATCACCCCAGCTACTTCAAAAACATTCATCAGCCTGTGCACTGCAGCCTGAGGAAGGGGGATGGGAGGCACAGATGGGAGAAAGATGTTTCTGCTCCCTCCTCCAAAGGACAAAGCACAAGACTTAACTGTCATGAGCATCAAGGGAAAGTGTCCAATACAAAGCCACCCTTAAGATTCTGTTCCGCCTGGCTGCCATTCCTAATCCAGAGCACTCCCAAAAAACTATCTCCCTTTCTCTTGCCAGGTTTGGAGGATCTGTCCTGCTGGAGCATATGGCAGCACAAACCTGGGGATGGCAGGGAGCCCAACGTGCATGGCACACACGCTGACGAGCTACCAGCCCCTTCGTGGGCACCATCTGTCCCCTCGGAGCCGGCGATTACCGACCTTCAGCCGCACTCGGAGGCTCCCGTCAGACAGCAAGTGGATGCACCTCTCCATCACATCCTTGGCCAGCTGAGCGTGGCTTGGCATTGGAGCCTCTCCTTCTGTGTCAGAGTTGGGCTCTGGCTTAGCGAGGGGAACCTCATCTGGAAGACAAAACCATTACTGAAGCCATGAAAAAGACTTGGGAGCTCTGGGAGATCACAGATCACCCACCCACAATGACTGCAAATTCCTGAGTAAGGCCTTTGGCATTTTTTAATGTGCTTAAATATAGTTAAGCCTATGAGTTCTGTGAGTTAGTGTCAGGTGCAGTTGCGAGTGTGGGGCCAGGGAACATTCGCTTTCTTTACGGGACAATGCAGCTGGTCTGACATTTGCAGTCTCTTCTCACCATGGACTTATTTCCCATTGATTTTTATTAAAAATGAAAAGCCTGGGTATTTAAAGATGAAGTATTTAAAGGTCAGGATTGCAGCACAGTCCAGTGAAGACTAAAAAGTTTCCTACATGAATGTCTGCAGTGCCTGCCATGGCCAAGTGAGAAGGGAGCAGTGGCATCATTAGCCAGGAGAAAACAGTACAGAGATTCCCAAGGGAACACAAGGAAACCACATAGGATCCTGGAAAAAGGAAACTTCAGGTCCTGAACCAAAATGAACTGTTACAAGGGAAGAAAAAAAAGAGTGTGCTTGTGTCTCAGAGCTAGAGAAGTCTTGATCTGTAAACATTTGGCTCCCCCACTCAAAGAGAACAAAGTGAGAACACCCAACAGCACTTTACATGAAGCAAGGACAGCCCAAAGACGACCTGACACTGTCGGCCTGGTCCCAAGGCCCCCATGTGACAAAAGGACACCTCAGAGGTCAGAGTCTCTCTGCAAGCTGACCATACTCATCTCCAGCCACACACAGCACTGACCTGCCTCCTCTTCCTCCTCCAGGTCAGGAAGATCCCCCTCTGCAATCTTCTTCTGGCTGATGTAGTCAAGGAAGAATCGTTCCACTTCTTGACTTGTCAATGCCACCTCCTGCTGTCCCTGGGACCGAGCCCTGCTCTGCCCCTTGTCAGTCTGCCTCTGCTGGTGCTCCTGAGCGCTGGGCATTCCAAACCACTGCACTGCAAAAAAGGAACTGACATGTCACTGGGCAACCATGATCCCCTCCTGCAAGTCAGCAAGGTGCCATGGATTCCATGAGAGATGAGATGGTTCTCACACCTCATGGGATTGCACCTGACTCAGGCACCTGCTGTCACATCCCAGTCACCTCCTTGATAGTACAGGAAAGTTAAAAAGGAATACATGGTAAAAATAAAAAGAAATACATGCCATGTGGTCCTACAGAATGTTCATGGGAGCAGTGAACCCATCCTTTCTCAGCCACTAAAGGCTGTGTTCCTGTGAAAGGCTAACTGGAGAAGGAAAGCTACTGGTGATCTTTGCTTGAGTGCTGCCCCAGCAAGCAAAGCACAGTTGCCATCACACTGCAACGCCTTGGCTACCTGGAACCTCCCATAGCAAGTGGAAAGGTCCAAGACCTTTAGTACCCTTAGTGACAGCAAGTAAATATCATTTTGGTACCTAGAGCAGTCATGACTGAGTGGAGGACCCTGAGGAAGGTGGAAGCCTGGCTATTGTAAGTCTGATCTAGTGCAGACAGGACATCTTGGATAACATCTTCTATCAGTGGCAGCAAGCTGGCATCTGAATGCCTCAGCATCGTGTCCAGGACCTGGGATGCACGTGGCTGACAGGCCAGCTGGCGCAGATTCAGGGAAATCCCGTTCACCAGATAGTCAGAGTTCTCATTGATCAAACACCGCACTGAGTCGTAACCACAGGCCTCACATATGTCTGCCAGGGTCCCCAGTGCTGTCTCACTGATGAGCAGAGTCCTGTCACCAGCCTTCTCCAGCACAGGGTAGAGAGCTGACAGCAGCAGCAGCCGGAACTCCTTCCCGAGGACAGCAGCAAAGCAGCCAACGCCCTCCAGCTGGATGCAGATCTGCCAGATGTTGCTGTTCATGGTGCGGGTTGTGACTGGGGGCTCTGGGGACAGATGGAGAACGCTGCTGGATGTCCCTCCTGCACGGACAGCGAGTCCCAGGTGCTGCACTGACTGCTCAGGGCTGCTTTCCTCTGTGTCAATGCTAGTGACCAAATACCAGTTTGCCTGGTCCATGTACTCATCCAGAATGCACGTTATGGACCTTTTGAGATCATCCACACTCAGTGGAACTTCCCTCTCCTGCAGGAAATCCACTCCCACCCCGGCAGCTCCTGTGAGCAGCTCATTGAGGATCATGGCTGCCTGCTTTCGATACAGGCCAGACTCACTGTACAGCCCCATGAAGTGATCCACAAGCAGGTAGAGGTTCCCATAGTAGCCAAGAACACGACACACTTGCTGAAGGAGCTGGAAAACCTTCTCCTCCGTGAAGAAGCGGAAATATTTCTTCTGGCACCTGCCCTTCTGCACACCCTGCTGCAAGGGGCCCGGTGGCCCAGAGCGCCGGGCCTCCACTATCTTCACATCTGTCACATCCAGCTCCAGAACCTGCACCAGTGCCTTGGACAGGCGCTGCAGGTGGGACACGGAGTTGAGGACAATGTTAATCTTGGGGCCCAGCAGCTTCAGGTAGCCCAGCAATAAGCTCAGTGTGGAAACCTTGCCCATGTCATCCTGAGAGTTCATCAGGCGGGGAAGGGCTGTGGCAAGGGAATGGAGGTTCTCAGAGAGGACATCAGCAAGAGCCCTGCTCTGTGCCACAATCCTCTGCTCTGCAATCCCTTGCAGAACTTTGTTACACCTGCTCTGGACTTCACTGTTTTCATCATTAACTAGCCCAACCAAGGCCTTTAAGAGGTGACTGAATGAGTCCACCAGTGACTGACTGCAGTTCCTCAGTAAGTGGTGCACCAGCTCCACCAGCTCCAATCTCACCTTCCAGTGGGGGTGAACTGAAGAAGATTCAACCACCTTACACAATAGAAGAGAGAGTTTTTCAGCAGTACTTTTAGTCCAGTCAGGTCCTCTGTGAATCATTAGTTCTGATATTCTGCTGTGTTCCACTAGCAGTTTTTCCTTACTCTTTGGGATTCTGGCTAGCTGTTTGTCAGCCATGACCAAGCCAACAATCAGATAAAAGAGTCTAATGGCAGAAACGGTGGTTTTGTGACCTTGTTTGATGTCTCCAGCAATAACTCGAGACAGAGTAATAGAAATCCCAGGCAGAAAAGAAGCAAACAAATCCCCACATTGCTGTGCCTCATCTTCATCCAGATGTCGGTGCTCCTGGCAGTCACACTGCAGAATCAGGACCTGCAAGCACTCCAAAGCAGAGATCTTGATTTGCTTTGCTTTTTCTTGCTCTGCAAGGGTCAGAAGCAAAGACACAGCAAATCCTAAGAGCGGAAGGGTGGAAGGTTGGTACAGAGACAAGATAACATCCCCATAAGCCGAATGCATCAGGGTGTGGAGTGCCTGGATCACAGCCAGCTTCAGCTCCTCGGACAGCGGGGCGGCTTTGCCCGAGCTGGGAGGGGGAGCGAGGCAGGTACAGAGCTCAGAGAAGAGCTCCTGCAGCAGCTCCTGCTTCTTCACGCACGTCGCGGCAAGCACGGAGGAGATGCACTGCACCAGGCTCTGCACCAGCCGCTCCTGCTTGGGCCCCGGCAGCCGCAGGGCGAAGCGCAGCGGGAACAGCACGTACTCCTGCAGCTCCTGCAGGGCCGCGCCGCTCACCCCGGCCAGGTGCGCCTGCAGCAGCCGCACGTTCTCCACCGTCTGCGCCCGCGTCAGCTGCACGCAGACGGGGCGCAGCGCCCCGAACGCCGCCTGCGGGGTGTCGAACACGGCCATGCCCGGGGACCGGGGGGCCGCGGGCCCTGCCCGGTGCCGGGGGGTCCCACCCGGGCCCGAGGCCGGGGCTGTGCTGGGGCCAGGCCGGGCAGCCCTGAGGGTGCCGGAAGTGACGCCGCAGTACCAGCACCACAAAGCTCCCGCGAAGTGGGACAGGCACTGTGAGAAAAGTGTCGGGTGCCCGCAAGGCGCATGCGGTAGACACGTGACACTGAACTAACGGGGCTATCAGCGCCACAAAACTCCCGCGGGGTTGGGCAGGCGCTGTGAGAAAAATCGCGAGTGCTCACAGTGCGCAGGCGCCGAGGATGGTTGCGCATGCGCGGAGCCCGCCTGCCGTGCGGCCCGGCTCCCTCCGGCGCTCCGTACGATGCCGCCCCTCGCCCCGCGGCGGGGTCAGGGCGCGGGCGGCCATCTTGTGGCGGCGGCCCCGGCGGGTTGTTGTCGGTGAGGCCGCGCCGCGCCCCCCCCGCGGGCGGAGCAGCCCCGGCCCCATGTCCTCCTTCTCGGAGTCGGCGCTGGAGAAGAAGCTGTCGGAGCTAAGCAACTCGCAGCAGAGCGTGCAGACGCTCTCGCTGTGGCTCATCCACCACCGCAAGCACGCGGGGCCCATCGTCGCCGTGTGGCACCGGGAGCTCCGCAAAGGTGCGCGGGGGGTTTGTCCGGCGGGGGCCGCTCTGGCAGCCCCTGCCCTGAGGTAACGGAGCTGCCGGTGAGCGCGGCCGGTTCCTCCTGGCGGAGCTCCGCGGGCCGGCCCCGGGAGAAGTTGGTGTCCCGGGAGTTCGTGGGAGCCTGGGCGCTGTTTGGCCGCTGTGTTGTTGTTTACTAAACTTTGGGGGGAACGCCACGTGTGAGGGGAGTATCCGCTGATACCGGCGGCGGTTTGGGGAAGGCAGAGGACGGAGGCACAGCCAAGCGTGGGTTGAGAGGGAGGGGATGCTCAGCTCTGGGCGGGTGTAAAACAAGAGATGTACGAATTACGTTCCCCTGACTGTGCTGAGGCAGACTTGGAAGTGCTGTGGCTGTTTGGCTCCGTTTTTAAATTTTGGGTTTGAATTCATACAGCTCGCCCGTTACAGAATTAGTGAGAGGAGATAAGCAAAGAAAAAGTAGTTGTAGAAGTCTATAAAACTCTTTGGTGCTATCAGCCAGAAACATTTTGTGCGCGTTTTCCTTGCAGATTAACAAAAGGTGATTTCCCAGATGGCTTCATCCTGAAGTCAAGGCAGACTGCCAGTGCCTAGTGGAAGGTGTTCTGCCAGTGGCAGGGGTTAGGAACGAGATGATCTCTAAGGTCCCTTCCAACCCAGACCATTCTGGGATTGGATGCCCTGTTCCCAGCTACAGCCAGTGTCACCATTCCCCTGCGGACACCAGCACTGCGAGCCCCTTGGAGCAGCTGGGCTGTCTTCTATGTGATTGCTGCTTTTTGCCATTTGTAGTTTATTCATGAGTTTTTGAAGATCTGCCTTTGCCCTGTTGTGGAAATGAGCGCCTTTGTTTTCTGCCTTCGATGTGTTGTTTTTTGTTGGGGGAACAGTGAAACCGACTAATTCTGGCTATATTGATACAGAAACTGGTGGTGTCAAAATAGGAAAATTTAAGGTGTATTGAAGAAATTTGATGTTAGGAGCATTGTTTGGAAAATTTTTGAGTCTCCATAATAGCTTTCTCCTACAGTTTTACTCATTCTGAGTTACACTGTTTTATTCGAGTATTTTTCCTGAAGTTAATTAATAAAAAATAAACTAATTGGTTTATTAATTTGCTGATGGGTTAGAACAGCTTTTTAAAATTATGTTTAAAATTTATTGGTTTTTCAGAGTTCAGGTGTCACTGTGCACAAAAAGCATTAAACTCATGTTTGTTTTATGAATTAATTAGAAAAGAGCAGAAGTGAGGATATTGAGAACTACTTGAAAGCCCCTGATTTCCTTTGGTAAAATGGAAATGTTTTGAACTTTGCTTTTAGACTGCAAAGCTAAACAACTATCAACAACTTTGAAAGCCCTGTTAATGATTCCAGGTGAAAGAAACAAGAAATAAATACAAACTCTCCTTTTGTTTTTTCCTTTTTTCTTTTTTTTTTTCCTTTCTCAGCAAAATCAAGTAGGAAACTTACTTTCCTATATTTAGCAAACGATGTCATCCAGAACAGTAAGAGGAAAGGCCCTGAATTTACCAGGGAATTTGAATCTGTTCTCGTGGATGCATTTTCTCACGTTGCCAGGTATGTTGCTGTATTTCTTCAGCTTTCCTCTCTAGGAATTTGCATTCCTGTAATTCAAAGCTTAATTCAATTGGATTTTATTGGTTTTTTTTTAAGTCTAGGGCATGCTTGTATTGTCTCTGTAGTAGAGATTGGATCCTGACTGCTTTGTGGTTGGGGACTGTTTAGTGTAAATGGGTAACTGTGTGTGCGACCCAGTCCTTCTCAGCTTTACATGTTTGTGAAGCTCCTACAGACTTTATTTCAATTGTTACCTAAAGATCTGGCAGATCTGTTTATGAGCAGTGGAATTGAGCAGTTGGGTGTGTTTGTTAAAGCCACATAATGAATGGCTCTGCCCCATTGTCAAAAGATTTTAAAAGAGCTGATGTTTTGGGTCACTGGGCTCTCACCAGCCTCCTGGTTTGAGCAGTTTCTTTGTGCATACCTGATCAGTAATATCCTTGCTGGAGGAAGGAAGAATTTCATAGTTAAAAGGGGAGAAGTGATGCAGGCACCACCTTACAAAAAATGCACTGCTGTTTATTTAAGATTGTGTCTAAATGGCTTAATAAATCCTGTTACCTCAGCTAAACAACATTAATGCTCTGGATATTTGTTCTGGAGGGCTGTCTGACTGTCAGAGCATGCTCTGAGTGCATTTAAGTGCCTAATGATCCAATCAACCTGCTTTTAATTGGGGTGTTATTGGCTGAAACAGCTGTTTAAAGTTAATACTCAGAGTTGTAAACTTGTCAGCCTCAGGGTTTTTTATAAACTCTTGTTGCAAATTCTGAATGATAGCAGATTTCTTCTTTCACAGCTTTCCTGCCCTTACTTTGAGGTGGGAATGGTGGGAGACTTCCAGGCAATCTTTAGGTCAAATAAAGGGGAAAATTGGCCACAAGTATGTTTTGCACAGTTTGTTTCAGACAACATGAGCAAGATTCTCTCCAAATGTTCACATATTGCAATTGGTGCAGCTGCCAGTTTGGAAGATGCTCTCTGAAAACATAAGGAGTGTTGATCAGCTGAAGTGTAATGATTTCCCAATCTTTGAACAGAGAGGCAGACGAGGGCTGCAAGAAGCCCTTGGAACGATTGCTGAACATCTGGCAGGAGAGGAGTGTGTATGGCAGTGAGTTCATCCAGCAGCTCAAACTGTCTATGGAAGACTCCAACAGCCCCCAAACAAAAGGTAAATGCATATTGCTTCTCATGTGTGTTTTGTTCTTAAATTGGTGCATGTTTCACTGCAATTACTGTGAGGAGTTGAGCTGTTGCCAGAGCTGGTTGAGGAGATTCTTCAGGACTGTGTTGAGAAGTGTGATTTTCATTAAACCCTCAGTTCTGGTTTGCAGGTGTGCCGTCTTGGGGCTGGCAGTGAGCTTAACTGGGTGTGATGTCTGGGGCTGCTTGTGCAGGTTCAGTGCTCCAGGGCTGCCTTTTGGGGTGAAAGCAAGTCAGTCATGCAGGGAACTGGTGTGTCCACCTCAAATCAAGTGTCCTACTCTGCATCTCTGAGACTGCTCAGCTGGGTTATTAGAGTGTCTTATTCAATACTGTTAGTGCTTTCATTCTCATATTAATTGTTTTGTTTTCCATAGTTACTCTATTTTACTATGATGCAGAAAGGAGTTTTGAATAATTGAAGTCTGGAATATATGCCCCAGAAGCTTGTCTGGTCTCTTATTTTCTTCCACCAGCTGATGTCATTTGGAGAAAACTCTAACTTTGCATAATTTAATATCATTAGGACATCACAGGTATAACCTTATTACTGCATGAAACCTGTGAGAAACTGAGCATAAGCTTGTGTTTACTGTGCTTTGATTTACTGCTTTGGCAGATCTTGCCTCTTCTGTAGCACTTCGAGGTGTTTCACTGGTAGTGCTCCAGTGGATAGAGGGGAGCAGTGGGATGCCTCAACTATGGAAGGTGAGGGTCATTAAAAATCAAGAGTGTTCTGGTTAAAGGAATATTTGTCCACCTTACTGCTGAAGGAGGTGGATGCTCCATTCCTGGAAGTGCTCAAGTCCAGGTTGGATGGGGCCCTGAGCAAGCTTGTGGCAGGCGTTCCTGCCCATGGCAGGGGAGTTGGAATGAGGTGGCCTTTAAGGTCCCTTCCCTTAAGCCATTCTATGATTCTATGAAGTGTCAGTCTCTTCAAATGAGCTGCAATGACATTGCTGCTCTAGTCATATTTTTTCTATTGCCCACAGAGTTCTGATGATGTGAGAGAGTTGGCTTGGTCATTAGTAAAAAGCTCTTATGCCATTCTTAGGTGCTGAAAACAAGGCCTGATTGAGTTGGTATTTAATGTAGAATTTATAAGATATGAGCATAGATGAGATCTGCATGTGAAGACATCTCTGGCTATAGCTTTGTGCTTTGTCACACGTGCTTTGTGCAGAACTGCTGGATGGATGCTTTAGCAGCTCACACCAGTGCCCTTCCACCTGCCCCTGATTGAGGTATCCCCTTTGGAAGATGAGTTTTGCAGTTTTTCCCCCAAATATCGTGACCCAACTGCCCTGACTAAAGGGGTTATCCCATCTCTATGGAGCCAGAGGGAGTCTGCTCTGGGGGGTGAAGGTGAACAGTCTCTGCATTAACTGGCTCATGTTGGGGTTCCTCTTGTCTGGGTGCAGTGAATGAGGCACCTGTGTGTTATCAAAAGCCAGAATTTACACTCCTGATAACCCTGACCTGATTAACTGAGGATTTGAAACTTTAATTTAGTGTGCCTGGGTAGGTGTTTCACAAGTGTTTAACTTTGAATCTAAAGGCATTGATAATTGATACCATGTGTTAGTTCCTGGTCATTTGGCAACCAGCTGTCCCTCACTGTCCTTTCCCTTTGGCTGATGGTATCCACCACTTCTGCTGCTGTTGTCTTCTCAACTTAAAAAACATTTGTACAGAATTAAACTTCCTAAGAGTAACAGATCTTTGTCTGTGGGAAGCAGAGTGGAGTAATACAAACCCTTGAAGAGCTGCTGTGTGCACAGCTTCACTTGGCAAGAAACTTAGATTTGCCTGGGTAATTAGAGATATTAATGTAGTATCTTTTATTTGAAGGAAGGTTCAGGCTTTTGCATGAGTGTGAATGTTACTGCCCTGTCAATTCATGGTCAAAAAGAAATTTGAAGGATTCAGCAGAATTATCCTGTGGGTTTTTTCCTTGCTTTGACTGACATGTGTGCAAATTAGCTTCTTGATGGTAAGAGCTAGATTCACTTGGGGGCTTTATGGATTTCTGACATAAATTGGTGCTTGAGTTTCTGGTGAGTTGCAGAAGGCTTTTTTGTGGTTACTGTATTCCATTTTCAAACAGGTGAACAGAGGCAAGATGTAGATTAAGGTGTCCTGGTTTACAGATAGAACAATCGTTGTAAATGTGGAAAATCATAGTCCAGTGCTCCTCCAAAGCCTTTCTGGCTTGCTGGGTTTGTGGACTCCCAAGGTAGACACAGCTGAGAAATAGGCAATGTTAGTGTCTGTAGATTGGTACAAGCTGTGCTGTTAGAATGTTGGAGGTCCTTAAGGGCATCTGGTGCTGTTGATAACACCTGGTGCTCTGATAACAACTATTCTTTCCTTCAGCCTGAGGTACAGCAACAGGTCAGTGCAGGTAGTTCTCTGTTATTTTTCATACTGCAGTGTCTTAAATTCCTGGGCTGATGGGTGCTTCTCTCTGAGAAGGATAACTCTGCTTGTCTTGAGAGCATCACTTAGAGTTGTGTGACTTGCCAAAGTGCAGTGGAGTCCTGTATCAGTGAGGAAATACATTCTTAATGCTCATCAGTCAGTGTTTCAGTGGTACAGTTTGTTTCTTGTTTTGTCAGTAGCAAGGCCTTGGGTAATGCACAGCAATTCAGTTGTCTGCACATGCTGAGCTCCTGCTGTGGAGCAGAGCTGATTTCCCTTCAGAGAGACAGAGGGGTAAGAAAACCAACCCTTTCTAAGCACTGTATTCCCTGGTTTGACTGCTCAGTGGTTCAGCTGACTACCAGATTTTAGTCTTTTGGGTTCGTTAAGGAGATATGCATATGCATGGAAATGAGCTTTTGAATATTGATACATTGTTTTATCTCTAAATGTATTCATTAAGCTTGTATTTGCTTTCTCATTAATCTCATTTTTATTAGAATGTTTCTTTTCACAAGCAATAGGGAAGAGAAAAGCCCCCCATTTCTCTCAAAGATTGGAAAAAGTAGGTCTTAAAGGTTTGATGTGAAACCCTTCAGGCAATACAACCGATATAGCTGATGTGTTTTCTTTTTGTTGTCTTTGTAACAAGCAGTTGAAGAAGGTCCTTGAATGTGCTGTGATGTAGGAGTGTGTCACTCTTAACACAGAACTGAGATGCTCCCCAACTGCTTTCATTGTGTTTATGTTGCAAATTCTGGTGCAGAAAGTCAGACTTGTTTTAAAATATGGAGAAGAACAGAGAGGAGAGCAGGCAGGGAGGCTTCTGAGGGTAGCTGAAATGAAGGCACCTGGACACAGGGCTGGGTATGGTTTTGGAGCAGCTCAGCTCCAGTTGGGCTTACCCTAGGAGAGGCTGCCAACAAATATATATTGTAATGAGAGCTTCAGCAACCATAAATAATCTACCCCAAAGAGAGAAGGGTTTGGAGTGGTTGCAGGGGGTGCTGGCTCATTATAAGCCTGTTTGCCTCTGAACAGGCATCAAGAACTGAGAACAGGAAAGTGAGCACCTGAGCTGGGAAGATGCCTCAGGTGTCCAGCTGACAGGAAAAGCTCATAGTTGTCAGCAAGGCCTTGGACACTGTAACCTTCCTCAAGCCAGCTGAGATGGTTTGCAGCATAAAAGTTGGTGCAGAGATGTTTTTGCTGGTGTCTGTGGACTCTGCAACAGCAAGGTAACAGCAGCCTGAAGTGTCACTTCACAGCTGTGAGGAGAGCACTTGTCTGTTGTTTTGGAGAAATGGAGAGTGCTTTGCCCTTTGGAGGATTTTTGGGAGGAGTTCAATTTCCGTGAAGAGCACAGCAGAGGGGGAGAGCTGACTTCATTGGGGTTTCTCTGGCTTCTTTATGTCCATGTTGAGGTGGGCTCATGATTTTCATGGAAGAAGCAGTCTGTATTCTACAAGGATATCTTGATTGTTTTGGTTATGTATTACATTCTGATCAGTTCTGCATGTTCTCAGTGCTTGTTTTCCCCTTCTCTGGCTGGATTTGACACGTTTTTCTGCTAGTGTAGACTGTGATGGTTAAATTACCCCTGGCTGGCAGGTTTTGTTAAGTTACCCAGGCAGGGTGTATCTGTGCTGTGCTTCTGTTCTCTTTCAGAGATCTTTTTGCTCCATATGCTCCTGGGTTTGCAAATAAGCAAAGGGGTTTTTTTCTAGTTTGATGAAATTGAGAAAGAGTTTCTAGAATTCTCCAGTGACTTTTGTCTAGGTTTGCAGGTGCTCAGCATCACCGATTTCAGAGTGCTTGCAGTCAGACTCATGTGGCCTTGTTCAGATGGAATATCCAATGAATTCTGAATCCTCTGTGTCAGAGTGGTGAGCAAGTGTAATGCTGTGTCTTGTGATAGACCAGTTGGCAACACAGCAGGAATAACTCTTCAGCAATTTGAATCCCAGCTCTCAATTTAATTTCACTTGTGTGATCGCTGTGGTCATGCATTCTTCTGTTGTTGGCTCAGGTTTATCCTCTGTTGGTTAATTATTTTATGATAAGTACACACAAGTGATAAATACTGATGACCTCTTGTGTTGGGCTGGGTAATTTTAAATGCTCTCTTTGCCCACTTTCTCATCTGCTCATCTCCTGTTCAACCCAGCTCGTGTTTCTCACAGACCTCAGTGGGCAGCAGCTGTTTTCCTTGGTCTGGTGCATCACTGGTTGTCAGTCAGATTGTCAAGCACTCATACATCAGTTGGATACATGCAATAATTGGCTGTCCTTTTCCTAGCCTAGGTAGCTTTGTTCTATCAAACATTAATAATTCCTTTGGTTTGGGGTATCTTCTGAGTGCTGCTTTGCCTTCCATTGAGTGAGTCTGTCCTCTGACAGATGTATTTGTGTCTGCCTTGGGAAGGTTGTTCAGCTCTTTCCCCAATGAGCAGGATGTAACAGCTCCTCTCATTTCTCTCCATTAGAATGATGTTTATTCATATGTCCTACCTGACAAGGCAGGCAGAACTCTGCATTTAAGGACAGACCTTTCTGTTTGGTTCCCCATTAGAATGGGACAGTCTGGTTTTGTTTTAAATGGAGTGATCTTGGTTCTTCCTGTGTATCAAAGTATATACAGATTATTTTGGCAAGACTGGATTTCATTGAATGGACGTTCTTAAGACTGTCCAAAGATTTCTTACAAATTACCCCATATCTTATTATCTTTGGTGGCAAGTCTGAAAAATGTTCTACCTTCTTTTGAAGGTTCTGTGACTGGATCAAAAGCTTCATTAAGACTTCTGACTCATTTAAATAAACTGTCTCTTCCCTTTCAAGCTAATGTTTGCCATGCTGAGGTTCATTTAACTAATGCTGTCTTGCTTTATGGCATCCCTGTTTCTGAAGTGTTGCAGGTTACCTGCTTGGAGATTAGTTCATGCTTTGGTGTTGCTGCTGTCACATCTTGGAGTTGTAGTTTCACAGAACTGTCCTGAAGCCCTCATTTTGATGAAAGAGTGGAAGGTTGAATAATGAGCAATTGCTGTGTTGATTGTGGGACCACAGGGAGCCTATAATTAATGCAGAAAGATAACTTGAAATTCTTCTGTCCTTGTGTACCTTCAGTACCTTGTGTACACCTCAGTGCTTCATTTCTACTGGTAGAAATCCTCACCTGTACACTCAGTGTTAGCCAGAGCATCTGAGGGTTGAAGTCTGTAATTTATTGACAAATAGCACATTTATTTGTCTTTCCTACTTTCATTGTGAGAGGCACAAACACATGAAGAGCACACTGCTCGTGTTTCCTCAGGCTGGCATGTACAGAGATACACGGGAGGAAGAAATCAATCTTTTATTACTGTTTTGCATTTGAGTGTTTGGAATATGATTCCAACATTAAAGTCCAGCTGTGGTCATCCCCTAGAGGGCTTAATCATCAGAGCATCCATCTGGTGTAATTCTTTGAAGTAGAGATAGTTAATGTGGGCAGATCTGGCATCCAAATGAGTTGTTTCTATGTCTTCAGTTGCAGAGGAGAAGAAATCTTTAAAGCGAACTTTCCAGCAAATACAAGAGGAGGAAGATGATGATTACCCTGGGAGCTACTCACCCCCAGACCCCAGTGCTGGGCCACTGCTGGTATGTGGGATGGGTTGAGCCTGGGAGGAGCTCTGGAAGCCATAGGGCCACCACCCATGTGTCACAGCCACCTCCCCTGTGTCACAGCCACAAGGTGGAGCTGACAACAAGTGAAATGGGTTTAGTGGCGAGATGCAGTTTGAGGTTGAGAAGTCCATGTGAAATGCAAGAGATTCCTTTTCCCTACTGCAATAGTGTGTCACTTCTGAGCAATTCCCAGTAATCTAACCCAAGGTCTGAGTAGTGCTGCCAGGAGAGAATCCCAAAGGACTGCTAGAAGAACAGGCCATATTTTAAATTCTTCTCAAAATCAATGTGTAGCTTCTAAAACCTAAAGCTGTGAACAGTTAATACACAATTTTCTTTCATAGGCCATATCTTTCTGTAAGTTATTATACAGCATAACATTTGTTATATTTGTATGGAACTGGTAGGAAAACCAGCACTGAAGACTTTAGAGGCTCCATGTTACTGGTGTGGAAATATTTGGAATGAAATAGAAAATCATTGCAGCCATTTGAGGCTACAGAATGAACATATGTTAACCCAGAGCCTATTTGAAGGGGATAAAAAATTACACCATCCATCTGGTAAACTGTAAACATTGAAAAATAAAAATAAATAACAGTTGTCAAGGAAATAAGCGAAAATTTTGTTGTTGTTTTACCTCCAGATGCCTTGCAGTTTATGGTTTCTCTTGATTATAAACATTGTCACTGCTGGAAATCATTTGCAGTTTGCAAGGAAGTAGTAAATATTAGGTAATGGACCTCTTTGTTTTTCAGATTAAGAAAATATTTATTTAAAATCTGTTAGTGTTTTCAATAGCTTACAAACTATTGAACTGTAGTTTAAAAATCAGTGCTTGTGTTTATACCTAGTGTTCTGTTTCAAAAACCTCCCCTACTTCAGAATTTTTTAAACAAAAAAGCAACACTTTGTTCTTCCTGTTCAGGGAGTTTCTCTGTTTAAATTTTTTTTGAGCAAGGAGGAAATACAATGTGTCAGGGATGGTCCTCCTAGAGCTCTCCTCATCCACGTCCTTTTAAAGTTTGGCTGCATTTTGAGTGAATTAATTCAAACTGACACGTTTTTCCTCAGTGCACTAAAGCCAGCTGAGAGATGAGCTGAGGGCACATCAAGAGGCCCATTTGAGTTGCAGAAAGCTGTGTGCTTGCAGGAAGCTGGGTGAGGACAGCCATGGCTTTGCAAAATCAGGAGATTACAAAGTTTGATTTGTGGGAGAAGCTTTTGTCATCATTGGAGTTTATAGTCAGTAGCAAGTTACAGAATTCTAAACCTTGTCATGATGGAAATTTAGTATAGTTTTGTTTGGGCTGATGGAAATTTGGTGTTAGGTGTTTTTGCTCTGTCAGAATGCAGCTTTAGAACAGAACAAAATGGTGCCTGTACACTCCAGAGAGGCAGAGACTGTCAGGGATGCTTGGGTGGAAGATTCAGTCCCAGCTTGGGGCAGCACACAGGGCTGGTGGTTCTCTCAGACTGGTGTGGTCAGGTCCTTCTCAGCTATGTCTTAAATGATCACTTTTCTTAATTGGACTGAGAAGTTTCCCACTGCAGAGCCTTGAAAAGGATGGCCCTGCTGTAATTATGCAGGAGGAGCTAAACACTGGGATAGTGTAAACTCAATGAATACTCCTTGTGTTAGGTTTAAAAATTACTTGAAGAAAATATTCCTCAAATGGTGCCTTTCAGAGGTGGGTGAGCTCCTCTGCAGTGACCACATCCCTGGGAAGTGGATGTGGTTAAGGTTACCTGGTTTTACTGTTGGTTCACTTGTAGACTGAGGATTTGATCAAAGCCCTACAAGACCTGGAAAATGCAGCATCAGGAGATGCAACAGTGCGGCAAAAAATTGCTTCCCTGCCTCAGGAAGTTCAAGATGTTTCATTACTGGAGAAAATTACAGGTATGAGACTGGAAGATGAATGAACATGGGTCCAAAGAATAACTTAAAAAAAAAAACCCACGCTTTGATTTCTAATAATCACAATGTATGGTGGAGTGAATTCCTGCTTTTGTGTCCTTGCTTTGTAGTTCTGGGGTAATTAACAGATAGCAATCCTGTGACTAACACTGAAGATAAAACTTACATAGTTGCTTCCTTTTTTTGGCTTGGACTGAGGCTTTTGTACTTTGAGAGAATCATCAGCATTTTACAAGAATATAAAGGAAATCGAGCCAGAGTTCTCAAGTGGATGTGTTTGCTCTTAAACACCTCAGCTGTTAAGATATCTTGAAGTTTTATCAGACTGTGCTGAGCACACACATAGTCCTTGATTGATATATTTTCAAGTTTTACCAGACTGCTGAGTACACACATAGTCCTTGATTGCTATAGAAAAGGCAAATTTCTACCCCCGTTAATCTGTCAGTCTTTGTTTAAATTAACTTCTGCAATTGCATTTGAAAAGTAATTTTAATAGAAGCATTTAGAGGTTGAACTGATTTGACTCTTGTTCCTGGAGGTAGTTTTAATTTAGAACTCATTATGAATTATCACTTATTTGGCCGTTCATAATATATTCTTACAGTGTCCAACTGGACTGTGTTAAATTCTTAGATTTTGTCAATACATTTGAAATTGCTCCTATATAAGAGGAATTACCAAGTGCACACAGTGTTTAAATGTAGAAACCACCCGATTTGTTTACCTGAAGGTACTTCTAACATTTTAATTAACCTGTTCATAGAGGCTTACTATTCATAGATTTATCTCCCTGCTTTCACTGACATCTCTGCAAAGATTAAATGCAGTCAGTTATGTCAGTGTCTAAAATACAGCCCACAAAGGGTGTACATCCTATTTCCTGTTACCCCTGTGATAACAGCCCTTATTTTCCTGTCAAGCCAGAGGTATATTTACGAACAAGATGTTATTGTGCCTGCGGCTCGTGAATCGCAGCCCTTCTGTCAACGATTGGAAGTTTTAAACTTTGTCCTCTAAATCACCCAACACTTTTGCACGCAGACAAAGAGGCTGCGGAGCGGCTCTCGAAGACGGTGGACGAGGCGTGCCTGCTGCTGGCCGAGTACAACGGGCGGCTGGCGGCCGAGCTGGAGGACCGGCGCCAGCTGGCACGGATGCTCATCGAGTACACCCAGAACCAGAAGGATGTGCTCACGGAGAAGGAGAAGAAACTGGAGGTGAGTGCTTGTTACTGGAGCTGGCAGAGCAATTGGCTCACCAAACGCTCGCCCTGGACTCCTAATCTATGGGTTTCTCCAGAGGGGAGATGATTCCGGGTGTTACCTTTACGTAGTTCCAGGTCCTGCCTTTACATTTGATTCCAGGTCCTGCCTTTACTTTTGGTTCTAGGTTCTCTAGGTTCTAGTTGTCTTTACACTTGGAGAAAAACGGGTAAGAAAGCGGTGTCAGATCTGCAGAGTGCACATCTGTCCTGATGTTTAGTCTAGATGTCTCAATGCACCTGGAAAGCCCAGAGTTCTCTACTTCTTAAAGAAAAATAGACTTGCCTAACACATAGCTTATTTTGTTATGACAAAATTTCAAAAAATTAACCTTTTTCAAAAAATTAACCTCCCTTTGCCATAATTAGTTGAGTTTTTTTTTTATACTGCTTGGGTTTTTTGTTATTTTCCTGATGATTAGGTATCCTTCATCTGCTTCTTGAACCCCTGCTTGTTTAGGGGAAGCAGTTCAAGCCAGATCTTCTGCTCTGCATCCTTTAACAGCCACTTACCCACAGCTTCTGTGGTGCAGTGTAAATGGGGCTGGTAGTGAAAGACAATGACTTGTGTTTCCTGTACAGCTCCTTTGAACAGGGAGGGCAGGACCCTAAAACAGCCTGGGGCTGAGCTGAGCCCCCTTGCTCAGGCTGTGCAGCCAGCTGTTTACAACTGTTTATCCGAAATGTGCCTTCTCCGTGGAAGTTCTTTCAGCAGCACGTTGTGGGACTAGCGAGGAGTTTAATTAATGGCTGTGGTTGTATGTCACTCTGCCATCTGCTAAACTGCCCCTTGGCGGCACATTAAGGGCTTCTCTGCACCGCCGTGCTGGTGATGAGCAGCTGCTGCGGGGTGGGATGGGAGGGGATGTGGAGGACAAAATCTCCTGGAAGGAGACTGAGCTGCAGCAATTGCAGTCTCTGTTTACTCTCATGGCAAACCTCCTCCTCTGACAGCTCGGCAACATTGTTCCCAGATAAAATTCATTTTGAGTGTTTTCTCTGCCTGTGTTTATATTGGAGTTTCTCAATGCCTTGTGACTGAATTTCTTCAAGCATAGCATCAGTCTTATGACTGAGTCAGAAAAACACTTTTAGATGTGGATACAGATGATGCCATGAAACCAAATGTCTTTTGGCAACTGATTTATTTTCTGTGGAAGTCTTGGGTCAGGTTTTGAGGTTTTTTTCTTGCTTTAAGGACACCTATGTGTATGTAAAAAAAATACCTAAATGATACATACTGCTATAGGTAGCAAAATGCTGCGCAACAATATTTTAAAAGGTCCAGAACAATTAATAATTTTGAGTCAGCTTGAGACTTTGAAACAGAGAAATCCATAATGACAACATGAAATTAAAATTTCTAATGCATTAGCTGAAATGTTGTGACAATCGTGGAGGTTTTTTGTTTGGAAAATATCCTTTTGCTAAAGAATGTTACTTGAAAATTGTAACTCTGGCAGAGGCAGAAATGTAACCCTGAAAATTAAGTGTTTTGCTGGTTGAGTTGCTTTGTTAATGCTTGTAATCCTGCTGATGGCAATGGGACGGGCTGCTTGCACACTATTAGGTGTAAACGCCATTCTTCACTACATTAGAAAATAAAGAATGATCCTATTTAAATATTAGGATCTTATTAAGTATCAGTTTAGTTGGCATCTTTGTCATTCTGCCAGACAAGAGGGCCTCAGTGCTGTAGCAGTGTAAACAGAGTTGCAGGAAATGCCTCTCCAGCAGTGAACATGAGGCACGATTGATATTCCTGTCAGCTCTCAAACCTCAGTGAGGGATCTTGCCTGATTACAGCATTCCATTGTTCTGCCCTTGTAGAGGGTTAATAAACAGTGGAAGATGCTGGTTACAGATAAGGCAGGCCAGATCTGCTTATCAGTTTTATTTGAGTCTTTGATGTTCTCACAGTATTGATAAGCCTGTATTTTTCTTTGTAGTGCTAATAAGCATTTTACTAGAAGGATCTGAAACTTGTAACAATTAAAAATGTATTAAAAACCAAAACATTTACTCAGGCAAGGTCTGAAATGAGAAAATAACTTAAAACAATCTAATTTTAAATATCTACTAATTGTAGGCTTTGCTCTCTTGAAGTATCTTTTCCAGAATCTTTGGTACTTTGAGATTTTCCTCTTGTGCTAAGGAAGTTTCCTCTAAGTTTCCTGACTTAGATGAGAGGGTGTGTTTGGATGGAAGATGGATTGTTTACTTCACCATCCTCATCCAGCCAAGGCTGTTGGTTGGGTAGAGGGGCTTCTGACAAATAAAAGTCAGGGCTATATTTTAAGAGATGGAAATACCTAATTTGGAAATTACTCTGGATGTTTTTGTATTTTATTTACTTACAAAGTCTTTCACTGAGATAGCAATGAAAGCAGCTAATCTGTGTCTTTTTGAAAAGCAGCTTTTATGGTCTAAAGAGCTGCAGTTGTTTACTAATCCTGTTAATCGTGTCCCTCATGAAACAGCTAATTGTCAAAACATACATAAACTCAGTATGTTTGTGTCTTGTGGGCTAATACTCAGAATACTCTGCATGTCAAAGCCCTGTGACACAGCTCTTGCCATCAGTTGCAGTAAGGCTGTTTAACTGAGGGACACTGCTGAGGAGCATGCTGAGGCTTTGGAAAGGAATTACACATCAGCATGGACACAGCTGGCATGAGTAGGGATTGAAACAGTGAGAGGCAAAGCAGCACTGGTGATTTGAAGGGAGAAAGCTGTAACAGAGCCTGAAGATCATAACATATGGACAAACTCTGGTTTTAGGGTAGCAATGGAAAAAATCAAAGTGTAATAATTAGGATTCCTTTATCCTGGGAGTGGTATTGTGATATTTTGACTGTAGTCTAAGAGCACTTAAGAAGGTAGATTTTCTTTAATTCTATCAGTCACTAAAATCAGCTGGCCCCAAATTGATACTAAAGAGCCTATAACAAGGCATATATCTTCAAAGGTAAGTATTCCTCATGTTAACTTCCTGAAGGGTGTGGGGGATACTGTCATTCAACCGCTGAACACTGAATTTCTTTTAAAATAGTGCTTCATCTTGCTCAGCAGTTGTGGGCTCGATACTGCAGCTGCAGTTTGATCTTCCTTGCCAGGGATAGATCAGAGGTGGCCTGGACATTCACCATAGCAGATGACAGGAAATAAAATCCACTTTCAGATGGGCGTAGAAGCAGGAGCTGTTGTTTCTATAAGAATGAGATGTGTCCTTGTATCTCACAGTAGTATTGAACTTCCAATGGAAGTTTCCTGATTTGTGTTATTTTTGGCCATTGCTGCACCATTACAATTACTGAGCACAATCAGCTGGGGAGGTTTTTTGTCCTCAAGCACCTGAGCCTGCAGAACTTCAAGGAGAATTGTCTTTTGAAGTCAGAGCACTCTTCTGGAATGCATGGCAGGCAAGGAGAAAAAATTCAGGGAATTAGTTTGTGTAAAATGGAAATGCAGTGGGGAGAGAACATCCCCTGTTGGTGTACCAGGCAGGTGTAAAGTAAAGTCAGGTAAACAGAGGAGACTGGAAGAACCCAGGAAATGGCAAATTGTGTAGAAGCTTCATAGGAACCTGAAATAACTACTGTCAGTAGGAAACCTAGAGTGAGTGGAGGGAGGGTTTTTTTGATCTGATGGGGAGAAGAGGCAGAAAAAATAGAAGATTGTGCAGTCAGAATTTTTGGTTTGATGTGCAGTCAGTGAGGGTAATTCTTCCACATACCTTCTGTATCTGTGTTGGTGGAAGGTGACATGAGGAACAGTGTAACACAGGCAGCGTGGGTGGAGCAGTGTATGTACTCAAAGAAGTGTGCTTACATGTCTGCAGCTATAAATCTAAAGAACATACTGTATTTAAGATCCAGCTTAGGGGAAATATTCTGATTCTTGGCTGCAGCTGAAAAATTGTCACTTAGAGTCCTGCTGAGGGCTCTGGGGTTTTTTAGGTGTTTGTGAGTTTTAATATTCATGGCTTCAAGGCACCTTTAATAAGGTGTTTGTTAATGCCGTGCCCACACAAATTTGCAAACCCTCTTTGATAATGCATCTCTGAGGGATGAAGTGCATTCTCACTTGAGGTTTTCTGGACTGCCCAGCACTATACATTTTCTTGAAATACAATTTAGTTCAGTGGGTTAATAGGCAGTTTATTGCTGTGCTGCTTCCACTGCCTGGGTCTCTGTAGTGTGTCCCTGTTGGCACGGCTTTGTGGCTGCTGCTTCCTTCAGACAGGAATTCTTGGGTTCTGTGGTATATTCATTTCAGTGGTTTAGACAGTGAAATAGGAGATGAAATTTTAGGGCTCCTGCCAGGAAACAAAATTGTCATTATTTCACACGTGTGAAGTAGCAGGAGTGGCTGTGGGTCAGCAGCAGAGTGGGGTCAGCTCTGCCACCCTGGCAGGGAGATCGTGAGCTTGGAGCACCCAGACAGTGCCAGACCTGGGTCTGTAGGACCAAACTGGTGACTAATGGGGCAAGAAATGCTGGGCTGTGCACCAGTCCGGCCAGCTGTGAGCCACTGGTGCCTCTGCATGTGGGGCAAGAGCTCAGGCTGTTCTGTAGGGATGTGAGCTCACAACTGCAGGGAATGTGGGTTTGTTGGGCCATGTATGGCTCGAGGCAACAGCTGTGTTTCTTTGCACAATGGAAAGATACAGTTCCTTCATTTTGTAGGTGCTTGTAGATATTTATAATTACAGTTGTGCTGCAAATAGAATAATACTAAACAATAAAAGTATTACATATAATAAAAATAATACAATATTAACATACCATGTTTTTATGCATTTTAGTGAAGTGAATGAGTGTTGACCACTCTCTTGCTTAGCTAGAAAAGCATTAAGATGCTTGGAGAGGTGAATGTAGCTGTTGGCTTGTGCCCTGGATGTTGATTTTTATGGTGAACATCAATTGTACCCCTCTCAATGTTTATTTCTGGAAGGTTATTTGGCAAATGCAATGGTGACTTTGTCCATCATACAGTGGCAGCAGGCTGGGCTTCTTCTGAGAGCTTTTGAGCATTGCAGAGGTTGAGGCATTCCCAGCAGGTGGAGAAATGCTGCTCCTCTACTGCTGCCTCTTCTGTTGTCCTAAACAAAGAGGAGAGCAAGGAAACGAGTTCTGGTTTGAGAGCACGTAATTCTGCCACAAGCAAAAACACCATCTCTGCTGAAGTGTGATGAATGATGAAGAAAAAAGCCTTGTCAAATTTAAAAGAGCAAGACTGAACAAATTTAAGGTTGAAAATGAACTGAAGACTCTGTAAGGAAATACATCATTCAAGCTCTGATTCCTGGACTGCATCTTTCAGATAAAACCTCAGATTTTCTGGTTTAGTGCTGCTGCAGAATGAGGAAACCTGGTTTCACCCTGGCATTTGGTTTCACTTTGCTTTTGAGGAGGGTTCTGCTCCAATGAGCTTGTGGAATGGCAGAAGTTTTCCTTTCTGTTCTTTTTCTAGTGAATATGTTTTAAAAGTACTGTGCAGAGGTTAAGTGGCAAGGAGCAGAAGGTAAGGAATACCTAATCAGCCTGCTGCAGTACTGTGGTATATTTAATGTTTTTAAAGAGAGGTTTTACTTGGACATATAATCACATGGCTGTCAGACTTCTCACTTCACTACATACTCTCCAAATTCCTGCTGAACCTCTGATGCATTTTTCCCCTGGCTTGTTTGTAGTCTTCTGCTTTCCTACAGCTGGCTCAAGCTGCATCATATCAAAACTGCGCCTGACCGGCTGCTCTTCTTATTCACTTTCCAAATTCTCATTAATGCTTAGCTAGATGTTTTTTCAGCAGATGCAATTGCTGTGATGACTTACAGCATGTTCCTGCTCGACCCTGCGCAGGAGAGGACGTGTCCAGTACACACTCTGAGCCAAAATAAGCTGAAATCTCTGCTGTGGAACGTGACAAGGTGAACCAGGCCACGCAGCAGTGCTCAGGATGAATTTCCTGTCATGTTGATTACAGCCAGTTCTATAATGTTCAAGCATGGCTGCTTTGGAATGAAACACTGTGTCAGCTTCATTCAGCAGTGGCTAATTCTGATTTTGCATTTGTTTCAAGGACTGAGTATCTAATTCTCTTGGCCACTGAGGATGTAGAACGCCATGCACTGAAAGGAAATGTTGATTAGCAAAAGCATCCGTGTGGCACAGAGCCAGTTTCTTCCTCTATCATCCTGAAACTCCTGCTTACAGCAGAGGTCTCATTATTTTGTCTAAAAAAAGCAAATAGCATCCAAATACTATTAATCTTAATATAAACCTACTGAGCAGTGAGACAATCAGCTCAACACAGAGTACAAACGAAGGCCTCGGAAAGCAGCAGCTTCTTAACTGGACTTTGTGTTGTTCAGTTTCATGGAGTGGGAGGACCTTGTAGAAAAATCTGCAAGGTGAAGTTTCCAGGCATGTCATGGGCTATGTGAAAAACATGGTTGCCTATAAAACCTGCTTCCAGAGTCCTGTGTTGCAGAATATGTCCAGAACTTGTGGAAAAAGCAAAGCCCTCAAGCTGGAAGGGGGTTCAGTGGCTCTGCTGCTGTGTATTCTTGAGGGGAGCAGCCAGCATTCCCTGTCCCAGCTCTGGCTCATGGTCTCTCCACTCCTTGACAGCTCTGCCAGGAATCAGCACAGCATCTCAGGCCCAGAGGGATGGAGAGGGTTAAGCATAGAGCAGTTTCCTGCCATGCTCTGTGATGTGTATCCAATCTATCCAGTAAGTATTCATCTATTCTAGGAAATCTTGGTTTCTGGATTACTCCCTTAGTTTCCATTCCTGAATTTATTGATGTTTTTCTGAGCCAGTTTTGGTTTGGGGGCTGTTGCTGCCTCTTCCTTATGAGAATTTTTTCTGTCTTATTTTTTCAGTTTGGTTTTTAGCAAGTAGGATTTAGGCCTTTGGTGTTGACTAGATAATACTTACATTTACTTATTAGTAAGGTGGAATTACTTAGAATTGAAAGGAATGTCGTTCTCAAGGTGACTTGATGTTTATTTTTTGTCATCATGTGCATACAAAAGTCTCTGTTCAAACTGGGAGGATGTTTCTGAAAACTCAGTGTTCCATGTAGCCCTCAATGTAGAGTATCCCTGAAAATAAGGACATGCTAAGAGCAATATTTTCCTAAACACTTGAAGCTGTTAACTGTGAATTTGGAAGCAGGTTGGTGTTGTTAATATGCAGAAGAATTGCTCCTAAGTCTGTGTGTTTGCTAGCAGCAGTGTGGTTTGGACACATCTTGGTGGTTCTTAATTTGTCAGTGTGTTTTATAGGAACTGGGCTGTCAGGCAAGGAAGTCATTGGCAAGATTCTCCCTCCCCTAAGTGGCTCTCTTGGGAGAGGAATGTTCTTTGCATCTAATGTAACTCTAATGGTCATGCAAATCATCTTCAGCTCAAAGGCCATCACATTCCAGCCCTGACTGTCTATAAGAAGTGATGGATCCTGGTCAGTTTTGGCCTGAAAATGGCAGGACATTAGTCTTTCTTTGGAGGTTGTACCTGGTTTTACATAATTGTTTTTTCTGGATCTATAATTGGATCCATAAATCCATAATTGTTTTGTGTGGATCTTGGCAATTCAAGCCATATTTGAGGTATTTTCTTGGCATATGCCTGGAATTTGCAACTTCTTTTCATCTTCACTGCCCATTTATCAGACCTGGAGGACTTGCCAACTGCCTTGCCCTTCTTTTTTTTTTGTTCCTATCTTTAGTGGGAATTACTACAGAAGAAAGAAACACCTGCTGATACTTGCTCTTGACAGTTTGGCATTCTTGAGGAGGAAGTGCTGCTCATTCTTTCCTGGCTTGATATCCATCACTCCCTGACAATGGTGTGAATTATGGATTTTAAAATATTTTAAAGATGGTTTTCTGTGGATCTCCAAGTCCAGCCTCTTCCACCTTCTCTGTGCCAGCATTTGGAGCTCAGTGGATGTTCCTGCAGTCTCTGCTGTGTGTGCAGGAGCTGGGGTGCTGCTGTCTCCATCTCCAGCGCTGGGGGTGTGCCAGCCCTGAGCTGGGCACTCTGGGCACTCTCTCCCTATCCCCAGCGTTGGCTCTCACATGCTTTTGGAGGAGAATCCCAAGTGTTGGAATGCTGTGCCTCCATGGCATCCCTCTTTATCTGCTGCTGCTCTCTATTAATGCCAAGGAATCTGGGGGGTTTGTTTTTATTCTCTGTCTTCATCTCGTGAGTTTCTCGACTTGTTTCACTATTTAAGAATTCCCAAAAGAGTGTGATTAGGGCTGTGGGTACATTCTTTTTTCCTGATTCTCTTTCATTAAAGCAAGACAAATCCTCACAAAATTAATGTGTGCACCTTGAGGTGGTTTTTTTTGTTGCTGTTCTCTAGGCATGAGAACAGCACCCTGCAGTTCATGGAGCTGGGAGGGCTTTGTTTGGACTTGATTATTTCACTGTGTATCCTGCGTATGTTCACAGAAGTGTTTGGTTATATTAACTCACTGAGCCTCATAAAGGATTTAAGTTTGAAATAGGCTGTTAAAAGGCATTTCTGTTTGGTGCTGGCAGGAAATTTATGGGATGCACTTACACAGCCATTGCAGGGGTATCGGGAGTTGTTGCGATTGATGGCTGCTCTCACTGTTCTAATTCAAAATAATGAAACACAGAGAGTGTAAACTCCTTGCTTGTAACCCCACAGGAACTGCTGTGCTTTGATGTTTGGAGAAGGTGAAGAGAATTTCCATCACTGAGAAGGTTAGAAAGTCTGGATTAAAGTTGTAAACTCTTCAGAAAGATGTTTTGATTAAACATGTGCCTAGTTTCATTTGATCTTCAGAGATATAAACTTCTGTTCTCTTTGCCAAGTAATTAAGAAATGAAAAGTGAATTGATATTCTAGCTGGCTGTGTGGCAGTCTGTTCTGTGTATTTTTTTTTTCTTAAGCTCATTGTTTCCTGCATTCTGGAGGTGCCATGAAAAGTAGGCCACATGTAGTTGAGTAAAGACTGGCACATTAAAAATAATTATCTGCTATTGGAGTTTTAGTCCTTCAGTTGCTGTCTTCTCTGACTGTTACATGAATATAAAGAATCACAAAACTTTGAAAATTGCATAAACACTCTTTAATTAAAATCTTCTGTATTGGATAATTTGGATGTGTGCTGGGCTGCTCATAAGTGGCTTCTCACCAGAATAGACCAAGGTACAGTTCTTTCTTTCTTCCATTTTCAGGGTCCAAACTCCTCTCTCTCCTCATTAGGAACACAAGTCACTGGTGTCTCTGAGATCTGGGGGAATTTCTGCACATGGATAGGGATTCCTTACTGCACTTTTACTACTGAATCCAGACCTCATTTGTGGAAAAACCACTTTCAAGTTTCCCTCTTTGGAGATTTTTAGCTTGCTCTTTTTTCCTCTGTAATAAAATCCTGAAGATGTTAATGTCTGTAGCTGGTGTGGATGTGCCTTTCCCTGGTTTACATTCCGTGGTCCTACACAAGTTTCCATGGTGTCCCTGCCATGCCAGGGTTGTAATGTGAGCTCATAAAGGAGGCCCTGTTTGACAACCAAAACTTGGGTTTGATTTAATAGCTTGAAAGGGGGAAATTGGATTAATTAAGTGTTGAGAATTGATCACATTTGAAAGCAATGAGCGTTTTGGCAGCATACCTGTGGTGTGCCTCAGCCTGTGGCTTCTGGCAGTGGAAGGGTATCAGGAACATTCTGGCAGCAGATGGGAGTCAGTATTTGGGGAAGAACACAAGGATAAAGCAACTCTGCACTGACACTTCTCTCAAATGCTCTATCAGGCCCTAGTGTGTGCTGGTTTGGGGACATTTTACATGTACAATTAGTAAGGCAGGGCAGGGTTATTAGTTAGGGATGCCAGAGCCTGTGGGCAGGCTGTGAATTTGGGGCAGATGGCAGGGTCCGCAGTCATGCCAGCAGTTGCTCAGAGCAGCAGGGCCTGGCTGCTTTCCTTGAGTCCTCACCTGGAAGAGACTCCTGGCTTAACTAACAGCACTGTTAATTAACCTGTGCTTAATCTTTGTTCCCTTGTCTCTTTCCCTCAGGAATATAAACAGAAGCTCGCTCGGGTAACCCAAGTGCGCAAGGAGCTGAAATCTCACATCCAGAGCCTTCCAGACCTGTCACTGCTGCCCAATGTCACAGGAGGTCTGGCACCTCTGCCATCTGCTGGGGACCTGTTTTCAACAGACTAGAACAAACCATGTGCCCCAGTTTTCATTATTACCAGCAGAAGAAAGAAGACTGGTGTTGGCTGGAAGTCCAGTCTTCCAAGATCTGCAGTAGGAAGGACCTCGCAGACCCTGCTTTGAACCTCTTGGCTGCTCATACTCACCCTCTCTGTGTGCACTGGCTCACGGGAGGGGAGGAAGAGGAGTGAGTTTTGTGAGCTCTAAAGGGAGTGGGGGTGGTCTGTTTAGGCAAACTTCTCTCATCTTTTCCTGTACTCTTTAGTTACTGTTTGCCCTTAGCACTTGTTACCCCCACAAAGATCACGAATCATGTACACACATACCTGGGAAGCTTCCAGAGGAAGGTTGACTGTGCAGCATCTTCCCTCTGTACAAATATTGTATTATTTCTGAATAAGTCTCATCTGTTTTAGTTGGGTTTCTGAGCCCCATCTCTGGGAGCAGTGGAATGGCTCATGGGCCTCATAGGGATGTGTGTGCATGCCAGTCCTGTGCCATGTCAGGGGAAGCATCTGCTCAGCAATGGTACAGGGAAAGATTTGTTCCTAAACCTGCAGTTCCTCATAATGCTGTGGCCTGATGTGAAGGTAGTTCTCATTTGGCATGGATGTAAATTGAAGTCACAGGCAATAAAAATAAGCAGCTTTTCTTTGTGAAATTAGAGATAGACTCATAAGTTACACTGTGCTGAGCAAAGCAGAACTGGATGTTACCTAAGTGGGAGTGGAAGTAAATTTTGTTCTAGCTACCTTAGATTTATACCACATTTTTCCTCTTCATTATATGAAATCAGATGGTAATGGAAGCTTTGATTTAATGACCTGAGAGGCTGGAATGGTGTGTGGCAGCTGCTGGTGTCCCTGTGACAGGCGCTGCTAGGTCTGCTCTCAGGATGGTTACACTGAAAATCCAATGATATAAACTCTCTCCATAGCTTTAGTGAAGTTGTCTGATGCACAGATGTTAAATGTGGTATAAATATTTATTTATATAGAAAATAGACCCATATATATGCATATATCCTGTATGCACATGTACCCTGTCCATGCATGTAGATATTAGAAGGATGTACTTAATTTTGTGTCACAGATTGTAAGTTGATTTTTATAATCAGGAAAAGTGTAAAAAACAAAAAAGGTAAATTTAAAAAGCTCTTAATTCCATTATGTTGCTGGCTAGTGTTTTAGCTGCCAGGGGTGTAGTTACATTTCAGTTTGTGTGTTAGGTGTGACAAGCTGGACTCTGATCACTGAACCATTCCAATCTGGATACAATTCTGTTTAAATTTAGCACCTCTCACTATAAAGCAGGTTCTGTTTCTGGAGACACTTGATCTGGTAACACAGGTTTTGTAAGACAGAGGATGAAGTGAGCTGAGATGCTCTCTCTGTGCCTCCCTGTGGTTTTGAGCTGGTGTCAAAGCCAGGAGAAGAAAATGCAGAAATGCAAAGCTCGTTCTGCTCCGCATTAATTTATTTTTCAGGCAGTTCAGTAGCCCGGTCAGCATTCAGTTACAGCAAACACCACCACAGCATCTTTTGATCATTCAGTTGTTCAGAAGCTCACGTCCTTTTCCTACTGACACTTCCTTTTGTCCTTTTTTAATGCTCCTTGCACCCTCACTGCCCAGCCTACAGATGTTTTTTTCTCTTTAGTTTACAGGAATTTTTCCAGTGGCAGAACTCTGTGTTCCCTGAGTCGCTTTGACTGTGCAGCCTTTTATGGTCCATACTTTAGATTAAACACTGTACATTCTCTCTGCTTTTGCCAAAAATGAAAAACAAACAAAAAAAAACCCCAACACCAAACTTCAAGAACCCAAACCAAAAGACTTTTCCATCCTGATTCAGCTCACAGAGTTACCCCGAGGCTGTTAAACCAAGTTATTTTGAGCATTGATTGAATGTGTATCCATTATAGGACAAAAACTGTCAAAAACTGATGTAGACAAATGTGTTGGCATCTCACGTTTGTGTTTTGGGCAGATCTGTGAGAGAGTTGTCTGTCTTTTTTATTTTTTAATTGAAATGTTTTGATTTTTTTTCTGAATATATGCGTGTGTTTTATTTTGCTTAATTTAAATGAAGTCTTGTAGTTTTTAATTTTATTTGTTTTACTTTTTGGGCAAAGGGCATCTGGTGAACTGGGTGACATTTTCTGAAGGTTAAACAGATTTACCCACAGTGTGTCTTTTTTAACAAAAGCTTAAATCTGTATATTAATTGACTTAGGAATTAATTTAGACATATAGGCTGCCATTTGACAGCAGTATATTCTGAAATGTCTCATAGATATCTATTTTTGAATAAAGAGGGTGTCATTGAACAGTAGTGTCCTTTCCTCAATGCTCCAGCACCTTGTGGGTTTTGTTTGGGTTTTTTACCTTTCTAAAGCCCAGGCAGTGACTTGGGGAGATCCTTGTGTCAGTTTTCCGTGCAGAGTGGAAATGGGGGATTTCTGTAGGACGTGTCAGTTGTTACTCTGGGAAAAATACAAATAAAAGGCAAACCTGGAATGGGAGGAAGGTGCCTCCCTGCATGAGCACCAGGAGCTGCTGTTCCAGAGGGTCAATGTGATCGAAGCCTCTCAGCTTTGGGGTCTTCACGTTGCCTTGGGAGTTAATTCTGGAGATTTTGGGGAGGTTTAGGGGTTCTTCAATTAACCAGTCTGCAACAGCCTCTGTGGGCAAACAGTGATTGTTTCATATGCCCTGGAGAGGATCTGCAAAGCGGATTATGTTTTATACTGATTTACAAATCTTCCCTTAAAGGGACTATATTTAGCACTGCTTTCACAAAGCCTTGCAGAGGCTGGGTGGTGTTGTGGGAGCAGGAGGGAGCTGGTGTGGGTCCTCCTGGTGAAAATCACCTTTGTGTGGTGTTGCAGAAACTAAGGTGGGGTTTTCAAAGAAAGAAATGTGACAAGGTACTGGCTGTCCTTCCTTGCCTTTGCAAATCAGGTTTTTGTTGTTTTTTTAAGAGCTGGAACAAATGCCTCCAAAAATACTTGACTGTTAGGCAGCTGCCTGTGCAGTTCAGTACCTCAGTGCACTGGTGTGCATTCCCTACCGTGTAACCAAGGAATGGGGGCTTATGCACCTGTACAAGGTGAGGAACTCACTCCTGACTAGCAGACAGGTTAACTGTGGGATCCCAGGTTGTAATGGTGATGTCCAAGGGCAGAGCCTTCAAGTGGTGGAGGCATTCTGTAGGGGGAGGGTGGGAAGTTGTGCTGCCAGAGTTTTGACCCAGGGCAGGCTGCTGTGGGCTTTGGTTTTTTGGACCAAGTTTTGATATGTTCCCTGTTCAGTTCCAAACTTTATGTATATTTATCTCTAGGATTAGTTAGAAAAAGTATAAGCTGTCCCTAATGCTCTGAAAAAAAATGACCTGGTAAAACACTTGGATGAAATTTCACAGCAGACTTGGCGCCAGTCTGTTGGAGTGAGCTGGAACACACATTTGGCAGTGATGTCACTGGCTTTAGGGATGTGCCACGGGCATCCTTTGCCTCTCACTTTCTGGAAGGCAACAGTAGGTAGAAAACGTGTTCTTTATTTTTATTTTCAGTAATGGTTTCGTGTAATGACATTTAGGAAGAAGTTTAAAATAAAGGCCAAGGGCCTCACAGGCGTTCATGTGTGCTGGAGCAGAAGGAATCATGGTCATGCTGGTCACGTGCAGGTTTTGAGGCAAAACCCAGGAAACCGCAGGACCAGCCGGGGTGGGAGGGGATGTTTAAGGAAAACGAACACTTTGAGTACAGAAATGTCCCCTGGATGCAGAGCAGCCTGAGGGACGAGTGTTCTAGAGCCCATCAAGGCTGGATTCTGGACAGGAGTTGCAAATCCATGTCCCAGTGTTTTCCCTTGGCACAAGGATGTGATGGTTTGCAGCTTGGCTGGGGCATGGTGGCCAAGAATTGCACTGCTGCTGACGGAGCAAATCTGTGTGACAACTGATAGTAGTAAATCATTCACAGATTTAGGGTCTTGTCACTTCTTTCTGGGAAGACACAAATCTCATTTCGTCTTTCTGGGAAAAGACAAGTCTTGCTTTGTGTTTCTGGGAAAAGACAAGGCTTATCTTGTTCTGGGAAGGGACAAGGAGCTGACACTCAGCACATCCCTCTGCTTCCAGTGCCCAGCTGACCAGTCCTTAGTGGTTTGTGTGCCAGCACAGCCCACCATGAGGAGCAGGACAGGGGCTTCACAGGGCATGGACAGGGGAAGCTGCATCAGGGATCAGGCAGGCACAGAGAGGCTGTTGGAGTTGGCCATGCTGGAAGAGGCATCCCTCCATAGTGTCTCCTGTACCTTCTGTGGCTGTGGAAGAGGGGATGGTTTCCCATGAGGGACCTCCTGCACTGGGGTTTTTTTCTCTCTTGCTGTTTGATGGTGCCTCAGTTATCTTGTTGCACCAAAGAGAGTAAAAATGTTTGTGGAGGAAGAGGGACACCTTTGGAGAGGCAGTACCATTTGGAAATCCCACAAATTTGTTCTTGTGAAAGCTCTGATTTATGGGAGTTTGTTCTAGTTTCGATCCATCAATGAAGGTAAGTTAAAGGTCATCAAGTCTAAAATGAGTTTACAATCAATTCTTGGCAAGTCAGCATCTCCAGCGAGCCGAGATACATCCAGAACCTCTCCAAGAATGCTCCTGCCTGGCTTTAGCACTTGGACTAGCACTGAATTACAAACCCTCCCACACAATGGATACTGGAAATATTTGATTTAGAATTTATTGCTTGCATGGTCAGAGTGCCAAGAGTCTGATGGATGCAGTCCAGAACTGTGCTGGTGATCCAGGATGGGCACAGGGAGATGGAGGCAGTGTGGTACCACACCAGTGATCCAGGATGGGCACAGGGAGATGGATGCAGTGTTGGTACCATGTTGGTGATCTGTATTGGATGCAGGGAAGTCAACCTCAGCTTTGTGGATGATGGAAGAAAATCCAGGCCTGAGAGCCAACCCCTGCCGCTAAACCGTACCTGCAGCGTTTGGAGTCTGCTCCCTTCTCAGAACAGCCTTCCCTTCTCGGAGCAGCCTTGCTCTGCAAGGCTCAGATGGATGGGAGTGACCTTCAGCAAGAGCTGTTCTAATGTTTATTTTATCAGGACCCAGCTCTGAAGCAGCAGAGCTGCTGGTTATTTTTAACCCAGGCTCTGAGCAGCTGGAGGCCTGGCTCAGCAGGGCCCAGTAACAAATGCTCTAAAGAGGGGCCGTGCATCATTGCTGGGCTGAGGAATGTTCCTGACAGGGAAGGCAGCGCTCGTTCATGCTGTTAACTCCTTCAGGATTCTTTGGGGCTCCATGTGCTCTTGGCACTGGTGGTGTCTGAGGGGTTGGTGCTGCAGAGCTGGGGTTGGCATGGCCCCTGCCCCCTGCTTTGAATGCAGGGGGTGAGAACCCCCATCCCTCTCCCTCCTGGAGCTCTTGCCCTGTCCCCAATGCCATGGAGTGGGCGCTCTGTCCCTTGGGAAAGCTCCTTGTGCAAATCCTTATCCCTCCCTGTGCCAGGCCCCACCTCTGTCCCCCCTCTACCCCACGGGGGTCCCAGCTTCCAGCTGCCTTTTTGGGTTGTGTTTGAGCAAAGCAGGACAGGGAGGTGTGGTGGTTAAAGTTCCACAGAGTAAGGGGAGATGGGTTGTGTGGTTCTCCTGGGGGGCATTCTTGAAAGGCTTTTTTGTTGACAAACAATCTGCTGCTGCACTGGGGACTGAGCTCTGCTGTGCCCACTCAAGTTCCGTGCTGGGAACAGGGGCTGGAGCTGAGATGGGTCCTTGGCCTCCCATGGGGGAAGCAGAGCCAGGTTTGGGGAGTTCTGGCCATGAACCCCACTTCCCCTGGCTTGGGGAAGCAGCAGCTGTGTGTGGAGCACTGCACATGGAGATTTTATCTCATCCTAAAGATAAACAGAAAGGAAAGCTGGAGAATGGGCAATCCTTGATGGGAAACACTCCCAGCTGTCCAACCAGCCTGAGTCACAGCTGGGATGGGAGAGCCCACAATGTCAGGGTGACTGGGACCAGTCTCCTGTCCCACACACTGTCCCCTCTGCTGGGGCTGTGGTGACTGTGGGACCCTCAGTCAGACACCACCAGCTCTATAATGGTTTCCATGGTGTTTGTTTATAGGAGCAGGGAGGCTCCCACCCTGTTTGTGGGGAGTATGTGGGTGGGCCATTCTGGCATGGGAAGTGTTTATCTTCAGCAGGGCCTTGACCCCGGTTCCAGGTGTGAGACAAATCCCCACTCTCCTCCCAAATCCCTGTGCAGGATCCAGCTGCCCTTCACCTGCCCCAGCCCGGGTGGACAGCCCTGCCCAGAGCCCTGCACAGTGTGCAAGAGCTGTTGGTTTGATTACTTGTAGTGTTCTCTCTCCAGTTCTCTGAGCACAGTATGGAACCATTGCTGAGAGAGGGGAAATTACCTGGGAAGGTGTCTTGGGGGCTGTGTAGAGCACCCTGAGAACACCAGACCAGGCTGATTTGGGGCAGAGGGGGTGGCCAATATGAGGCCATTGTGGCTGCAGTGCCAGCCATGGCAATGACCCCCCCACCACCCCAAGTGCTGGGCTGGGAGAACTCACCCCCCTACCCACATGGATGGTGGGCAAGGAGTTGCTGGGTCCTGCTGTGGGGAGAGGAAGGGCAAGAAGAGCCAGGTCTGGCTTTGAAAGTGAAAAATAAAATTTTTATTCAGTGTTTGCATAGTTGATTTATATCAAGGTAATGTCCCATCCCTCCCTGCAGTGTCTGCAGTGGCAGGATGGTTATCAAAGCCAATGCCCGGCTGTACCCAAGCAGGTTATTTTGCAGTAAGTATTTATAAATTTGTTTTATAGGTATATGGTGCATAAACAGCTTTGTGCTCACAGTATAAAATCTCTCTCTATGGAGCTGCAGTCAGAGGATGATGATGGCAGGGCCTGGAGGGGTCGTTCTGCTGCTGCCTCTATGGAAATGGCTCTGGGGCTGCCAGCACTGCACAGAGGAGGGGCTGGCACAGGGGGTCCGGGTGTGCCCAGTGCTGGGGCACAGACAGCACAGGGATGTTCCCACCCCACAGACTGAGAGAACAGCAGTGAAGTGAGCGACTGCCACAGCAGCCCCCAGACCTCCCCAGCCCTTTATCCTGCCTGTGCTCCTGGGGAGGAGCGTGAGTGGCGTCGGTGCCACGTGTCGGGGTCAGGCTGGGCTCTGGCAGTCGCCCTCCTGGGACATGTTGGGCTGAAGCAGGTGGGGGCCAGCGAGGCAGGGTTCCTGCAGCTGGGGGCCAGGGCAGCAGCTCACAGGGGCTGGGGGGCGATGATGACGTTGCGGTAGCCCTTGACCCCCGTCAGTTGGTCGCTCTCAAAGTCCACCATCAGCTTCTGCAGCCCCGACAGCCGCGGCATCAGATCCATTCGGAGTTTGGCCTCTGCCTGCGGCTCCACCGGCTCCTCACTGTGGGAGGGCAGGGAGTTACTGTGGCCTGTCACCCTCAGAGCCCCTTGTCACCCTCCCAGGGCCCGCAGGACAGTGCTGGGACTTTGGCAAGTAATGACCTCTCTAGGGAGGCCGAACCCCTTCCCCAGCGAGGTGTAGGGTCGGGATACTCTGAGTCCATGGAGACCAGCAGAGCCCTGGCTCCTCCTGTGCCCCATGGCTGCCCTCCCTGGGGGCTCCACACACAGAAATCCATCCCCACACCACTCCCAACATCCCAGCCAGGTGAAGGGGGAAAAGCTCTTACAGCTCCTTGACCAGCTGCCCCTCGGTGAGGCCGGTGCCCTCCACCACGAACACGCAGCCGTTCAGGGGCACGGCGAGAGGGTTCACCAGGCTGATCTCGGCCACCAGCTTCCGATTCTGCATCGGCTCTCCTAAAATCTGCAAGTAGGAGAGGTTGGACCCTAAGCACCACCGATCATGAGGGCCATGGTGCTCCCCTTGCCCCAGGGCTGAGGCAGGACCTTAGGGAAGCAGGTCCCAGGGGATGCAGCCCTGCTCAGTGAAGCAGGACCTGCTGTCCAAGCGCTGGGGTAGCCCCCAGAGATCACAGCAACTCATTCCCCTCAAACCCGCCTGGGATGGGACATTGGACCCTTACCCTGATCTTGATTGGTGGATTCTCAACATAAATGTCCCTGACAGCCACAAGGATGTCGCCAGTCTGGTGATCGTTCAGGAGAGCTACCACCTTGATGAGGTTGTCCTGGGTCAGTTTGTCCCTGTACTCTTCGTACAGGATGCGCAGGGGCACCCTCTTCTCTGGAAGGGCAGCAGAGAGGGGTCAGCACCCACGGCATTTCCAGCCCAGAACCCACAGTCCTGTGCTGGCACCCAGCTGCTGCTGGCATGGTTTGGGTGATGCCTGCACCAGGGGTCCAGAGTGCCAGCCCTTGGCAGCCAATGGGGCACTGGGAGGCAGCCTGGTCCCGGGCAGCTGCCCTCACTCAGCCCTCAGCCTTGTTCATCTGAAAGTCCTTCAGGGATGGGGCTGTCCAGGGGAAGGACAGGGAAGGAGGCTGAAAGCAACCAGCTGCAGAACTGCCTGGAACAAGGAGCCCAGAATGGCTATGACCATGAGAAATGGAGCCTGACATTCATGAGGCAAGATTTGAAGTGCCATAGCATCAGCTGAGACTGTGGGGAAGGGAACAAGCCTGGCTTCCTATACTGGCACAAAGTGCTGGGGTGCCCTAAAGAATGCAGCCTGGGAAGTCCTAGAGTCTGTATTCTGAAGCAGGAGCTGAGGGTAGAAGTTTCAGGAGCTCATAATTAATGTTTCAGAAGAAATGGTGTTGGGTTAACTTTTTCACAGGAATGTTAAGGGCCCCAAAGGCCACAGCACATCTCCCCACTCCCCCATCCAGCCCTGCAAAAGGCTCCAAGTACCAGCTGGTGCTTCTGCCAGCATGAGCAGAGGCACATCCCTCTCCCCTCCATGGTGGCAAGGGCCAGCACATTCCTCATTCCTGTAAAGCAGCTCAACACCTGGCAGAGTGCCGAGCACTGCGATTGCAAGAGGGCTGGTGAGGAGCAGGGCTCGGCGCAGGGTAAACATTTGCCTGTTCCAGGACAGCAGATGTGTGGCCTTTCCAAGCCCTGAAGGGTCTCTGCAAGCTCACGTAAGCCCAAACTCGTGTTTAAGGACCAGATGGTGATGTTCACGTGTGTGACGAGGGCGAGGGAGGGTCGGGGGCCGTGCCAGGACAGCTCTGCAGCCCAACGCCCACCCACAGAGACATCGAGAGCTTCAGCTGCTGGCCAGGAAACCCAGTGCTGCTCACTTCCTCCAGCCTGGGACCACGCACTCAGGGCTGAGCTGGGTGAGTTCCTCTCTCACTGGGGTGGGAAGGTCCCACCAGAGAGCCCAGCCTAGCCCAAAGTCTGAGGGAAAGCAGGAGGGATGCAGACAAGTGCCACAGAGTGCCTAGGGGTGGCAGCCGGGTGTGCCCAGCCTGCTCCCTTGGCATAACAGCTACAGCAGCAGTGGCTTGTCCAGCTCCAAGTGCATTTCCAGCCTCTGCCTGAGCAATTTCCTCACACAGAGATTAAAAATCCTCTCACAAAGATTAAAAACCCACAGTGGTAGTTAGTAAGGAGGATGCCCCAAAGTGGCATTGCCTACTGAGCAACTGAACACAGGCAGAGCTGACCCCAGCCCTGGTGAAGCATCTCCTTCACCATCAGTGGGTCCCTTACCTGCCCTGGGCTCAATGTCAATCTCCACTGGGTCGGTGAGGCCGCACTGGGGCCCCAGGGTGCCGTTGTGGCTGCTGGCACGGGCACACAGTGTCACCCTGCAGACACGCTCCTCATCCGTGTTGTTGTTGACCACAGCAAAGACATCGAAGTCGCTGCCCTTGTTTGCACCCTCTGACACCTTGATCCTGAGGTGCAGCCCCTCATCCTCCTCCCCGATGGACTTCTTCTGATGCTCTGCCTTCTCAAACACTGCCCGCTCCTCCTCAGACCCTGCAGTGCACAAAATCCCTGTGATTCCCTGGAGTACGGGGAGGGCCTGGCCTGGGCTGCTCTGCCCTGAGCCCTGCAGCCCTCCTGCTCCTGTTGTTTCCCAGCAGCAACATCCCTCCCTGGAGTCTGCCCCTGAAATCCCCCATACCCTCTGGGTATTTGTAGTTGTGGGTGATGTCCTCCCGGCTGTCCCTGCCGATGCTCTTGGTGCTGATGAACTTGCCCACGTCTGAGGAGCGGATGCTCTGCTTCTGCATCCCATCACCCTGCACCACCCAGTACACCACGTCAGCGTTCACCTCGGCGAAGATGAAGGGGATGTCGTACTTGAGCAGCATGTCACCCTCTTTGATGGCCTTGACAGGGGCTGGCCCGCAGCAGTAAACTCCTGCACGGAGCAGAGCCACTGTCACCACTCCAGGGCTCAGCCACAAGGGGTGGCTGTGGTGGGGTGACCCAGCTGTGCTGGGGTGTGAGGAGGATGGAGCTTCTGTGTGGAGCACGTTGTACCTTCACTCTTCTCCTGAGGGGTCGGGTCCAGCACCTGCCACCCATCATAGACAGCTCCCAGGTCTGGACGGGTCATCCACGACTCCACCCAGCAGTGGAAGTTCCTGCGAGGAAAACCAGTGTGTAGGAGTCTCAGCCTCCCCCAGCACCTGCCAGGCCCTGGGGAAGGGGCAGAAGTAGCCCAGGGTGGGCAGGCTGAGGTCCTGCTGTGCTGCTCACCAGATCTTGTCCCAGGATTGCCTCTCCTGCTCCCCCCGCTCGTTGATGTAGCGGTCGATGGTCAGGTTGGCGTTGGTGTCGTGGGCTGAGTTGAAGTTGGTCACCACTCGGCTGGGGATCCCCAGGCACCTCATGACTGTGGGGAGCAGGGCAGGGTGAGACAGGGCCAGGTTTGCTCCACTCCCATCCCACAGAGCCCCAGGTTTGCACAGCTCATGTGCCGTGGAGCCCCAGGTTTGAACAACTCCTGCCCTTCCCTTTGCCTGCGAAAGGGCTGCCTGGGGACTGATCCCCAGGTGAAGCCAGCTCCCACAGCCACAGTGCACAGGCAAGCTGGCTGGGTGGCACCTGCTCTGACTGCCTGACAGGTTTGACATTGCAGCAAAAAAAGGCACAAAAAGTGTCTGTGAGAGCTTTGGAGGTAGAGTGTGGGCAGCCGTGCTGAACCCCGGATTTCATCTCCCAGCTGTCTTTCACTGCACAGGGAGCTCCCCAGGGAGCAGGGAGGCAGTTACAGTGCTTCAAAGGAAGGCTATAAACCTCTGCGAGTCACTGAAAATCCACTTTAGTTTTTTGCTATTTCTCTCCTCTAAAAAGGATCTTGTCTGTCTGTGACACATCAGTGCTCTCACAGGCAGCGTTTTTCTTGGGGCAAAGTTGCACGGGCATATGTGAGTGCTTCCCAGCGGCAGCAAGTTTGGAATTTTTCTCTTGTTTTTCCCCAGTCTGATTGTCCTGGTGGCCATGACATTATTGTGATCTTAGTGGATTCGTGACTTTATTGCAAACTTGGCCTTAAAGCCACTTCCCTCACCCTGGCCTGCCTCAGTTCCTCCCTCGCTGCCTGGCCTGGGAGGCAGTGCTGATTGAAAAACCAGAGCCCTTTTGTATAATTTTTTCCCTCTATTTCCTGACAAACTAGAGTAATAGAGAGCTAATTGCAAAGGAATCATTGCAGGCTGATTGCAGCTCTTCCCTCAGGATGCAGCACCAGGAGTGGATGGGGTGGGAGATGGGGGGAGATGGGTGACCCTGTCCTGTGGAGAAGGAGACACCAGAGGAATCTGCTCTCACCAGTGCAAGCCACAGCAGCAAAGACCCAGCACTGGCCATACTTGACTGGCTGGCACCCAAAATTCTTCCACCTCTTGAGAATGTCCACGCTCCCAATCCAGGCCATGGGGCTCATCCCATCCTCGTAGCGGTTGTCCCACCGCCCAAAGAGCACCCCTCGGTCCTCGTCATTGCAGTTCACCTGTGGTAGGAGAAAAGGGGGACGATGGAGGGGCAGGAACAGCCTGGGGAGGGAGGGAGGGAGGGAGGGAGGGAGGGAGGGAGGGAGGGAGGGAAAAAGCCTTTGCCCCATTCACATGCACTGGCACCCACATTAATACCCATAATAATCCATGCAAGAGCTCACTGGGATGCAGGTGGACAGGGTGCTAATTAGGGATGAATTTTAGAAACACATCCTCCTGCCTGGGAATTTGGGAGTGATTATCCCTGAAATGATCTGTGCCCATCCCTGCTTTTTGTTTCCTCTAAAAAAGCCCTTACACATACAGGAGCAGTAACAGGGAAAGGATGTAAAAGAGAGAGGAAACACCCCAGAGAAGGAAAACGGTGTGAAACGGGGTGGGGGGGTGGCAAATGCTGTCCGCCACAGCTGTAGCTGGGGGGTGTTTGCAGCCCAGGGAATGAGGGGTGCTGGGGACAGGGTGCACCCCAGACTCACCATGGCGCTCACCACCCTGCCAATGTACACGGGGTCATTGCGGCGGGAGCAGTCCCGGTTCTGGTCCCTCAGGTGTTTGGGGTTTATGTCCAGCATCTTGAGGCAGATGGCCAAGACTTCATCCTCAAACTGGTGGGGAGCAGGGAGAAAAGGTTGTGCGAGGTCCCCACAGGGGCTCTGCCACCTATCCTCCCTCTCTGGCTCAGTGTGATGCCCCTGCCAGCAGAGCTGCTGGGTACAGGAGTCACACCTCCTCAGGGTCCCCTCCCCGGCCAGTATCCCCTGAGTGATGTCCCCACTGTCCCCACTCAGCCTGTGAAGCCTGTAGGTGATCTCCTGCCTACGTCCTGGGGCTGGATCTGGTTTCCTGTGACTGCACAGGGGTCAGGGCAGGGACCTGACCTCCTGGAAAATCTATTTCCCATCAGAGCTGAGTCACAGCCCTTCCTTGAATTGAGGTGTGGATCCTGTGGAGGCCATGGGCACCCCCACTGCTGTGGGCCCTTAGCCCTTTGCTCAGGGAGGGTGGCTGAGCAAGCCCTGTGCCCCGGGGGTGCAGCTCAGGGTGTGAGCACTGCCTTATCGACAGCCCTGGCACAGTGCCCAGGAATTCATTATCAGGCACCAGCTCCCAGCACAGCAGGGCCACCCAGATTAGGGACACATGGCCATGGGGCCCCCAGGAGCCAGGGGGAAACACTCCCCTTGCCTTGCCATGCTTTGAAGTCAGCACATTCCCTCTTGGAAATGAGACTCCGGGTTCTTTGACCCATGGCTGGACCCCGAGGTGCTGACAGCATTTGGGGTGCAGGCTGGTGAGGGGCACACACGTGGCACCAGTCCCTGTGTCCTGCAGCGCCAGAGCTGCATGGCCAGAGGTCCCAAGGGTCCCAGGGGGCCTTGCCTGCTCACCTGGCCGAAGTTCCAGGGGATGGAATAGATGTAATCAGAGGTGCCCTGGAAGATGAGCCCGTCCTGGGACAGGACGTACTCACGGCGCTCGTTCTCATCGCGCATGAAAACCGTGTCCTCTGTGGGGACAGCAAGAGATGGGGACAGGGCTCTGCCCTGCACAACCAGCTGCCTGACCCCCTCCCTGTGGATGGATCCAGTGGGAAATGAGGCACCAGGGGCTGGAACTGCTCATGCCTTAAACAGCTGCTGGGGAATTTCAGCCCAGGTTCATTTAAAGTGATGGGAAAATTTCAGCGGGTTTGTGGTTTGCTTTGTATTCTTTCTCATGTCCCTGTCTTTCCTCCCTTTTATTTAATGGAGATGGATCTCTTCTCAGCAGGGGAGACCTCCCTAGGGGTGCAGTGAGCAGTGGGAGTGGGTGTGCTGGTTCAGCACAGCCAAAGCCATTTCACTCACAGCAGCTACTGCTGTGGAAATCAACATTTACTGGAAATGTTTGCAGAAGGAAACCCCACATGTTCAGCACAGCCCTGCGCTGAGCACAGCTTCCTATGGCCCCTTATCTCTGCAGATCCAGCGTGGGACACTTCAGATCCAGGAAATCAGCCAGTCCAGAGGCAGGGGAAGGACATGGAGAGGGGAAAATCCCAGGGCTGTCGAACCTTACAGCACTGAATCGAACCTCTCCTCTGGGTCTGGCTGCCCTAATTTCACCAGGACAGTAATATTCATGTCACTGAGTCCACAGCTGGGTGCCTGGGTGAGGATGGGTGAGAATGGCCCTGGTGGGGGTAATTAGGGACAACTGGGGGCAATTAGGGACATTTAGAGGCTTTTCCCTTGTCCCCTGCCAGGGACTGCCCAGGGCTTCACACCAGCAGCACAGTGGTGAGCTCCCACCATGGTGGGGGCAGCCTGGACAGGCCATTGGGTGTTTGGGGTGGTGGCAAATGGCTCTGGGTGTTGCAGGGTGGGGATGGTACTCCTGGCCCTGACCCACTGCAGGGATTGTGTGGAGATAGAAGCAAAATGAGGCTTTCTGCTTAAACCTGCCTTCAGACCAGGGCTTGGGACACCTGGAACTGCGCTGGGATGAGACCTGTGAGGGGTGCCTGGGGAGCATCTTGTGCTTTCCTGAGCCTTGGAATCCCTGGACTCAGAGAGGTGAAAGCCTCACCTGGGTGCCAGGGGTTGAAGAGCAGGATGAAGTCCCCGATCTGGTAGCTGGAGCCCTGGTAGTCGGTGCAGGTCTCCAGGGTCAGGCTGTAGCGGCCGATGCGGGCGTCGGGTGGGGAGCAGAGCGACACGGACAGGGACTCCCCGTCCTGCTGCTGCACCACGGCACTCCAGCACGACTCCTCGGGGCAGTCAGTCATGGCAAAGTGGGATTGGGTTCCTGATGTCTCACTGGGGCAGGGCCCTGTTGAGAAAGAGTAGGTCAGCTCTCCCAGTGCTCCAGAGCCCCTGGAGCCCCATGTCACTGTGATGTTTTCTGAAAAATCCCTTCACCAGGAATTTTCTCCTGAGAACCCTCAGAAAAGAAATGTAAGCAATAATTATCTGATTGCTTAGAATGTAGTCTGGAGGTTGCTTACCTACAGGTGCATCTTTGATTGATTCCATGTGAATTGTTTTTAGTTAATGACCAATCCCAGTCCAGCTGTGTCAGGACTCTGGTCAATTGTGGGTTTTTATTATTAATTCTTTTCCAGCCTTTTGTCTATATCCTTTCTCTTTCTTTAGTATAGTTTTAGTATATAATTTCTTTTGATATGAGATGATTATAATATAATATAATATAATATAATATAATATAATATAATATAATATAATATAATATAATATAATATAATATAATATATCAGCCTTCTGAGAGCCTAAAGTCAGATTCTCACCTCTCACCTCATCCTGGAGACCTCACAACACAACAGCCCCGTGGAGGCTGCACCAAGGGCACCTGCTCCAAGCCCCCTGCCCTGTGGCAGCTGCCTGGATCTTGGCTGTCCCAGTCTGGAATATTCCCATGTAGTTTATTTATTATTAAATATATTATATATATAAAATATAATATATATTTACTGAGGGCACAAGGTAGCCCAGCTGCGGGGAGCTCAGGCGTGTCTCTCACTGTTTGGGAAGGGACAGACTCGCCCTGGGGGGGCCAGCAGAGCACAGGGGTGCCCACCCCGGGGCCAGGTCTCTGTTCTCAGACGCACCCGCTCCTGTCTGCTCCCAGCAGCGCTGCTGAGTCCCTGCAGCCACGCACGGGGGCTGGCAGAGCCCGGCCATGAGCCCCGGCCCCCGTCCCCGGCTGCCCCGGTCGGTGTGTGCAGCCTCAGGCGTTGCTGCAAACATCCCGGCGCTAGGGATGACCTCAGTGGCCAAAGCGCCGAGCCTGGGACAGGGTGATCCCTGCCGGCCCCTCCGAGCTGCAGCCACGGCCAAGCCACCTGCCCCGAGCCGGCTCCAGAGCCGCGCTCCGAGCGGTGCCGCCCAGCCCGGCCCTGCGCAGCCTGGCCGGCAGCCGAGGCAGCGGTGCCACTGCTGTCCCCCCTCCCCGCCGGAGCACAGCCCTGGCTGGGCCCCTGCCAGCCCTCGCCCACAGGCCGGTCACCAAAAATACTCGTGAACTCATGCTAGTGACACAGTTTCTCCTCTCGGGGAGGCTGGGCTGAGTTCACGGCGTCCTTTGGGCAAGAGCCAGCGCTGCCGTGAGCTGGGCAGACACAGGAGCCTGCCTCCTCCTCCTCCTCCTCCTCCTCCTCCTCCTGCTGCTTCCACAGCCCACAACGTCCCCCTAGACTCCGGCACCCGAACGGGGCTCTGCCAGCACGGCTACTGCAAAAATACAGCTCTGTTTTCACTCTACTCTTCCTTCCCTCTTTCTTGTGAGAGGCAGGACATGACCTCGGTGGCTTTGCTGTCCCAAATGCAGGGACAGCTCTGGCAGTCCTTGCCTTGACAGGTCCGGCCCCAGTTTGTAATGTGCTGGGGCTGCTGGGGTGGCACTGCCACGTGCCTCTGTGAGCACCACAGCACCTTTGCCCTCTTTCTGCAGCTCTGGGGCTGGGATCCAGCCCAGAGGAGCCTCTGCCAGCCTGTGCCTGGCCTGGGAGGCTCCTCTGGGCTGTGCCTGTGGCTTCTCCCCCTGCAAAACCAGCCCGGGTCTGCCCGGCTGTAGCATGGCCATGGGGCTGCTGGGGCACCGAGGTGTAGGATGAAGCTGGGACGTGCTGGGTTTTGTTTTGTCACCAGAGCTTTTGGGATGGAAATAGGAGAGTTTTATTCTGCGAGGAAACTTGGGTGCAGTTTTACTTTGAATTCTGGCCGGGTTGACTCAGCATGGTGCTTCAGCCCCAAAATAGCTCCTGCCTGAGGAATAGTTTCCTCTCCCTTTGCTCTGAGCTGGCCGGGCTGAGCCCCTGCCCGGTGGCTGCACCCAGCCCTGGCTGTGAGAGCCCAGCCCAGCCCAGCCCCGGCCCGGGGGGCTGCGCTGGGGGGGCTCCGTGGGAACATTTCCTTTCTCCAGTGTTTGTGTTTCCTGAGCAAACCCCGCTCTGGGATGTCTGAGAGGACAGCAGGGCTGGGTGTAAATCCCATCAGCAGAAATGCTGTGGTACCTCTGGCTGAAAAGATTCACTGTGCTGATGTTTCTGAGAGGAGCAGGAGGGTTGGGCAGGATCCTGGCCTCAGCCAAGGTACTTGCTGGTGAGCTGGCAGCCCTGTCATGCTCTTAGTCTGGCTCAGCCCTGAGAGGAGGAGGACGGGGAGGAGGTGATGATGCTGGTGGGTTTTTTTGCTTTATTTATCACTTCCTCTCTCAGTAAGGGGATGAATTTCTACCTTTTTTCTTGTTATGATATAAAAGCTGTGCACAGCACCAGGTGAGGAGCAGGGACTGTGTGACATGGGGCAGGTGCCGTGGCACAGCCCCCGTGGGAGCACAGCTGAGCTTTGGGGGCAGGGACAGAGGTGGTGACACCCACCCAGCCCTCCCTGGCGACACAGACGTGGCGGCACTCACCGGTCTCGACGTTGAAGGAGAGTTTGTCCACGCTCTCGTCGTAGGCGCGGCCCGAGAAGCGCAGGGTGATGCTGAAGGGCTGTCCCCGCCGCAGCACCAGCTGCTTGCAGCCCATGTCCGCCGTGCGGTGCTCCCGCCCGTTGCGGTCGCAGTGCAGGTCCCACGTCTCCAGCACCAGGTCTGCGAAGGCAGGGGCAGGTACAGCTCTGAGCTGGGACACGTCTCACAGCACCGAGGCTTGGCAAGGGGGGTGGCTGCGCCCATCCCGAGCCCCGCGTTGGGACCTTGGAGAGGGGTCAGAGCCTCCCCCACCCGCAGTGCCCTGTGCTCCCAGGTGTGCCGGGCGGAGCATCTCTCCGGGAGGGCGCTGTGACCGTGCCAGACTCTGAGCATCCTTCCAGCAATGCTCTGAGGGCTGGGTTCCCGTTGTGTGCTGTGACAGGGGCACAGCTTTGGCAGCCAAGCTCACAGCGAGTTTTTGCCCTCCTGATCCAGCTCTATGCTGTGTTGTGCCGTGGAGCTGCCTCTGTGGTATCACTGTGCTGCCAGAGCTGTGCCTGGCCTGTGTCTCACAGCACCCAGCACCAGGCAAAGCCCAGCACTCAGCTCTGCTCTCAGGGGGCCTTCACTGGGGCTGCTGTCTGTGTGCCCCCAGCCCAAGCATGTGCTGCTGAGCGAGCCCAGGAATGCCCAGGATGTTCCTGTGCCTCAGCTAGGCCTCCAGCAGCTTTACTGTGCTGACAAATTGGTGAGAGGAAGTGTAGATATGGTGACAGAGGGTGTCTGATGCCCCAGCCATATTCAGGCTGCTCTGCTCTGCTGGCAGCCCAGGCAGGGCTGTGTGCCAGCCACCAGCAGCCACGTCCCTGCCATCCTGGGCACTGTGCTGGAGCGATGAGATATCCATCATCCCCTGAGGCCACTGACCCCTGACTGCTCTGCAGTGATGTATTCATCACCAGGATAAGCAAAAGCACTCTGTGCAGAGAGCACAGAGCAAGTGAGGGACTGGGCACATCAGTGGGCAACCAGTGGGCAAGCTGAGGCTCAGTGCCCCATGCCATGGCTCCCCTCGGCCATGCCCATCCCAGTACCAGCTCTGGAAGTCACCCAGCCCTCCCTGGACAGTGCCAAATGGAAACAGCAGCCCCTGAGCTCACCATCCCCAGAGCTAAATGAAAACACCGCTCCTGGCTCTCTGGGCAAGGGGACTCTGCAGTATGGGCCCAGGGGAGGGCAGTGGGCTTGTCACTGTCCCCAGCACAATGTGAGAGCTGCTTGAACGGTCCCTAACTAAGGGCAAGGTCCCCACAGCCAGGCCATGGGAACTGTGAAGTGGGGACAGAGCCCACACAAGCCCCTTCCCTCCCTGCCTCCCCCTCTGTGAGCAGCACAGCCCTGTGCTATGGAACATGGGCTCTACAAGTGGAATCTCACATGGAGCTTGGTTGACATGGTTAAGCTTGCTGACAATAAAATAAACAAAAAGTGTGTTCAGAGAACAGGATCAGGGCTCCTTGTCACAGTCATCCTGGGGTTTTCATCCTCAGCAGATTTAGCAAAAGAAGTAGATTTCTCAAAGCACAGGTGCCTCCAATCAAACCAATGGGTGCCAAGAGATGAGTGGGAAGGCGGCTGTGGTGCTGCAAGTGGTAGCAGCACCCTGGGCACTCAGGAGCAGGAGCTGCCCAGTGTGTTCAGGACAAGAGGACACAGTGCTAAGCTGTGCCAAGGGAAATTTAGGCTGGACATTAGGAAAAAATTTTTCACAGAGTGATTGGGCTTTAGAATGTGCTGTCCTGGGACATGGTGGAGCCTCTGTCCCTGGAGGTATTTAAAAAAAGACTGGATGTGGCACTTAGTGCCGGGGTCTGGTTGATAAGGTGCTGTTAGGGCATAGGTTGGACTTGAGGCTCTTAAAGGTCTTTTCCAACGTAGTTAATTCTGTGATTCTGTAGCTGCTCAGCTATGTGTCTGAGTGAGTGTCCGACCCGAGGGACCTGTGTTGGTATTGCTACAGCAGAGCTGGGAGCCAGGGCAGCCTGAGGCACTGTGGCACGGCAGAGCAGAGTGATGCCGTCTCACCCAGAGGGCTGCGTGCCCGCGGGAATCACACAGACCCATTCCTGGGACTTTGGGGGCAGCTCTGTGGGAGCTGGGGGTGTCTCTGCCCTGAAGAGCCAAGCGTGCAGCATTCCCGAAGCCCAGAAGCTCTGTTCGTGCCTGAGCCCCCTGAAATCCCCTCACCCTGTCAGGCACACGCTCCCGGCCCAGCTGTCCCCCCTGCTCTACCGGGAAAGCTTTAAATAGCACCAAACTTCATCCGACGGCTCCCAACGACGCCCGGGCCGGAGGAGGAAGGGCACAGAGTGCGCGGACCCTGCTGGGCTGTGATCGCCGTCCCGCCGCAGTCTGTCCGCTCCCCACCGCCTTGCCTTGGCTGGTCAGGGACCGGCTGCAGCCCCAGCGAGCCCGGAGCGTTGCGGGGGCACCGAGCGCGGGCTGGGGCGGGGATGCGGCCGCTCGGGACTTCCCGGGACGGGACCGAGCCCCGGCACCTGCGGGGTTCGCGCCGCGCTCCTACCTTCGGCCATGGTGCCGGGCGGTGCGGGTGGGCGCTGCCGGTGCCTGTCCCGGTGCCTGTCCCGGTGCCTGTCCCGGTGCCGCGGGCAGCGCTGTCGGTGTCGGTGTCGGTCCTGGCCGCGGTCCGGGTGCCGGGGGAGCTGCCCCTCACCAGCCGCTGTCCGGCTCCACCGCCCGCCCCATTTATCCCGCCCGCCCCCCGCGCACCCCCCGCCTCTCCCCGCGGCCGGGCCGCCGGAGGGAAGAAAGGAAAAACAAAGTTTCCAGGAAACGGGCGGCTTTAGGTCCCACCTATTGAGAGCAACCACCCAAAAGAAAAAAAAAAAAAAAAAAAGCAAAGCAGGTCTCCCGGCGCCCCCCGGGTTGGCAGCAGCGGAGTCTCCCGGGACCCCACAGGCCTCGGGTTGGAAATGGCCCCGCTGCCGATCGGGAGGAGGGAGAACAAGGGGGCGGAGAGGGGCTGCGCGGCTTTCAGCGAAGCGCCAGGACTCGGGACCGTTTTCTCCTTATAAAGTTCTTTCCCTCCTCTGGCAGCGTCCCCATCCTGGCCAGTCCTGGTGGGATGCGTTTGCCGGGAATTGCATCCCCTTCCCGAAGCTGCATCCCTGACAGATGGGGTCTGAAGGGAAAATGTGCTGAAAACTTTGCTGCTGCACAGCAGATGTGTTGAAATCGCCCTGGTGGCTCTGGGACGTGGAAGCGTGCACACAGCAGTGACCACCACATTCCCTGGAAATCCCTTGCCCCATGCACTGGCCATCCCTCTCCTGCCTGGGGGTCCCTGCCTCAGGGTCTTGCCAGTGGTGCCACCTGGGCATGTCCCAGCCCTCCCCGTGTGTCCTAAGGGTCACCCAACACACCAGAGACCACCCGTCAGGGACAGGGGGCTGAGACTCCACACCTCCATGGGCTCTTGGGGTTTGGGAGCTCTGCCCCCCCCCGCACTTGGGGTGGTCCTGGTCAGGGGGCCCCAGCTGTGGGCAGTGCTCTGCTCAGGCAGGTCAGGACATGGCACTGGGAGGGTCTCCAGCCCTACCAAGGCATTTTTGGCACTGACAGAGTTGGTAAGGTCCAAGCATGGCAAGGGCAGAGTCCAGGAGGAGCCCCATGTGCTGGTATGTCCTGCTCTGGGGCACATGGCTGCTTTTACAGAAGCACTGTCCCCAATGCAGCCATGGCTGGGGGAGCCCCATCCTCCATCACCTTCTTTAAGGAAGGTGGGGAGGGATATTGGAGCAGAAGCAGCAAATCCTTGCTGAGAGAAAGCTTGGGACAGCTGGTTTTAATGGAAACAATTCATGTACTACTCCACCATGGATCTGTATGGGCTGGGGGTGTGCAGTTCATGGTGGGAGCCTTTGCCAAGTGCACAGCCTGTGCCAGCAGGGCCTCCTCACCCCAGGAAGGTCCATACAGGAACAGTGTTTCCCTGTCAGTGCGCCACTCTCATGGCTGGGTCCTGCTCTCCTTGTTCAGATTTGAGAAGAGACACTGAAAATGAAACCCTCTCCCTCTTCCCAGACCCCTTGGTCCTCGTGGGCAGCACTGGGCTGAGTTCCCACAGATGCAGGGAGGGGTCAGTGGGGGCAAGGGTCCCATGGGCTGCCCCACTCTCTGAGCATCAGGGCCACAGGAATTGCTGTCCACTGCCAGGCCACTGTGATGCCTGGGGAGGGCTGGTGGCCATGGGAGCTCACAGCTGGTGTCACCTGCCCCGAGCTGACCTTGCTCCCAAGGCTGCTTCCTGGGCACAGGAACCTCTGCCCCTGGTGCTGGTGAGTGCCCATTCTGCCAGGGCTGGTGCTGCTGGGTTCTGCTCTGCCGGCACAAGCCCGCTCCTCCTCCTGCCCCAGAGTGAACTCTGGATGCACTCTGCAGCGGAGGTGCACACTTGAGTTAATGTGTGACTAACAGCCAGCAGAGCACCGCCGGTAAGGCAGGAATTGGAAGCAGCCATGTCTCACTCTGCTTGGAAGCACGAGCAGTTTGTTGCTGTGAGGGGTGTAGGGTGTGTGGGATGTGTGGGACTGGGCAAGCTGGGGTGTCTGGTGCTGGACAGGGGTGGGATTATCTTCTCTCTGGTTTCCTGCCGAGCACAGAGTGGGAACCACTCACAGTACCTGTCCCTGCTCTGGCACCTCGGGCAGAAGTGGCAGGACACAAATGCCCGGCTGTCCCCTGGGGCCGTGTCCCGGGGCTGTCCCCTGGAGCCGTGTCCCGGGGCTGTCCCCTGGAGCCGTGTCCCGGGGCTCTCCCCTGGAGCCGTGTCCCGGGGCTGTCCCCTGGGGCCGTGTCCCAGGGCTCTCCCCTGGAGCCGTGTCCCGGGGCTGTCCCCTGGGGCCGTGTCCCAGGGCTGTCCCCTGGACCCGTGTCCCAGGGCTGTCCCTCTGGCTCTGTCCAGTCAGGGCTGTCCCTCAGGGGCTATCCAGGGAGCTCTGGGCTTGGTCCCAGCACCTCACCAAGAGGAAACCTCCCTTGTTTGCAGCTTTAGTGCCCACTTCACTCACCACCTTGTACTGCGGAGGCATCTCTCTGCCCAGGCACTGGAAAATGCCGCCCATGGTAGTCCAGCCACACTGCTGGACTGTTATTTTTACTCTTCTTACTAAGACAGGGTTGCATTAAGAGGGTGTTTGCACTGCTGAAGCCCAGAATAACTCCTCATTTGCTCAAGGTGTTCAGTGCAGGATTGCGACTCTCCTCGCCCCCGCCCCTCTCCTGGAGCTGCTTCAAAGCGCGCCGGTCCCTGCAGCGCCGGTCCCTGCCGTGTGTCCTGCACACACAGAGCCGCTGTTTGCTCTGCTGGGTGTGTGCCGGGGCGGCTGCAGCCCCTCCAGTGCCCGCACATCCTGACTCAGTCCCTTGTGCAGGCAGATAAACAACCCCTGAAAAGGGGCAGTGTCTGCCCTGTTAAGTCGTCAACCGACTTCAGGAGCTCTGCCCATCTCCTCGCTGCTTCCCGCCCCGGGTATTCCCCAAACTCAGCCTCAGCCCAGCCGCTGCTCCTGCAGCCCCCCCGCACCTGTGCGGGGTGCCCGGCATCGTCCCGGGGTGAGGGTCTGTGAGGGACCCTGCAGGGATGTGACTTCAGGACAAAATGTTTTATGTCCACAATGGCAGGGCCAGCGGGGAGCTCTGGGGGCTGTGTGGGCATCCTGGCATGCAAGATGCAGCAACGACCCCTCTCACACCCCTGATGTGAGCATGGGAAATTACTTCCCAAAGCCGGGATGAAAGTCCTGTAGCTGCTCCATGCGCGGTGGGCAGAGCCGAGGGGCTCGGCAGCAGCCGCAGCCAAGGGTCCATAAGGGCATCCAGGCTGGGGCGAGGGAGGATGGGGTTGGTGGTGGCATCGCGCTGGCTTTGGGGCTCTGGTTGCCACAGGCAGCTCTGGCGCTGGGCCAGGGCTGAGCAGGACGGGCTCAGGGCAGCGCGGGGCTCCCGAGGCAGTGGGGTTAGAGCCGGCATAAAGGGGGGCTTGTTCCCAGCTGTGGGCAGCTGTGCCAGCCCAAGCACTGCAGCCTTTCCTTTGGGAGGAGAAGTGGCTTTTTAAGGAACAGCAGATTGTTTTTCCACCTGCCCCCCCGGCAGGCGCGGTGCGCTCCGGTGTGGCAGCCGCAGGGCAGATACGGCCCGTGGAGCTCCGGTGCTCCCGGGGCAGCGGGAGGGATGTGCGGGGCTGCCGGACCAGCCCGGGGCTCTGGCTCCCGGCTCACGGCACGGGCTGAGCCAGAAGCTGTTCTCGAAAAATGCGGAGCCTGAACCAGCATGGCCTGGAGGGACCGGCCAGCAGCTGATAACCAGCCTCTCTGAGCTCCCGGGGGGGGGGGGGGGGGGCTCAGGAGGAATTAATTATGTCATGCCTTTGTTTTTAGGCGGAGTCTGTATTTTTATTTAAAAGAAATGAGAGAAAAAAAACCCTCTCGAAATTCTCCGGGTTTATTGGGTCTGCAAGCACGGTGGGGTAGGAAAGCTGGAGGTTTCCCTGGCAAGGTCCCAAGCAAGCCCCTGGGAGGTGGGTCCTGTGTTGGACAGCAGCAATGCATACAGGGGAGGTGGATTCTCCATCTGTGCCAAACCTTTCCTGGCTGGTGGCCCCAGGATGGCCACAAGGCCAGTCCCACTGTGGCAGGGTCCCCCAGCACTCCAGGGTGGGCTGCAGTGCTGCAGGACGGGCTCACCTCCACTGCCAGGACAGTCATGAGCCAAACACAATGTTTTGCAAAGTGATCTGGCCGTACCTGGTGCAAACTGAATTCCAGCCTCTGGCTGTCATTTCCCAGCAGTTTGTTGGAACCCCCCCAGCCCTCCCTCCCCAGGGCCTCTGTTCCCCCAGGGCACCGCTCCCTGGTAATCCCTCACCACCTTCATAGCTTGCAGGCTCCAACGGGTCTGCAGGGGGAAACAAGAAGGGTCTGTGCTCCCCAGATGGTGCATGGAGTGTTTGTGCTCCTCTGTGAGTTCACACATCCGGATTTAATGCCTGAAGCTGGGTGGCTCCCCCGGGGAAAACCCATGAGCCGTGTGTGTCCCCCATGCAGGTCACCTGTGTGCTGTCATCATCTTCCCAGGGCGGGTGTCTGCAGGGCCCTGAGCAAGCACTGCCAAAGGCATTTTCCATCCATCCCTCGGGGATGCAGCGCAGCTGGGATTTTGGAATGCAGCTGGGTTGGCCTTTCCCTGGCCAGCTCAGATCAGATTGAGTTACGTCCAGCCCTTGGAGCTCTACCCTTTGGCGTTACCCCTCACCCTTCCTGTTTTCCTCTGGTATCACTGGTTTCTCTGGTTTTTCATTTCTTATGGCTATCCTGCAGCTCCCCAGAGCACCAGCAACCCCAGCTCAGTGACAGGCAAGACCTCTTTTTGCTCTGCCACAGCAAGCACTTGGAGATAATGAAGCTTCTCTTGGATACCTCTGCTTGCAGCCATGTCCCAAAGGCAGGACTGAGCTAGTGTCCTTGTCCCACAGCTCAGCTGCCTCTTGCACCCAGAGCTGCCTCTGTGTTTACCTGCTGAAACCAGACCCACTGCCCTGGCTGTCACCCAGGAGGACAAATCCAGGCAAGACAGTTTCCACTGTGGCATGGACCAAGCCCCCAACTTGTGCTTCTGAACTCCCGGGGCTGTTTGTGGCTGAACCCCATTCAGGGGCTGCCAGGACAGGAATGGGCCTGTGGTGGCTCTGCTGGCACCAGAACTGCAGAGGGGCCCATGTGGGTGGCTCTGAATTTTCCCACATGCTGTCGTCACTGCATCTCTGCCTTGTCACCCATTTCCCACACTTCCTCCTTGCCTGGGACGGGGCACAACTGTGGCAGTGGCTGGGAGTGCGGGAACCCCAGTGCCTCTTTCTCTTCCTCTTCTGTTTTTCCTCTTTGCTCTGTCTTATCACAATTGAACTCATTGACCCTGCAGCCCCTGTGGTTTGTAGGGCAGAGCTTGATGGGAATCTGCTGATGAGGAGGAGAAGGAGGAGGAAGAAGAAGCTGTGGCTGTCTGTGGTCTGAGCTCCCTGCTCCGTGCCAACCCAAGCAGCGTGTGCCCTGCTGGGGCTCAGGAAGCACAGGGAGAGTGGCTGACCCAGGAACTGCCATGGGGAAGAGAAGGTCATTCCCTGAGGCTGGGATCTGTGACCTGATCATGGGCCCTCCACTTCTCTGAGCTGGTTTTGTCATCTGCTGCACCCAACCTTTTTGACCTTTATTCCTTTGGAAAAAAGTATTTCCTGGGATTTTGTGGGAGTTTCCCTCCAAGGTTGGAGGGTGCTCTGCACCTGGCCCTGCCAGACCCTGACCAGCCCACACTGCTGGATCCCTGCCAGCCCCTGACAAATGATTTTGCCATTTCACAAGGGAAAGGAGACATTGATTAACTCCTGTACTTGCCTTTCTGGAAAGGTTATGGCTTAATTGGTCAAACTGGGGAGTCATAAATCATGTGCTGAAGGATCAGCAAAGATAAGAAAATTTTTGCCAGAATGTTGCAAAACACGTTTTGGTAGGAGGGAAGGAGGGATCTGGGTATGCCCATCCAGCTGTGGGGGCTGACAGCTCTGGAGTGCACAGAACCCTTCCAGGGAAACGATTCACCCTCCAGTCACAGGCCGGAAATTCCCCTTTTTGTTATCAGTTAAACTCAGGATTTGCAAAATATCCTTTTTTTTATTTTACTTATGGAAAAAGAAAACAACAGGAAAGTCATTGTTTGCTTTATTCAGAAGAATCATAATTCCATCTGGTTTGAAAAATGACTCTCCTTTTCACTGGAAAGTGCTATTTCTCCAACCTAAAAGCTGTAATGGGGGGGATAGAGCAGATCAGCTCTCAACAGGATGGAAAATTGAGCAAGGGAACTGTCAGGCTTGGCTTGGAATGATGCTGGAGGGAGAAAAGGTTTTTGGCTCTGGCAGTGAGCTGGGTCCCATCCAGATGGGCACGGCTCGCACTGGCCACATGGGCACACCCAGCTGTAGGGCATGGGGATGGGGAGCAGGGACATATCATGGAGAGGTAGAAATGTCCTGGCTCAGGGACCTTGGTGCCACTCAGGACGTGGCATTATTGGAGAATGGAACAAACTCGAGGCTCCACAGGACAGGCTGTGCAGACCTGTCCAGGTTCTCCAGGATGACTTTCAAACCAAAAGGAATGGGATGGACTCAGCGACCAGGATTTCAGTGGAGCTGGGACAGAATCATCAGTAGGGAAATCCGTGTTGAGCTGGGGAAGATGGAGTCTAAAAAAACTGTAGGGAGAAGTAAAGAGCAGACAACTGTGTAGGACCAGGAGTGGTGAGAGGCAGAGGTCCTGAGACAGGGCAGGGCCGGGGTCGGTGCCGTTAATGCTTCAGTAATGACCCAGACAGGAGGAGCGTGGCGCCCGCGGGGGGCAGCTGGGGCCGTGAGGAGCTCAGCGGGGCTTGGCTCTGGGATCTGGCAAAAACAAGGCTGAGGGGGGTATGAGTGATGCTCGGCCAGACTGGGATGGGCGAGTGCCCTTTGCCGAGGCGCAGCATCCCGCAGGGTGCGAGCCGTGACCGTGCTGGGCTGGGAGGAGGAGGAGGAGGAGGAGGAGGAGGGTGTTTTTCTGGAACGGCCTCCAAGGCAGAGATCGCTTCTCCTCTGATGTCTCTTGATTAGCTCATGCTGTGGCTGCCCAGGGGGGCGGCCGGCCAGGGCCTGGCCCCGCCAGTCGCCAGTCGGGGTCCCGCCTGCCATCACCCCCTCCCGGCTGCCCCAACAGGCTGAGCAGGGATGTGCCTGCGGGGACAGCGTCTCTGGGGACTTCGGGCTGCCTTGGGCTGGGATCGGCAGGGTCGCACCCAGACCAAATGGGTCCCAAAGGCTTCAGGACAGCACGTTCCCAAAACAGAGTGGGGAGGCTGGGCAGGATGACACCACTGTGCTCATGTACTGGGAGGGAGAACAGGAGACTGAGGCACTTAACCCTTACAAAAGGGTCCTTTTAGCAGGGCCAAGGTGCTGGCAGCAAGTAGGAGAGCCAGGCTGTGGGCACAGCCCATGTAGGGGGCACAGGGGGCATTCTTGGTGGCACCAGGTGCCTGTGGGCACTGTGCTGGGGTGGTGGGAACAGTTGGAACCTGGAACCCCAGCAGCTGGCTCTCAGTGGGACACAACTTCTCATTCTCCTCCATGAGGACCATCCAGGTGCTTCTCTTCAGGTTTATTAATGCTAATGGAGTTAGTCCTGTGTTAATGAGCACATACAAACCCAGGGCCCACTGCTGGGGCTCAGACAGGGCTGCAGCAGCAGCATAGGGATGGTAAAATCATCCAGTGGAGCAGGGAGCATAGTGAGTGACAGGAACATCTCACAGGTCTGCACTCCCCTAGGATACTCCAGGCACAGTTTCTAATGTGGGAACCCTCCCCACTGCCTGAGACAAGGTAGGGATAAAGGCACTTTATGGGAGGATTGCTACACATCTGGTAGATTGTGAATGAACCCTGTGAGCTGATGATGGAATTACTGCTGATCCATGGCAGGTAGAACACTAAGAACAGGGAACCAAAGATTCTTGGACTGAGGGTGGGGCAAGAAGTTCCAGCATCCCACCTCTGAGCATGGGAAGTCTCATCCAGTCTGTGATCTAGACTTATGCAGCTGGACAGAAACTGGAGGGACTGGTTACTTGGCATTTGCTTTAGTTGAACTTTCAGTGTGGTGGTTCTCCAGGTAAATGATCTGGTGGGCCTTTTCGGATGGGCAGGGTGGTCTGGGACTCTGGAGGTCCCTGGGCAAAGCCACGTTTGCTGCTGGGACTTCTTCCATGGAGTTCTGTGAATCTGAGTCTTCAGAGGAGAAACTGCTCTGGCTGGAAATCTGGAAGTACTGGGCAGCTTCTGCCTGTGGCCCCGCTGGTGCACCAGCTGTGCTGGGATCTGAGGCAGTCCCATGGGACACAGCAGTAGGACATGGTGGGTCAGCTCCTGGGAAGCGTGTCCAGGGAGGCAGGGTGACGGGACGCCTCCGACGGGGCTGGCTGCGCTCCTGGGTGAGGTGTCCTGTCGCTCCCAGGCCAGCTTTGCTCTTGGGCTTGGGATGGGGGGTGTCAGCAGAGATGTGGTGGTGAGAGGTGCAGGCATCCTGAGGCTCCAGCTGGCAGTGGGGCTGCAGAGAGCTCTGCTCCACACCCAGCGTGGAGCCAGGAGTGGTGCTGGGCTGGGACTGTCCCGGTCCCTGGGGCTGTCCTGGCCCCTCAGTGCTGGTTTCTGGCTGCTCTGCCAGCCCCCTGCCCCCCAGCACTGCTGGCTCGGGGCTGGGGGCTGCTCTGCACACCGGGACTTCCATGTGAGGAGCTGCAGACCCTGGGCTGGGGGGGCTGGAGGAGTCTCCGTGCCCGTCAGCTTGTGCTCCCCAGGCCTCCTGCAGTTCTGCCAGCATCTCCTCCAGGATCTGCCGGGTCTCCTGGTACTTGTGCTGTGCCTCTGTCCAGGCTGCCAACCCTTGGCTGCTCTGCATCCTGCGCACCTGAGCCTTCATCTCCTTCAGCTTCTCCAGGGCAAACTCCACCGAGAGCTTCTGGAAGGATCTCTGCAGGCACCGCAGTGCCTGGCCCTCCCCACGCTGCGCCCGGGCCGAGCACTGCCGGCAGTCCAGCTTCAGCCCTGCCACCTGCAAAAGAGGTGACAGTGGCTGCTTTCGTGGCCACCAGCAGTACCACGTCCTGCGGGGGGAGATCCCCTGCACCCACCTTGTTGGAGAACTGGACGAGCTCCTGCAGCATCTCCCGTTCTGCCTGCCGTCGCTCCAGCTGCTGGGAGAAGCTCATCAGCTTTGACTGGAAAAGGGCTGCAGACACTTGGAAGGCATCTGCCTCAGGGAATGTCCTGCCTCGGACCTTAGCTGCCTCCTGGCACAGGGTGAGGCCATGCTGGTACCAAGCCTGCAGGGACAGGAGGAGGGATCAGCTCCACACTTGGGAATGGTGCTGACCTGGGATACATGTGCAGAGTATGTGCAGGGTGATGCACTGCAGGTGGCATTTGGCATCGCCATTAGCCCATCCATCACCATTACAGCTGGATGGGAAACACTTCTGGGCAAGTGAGAACTAACAAAGCAATGGGATTCTCCAAATCTCTGCTCTGCCTGGCCTGGTTTAAAATGCACCCAATGCACCTCCTGTCCTAAGTGGGGTCACCATGCCTCACCCTCCCTGCAGTGCGTGTGACTAAAGGGCCTACACATCCAGGGGAACCAGAAGATCTTCATCACAATGTTATTTGTTGTCTGATGGATGCCCAGGCTTTGTAGGAAAAAGGATGGAGTGCAGCAAGGACAGCAGTCCCAGCCCAGCACACATCAAGGAACAGTGCAGCCACCCCCTCACAGGAGCAGGACTGCCCAGAGTCCCCACAATGCTGGGGACTCAACAGTCCCCAACTGTTGAGTGTGCAACTGCAGTGTGACTCAACAGATCAGGGACACTCAGTTCTGCCCAGAAGCCTCTTTCCAAACCCAGGGGATGTCTGTTACAGTAAAGCCCTTCCAGACATACTGTGGCCTGGGTGAGGAACTCCTTGAAGTGCTCGGTGGAGCCCTGGCAGCTGTCGGGACTCCAATCCTCGGTGCCCATCTCCTGCAGCCGAGCTGCTGCCTCCCCATCCAGCCAGGACCCCAGCTGTGAGAGAGCACAACAGGGATCAGGAGGGACCAGCCAGGGCAGCAGCAGCGTGTCCACAGCACCTCCCCTTCCTGCCCCAGCCCAGCACCCCAGCCCATGCTCAGTCACACACAGACACCTATAATGAAAATCAAAGCTCAGGCAATCCTGCCATTCTCCAGGCTTCTATCATCATCAAAAATAAAGGAAACGTGAGCAAAGCACTCAATCATGGAACAAGACAGAGGGCAAACTTCAACTTGTGGCACCCCAGGGACACCCAGCTCACCTTGCCAAACTGAGTCTCGAGCTCCCGGACCTTGCGGAGGAACTGCAGGCGCTCCAGGCAGCTGTTGGACTGGGACACGAGGTTGTGAAGTTCTTCCTCCAGCTGACTATACAGCCCCTCAGCCAACTCCATACCAGTCCTGGGGGTTGGGAGGAGAGAGGCCATCAGGGCCAGGTGCTGCCAGGTGAGCACAAAGTGGAGGGGAGCAGGTCTCTTGCCCAGCTCCAGCCTTGCAGGCACCTGGATATCTTCCCAAGCCATGGAGCAAATGGATAGCAGGGACCATGGGATGGGAAAGCCCCGTCTATCAGTACAGGGAGAGAAGGGAGCAGGAGGGAGCAGTGGAGCAGTGCTGCCTCAATGCATGACTATGGAGCAGCATGGTGTGACTGGAGCAGTGCGGTATCACCAGATGGGTGCAGCATTCCCGGCCGACAGCGACATCACCGGGTGAGTATGGAATGGCCCAGTTACAGCATGGCTGGAGAGTAACAGCATGGCCAGATGACGGCATCACTGGAGGAGTATGGCGCGTCCAGGTGGGGGTGACATTACTGGATGACTGCAGCATGGCCAGAGGAGCCATGCACGGCCAGATTGTGACATCACTGGATGAGTGTGGCACGGCCAGACAAGTGCACATCACCGGACGATCACGGCATGGCCAGAGGAGCACAGCACAGCAGAGCTGGCTGGGCGCGGCATGGCCGGGACTTGGCCCCCTCTAGTGGCTTTTCCCGAGCCCAGCCCAAGGCACTGCCGCCGGCATTGCAGAGCGCGACAGATCTGGCCTTGCCTGGGACAGGAGACCCTCTCAGGGATCTGGCCCCAGTGAGGATGAGGGGACTCCTGCAATGGGCTGTCCCAGACATGTGGTCCATGCTTCCAGAGCAGAATTGATCATGGCAATAGCTTGGGCTCACGGGGACCGGGCTGTCCATGGGGAGGTGGCTCTGTCAGCCAGCAGCAGGAGCAGGGGTCCCTGGCATTGTCCCCCCCCCGACCAGCAGAACTGCCCTGTCCTACCTGATGTGGTCGGAGGCGCAGAGGCGGGCGGCCTCCCTGCGCAGCCGGGCCAGCAGGAACCCCCCCTCGCGCTGCACCCGCACCAGCTGAGCGTCACTCAGCACCTTCTGCATCAGCTCCTGGTGCCTCCTGATGCCTGCAGCTGCATCCTGTGGAGGAAGGGAGGGTCAGAGGAGTCTCACCTGGGGCCTCACCTGGGGTCTCAGCCAGCACAGGGGCTGCTCCCCAGGCAGGAGCAGAGGGGACAGGGAACAGCCCCGTGGCCAAGAGCAGCCAGTCTGGGAATGGTTATGCCAAGTTTTGGGGAACTGGAGGGAAATGTTGCTGTGGCTGCACTGCAGATGGGCACATTGGGAATGTCCCCAACCTGTGGTGCTGCCACCCATTACCTGTGTCCCAGCCAGTGCATTGGTGTTCTGCAGCTCCTGGATGCAGTGCTGCAGCAGCTCCGATGCCCGCCTGAGGCTGGCTGTGAAGGGCTGCAGCTTCTGTGGGGGACACACACCGTGGGTCAGTGGGGGCAGCCTGCCCATGAGGAGGAGGAGGAAGAGGAGGAGAAGCACCAGGACAGAGCAGGAAATACTGTGAGGCACTGGGTTAAAACTGATGAGGAAGGGAGTGAGGAGGTGGATGGGCAGCTGCAGGCAGGAGCACCTAGGAAGGAGCTTGACCCTCCTTGTGCTCAGAGCTCTCCTGTTCATTCCCCTCTCCCAGCCCTCCCTGTTGCTTTTCCAGGGATGTGTGTGGGACACATAAGACGCAGTGGGGACAGAGGGACACAGGGGAGGTGAGGCAATGGCTCATGGCGTGGTAACAGACACCTGGAAGAATTGAACCCACTCGCCGTGGCAGTAGGGGAAGGCACCGTCCAGCTCTGGGGGCAGCTGGGAGCTGTCGACGTGGCGGCCCAGAGCCTTCAGCGATGTCAGGGTCTCCACCTGCAGGGCACAGGGCTTGTAAGGCTGCCTGGAGCAGAGAATAACCCCCTATTGCACCAGCTCAGGGGACGGGGACAGGCTCACCTGCACCCCAGACAGCTTCTCACGGTGGGAGACCAGCTCCTTCTCGGCCAGGAGCAGCATGCTGTGAATGCAGCCTGGAGACACACTCTGTGGGAGGCAGGGGAGAATCACCAGGGCAAACCCCACACAAAGCCCTCAGGTCACCCACGGCAGTGTGGGACTTTCCTAGGTCAGCTGAGGCTGGTGAGCTCATTGCAAAGGAAAAGGCTCCCACTCTAACTGGTGTAGGAGATGGAAACATCTCCCTCAGGCCATGACCTTGTCCCAGCCACCTTGCCTCCCTGGCAAAGGACCATGGGAAGAGCCTCATGAGTGAACCCCTTCTCTGACACCAGTGACACTTCTCCATGTGACGAGCATCAGGGCCAATGTGGGTTTTACTGGGCATACAAAGGCTGTGGCAGGGGGGACCCCATAGCCCCTGGACAGCACAGGGCACTCCTGTGGCACTACCTGGGCATTGGCACGAGGACTCTGCCATGACAGTGGATTGTCACTGCAGAGCCCATTTCCTGGTGAACTCACATATCAGGATACTGAAGGGCTCTTGGTGATGCCTGCTGAGTGATGGCAGGGCTCAGAAGGGACCTTCAGGGATCACATGGAGAGTGGGCACAGGGAGGCTCTGAGGGACCCCCAAAAGGAGGCAGCACTCCCTCCCAGACAGGGACACCCCTGGCATGTCTATGGCACAGGCACACAGAGCCTGGCATACCTGGACAGAGCGGAGGGCTGAGAATAGGACAGGAGCGGGCGGCTGCTTCCGGGCATCCACCACAACCGTCAGCCCAGCATCCTTTGCTTCTCGCCTCTCACCATTCTTCACTTCTTGCCTAGCGAGGGGAAACACAGCAGGAGTGGGGGTCCTTCCCTGGGACAGGGCCCTCTCAAAGCCCCCTCCCACATTCTGCACCCCCAGGCAGGCAGGAACCCACAGGCACAGGCAGTAGCCTCATCCCTGTGGGATGTCCCTGCCAAGGTCTCAGAGCACGTGCCTCTGGCAGGGGCATGGTCCAGGCACCTCAGGGATGTGCCCAAACCAGAGTGTGTGGGATGCTGGGAATCCATCCCAACTTAGCCTGGGAGCCCTGAGCCAGGCAGCAGCTGGGGGTCCCTGGCAGGTTGTGCAGGCTCTTACCTGGGGAGGGAGCAGAGGCAGAGGATGAGCCTTGCCAGCTCAGCAGCTGAGCACCACGCAGCCCGCCAGGCACTGCCACTGGTGGTCACCAGGAGGAGGGCCCTGCCCAGCCTGTCCGAGCTCCCTGTGGAGAAAGGGTGAGTGACTCCTCTGGCAGCCAGCTGCCAGACCTGAGCACCCCACAATGGGCTGGGGTAACCATCAGTGCTGCCTCAGCTCAGCCTGCCATGGTGCAGCCCCTCTGGCCCTTTGGGAGGAGGATAGCCAGCCCAGGGGTGCTCTTGGCATGAATGTCTGGAATTCCAGAGCTGGTGGGGACGTTTTTCCTGAGAAGATGGGTTTTGTTAATGCTTTTTGGTTCTTGGGAAAAAGAAGGAGCCAAATGTTTAGTGTTTGGCAGCTAAAGCTGAACAGCTTCACTGGAGAGGAATGGTGTGGGAGGGCTTGGGGCGGCTGGGACCGGGGCAGCTGCTCTGCACAGGCTGCCTGCATTTATGTTTTTAATGTTTTTGCCCAGCTGAAAAAAAATTTTCCGCTTGGAGTATTTCTGGCCTCCAGCAAAGCCCTGAAACCTTCCTGCAAAACACTCTCTCCAGCAGCCTGTGTTTCCATCCAGAGGCCTCTCCCGCCCATTCCCCAGGCTCATGGTGCCAGCAGTACCTGGCAGGCAGATGATGCCTGAGCGCAGCAGCCCAGCGTGCAGGTCCTGCCAGGCTGGAGGCTCCCGAACAGCAGTGCCAGTGCTGGGCACAGAGGGACCATTCTTGCAGCTGGAACTTTCCAGAGACCGTTCCTCCACAGGAGCAGCAGTGGCTGCATTCGTACCTGTGCACAGGGATAGAGGAGAGGGGAGCTGGTGACACTCAGCGAAGCAGAGGAATAGCAGAGCTCCAGCAGAGCCTGGTCAGGTGCCACAGCCCCACAGGATGGTACCTTTCCCTGCTGCCCTGGCTCTGCCCATCCTGGGTGAGTAGATGGCCGACATCTTCTTCCAGGCCCCCTCGTGCTGGCTGCTGACTCTTTCATCCTCGGGGGCTGCCCCAAGCCGCGTGCCCTTCAGGAAGGAGAACTTGTGGCTGGAACCTGGGGGGAGCCGGGGGCTGCCCCTCTGCACCAACCCCCCTCGGCCCGGCACCGCAGGAGCCGCTCGGCGGGACTGGCGGGTGAGGAGCATGGGGCTGCCAGCCCCCTTCCTGTGCTGTGTGGGGGTCTCACGGGGGGTGGCAGGGGGCAGCTCGGAGCCAGGGCTGTCGGGCTCCTCCAGGATGGCTGCCATCAGCCCAGAGCCGAAGCTCACTGGGTTCTGCAGCGCGGCCATGTAGGAGTCACGTTGGCGGCACTTTGGGCCATGTGACCCTGGCTCTTGGCTTATCTTACTCCCCAGGCACGGGCTGCAGGGACTCTCCTCTGAGCTCAGTGCTCCCCCACAGGGCCAAGAATCTGCTCCTGATCCCCCATTTGCCCAGGGGAGCATCTCGTCAGCCCCAGCCCTTATGCTCCCTGGAAGACAGGTGGGCAACAGGGATCTGGTCAGGACATCCAAGTCCTCCTGGGATTGCTCCAGCAGGTCCACATACTCCCCCTCCAGGTTCTGGCTGATGATTTCACTGAGGCTGGGCACAGCCAGCGTGGCTGGCTTCTTCCGCAGACCTGCCTGCTCCACCTTGATCAGTCCCGGGTATCGTCCCTGGCTTGACTTCCGAGAGGTGGCCTTGCAGCCTGGGATGGTGCCCACAATGTTGCTGTAGGGCGTGGGGACATTCACTGTGCCATGGAGCACAAGTGTGCCAGGTGCAGTCTCAGGAGCAGGTTCATGCCAGGCACCAGCGGGCACACTGTCAGCTCCAGCCCTGGGCTTGTCAGTGAACTCAGGCGTGGCAATCCGGCTCCATGGCAGTGGGGTGACGCCGTTCTCGGTGGCCACCAGGCAGGTGTGCAGGGGAGCCCCGGCCCAGCTGCTGTTCACCTCCTCCAGCCATGCGTTGGTGAAGAGCAGAGCGTGGGTGGCCTCGGGGACAGGTGTCTCCTCCACGGAGCGCAGGTCCAGGGAGAGGTGCTTGATGGTGACACGCGCTGTGTGCTCTTCACAGGGCTCTGCTTGCAGGTAGAAGTCCCCGGGGCGCAGCAGGAGGGGGTTGAGCGGTGCGAGGTGCACAACCACCTTCTCGTGCAGACACAAGGGCCAGCCTTCATGGAGAAAGATGCGGTTAAAGTAGGGAGCCTGGGAAGGAGGAAGAACACAGTGCATGAGGGAGCCCTGCCAGCTCGGTGCCTCCCAGCCACCCCCACATGCTCTTGCTGCCCAGCCCCGTGCCTCCCGTGATGAGGATGAAAGAGCCTGGTGACCCAATGCACGTCACTGAGCCAAGGCCCTGCAGCACAGCCCTGCAAGCCCACCCTGAGCCATGGCTATTCCCACAGAGGAGAGTCTACCCATGTGCTTACAGAGGGAAAACCCCTGCTTAAGCCTCTCTAGGATCAAGACAATATGACCCCAGAGTCCCTCTGCCCTTATTGCAGGAACCACATACGCTGGACAAATCCCAGGGAGCCGGGTGTGCCATGGTCCCCTCTGCAGGGAGCGGATGGGACAAGGAGTGGACGTGCAGGGAGGGAGCCCACAGGGCAGCGTGCCCATGCAGGCAGGACCCTTTAGGGCAAACCCCCGTGTCTGGGAGCGGCTCATGGGGGCACCGTGGTGGGGCACGGGGGCTTACACAGGCCGCCTGCCGCAGGCGCTCGAAGAGCCGCTTGGCAGGGATGAGGAACTGGAGCAGGCAGCAGAGCCCATCCCCCTGGTAGCTGGTCTCCAGCAGCCGAAACACCTGGCCCAGGACGGTGGGAGCCGTGGCTTCGAAGGGCGGGTAGAGGGCCTGGAGAGCACTTTGCACCGCCGCATCCAGTGACCCGGCATCCTGCGGGAGAGAGGCGAGTGTCGCTGGTGGGAGAGCGGCCCCACAGCAGGGACACCGTTCCGCCTGACCCGCTGTCTCTGCCCACCATCCCACGCTGCGCTGTGCCACTGTCGGGACCCTGGGATGCCCACACTGGCAATGCTGCTGAGCTCAGGGGCTCCAAACCCTCCTGGGCTGGAAACGGGAGGAGCCGGGATGGAGCACAGCAAGCACGGCGCAGCCGGGGCGGGTCCGGTTCCCAGCGCCGGGCTGTGGTTAAGGAGCCTGGGATAAGCCCCGAGGCAGCAGCCGCCTTGCTCGGCCGCCAGCCATGAGGAGGCAGAGGAGCCGCAGCAGCCGAGGGGTTAAGAGGAGTCAGACCAGACAGATCGTGGGGCTGTGCCGGGCTCCGCAGCTCGCTGCAGGAATGCAGCAGATGGGAGGAAGGACAAACATCTGAAGATGGATAGGGTGTTTTGGTCCAGACTCATTGCTGAATTCGCCAAACTCAGAATTATTCCTGTATTTTCTGGGAAGCGTTCTGCTGTGTTGCATCCCCCCGCACTGCCCCAGAGCAGGGTGAGGACACTGGGGCTGTGCCACCTGTGGACCAGCCGTTCCCAGTTCATTCTCTCAGTGCTGCAGGAGCTGGAGGCTGTGTGGCATGGCTGGTACATGGAGAGAACCCATCCCGCAGCTCCTGTGATGCCCGGGCTGCGCTCCTGGCAGCTCAGAGATGAGTCTGGCACACCTGTCAAGGGGACCCCATTGGTGAGTGGGGAAGAGCAGCATCCTCCAAGCAGCTGGGTCGTGCTCCCTCCCGTAAGAGCACCCAGGAAGTCTGGTGGGATTAGCTCAAGGTGAGCATTACTTTCAGGCAGCTAATCCCTGGTCCAGGAGCCCATACAGAGACAAAAGGGCCATGGTTAATTCAGCTTAATTAGTTTTAATGCGCTTTAGCTAAAGCACTTTACAGTCATGCTCTGGTTAATTCTTCATGACTTTTTTTCCATGTCTTGACACAGGAATCTCCTGCCCCTACACCTGACAGGAGAAGCCAGAGAGCTGGGCAGAAGATGAGGCAAGCCAGTCCCTTCTCAGGGCCCTGATCTGCCACTGTGTTTCCTGTCCAGGCTTTTTGCCCCTGGACCTTTCTCCTCAAGCTTTGTCTTATTGTGTACAGTTCCTAGAATGGACTGGAGACCTTACTCTGGAAGATCCCTGATGAAGGGCAAAGCCCAGCACCCCATTTCATATTGCTCCAGTGGGGCCCCGGTGCAGCCACCTGGTCCCCAGTGCTGAACCTAGCCAGGTGCCCACCACCTCCATGCCCAGCACTACCCAGCTGGACTTCCTCCCCATCCCAACACTGAGGCGAGGAGCCACAACAGCACAGGAGGATCTATCCAGCTCTGAATGCTGCCATGAGAGATGAGCCAGAACTGCCTGCCTTGCCTCCAACAGTCTTTTAAATCCTCCCACGGGTGGTGACTCCACCATTGCCTGGGCAGCCTGTGCCAGTGCTTGACAACTTATTCAGTGAAGAAATTTTTCTCTAGTATCCAGTCTAACCCTCCCCTGGCACCACTTGAGGCTGTTTCCTGTTGTCTTATCACCCAGGACTTCATGCAGTGGCAGGGACTGTGTGAGCCAATGTCAGTAGAGAACCAGGGACTGATAGAGGCACCAGACACAGCCTGAGTTGTGCTGGGGAATATTTTGGCCTGGAATGACTGACCAAAAATGTTTTCATGGAGTGTGACAAAGCACTTCATCACTGGGGGAGGCTTTTCGGGGTAACCATGGTGCAGCAGCTCCAAGTTTTTCGGCGAAGCTGCATCCGGGCCGGCCAGGAGCCCATAGGAATCCAAAAGCAGCCCCTCCACCCGCTGGGAGGGAGCTGGAACAAAGGCATTAGGGAGCATAAGGAGATTTACATTTGCAAAGCTATTTCCATTTTAATAAGCCAAAGCGCTGTTAAATAGAGATTGATATTTCTCCCCAAATACCCATATTTTTAAACTGGTTTACATCAACAAGACGGGCTGGGCTTTGGGGTTTTGGTGTGGTAAAGTTGTTTAACCCATGCCCGAAGCCACAGGGTGACTCAGCTCCAGCTCCTTTCTCCCCACTGCTCAGGAAGGAGAGGTTTGAGCCTGGGACCAGTCCTGAATACCAATTCCTCTGTCTGTCACCAGCTTTGGCAGGGCACGATGCAAGCGCTCAGCCCGGCCCAGAGCGGGGCCCGCGCTCAGCGCAGAGCCCGAGGCAACGGCACGTGCCGGCTGCGGTGAGCAGCGCCCCAATCGCTCTGCGAGCGTCCCCGGCGCTGGCACGGCTCACACGGCAGCTCCCGGCCGCTGCACGCCATCCCCCTCGCTAACTTTGCAGGGAAGTTTAAGCATCGCAGGATGCAGCCCCGCACACACCTGCCCAAGCGGCCACGGCCTCCTCCACACCTGATTCCCAAACTTGCACACCCAACCTCCACCTTCACATCTGTCTCTGCCTTCCCACCCACCTCTGCCCTGACACCCACCTCCACACCCACCTCTGCCTTTGCACCTCCTTCCCCCTTCGCTCCCGGCCTCCCTGTGCTGTCGTTCCCGCTGCCCACCCCGTACCCACCCGGTGCCCGCGGGATCGGCAGCCACGGGGAGGGGCAGCGGCAGGGACAGGGATTACTACCCCAGGGATTACCATGTTTCCCAGGAAGTGGCAGAGGGGCCGGGGGCCGCGGCACAGACCGTCCCGTCCCTCCTCCTCCTCCTCGCCGGCTCTCCCCGGCCCGGGGCTCCCGGCCGGTCCCCGTTCCGCCGGCGGCTCTTCCCGGCGCCGCCGCCTCCGGAGCCGCGGGCGGGGGCGGGCAGCCCCGGCCCCCCCGGTCCCCTCCGCCCGCCGCGCCTCTTCTGGGGGAAAAAAAGAAGAAACAAAAAAAAAAAAAAAAAAAGAAGAAGGAAAAGAAAGAAAAGAAAGAAAAGGCGAAGAAAGCGGGAGCGGGGCGGGGCGGGGGAGGGGAGGAGGGGGCTGGCGGGGGTGGCCCGGACAGAGCCGGGGGGGCGGTGGGCCGCTTTCCTGTGCCCGCCGGCGGGAGCCTCCCGCACGCTCCCGAGACCCGGCCCCCGGGGACAGTCCCCTGTGTGTCCCCGCGGGCGGGGGGCGGCCCCCGGCAGGATGGGATGGGATGGGATCGGAGTGGAGGGAGAAAGAGACCCTGAGCGGGTGCAGGAGGGGACTGTACCGGGGGTCCTCCCCCAGCCCCCGCCGTCCCCCCGGAGCAGCTGCAGGCGAAGGGTCCTGGAACACACCGGGAACACGCAGAGCTGTATGGGCATGTGTGTGTACGTGTGCATGTGTGCATACATGTGTTTGTACATGTGTGCAGATGTGCTCATACAGGAGTTTTGTACGGGGGTGTCCCTCTTTTCCAATCCATCCGGGGTCAGTGTGATTCCTCGGCAGTGGTCTGTGTCCTGGATGGATCCTGTGGCTCCCAGTTCCCATTCCTGAGTTGTCCCAAAAGCGCAGCATCAGGACAGTGAGTGCCTCTCTTGGGACTTTGAACTGTTCCAGGGATGGGAAGGACCTACTGAGGGGCAGGATCATGGGATTCAGCAACCAGAACTGTACAAAAACAACCAGCATAAGAGCCAAAGCCACAGATTTGTTCTTTCCTAAGGCAAAATGCTGCTTCACACAGCCCTGCCAGTCCTGGGCACAGACACCTCTCCCAGCCCCAGGCATGCTGGTCACAGCTCTCCCAGCCCCATGCACTGTGGGCACAGCATCACCAGCTCTGCCAGCCCTGCACAACACCCAGCACTCTCAGCCTCTCTGTGCCTTGCTCAGGCTGCAATCATTTCCACTGTTGCATTCGTGGGAATGGGCTCAAGGCCGGGACTGGGGCTGGGAAAGCACCGGGGCGGGTGGGACGGCCTCAGCGTGGGCTGCAGCCTGCCGGGGCTGTCTCGCTAGTGAACATTTGTCCAGGGATCAGCGAGCGGCCAAAGGACACGCTGTGAAAACAAGCCGAGACGGGAGGAGGTGCAGCTGGGCTGCTGGCGTGTGGGAGGGAGGACGGCGCCAGTGAGGCCTTCGCGTTCGCTTCCCATTTCCTTGGGAGCTGCTGAGAGCCTCCCGCTGCCCGTATGGATCACGAGTGCTGGTCCTGTGGGTGGGCAGAGGCTTGGCCATGGGTACCAGGCTGGGGTGCCCAGCTGAGCCCACCGCAGGACTGGCCCTTGGCTCCAAGCCAGCATCCCCAGTGCCAACTGGGACCAGCTGGGCAGCTCACCATCCCCACCAGCAGCCAATTGCTCCTGTAATTGCTCTAGTTCACTCACTAGCTTCAGGTTTTTCATAGTTCCTCTGAGTGCAGGGGAAGGTGAACTCAAGGCTGTGACCTTTTTTAATTGCATGGTCACCTCTGAAATGGACCCAAGAGCTGTGGCTCTTGCATCTCTTAATGGATAACAGGGCCAGGAGAGGGCGTTGAGGGCAGGGAGGAAGACAGTGTGACTGTGTCCTGGACCAGCACAAAGGATGGATCCCTCTGTGGTACAGGTAAGCAGGAAGAGAGAGATGCGGAGCTGAGCCCAGAGGGACCCCACACCCTGCACCCAGAGCAGCAGCTCCCCACCTGCACATTGAGGTGTCTCTTGCCACCTGTGCTCAGTCAGGACAACCTGCAGAGGTAATCAGCAGGTCTAGCTTTGCATCCCCACATCCCCCAGAACAGTTCCCCATGCCCTCTGGCCAGCCTCAGACAGCAAGGCTGAGAGTCAGGGTGCTGGGGAGCAAGTCCAGCAAAAGGCAGAGCTTCTGGGGGCCACCCGGGTGCCCCCGGGGCCCCTCACCCCATGAGCTCACCCTCCTCTGCTGCTCCCATTCTCCATGTCCTGTTTGTCCTCAGCAGCTGCTGGGACAGGCTGCATATGGCCTCTTGCCCTGCCCCTCTGCCGGCACAGAGCCACCATTCAGATCCCCCTAGGCTCTGCTCGAGGTCACAGTTCTTGCATTTTTATTTTTACTTTTCTGCAAAATCAACCCCTTTGGCTCTCTGTGTCCCCTTTTGTCTCCCATGAGGCTCCCAGACTGTGTCACAAGCTGGCGTGCTGCGAGAGGAGCCCGCCTGTCTGGGGGAATGCAGCCCTTGGCAGGGGGAGACACACTGAGTGCAGTGCTGGTCCCAAGGGTCCCCTGGGCTGTCACTGGATGCTGGGGTGGAGGGAGGGTGAGAATGCTGAGCCCAGCATCAGGGCTGGTCTCTGGGGTTGGCTGCTGGTGGGACCCTGGTGGCTCCTGCCCACATCCAGGGGCCATCCCCACATCTGCTGCTGGCTGTGCCCCATGGGGCTCTGAGTCTGTGAGCTCTGGGGTCTCTGGGTGTCCCTCCTGTCTGTGTTGGATCAAGTGGTCAGGGCTGGCGTCAGCAGTGACCCCACACTGGCCCAGAGCTCTTCGAGCTCCAAGAACAGATGAGGCTGGGTCATGCTGAGCCTGCAGCTGGGAAAACAACCGTGGAGGAGCCCCCACATGTTCCTCAGCTGTATTTTTAGTTGCTGCTGGGTCAGAGGCTGTCAGAGATGTGCAGGTGACAGTGGACAGCATCAGCTTTGGGACCACAAGCGGTGCAGTGGGCAGGAGCCGCAGCTCCCCACACCTCGATGACAGGGTTTCTCCGAGGCTGGTGAAGTCCCTGTTGGTCTAGGGACAACCACAGTTGCCACAGGTCCTGACCACAGCCCAGTTCTGTGGGTGACAATGAACTTGTCCTGGCTGGAAATGGGTAAGGGAGGTTTTATTTTGGGCTGATGACTTCTCTTTCCAAGTTCTCTCCAAACCCAGGCAGGCTGCTCTCACTTTTCTTGCTGAGACCGTGGGTTTTCCCTGGTGCTTCCCCAGCCCACATACACCTGCCAGTGTGAGGCTGGAGAGCAGCAGCAGTCCTGCCTCTGGCACTGGTACAAGCTGCCCGGGGAATTCCCGGGCTGGTAATGGCACCAGGGAACACAGATGTGTCTGGATTTCCTTGCAGATGGCAAAAATGGCTGGTGTCCTTGCTCACAGCCACAACCCAGCTCCTGTCACCCCTGGGTAGCCCCAGCACGTGGCTGCAGGGGGTCTTGAGCCACGGCACACGAGAGAGATGTGGAAAGAGAAGGGACAGGATGGGGAACTGCCCACACGTGCTGAGGAGCGTGTGGGGCCAGAGGGACTTCTGACCTGGGGAGCAGGGGGGGAGCCTATGGACAGTGGAGAGAGGGGTGTTGACCTGCAGTCCTGGGCAAAGGACAGCAGCAGCACAGGACTCCTCCTGGGCTTCTGGTTCCCATGTGACCATTCCCATTCCTTCTCCAGCAGCCTGGGGGAGCCAGCCTTTCCCCAGTGGAGCAGACCCCACACTCCCAGGACAGGCAGAGCAGCTCAGCAGAAGCCTTTACCCGTCCAAAGGGTTGGGGCCAGCAGGGCAGGATCTCATGTTCCATTCCCTCTGTCACCACTTGCAGGAAGCACTACCGGGACCGGCACATATGTTGAGCTTTAGATGTGGTTTTGGCTGCTCCTTGCCAAACACAGCAGTGTTTGGTCAGAGTTCGGCTCTTTGAAGGCTTGTTTTTCAGTTCAACTTCAAAATTTGCTCAAAGCCTGGGGGAAGACTTCCTGGTTTTGCTTCCTCTCTATGCTATTCCTTATAAAATTTCATTTCTCCTTATGGAAGAGTTCTGCTTCCTCCATGCTCTTCCTGAACATCTTGAACGTTGTTTTGTCACAGCCCTTCAGTGAGATGGGCTTGTCACCATGGCAGGTTTGGGATCTCCTGCTCTGAACTGAGCCAGACCCAGTTAAGAGCTGATGATGGGTGACAGGGAGGGTCACAATGCCAAGGAGGCTGTGAGTGAGGATTTGGCTTTTGCCTTTCTCCTTTGTTCTTGCATGTTTCTTTCTGGGCAAAAGGAGCTCTGGGCACAAGGAGCTCTGCTCACAGGCTCCTGGCTCCCAGCGATGGATTGGGCTGGCACTGATGGAGAGTCACTGTGGGTGGTGATGGTGGGTGCCTGTGGGACACAGCTCTTCCTTGGGTGGTTTGTCCCTCTCTGCAGGCACCATCCTTGCCATGTCCCTGTTTCCCAGGTCCCAGAGCTGACAGTGACTGCTGTGCCCCTTTCAAAAGCTGTAGCCACTCATACAAGCCTGGTGGGCATTTACTGGTTGTCTGACAGGCAGCCTGCAAGTGACCCTGCTGAAAACTTGTGGGACGAAAGGCAAAGGGGAACAGAATGCCTTGGTCTCTCTATCCTCGATCTTCACGTGCCGAGTTCCTGTAGCAGGAACTACATGGCCTCATCCCTTGGGGTCTCCTGAGGCTGCAGCCCCAAGGGATTGCTGTGCTTGAGCAACAGCTGCGTTTCACAACATCCTTAATAGGCTCAAGGATGTTGCCTCTGGCAGCCAGGACTTCCCTGGATCCAGCTTGAGATCTGCCTGCATCAGCAGCCATGGGTTTCCTGTGCCTGGACCCCAACAGGAAATGAAAGTAACTGAATCATTTCTTCTTCCCTCACTTTTGTCCTGCAAAGAGAGACCAGCCAGCCCAGCTCTCCTGGCTGGGGGAGCACAGGGGTGTTCCTCCCTCACACCTGCCTGGCTGCACTCAGCTCCTGCCCCTGTCTCCAGCCATCATGACAAGAGCTGGGACATATCAGGCCTCAGAAGTGATGTCTTTGGAGTTTGATCCTGGGGTGATGGATGTTTCCTCATCTCTATGGCTGCTCTGTACAGGAGCCCTGTGACAGGGTCTGGAAGTGACTACTGCAGGGCACTGCACTGAAGTAGTGGTACAGTTGTCCAGCCCAGGCAAATGCTCCTTTGCCAGCCCTGCTGGGTGTGGGGGTCCCTGTGATCTGCTCACATGAGGTGAGAAGCTGTGACCCGCCTTCTTTAGCCACTGCTGTGCCCCATGGCTGCTCTGGTGGCCCATGGCTGCTCTGGTGGCCCATGGCTACTCTGGTGCCCTTGGCAGGTCCATGGTGTGACAGAAGCAGCTCACAGAGTAGCCAGGAGAGCCATGGGACAGGGACAGAGATGGAGAGCAGCAGGGCTGGGACCCTGCTCCTGGGCAGTCCAGGCTGTTCCCAGCTTTTTCTGGGGGCAGGCTGCAGACATGTGGCTCTGTCAGGCTCAGCTGCCAGTGCCAAACCCAGCTCTGCTCCACTGAGCATCCACTGCTGCCACAGGCAGGGATTGCTGGCAGTGACAGAGAGCTGGAAACTAGGCTGTTGCCTCCCAGTTTCCACTGCTCCTTCCCTGCCTTCAGTGAGAGGCACCAGGTGTGCCTCTGTGCTGGGCCATGTGCCCACGGTGCCAGCAGCACAGCAGAGCAGGGTGGTGGCCAAGCAGGAAATCCTGGGGACGCCCCCCGTGGCTCCGCACACCACCATGACAAGCAGTTCCCTTTTTGGCAGGGATATAAAGGTGGTGTGGGCAGGGAGAGCCCAACATAGTGCAGCCTTGCAGGAAGCCAGGATGGGAATGCAGAGCGTGGCTGTGGCTTGTGGGGCACTGGCCTTGTGCCTGGCACTCAGCACAGCCACCAACCCCGGCTTCGTGGTGAGGATCACCCAGGCAGGCTTGGACTATGGTGGGTTCTGCTTCTGATTTCTCTCCTGACAGATGTGCTGGTGGCAGAGGTGTGGAGCCAGGTACCCTGTGAGAAGTGCAGGGTCCTGGGGCAGGATGGGAGATCCTTGGCCATGGGTGCCCATGTGAGGAGCACAGGGACAGGGTGGGGAAATCCTTGGCCAGGGGTGCCAAATGCACCATCAGCCAGGGCTTCCCCTGCTGCACCTGCCTGCCCCCTACACCAGAGCTTGATGGAGCCCCTGCAGAGGGGCCCAGCCCTGTGGGGTCTCAGGGAGCTGCAGCCAGGCAGTGTGGGAGGCTGGCACAGCAGGAGGGTGCTGGTCCCACAGCACATCCAGGCAGCTGAGCCGTGAGCCCTGGAGGAGGGAGCTGCAGAGGAGAGAGGAGCTGGGGAGTTTAGGGAGGGGCTGTGACAGAGATGGATGGGCCCCGTGCTGGTTTTATCGAGGCAGGCAGGGCCCTGGCTCCAGCAGAGCACAGTTATGGATTGAAATACACTGTGTGAGAAACAGCTCATTTACCAGGCAGCTCTGCCAGCCGTGTGAGAGAGAACGTGACTCCCCCTCTCAGACGGAGGCTGGGGTGCAGCACCCACTGATGCTGTGCTGCTCCCTAGGACATAACCTCCATCCATCTTCACCTGCTAGCAATGGGCATGGAGCAGCCCAGTGCCTCCGACCTCCCACACACCTCGCCTGGTTGGCAGCCTGGAAAGTGAGGACTAGGACACCTCTTTCATTTCTGCAGCCACCACCTTCCCCTGGGGCTGCAAGCAGGGCTCCAGGCAGCATTGCCTTTGTGCTCTCAGGGCTGTGTGCACAGAGGTTTGCTTTAAAGCCAGCCTGGGAGGCAGCATCACCTGGATCTCTCCTTTGATCCTTCTGCTGCATGCCCAGTGTGTGCTGCAGCTCCTGTGGCTGGAATGATGGAGTGGTGGAGTGACGCTGTCCCTGTGTCCCTGTAGCCCAAGAGCAGGGGATCGCGATCCTGGAGAAGGAGCTGGCCCAGCTGAAGCTGCCAGATATCTCAGGGGACTCTCGTGTCTTGCGTGTGGGGAAGGTACACTATGAGCTCTCCAGGTGAGCCCTGCCAGTGGTCTGGAGCCACCCACTGCCCCCTGACCCAGGCGAGGGACAGGAGGAGTGGGGAGGGTGGGGCCCCTGGAACAGTGAGGACCATCCTGTCCCCTCCACAGATCCCTGACATGTTGGCCCTGTTCATCCTGCTTGCCCTCTTTCCCTCCCTGATTTTCTTCCTCCCTCCCTAGACTTGTGCTTGGGACTGTGGAACCACTGTAACATGACTTTCCTTTTTATTTGTATATTTTTAGGCTGCGCCTTCGTGATTTCCAGTTGCCGTACTCACGGATTACCCCGATCTCCAACGTGGGCCTGCAGGTCTCCATCTCCAACGCCTTTGCTGAGCTGGACGGGGACTGGCGGGTGAAGTTTCTCTTTATGTGAGTGGCCAGCTCTTCCTCTCCCTATTCAGGCACCCACTCTGTGTCTCCCACTCTGGATCTGGACAAGTTTTTTCTCCTCCCCCTCTCCCTTCTGTTTTGGGCAGCTGTAACTTTGCTCCCCCAGATATGATGGATAAAACAGGGTGGGAGGCAGGTAAAAGGCATGTGAAGGTAGAGCTATACGTGGACCCTCAGGTCTCTCTTTCACCACCCCGACTTGCTCTCACTCCTCTCTGTGTAAAAGTTACCTCTCCTAGTTTATGTGCCATTGAAATTTGCTTCCCCTGAATCTAAACACTTTCCCAATCTACTCTGGATGCACCATACAAGGGGGAGACTGATCCAGACTGATTCATCCTCAAGCAGATTTGAGGTCTCTTCACCAGGCCTTGGCTTTGACAAACTTCCCTTTCTCATCCCCCTCTACCAGCAGCCGGGACCATGGATCTTTTGACCTGAAGGTGGAAAATATCTACATCAAAATTCTCCTGAGGCTGGGCAGTGACACCACTGGGAGGCCCACCATCAGCACCCCGGACTGCAGTGCCCACATCTCCAAAGTCCGGGTGCTCTTTTCTGGCAAGCTTGCGTATGTGATTTTACTGGAAGGTCTGGAAACACTGTGTGTTAGCCCACCTGCTATGGGAATGTGGTTCTGCCATTGGAATGTGGGCCTTGTGTGAGGAGTATGTTGTTGGCAAATCTGATGTTGCCTGGTCTTAAATCTGGCCTAAATTTCTTCTGCTGTGGCTGCACATTTAAGGGGGTGGGTTGGGTTTACCAGTGAGTCTGTTTTCAAATGTAAACCCTGGGGCAAAGCCAGATGCCAAATGGGTGTGGGAATGATGTTCCCAGGGGCTTGCATCTCTAGGGTCTCCCTTTCCTGGGCACATACTTCTGCAGTATGGAACTGAGCTAGGCAGGGCTTCTCTCTGTGTTTCTCTGCAGGTGGCTTTACAACCTCTTCCACCGCGTTATTGAGTCCAGGTTGCGAAAGATTTTGGAAGACAAGGTATGTGAGCAGTGGAGGGCAGGGCCCTGGGTTTTCTGGTGGTCTTTAACCCTCACTTGTGGGTGATGTGCTGGAAGGATCAGAGGTAGGGATGTAACTATAGCCAGAGCACATGACTGTGTTGCCAATTCAGTAAAACCAAAGGAATGGGCGTCGCAGGCTCCATAGGATAGAGTGACTCAGGCTGAATTTGAAACCTGGAGACTTTGCCAAAGCCCAGCATAATTGGTTCCTAATTAACAAAGACTTTTCTTTCCATGTGGTCAGTTAATTTGATCTTATGTCTCAGCCAAATTCATTGTAACCTGATCAGAGCTGTCCTTTAACCAGCCATATTCTGGAGGGCTTTGGGGAGCACTTGAGGGGAAACTCTCATTCCTGGATTTGAGACATTTGGTGTTTTGTTTTACTGAGGGGGTCAGGGAGTTCTGGTACCGCTGCCTACTACAGACACTGACGTGCAGGAGACCTGCAACAAGACACGGAAACAAGCTGTTAGCAATAATTACTACAAGGATAACTGGCATGAGTTACAGCCTCTCTGGATGTGAACCTTGCTTGGGAAGGAGGCATTTGGAGAACAGGCAAATCCCATTCCTGCAGCAGATCCCATCCTGCCCAGGCTCTATTCCCAATTCCATGCAACACCGTTCCCAAGTCCCCTGGGGTGTGTGGCAGCAGATGGTCTGGCAGCAGGAACAGCACCAGGGCTCAGAGGCCTTTTCTGCTGTTTTGTCACCTGGAAGGAGGACAGCTCTGGGACTGCAAAGGGACCCCACTGCCCTCTGTTCCTCCTCCAAACTCCCTCTGCCCCACACACATTCTTCATTGTCTTTGTGGAGTCATGGTGTGAGGGGCAATGGGCAGGAGAGGGCAGGAGCAGGGACTGAGCTGCACCCTGGGCACAGCTGGGCCTCGACCCAGGCCAGGCAGCCTGTGTCTGCCTCCTGCTGTTGCTGCAATGCTTGGGCAGTTCTAGTACTCCCAGTTCTGGGAGTCCATTCACAGGGAGATCCCTGTCACAGGGAAATCCAGGTCACAGAGAAATGAGGGTCATGGGGAAATCCCAGTCACTGGGACTGCATTCTTCTGCCTGCAGCGACATCCTCACAGGCAGCAATGGAGCATTTCCAGCACAGACAGAAAAATATCACTGGGGACAGGGAAGAGCTGCAACCTGCTGTCACTAAGGCCATGCCCAAAGCTGTGTCGCCTCCTCCTCCTCATCTCTGTCAGTGTGGTCGCTGCCCCTCCGCAGCGCTCCATCTGACCATCAGCTCTGTGGGCTGCATGCCCAGTCAGACAGATGACAGACAGATCCTGCCCGTGGTTGCTGTGATGTTACAGTGAAAACATTGAAAAGAGCTTGTGTGGATTTCCTCAGCCATCTGCAGGACAGTGCCCCGCAATAAATTTCCCAGGGTAGTGATTAGCCAGCAATAAAATCCCCACAAATGCCAGGGCTTCACTTGTGCATGACAGAGGCAGAGGGATGCACTCTCCTGTCCTGGCACACAGAACTGTAGGAACTGAGCAAAGCTCAGCTTCAGGGCACTCGGTGCTCCTGCCCCTGTGGGTGGGATAATCCTTTATGTTGTTCTTTCTCGGCCACGCCCTGGCTGCTCAGCACGGTTCATTCCTGCATGGGCCACATGAGATTTCCCTTCCGAGGGTCTCCCCAGAGCTGAACTGTGCTGAGGGAAACTGCTGCAGGCAGATGCTTGTAGGTATAAACCCTGCTTGTGTCTTGGACACTTAATGTGCTGCCTGATGAATGGAGGCAATCATCACTGTGTGCTCATTTACTTAAGCAAACTTTGTCAAGGAGCTGGGAGTGTGGCTGTGACCCGGCTGCCCCTGCTCAGCTCTGTGGCCTTTCTGTCCCACAGGTGTGTGACAATGTGGCCAAGTCTGTGCACAATGAGCTACAGAGCTACATCCGGACGCTGCCAGGTATTGGGGGGCTTTAAGTGGGTTTAGGAGCTGCTCTTCCTGGCTTTTCCCAGCCGTGAGGAAAGTTTTACTTTGTGTCCCCTCCCCATGTCCTGGTGTTCTGGCACCCAAGCTGGGAGCTGGGGAGCACCTTCTCAGCAGAGAGAAATCACTGTGTGTCCTGTCTGGCTGTGGGAATTCCTTCAGAATCTGTGCCCATGGACTTGGGGGGCTTTGGCTGCTTTAGCTGGGGGACACTAGCCACTTCTCAGGTCCAGGAGATGGTTTGTATTGCTGAGAAACATTGAGGAAGAAAATGTTTTTTCCTCTTCTAAAGAGAAGCAAGCAGAGGGGGCAGTTGGTAGTGAGTTGATGCACCAGGAAGCCAAATCATGGCACAGTCCAGATGCCAGCGGAGGCCATCTGCTGCCAGCTTTCCTGACCATCTCCTTACTCATCTCTCTTCCTTGTGTTTAGTCACAGCCAAGATAGATAACAAGTTTGGGATAGCTTATTCCTTGGTGGCACCCCCAAGAGCAACTGCCCAGTCTCTGGATGCAGACCTGAAGGTGAGAAGCAGCCCTGGGAACACTTGATTTGGCCAATGCCATTGCCAAAGGCAGGTGGGAGCCGAGGTTTTGGAACCTGCTGCAAATGCTGTTTGCCAGCGTGAGTCAGCAGGTGAGACCCACTGCTATTTGCAGCCCTTCTCCACGTCTCTCCCTCCTCCCAGGGTGAATTCTACTCCCTGGCCCACCGCTCCCCCGTCCCCTTCTCACCTCTGCCGCTGGCCTTCCCCTCGGATCACGAGCGCATGGTTTACTTTGGAGCCTCCAGCTACTTCTTCAACACAGCCGGCATTGCCTACCACAAGGCTGGGGAACTGGTCTTTGAAATCACAGAGGCCATGGTGAGTGGCATGAGTGGGACAGGGCAGGGAAAGAGGTTCCATTTGCTGAGGAGCTCCAGGAGCAGCCAGCAGTCCTGGAGAAGCCACAGAGAGAGAGCTGGGGGCTGTGGGATGAGGCTGTCAGACGTGGCAGGATTTGGGGATGCCATGGGCTGCTCTGTGCCACATTGCCCCAGTGTGACAATCGTCTCCCTGCAGATCCCAAAGGATGTAGAATTCAAGTTGGACACCTCTGTCTTCTCAGCCTTCATTCCCCAGGTGAGCAGTCTGGCCCTGCCTGCCCAGAGCTCCTGCACACACAGGCTTTGCTCTGTTCCAGGTGTTCTCCCCTGAGGACTGGGGGTTTGTGCCATCATTCCCATCCTCTCCTTACCCCCACACAGCTGGAGGAGATGTACCCCAATATGCCAATGAAGTTCAGGCTGTCCGCTCCCACTGCTCCATTCCTGACTATTGGACCAGGAGGAATCTCATTCCAGCCCATTGTGGATGCCCAGGCTTATGCCATCCTTCCCAACTCCAGCCTGGCTCCTCTCTTCCTCCTCAGCCTGGTGAGTTCAGACACAGCCTGTGGTGATGGGGCAGAAGGGAGTTTGAGCTGTGCCCTGTCCTGTTGCCCAGATCCTGCCAGGGGCGCACCCAGGTGCTGTCCAGGCACAGTGAGGGTGTCCCCAACTGAACAATTCCTGAGCTGACAAATGCCGGGTTTAATGCTGGATGCAGACACACCCCTGGATGGGCAGTGGTGTGTTTCAGCTGGTCAGGGCTGTTCCCCTGGGTGTCTGCTTTGGGCTGAGGTGGGGTGAGCACTGCCAGAGCTCTGTGCTCTCTCCCCAGACAGGGAACGTGTCCGCTGTCATCAACGTGAGATCCGGCCGCATAGTTGGGAGCCTGGATGTGGGCAGGTACAGAGGGGAGCAGCCACTGACTGGGCAGGGGGTGGCTGGGGGTCCTTCTGTTTTGGGTGCCCAGGGACAGAGAGGGGATGGGAAGGTCCCTGGGACGTGGGCTTGCTGTGGAGGGAAGGAATGAGCTGGAGCTGGAGGGAGTGGGATCTGCATGGCCATGGATGGGTGGGATTGCTCCCTCCCTTGGCACATCCTCCACAGCACCACTTCTGTCTCTGTGCAGGATCAGGCTCTCTCTGAAGGATTCAGCTGTTGGCACTTTCCAGGTAAGCTATCCTTGACCACAACCAGAGCCCCCAGCATGGAGCTGGCAGCCTGCTGGGGGCCAGGACAGGGACTCATTCCTCGCTGCCTCCCAACATGGGACCCCACACTGACCCAGCAGCCACCTCCTGCCTCAGCCTGCAAGGCTGGGAAAGGATGCAGAGCCTGATCCATTGCTGCTCTCACCCCAAACATTTCCTACACTGCCAGTGTGAACAGACAAAGCTGCTGGTCTCTGCAAAGTGTTGTGCACAGCCCAGCTTCTTGTCTCTTTTTAGAATTGTCCTCCAGTGCCCGCATGTCTCCTGTCCTGCAGACTAAAGCTTTTCCTCCCTCTCTCCCCACTCCCCAGGTACGAATGATGCAGTCCTTAATGAACATCCTGACTTCCAGTACCCTGCTCCCACGTCTCAATGGTGAGAACTCAATGAGGGGAACGAGGTTGCTGGAGCACCCCCGACTCAGGTTGCTCCATCCAAGGGGTCCCAGCTCACTAATTAAATCCTCATTGCCAAGGCTGATGCAGGGCAAAGTGTGTGCAGGAGGCGGCAGTGAAGCAGAGGGAGCCTCTTGCTGCTCTGACAGGCTCCCAGCAGCAAACGCAATGGAAAATATGAGCCCTGTGCAGATCCTAATGCTTTCCAGACCCTCTCCCCGAATCCCTGCATCTCCTGCCTCGCCAGCAGCTCAGACCAGAGTGGGGCTGGTGGCAGGAGTGGCCAAGGGGGCTGTCATGGCACAACAGGCAGCCCTTCTGTGGAGCTTGGCAGGAGTTTCCTCTGCCTGCCCCAGGAGCAGTGGAGGAGAGGAAAGGGCTGGGGGAAGGAGGTGGCCACCTTCTCTGAGTGCTCCGTGCTCCCTTGACTCCCATTCCCATGCCAGTGCAGACACATGTGTTGTCTTTTCCAGCCCGCTTAGATGAGGGCTTCCCTCTGCCACTTCTGGACAGGATTCAGCTCTCCAATATCCTTGTGAGGTTCCACCAGGTGAGTGAGAGGGAGCAGCTGGCCCCAACTGGGGCCCATCCTGCTGCCCACAAAGCCCTGCTTACCAGCACAGCCTCCAAATCCAGTTCCCTCAGCTGTGCTGGAAAGTGACAAATGGGAGGGTGCTCTTCACTGAGATCCCAATGGCCCAGCAGCAAACCAGAGCACAGGTCCCAATCCATTCTGCCTTCAGGGATGTGGTGGGCGCTGGGCACTGCAGCTGCCAGGGCCCGTAGCAGCCCAGCGCTTTCTCTCTTTCTCCCAGAATTTCCTGCTGCTTGGAGCAGACGTTCGCTTCCAGCCCCGGGGATGAAGACAGGGTGATGAGAGCCCTTCAGCACTAAATCTGCTCCATTCACCACTTTGCCCTTCCCTGCCTGAGCTGAAGACCACCAGTCCTGCCACTGTCCTGCATTGCTGCCTTGGCCCGGACCCTCCATCCTCCTGCTGGGGCCTCACCCAGTGCTACCATGAGCTGGGGGTCCCCTGCCCTGGGCCACCTGCTCCCCTCCTCCCTCTGAGCAGCAATAAAGGCGTCGGTGCTGGGGCTGTGCTCTTGGTGTCACTGTCTGCACCTCGGGCCACACAGGGCCATGTGGGAGCTGGATTGGGACCCCCTGGTTTGGCTGTTTGCATGGTCATTCCAAGGCACCACGGAACACCTGTGTCCTGCTCTCCTGTGCCTTCACTTCAGCCTTGGGGCAGTGGTTGAAAAAAGCACAGTGGAAAAGGCCCTTGGGGTGCTGTCAACAGCAGCTGAACATGAGCACCAGGTGGCCAACAAGGCCAGGGGCATCCTGGCCTGTACCAGCCATAGTGGGGAAACAGGACCACGGAAGGGTTTGTGTTGTGTCCAGTTCTGGGTCCCACACTTCAAGAAGGACATGGAGGTGCTGGATCATGTCCAGAGAAGGGCAATGAAACCAGGGGAGATGGTGGAGCACCAAAGAGGCTGAGGGGCCTCAGCCTGGAAGAAGGGAGGTTCAGGGTGAGGCCTCACAACTCCCTGACAGGAGGGAGCAGCCATGTGGGTTTCAGGCTCTGCTCCCAGGGAACAAGGGACAGGTTGAGAGGAGATGGTCTTAAGCTGCACCAGGGGCCTTTTACGTTGGATATTAGGAAAAATTCCTTCACATTAAGGGTCGTTAGACCTTGGAATTGGCAGCCCAGGAAGGTGGTGGAGTCACCGTCCCTGAAGGTGTTTAAGGGAAGGCTGGACATGGCCAGGATTTCAGTGCCCTGTTTTGGCTGAAATGGTGTTTCTGGGTCACAGGCTCAACTCGATGACCTCGGAGTTCTTTTCCAACCTAATTAATTCTGAGATTTTGTGATTCCCGCGGCGGCACCGCCCAGCAGCGGGGCGGGCCCGGAATGGCGGCGGGGCAGAACGCGGCGCCGAGGGGCGGAGGCGGCGGCGGTGTCTTCCCGTCCCTCGCCGGCCGCTTCGTTCCCGACGCTCCCCTGTGTGCTGTGGCCAAGGCACTTTTTCTCCCCAAGAGCTTAGTCCCTAAAGAGTTTCTGCAGGGGAGATGCTCTGAGGCAAGCAAAGTGATAGCAGATAAGACAGAGACAAGACATAATCTGCACACCACAAACGCACTCTCAGGTGCCATTAGGTTGCCTGCTTTAGCTGAATTCTCCTTACAGAGCACTTGGGGCGCTCAGGCTGGGGCTCAGTGCAGGAGCAGCAGCTGCAGTAGCCCGTTGTGCTGGCTCCCCAGGGAGAAGGCAGAGCAGGCCATCTGGAACCGTCTGCAGCACCTCAAGGCGCTGAAGGCCCGGCGGCCCCAGGCTCGAGCTCCGCTCCGCATCGGGATCCTGGGTACGGCCGGGCTGCATGGCCTGAGTCCCGCTGGCAGCAGCCACCTTGGCCTGGGGTGAAAGCAGCTGGATCCTTTGGTGGCAGGATGCATGGCCAAGAAGCTTAAGGGGGAGATTCTGCACAGGGAGAAGCTGGTTGATGTCATGGCAGGCCCTGATGCTTAGCGTGACCTCTCTGTGCTGAAGTTCCTGTAGGTCTAGGGACAACTTCAGTTGCCACTGGTTCTGACCACTGCCCAGTCCTATGGGTGACAATGAACTTGTCCTGGCTGGAAACGGGTAAGGGAGGTTTTATTTTGGGCTGATGACTTCTCTTTCCATATTCTCTCCAAACCCAGGCACACTGCTCTCACTTTTTTTCCTGTGCCCACAGGTTTTTCATTATGGTTCCCCAGCCCACATACACCTGCCAGTGGAAGGCTGGAGAACAGCAGCAGTACTGCTTCTGGCACTGGTACAAGCTGCCCGGGGAATTCCCCACTGGTAATGGCACCAGGGAACACAGATGTGTCTGGATTTCCTTGCAGATGGCAAACGAGCAGGTTATGGCACCACAGAACAAAGATGTATTCAGATTTTCTTGCAGATGGCAAATGTGCCTGCACTGCTCAGAGCACAAAGAGCAAACCCCTGGCTGGTTTGTACTACTTGGTAGCCCCAGCACGTGGCTGCAGGGGGTCTTGAGCCATAGCACCACAAGAAAGATGTGGAAAGAGCTGGGACAGGATGGGGAACTGCCCACACGTGCTGAGGAGCGTGTGGGGCCAGAGGGACTTCTGACCTGGGGAGCAGGGGGGGAGCCTATGGACAGTGGAGAGAGGGGTGTTGACCTGCAGTCCTGGGCAAAGGACAGCAGCAGCACAGGACTCCTCCTGGGCTCCTGGTTCCCATGTGATCATTCCCATTCCTTCTCCAGCAGCCTGGGGGAGCCAGCCTTTCCCCAGTGGAGCAGACCCCACACTCCCAGGACAGGCAGAGCAGCTCAGCAGAAGCCTTTACCCGTCCAAAGGGTTGGGGCCAGCAGGGCAGGATCTCATGTTCCATTCCCTCTGTCACCACTTGCAGGAAGCACTACCGGGACCGGCACATATGTTGAGCTTTAGATGTGGTTTTGGCTGCTCCTTGCCAAACACAGCAGTGTTTGGTCAGAGTTCGGCTCTTTGAAGGCTTGTTTTTCAGTTCAACTTCAAAATTTGCTCAAAGCCTGGGGGAAGACTTCCTGGTTTTGCTTCCTCTCTATGCTATTCCTTATAAAATTTCATTTCTCCTTATGGAAGAGTTCTGCTTCCTCCATGCTCTTCCTGAACATCTTGAACGTTGTTTTGTCACAGCCCTTCAGTGAGATGGGCTTGTCACCATGGCAGGTTTGGGATCTCCTGCTCTGAACTGAGCCAGACCCAGTTAAGAGCTGATGATGGGTGACAGGGAGGGTCACAATGCCAAGGAGGCTGTGAGTGAGGATTTGGCTTTTGCCTTTCTCCTTTGTTCATACATGTTTCTTTCTGGGCAAAAGAAGCTCTGGGCACAAGGAGCTCTTCTCACAGGCTGAAGGATGTTGCCTCTGGCAGCCAGGACTTCCCTGGATCCAGCATGAGATCTCCCTGCATCAGCAGCCATCAGGTTTCCTTTGCCTGGACACCAGGCACAGGAAATGAAATTGACTGAATTATTTCTTCCTCCATCACCCTTATCTTGCAAGGAGAGACCAGCCAGCCCAGCTCTCCTGCCTGGGCGGGCACAGGGGTGTTCCTCCCTCACACCTGCCTGGCTGCACCCAAATCCTGCCCCTGTATCCAGCCATCATGACAGGAGCTGGGACATATCAGGCCTCAGAAGTGATGTCTTTGGAGTTTGATCCTGGGGTGATGAATGTCTCTTCCTGTGCGTGGCTGCTCTGTGCAGGAACCCGTGATAGGATCTGGAGTTGCAGGGCACTGCACTGAGGTAGTTGCCCTGGTGCAGCTGCCCAGCCCAGGCAGGTGCCCCTTTGCCAGCCCTGCTGGGTGTGGGGGTCCCTGTGATCTGCTCACATGAGGTGAGAAGCTGTGACCCGCCTTCTTTAGCCACTGCTGTGCCCCATGGCTGCTCTGGTGGCCCATGGCTGCTCTGGTGCCCTGTGGCTGCTCTGGTGCCCTTGGCAGGTCCATGGTGTGACAGAAGCAGCTCACAGAGCAGCCAGGAGAGCCATGGGACAGGGACAGAGATGAAGAGCAGCAGGGCTGGGACCCTGCTCCTGGGCAGCCCAGGCTGTTCCCAGTTTTTTCTGGGGGCAGGCTGCAGACATGTGGCTCTGTCAGGCTCAGCTGCCAGTGCCAAACCCAGCTCTGCTCCACTGAGGATGCCACAGGCAGGGATTGCTGGCAGTGACAGAGAGTTGGAAACTAGGCTGTTGCCTCCCAGTTTCCACTGCTCCTTCCCTTTCTTGGGTGGGAGGCACCAGGTGTGCCTCTGTGCTGGGCCATGTGCCCACGGTGCCAGCAGCACAGCAGAGCAGGGTGGTGGCCAAGCAGGAAATCCTGGGGACGCCCCCCGTGGCTCCGCACACCACCTTTGCCCAAGGTTCCTGTTTTGGCAGGGATATAAAGGTGGTGTGGGCAGGGAGAGCCCAACATAGTGCAGCCTTGCAGGAAGCCAGGATGGGAATGCAGAGCGTGGCTGTGGCTTGTGGGGCACTGGCCTTGTGCCTGGCACTCAGCACAGCCACCAACCCCGGCTTCGTGGTGAGGATCACCCAGGCAGGCTTGGACTATGGTGGGTTCTGCTTCTGATTTCTCTCCTGACAGATGTGCTGGTGGCAGAGGTGTGGAGCCAGGTACCCTGTGAGAAGTGCAGGGTCCTGGGGCAGGATGGGAGATCCTTGGCCATGGGTGCCCATGTGAGGAGCACAGGGACAGGGTGGGGAAATCCTTGGCCAGGGGTGCCAAATGCACCATCAGCCAGGGCTTCCCCTGCTGCACCTGCCTGCCCCCTACACCACAGCTTAATGGAGCCCCTGCAGAGGGGCCCAGCCCTGTGGGGTCTCAGGGAGCTGCAGCCAGGCAGTGTGGGAGGCTGGCACAGCAGGAGGGTGCTGGTCCCACAGCACATCCAGGCAGCTGAGCCGTGAGCCCTGGAGGAGGGAGCTGCAGAGGAGAGAGGAGCTGGGGAGTTTAGGGAGGGGCTGTGACAGAGATGGATGGGCCCCGTGCTGGTTTTATCGAGGCAGGCAGGGCCCTGGCTCCAGCAGAGCACAGTTATGGATTGAAATACACTGTGTGAGTAATACACAGCATCCCAGGGCCTCAGACCTCATGCAGCTCTCCCCCAGTGCACTGCCTGGAGAGTGAGGCTGGGACACCTCTCTCCTTTCTGCAGCCACCACCTTCCCCTGGGGCTGCAAGCAGGGCTCCAGGCAGCATTGCCTGTGTGCTCTCAGGGCTGTGTGCACGGAGGTTTGCTTTAAAACCAGCCTGGGAGGCAGCATCACCTGGATCTCTCCTTTGATCCTTCTGCTGCATGCCCAGTGTGTGCTGCAGCTCCTGTGGCTGGAATGATGGAGTGGTGGAGTGGTGGAGTGACGCTGTCCCTGTGTCCCTGTAGCCCAAGAGCAGGGGATCGCGATCCTGGAGAAGGAGCTGGCCCAGCTGAAGCTGCCAGACTTCTCGGGTAAATCGGGGAAGGTGCGCTATTCATTCTCCAGGTAAGCCCTGTGAGCCTCGCCAGTGGCCTGGAGCCACCCACTGCCCTCCTGACCAGGGCGAGGGGCAGGAGGAGTGGGGATGGTGGAGAGCCCCCTGAGCAGTGAGGAGCATCCTGTCCCCTCCACAGGTCCCTGAGATGTTGGCCGTGTCCTTGGTGCATGTTCCTGTTTTTCTCCTTGCCCAAGGCGAAAAATGGAACGAGGGTCACAGCAGTGTGGGCATGGGTGGACTGTGTGCAATCACAGCCTGGGTAGTGGAGATGGCCTTGCCTGTGGGACAAGGCATGTGAAGCAGGAGCCCAGTTCCTGTGGAAATGCCAGCTCCCTGCTGCCCGGGTGCCTCTCTTCTTCTGCAGCGCAGTGTTTGGAGCTGCCTTGGGTGGCTGCAAGGGCCCCATTCCCAAAGGTGCCACTCTGCACTGTGTGACCCTGCCAGGCATAGCTTTGCAGCATCAGAACTGCAGCTGGAAATGCTGCCAGTGCAGTGACTCCATCCTGCTCACCCTTCTTCCCTCCCTGATTGTCTCCCTCCCTCCATCCCTCCTTTGCCTTGTCCTTGGGAGTGTGGAACCACTGTAACATGATTTTTCATTTTATTTGTATATTTTAGGCTGCACATTCCCACTTTCCGCTTGCCACACTCACGGATTACCCCAGTGTCCAATGTGGGTCTGCAGGTCTCCATCTCCAACGCCTTTGCCGAACTGAATGGAGACTGGCGGGTGAAGTTTCTCTTTATGTGAGTGGCCAGCTCTTCCTTTCCCTATTCAGGCACCCCACTCTGTGTCTCCTACTCTTGAATTGGACAGGTTTTTTCCCCTCTCCCTCTCCCTCTCCCTTCTGTTTTGGGCAGCTGTCACTTTGCTCTCCCAGATATGATGGATAAAACAGGGTGGGAGGCAGGAACAAGGCACATGAAAGGAGAGGTATACATCGACCCTCAGGTCTCTCTTTCACCACCCCTACTTGCTCTCACTCCTCTCTGTGTAAAAGTTACCTCTCCTAGTTTATGTGCCAGTGAAATTTGCTTCCCCTGAATCTAAACACTTTCCCAATCTCCTGTGGATGCACCATACAAGGGAGAGACTGATCCGGACTGACGCATCCTGAACCAAATGTGAGGTCTCTTCACCAGGCCTTGGCTTTGACAAATATCTCTTTCTTATTCCCCTTTCTCCCTGCAGCAAGGGACATGGATCTTTCAACCTGAAGGTAGAAAATGTCAACATGAAAATCATCCTGAGGCTGGGCAGTGACACCACTGGGAGGCCCACCATCAGCACCTCAGACTGCAGTGCCCACATTTCCAATGTCCGGGTGCGCTTTTCTGGCAGGCTTGGGTATGTGACTTCACTGGAAGGTCTGGAAATGCTGTGTATTAGCCCGCCTGTCACTGGAATGTGACCTTGTTTAGAGGTGTAGCTTGTTGGCAAATCTGATGTTGCCTGCTCTTAAATCTGGCCTAAATTTCTCCTGCTGTTGCTGCACATTTAAGGGGCTGGGTGGGGTTTACCAGTGAGTCTGTTTCTGTTTTCAAACAGGGCTTTGCCCTGGGGCAAAGCCACATGCCAAATTGGTGTGGGAATGATGTTCCCAGGTGAGAATGATGTTTGAAGAATTGCTTGAGAATGATGTTCTCTATCATCTCCCTTTCCTGGGCACATACTTCTGCAGTATGGAACTGAGCTAGGCAGGGCTTCTCTCTGTGTTTCTCTGCAGGTGGCTTTACAACCTCTTCCACCGCGTTATTGAGAGGAAGTTGCGAAAGAATTTAGAGAGCAAGGTATGTGAGCAGTGGAAGGCAGGGTCCTGTGTTTACTGGTTGTGTTTAAGCTCCCACTTGTTGGTAACGTCCAGAAGGCTCAGAAGTAGGGATGTAAGGAGAGTAAGAGCACATCCCTGTAGGTGGGTTAATCCTTAATGTTGCTCTTTCTTGGCCACGCCCTTGCCCCCCACCCCGGGGGGCTGCTCAGCACGGTTCATTCCTGCATGGGCCACATGAGATTTCCCTTCCAAGGGTCTCCCCAGAGCTGAACTGTGCTGAGGGAAATTGCTGCAGGCAGATGCTTGTAGGTATAAATCCTGCTTGTGTCTTGGACACTTAATGTGCTGCCTGATGAATGGAGGCAATCATCACTGTGTGCTCATTTACTTAAGCAAGCTTTGTCATGGAGCTGTGACCCGGCTGCCCCTGCTCACCTCTGTGGCCTTTCTGTCCCACAGGTGTGTGATAATGTGGCCAAGTCTGTGCACAATGAGCTACAGAGGTACATGCGGACGCTGCCAGGTACTGGGGGGCTTTAAGTGGGTTTAGGAGCTGCTCTTCCTGGCTTTTCCCAGCCGTGAGGAAAGTTTTACTTTGTGTCCCCTCCCCATGTCCTGGTGTTCTGGCACCCAAGCTGGGAGCTGGGGAGCACTTTCTCAGCAGAGAGAAATCACTGTGTGTCCTGTCAGGCTGTGGGAATTCCTTCAGAATCTGTGCCCACGGAATGTCAGGGGCTTTGGCTACTTTAGCTGGGGGACACTGGCCACTTCTCAGATCCAGGAGATGGCTGTGAAAAAGTCAGGAGAAAAGTGGGGGTTTTTGCTTCCTAGCAAAAGCAAGCAGAGGAGCAGTTGGTAGTGAGTTGATGCACCAGGAAGCCCAATCATGGCACTGTCCAGATGCCAGTGAAGGCCATCTGCTGCCAGCTTTCCTGACCATCTCCTTACTTATCTCCCTTATGTTTGCAGTCACAGCCAAGATAGATAACAAGTTTGGTATTGATTATTCCTTGGTGGCACCCCCAAGAGCTACACCCAAGTCCTTGGACCTGGACCTGAAGGTGAGAAGCAGCCCTGGGAACACTTGATTTGGCCAATGCCATTGCCAAAGGCAGGTGGGAGCCGAGGTTTTGGAACCTGCTGCAAATGCTGTTTGCCAGCGTGAGTCAGCAGGTGAGACCCACTGCTATTTGCAGCCCTTCTCCACGTCTCTCCCTCCTCCCAGGGTGAATTCTACTCCCTGGCCCACCGCTCCCCCGTCCCCTTCTCACCTCTGCCGCTGGCCTTCCCCTCGGATCACGAGCGCATGGTTTACTTTGGAGCCTCCAGCTACTTCTTCAACACAGCCGGCATTGCCTACCACGAGGCTGGGGCACTGGTCTTTGAAATCACAGAGGCCATGGTGAGTGGCATGAGTGGGACAGGGCAGGGAAAGAGGTTCCATTTGCTGAGGAGCTCCAGGAGCAGCCAGCAATCCTGGAGAAGCCACAGAGAGAGACCTGGGGGCTGTGGGATGAGGCTGGGCTGTCACACATGGCAGCATTTGGGGATGCAATGGGCTCGCCATGGGCTGCTCTGTGCCACATTGCCCCAGTGTGACAATCATCTCCCTGCAGATCCCAAAGGAAGCGAGATTCAGTTTGGACACCTCTATCTTCTCAGCCTTCATTCCCCAGGTGAGCAGTCTGGCCCTGCCTGCCCAGAGCTCCTGCACACACAGGCTTTGCTCTGTGCCAGGTGTTCTCCCCTGAGGACTGGGGGTTTGTGCCATCATTCCCATCCTCTCCCTACTCCCACACAGCTGGAGGAGAAGTATCCAAACATGCCAATGAAGTTCAGGCTGTCCGCTCCCACTGCTCCATTCCTGACTATTGGACCAGGAGGAATCTCATTCCAGCCCATTGTGGATATCCAGGCTTATGCCATCCTTCCCAACTCCAAACTGGCTCCTCTCTTCCTCCTCAGCCTGGTGAGTTCAGACACAGCCTGTGGTGATGGGGCAGAAGAGAGTTTGAGCTGTGCCCTGTCCTGTTGCCCAGATCCTGCCAGGGGCGCACCCAGGTGCTGTCCAGGCACAGTGAGGGTGTCCCCAACTGAACAATTCCTGAGCTGACAAATGCCAGGTTTAATGCTGGATGCAGACACACCCCTGGATGGGCAGTGGTGTGTTTCAGCTGGTCAGGGCTGTTCCCCTGGGTGTCTGCTTTGGGCTGAGGTGGGGTGAGCACTGCCAGAGCTCTGTGCTCTCTCCCCAGACAGGGAACGTGTCCGCTGTCATCAACGTGAGATCCGGCCGCATAGTTGGGAGCCTGGATGTGGGCAGGTACAGAGGGGAGCAGCCACTGACTGGGCAGGGGGTGGCTGGGGGTCCTTCTGTTTTGGGTGCCCAGGGACAGAGAGGGGATGGGAAGGTCCCTGGGACGTGGGCTTGCTGTGGAGGGAAGGAATGAGCTGGAGCTGGAGGGAGTGGGATCTGCATGGCCATGGATGGGTGGGATTGCTCCCTCCCTTGGCACATCCTCCACAGCACCACTTCTGTCTCTGTGCAGGATCAGGCTCTCTCTGAAGGATTCAGCTGTTGGCACTTTCCAGGTAAGCTATCCTTGACCACAACCAGAGCCCCCAGCATGGAGCTGGCAGCCTGCTGGGGGCCAGGACAGGGACTCATTCCTCGCTGCCTCCCAACATGGGACCCCACACTGACCCAGCAGCCACCTCCTGCCTCAGCCTGCAAGGCTGGGAAAGGATGCAGAGCCTGATCCATTGCTGCTCTCACCCCAAACATTTCCTACACTGCCAGTGTGAACAGACAAAGCTGCTGGTCTCTGCAAAGTGTTGTGCACAGCCCAGCTTCTTGTCTCTTTTTAGAATTGTCCTCCAGTGCCCGCATGTCTCCTGTCCTGCAGACTAAAGCTTTTCCTCCCTCTCTCCCCACTCCCCAGGTGCAATTTCTGCAGTCCATAATGAACATCCTGACTTCCAATGTTCTCCTCCCACATCTTAATGGTGAGAACCTACTGAGGGAATGGGGTTGCTGGAGCACCCCCGACTCAGGTTGCTCCATCCAAGGGGTCCCAGCTCACTAATTAAATCCTCATTGCCAAGGCTGATGCAGGGCAAAGTGTGTGCAGGAGGCGGCAGTGAAGCAGAGGGAGCCTCTTGCTGCTCTGACAGGCTCCCAGCAGCAAACGCAATGGAAAATATGAGCCCTGTGCAGATCCTAATGCTTTCCAGACCCTCTCCCCGAATCCCTGCATCTCCTGCCTCGCCAGCAGCTCAGACCAGAGTGGGGCTGGTGGCAGGAGTGGCCAAGGGGGCTGTCATGGCACAACAGGCAGCCCTTCTGTGGAGCTTGGCAGGAGTTTCCTCTGCCTGCCCCAGGAGCAGTGGAGGAGAGGAAAGGGCTGGGGGAAGGAGGTAGCCACCTTCTCTGAGTGCTCCGTGCTCCCTTGACTCCCATTCCCATGCCAGTGCAGACACATGTGTTGTCTTTTCCAGCCCGCTTAGATGAGGGTTTCCGTCTGCCACTGCCGGATAAGATTCAGCTCTCCAATATCCTTGTGAGGTTCCACCAGGTGAGTGAGAGGGAGCAGCTGGCCCCAGCTGGGGCCCATCCTGCTGCCCACAAAGCCCTGCTTACCAGCACAGCCTCCAAATCCGGTTCCCTCAGCTGTGCCATGATGTGATCGATGGGAGCTCTCAGCAAAAACCAGTTCTCTGCTTTTCTTGGCTGCATTTTGGGTGTCTGGGATGACACCACATCATTCTCCAGTTCTTAAGCCTGGGGTCTGAGTTTCCAATGCTGCTTTTTATAGCAGTGTCAGCCCCAAATCCCTGCTCTCCCTGACTGGCAGTGCCTGGATGGATGCTGTGATGCCTGCTAGGATGCAGCCCCTGCCTCCTCAGCTGTTAGCAGCTGTACCAGGTCCAGAGGAGCAGAGAGAGCCCCTGTTGTGGGGTGCCTTTGGGAAACCCCAAAGCAGGGTCACAATGGGGATGCTGAAAATCTGTAGTGAAGTGTGGCTGTGAAATGCCTCCAGAGCCTGCCGGGGGAAAAACTGGCACAGGGGTTGCCAGAGCCATAGATCCCAATCCGTTCTGCATTCAGGGATGTGGTGGGCGCTGGGCAGTGCAGCTGCCAGGGCCCGTAGCAGCCCAGCGCTTTCTCTCTTTCTCCCAGAATTTCCTGCTGCTTGGAGCAGATGTTCGCTTCCAGCCCCGGGGATGAAGACAGGGTGATGAGAGCCCTTCAGCACTAAATCTGCTCCATTCACCACTTTGCCCTTCCCTGCCTGAGCTGAAGACCACCAGTCCTGCCACTGTCCTGCACTGCTGCCTTGGCCCGGACCCTCCATCCTCCTGCTGGGGCCTCACCCAGTGCTACCATGAGCTGGGGGTCCCCTGCCCTGGGCCATTTCCTCCCCTCCTTCCTCTGAGCAGCAATAAAGGCGTCGGTGCTGGGGCTGTGCTCTTGGTGTCACTGTCTGCACCTCGGGCCACACAGGGACAGATGGGAGCTGGATTGGGACCACCTGGTTTGGCTGTTTCCATGGTCATTCCAAGGCACCACGGAACACCTGTGTCCTGCTCTCCTGTGCCTTCACTCCAGCCTTGAGACAGAGTGATTGGAAAAAGTACAGTGGCTTAAGGGGGAGATTCTGCACAGGAGAAGCTGCTTGATGTCCTGGCAGGCCCTGATGCCTACCATGACCTCTCTGTGCTGAAGTTCCTGTAGGTCTAGGGACAACCTCAGTTGTCACTGATCCTGACCATTGACCAATCCTATGGGTGACAATGAACTTCTCCTGGATATGGCTAAGAGAGGCTTTATTTTGGGCTGATGACTTCTCTTTCCAAGTTCTCTCCAAACTGAGGCAGGGTGGTCTCATTTTTCTTCCTGTGTCCACGGGTTTTCCATCTGGTTCCCAGCCCACATACACCTGCCAGTGTGAGGCTGGAGAGCAGCAGCAGTCCTGCCTCTGGCACTGGTACAAGCTGCCCGGGGAATTCCCAGGCTGGCAGTGACAGAGAGCTGGAAACTGGGCTGTTGCCTCCCAGTTTCCACTGCTCCTTCCTTGCCTTCAGAGAGTGGCACCAGGTGTGCCTCTGTGCTGGGCCATGTGCCCATGGTGCCAGCAGCACAGTGGAGCAGGGTGGTAGCCAAGCAGGAAGTCCCAGAGAGGCCCCCATGGTTCCTAACACCACCTTTGCCCAAGGTTCCTGTTTTGGCAGGGATATAAAGGTGGTGTGGGCAGGGAGAGCCCAACATAGTGCAGCCTTGCAGGAAGCCAGGATGGGAATGCAGAGCGTGGCTGTGGCTTGTGGGGCACTGGCCTTGTGCCTGGCACTCAGCACAGCCACCAACCCCGGCTTCGTGGTGAGGATCACCCAGGCAGGCTTGGACTATGGTGGGTTCTGCTTCTGATTTCTCTCCTGACAGATGTGCTGGTGGCAGAGGTGTGGAGCCAGGTACCCTGTGAGAAGTGCAGGGTCCTGGGGCAGGATGGGAGATCCTTGGCCATGGGTGCCCATGTGAGGAGCACAGGGACAGGGTGGGGAAATCCTTGGCCAGGGGTGCCAAATGCACCATCAGCCAGGGCTTCCCCTGCTGCACCTGCCTGCCCCCTACACCAGAGCTTGATGGAGCCCCTGCAGAGGGGCCCAGCCCTGTGGGGTCTCAGGGAGCTGCAGCCAGGCAGTGTGGGAGGCTGGCACAGCAGGAGGGTGCTGGTCCCACAGCACATCCAGGCAGCTGAGCCGTGAGCCCTGGAGGAGGGAGCTGCAGAGGAGAGAGGAGCTGGGGAGTTTAGGGAGGGGCTGTGACAGAGATGGATGGGCCCCGTGCTGGTTTTATCGAGGCAGGCAGGGCCCTGGCTCCAGCAGAGCACAGTTATGGATTGAAATACACTGTGTGAGTAATACACAGCATCCCAGGGCCTCAGACCTCATGCAGCTCTCCCCCAGTGCACTGCCTGGAGAGTGAGGCTGGGACACCTCTCTCCTTTCTGCAGCCACCACCTTCCCCTGGGGCTGCAAGCAGGGCTCCAGGCAGCATTGCCTGTGTGCTCTCAGGGCTGTGTGCACGGAGGTTTGCTTTAAAACCAGCCTGGGAGGCAGCATCACCTGGATCTCTCCTTTGATCCTTCTGCTGCATGCCCAGTGTGTGCTGCAGCTCCTGTGGCTGGAATGATGGAGTGGTGGAGTGGTGGAGTGACGCTGTCCCTGTGTCCCTGTAGCCCAAGAGCAGGGGATCGCGATCCTGGAGAAGGAGCTGGCCCAGCTGAAGCTGCCAGACTTCTCGGGTAAATCGGGGGAGTTGCACTATTCGCTCTCCAGGTAAGCCCTGTGAGCCTTGCCAGTGGCCTGGAGCCACCCACTGCCCTCCTGACCAGGGCGAGGGGCAGGAGGAGTGGGGATGGTGGAGAGCCCCCTGAGCAGTGAGGAGCATCCTGTCCCCTCCACAGGTCCCTGAGATGTTGGCCATGTCCTTGGTGCATGTTCCTGTTTTTCTCCTTGCCCAAGGCGAAAAATGGAACGAGGGTCACAGCAGTGTGGGCATGGGTGGACTGTGTGCAATCACAGCCTGGGTAGTGGAGATGGCCTTGCCTGTGGGACAAGGCATGTGAAGCAGGAACCCAGTTCCTGTGGAAATGCCAGCTCCCTGCTGCCCGGGTGCCTCTCTTCTTCTGCAGCGCAGTGTTTGGAGCTGCCTTGGGTGGCTGCAAGGGCCCCATTCCCAAAGGTGCCACTCTGCACTGTGTGACCCTGCCAGGCATAGCTTTGCAGCATCAGAACTGCAGCTGGAAATGCTGCCAGTGCAGTGACTCCATCCTGCTCACCCTTCTTCCCTCCCTGATTGTCTCCCTCCCTCCATCCCTCCTTTGCCTTGTCCTTGGGAGTGTGGAACCACTGTAACATGATTTTTCATTTTATTTGTATATTTTAGGCTGCACATTCCCACTTTCCGCTTGCCACACTCACGGATTACCCCAGTCCCCAATGTGGGCCTGCAGGTCTCCATCTCCAATGCCTCTGTTGAGCTGAATGGGGACTGCTTGGTGAAGTTTCTCTTTATGTGAGTGGCCAGCTCTTCCTTTCCCTATTCAGGCACCTACTCTGTGTCTCCCACTCTTGAATTCGACAGGTTTTTTCTCCTCTCCCTTCTGTTTTGGGCAGCTGTCACTTTGATCCCCCGGATAAAACAGGGTGGGAGGCAGGAACAAGGCACATGAAAGGGGAGTTATACATCGACCCTCAGGTCTCTCTTTCACCACCCCTAATTGCTCTCACTCCTCTCTGTGTAAAAGTTACCTCTCCTAGTTTATGTGCCAGTGAAATTTGCTCCCCTTGAATTTAAACACTTTCCAAATCTCCTCTGGATGCACCATACAAGGGGGAGACTGATCCAGACTGATGCATCCTCAAGCAGATTTGAGGTCTCTTCACCAGGCCTTGGCTTTGACAAATATCTCTTTCTTATTACCCCTTCTCCCTGCAGCCGTGGGCCCGGATCTTTTGACCTGAAGGTGGAAAATATCTCGATCAAATTCATCCTGAGGCTGGGCAGTGACACCACTGGGAGGCCCACCATCAGCACCTCGAACTGCAGTGCCCGCGCCTCCAAAGTCGGGTTGCGCTTTTCTGGCAAGCTTGCGTATGTGACTTCACTGGAAGTTCTGGAAATGCTGTGTGTTAGCCCATATGGGAATGCCATGGGAATGATGCTTTGCCATTAGAATGGGGCCCTCGTGTGAGGAGTATGTTGTTGGCAAATCTGATGTTGCCTGGTCTTAAATCTGCCTGAATTTCTCCTGTTGTGGCTGGACATTTAAGGTGGTGAGTGGGGTTTACCAGTGAGTCTGTTTTCAAATGTAAACCCTGGGGCAAAGCCAGATGCCAGTTTAGTGTAGGAATGATGTTCCCGGGTCTTGCTTGAGGATGATGTTCTATATCGTCTCCCTTTCCTGGGCACATACTTCTGCAGTATGGAACTGAGCTAGGCAGGGCTTCTCTCTGTGTTTCTCTGTAGGTGGCTTTACAACACATTCAAGAAGACTGCTACGTCCCTGTTGCAGAATCATTTAGAGACCACGGTATGTGAGCAGTGAAAGGCAGAGCCCTGGGATTCCTGGTTGTCTTTAGTCCTCACTTGTAGGTAATGTGCTCAAAGGATCAAGTATAGGGATCCAAATATAGCCAGAGCACACCCCTGTGGGTAGGATAATCCTCTCTGTTGCTCTTCCTCAGCCATTCCCTGGCTACTCAGCACGGTTCATTCCTGTATGGGCCACATGAGATTTCCCTTCCAAGGGTCTCCCCAGAGCTGAACTGTGCTGAGGGGAAATTGCTGCAGGCAGATGCTTGTAGGTATAAACCCTGCTTGTGTCTTGGACACTTAATGTGCTGCCTGATGAATGGAGGCAATCATCACTGTGTGCTCATTTACTTAAGCAAGCTTTGTCATGGAGCTGTGACCCAGCTGCCCCTGCTCAGCTCTGTGGCCTTTCTGTCCCACAGGTGTGTGATAATGTGGCCAAGTCTGTACAAAACAAGCTCCAGAAGCAGGTCCAGACGATGCCAGGTACTGGGGGGCTTTAAGTGGGTTTAGGAGCTGCTCTTCCTGGTTTTTCCCAGCTGTGAGGAAAGTTTTACTTTATGTCCACTCTCCATCTCGGGGTGTTCTGGCACCCAAGCTGGGAGCTGGGGAGCACTTTCTCAGCAGAGAGAAATCACTGTGTGTCCTGTCTGGCTGTGGGAATACCTGCAGAATCTGTGCCCATGGGCTGGTGGGGGCGTAGGCTACCTTAACTGGGGGTGATGGCCACTTCTCAGGTCCAGGAAATGGCTGTGAAAAAGACAGGGGAAAAGTGGGGGTTTTTGCTTCCTAGCAAAAGCAAGCAGAGGAGCAGTGGGTAGTGAGCTGGTGCACCAGGAAGCCCAATCACGGCACTGCCCAGATGCCATTGCAGGCCATCTGCTGCCAACCATGTCATTCATACTCATCTCTCTTCCATGGGTTTGCAGTCACAGTCAGGATAGATAACAAGACTGGGATCAATTACTCCTTGGTGGCACCCCCAAGAGCTACCGCCCAGTCTCTGGATGCAGACCTGAAGGTGAGAAGCAGCCCTGGGAACACTTGATTTGGCCAATGCCATTGCCAAAGGCAGGTGGGAGCCGAGGTTTTGGAACCTGCTGCAAATGCTGTTTGCCAGCGTGAGTCAGCAGGTGAGACCCACTGCTATTTGCAGCCCTTCTCCACGTCTCTCCCTCCTCCCAGGGTGAATTCTACTCCCTGGCCCACCGCTCCCCCGTCCCCTTCTCACCTCTGCCGCTGGCCTTCCCCTCGGATCACGAGCGCATGGTTTACTTTGGAGCCTCCAGCTACTTCTTCAACACAGCCGGCATTGCCTACCACGAGGCTGGGGCACTGGTCTTTGAAATCACAGAGGCCATGGTGAGTGGCATGAGTGGGACAGGGCAGGGAAAGAGGTTCCATTTGCTGAGGAGCTCCAGGAGCAGCCAGCAATCCTGGAGAAGCCACAGAGAGAGACCTGGGGGCTGTGGGATGAGGCTGGGCTGTCACACATGGCAGCATTTGGGGATGCAATGGGCTCGCCATGGGCTGCTCTGTGCCACATTGCCCCAGTGTGACAATCATCTCCCTGCAGATCCCAAAGGAAGCGAGATTCAGTTTGGACACCTCTATCTTCTCAGCCTTCATTCCCCAGGTGAGCAGTCTGGCCCTGCCTGCCCAGAGCTCCTGCACACACAGGCTTTGCTCTGTGCCAGGTGTTCTCCCCTGAGGACTGGGGGTTTGTGCCATCATTCCCATCCTCTCCCTACTCCCACACAGCTGGAGGAGAAGTATCCAAACATGCCAATGAAGTTCAGGCTGTCCGCTCCCACTGCTCCATTCCTGACTATTGGACCAGGAGGAATCTCATTCCAGCCCATTGTGGATATCCAGGCTTATGCCATCCTTCCCAACTCCAAACTGGCTCCTCTCTTCCTCCTCAGCCTGGTGAGTTCAGACACAGCCTGTGGTGATGGGGCAGAAGGGAGTTTGAGCTGTGCCCTGTCCTGTTGCCCAGATCCTGCCAGGGGCGCACCCAGGTGCTGTCCAGGCACAGTGAGGGTGTCCCCAACTGAACAATTCCTGAGCTGACAAATGCCAGGTTTAATGCTGGATGCAGACACACCCCTGGATGGGCAGTGGTGTGTTTCAGCTGGTCAGGGCTGTTCCCCTGGGTGTCTGCTTTGGGCTGAGGTGGGGTGAGCACTGCCAGAGCTCTGTGCTCTCTCCCCAGACAGGGAACGTGTCCGCTGTCATCAACGTGAGATCCGGCCGCATAGTTGGGAGCCTGGATGTGGGCAGGTACAGAGGGGAGCAGCCACTGACTGGGCAGGGGGTGGCTGGGGGTCCTTCTGTTTTGGGTGCCCAGGGACAGAGAGGGGATGGGAAGGTCCCTGGGACGTGGGCTTGCTGTGGAGGGAAGGAATGAGCTGGAGCTGGAGGGAGTGGGATCTGCATGGCCATGGATGGGTGGGATTGCTCCCTCCCTTGGCACATCCTCCACAGCACCACTTCTGTCTCTGTGCAGGATCAGGCTCTCTCTGAAGGATTCAGCTGTTGGCACT